>NC_141007.1:63042098-64242098 GCF_052327205.1 Somniosus microcephalus
TAAAATTCTTGTCCATCGGTTTGGCTGGAGTGATCAAATTTCGTAACAGCCCGCATGTCCTTGCGCCCATCAGATTTAGAAGTACCGATGCCTTTTTATCATCCGCTACTTCATTCGCCTTGCAATATACCTCCACTCTTTCCACATATGTGGTCCAATCCTCTATATCACTATTGAAAGTAGTAATATTGCCAGTCTTAGGCATCCTGAAAATCAAAAATGGCGCCTCCCGCGCTTTCCCTTCCCTGCCGAGTCAAAATGGCGCCTCCCGCCGCTGCTGCCAACGCTGTTCTCCGTGGTTTTTATGTACACATATATTTCAAACAGTTTCTCCGTCACTTGGAGAATCGTTCCCGTCGGACTCTCTGGGACTTTCCCCTCCCTCTGCTTGGTCCGAACACCGACCTGCTTTGCAGCGCCGGCCGTCTCCTGAGTGCTCCACCCTCTGTCTCTGTTTGCTTGTGCCTTCCGACTTGCTACCCGGCCCCGCTGCAGAGCCACCCGATCGAGCCCCAGCCCGCCGCCCAGGAAGGATCAGTGCACTACCTGCCACCAGCCCATTTAGCTGGTGAAACCACAGTTTTTTTTTCTCTTCGACCTTCATCTGAGGAATCAATCTCCTTGAGGTGCTGCCGAATTGCAGGTATGTTCGTTTCTAACTCGTCGCCACTGTTGTATCCGTGTGTTAATGAAGACACGGAATGCAGGAGTTAATTTAACAGGGCAGCACGGTGGCATAGTGGTTAGCACTGTTGCCTCACAGCGCCAGGGATCCGGGTTCAAATCCGGCCTCGGGCGACTGTCTGTGTGGAGTTTGCACATTCTCCCCGTGTTTGCGTGGGTTTCCTCCGGGTGCTCCGGTTTCCTCCCACAGTCCAAAGATGTGCGGGTTAGGTTGATTGGCTATGATAAATTGACCCTTAGTGTTAGGGGGATTAAATACGTGGGGTTACGGGGATAGGGTGGGATATGTGTTGGTGTTGGGGTTACGGGGATCGGGTGGGATATGTGTCGGTGCAGGCTCGATGGGCCGAAATGGCCTCTATCTGCACTGTGGGGTTTCTGTGATTCTGTGAAGTGTTTACTGAACAAAGTGTGGAGGTGAACTAAACTATACAAGACGCTATACAGGCTTATGTACCCGAGTGGTCACTACCGGTACTACAGTACACAGGGGCTTCAAAAAAACATAGTTCCTCTTAAAGGTACATACACTACAGTTTTAACTTGTTCGGTCTACCTGGTCACCAGGATTGTGCATCTTGTGTTTATCTTTTACTCTCTTCTGCTGGGCAGGCATTTTTCATCCATCTGTGCAGTGGAGACAAACCACAGCCTCAACGATGAAGCTTCCTTTGAACCTTTGCCATTTATTACCTCCTGTTGCTACTTCATGCCCACAATTTGACTGAAGCAGAAGTGGTAACTCCACACCACTCAACAGCAATACTCAAGTAATTGCCACGTACATGTCATTTAATAAAACAGAATGCATACAGAAAAATTGGCATTAAGGGAAAGTTTTGTAGGATACAAGAGTGAAACCAAGTGATTTACACAACTTCTACAAGTTTTTTTGTTGTAACTTTGATTATTTGTGGACATAAATTCCCACTGCCCTCCCATCGTTGAGCTATCTCCGATCCTTGTGCCCTTTGTGCACATTACAAGCATTTTATTTAAAATATGATTTTCTTTTAATAACATTTTTCAATTAAATCTTAAGCAAACAGTGAAAGCACAACACAATAGGAACAGTGATCTTGAGCCTGTAACTAACCTTCATATTACACACATACTGGTCACATATCAGAAGAATCATGGACGATGAAGGTCATTTGATCCATTTTAGCTCCCCAACCTAGAACGGCCCTAATGTCCCCCATTGCAGCATCCAATTCTTTTTTACATGCTTACAGGGAGTTTGCCTGCACTGTTGTACTTAGGAGTCCATTGATGGCTCTGAAGAATTTCCTGATACCAGCCTTAGATTTGCCTTTTTATTTGAACCTGTGTCCCATGTTCTACTCCCACCATTTACTTTGAAATAGTATTTCATATTTACCTTTTCCATGCCATTAACAACCTTGTATACCTCCTAGAAGATCATCTTTCAGACTTCATGAAGGCTACAAAGTCAACATTTCTTCAATCATTCCTTGTAAATGAGACCCCTGACCCGAGGGATTTTACTTCTGGCTCTTTGCATTGCCTCCAATGTTTGAATGTTTCTCTTGTGTCTTTGTGGCCATTTCTGGATTCAAGATGTTGTCTTACTAGAGCATTATACAGTTTGATCATGACTTCCTCTGACTTGTATTCTGCTGTTGTGACTGTATAGTTCAAGATTTTATTGGTTTTGTTGATTGTTGCACTGCATTGGTTGGACATGTTGAGTCTAGGTCTAGCTCTCTTTCAACTTCACCCATGCTTATTTTGACATCATTCATGTAGTGCTCGTGTTGCTCGATTTTCCTTCCTGTGTGCGGTACCTTAAACTTACCTGCATTAAATTTCTTCTGCCAGATTTCTGCCCACTTACATATTTTCTCCAACTCTTGTTTTTGTGCTGCCACCTCCCAATTCCACTGCCTCTCCTAGTTTAGCATTATCTTCAACTCTTGCCAATTTGTATTGGGTTCTTGAATCCAAGCCATTGATCTAAAGTAGAAACAGTAGTGGCTCCAACACCAATCCTAGAGGTACCCTCACTTAGACGTCTCCCGTATGACATAACTCCTCTAACAAGTACTCATTGTTTTCTACCCTTCAGCCACTTTCTTATCTATTCCCAAAATTTCAAAAAGAATCCAGTCTTATACAATTAACCCAAAATTGCTATTAAATACAGAAATGCATATGATAGTAAATTACCAGTAATGCATAGACATGTCCAAATTCCCCAAAAGAAAAGTGAATGGAGCATGCTACACAATAGGAGGGGGGGTGGTTACTCCCCGGCTAATCCTTTGATTTTGTACCATAACTGTCCTAAACCTTCAGAAAGGAACCTTGGTCTTCACAAGAGAGAGATCCCAAAACAGTTCATAGCTAATGAATTACTTCTGACGTTACTGTTAAATGGGAAGATGTGGCAGCCAATAGGCACACAGTAAGATACCACAAATAGCAGAAGAGGTGAATGACCCATTAGCTTTTTGTTTCTGGTGCTGGTCGATGGAGGAATGTTGGCTAGAGAACTCCTTGCTCTTCTTTGAACAGTGCCATGGGATCTTGGGTCCACCTGAACAGGCATGTGGAGGCCTCAGTTTAATATCTCATCTAAGACAGGACTTCCAACAATGCAGCATTGCCTCAGCACTGCAGTGTACTCGAGCCTGGAGTTCGTACTCGAGTCCTGGAATGAAGCTTGAACCCACAACCTTCTGATTTTGATAAGAGTGCTACTACTAAGCGAAGAAGGCAGCAATAGTGGTACAGCTAATACATGTGATAACTAACCAATCTGGTGCTTGAGTCGAGAGGGGGTTAAGCCAAAATGCTATGGTGAGCAGATGAAAAGTGAACCAATATGGAAAGGAGCCTGGCAAGTTCCCACTGCTTCTCAATTAGCCACTGCCAACTAATTATATAAATCGGTTGCACTTGCAATAAAAGTTGTACATTCAATAGACACAATTGAATGTAGGGATTACACTCATTTTAATAGTATTTGCCTTGTCTACAAAAATAAAAGGGAACCAAAAGTGATAGATGTCAGGGGGGGGGGGGGGGGCAAGATTCATCTGAAGTTCTATCTTAACGAACTGTAGGCAGTAAAACCCCAAATACTTCATTTCCCAGCTAGTCATTGACAAGTGAAGTCCCCATGCACTCTGGGGAAGCAGAGAGGGGGAGAAATTTAGATTTCCCTAGTTAATGCAATATTTTGAAAGAACAGATATGTAGGCAAATCTCAGAGAAATGTGCAAATAATAGGGTAATAATAATGGGGGATTTCAACTTCCCCAATATTAACTGGGATAGTCAGAGTGTGAAAGGCTCAGAGGGTGTAGAATTCTTAAAGTGCATCCAGGAGAGCTTTTTGAGCCAGCATGTAGAAAGTCCTACAAGAGAGGGGGCGGTACTGGACCTAATTCTCGGGAATGTGGCCGGCCAAGTGGAAAAAGTGCTAGTAGGTGAGCACTTTGGTGATAGTGACCATAATATGGTAAGATTTAAGGTGGCCATGGAAAAGGACAGGGATGGGCCGGAAATAAAGGTTCTAAATTGGGGGAAGGCCGATTTTAATAGGATAAGGCAGGATCTGGCCAAAATGGACTGGGATCAGCTACTTGTAGGAAAATCCGCATCGGAGCAATGGGAGGCTTTCAGAAGGGAGATTGAGAACATACAATGGCAACATGTTCCCGTAAAGGTCAAGGGTGGTTCCAAAAACCACAGGGAACCTTGGATGTCAGGGGATATACGGGAATGGATTAGGAAAAAAAGGAGGGCTTTTGGTAGATACAAAAGGCTAAAGACGGAGGAAGCCCTAGAGGAGTACAAAAAGTGCAGGGGGATACTTAAAAAAGAAATTAGGAGATCAAGGAGGGGCCATGAAATAACACTGGCAAGCAAAATAAAGGAAAATCCGAAGATGTTTTATAAGTATATTAAGGGTAAGAGGATAACTAGGGAAAAAATAGGGCCCATTAGGGACAAAAGTGGCAATCTGTGTGTGGAGCCGGAAGATGTAGGAGGGGTTCTAAATGAATTTTTTGTGTCTGTTTTCACTATGGAGAAGGACGATGTAGACATAGAAATAGGGCGGGGGGACTGTGATATGCTCGAACATATTAACATCGAGCGGGGGGAGGTATTGGCGGTTTTAGCTGGCCTAAAAATGGATAAATCCCCAGGCCCGGATGAAATGTATCCCAGGCTGCTGTGTGAGGCAAAGGAGGAGATTGCGGGGGCTCTAACACATATATTCAGGACCTCTCTGGCCACAGGGGATGTGCCAGAGGACTGGAGAACCGCTAATGTAGTACCATTATTCAAGAAGGGTAGTAGGGAAAAACCGGGGAACTACAGGCCAGTGAGCCTAACATCAGTGGTAGGAAAATTATTGGAAAAAATCCTGAGGGACAAAATGTGTCTCCACTTGGAGAGGCAAGGATTAATCAGGGATAGTCAACATGGCTTTGTCAAGGGAAGATCATGTCTGACTAATTTGATTGAATTTTTTGAGGGGGTGACTAGGTGTGTGGATGAGGGTAACGCAGTGGATGTGGTATACATGGATTTCAGTAAGGCCTTCGATAAAGTCCCGCACAGGAGACTGGTCAAGAAGGTAAGAGCCCATGGAATCCAGGGTGCCTTGGCACATTGGATACAAAACTGGCTTAGTGGCAGAAGGCAGAGGGTGATGGTCGAAGGTTGTTTTTGTGACTGGAAGCCTGTGGCCAGTGGGGTACCACAGGGATCGGTGCTGGGTCCCTTGCTGTTTGTGGTCTACATTAATGACTTGGATATGAATGTAAAGGGTATGATCAGTAAGTTCGCGGATGATACAAAAATTGGTAGGGTGGTAAATAGCGAGGAGGGTAGCCTCAGTCTGCAGGACGATATAGATGGGTTGGTCAGATGGGCGGAACAGTGGCAAATGGAATTTAACCCGGAAAAGTGCGAGGTGATGCACTTTGGGGGGACTAACAAGGCAAAGGAATACACAATGAATGGAAAGACCCTAGGCAAGACAGAGGGTCAGAGGGATCTGGGTGTGCAAGTACACAGATCCCTGAAGGCGGCGGAACAGGTGGATAAGGTGGTAAAAAAGGCATATGGGATACTTGCCTTCATTAGCCGAGGCATTGAATATAAGAGCAAGGAGGTTATGATGGAGCTGTATAAAACACTGGTTAGGCCACAGCTGGAATATTGTGTGCAGTTCTGGTCGCCACACTACAGGAAGGATGTGATCGCGTTAGAAAGGGTGCAGAGGAGGTTCACCAGGATGTTACCAGGGCTGGAGCGCTTCAGCTATGAAGAGAGACTGGGCAGGTTGGGTTTGTTTTCCTTGGAGCTGAGGAGGCTGAGGGGGGACATGATTGAGGTGTACAAAATTATGAGGGGCATAGATAGGATGGATGCTGAGGAGCTTTTTCCCTTAGTAGAGGGGTCGATAACTAGGGGGCATAGATTCAAGGTAAAGGGCGGGAGGTTTAGAGGGGATTTGAGAAAGAACTTTTTCACCCAGAGGGTGGTTGGAGTCTGGAACTCACTGCCTGAAAGGGTTGTGGAGGCAGAAACCCTCACAACATTTAAGAAGCATTTGGATGTGCACTTGAAATGCCATAGCATACAAGGCTACGGGCCAAATGCTGGAATATGGGATTAGATTAGACAGGGCTTGATGGCCGGCGCGGACACGATGGGCCGAAGGGCCTCTATCCGTGCTGTATTACTCTATGACTCTATGACTCTATCAAAATTGGTCTGTTAGAACAATGGGGGATGGTGGCATACAATTCAGATTAGTGCAAGCTATGTTGATGTGAGTAAATGCACATCACCTGAATGATAAAAGGCTATATTATAAGGTTTTTTTATAATCTAAACAATGGATACAACAACAACTTGCATTTATATAACACCTTAAACATTTCACAGCAGCAGTATCAAACAAAATTTGACAGGAGCCACATGAGATATTAGGACAGATAAGAGGTAGGCTTTAAGAAGCTTCTAAACAGAGGAGAGAGAGGCACAAAGAGCTTTAGGGAGGGAATTCCAGAGCTTGGGGCCTCAGTAGCTGAAGGCACGGCTGTCAATGGTGGAGCGATTAAAATCGGGGATGTGCAAGAGACCAGAATTGGAGGAGCGCCGAGATCTCGGATAGTTGTAGGGCTGGAGGGAGGTTACAGAGATGGGGAGGGGTGAGGCCATAGAGGGATTTGAAAATGAGGATGAGAGTTTTAAAATTGAGCTATTGCCAGACCGGGAGATAATGTCGGTCAGCGAGCACAGGGGTGATGGGTGAGTGGGACTTGGTGCGAGTTAGGATATGGGCAGCCGAGTTTTGAATGAGCTCCAGTGGATATTCATTTGAACTGTAATATCTTTAGAATAACAAACTTGAGGATTGTTAGCTCAACTATTCGATACCTACTGGTTCATTCTTCAATTATAAATGAGAGAATTAATTCTGTCCATACTTGATTGCAAGAACAAATTTCTCAAGATCCTTTGTGGTATTACACCAGCATTTTGCATGCATGAGCTTTGAGCATTCAAATATTTTCTGACGTACATGCACACCTGCTGTGGTTAAAACCTTTTAACTGCAAAAAGAGACAAATTTGCATATGCAGTTGAAAATTAGCTGTTCAAAGATCTTTTCAAATAGAATTTGTGTAGCACCTGCATAATTAAATAATCTGTTGAGTGTTTTGCACTATTGAAATGTCTTTGTATAGAAGATTACTTCCGAGATGCATGGGAACTTTGATTAAACTTCAGGCAAGAGAACAGGAGCCTCCGAGTTTAAGAATTTTAATGTTGGAATTCATGGGAGTTCCACTGCTTCAATATGTTAATGTATATGGGATGGTTTCCTGGACCACTATGTTGAGGAACCAATTAGAGATCAGGCCACCTTAGACTGGGTATTATGTAATGAGAGCAGATTAATTAGCAATCTTGTTGTGCGAGGCCCCTTGGGGAGGAGCGATCATAATATGATAGAATTCTTCATTAAAATGGAGAGTGAAGTAGTTGACTCAGAGACTAGGGTCCTGAATTTAAATAAAGGAAGCTATGATGGTATGAGGCACGAGTTGGCTAGGATAGATTGGGGCATGTTACTTAAAGGGTTGATGGTGGATAGGCAATGGCAAACATTTAAAGATCGCATGGATGAACTTCAGAATTTGTTCATCCCTGTTTGGCATAAAAATAAAACAAAAAAGGTGACTCAACCATGGCTAACAAGGGAAATTATGGAAAGCATAAGATGCAAGGAGAGGACATATAATTTGGCCAGAAAAAGCAGCAAACCTGAGGATTGGGAGCAGTTTAGGATTCAGCAAAGGAGGACAAAGGGATTAATTAAGAGGGGGAAAATAGAGTATGAGAGTAAGCGTTCAGGGAACATAAAAATTGACTGTAAAAGCTTCTATAGATATGTGAAGAGAAAAAGATTGGTGAAGTCAAGCATAGGTCCCTTGCAGTCAGAATCAGGGGAATTTATAATGGGGAACAAGGAAATGGCAGACCAATTAAATACATTGGTTCTGAGGACACAAATAACCTCCCAGAGATGTCGGGGAACATAGGGTCTAATGAGAGGGAGGAATTGAATATAACCAGTATTTGTAGGGAAATGGTGTTAGGGAAATTAACTGGATTGAAGGCCGATAAATCCCCAGGGCCTGATGATCTACATCCTAGGGTACTTAAGGAAGTGGCCCTAGAAATAGTAAATGCATTGCTGGTCATCTTCCAAAATGCTATAGACTCTGCAACAGTTCCCATGGATTGGAGGATAGCTAATGTAACCCCACTATTTAAAAAGGGTGGTAAAGAGAAAACCGGGAATTATAGAGCAGTAAGTCTGACATCGGTAGTGGGGAAAATGCTAGAGTCCATTATAAAAGATGTAATAGCAGAGCACTTGGAAAACAGTGACAGGATCAGACAAAGTCAACATGGATTTACAAAAGGTAAATCATGCTTGACTAATCTACTGGAATTTTTTGAGGATGTAACTGGTAGAATAGATAAGGGAGAACCAGTAGATGTGGTGTATTTGGACTTTCAGAAGGCTTTCGATAAGGTCCCACATAAGAGATTGGCGTGCAAAGTTAAAGCACATGGGATTGGAGGTAAGGTACTGTCTTCGATAGAGAACTGGTTGGCAGACAGGAAGCCAAGAGTTGGAATAAACCGGTCTTTTTCCGAGTGGCAGGCAGTGACTAGTGGGGTACTGCAGGGATCGGTGCTAGGACCCCAGCTATTCACCATATATATAAATGACCTAGACGAGGGAACTAGATGTAATATCTCCAAGTTTGCAGACGACACAAAGCTGGGTGGGTGTGTGTGCTGTGAGGAGGATGCAGAGAAACTCCAGTATGATTTGGACAGGTTGGGTGATTGGGCAGATGCATGGCAAATGCAGTATAATGTAGATAAATGCAAGGTTATCCACTTCGGTGGCAAAAACAGGAAGACAGATTATTATCTGAACGGCAATAGATTTGGAAAAGGGGAAGTGCAACGAGACCTGGGTGTCCTTGTGCACCAGTCGCTGAAGGTAAGCATGCAGGTGCAGCAGGCGGTTAAGAAGGCAAATGGTATGTTGGCCTTCAAAGCGAGAGGATTCGAGTACAGGAACAAGGATGTCTTGCTGCAGTTGTACAGGGCCTTGGTGAGACCGCACCTTGAGTATTGTGTGCAGTTTTGGTCACCTTATCTGAGGAAGGATGTTCTTGCCTTGGAGAGAGTGCAGCGAAGATTCACCAGACTGATACCTGGGATGGCAGGAATGACGTATGAGGAGAGATTGGGTCAATTAGCTTATATTCGCTAGTGTTTAGAAGAATGAGAGGGGATCTCATTGAAACTTATAAAATTCTAACAGGACTAGATGCAGGAAGGATGTTCCCGATGGCGGGGGGAGTCCAGAACCAGGGGTCACAGTCTAAGGATAAGGGGTAAGCCATTTAGGACTGAGATGAGGAGGAAGTTCTTCACCCAGAGAGTGGTGAACCTGTGGAATTCTCTGCCACACAGGGCAGTTGAGGCCAATTCATTAAATATATTCAAGAAGGAGTTGGATATATTTCTTGAGGCTAAAGGAATCAAGGGATATAGGGAGATAGCGGGGACAGGGTACTGAATTTGAATGATCAGCCATGATCCCATTAAATGGCGGAGCGGGCTTGAGGGGCCGAATGGCCTTCTCCTGCTCCTATCTTCTATGTTTCTATGCTGTGCTTAGGACTTGATTGTCCTAATTTAATTTTGAAACTGGATCCCAAGAAGTCGAGATAATCGCATCACTTTTTGATTGGGATTGAAATTATTTTCAGACTTGAATGGAAGATAGATGAATGTCGATTTGTTACCCGATCTGGTTGTCTAGCATTCGTGGAAACACTGTTAAAACTGAATGCACATTGTGGAAAGAAGATTTAAGGTTGCACAGTAGAACGCCATGATACATAGAAACATAGAAGATAGGAGCAGGATTAGGCCATTCGGCCCCTCGAGCCTGCTGCGCCATTCAATGAGATCATGGCTGATCATCCAAATTCAGTACTCTGTTCCTGCCTTCTCTCCATATTCCTTGATCCTTTTAGCCTTAAGAAATATATCCAACTCCTTCTTGAATATATTTAATGAATTGGCCTCTACGGCCGCCTTTGGCAGAGAATTCCACAGGTTCACGACTCTGGGTGAAGAAATTCCTCCTCCTCTCTGTCGTAAATGGCTTACCCCTTATCCTTAGACTGTGACCCCTGGTTCTGGACTCCCTGACCATTGGGAACATCCTTCCAGCATCTAGTCTGTCTAGTTCTGTTAGAATTTTATAAGTTTCGATGAGATCCCCTCTCATTCTTCTAAACTCCAGCAAGTACAAGCCCAATCGACCCAATCTCTCCTCATACGTCATTCCTGCCATCCCAGGTATCAGCCTGGTGAATCTTCGCTGCACTCCTTTCATGGCAAGAACATCTTTCCTCAGATAAGGTGACCAAAACTGCACACAATACTCAAGATGTGGTCTCACCAAGGCCTTGTACAACTGCAGCAAGATTGATGGAGGCATTGAGTCTCAATCGTGAAGTGTTCAAAGGCTGATCATCTCACTCCTGAAGAGAAGGAATATCCCTCACTGGGTGCTGTCATGTGTCTCTTTGATTTGACTTGCATGTCTCTGAGCAAAAATTTCCCACGAAGGTCCAGGAGTCATGGGAGAGAGAACTAGTGTCAAACTTGAGGGAGGGGATTTGATCGACACGCCATAGAACTTTGGATTAGGCTGGATGCAGGTGATGTTTTTGAATGGTGGGATTGTTCTCATAGGTTACATGAAAATGGTACTCACCAGTAATGATTGTGGGGCATATGCTGTAAGTTTTTGAGAACTGTAGTGTGTTCTCAACACGTTTTGCTTGCTATGATATTCTGATTTAAGGTGTATTATAATAGTGTATTTTTCTATATGCGTATATATGGAATATACAGTACATTGTTAAAGTTGTATAGAACAATCGAAATAAAATTCGACTGGAGTGCTTAGGCATGCTTATTTTATGGTTCTACAGTCATAAATCTGAAACTGGTATGCTGTAATATTACAGTAATAGCACTTGAGAGCAGTTGGATTAACCTTTTAAAAAGTTAAGGATGGTTTATTACCCAGATATTTTCTGTTGAGTGCTTGTGCGGTATTGTATATGCTTTGTTGCCTGCACACTACAAGACATCAACAATACAGCACTTCCTTATGAGAGATCTGAACTACCATAAAAATCAATGTAGGCCAGAGAAACTTCAATTATCATCTTGCTTCAGTTCAAAACCAATAATGTCTGGCAATGATTTGTTTCATTTGCCATAACAGCATATCATTACTGATCTAATAATACAAGGCATGAATACTTTATAAGGTACTTGGAGAAAGGGAGGCAGAAGAAGTGGCTCACAACTACAGCATGAGTCCAATGTTCAGAACTGGACATGTCTGTAAATATACAAGGTACCAATTGTATTTCTGATCCATTGTCAAGATGACTTCCCTGCCACGTAAATGTTTCCATAACTATATATCATATTGTGAATTACTAGATTAATGACAAATAAAATATCAATTATGATGAATCACCATTAATAATCCACTTTTTTTGACTATACTTTAGATAACATGAATACTATTCATATTTGTTACATTTTCGACTTTACTCCAATGTGTCATTTAAAAGTTTACAATTGTTATATGGTATTTTCTTTTCTTTCCCTATTTTCCCTCCAGAAGCCTCCACATGCCACTCTGCAGAATGGCACTTGAAGACGTGTGAGGGACAAGGTATGACTGGCTTTTCAATTTCTCTTCCATCCACTTGGAGATTATTGAGACTGGGAACTTGACCTATGGGGAAGCCTAAGTCTGAACAAGTCCCACACTCTGCTTTTTATTTCCCCCTTCTCCTACCCTCCAATGCCCAACGGAAGGGTGGCTAGGTGACCGCTTCATTGTCTTCTGCTGATACTATGCAAAGATTCATCAGGATGATCATGAATGTAATGTAGATTGATTTGGCCTCTCTGGTTTTGTTTCACCCGCCCTCCCTTGTCCCATATGGTAAGTTTGGTGTCTTTCTCCAATGTTCTGGCAGAGATTGGGGGCCTGCCACTTGGAGAATTTTGAACAAAATATCCTGTACGATCATTGCATAGCACAGCATGTTAAGGCTTCACATTGTCAAGACTGTCCAGAGATGTAACATTTCTAAATGGATTGTCACTATACAGTACCCAGTAATCAATAAAAAACATTATAGCAGAAAATGTATAAATCATTGGCAGCCCTTCACTAATAATTGAACATACTACAGTAAAGAGAGATACTACTACGTTCATTAACTTTTTTATTCTTTCAACTGGTGTTCGTTTACATTGTTTTTGGCCGATAACATTTGTTAGCAGAGGTATTTGAAGTATTTGACTTTCATTAGGACTTTGTTCTATCAAATCTTTTTGGTTCTGAGAAATATTCTTCTCCCTGTTTATTGCCAAACCAATTTTGACTACCAGTTTTCTCACTTCTCAGCAAGAGGAAATGAGATTGCTATGGAGGTGTGCTTATTGTGCATTCATCATAGTGTAAGTGTTCTATTGAGACTTTGAGCTTTATAGCTTTAATAGAGGATTTTCACGACTGTTATGAATGCCACTTACATATGAACCATCTGCATTTGATGCTGACTTTGTTTGGGTGCGCTCTCCCTGCTCATGGACAAAAATCAGCTTAGACTGGGCTCCTCGTCCACCCCCTCCCAAATTCCGCTCTGGGGTTCCCACCACCTATTGCTGTGCTAAGAGGTTGAACACCGTTGCAGACTGTGGGTAGCGATGGGTGAAGTGCAGCGATGTTGAATTTCTTGTAGCAGCAGCAGGAGGTAGAAGCTCCCGAGTGGCACTGAGAGGGGAGAAGCTGGGAGCTATAGTGCGGGGAACAGGGGGGAAAGGGAAGAGGGGCGAGTATTGGTTTGGAGGAGTTTTAGTGAAGAGCAGTGCTAGCGGGGAACTGGGTGGCGCTGTGGGTGCAGCACTGGCCTTTGTACCTCCGAGATCTGGATTCAAATCAGCCCAGATAGGGCTTCTCTTCTGCCCCCTCCCCAGTGCTGCTCTGGGGTTACCACAGCTGAGAGAGGCTGAACACCGCGGTACACTGGGAATTCTTGAGATCCGGAATTCCCACCCAAAGTCTGAAATATTTTAGACAACTTCAATCCAGTTTCTACTGGGCATGGGCTTGCAGCACAAAGCTGCCCCCAATGACGCGGGATAACTGGTATGGAAAAATTTAAAAAACCTGTCACATGGGTGCAGCAGGAGTGGCTTTTCTTTAGTTTGAGGCTCGGGCATGTTGGGGGCAGAGTATAGAGAATCCCCAGAGGTGAAGTGGCAGCCCACCACCCAATTCTACTGTCCACCCCCCCCCCCCTTTTTTAAATAAAAATAAAAATAATCTGTTCTACTCTACTGAAAAAGTTGAACAATTCAGCACAAAACGCTCTTTGCTTGGTTGACGGACCATCAGCTGTACAGGTAGTTTTACCACCAGCTAGGGCCAGCAAACTCTCCCTCTAGTGGAAATCAATTATTTTTTTAAAACTGAGGTGGTGCAATTTTGCTATTGCTGTAAAATGGTTGTTTTGTATAATCCCAATGTTCGGAGTCGACTTTGCAGATCGCAAGCCCAGCAGGTTTTGCAATGGGCGTCGTGGGGGGGGGGGAGTCCACGTTTTGGGGATCAGATTGTATGCAAAATGTGGCAAACTTGTCTGATTTTTTTTGATGCGCATGTTGGAGGGAGGGAGGGTGTGCATGAGTTTGATTTATTGACAGCAGCGGCTCTGCAAACAGCAGCGTGACCTTGGGCGAGCCCGGGGCAGGTGGAGCTCGAGCAGCTGCTTGTCAGCGAGCAGCTGCCAGGTCACGTGACCGCCAGCCGCGGCCACGCCCCCTCCCCTCCCCGGGGGATGGGCGCTGACGTCAGGGCGGGTGGCTGGTCCGCTCGAGCCGAGCAGAGTTGAGTCCCGGAGCGCGAGGGAGCCCCAGTCAGCTGGTGACCGGTGCCGCAGGAGCAGGACAACTCTCGGCCATGGAGGAGGACGACAACTACGGTCAGTGCCACAATCCGTGCAGATTAGATGGGGGCGTGTGCAGCCGAGGTGGGCAAGGTTGCACATTGGATTGCGGGCTGCAAAAACTGGATTGCACCTTTTTTTTAAATCTCCCCTCTCCACCTCTTCCTCCCTCAGCCAGCCCCCAGTTTTTACTCAGTGGGGCGGGGAAACCCCCCTCCCCGCGCTGTAACAATGTTTCAGTGTAAAAGGGGAAATCCCGTCCCGCTCCCTCAGCTGCAGTGTCCAGTCCCCACACCACGCTGCCTCCAACCACGCTTCACTGGACACGCATGCAACTCCCCTTTAATTTAACACGTGACAGTCAGTGGCAGAGACTTTGAAAACTTGTCTCTATTTTTAATCGGTACATTTTTTTGCAGATGTTATTGTCATGGCGATACCCTCTGCTGTGTCAGTAAATGCCTGTCGCGAAGTCTGGTGAGAGGAGTCCAGAAATGTATTTTTTTCCCCCAATGTTATATTTTTCGTAATAACCCCAAGAAAAGCGCCATCGCACAATGACATGGAATTCAGTGACCAGCAACTCGTGGAACATGTGTTCGGTGCAAACTTTTGCTTTTTCCTCAAGTGGTCTGAATAACTGTTGGCAGTGAGTGTGCTGCAAAGCAGTGCGGCAGATAACGGTCGCCAGTGACCTCTAACCATGAGCGTCAACTTCGAGTGATTATAAAATCATAATCCTAAGGTTCTGTTCTCGCTGTCAAGGAACATGTCACGTACTCTTGTCTACTGCTGATAATTTGAATTAGCATTTTGCACAAAAAACTGAATTATCCAATCATTTGAACTAAGGAATGTAAATGATGCAGCAATGTGTAAATCTAGTGCTTATATTTTGAATTATCAGGTAATTTTAGAATACATTGTGCATAATGTTCCATTCCATTTTGGTTATTTTTTTTTCAGGTTGAGCAAGCTTTTGCCATATGTTTTGGTACGTTTTGCTACTAAAATCATGTTTTGCAGTCTGGTTTATTTCCCCTTTTGAGTTATGTTTTATTACCATACTGGAACTGTGCTTATATTTCCAATCTTCTGTTGTTCAGTTTTGTTGAGGTGCTGGGAAGTGGTGTTGCAGAGGTAGGTAAGGTGACAATAAGTCTTGTCCAGGTTCAGTGCATCATTAAGTGGTGAGAAGAGATTGTGAGATGGCCTTTTTGTTAATATATTAACAGGATTTTCAACATCCTACATAATCTGTGTTGTGACTGTAACACGCACGAGGGGTCAAGGTGATGTCATTTCAGTGGTTCATGAAAGTGAAACTGAGATGTGCACCTGAGATTGGACTTATTGGCGATGCCTTCCATAGCAAATTAGACGGTTGGTGTTCATTGTTCACTCATTGTACTCATCGTACACGAGTGAACCTAATGTACCAGGGGATTGCTGAGATCTGTGGGATCATACCCAAGTGAAAGCACGTTCATGAAATCGGGAAAGAAAATTGGAGGGGGGGGGAGATCTTCCTAAAGCTTCCCAGCCCCGCCAACATCCTTTATGGTTCTCGTGTTTTGCTGTGTGGCTTGCATCACAAAGCAGGAAGAAGAGTGAGATCCATTTTGTAAGAGTGTCCGCTTGCAGGAAGAGAGTTTTTTAGGTGTTGCAACACTTCAGTATATTCTTCTTCTTAGGCAGTCCCTCGGAACCGACGTTCATTTGCTTCCACGTTAAAAATGAGTTCTCAGGTGACTGATTAGTCCAATGCGGGACCTACAGTCTCTGTCACAGGTGGGGCAGACGGTGGTTGAAGGGGCGGGTGGGTGGGGTGCTTGGGTTGACATGCGCTCCTTGCGCCTGGCTTCTGCTTGCTCCCGGCGAAGAGACTTGAGGTGTTCGGCACCTTCTCGGATGCTTCTCCTCCACTTTGTGCGGTTTGGGCCAGGGATTCCCAGGTGTCAGTGGGGATGTTGCATTTTTTCAAGGAGGCTTTGAGGGTGTCCTTGAAGCATTTCCTCTGCCCACCTGGGGCTCTCATGCCGTGCCGGAGCTCCGAGTAGAACGCTTGTTTTGGGAGTCTCGTATCGGGCATGCGGACGATGTGGCCCGTCCATCGGAGCTGATCGAGCGTGGTCAAAGCTTCGATGCTGGGGATGTTGGCCTGAGCAAGAACACAGACATTGGTGTGCCTATCCTGCCAATGGATTTGCAGGATCTTGCGGAGACACAGCGTTGGTGGTACCTCTCCAGTGCTTTCAGGTGTCTGCTGTGCATGGTCCATGTCTCTGAGGCATACAGCAGGGCGGGTATCACTGCTGCTCTGTAGACCATGAGCTTAGTGCCGGGTTTGTGGTCCTGGTCTTCAAACACACTCTTCCTCAGGCGACCGAAAGCTGCACTGGCACACTGAAGGCAGTGTTGGACTTCGTCATCGACGTCTGCCCTTGTTGACAGTAGGCTCCTGAGGTATGGAAAGTGGTCCACGTTGTCCAAGGCCTTGTCGTGGATTTTGATAATCGGGGGGCAGTACTGTGTGGCGGGGGCAAGTTGGTAGAGGACCTTTGTCTTACAGATGTTTAGTGTAAGGCCCATGCTCTCGTACGCTTCGGTGAAGGTGTTGAATTATCATTCAGGAAACTGACGAGTCCATGTTTCATATTTATTTTAACTTTTTTTAAATCTTGTGTGATAACCAGAACTCTTCCTGTTTGACTATAACATGTATTAATAACATATAATAATATATATTGTAAAATGATCCTTTTACTCAGTTTGCATAACTCATTTATTAATTATATGTGTGTCGTGCTTGTATTTTGTGACCAAAGGAAAAGTGTGCCTCAGTTTTTGGTGAAAGTTCAGTTCGCCATTCTGGATCTTGGGTCACCTAGTACGCAAGAGGGCGAGCAGTTTGAGGACCTCCCTTTGGATTTGCTCCTGGACCTGGTCAAAACCATCATTCATGGGTCCATGATATGCAGGGAAGGTCGTTCTGCCTGCTTGTCTCTCTTCCACGGCCTTGTGGATGCCTTGGTGGCCCTGGAGAGGATCATGTGGTGCCCACCAGTAGCTTGAGGCCTTCCGTGACCAGTGGGCACTGCAGGACATTAACCATATAATTGATGAGGAAAACATGATTATGATTTGCATCTATTTTAATTTGTACATTTCTTGGTTTGATTGGGGCATCTGTAATTGTATATTAGTGATGCCTTTCTCTTGAGGGAGGCACTTGTAGTGCTGTCTTTGTCATGTTGGCAATGGGCGCCCAGTGTCACCCTATTGATCCTAATCAAAATAGTCCTACTAGCATCACAGAAAACAGGCACAGGACTTTTCAATGGAATTTATTGGCAGCCCATAGCAAATAGCCTTCAAAGTCTCTGAATTGTGACTTGATTGCAGCTTGTATGTTTGGTTGTGGAGTTGAGTTATAAATTGCAAAACTTCAGAATTCAGTTTAGTTTATACACCAGTCCTGTTTAGTTTGGAAGTGATGGATGAAGTGCACTTTGCCAGACTTGACGGGCCTGAAAAGTGTGGGGTTAAATGTTTCAGAGGAACATGTTCAACAAGCCCCTCCTTTTTCCATTGATTAGCAAGCCCATCTATAGGATACAGTGAACAAATATTGGGGGGATGGTAGACTGAAAAGATGTTCAATTTAGAGTCCCTCAGCAGCAATTTTCCCAGGAACCTTTATTGGCATTGTAAAAAAGAATGTGTAATACTTCAAGACGAGAGTGTAGTTATTGTGCCTGTATTAGCTGAAAGGGTAGTTAAAAAAACAGAATTTTTAAACATTTATTTCCATGATTGGTTATATATTTTCATTTGATACAGAAGGTTGTAATTAAAGGGAATGTGCATTGTACTGAATTGCCATAATGCTAATTTTCACAAAATCAAGTATCTATTTATTTGGTATCATCGACCTCAGTTGCTGTGTTTTGTATTTTTAAAGCACTAGCTAGAAGCAGCCTAATAATAGATACTGTGTAAAACTACTTCTGTGACCATGAAGTTCCTGTCTCGGGTCATTTATGAATGGGGGGTTCAGCCCAAAGCCTGTTCATGGTGTCAGTGGAGTGAAACACCTCATCACATTATTACCATATGCAAAAAGTTCTGCTATAGGCTGCCTGTAACTCTCCATTTTCAAGCATAAAGTGGTAGTGAAGAAGAATGAGAGACTCAAACACACAAGTTACTGAATTTACTGACTGTCCGATTAGAATATTATTGCCCTTTATGTTGCAAAGGATTGATTCTACATCAGCACCAGTGGCCAATTCAAACACAGCCCAATTTTCTGCTGTCAGTACACCATCGTGAGAATAGTTTTGAGTGTCATATTTTAATTTTTAAAAGGATAGTAAAATTTGCATAAAGAATCTATGTTCCTGTAAGCTCAAAAAAAATCTTTCTTGTACTGGTGACCAATTTTTCAGCCTGAGTGTTGGGGGAGGGAATGGCCTTCACGTTCCCACTCTTTTCTACTCTGCTATAGCTTGTCTACAGTCCCACTGCTCCTCTTCCTATCCTGCTGTGTAGGGACCATCCATCTGAATAAATAGTTTGGAAAGTAAAAAAAAATGGTTAATGTCTTCAGTCGTTCCCACTGCAGCAATGAATATGGGCAAGGAGAGGGTTCCTGGATGAATGACATCACCTGCATAAGGCTAGAAGGCATGGGCTTTTTTTCTTTCCAGGATGAGATGTTAAACCAAGGCTCCGCCTGCCTCTCAGATGGATGTAAAAGACCCCACAAAGAAGACCAGGGGAGTGCCCCCCAGTGTCCTGGCCAATATTTATCCCTCAACCAACATCACCGAAAAAACAGTTTATCTGGTCATTATCACATTGCTGTTTGTGGGACCTTGCTGTGTGCAAATTGGCTGCTGCGTTTCTTCCATTACAACAGTGACTACACTCCAAAAAATATTTCATTGGCTGTAAAGTGCTTTGGGATGTCTTGAGGTCATGAAAAATGCTGTATAAAGGCAAGGTTTTTTTTTTAAAGCCTGTGCAACAAGTTAGTATGGGTTTCAGACCAAGGTCTGACCAGGTTCCAGATAAAATTAACTCCAGGCCATTTGTTTTTATGTTTTTGTGCGTGTGTGAGATCTCGTGGAAATGTTAATACATTCCTAGAGACCCCTTATTTTAATTTCCAAAAGACTGTGAGCTACCAAAGGGAGCCTGTTCTATAATTGCAGAAAATGTCTTTATTAGTATACTAACCCTTTACCTCGGGACCCCCTGGGATCTCCTAATGGACCCCGTGAGGTTTAGTGACCCTAAATTTGAAAAGCTGTGCTCTACATTATAAATTCTTTAATGTAAACAGAATAACTTGAAAGGAACTATGAAAACAATGTTTTCAGCTCATTCAGCACACACTTGAAAACTGGAATGATCAACTGGTTACGATCAACACTGAGTGGCATGTTGTTTTGCTGCAAAGCAAGTTGAGAGGAGGTTGGGTTGAAAGATCCTGATACAGACAAGATGCAACTGCACCTACACGCAATAACCTGCATCATGGAAGGTTTCCCAGAGCCATCATATCTAATGATCAGATAACGTAGATCGTAATCATTGATATTTTTCTCTTGCTATCTAAAGGCGGATTAAAGCTCCTTTTACATTCACGGTATGGAACTCTTTGCTCTTGTACCTGTAATGAGAAGAGAACTATTGCCATTTATATTTTCTTCACACCAGTGAAGCTCTGATAATCTGATGCACAATTGCAGAAACAAGAATCATATAATTTATGTTGTACATTATTAGCTGCTAAGTAAAGTGAACATTATCCTGGTGGGATAATGGTAGAAATATCTGTGATCTGGCCTAATTGCATTTTAGATTTGTCCCACGAGTTTTGTTGCTGCAGGTATTGTGAAGTGTTTACAAACTCGCATGCACATGGTGTTCTTTAAATGTTATCTACAACATGCACAGTTGAAATGAAATGGTTCATTTGCAATCTAGTGGCTTTGAGGAAGTTGTAACTGAGTACCTTTACTTGTTCAATGTAAATGAAGATCATACCAAGGAAAATCATGATAAAATGTTTTCTGTTTGTAACAAGTTAACTCTGGCATGGTACTTACAAATATTGGCTTGCAGGTGTGAATCTGATGAGCATGTCAATATTTTACTACAGTTTTTGTACTTTCAGGAAGGATGAGGGAAGTGTGGTTTTTTTTTAAAGATAAGAGTTTAACTCAACATATATAAATGGAAAAAGGTGTGTGAGTTGCAAATGCTATGAATTCTGCTATTGGTAAAACGACTACCAACATTTTACAAAAAAGTCAGTGCTAAGAATAATTCCGTTATCATATAAGAGAACAATGATTCCAGAATCTCTCTATGACTGGTGTTGAATGTCCTGTGATGTGAATTGCTGTCTGCTTATGAGTGGATGGTGCTGCTGCCAGTCACTGAGCTTTTCTGGTTTGGTTGCAATGATGTTTGTCCTGCAGCTTGTGCATGATTGTAGTGTCTGTCTGTGGGCAGCTTAATGCTGAGCACTGAGGGAAAAGCCGCCCTTTATTGTGCAGGTGCATGTGCCTTTTTAGAACACGGATTCAGTGTGTAGTTTGACAAACCTCCATTTTAAAACAAAATTATTTTTACTTAAGACTCAATATTTACTACTACTTGAAACAATGTATAATCCTTTTTAAGGTTTGCTTTTGGGCACTTTTTTTGTAGGATGGAATATTTCAGTCGTTTTGGGGGTAATTTGAACCTAACTCACTGGGCAGGAAACCCACGGGATCAGGTGGAAAGCAGGTTTTTCACTCCATTGGCTTCAATGGCGAGTAAAATGGGGGGTGTAAAACTAGCGTTGCACCCAATCCCGTCAGTTTCCTGACGGGCGGGTTAAGTTAAAATTGCCCCCAGTTTGTTTCTTTGCTTACATCTGGAAATAAATGAAGTGGTGGCTTTTAACAGTTATAGTTCTAAATTGTGAAGCTAATCCTGAATTACTGTTTTCATTTCAAGCATTAACAAATTTAACATTAAAGTATTTGCAGTTCAGATAAGTGTCTTGTTAACAGACTATCGTAGAAGTGTTGCTTTGTCATCTTGCAAATTTTTGCACGTGATCAGTTACTGCCCTCGGGGTTAAGTACATTTAGTAGAGCTCAGGTTAAGTTGTGTGTGGATCACCAAAGGACTGGATTAGATGGCCTGACTCTCTCTCTCTTGTCCTCGAGTTGTTTCTTATAGAAATGTAATGTAGGTACTTAAATCTAGCATTAAATTTATTGTATGATTTTAAAAATGCTACATTTCTCACTGTGACCATGTAATACAAATAACTTTATTAATTTATAAATTGTTTTGCAGTATGTATTTTTTTTGCAAGTTATTTTTTCCCCCTCTCTTTCACTTTTATGTCCTGCGCCATTAACCAAGTGAGAAGAGAACATATTTCTTGGCCTTTTCCAAGACCAGTCTTTAACTAGTAGTCAGTAGGATGTGTACAAGAGGGGTTCGACACAAGCTTGCCCCTCCACTCTTTATTACCTAGTTGAGATGTGGTGCTCTTGGCAAGTACCAATCTTAGCTGGCGATAAAGGGTGAAGGGGAATAATAATGCCAAGAAAATAGATTGGATGTTTGTTGATCACTCATCTCCCCTGTACTTTCCTTCAAGTATAAAGTTGCAGTGAGCTAGGAATGCATTTTGCAGGCTAACTTTGGCACTTATTTCCATTGTTTGCACGGGGACAAGGCCATTTCATATCATTTTGCAAAGGTTGATGACATCATTCTCCTGAAAAGCATTTAAAAATGCTGATGAAGCTTGTAAATTGAGAAAGCTTTAGGACTTGGTAGATTGCTGAAGGACCATTTTGGGCTCTGTTTTCTGTTGCCAATCCATCCTACATTACCAAACTGTCTCTCAATAATGCTTTGTTCATTAATGTTTTGTGACTGATGTAGATCTAATTCATACTCCACTACTGTAATTCCACTAACTACAGCAAGGGATGCTGCTGGCCTGGTATAAATTAATACATCACAAGTAAAAATGAAACACACTTTTCTCTTTCTTATTGGCATGACTTGCGGACTAGAGTATATTTCAGAACCACTTGCTGGATAATAGATTTCAGACATTCTTACTGTAGGCCTGTTGCATGTTCTTGGCCATGTGTCTTGGCTATAGTGCGTTCATTTATTTTAAATTATGCAGTTTCTTTATGTAAATAAAGTACCTTATTCCCTTTCTGCCTCTGATCAATAGAGATCTGATGTGCAATGGTAGTGTATCTTAAGTGTACATATTTGTTTTTTGAAGTACCACAGTACTCCATTACTGTCACTGTTCTCTGTACAGTAGTGGTGTGGTGCAATCTTATTTTAAGCAATGGTTAATTTGCAAGTGTTTTGCTCATACTAAAATAAGACTTCTAATTAATGAGTGTTGAAATATAAAGAAAAGCTTAACTCAACAGTTGAGCTCTACAAGGAAGAACACCACCTGTCAAATCTGTCTTTTAGTCAGGGTTGGATATTGTCAGTACAGATAGCTGACAATGTGCAGCCATTTCTGATCTGCTTTGATGTCCCACATAACTAACCTATGCAGCTGACTTCCTGTGATGAAATTGTAATTCTGTCAACCATGATGTTGGCTTCATTGTCAGCCTGTTGGGTCATGAGGAATACAGACCAGGAATGTCAGGTTCAAGCCTTGATCTGTGCTGAGCTGGTCGATCTTAGATGGGATGGCAGTGCCTTAAGTTTGACCTGGCTTTTTTCAAGGAGGCAAGGATAAGAGAAATGGGGGTGAAAAAAGGACACCGAGTAAGGGTTGCCGTTCCAGATTGCTGTATCCGGTCATTCCGAGCTGGCAATGTACATGTGTGAATGCGGGGGCATGAGAGGATGAGGCTTAGCTGTGATGCCCTCATGATTGAATAATCCAATACTCGCTGTTCAGGCTCATATATGAAAAATAACGTGGGTAAAGGAAGATTGGTGTCCTCTGGAAATGGCACCTTCAGGACAGAAGGAAAGACAATGAGAAAAAATTGAATAACAACAAATCAACTGTAGCACCAGAGAGAGGGTTGAGCTATTGTCCCAAAATAAAACAGATTTTTGTACTTTCATCTGAAGATTTAAATTTTTGAGGTGTTTGAACTAATAGGCAAATTTCAGTCTTTTTTTGTAGTGGTTCTTCGCCTGTTAACTAGAAACTCCATGCAGTTAGTACAGCAAATATTGAGACTAATCTTTTAAGTGTTCTGCATTAAGCGTTTCCTTATAGCTGCTCTAATGTAAATTTATTGAAATACTGAATTCTGGCATTGATGTTGGCGGTTCCACCTTTGAATTAACAGGTATTGCTGGTTCTCGCACGTCTAACCTAGCTGTTCTTCGATAGGTTATACATGTGCTGCCGTAGTTCGGATGAGATTTTTTTTTCCCCCAAAAAAAGCTAATTGCTGTTGAAATGGATGAAAGGGGACACACCTTCTCTGTCCTGTTAGCCTATTTATACTGCAGAGGGAACACATTAACAGGAGGCAGAAAAATATGGTAGTGGCCATTTATTTTTTGGTTGCCGCTGCCATATTTTTCTCCCCCCCCACCTGTTCAGGGATAAGCATTAAGTATAATGAGACGAACAGGATGAAGAAAGTTTGAGGTCACGCCCATGGCTGGTGTGTGCTTTGGTGGGGATGGTTTACACGGACACAATCTGGAGTTGTACAAACACAGACCAAGTTATAAAAAGTCTTTTTTTCCCCCTAGTAATTGGACTGGAGCCATATTGGATTCTTTTAAGAGTTTGTGGTAAAATGACACCTTCAGCACTTTCATTCCTGCTCACTTCTTCTGCTTTCCCCAAGACGAACATCATTTTCCATCAACTGCGCAGAATAGAAACTTTAATCTTCATATTGGAGGGAGCTTTTATGAGGCTGAGTTAAAGCAGTACAGTCTTTGCAGGGATCTATTGGAGCTCTTTATTTTTATTTGAGAGGTTCCAGTAATCTAGGGGATCTGGTTCCCTCCAAACTATTGTTACTTTGAAAGAAATATTCCCCTGATGTACCGTGTCAGCTGAGCCGGTTAAGTTTTTTATTGAAGAAATGCTTCCATTGTCAACTGTTTTTGCTGGCCATTTCATCTTACGGGGTTAGCCGAAGCAGCTGCATAAAACAGAAGAGCAATATGGAAGGCAAATTTGTGGTTTACAACCCGAGACTGACAAAATACATATCTCTGCTCAAGGCATGCAGGATGTTGCCCAGAACTTGGCAGTAAAACGACCTAGCTCATTAAGATGGCCACTGTAGTCATTGCTGTTACACGAATGCCCTAAAGTACAATATAACATGCATGCACAAGGAACATTTATGCACGGTACTGTTGTGAAAGCTGGGCCGTGACCACAGTCAAAACAAATCCCATTTAGTTAACTGGGGGGAACATTGCCTTGTGTTTTGTTTTGATGCAAAACTGTAATAAATCATTCCATTCTCCACATACTTTTATGTTGAAAAGTTAATTTGAACAAATAGTAATGAAGTACTAGCTTTCATTCGGATCACTCTTATTTGGTGAGCATATGCAGGCAGCAAGAAATGTTTCATGTTGCAATGGGAGTGTCAGTGCAACATGTGTTTTGGAACCTTTCAAGTGTAGGCTCGCAGTCTGACATTTATCACATGGAAACTAGTTTTTTAAATCTATCTTTTACTGTCGTATACTGACACAAATAGCAACAGGGCACCAACATACTACTGTACTGATAAAACTGGAAACCTGAACCAAAAAACAGCATTTCTGTCACCTGTTTTTCCAAGGTTTCTGTTCTTTTATTAAATACTACTTGCATGAATGCAGATGTGTGTGCTCCCTTTGCCCTAACCCAAATGGTTAATTGAGTTTTATTACCTAATAAATGGTTCTTGTAATCAAAAAATATGTACCTCATTCACTGCTCTTTGATCAATGAAAACAATGAACCTTGTGTAGTCATCAAATATGTAAATTTCAATAATTTGAGCATTTTGCAGCAAACCGAGTTTCCCCCACAATATGCAAAATTAGTTCTCAATGAACCTGGAGTCTGAGCCAGTTCTGTATTGGAATATGGAGAGGACCAAAACATGATGTTGGAAAGAGCTCTTCGATTATGCCAGTGTTCTATTCAAGAGAAGAATCTAAATCTACTTGCAGAAGCACTGTCCAGTTAGGGAGTTTAATCTTACTGAACCATTTATTATTGCTATGGGATTATGCCAAACAATCAATCTTGAGGATACAAGGGTTTTTTTGCCACTCTTTCTGAGACGGTGGTGTTATTTTTTTTTTCCTATGACCTTGAAGAGGACTAATTTGCAGGGTTATGGTGAAAAAGCTGGGGTGTGGGACTGATTGGACAGCTCTTTCAAAGAGCCCCCTTCTGGGCTGTAGACCAGTTGTGTTGTAACAAAAAAGCAACAAATGAAAGTCAACCTACGAATACACAAGTAGCATCTTAAAGTAAAAGCAAATGCCCTCGAATTCATCTGGGGATGTGTGATTTACAACAGTTGGACTTTGACCAACAGACCCGGTAAAACTACACTGCAGCTTGTCAGCGGAATTTTACATTGTACGTTGCATGGTATAACACCTCGTCATATAAAGCCAATCTACCCTGCTGTGAGCAATACCATTGGAAAACAGTTTGGAAGTGCAGGGAGTCTCAAAGAACCCAAAGAGGTCTGCTATTGCATGAAGGAGGCTCAAATGCTTTTAAGAAAATTGGCTTTGGGGTATAGATGTACACGCATTCCATTAAATAGGGAACCATTTGGCAACTAAAGAGATAATAGCTGTGCTTAAAAGCCATTTGGTGCATATTCAAAATAAACGACGATACATTTTTAATGCAAAAAGCCATTGAGCATTTACGTATTCCCATTACAAAAAAAATTGAAGCCATCCAAGGTCTCTCTTTTTGTATTAACCATTAACCAGGTAAAGCGTGTATATATACACACAAGAGCAACAACATGATGCTGCTACTGCATGCTTAAATTTGCTAGTTATTTCTGTGTTCAGTGCACAGAACAACTGTGTGTCAGCTTGTGTCTCCCGAGGTTATGGGTTCAAGCCCCCTTGCAGAAGTTGAGTACATGATCTAGGATGACGTTTCGATGCACCACTGAGGGAGGGCTGTTTTGTCAGAGGGGCAATTCTTGGAGGAGACGTTAAGTCTCCACCTGCCTGTTCAGGTCAGTGGTTAAAGATCCAGTGGCATTAAAGCAAAGAAGTGCAGGGAGTCCTTCTGGTGTCCCGACCAATATTTTTCCCTCAAACCACACCAAAAGAGTCTAATTAACTGGCGATTCATTTCATTGCTATTTTGGGAACTTGTTAACTATGATATCCTTGGAACAGAGAAGGTTATGGGGAGATTTCCTAGAGGTGCTCAAAATCATGAGGGGTCTAGACAGAGTGGAGAGAAACTGTTACCATTGGTGGAAGGGTCGAGAAGCAGAGGACACAGATTTCAGGTGATTGGCAGAAGAACGAAAGGTGACAAGAGGAAGAATTATTTTACGCAGCGAGTGGTTAGGATCTGGAATGCACTGCCTGAAAGGGCGGTGGAGGCAGACTCGATCGTGGCTTTCGAAAGGGAATTGGATAAGTAGCTGAAGGAGAAACAATTGCAGGGCTATGGGGAAAGGGCGGTGGAGTGGGACTAGCTGAAGTGCTCTTGCAGAGAGCCGGCATGGGCTTGATGGGCCGAATGGCCGCCTTCTGTGCTGTAACCATTCTATGACTGTACAAAATGGCTGCCATGTTTGCATCCATAAGAACATTCAGTGCGTTTCAAAGTAATCGTGTGTGAATTGTTTTGAGTTTGTGAGAGACATGGGCTTTTATTTAAAAAAAAAAAAATCAATTTCTGCAGCATTTTCAACTAGTTTATTGACATTTAAAAATTATACCTTTATTTTCTCTTCGGGCTAGGAAGGCCTGTTGAGTACTTAATAACTATGCCACCCCCCTCTGCCACAAAAGGCACTTGGCTTGGATCAAACAAGCTGCTGTTTTATTTCCCAGGTGAGGTGGCACTTGTCAGAGCAGCTGATAACTGTGTAAAATCTCTTCAACATGCAACAGCAGAGTTCATTGTTGGGAAGGCAGTCTGGGCATTACAGGTGCAAAACAAACTCTGTCTTCCCAGTCTCTGCCTCATCAGTAATTTGTAAACTCAACCTGTCATTTTAGATTGAACAAATTCCTGCAGCAACACTTAGAGTAATACAGCACGGATAGAGGCCCTTCGGCCCATCGTGTCCGCGCCGGCCATCAAGCCCTGTCTAATCTAATCCCATATTCCAGCATTTGGCCCGTAGCCTTGTATGCTATGGCATTTCAAGTGCACATCCAAATGCTTCTTAAATGTTGTGAGGGTTTCTGCCTCCACAACCCTTTCAGGCAGTGAGTTCCAGACTCCAACCACCCTCTGGGTGAAAAAGTTCTCTCAAATCCCCTCTAAACCTCCCGCCCTTTACCTTGAATCTATGCCCCCTAGTTATTGACCCCTCTACTAAGGGAAAAAGCTCCTCAGCATCCATCCTATCTATGCCCCTCATAATTTTGTACACCTCAATCATGTCCCCCCTCAGCCTCCTCAGCTCCAAGGAAAACAAACCCAACCTGCCCAGTCTCTCTTCATAGCTGAAGCACTCCAGCCCTGGTAACATCCTGGTGAACCTCCTCTGCACCCTCTCTAACGCGATCACATCCTTCCTGTAGTGTGGCGACCAGAACTGCACACAATATTCCAGCTGTGGCCTAACCAGTGTTTTATACAGCTCCATCATAACCTCCTTGCTCTTATATTCAATGCCTCGGCTAATGAAGGCAAGTATCCCATATGCCTTTTTTACCACCTTATCCACCTGTTCCGCCGCCTTCAGGGATCTGTGTACTTGCACACCCAGATCCCTCTGACCCTCCGTCTTGCCTAGGGTCTTTCCATTCATTGTGTATTCCTTTGCCTTGTTAGTCCCCCCAAAGTGCATCACCTCGCACTTTTCCGGGTTAAATTCCATTTGCCACTGTTCCGCCCATCTGACCAACCCATCTATATCGTCCTGCAGACTGAGGCTACCCTCCTCGCTATTTACCACCCTACCAATTTTTGTATCATCCGCGAACTTACTGATCATACCCTTTTACATTCATATCCAAGTCATTAATGTAGACCACAAACAGCAAGGGACCCAGCACCGATCCCTGTGGTACCCCACTGGCCACAGGCTTCCAGTCACAAAAACAACCTTCGACCATCACCCTCTGCCTTCTGCCACTAAGCCAGTTTTGTATCCAATGTGCCAAGGCACCCTGGATTCCATGGGCTCTTACCTTCTTGACCAGTCTCCTGTGCGGGACTTTATCGAAGGCCTTACTGAAATCCATGTATACCACATCCACTGCGTTACCCTCATCCACACACCTAGTCACCCCCTCAAAAAATTCAATCAAATTAGTCAGACATGATCTTCCCTTGACAAAGCCATGTTGACTATCCCTGATTAATCCTTGCCTCTCCAAGTGGAGACACATTTTGTCCCTCAGGATTTTTTCCAATAATTTTCCTACCACTGATGTTAGGCTCACTGGCCTGTAGTTCCCCGGTTTTTCCCTACTACCCTTCTTGAATAATGGTACTACATTAGCGGTTCTCCAGTCCTCTGGCATATCCCCTGTGGCCAGAGAGGTCCTGAATATATGTGTTAGAGCCCCCGCAATCTCCTCCTTTGCCTCACACAGCAGCCTGGGATACATTTCATCCGGGCCTGGGGATTTATCCATTTTTAGGCCAGCTAAAACCGCCAATACCTCCTCCCTCTCGATGTTAATATGTTCGAGCATATCACAGTCCCCCCGCCCTATTTCTATGTCTACATCGTCCTTCTCCATAGTGAAAACAGAAGCAAAAAATTCATTTAGAACCCCTCCTACATCTTCCGGCTCCACACACAGATTGCCACTTTTGTCCCTAATGGGCCCTATTTTTTCCCTAGTTATCCTCTTACCCTTAATATACTTATAAAACATCTTCGGATTTTCCTTTATTTTGCTTGCCAGTGTTATTTCATGGCCCCTCCTTGATCTCCTAATTTCTTTTTTAAGTATCCCCCTGCACTTTTTGTACTCCTCTAGGGCTTCCTCCGTCTTTAGCCTTTTGTATCTACCAAAAGCCCTCCTTTTTTTCCTAATCCATTCTCGTATATCCCCTGACATCCAAGGTTCCCTGTGGTTTTTGGAACCACCCTTGACCTTTACGGGAACATGTTGCCATTGTATGATCTCAATCTCCCTTCTGAAAGCCTCCCATTGCTCCGATGCGGATTTTCCTACAAGTAGCTGATCCCAGTCCATTTTGGCCAGATCCTGCCTTATCCTATTAAAATCGGCCTTCCCCCAATTTAGAACCTTTATTTCCGGCCCATCCCTGTCCTTTTCCATGGCCACCTTAAATCTTACCATATTATGGTCACTATCACCAAAGTGCTCACCTACTAGCACTTTTTCCACTTGGCCGGCCACATTCCCTAGAATTAGGTCCAGTACCGCCCCCTCTCTTGTAGGACTTTCTACATGCTGGCTCAAAAAGCTCTCCTGGATGCACTTTAAGAAGTGTCATCAGCAGTGTTTTTTTTATTGGTTCATGGGATGTGAGCGTCGCTGCCAAGGCGAGCATTTATTGCCCTTGAGAAGGTGGTGGTGAGCCGCTGCCTTGAACCGCTGCAGTCTTGTAGTGAAGGTACTCCCACAGTGCTGTCAGGGAGGGAGTTCCAGGATTTTGACCCAGGGACGATGAAGGATCGGCCAATATACTTCCAAGTCAGGATGGTGTGTGATTTGGAGGGGAACTTGGAGGTGGTGGTGTTCCCATGCGCCTGCTGCCCTTGTCCTTCTAGGTGGAAGAGGTCGCGGGTTTGGGAGGTGCTGCCGAAGAAGCCTTGGCGAGTTGCTGCAGTGCATCTTGTAGATGGTACACACTGCAGCCATGGTGCGCCGGTGGTAGAGGGAGTGAATGTTTAAGGTGGTGGATGGGGTGCCAATCAAGCGGGCTGCTTTGCCTGGATGATGTCAAGCTTCTTGAATGTTGCTGGAGCTGCACTCATCCAGGCAAGTGGAGAGTATTCCATCACAGTCCTTACTTGTGCCTTGTAGATGGTGGAAAGGCTTTGGGGAGTGAGTAGGTGAGACACTCGCTGCAGAATAACCAGCCTCTGACCTGCTCTTGTTGCCACAGTATTTATGTGGCTGGTCCAGTTAAGTTTCTGGTCAATGGTGACCCCCAGGATGTTGATGGTGGGGGATTTGACGATGATAATACCATTAAATGTCAAGGGGCGATGGTTAGACTCTTGCTTGTTGGGGATAGACTTTGCCTGGCACTTGTGTGGCACGAATGTTACCTGCCACTTAGCAGCCCAAGCCTGAACGTCGTCCAGGTCTTGTTGCATGCGGGCATGGACTGCTTCATTATCTGAGGAGTTGCGAATGGAACTGAACTCTGTGCAGTCATCAGCGAACAATCCCCACTTCTGACCTTGTGTTTAGAGAAGGATATTGATGAAGCAGCTAAAGATGGTTGGGCCGAGGACACTGCCCTGAGGAACGGCTGCAGCAATGTCCTGGGGCTGTGATGATTGACCTCCAACCAGCACAACCATCTTTCTTTGTGCTAGGTATGAATCCAGCCAGTGGAGAGTTTTCCCCCAATTCCCATTGACTTCAGTTTTACTGGGGCATCTTGATGCCATACTCGGTCAAATGCTGCCTTGATGTCAAGGGCAGTCACCTCGCCTTTGGAATTCAGCTCCTTTGTCCATGTTTGGACCAAGGCTGTAATGAGGTCTGGAGCCAAGTGGTCTTCGTGGAACCCAAATTGAGCATCAGTGAGCAGGTTATTGGTGAGTAAGTGTCGCTTGATAGCACTGTTGATTACACCTTCCATCACTTTGCTGATGATTGAGAGTAGACTGATGGGGTGGTAATTGGCCGAATTGGATTTGTCCTGCTTTTTGTGGACAGCACATACCTGGGCAGTTTTCCACGTTGTCGGGTAGCTGCCAGTGTTGTAGCTGTACTGGAACAGCTTGGCTAGAGGCGCAGCTAGTTCTGGAGCACAAGTCTTCAGCACGACAGCCCCATGGCCTTTGGTGTATCCAGTACGCTCAGCCTTTTCTTGACATCACATGGAATGAATCGAATTGGCTGAAGACTGGCTTCTGTGCTGGTGGGGACCTCGGGAGGAGGCCGAATATGGATCATCCACTCTGCACTTCTGGCTGAAGATGGTTGCAAACGCTTCAGCCTTGTCTTTTGTACTCGCATGCTGGGCTTCACCATCATTGAGGATGGGGATGTTCATGGAGCCTCCTCCTCCCGTTAGTTGTTTAATGGTCTACCGCCATTCAAGACTGGATGTGGCAGGACAGCAGAGCTTTGATCTGATCAGTTGATTGTGGGATCGCTTAGCCCTGTCAAAAGCATGCTGCTTCCGCTTTTTAGCATTCATGTAGTCCTGTGTTGCAACTTCCCCAGGTTGGCACCTAATTTTTAGGTACGCTTGGTGCTGCTCCTGGCATGCTCTCCTACACTCCTTATTGAACCAGGGTTGGTCCCCTGGCTTGGTGGTAATGGTAGAGGAATATGCCGGGCCAGAAGGTTACAGATTGTGGTGGAATACAATTCTGCTGCTGCTGATGGCCCACAGTGCCTCATGGATGCCCAGTTTTGAGCTGCTAGATCTGTTCTGAATCTATCCCATTTAGCACAGTGGTAGTGCCACACAACCCGATGGAGGGTGTCCTCAGTGTGAAGACGGAACTTCATCTCCACAATGACTGTGCGGTGGTCACTGCTACCAATACTGTCATGGACAGATGCATCTGCGACAGGTAGATTGGTGAGGACGAGGCCAAGTAGGTTTTTCCCCTCGTGTTGGTTCTCTCACCTCCTGTCGCAGGCCCAGACTGGCAGCTATGCCCTTCAGGACTCGGCCAGCTCATCAGGAGTCATAGTCATAGAGTTATACGGCACAGAAAGAGGCCATTCAGTCATCGTGTCCGTGCCGGCCATCAAGCCCTGTCTATTCTAATCCCATTTTCCAGCACTTGGTCCATAGCCTTGTATGCTATGGTGTTTCAAATGCTCATCTAAATGCTTCTTGAATGTTGTGAGGGTTCCTGCCTCTGCCTGAAAGGATGGTAGTGAGTTCCAGATTCCAACCACCCTCTGGGTGAAAAAGTTTTTCCTCAAATCCCCTCTAAACCTCCTGACCCTTACCTTGATACTATGCCCCCTGGTTATTGACCCCTCTACTAAGGGGAAATGTTCCTTTCTATCTACCCTATCCATGCCCCTCATAATTTTGTACACCTCACTCAGGTCCCCCCTCAGCCTTCTCTGCTCTAAGGAAAACAACCCCAGCCTGTCCAGTCTCTCTTCATACCTGGGCTGGAGCGCTTCAGCTAACATCCTGGTGAATCTCCTCTGCACCCTCTCCAATGCAATCACATCCTTCCTATAGTGTGGCGACCAGAACTGCACAGAGTATTCCAGCTGTGGCCTAACTAGCGTTTGGTACAGCTCCATCATAACCTCCCTGCTCTTGCCTTCATTAGCCGAGGCATAGAATATAAGTATCCCATATGCCTTTTAACCACCTTATCTACCTGTCCTGCTGCCTTCAGGGATCTATGTACATGCACACCAAGGTCCCTCTGATCCTGTCCTTCCTAGGGTCCTACCACTCATTGTGTATTCCCTTGCCTTGTTAGTCCTCCCAAAATGCATCACCTCACACTTTTCAGGGTTAAATTCCATTTGCCACTGTTCTGCCCATCTAACCAACCCATCTATGTCGTCCTGTAGCCTGAGGCTGCCCTCCTCGCTATTTACCACTCCACCAATTTTTGTGTCATCTGCGAACTTACTGATCATACCTCCTACATTCATATCTAAATCATATTGATGTACACTACAAACAGCAAAGGACCCAGCACCAATCCCTGCGGTACACCACTGGACACAGGCTTCCAGTCACGAAAACAACCTTCGACCATCACCCTCTGCCTCCTGCCACTAAGCCAATTTTGGATCCAATGTGCCAAATTGCCCTGGATCCCATGGGCTTTTACCTTCTTGACCAGTCTCCCATGTGGGACTTTGTCAAAAGCCTTACTGAAGTCCATGTAGACTACATCAACTGCACTACCCTCATCCACACACCTAGTCACCCCCCTCAAAATTCAATCAAATTGGTCAGACATGAATCACCCCCCTGACAAAACCATGCTGATTATCCTTGCGTCTCCAAGTGGAGACTAATTCTGTCCTTCAAAATATTTTCCAATAATTTCCCTACCACTGATGTTAGGCTCACTGGCCTGTAATTCCCTGGTTTATCCCTACTACCCTTCTTGAATAATGGTACTAAGTTAGCTGTCCTCCAGTCCACTGGCACCTCCCCTGTGGCCAGAGACGTTCTGAAAATTTGTGTCAGAGCCCCTGCAATCTCCTCCCTTGCCTCACACAGCAGCCTGGGATACATCTCATTTGGGCCTGGGGATTTATCCAATTTTAAGCCCGCTAAAACCGTTAATACCTCCTCCCTCTCCATACTAATTTGTTCAAGTATATCACAATCCCCCAGCCTGATTTCTATGCCTACATCGTCCTTCTCCATAGTGAACACAGATGCAAAATATTCATTTAAAACCTCACCTACATCTTCTGGCTCTACACAAAGATTGCCACTTTGGTCCCTAATAGGCCCTACTCTTTCCTTGGTTATCCTCTTGCCCTTAATATACTTATAAAACACCTTGGGATTATCCTTTATTTTGCCCGCCAGTGTTTTTCATGGCCCCCTCTTCGCTCTCCTAATTTCTTGAAGTACTCCCCTGCACTTTCTATACTCCTCTAGGGCTTCCACTGTTTTTAGTCCTTTGTATCTGCCAAAAGCCTCCCTTTTTTTCCTAATCCATTTTTGTACATCCCTTGACATCCAGGGTTCCCTGGGCTTGTTGGTCCCACCCTTGACCTTTACGGGAACATGTTGGCGTTGTACTCTCTCTTTCCTTTTTGAAAGATTCAGACTGCTCTGATGTGGATTTTCCTACAAGTATCTGATCCCAGTCCACTGCCTTTAAAAATCGGCCATCCCCCAATTTAGAACCTTTATTTCCAGTCCATCTTTGTCCTTTTCCATGATGACCTTAAATCTCACCGAATTATGGTCACTGTCACCAAAATGCTCTCCTACTGACACTTCTACCACTTGCCCGGCTACATTCCCTAGAATTAGGTCCAGTACTGCCCCCTTTCGTACGACTTTCTACATGCTGGCTCAAAAAGCTCTCCTGGATGCACTTTAAGAATTCTGCACCCTTTGAGCCTTTCACACTCTGACTATCCCAGTTAATATTGAGGAAGTTGAAATCCCCTACTATTATTGCCCTATTATTTCTACACTTCTGAGATTTGCCTACATATCTGTTCCTCTATCTCCCCCTGACTGTTTGGGGCCTATAGCACACTCCCAGCAAAGTGCTTGCCCCCTTTTTGTTTTTAAGTTCTACCCATATGGCCTCATTAGAAGAACCTGCTAAGATATCACCCCTCCTTACAGCAGTAATTGACTCCTTGATTAATATTGTGACACCCCCTCCTCTTTTACACCCCACTTTGTCTCGCCTGAAGATTTTATACCCCAGAATATTGAGCTGCCAGTCCTGCCCCTCCCTCAACCATATCTCTGTGATAGCAACAATATCGTACTCCCATGTGTTCATCAACACCTTCAATTCATCTGCCTTACTCGCAAGACTCCTTGCATTAAAATAAATGCCATCCAGCCTTGCCATACTCCCTTGTGCCGTTACATATTTGCTCTGCCTTCCAGGCTGACTTTTCCTCTATATTTAGCTGTGCATCACCCCCTACTATAGCTCCACTCCGTATCCCATCCCTCTGCCAAGTTAGTTTAAAATCCCCCCCCCCCCTTCTAGGTGGTAGAGGTTACGGGTTTGGGAGGTGCTGCCGAAGAAGCCTTGGCAAGTTGCTGCAGTGCATCTTGTAGATGGTACACTGCATCAAGTGACATCCTTGACCCTGGCACCAGGGAAGCAACATACCATCCTGGAGTCGCGTCTGCGGACACAAACGTCTATCTGTTCCCCTTACGGTAGAATACCCTATCGCTATTGCTCTCCCACTCTTTTTCCTCCCCTCCTGTGCAGCTGAGTCACTCGTAGTGCCACGGACTTGGCTCTTGCTGCATTCCCCTGAGAAACCATCTCCCCCATCAGTATCCAAAATGGAAAATCCATCAGAGAGGGAGATGGACCCAGGGGACTCCTGCACTACCTTCCTAGTTTTTTTACTCTGTTTGGTGGTCACCCATTTCCTGTCTGCCTGTGCACTCTTTATCTGCGGTGTGACCAACTCGTTAAACGTGCTATTGATGAAGATCTCAGCTTCGCGGATGCTCCAGTGACTCCAGTCGCAGCTCCAGCACGCAGATTTCGAGTAGCTGCAGCTGGAGACACTTCCTGCACATGTGTTTGCCCTGGACACCAAAAGTGTCCCTGACTTCTGACATAGCACAGGAGGAGCACTCCACAGTGCCGAGCTGCCCTGCCATATCCTACCCTTAATTTACTCCCTTTAAATTAAAGAATATTAAATACACTAGGGACCTTCCTTCCCTTTAAACACACCTTACTTCCCTTTAAACACTACTTACTCTAAACTAGAGGTCTTACTTTTACTTTAACAACTGGACTGTAGAAATACTCACCAGGCCCTACTTGCCAGCTCCTTCCCTGGTTGTGACATCACTTTAGCAGTTCCACAGTTGTTGTTTGACTGCTCCTGCTCTCTGACTCTTGCCTTGGAGTAAAATTAGAACCAATTCCTACAGGGTGAAAAGTTAGTAAAAAGAAAGGTGAAGCAAGGGAGCTCCTCTTTCCACTCCTCACCCAGCTCCCTGACTCACCCAACTCGCAGCACTCTGTTCAAATCGCACTTCAAAGCCTGTTTTATAGGCCCTGAAACAAAGGAGACTGGCTGAGCCCAGCTACAGGAGAACCAGTTTAATCTAGTTTCCCTAATTAACTGCCTACAGCTGCTCTGAATTGTAGGTCTTGTATATGCCTTTATAACCCTGCTTAAAGCTGGGAAATTTAGATTTTAAACAGTAACAGTAAATATGAAACAAACAAAAGTTTGATTTTAGCAACCAGTTAAGACTCCCTGACTCACCCAACACGCAGCACTCTGTTCAAACAGCACTCAGTGCAAAATCGCACTTCAAAGCCTGGAGTGTGATGGAATACTCTCCACTTGCCTGGATGAGTGCAGCTGCAACAGCATCCAAGACAAAGCAGCCCGCTTGATTGGCACCCCATCCACCACCTTAAACATTCATTCCTCCACCATCAGTGCACCATGGCTGCAGTGTGTACCATCTACAAGATGCACTGCAGCAACTCGCCAAGGCTTCTTTGGCAGCACCTCCCAAACCCGTAACCTCTGCCACCTAGAAGGACAAGTGCAGCAGGTGCATGGGAACACCACCACCTCCAAGTCACACACCATCAGCAGTGGTTCAAGAAGGCGGCTCACCATCATCTTCTCGAGGGCAATTGGGGCTGGGCAATAAATGCTGGCCTCGCCAGCGACGCCCACATCCCATGAACGAAAAAAAAAATGCTGACTGTGACGACAGAAGGGCAAATCTGAAAATTTAATCAAAACATTTTCATTGAAGCAAGAAAAACTGAGGGCTTAGTAACGTGCCTGGATTTTATCTGCCATACAGTAGTAATTCCTAAACAAATTTACATCCGAAGTGCCATCAGTGTTTAAAAGTCACTGGAGCAAGCATTTTTATTTTGGCAATTTACTAATTAAATTCTATTTGGAGAGGTAGTCCTCCTACTTCGATTTATGAGGCTTAACAGCACCCGCTCTGTCTAACCCTTAATGCTACATTTTAAAAAAACCTTAGAGAATCTAATGAGAGAGAGTTTAAAATACAGCCAGTTTTATGTTGTATGTAATGGAAATTACACTTTATGTAGTGCATAATCATTAAAAAAAAACTCATTTAAAAATATTGCTTTGTCAAGAGGTCAAATGGGTTTAGAGTGTATTATGTCATTCTTTTTAGCAAACTGCAAATAACATTTAAAATGAACAGTTTGAAAAGTCAATGTGTGCAAAGGGCAATTGTGCATTTCTACTGATAACACTACTTAGTTTTCTGTATCAGTGGTTGGAAACTATACAACTTTATTGCCAATAACTTTATTAATCTGGTGCTGTGTGCTGTCTGAATTGAGCATTACTGCACAGTGCCATGGAGTGAAAGAAAGGCTTACATTTATATTGCACTTTTCACGTCTTCAGGATGTCCCAACGTGCTCCACAGCCAATGAGGTACTTTTGAAGTGTAGTCACTGTTGTAATGTGGGAAACGTGGCAGCTAATTTGCACACAGCAAGCTGCCACAAACAGCAATGAGATAATGACCAAATCATCTGCCTTAGTGATGCTGGTTGAGAAATAAATATTGGCCAGGACACCGGGGAGAACTCCCTTGCTCTTCTTTGAATAGTGCCATGGGATCTTTTACATCCACCTGAGGGGGAAGATTTAACGTCTCATCCAAAAGATGGCAACTCCAGCAATGCAATACTTCTTTATTACTGCACTGCAGTGTCAACCTAGATTGTGTGCTCAAGACTCCGGAGTAGGGCTTGAACCCACGTCCTTTTGACTCTGAGATGAGAGTGCTACCACTGAGCCAAGGCTGAGCCCTTCACCTTTTTATAAATACATTTTTATTCAAAGAAAGAAACTGTTACCATCACCAATGTTCCCTCTAAATTTTTTTGTGCGCAGTCCCTTTAATCGGCTGCGCGGCCCATTCAAATTTTCGTGCATGCGCGGTTTCTTCTGTATAAAAGCCGGTGAGCGGCCTGCATGGGATCTCCAGACTGCCGCACAGCTGAGCAGGAATGTTGACCAATAGCCCAACTCCTTGTGGCCCAGAGAATAAAATGTAAGATTCTCGTCTTCACGTTCAAATACCTCTAGCAATATGCCTCTCTAACTCTGCAATCGCCTACTAATGTGAGAGGACATCCCTTCTGTTAACGGATTTCCCATGGTTATGGTCGCAACAAAGGGTTGTTAGTCCTGCAACAATAACCTCTGCGTGATTTAGGCCCAAGTGGTTTCAAACAGCAAGCTTTAATATAAATTGACTAATAACAGTATTGTTCTTGAACAACTGTTCTACAGTATTACATTAAATGACAAGAAATTAATACAACCTGTTTCCTCCATGAAGTCCCAGCTGATCAGACTTGCACCTTCGTGGGCTACAGTTAAGGTGAAAAGACTTCCGAATGGCCACGAGAGCTCTAACATTTGGAGGGAACTGGCTCTACCCTTATACTGTTTGGCTACCTTGGGCTGTACGTACCCATAACCGTATTGTTCTATGATCCCACCAAGCTGACACCACACTGGGCTGTTTACGCAATGTCCTAATCTCCTCAACATCCAACTCTCTCTTTACAGGCTTGTTATTGTCTTCTGGAATGTGCAGTCCCTATACAGTTTGTTTCAAAACAAAACCTGTTATCTGTAAGCTCAGAGGCTGGTACGTCAGAGGACGTTTTAACTTGCTGTACAAAAGGCAGGGTTTGATGGGAAGATTATCAACTAGTAATGGTCAAAATTCTAACAGCTTCATAACCCATGATCCTTCACACATGGATTTGTTGATTTCAGCCACTGTGCGGGGCAGAGGTCAGGTACTTACCCACAAATGGACTTGGAAAATTGTGAGCGATTTACTTTTCCATTTTTTGCTCTTGTGCAAGTCCTGGTAGCCAGTTGCAGAATAGTACTGGCGGAGGTTTCTTCCCACCCACATGAGCAGAAATGGCATATTGTAAAGGAAAAGGATCGGGTATAAATAGCTTGATACAGAAATGGATTCTGTGAAGACATTGCGCACATAATCACTGATATACTTTCTACTTTCACATCCAAATTGTTTAGGTAAAATATCTCTTCCCATCACCCACCCTAGTGTGCACACCACAGCCGAGCTATTGTAAAAATATTGGCATTTATAAAATATAACGTAATAAAAGTAGCTTTCAGTAGGAGAATGCGTTTTTATTAAAAGAAAGGGACTACATCACCAACTGCATTACCGTCACCCTGGCTCTTTGTGGCTCAGAGAATCAAGTTTAGGATTCTCGTCTTCATGTTCAAGTACCTCCATTGCCACACGCTTCCCTAGCTCTGCAATCTCCTCATGTGAGTCCTCCTTGTCAGGGTTAACAAGTAAACACTACTGATTGACCAAACAATAAAGAACTTTAGAGGTTAACGATGATGGTGGGATAAAATGTGAAAAACAAGTCAAAAACTAATTATATAAGTGCAAAAGAATAGTCACTGAGCAAATGATTAAATCACAAGGGAACTAAGGAGTGCAACTCATGGATAGAGACCCCGAACATGGGCAATGTGATAGCATTAATAAATAGTGTGACTAGCACGTGATATTTTGTAATAGCTTGCATAAGCAATCACAAATGTATATAAGTAAATGAGAGAGATCAGTGAAGTCCCACTTGAAGCTGTCAAGTGAGAGTCTTCCCCTGCATATGCTTGAATAAAGATCGTTGTGAACCTATCTACCATCATCTGTCTTGAATGAGAGGGAGGAAATCGGAGACTCCTCTAACACTCCTCTCTGACACTAGCAGACTAATTGTTCCCTGCTGTCTTTGCTCCACTGTACCCCTGCCCACTGGAATTTGACCTCCATACTGCTGATGTATTATCTCCATACCTTCAAAAGACACTTCGACTGTGCTTTGTGTCTCTCTTAACCCCTCTTGCTTTTCTGTACCTTGCTCGATGTCTAGTTTGTTGTCCACTGCCCTGTAAAGTGCTCTGAGACAATTCCGTGTACATGTGGAGTGCTTTCCTTTGCCCCATTCGTCTGATTACTGCCTTTGCTGGGCTGCGCATCTCACGCCATAGGTGAGCTGTGCAGGGAATCTCTGAGGTTGAACCAGTGTTCTACCATCTTGTAATATAGCATGTTGGGTTGCCACATATTGTGATGCATTGAGCCTGTTTTAATATAATTTTACTGAAGAGTTTGAAAATCGAAGCTTTAAGCATTATGGTGGTTTGCTTTCATTTTCTATGAAAAAGCAGTCATGGTGTGAAAGGAAAGCAATTGTATTTGGTTGACAAATTGGAATAAGCTGACAAGTTGGAATTAGTTGACTATCCGCTGCATTGAAAAGACTTCTGTGTTTGCAGTGGCAAGATGCCAAATTGTGTGTGTTACATAGAACTGGTAAAATCCATTGCACATGGATAGGTAGGTAATGTCTGTTACCACTGGTGCTCAAAACCATATTCACTGATTCCAGAAAATGAGAATTGCAGTATGGAGACGATGCTTGCGTCTGCGCTCACTCAGAGGTCGAACTCCAAACCATCGTCAACGCCTTCACCGACGCGTACGAGAGCGTGGACCTTGCACTAAACATCCGTAAGACAAAGGTCCTCTACCAACCTGCCCCCACCACACAGTACTGTCCCCTGATTATCAAAATCCACGACAAGGCCTTGGACAATGTGGACCACTTTCCATACCTCGGGAGCCTACTGTCAACAAGGGCAGACGTCGACGACGAAGTCCAACACCACCTTCAGTGTGCCAGTGCAGCTTTCGGTCGCCTGAGGAAGAGAGTGTTTGAAGACCAGGACCTCAAACCCGACACTAAGCTCATGGTCTACAGAGCAGCAGTGATACCCGCCCTGCTGTATGCCTCAGAGACATGGACCATGTACAGCAGGCACCTCAAAGCACTGGAGAGGTACCACCAACGCTGCCTCCGCAAGATCCTGCAAATCCATTGGCAGGATAGGCACGCCAACGTCTGTGTTCTTGCTCAGGCCAACATCCCCAGCATCGAAGCTTTGACCACGCTCGATCAGCTCCGATGGACGGGTCCCAATGTCCGCATGCCCGATAAGAGACTCCCAAAACAAGCGCTCTAATCTGAGCTCCGGCACGGCAAGAGAGCCCCAAGTGGGCAGAGGAAACGCTTCAACGACACCCTCAAAGCCTCCTTGAAAAAGTGTAACATCCCCACCAACACCTGGGAACCCCTGGCCCAAGACTGCACAAAATGGAGGAGAAGCATCCAGGAAGGCGCCGAACACCTCGAGTCTCTTCGCCGGGAGCAAGTGGGAGCCAAGCGCAGGCAGCGCAAGGAGTGCACGTCAACCCAAGCACCCCACCCACCCGCCCCTTCAACCACCGTCTGCCCCACCTGTGATAAGAGACTGTAGGTCCCGCATTGGACTAATCAGTCACCTACGAACTCATTTTTAATGTGGAAGCAAGTCATCCTTGGTTCCGAGGGACTGCTTAAGAAGAATATTCACTGATTCCAGAAAATGAGAATTGGGCAGTGATCTTCAAAAATAAAATCCAATCCTTCTTGTGATGAATCTTTTGTGTTTGCAGGCATTAACCCCAATTTACCATGATTGGCTTCGAATTGGAAATCTTACTCATTCGGCTGCAGGATGGCTGGTGTGGGAAATTAAAAGATGTTACACTGGTACAGTACGGGGTGCTTTTGAGGTTGGAGCTGAGGGATATTGCTGTGGCAAAGTTGAAGGAGCACTAATCTACACTTAACTATGCTATTCCTGAACTGGAAATGTGTGATTCGGATAGCAGATGCTTAAAATGGAAAGTGTCCCATTCCCTGTCCCTCGCCTCTAGTACCAAATTCAGTTTTTTTTTTAAAAAGAGACCAAATATGAAGGTTTTAATAGCTTATGAGCAGTGAATGAATTTTGGTTAATGATCTATCTTTAAATTCTTGCACAGTGATGCAGATGATGTAAGAAGAGGAATATATGTAGAGTGACGAAGAGGAACATTTGCTAGTTTGTTTGGCCAGTGAAAAGCCTTTGTTTTTTGACCTTTGTTTAACTGTGGCCAAACTATGCCCTCGTATGGGGCCATGTGCATCTCTTTACAAGTAAACTTCAAAACAGTTATTATGAAAACAACTTTGGTAAGGACTTAGAATCATAGAATGGTTACAGCACGGAAGAAGGCCATTCGGCCTGTCGAGCCCATGCCGGCTCTCAGCTAGTCCCACTCCCCCGCCCTTTCCCCTTGGCCCTGCAAATATTTTTCGTTCAGGTACTTATCCAAGTCCCTTTTGAAAGCCATGATTGAATCTGCCTCCACCACCCTTTCAGGCAGTACATTCCAGATCCTAACCACTCGCTGCGTAAAAAAGTTTTTTCTTATGTCGCCTTTGGTTCTTCTGCCAATCACCTTAAATCTGTGTCCTCTGGTTCTCGACCCTTCCGCCAATGGGAACAGTTTCTCTCTGTCCAGACCCCACATGATTTTGAACACCTCATGTCAAATCTTCTCCATACATATGAAGGAAAAGGGAGTTTCAATATTGCATTAGTACTAATGTACCGCACTAGAATAAATGAGTTAGCCCACTCGGGTGGTGTGTTATGGGGAGGTGGGGTGTGTTATGGGGAGGCGGGGTGCAGAGTTGCCCTCTGAATGTTGTCTTATTTACACAGCTGCTTTTACTTTTATTACTTGTATAGACTTGTAAAAACTCTAATTTGGAATTTTATATTTTGTTTATAACAACTCAGTGCGAGAAACCTTGGCGTTACTTTTGACCGTGTTGATTGTTGTATTGTGTCCTGGAACACGGAAGGGGCGGGGGAGGAGCCTCGGGCAGCAATGACCTAAACTTTCTTTAAGGGACCCCCGAGAATCACTCCTGCTCCTCATTGCTCCACAAGGATAAGTTTTATACTTCGCTTTTGGGTCCTCGTCTTCGACTGTGACCACTTCTACTGAGCGGAATATCTACGTCCTAAATAATGGGACTCTGATTCGCATATATTTGAGGCAACTCCCGAGTCAGAAAATCACAGAGGGAGTTAAAATCCACCCCCCTTTCACTTGTATACTAAACTTAAAAAATTATTTGTTAAAGTTAAATATTCGCCCACTGTCACGTCTTGCAAATTTTTCTTTGACCATTTTACCATGGAAAGGATTTGGGTAAAATAAGTTATTTAAATTTTTTTTTAAAGCATAGTGTCTTCAGACAAGCTGCTATTTAAAAAAAAAAAAAAAAAAAAGGGCTGGAAAGATTAACGCTAAGATACCAATGAGTTAGCAGCGATGATACTTTCCTATAGACTGTAAATAATAAACAATTCATTAAACTTGCAAGTTACCAATTCTCCTGTAATTCAGGGAGAGTTAGAAATTAGTTTGTTTAAGTCAAGCAAGATGACTCGCTGATGTGGGGAAGCATAGTGTGTTCCTTATTTTTGTATTATTACATTGTACTGGTTGAACTAAGTGGATCTGATCATAATTATTGCTCTGAATGTTCATTTGCTGTGAAATAAGGCAGCATAATTTGCATCAAGCATCATTTCACCAAATCTTTGCTTGGTCTGATATTGGAATGGTTAAAGAAACACACGTGAAAGACAAATATCCAATTTGGATCACCAGAGGATTCTCGTGTTACTCCTTGCATTCTGCTACCATTTAAATAGATAAGACAGTGTGGCTGAACTTCCATAAAACAATTGGCATGCTCAGACTGCTTATGGGAGTGATATGACCCCCATGGAACCCAAGAAGATATCTACAGCAGACCCAAATTTGTAACACCTAGATTGTGTTTCCCAGACGGGTGTTGGAGTTTCCTCAGTTTCTCTGCATTACAGAAAACACTGAACACTACAGTGGATACAAGGGTGAATTCACCAACCTCCCACTCAACGAGAACCCTGCGCTCGAAGGACGTGTACGGCAGACACAGGGTTACAACGCTATAGCCCCAGTTATTCAACTCGAGCTGATGTCGATTGCAGCTTGTTGCTGGGACCATGACATTTAGTGAATTAGTATAGTTTTTAATTGAAACTGGTTAAGCCCAATGCTCCTGCAAGATTGATCGAATCCTGAATCACATGAGAGGAGTGGGAACTTGTGCCCATAACAAGATGTGAGAAGTCACACAACACCAGGTTATAGTCCAACAGCTTTATTTGAAATCACAAGCTTTCAGAGTGCTGCTCCTTCGTCAGGTGAAGTGAAGAGATGCATATAGGCACAGCATATATAGTCAGAGAACACTGCCAGATGATTACAGGTAATCTTTCTAACTGCCCTTTATCACACCTCGGCAGAGATATAATCACAGCAATCAAAGGAGTGAATGGTGTCCAAACAAGTCAGTCAGGAAAACATAACATTAGAGAACAATGAGGTGGGGTCACAAGGGGTCAAATGTTACAGATGCTGGGGTCTGTATGAAAAATGAAAAACAAAAAACAAAAAAAAAGAATTTTTTTTTTTGCTGGAAATCACAGCTGATCCGGCCGCATCTGTGTAGAGAGAACAAGCCAACGACGACTCAAGTCTGGATGACTCTACATCAGGTGGGGTTACATGTAGCGTGACATGAACCCAAGATCCCGGTTGAGGCCGTCCTCATGAGTACGGAACTTGGCTATCAGTTTCTGCTCGACGATTTTGCATTGTGTGTCTCTAAGGCCGCCTTGGAGAATGCTTACCCGAAGATCGGAGGCTGAATGTCCTTGACTGCTGAAGTGTTCCCCAACTGGGAGGGAACACTCCTGCCTGGCGATTGTTGTGCGGTGTCTGCATGGTCTCGCCGATGTACCATGCTCCTTTCCTGCAACGTATGAGGTAGACAACGTTGGCCAAGTCACATGAGTATGTACCTGGTGGGTGGTGTCCTCACGTGTGACGATGGTATCTGTGTTGATGATCTGGCATGTCTTGCAGAGGTTGCCGTGGCATGGTTGTGTGGTGTCGTGGTCGCTGTTCTCCTGGAAGCTGGGTAATTTGCTGCGAACGATGGTCTGTTTGAGGTTAGGTGGCTGTTTGAAGGCGAGTAGTGGAGGCGTGGGGATGGCCTTAGCGAGGTGTTCGTCGTCATCGATGACATGTTGAAGGCTGCGAAGAACATGGCGTAGTTTCTCCGCTCCGGGGAAGTACTGGATGACGAAGGGTACTCTGTTGGTTGTGTCCCGTGTTTGTCTTCTGAGGAGGTCTATGCGATTTTTCGCTGTGGCCCGTCAGAACTGTCGATCGACGAGTCAAGCGTCATATCCCGTTCTTACGAGGGCGTCTTTCAGCGTCTGTAGGTGTCCATCGCGTTCCTCCTCGTCTGAGCAGATCCTGTGTATTCGCAGGGCTTGTCCATAGGGGATGGCTTCTTTAACGTGGTTAGGGTGGAAGCAAGATCAACCGGGATCTTGGGTTCATGTCACGCTACATGTAGAGTCATCCAGACTCGAGTCGTCATTGGCTTGTTCTCTCTACACAGATGTGGCCGGACCTGCTGTGATTTCCAGCAAAAAAAAAAAATTTTTGTTTTTCATAGGCCCCAGCATCTGTAACATTTGACCCCTTGTGACCCCACCTCATTGTTCTTTGATGTTATGTTTTCCTGACTGACCTGTTTGGACACCATTCACTCCTTTGATTGTTGTGATTATCTCTCTGCCGAGGTGTGATAAAGGGCAGTTAGAAAGATTACCTGTAATCATCTTGCAGTTTTCTCTGACTATATATGCTGTGCCTATATGCATCTCTTCACGTCACCTGACGAAGGAGCAGCGCTCCGAAAGCTTGTGATTTCAAATAAAGCTGTTGGACTATAACCTGGTGTTGGGTGACTTCTCACATTTGTCCACCCTAGTCCAACAAGATGGGCGGAGCAACATGCAGGGAGTTGGTAGCAGCAGAGAGCAAGTCAGAGATACAAGATGATGCTGCTGCCATCACCGTGAGCAATATTTGGTGGGAAGGGGAGGGATGTCTTATTTGAATAAAGAATTTGAATTCTAATTCATGGTAGTCCTGCTCAAGGAATCTCGTGCAGTCACTTAATCTGCTTGGTTGTAAGTTTGACGGTGTCTCACAAACATACTGTACATGATATATTTTCATATAGAAAATGCAGCATGTGATTCTGAAGGGTCATTGAACTTGGGCCATTGCTTTTTAAAGACAGCACACTTATTGTGAAAGGGGAAGTTTTGATCTGTGGAAACATTTAAGTGGTATTTCAACATAGTGTGCTGCTGAGTGCTGAGACAATAATGCTGACTGCTCAACATCTCTGACACAATTCAACCCAAAATGTACAGAAGTGCTGCCTTAGAAGCAGGATACATTAAAGGTCAAGTAACTACATTTTCCTCTTGCTTGCTTAACTGTTTGAAATGTATGTACAAAATGCTGACAGTTATAATTGTAAATGCTTTGGGTGTAGTCTTTCATTAAAATATCCAACTTCCCATAAGCATGTTGCTTAACAGTGGACAGTAGTTGTTGTGGCAGTTCTCGTATTGAGAATTGCCACATGTTTGAATCCCTCATCGATTGACATAAATATGTGGCCAGGTCATCTTTGGGCAGGAGGGAAAACTCTTCGGGAAGTCTTTTCCCAACTGATCAATGAGAATAATGGCATGGTGCTCAGGAAGATATCTGCAAGCTACAGTTTCCTACCTCCTTCACTATGAATTGTAATTATGCAATTAAATCTTTGTTTCTCCAATACTATGACATTACAACACAACAGCAACTTGCATTTATATAGCGCTATAGTAAAACATCCCAAGGCGCTTCACAGGATCGTTATCAGACAAAATTTGACACCAAACCACACAAGATATTAGGACCGATGCCCAAAAGCTTGGTGAAAGAGGTAGGTTTTAATTAGCGTCGTAAAGGAGTTAGAGAGCGGTAGAAAAGCGGAGACACTTAGGTCGTGAATTCCAGAGCTTGGGGCTTAGACAGCTGAAGGCACGGGCACCAATGGCGGAGCGAAGGAAATTGGGCATGTGCAAGAGGCCAGAATTGGAGGAGCGCAGATATTTTGGAGGGATGTATGTCTGGAGGAGGTTACAGAAATGCAAGGCCATGGAGGGATTTGAACAAAAGGATGAGAATTTTAAATTTGAGACATTGCTAGACTGGGAGACAATGTAGGTCAGGGTTGTTGAGTGAAGGGGACCTGGTACAAGAATTTCTATAATTGGGGTGCTTTCCAGTTATGATGATCCTTGCTTACTGGTGCAGTATTTGATCGTGTTTTCTTGGTGAACACAGATGATCATAAATCAGGAGCTAGTGGACGTGCCAAAAGTACATGTGTGAAAGGATTACTACTTAATATTTTCCCTTTAATCTATATACATCAGATAAATCATTTTTATTTTGACAAAGTAGGTGTGTTCAATTGAACAGAAGCTAGTTTCAGTACTTTTGAAACAAAATATAAAATTTGTGAGGGGCTTGCAATCTTAATTAGAATGCACAGCAATGACCCTTCAGTGAAAAAGGCAGTTAGTTAGTGATGTGACGAGGTATTGCAAACAAATTTGTTACCTCTTGTCTCCCCACCATTTGAAATGGGTGGAGCAGTGGTGGTTTTCACACTTATCTATGTAACCTTTTGAGATGTTAGGTTTTTGTAATTAGAACATTGGTTATTTATATTCTCAGGAAATAAAGTCTCAATTTAAGAATACGCTATATAGGCTTTTGCATTTTGTTATATTTGTAATTTGAACATGGGTAAAATTTACTTTAAAAAAAATTAAAAATTTGGTGGTTGAGAAACAACAACAACAACAACTTGTATTTATATAGCACCTTTTAACATCCCAAGGTGCTTCACAGGAGCATAAAAAAATTGACAATGAATCAAAGGAGGAGCTATTAAGGTGACAAAGTTTGGTTAAAGACGGAATTGCAGTGTTTGTCAGAGACAGCTGAAGGCATCAACTGCCATTGGTGGGGCAAAGGTGGGGGGGGGGGGCGGGCGGCGGGGGGAAATGCACAGGAGGCCGGAGTTGGAGGAATGCAAAGTTCTTGGAGTGTTGTATGGCTGAAGGAGGTTACAGAGATGGGGAGCGGCAAGGCCATGAAGGGATTTTAACGCGAGGATGAGAATTTTAAATTGGAGGCGTTTTGTGGACCGGAAGTCAGTGTAGGTTGGTGAGTACAGGAGTGATGGGTGAACAGGACTTGGTATGGGTTAGGATATGGGCAGCAGAGTGTTGAATGAGCTGAAGTTTATAGAGGATGGAAGATGGGAGAGCATTGCAACAGTTGAGTCTGGAGGTAACAAAGGCATGGATGAGGGTTTCAGCAGCAGATGGGCTGAGGTAGGGGCAGAGATGGGCAGTATTACAGAGGTGGAAGTTGGCTGTTTTTGTGATGGAGAGGATATGTGCTGTCTACCTCCCCCTTGCTCTCTTTCCCTTCCCCACCCCACTGGTTGTCCAGTGCAGCTAGCATTTCCTGGTGTATGCCCATCAGCCGCCTTTGGTAGTCTGGGCCCTCTATGTGATCTAGTATGTGATTGCGCCGTCCGACGAGGTGGCATCCCATCCCCCAGCCCTAGCTCCTACACATTTATAGCCGGTGATTCACTGTGTGAAGAGACATGCTCGAGTCTAGCCTCTAAAGTACTTGTGGTGCCATTCTGACCTGGTGCTTCCTATGGTCAGATTGAGAGACTATACCTATATTTTTGAGTTGTCAGCTTTTACATGTTTCTTTGGTTGCCATGTACTGTAAAGCACACAATTGCATTGATTTGTTTGAAAGAGATTAAAAGCATTTTTTTTTTAAAAAAGCTTGCCGAACATTTTCCATGCAGGTGTGGTATCCATTTAAATCTGGTCACAACAGTTGAGAAATCAGGATTGGATTGATTTGAAGGGTAAAAGATTGCGAGGAGGCAGGGCAACCTGCAGAATGTATGGCAGCGATTTCTTCTGCCTCATGAACATTGAAAATGGCAGGTGCAGCAAAAAAGGATAGTCGCGCCTGTATATTTTAATAACACCTGCAGAAAACTTAGGTCGTCATGGTCTACCACCAACAGTGAGTGAATATTGGAGGAGTGAATGAAAATGACTTTATTAAGTATAAGCACATTGCAGAGATTGATTGCTTTGAATTATGGAATCAGCTGCCAGAATAATTGCAGTGTAAAAAGCTGCCCATGCCTTATTTACAATCATCGAACAATAGATCAGTAAAATGCAGTCAGTATTTCTGTTTCATAGCAACACGTTTCAATCCTTCATTTTGAGGCTGAGCTACAACATTCGACCTTGTCGCTGCAAAATTTCTGTAGAAATGAACATCTCTGCTAAAATGCAGAAAGAAAGGCATCTGTTGTTTATTTAATTATATTTTCAATTCCTCTGATTTCTGAATTTTCCACAGACGTGTAATCTTCAGGATTACATTAACATTTTATTTGCATCCAAGTTGTGATTGTTCACTAAATTGAAAAATTCCACACGATATTGCAGTGCACAGCTATTGGTTTGTGGGGGTGGGGAGAATAATGGGAGTAGAGTTTCCACTTTGGGTGCAATCGGTGATCTGGGCTTTTAAGAATTTTTTTACCTCCTCGAGTTTCTGCTTGCTCATTTACATATTGCCGACCGCAAAATCTGCCTTGAACCAGCGCAGTCGGGCAGTGTTTTAAAACTTAATTTTAAAAAAATTGCTTTTAAGAGTGGTAACTTAAATCAGTTTGATTAATACAGCTGAAAATGGGGTTATCACAAAAATAAGCATTTTTAATCAGTGTCAAATTGCTGGAAATTGCTTAAATATAGAGCCATTTGCCAGTGAAATTGGTGCACAGTAGTCAGTTTCTTAGTAAATTTTTAAAAATTGCATTCAAAAAGCTTTTTAAACGTGCCTATTAGTGACTCTGCGCTCAAAAGAACTAGCTTCATTTTTAAATCCTCCGCGAAGGCCCACAAACAAGCGCAATTAGCGGAAGCTCCCAATAGTGATTAATTCATCCTGGGGGCGTGGCCAGTTTTGTGGGCGGGGCTGTCTTCTAGCGCAAATGATCACGGAAACTCGATTTTGTGCTGAATGTAATTTGCACTTAAAATTCCACGATCTTTTGCGCAGGTTACGCCGATTTCAGGTGAATTGTACTTGGAAAAAACCAGCGGAAGTGAGCAGCAACTCTACCCCATGATATTTAATGTATTTATTGCAATCATTCTGTTTCACCTGCAATATGTGCAAATAGAACAATAATCTGATTATCAAAGATATTGAAAAGGGAACACTTTCAATGGTTGAGTATGACATTGTTTGAATTCTACCTCTTATTTGATTAACATTTCTGGGCTTCAGTCATTGGGTAATGTTTTGTTTTGGAAAGACATAAATTTGCAGTTTGTGAAGTGGCTGATACTGTGGTTTCCCAGCAAACTATATACATTCTTTATGTTTAAATAGTTCTTTTTCTTCTTTATAGTGGACTATGCAGCTGGAGCTTTTCAGTGGGTGCTAATATGGAACACAATCTTGTCACCTTTTATAAATTGCTAAATTAACATGGATCAGAGTGACTGTTACATTTATTTAAATATCCCTTGATGCGGTGATTAAAATGTTAATATGGCATCCAGTACTGATGGCTTATTGTACTTTATAATTATGATTTAGAGGGAGGCAACAAATCATTAAACAGCATTTTGAGATTCTGGCTAGTATGACTAATCATAGATTTTTTTAAATCCCTCTGAAGACATTGTTCTAATTATAGTGCACTACTTAGTACTCTCATGATGAATTGTATTTGATGAGAAAAATCTTCTGTAACCCTTTTCACACTATTTAATTTAAAGTACAGATGTTCTCAAGTAAATGGTGGACTCTGTCTGATTAAGTCCACAGACTTTGGTTTTTAATGCCTATGTTGAGCCACTTATTGCTTTATACACTTGGCGGGCAAAAGTTCTTTATTTATTACTATGAACATCTGTTATGTGGCAGAGGCATCAAACATTAATTGACAATATTGCTTTATAAGCGAAATGGATCAGGATTTACATTTGTGTCTGCAGTTGTACTGTGTACCGATAGCTTTCTGCATTGTTTCACATCAGCCCAACTTAATTAAAAAGATCCAGGTCAACCAACATTGCATTACATTCCTGTTGATGGCTGAAGTTAGCTTATCACGAAGATACTGAGAACTAAATGAAACACAATTTGGTGTATTGCTAACTATTTTATTGCAGTACTTCTCAGCAGGCAAATAAAATTGTCAACACTAGCACAGTAATAGCTGAGTTCAGGTTAATAGGCCTAAACTCAATTCAGATTTGCAGTGTCAAAGCTTTTGCTGGGTTCAACTTAATATAGTATAACACTAATATTCAATTTGGAGCATTACAGTGCTATGAGGTACTTGTAACATGGAAGACATAGTATGGGCGAGGGGGAAACATGGTGCAGTACTACTGTATGTCACTGAGAAATCCAAACTTCTTATGGGTTGTGTAGTTATCTTCAACAGAGAAACATTAAGTGGCATTACATCCTTTCAGTAATGTATTTTTTTTTATCACAGATTAAAATAGAAATCTTAGCTTTATTTACCCTTCGCTATGTAAATGTCAAGATAATTGAGTAAGGCAGCAAGTTACCAAAGTATCCTTTAACATCAAGCTCAGAATAACTGGATGGAAGTTGCCAGCTAAGATACAAGTAAAATAAAGTTGGACAATGACACATGACATTTACAGGGCTAATGAGTAATCTACAGTGTTAATTAGTAATCTCATAGTAAAGGATCCTCTGGGGAAGAGTGATCATAATATAGAATTTCACATTGAGTTTGAGAGTGAAATACTTAAGTATGAAACGAGAGTCTTACACCTATGTAATTGGCTTTATTTAAGTTTGAGGGGCAAGTTGGCTAAGGTAGATTGGGAAATTAGATTAAAAGGTATGACAGTAAATAAGCAGTGGCAAACATTTAAAGAAATATTCCCAAATTCTCAATGAATATACATTCCACTGAGAAATAATAACTCCATGGGGAAAGTGATCCATCCGTGGCTAACTAAAGAAGTTAAGGATAGTATTAAATTAAAAGAGGCTTATGTAGTTGCGAAGAATAGTAGTAAGCCTGAGGATTGAGAGAGCTTTAGAAACCAGCACAGGATGACCAAAACATTTATAAAAAGGGAGAAAATAGAATGAGAGTAAACTAGCAAGAAATAGATAGACAGAAACTGATAGCCAAGTTCCGCACCCATGAGGACGGCCTTAACCGAGATCTTGGGTTCATGTCACGCTACATGTAACCCCACCTGATGCAGGGTCATCCAGACTCGAGTCGACATTGGCTTGTTCTCTCTACACGGATGCGGCCGGACCTGCTGTGATTTCCAGCCAAAAAAAATGTTTTTTGTCTTTTTTTATTTTTCATACAGACCCCAGCATCTGCAATATTTGACCCCTTGTGACCCCACCTCATTGTTCTTTGATGTAATGTTTCCCTGACTGACCTGTTTGGACACCATTCACACCTTTGACTGCTGTGATTATCTCTCTGCCGAGGTGTGATAAATGGCAGTTGGAAAGGTTACCTGTAAACATCTGACATGATTCTCTGACTATATAAGCTGTGTCTTTATGCATTTCACCACTTCACCTGAAGAAGGAGCAGCGCTCCGAAAGCTTGTGATTTCAAATAAAGCTGTTGGACTATAACCTGGTGTTGTGTGATTTCTTACATTTGTCCACCCCAGTCCAACTCCGGCATCTCCACACCAAGAAATAGATTGTAAGAGCTTCTACAAGTATGTAAAAATGAAAAGAGCAGCAAAAGTAAGAGGCTGAGACAGGAGAAATTATAATGGGGAATAAGGAAATGGCAGAGACTTTAAACAAATATTTTGTATCTGTCTTCACAGTAGAAGACAAAACAAATACCAAAAATAGTCAGGAACCAAGGGGCTAATAAGAGTGAAAACTTAAAGTAATTAATAGTAGTAGAGGAAAAGTACTTGAGAAACGAATGGGACTAAAAGCTGACAAATCCCCTGGACCTGACTGCTTACATCCTAGGGTTATAAAAGAGGTGGCTGAAGAGATAGTGGATACATTGGTTGTGATCTTTCAAAATTCCCTAGATTCTAGAACGGTCCCAGTGGATTGGAAGGTAGCAAATTTAACCACGCTGTTCAAGAAAGGAGGGAGAGAGAAAATGGGAAACTACAGGCCAGTTTGCCTGACATCAGTTGTTGGGAAAATGCTGGAATCCATTATTAAGGAAGTGTTAACAGGGCACTTAAAGAATCATGGAATGGTTGCAGCACAGGAGGAGGCCATTTGACCTGTTAAGCCAATGCCGGCTCTCTGCAAGAGCACTTGAGCTAGTCCCACTTCCTTGCCCTTTCCCCATAGCCCTGCAAATTTTTTTCCTTGAGGTACTTATCCAATTCGCTTTTGAAAGCCACAATTGAATCTGCCTCCACCACTCTTTCAGGCAGTGCATTCCAGATCACAACCACTTGCTGCGTAAAAAAGTTTTTCCTTGCGTCTTCTTTGTTTCTTCTGCTAATCACCTTAAATCTGAGTCCTCTGTTTTTGACCCTTCTGCCAATGGGAACAGTTTCTCTCTATCTACTCTGTCTAGACCCCTCGTGATTTTGAACACCTCTATCAAATCTCCTCTCAACCTTCTCTGCTCCAAGGAGAACAACCCCAGCTTCTCCAGTCTATCCACGTAACTGAAATCCATCATCCCTGGAACCATTCTTATCAATAGTTTCTGCACCCTCTTTAAGGCCTTCACATCCTTCTTAAAGCGTGGTGCCCAGAATTGGACACAATACTCCAGTTGAGGCCGAACCAGTGTTTTATAAAGGTTCATCATAACTTCCTTGCTTTTGAACTCTCTACCTCTATTAATGAAACCCAGGATCCCGTATTTTTTTTAACTGCTTTCTCAACCTGCCTTGCCACCTTCAATGATTTGTGCACATATACCCCCCCCCCCCCCCCTGGTCTTTCTGTTCATGCACCCCCTTTAGAATTGTACCCTTTAGTTTATATTGCCTCTCCTCGTTCTTCCTACCAAAATGTATCATTTCACACTTTTCTGCGTTAAATTTCTTCTGCCTTGTGTCTGCCCATTTCACCAGCCTGTCTATGTCCTCATGAAATCTATCACTATCTTCCTCACTGTTCACTATCCTTCCAAATTTTGTCATCTGCAAATTTTGGAATTGTGCCCTGTACATCCAAGTCCAAGTCATTAATATATATCAAGAAAAGCAGTGGTCCTAGTACCGACTTCTGGGGAACACCACTGTATAGCTTCCTCCAGTCCAAAAAACAACTGTTCACCACTACTCTGTTTGCTGTCACTTAGCCAATTTCGTATCCATGCTGCCACAGTCCCTTTTATTCCATGGACTTCAACTTTGCTAACTGAGGGGAAATGAGGTAGATGCTGAAAGGTTGTTTCCCCTGGCTGGAGAGTCTAGAACTAGGGGCCATAGTCTCAGGATAAGTGTTCGGCCAGTTAAGACTGAGATGAGGAATTTCTTCACTCAGAGGGATGTGAATCTTTGGAATTCTCTACCCAAAAGGGCTGTGGATGCTGTGTTGTTGAGTATATTCAAGGCTGAGACCGATAGATTTTTGGACTCTTGGGGAAGCAAGGGATATGGAGATTGGGCGAGAAAGTGGAGTTGAGGTCGAAGATCAGCCATGATATTGAATGGCGGAGTAGGCTCGAAGGGCTGTAAGGCCTGCTCCTGCTCCTAATTCTTAGGTTCTTATGAGCTACTAGTTGATGCAAATCTGCAGCACAAAACTGCCCTCATTAATGCTAATTGATACTATGTTGGCGGTCTTGTACAGAGGCCATCAATACCAGTAGGACTGTTGTAAGTATCACAATGGTTCAGTTGAGATGGTTTTCTGAAGTAGGAGGGCCTTTACTTTGCATTTCACCTGTATTATGACTTACCTGGGAATGCTTGATATTGACACTAGAGTGGAAAAACTTTCCTGTCCCTGGTACTGATGCCTTTGATGAGCCTAAAATCCACAAAAAACATGATAAAAAGTAACCTTGTGGCTTCTCCTGCACAGTGAAGGAATTCGGTATGATGTTGCTGTTGAGGCTCAGTGAACACCATCTATGATGGATATTTTTAAAACTAAGTTCCTATGACTCTAAACAATTTTTAGTAGTTTGAGTGATGTAAGTTACACAAGTATCTATTGTAGGTGTTGTACAAAATCTAGCACCAGAATCAATTACTTCATTGCAGTGAATTGATAACTTGATATTTCACTTGCTTACCATCACCTGTGCAGTAATACGTAAACCTGTTATAGTTTGTAGTAAATTGCTGCCATACCACACATGGTAAAAGCATATTCTAAGCAAAGTGACCGGTAGAGGTGAAGTCATTTTTATTTTCGTTACACACCGTAACAGCATATCCTGCAGTGAGTATTAATGTCCTAGTAATAAAATAATCACTTCCACATCACTGATTTTGTTCTTTGTTCTGGAAAAATAAGAACAACAGATTTTTAAAAAGTCTCTGGATTTAATTTTGCACTTGACCTATAATAAATTTAAGGCCTTTTTTAAAATAAAGTTTTTTGAATCATCTTTGGGGGTTTTCTGATCTAAATGACCAAAAATAAAAGTCTTGTTCTGATTGCTCTCCTTAAAGTTGCATTATGAAGAGAAACTTGGTGTATTTGGTATCAAAGTCTTTGTCTCCCCAGTCTTTCAGGATGACTATTTGGAATTTAGGCATGGGGAATGACACCAAAGGGATACCCTCTTCATAAAGTGAAAGGTGTATATTGTGGCTTTAAGTTAAAAGAAGATAAAGTTGATTCTCTATTCTGTAGCCCCCCTCTACACAGTGTCATTGTTATTGTTCTGAAAGGGTGTGAAGTTTAAAGTGTAGATTTTTAATTGGCAAGTTTCTCTTAAAACTTGATATGCAAGAGCCCCTGTAACACACATGGTCAATCTACTCTATGTAGAATTTTTTACATTCATAACAGTGTAAAATATTTCCCTTCAGATTTTAACATGGAAATTGCCGCACAGAAACAGGCCATTTGGCCCAACCAGTCGGTGTTGGTTTTTATCCTCCACACAAGTAGTAGTGTTAATCCCAGGTAGTTGCCCTGTTCCCATATCACTTTATTCCCCTTTCTTTCAACCACCTATCTAACCTATTAAATGTTGACATGGTCTCTGCTTCAACAACTATCTCTGGTCGAGCATTCCGCAGATTTATTCCATAAAATTAAATGTTTTGTGTGGTCAACATTTGTCCCATGCTCATTCCTTCCATACAACAAGTACTTGAAGCAATAATCCTATCGATTTGTGCACTTTAAAACAAAAAAATCTTTCATTTTTAATCTAATCTATTAAAAATAATTTTATTCGTAAAGTTAGAGCTAAATCACTCCTTTTACATGATTTGCCACCATGAAGTCACGTGCAACAGTCGCAGTATAGTTGGCACAACTGCAGGAGAAGATGCATGTCTTTCCCGAGACCAATAATGGCCCACGTGCAATTTAAAATTGGGCTTTCGGCCATGCATCTCTATTGGAAAAATCAAATTCATTTTTACTGAGAATAATTCTTCAAATACCTGTAGTTTTATTTTTAGAAAGCTTTTGAAGGGTATGCAATTTGGTTTAAAATGTTAGGTACTTTAACAGCAAAGAGCTCGCACAGGGTTTTTCTTCTCTTTCCTCAATTTTATATCTGGAAGACCAAGTTCATTACAGAGCAGTAGAAAACTTTGCATGATAAACCACGGGATGCTGGTTTCATTAAACTAGTATGAAAGACATTTCAACTAAATACTAAAATGATGAATTAAGAGGTTGGAATATTGACACGTAGATCTTCCATACACAACCATTTTATTGTATTAATTGGAATCCTTCAGAATTTTCTGAAGTACAGGAAACACTTTTTTTTCCGGCACCAACGGGACCGGCGTGGTGCCGGTTTATCAAGAAGTCCGGATTACAGAGAGGTATAGTAAAAGGTACGAGAGCTCCGTACACACCAACAAATCCAGGCTTCCCTGTTGCTTAGCAACAGGTGCAGGAACTCTGGCCACAAGATCCAAGCGTCCCTGTTGCTTAGCAACAGGTGCAGGAACCTGGCCACAGATCCAGGAACGGCAACTAATATGAAGTGAAACTTACCTGAACCTACTCCTGCATTTTGCCGGTTAACAGAGATTTCTGGTTATTTAGGTGCCGGTAAATCGAGAGTTTCCTTTGTTGGGGAAATTATACTTTAAAGAAATCACAGCTACAAAGAAGAATGTCAAGGATGTTATCAATAAAATCCTCTGCAATGAAAGTCTGGAGTGAAACTTACTGACATTTTTTGCATCTTCTAATTCTGTTTCATCCTTGTTGTCACAGCCTTCCATTGTTTTGATTATCGAACCCTATATATTCTTATAGCTGTTAAACCCTTGAACGTACCACTTCTGATCAGCATCTTCAACTGACTTATTGAAATCTATATCTGGAGGCCCAATAGCGTCTGTTTTGGATCTATGGGGCCATACAATAGGTAATTTTTAATAAACACTGCTGATATATCATAGCGCCATGTTTATCAATAGTAAAGGTGCCATGGGTTATTTAAACCAGCTCCAGTGTTAACAATTTATATGCGATCTTTAAAAGTACATTGTAAAACTGCGGCAGGCTCAATTTGTTGCTGTCTTTGGCACTAAAATGTCTTTCCTACCACAGTTTCTATTGTGTGTGTGTGTGTGTATTTTTTTTTTTGTTTCTGCCACACACACACTATCTTCCTCAGTCCAATGTGGTGGGAGGTAATTTACTGTTGGTGCTCTGCCAGTGCCACTCATAAATCAGTAGAAGCTACAAAAGGATGGCACGGGGCTGATTTCTCTTAAATTTCAATGTGCTTCCTTATGTTAAAGGATCTCTTCAGTCTTCGAAATTGGAGTTTGCCATGTTGTGAATTGGAGGGATGAAGCTGCATCCTATCACTCGGTGGCATGGTTTGTTAATACACTAGCATGCTGTGCAATGCTGTCGTATAAAAACCATGTCTGTACTATAAATAAACTTGCTATATCAGGAGCCGTGCACAAGCACTTGGATGCTGTCTGTTTTCTTAGATACATAATAGCTTTTTTTTCTTGCCTGGTGAGAGCTTCTATTATTTTTGTTACTGTATGCTATATGGGAAATGTGGCTTTTTATTTAAAGGAGCAGAGCCATTGTATGAAAATGTCTTAAAATATGTTTAGAGCAGTATATATGTGACTCTGCTGCTCCTGCAGGTTGCAGCCCTCCACCAACATATCAAACTCAAGTGATCCAATAGCCACTTGATGCTATTGAAGAAATGGGGTTGGGCTTTAAAGAGGCAGGAGTACCAAGTTTCACTCCTGCCCTGCATATAATGTGGCAACTCTGGTACAGACGATGGATTGCTCCTTTAGAGCTGAACTCTAGCTTTGTTCAGCACTTCCACAGATGACTGGACTGAGATTGTAAACTCTCGGGAGAATGTTGGGAAAGAAACTGGATGATAATCACCAACCACAGCTGCTTTCTATTCTGTGACTACTGTGCAGCAAAATTGACAACATTAATAAATCTATTCATATAGTTTTCCAAAAAATGCAACTGTAAGTAGAAAAGGATAAAAGTCTAACCTTAAAAGAATTACATTGTAAAGCAAACTCTTGTAGTACTGTAATGAGAAATTTTTATTTTATAAACACTTTTACTATACTTATCATGTCCTATTGTAGTATAAATATGCTTACTTCTGAAATTCATTATGAATGCCTGAGGGGCATATTTCGTATGGCTAAAACATTGCAAAGTAATCCTATGAAGGTAGAATATTTTGTAGTGTGGACTAAATTGGCAGTTCTGTAGTCAGTTTAAAAATAATACTTGTTTTGTCAATAAATTGGGTAATACAGTTCATTTGACCTTAGAATCAGGAATATCGGAGTCACATTCAGAAGAGTCTTTTCATTCTTTTGAAGAAAGTTTCAGTTTTTTATTCATTAGCGGGATGTGGGCATCGCTGGCAAGGCCAACATTTATTGTCCATCCCTAAAAAGTCCAAAGATATACGGGTTAGGTTGATTGGCCATGATAAAAATTGGCCCTTAGTATTAGGGGGGATTAAATATGTGGGGTTACGGGGATAGGGCTTGGGTGGGATGGCTGTCGGTGTAGGGACCGGGTGCTAGGGTTTGGATGATCAGCCATGATCTCGTTGAATGGCGGAGCAGGCTCGAAGGGCCGAATGGCCTACTCCTGCTCCTATCTTCTATGTTTCTATGTAATTGCCCTCGAGAAGGTGGTGGTGAGCTGACTTCTTGAACCGCTGCAGTCCGTGTGGTGAAGGTACTCCCACAGTGCTGTTAGGGAGGGAGTTCCAGGATTTTGACCCGGTGACGATGAGGGAATGGCGATATATTTCTAAGTCAGGATGGTGTGTGACTTGGAGGGGAACTTGGAGGTGGTGGTGTTCCAATGTGCCTGCTGCCCTTGTCCTTCTAGGTGGTAGAGGTCGCAGGTTTGGGCGATGCTGTCGAAGAAGCCTTGGCGAGTTGCTGCAGTGCATCTTGTAGATGGTACACACTGCAGCCACGGTACACCGGTGGTGGAGGGAGTGAACATTTAAGGTGGTGGATGGGGTGCCAATCAAGCGGGCTGCTTTGTCCTGGATGGTGTCGAGCTTCTTGAGTGTTGTTGGAGCTGCACTCATCCAGGCAAGTGGAGATTATTCCACTCCTTACTTGTGCCTTGTAGATGGTGGAAAGGCTTTGGGGAGTCAGGAGGTGAGTCACTTGTCACAGAATATTCAGCCTCTGACTTGGTTTGTAGCCACAGTATTTACGTGGCTGGTCCAGTTAAGTTTCTGGCCGATGTTGACGGTGGAGGATTCGACGATGGTAATAGAATTTCAAGGGGAGGTAGTTAGACTCTCTCTTGTTCAAGATGGTTTTTGCCTGGCACTTGCAAATGATACTTGCCACTTATCAGCCCAAGCATGAATGTTGTCCAGGTCTTGCTGCATGTGGGCACGGGCTGCTTCATTAGCTGAGGAGTTTAAGTCGGTCTTTTTTATTAACATTACAGGTCTTAATTTCTGGCAGTTTTTAAAATCTTTTTCTTCACAATGCTGATGATGGTACATTTATACAGTACGTTCATTTTATGTAACGGAACAGTGAGTTGCTAAGCAACAGTGAACACTTGATACTAAAAAGGTTTAGTAGGTGAACAGAGAATCCTCTTCATAATTAAAAGCCCCTAGTAGAAAATGTAATGGCTTGCAGCTTGAAGAGGGGCTGGTTGGAGGTGTGGGTTGGAGATATAAGTAATTCAAAATTATTTGACTTTATTGTTTAATTAGAGTGTGGATTGTTATTTCTTCTCTGTGTACCTGATTGGCTGAATGAAGACTGTGAGGCAGGTTGTCAGGCAGTGACGTTGTAATACTTGGTAATTTGGAAATATTTAAGCCTTTTCCTGGGATGTGTGGCCAGTGAAATCCGATTACTGACAGTCTGCTGCAGTGGTGTATCAAGAGGCTGTCATATGGTTTTGCTCTATATATAGTGTTTCCCCATTTGAGAGAGAACTTCAAGACTCTGTCTGACCGTCAGGGAGATTAAATGATCCTGTGAAGGCTGTGTGGAGAAAAGCCATATCCACTGAAATAAATGTATTTGACGGCTCTTGGATTACAAAAACATTGAACCGAGAGATGGGGACTGTTAGTGAGCTCTGTGCATCCAGCTTCCAGGCTTTCCTGTGTCCAAGTGTAAATGCGAAATCAGGTATGTTTGAACAGGATTTGAGGCTGAAAAGTCTTTAGCCATTGCTGTAAGAGCCATCACTTTCTAAATGGTGTTGATTAAAAGTGAATCCAAGATACAGTATTAAACAGAAGCTGACCAGGTGAAATGGGCATAATATAACCTCTCTGAAACAACCTTTATCCGAGTTACCCTGACCTGCCTTTCAGCATGCTTGTTTGGTATTAAAAGCATTAATTATATCTGCTGTTAGTCTACATCACTATAGCACTGTACTGTGTATATGTGATGAGATGAAGGACCATAGCAAAGAAGAATATGGACTGGAAGTGATGTGTTTGTTAGTAAAAAGTAGTTTCACGTGGCTTTAAAATTGCATTAGAAGAGGGAAAATTAAAAATAAATAAAACTGCATGATTGTATTTACTCCTGAAATTCGAGAACCTTATCTCAAAAGCTCTTGGCTTTTCTGATGACTTTGTTGAATTTAATTCCAGTGGTGGCTCTGTCGGTGTTGGTTTCTATCTACACCTGTCTGGGGTTTTGAGCACTGAAACGTCTGGAATCCTACTGGAGATATAAGCACTTGATATTTTTCCTTAAAAGTTCCTTCCTGTAACCTGTGTTGGCTCACCAACTTTGTGCATTTTCCCCCTTCAAACTGTAATAGAATTATGATATTTAGAAGTATTGCTAGTGCCTACATGTTCATTGTGTTGTGCAGGAGAATGCTGAGGTGTTTTTGCATAGCTTTAATGAAATAAGCGATTTATTCATTTGAATTTCACAGTCTAACATTTACATTAATAAGGAAAATGCATGATTTATTATAGACACTGACACTTGGACTGATTATTAAAAAAAAGTTGAGTTTTGTAGTAAATATTCTGTGGCTAATAGTCATTGTATGATACATTTGATAAATTGTCAAAATACACACGTATATGTTTAAATTTGGGTGAATTTGTTGCTGCTGAAGTATGTGCCTAATTGACTTCCATTATATTGACACATAGTAGACCATATGGCAGGTTTTAAAGCAATTGGGATGCAGCCATTTGCCCCTTGGAGAACGATGGTTCATGTTGACAGGATTTGACAAGTGGATTTAAATATTTTGCAGAAAAATGGGGTAAAAAGTTTTTGCTATGGTACAGTCGCAATCAGGAGTCTCTCTTGTACTATAACCATCTTGCAACGATGTATACTAAAACCTTTGATGTTCCAATTGCAAACAACAAACTCCAAATAAATATAGATTAATATAAGTGAGGTAATCAACATGTACTCCAGTGAACTATATTATTAAATACAAAAAAACTGCGCACTCAACGCGAGAACCTTCAAACTGTCCTGGCAGATCCCTCCTATTTAGGAACTTCTGATGTAGCGGAGCTGGTTGTAACCTTCTGAACCAAAAGCTTCCAACAAATACTGACTTCATATTTTTGTTAATTTGATAAATAATATTTAGAAATTGTGTACCTATTTCCCCCTCCTCAGCCTATAAATTCAACATTGTAAATGTTTTCTTTGCAAACGGTGAATCTATTTTGCAAAGTATCCCAATAAATCCTGGTCTTACCTGTTGATTAAACTCCTAAAATATTTATTTATTGATTTATATACCGGAACAAATGGGAGATAGCGCAGATTTAGCAAAACTGAAAGGTGATTTGTTGTTTTGTTTGACTAAATCTGTATTATTTAAGAGACAGCTCGGGATCTTTCCATTTTTGACCGTTGACTATCAATAGTATGATGTGGCTCAAGTGTTTTGTCACTAGGAATTTTGGGAAATCTCTGAAATTCTAGGTGATCATCAGCCAATGTAAGTTGGGAGCCATTTGGGCTTTAGAAAATATTAAGTCAACAAAGTTTGTTTTGAAATAACGTTTTCAAAGCATAATTACGAATCCGAGGGGGAAATGTGAGAATTTTTTTTACGCAGCGAGTTCTTATGATCTGGAATGCAAAACCTGAAAAGGTGGTGGATGTAGATTCAATAATAACTTTTAAAAGGGAATTAGATATATACTTGAAAAGGAGAAATTTGCAAGGCGATGAAAAAGAGCAAGAGAAGTGGGAATAATTAGATAGCACTTATCAAAGAGGCACAATGGGCCGAATGGCCTCCTGTATGATTCTAAGAAATTAATTCACTCTGTTCTCCATTCCTTTCCCCCCTCCCAATCCTGGAATAGTTGAGATGACATTTAATTTGCTGTATTTTTTTTAAAGTGTACAAGTTATTACCCTGTATTCCATTAAGAAAAATTATCTCTGTAGAAAATGCCTTTTATTGAAACTCATAGATTATGATTATAGGAGGAGTTTAGCAAATTCTATCCTGGAATTAAATAATGGTTGATAAAAACATAATATGGTGTGTTTTATAATCTGTCAGCACCCTTTTCCAGCCTTGATCCGACTGAGGATGATGATGATGTTTAGTCATTAGTAGATTGCTCATTTGGACCATGAACAAATTCAAATATTAATTTTGGAATGTAGAACCTGCTGGGGATTGTTGCCTTCTGCCAGTAAATCAAAATGCTGCATGCAATACACAAGTCTACTAGCGAATGTCAGCAGTGAATGTCAGGACAGAATCGTGGAATAGGCATCACAAAGCTGATTAAAGCATAAGATGTTGACAGCAAAATACTTCAATTAGCTTGAGGTTTTGGTTCCTAAAAGTAACCTGCACATTCAGACACTTTCAGCCATCAATGGTTGAGTGTGCAAAGATGTTAATCTGTGCTGTACCACTTAGAATTTAAATATTCTTTGTGGGACCTAAAACAGGGGGTCAATTCTCACTCAACGGGCAATCTGGCTACATTTAAATCTATTTACATTTGTGGTTTTTAAATCCTGATTGGAAGAAGTGCAACAGTAGGCTATAAATTTTACACAATCTAATGCAATATGGAGACCTTGCTCCCAAATAAGAACATCTCGTGGTATTACTTAGGACGTGCATAGTCACAGTAAATTGCAACTAAGTAGATAAGGATTGTGCTGAGTAAGAATGAAAACGATCAGTCATGAAATTCAGATTGCAACAGCTAGCTACCAGTAATAGCGAGTCTCTGAGATTCCATCTTGAATTTAGAGTACTTGGCTGGAGTTTGAATTACTGGGTTGGGATTTGCTGACTGCCTTTTTTATATATTCTGTGGTTTCTCCTTTTTGTATGCAGTCTGTGTAAAATATGGCTCAACCTTCCTCTGTCATTATGGCTCCAGAATGTAATTTTATGGATTCCTCCCTTAGAGTCTAATAAACGCTGTTGACAGCAACATTAGCCATTCCTCGAGCATGAGGGGACTGCTGTGTGTAAAGCCCACCCCGACCCCTTTTCAGTCCCTTGATAGAAAAGCATTTTATTTTTGTTTAACTGTAAATAGGCAAAACAAATGTGTTTTCAAAATTGGCTTCAGACCATGGTATCTCTAAGGGAAGTTCGTTGTAATATTGGGGCCAAGTTGATTGTCTAGGCAGAAATTTCAGTCGCCTTTGAACTCGAGCGGATCAAATTATTGATTCTATGAAGGGCAATATTTTATATATTAACTCCAGCTCATGTCAATCAGGCTGAAAGTTCTGCCTCACCACCCTCTGCCACCTTCACAAGTGTCCATGGAATTTCAGGCCCAAAATGCTTCTGCCTATTACCTGGCCAAGAGATGCTCTGGACCTCATTTTCTTCAGCAGTGCCTTTTCTGTGGTGTCTCTTGCCCACTGCCGGATGCTTTTCTTTTTCTCCACTCTGGCTCAGCACCTCCAGTGCACTCCCGACTAGTCCCTGTGCTCCATTCCTGGGTCCAGTTACTCCTTGTCCTGAAAATCTTCCAATTCCAATCTTCTGTTTCAATGGTCCCTCCTCTTGGTGGTTCCATAACCCAGTTCCTCTACAGTACTTCCACACCCATATAATTCCAGCTCCAAACCACCTCCCTGACTGCCCATGGACACCCGTCCACCCCAGAATCCTAAAATTCAACCGTTGGACTCCATGTTGAATGCTCCCAAACCTCTCCCCTCACACCCCACCCTGCAAGTGGCTTATCACTATGATATGCAGAGATACAGTAATATATGTAGCTATGTAGAATTCTAAATTCATGCTGAAGATAGTCCAAATACATTTCTCAATCCCAATCCAAGGTATCAGCCTAGGTTTAGTGGTAGCACTCTAGCCTCTGAGTCAGAAGGTAGTGGGTTTAAGCCCCATTCCAGAGCTTTACATAGAAACATAGAAGATAGGAGCAGGAGTAGGCCATTCGGCCCCTCGAGCCTGCTCCGCCATTCAATGCGATCATGGCTGATTATCCAAATTCAGTACCCTGTCCCTGCTTTCTCCCCATATCCCTTGATCCCTTTAGCCTTAAGAAATATATCTAACTCCTTCTTGAATATATTTAATGAATTGGCCTCTACTGCCTTCTGTGGTAGAGAATTCCACAGGTTCACCACTCTCTGGGTGAAGAAATTCCTCCTCATTTCTGTCCTAAATGGCTTACCCCTTATCCTTAGACTGTGACCCCTGGTTCTGGACTCCCTGACCATCAGGAACATCCTTCCTGCATCTAGTCTGTCCAGTCCTGTCAGAATTTTATAAGTTTCAATGAGATCCCCTCATTCTTCTAAACTCCAGCGAGTATAAGCCCAATCGACCCAATCTCTCCTCATAGGTCATTCCTGCCATCCCAGGTATCAGCCTGGTGAATCTTTGCTGAACTCCCTCCGTGGCAAGAACATCCTTCCTCAGATAAGGCGACCAAAACTGCGCACACTACTCAAGATGTGGCCTCACCAAGGCCCTGTACAACTGCAGCAAGACATCCTTGTTCCTGTACTCAAACCCTCTTGCTACGAAGGCCAACATGCCATTTGCCTTCTTAACCGCCTGCTGCACCTGCATGCTTACCTTCAGCGACTGGTGCACAAGGACACCCAGGTCTCGTTGCACTTCCCCTTCTCCCAATCTATTGCCTTTCAGATAATAATCTGCCTTCCTGAGCATGTAATCTACGCTAACGTTTCAGTGCAGTACTGAGAGTGCGTTGTATTGCCAGAGGTGCTGTCTTTCAGATGAGATGTTAAACTGATGCCTCACGTGGACATAAAAGATCCCACAGCACTATTCGAAGAAGAGCAGGGAGTTCAGGTATCCTGGTTAATAATTATCCCTTAACCAACAGCATAAAACAATGTGGTTATTTATTTAATTGCTGTTTGTGGGACTTGCTCTTCTTAGGCAGTTCCTCCCTGGAATCGAGGATGACTTGCTTCCACATTAAAAATGAGTTCGCAGGTGACTGATGAGTCCAATGCGGGACCTACAATCTCTGTCACAGGTGGGGCAGACGGTGGTTGAAGGGGGGTGGGTGGGTGGGGTGCTTGGGTTGACGTGCGCTCCTTGTGCTTGCTCCCGGCGAAGAGACTCGAGGTGTTCGGCGCCTTCCCGGATGCTTCTCCTCCATTTTGTGCGGTCTTGGGCCAGGGATTCTCAGGTGTCGGTGGGGATGTTGCACTTTTTCAAGGAGGCTTTGAGGGTGTCCTTGAAGCATTTCCTCTGCCCACCTGGGGCTCTCTTGCCATGTCGGAGTTCCGAGTAGAGCGCTTGTTTTGGGAGTCTCGTATCGGGCATGCGGACGATGTGACCTGTCCATCGGAGCTGATTGAGTGTGGTCAAAGCTTCGATGATGGGGATGTTGGCCTGAGCGAGAACACTGATGTTGGTGCGCCTATCCTGCCAATGAATTTGCAGGATCTTGCGGAGGCAGCGTTGGTGGTACCTCTCTCTCCAGTGCTTTGAGGTGCCTGCTGTACATGGTCCATGTCTCTGAGGCATACAGCAGGGCGGGTATCACTGCTGCTCTGTAGACCATGAGCTTAGTGCCGGGTTTGAGGTCCTGGTCTTCAAACACTCTCTTCCTCAGGCGACCAAAGGCTGCACTGGCACACTGAAGGCGGTGTTGGACTTCGTCGTCGATGTCTGCCCTTGTTGATGGTAGGCTCCCGAGGTATGGAAAGTGGTCCACGTTATCCAAGGCCTTGTCGTGGATTTTGATAATCGGGAGGCAGTACTGTGTGGCGGGGGCAGGTTGGTAGAGGACCTTTGTCTTACGGATGTTTAGTTTAAGGCCCATGCTCTCATACGCTTCGGTGAAGGTGTTGACGATGGTTTGGAGTTCGACCTCTGAGTGAGCGCTGTTTATGGGACTTACTGTGCGCAAATTGGCTGCCATGTTTCCCTACATTACTACAGTGACTACACTTCAAAAGTACTTAATTGACTGAAGTGCTGTGGGGTGCCCTGAGGTTGTTCGAGGCACAATATGGCAATTTGAAATGGATGTCATTGTGCTGCTTGAATGCTTTGAACTCCTGATCTGGTGCAGGACATGGCATTGGAATCAATTACTGGCCAGCTTGAGTTGCATGGAACTTTCATTAATTATCATCATTTGAAGCATCGGCTCTGAATTTCATGCTGGGAACATTGAGAATCTCACTAGATTTAACGGCGTGATTGAATGATCAGATCACCTTGAAAGGGATAAAGTTTGATGGTAGGAAAGTATTTTTTTGTTGTTTAAAAGGATAAATCTCTTTGACAAGCTATTTTTCCTTTATCCTTTCATTGTTTTCTGTCACTTACCCTCCTGTCTGTTGTGAGCATCTAGTTGACTTTCCTGTTCTGTCCTGTGCTGATGGTGATCTGCAGTCAACTGATTGGGAGGTAGCTTAGATTGGGATTCCCTCTGATCCTTCCTTTTTTGTGGGGAAGCACACGCCCTTTGCTTGCTGCTTTCCTGTGATGGCAGAGCTGAGATTGGTGATTCCTATCCATGGAACGATGCTGCCTTACAAATTTCTCTGAAACAAATCTCATCAACTTATTTCATGTGATTATTTTGTTGCGTCCGACTTCTTCGAACATTTTCAAACTTCTGATTCGGCTTAAAATCTTGTTTAAAAAAGTTTGTGGTGGATCAGTGTAGGGATTTATTACTATTGTGCTGTAAAAGGTCTTGGAGAAACTTGGCTGCAGGGAATGCTGTCTAGTTCTATTAAATAGCTTTCGAGAGTGAACCGTAGATTTTACCAATTTAACCCTCGTTTTGATGCTGGCTAATTATGCTAATCCTTTCCATCTCACTGTGGCCACATTTACTCTCCTCCCTTTCTGAGGCAAAAGAATCAGCTTTGTGCTGCTTTTCCATGTCTGTCTATCTTATGATTTGGACAAATGTGTCTCATCAGATTCTTAAACATGAACGCAGTTATTCATTTATGGTCAAGCATTTCCAGTTGAAAAAGTTAAAAGCAGAAGTAGATAGATTGCTTTTAAGAGGAGATCCGGTCCTGCATATTCAGAATTGTGGATTCAGTTGCTTGTGTGGAAATGAGGATGTCTGGAGAATAGAAGACTACTGAACTATAATACACTCCATACAGTACTCATGATTCACTTGTGATTCACCCAGTAATGCATTCATAACTTCCACTGTTTGTATTTCTGAATAACCTCGCCTGTACATCACGGCAGACAATTATTTGTACAACTATACAAGTTGTTCCGGGAGAAACCCATATTTCAGTTACACAAGCAGCTATCTGCAGTGAGATGTTGAACATTTATATATATTTTATTAGGAATAGGCAATTATATTACAGCAAAGGTGAATCATGTGAAGCTCATCGCATCTTCTGTAATTGATTATATTTCAATTACAGTGCAACAATAATTCATAGCGGTTGTTAAAAATAAAAAGTGTTCTAAATGTAATTGTACCTTAAAGCAGCTTTTAATTGACCAATTAAAATTGTGTCGTGATGGGAGGCCTGTTGCATCAAATGGCTGCTGCTTTTACTTAATTAGTAAACCTGTTGGATTGAATGGTCCCTGCTTTTATTTAGTTACATTTTGAGGATAAGGCTCAGTTCCTCCCAACTTCCCATCAGGAATGTGACAGATGCTGCACTGGTTCTTTTAACGAGAGAAAGATCAAATCATGGTCTAGAAATTCGAAAGGACCGCATATGTTTTGCAGGCATAAAACGGGTTCTTAAAGATCCAATATGGCAGGCAGGATGCGCGCACTCATTCCGTGCCAGAAGTACACCGTCCACCATATTGGTCCGGGCTCCTCTGGAGACATCCAGGGCATCTGCTGGAATAATTGAAAATCCTCATTTTATATTTAAATAAGGGTTCTACACTTGTTCTAGGACTCTTTTGTGAAATTGGTCTGCCCCAGCACCTGACTCGCCATGTGATGAACTCATTTGTCAATTGTAGCGCTAATAGGCAGCAAGGATGCTTCAGCAGTGATATTTAAAGGGCTTATGTACTCCATTCAGGTTAGTTGCTGGTTTGTCCTTTTAGACTGCTGGCTAACTGGGTGTTTTTTGACCTATTTTCTGCCTGGAGACTATTTCAACATAACTTTACAGCAGGCTAGAGTAATGCTGCATGTGCTGTGGAAACCCAAGCAGTTGTTGGACTATCTGCTGAAGGTGTTCTCACCAGTTTGCTTTATTGCCCTTGGCAGTTAGATCACCACCTTGATGCCTGAGCTACTGGGGCCATTTTGTGGATTGCATGTTGAGTGGAACTCCCAAAATGGAAATGTCAATTCCTCATGTAATTTTTTTCCTAGGGAGAGAAAAATAGCATGACAGATACATACAATGTAGGCTTGTCCAAAACCTCTACTCTGTTGGCAACTGCACCGTTACATTTTACTTAAACTGTCAACAGTTGTAAAGCACAAAAATGCCTTTGAGCATTTCCAGCACATTTTTCTTGGGGTAGGTGATAGAAGAAGGAATAGAAATTAGAATATCTTAAACCGAGGTGCGCTCAGGACTTGTTTGTGAAAAGCAGTAGTCTCTGAGCTGGCAGTACCAATGTTGTGGTAAAGATAGAATGATGGATAAAGCAGTCTATTTCAATGTTTCATGGTGATATCCTAGCCTGGGTGGAGGTGGGTGGGGGGCTTGTACTTGTAGAGAAGAAGCATATTGTGGTTAATGAGGTCTTGGCTCTTTGTCTGTTGCATATTGCTATTGATTCAATGTGCAGTTACACCAACTATTTCTGTCAGTATATAGGAGGCCCAAGATTAACTCTATATTGGCCCAAAAAATTCTAGAAATGAAGTTAGTTAAGGAGACATATTAGTGAATTCAAGTTGGGGACCATTGGTCTAAATGGTATCACTATCATATTTGGGGATATATTATACGTGTTGTCGGGAGCTAAGTGCAGAAGGAATTCTTAATAATGATTTTACACCAATTCAATCTAAATTCAAATTAATCAGTTTAAATTGAATGTGGTAATGTGTTTGTGTGCATTTTTAATTTGGAATCATTCTGAATTTACATATTCTGCTCTTAAGTGATATTGGTTCATGGATCTTCTAAGTAATTCTCCAGCAAACTAATAACAATGCTCCTTTATTTTTGGTGCCGATTTACCCATTTCCAAAGCAAGACATTACAGTAACTGAGCACCTCTGTTTTTGAATAGTGCAAAGAATAAGGGCTGGAGGAGATTGCGGAGATAGGGAGGGGCCAGGCTATGAAGGGATTCAAACATGATGATGAAAATGTTAAATTTGAGGCGTTAGGGGACTGGGAATCAAGTAGGTCAGTAAGGACTTGGTGACTGATGAGTGGGACTTGATGCAGGATAGGATACAGGCAGCAGAGTTTTGGATGCTCTGAAATTTGCAGAAGGTGGAGACTGGGAGACCGTCCAGAGGAGCATTGGCATAGTTGAGTGCAAAGTGAAAAAAGCATGGATGAAGGTTTCCGCAGCACATGGACTGAAGCCGGGTGGGCGATGTAACAAATGTGGAAGTGGGCAGTCTTTGTAATGGAGAATATATGGATCAGAAGCTCAGCTTGGGGTTAAATAGGACTCCAAGACTGCAAAGAGTCTAGTTCAACCTGAGATCGTGGCTGGGGAGGGGTATAGAATCGGTGACAAGTGTGCAGATTTGTGGCGGGGGCCAAAGACGATGGCTTCATGAAGAGCCACCTGGGTGAGGTATCAGAATTGCCAGGGTCTATGAATCAGTATACCCTCATTGTTATGTTCATAAATAAATAGACGTTTTCATTATGAACAGCTAGCTTGAGCTAGTCATTTATTCAGCCATGTGGACTCGTGTACAGGCATCCATCTTGACTACTGCCTTGTGGGTAGCCCACTACTAAACATACAGCTCCACCTAGTGTACCATTCTAGAATGACATGTTACTGATCATTACACTCATGAGTTATTGCCTTCAGGAAATGAGAGGTAAAGTAAGCATATCCGACCACTCCATGGCTAATTGGGTCATTGTGGCTCCAGGCAGTCTGTAGTGGGATTAGATGTAGTCTAATTATTGTGCAATCTTGTTTGTTGCAGCAAATCTTTGTCTCAGGACGTGAAACTGAGCACTGAACCAAACTGAAAACCCAAAAGACTCTTAACTTGAGACTTTTTTCAAGAATATCCTAATTTGGCACAATTTGGTTAAGTTTCAGTTGCATAAGTGCCATTATAAGTAACTTCTTTTCAAAAAGAGCCTCTCTATGTGCAGTGCCATTTTCCACATCCTGGCATAAGTATCTTGTCGCAGCAGGTGGTTGCTACCTATACATTTATCAAAAATTTTTTTTTTATACATACACAGCTTTATTATTATCCTTGGTAGTCTACAGAGGACATCTGATAATCTAATCACATTGGGCCATATTTTACAGTAAGAATAACAGTGAGGCTATCAGCACTCAGTTATTCAGGAGTAAATCGGACAGCAACTTCCAGCGACTGAACATGCGCAGTTAAATGTGGAAATCAGGAAGTTGCTGTCCAAGTGGCCCTGCTCCTCCAGAAGCTTCATTCTAACAGTATCTCGCTGAGAAACTCGGCGTTGAAATACACACAACGCATGAAGTTGTGGTACTTACCCACTAAATACACCAGGAAAAGTTGGGGCTTGTCCATTCAAGTGCAAGTGAAATTTTAACACCATTATTAGTCTTAATTATTGCCAAACAACCTCTCTGACACTGAAAATTAACTTTTACAAGTGTCGAGTTTCATTCCTTCAGATTTTAATTATTGGAGATTTTTAAAAATGTTAAAATATAAATATTTTTGACTGTCTTTCTGTCTCTTCTATCGCTCTCTCAATCCCACCTTTCTTTCCCCCTCTTTATTTCGCTTTCTGTACATGATTTGACATTGAGTTAAATATTCTAACTTACACTTCCTGGTTCAGACTCTGTGTGCCTCAGTCAGGATTCTTCAATCTGATTGGTTAAGGAGATACACAGTTGCTTGCTCTGTTCACACTGGTCCCAGATCCCCTGTAGAGGTCACTGTGCCAAAATGGATTTCTACTGCAACTTCCAATGTAAAAGCCCATAGAATGTTTGTGGGTAAATGTAATGAATGGCTAGCGCCGTTCATTCGCCACTGACCACAAAATCTAAACCAATGTGCACATCTAAACTCTTAATACTTATGTCAAGCAAACGTGGCGAGTCTGACTTTGGTCTCTGGGAATCTAGGGAAGTGGAGTTACGCATGCAAACCCAACCCATCTTACAGTAATTGTAGGCACTTTGGGACAGGTGTGGGCATAGAGATGGCGAGTGGCCATATTCTTCATCCAATACACATAAGCTTGTATTACTAATATCAGTCTTCAGTAGGTGAGAACGCCAAAGGTAAACCTCAAAAAATCCCGAATATCTGGGCTACCTGTGTCAGCTATGCGAGATTTAGGAGTGGACAGGTTGATGAAATGGAACTGAGCACCAAACTCGACTTTAATTAAAGTAAAAGGGTCATCTGAAATTAAAATCGCTCAGTTCCAAAACGTTAATTGAAAGGCTCTGAATTCAGTGAACATGCTGCATTTGGTATTTCCTCAAAGTATGAGACTAATCTGAAACAGGCTGCAAAGAACACGTATGTACCAACTGGTGGTTTGCAATTGGCCTATTTACACTTGGGCATCCAATCGCAACCAACAACTTCCTCCCAACTGGGCAGTAGCTCCTGTGTGTCAATGCAACAAGCCATCACTTATCCTGGCAGATCATTTCTGCAGCTATAAGAGTTTGGAGCCCCAGGTCTCCAAAGGAGGCAAGTGGCAATGAGGAGCGTTTGAAAGATGCAATAAATTAAAGAAAGGGAGGAAAAAGTCTCTGCGTCATACAGAAAGCATGTGAAAGGCATACAGAGAAAGTAGTCGGACGTGTACAGAGAAAACGAGACTGAGCCGTGGAAAGATGTAAACAGCGGGAAAGAGAGTCCGAGACGAACCCACAGATGAGAACAGACGTGCTTGAGAAGCATACAGAGTGAAAGAGGAGAGGAAAATAAACAAAGACAGGAAGAGAAAGTGACTGTTTTCCATGAACAACGCAACAGGAGAACAATATATAATAGATTATACTTTACCTGGTATAATGCTTCTGTCATTATAACGCATGATATTTTCTGATTGACCATGACCAATACTACAGAAGTTCCATTAGTATAGTAAATAAAACCTTTACGAACCATTATTGATTCATTATTTGTAACCATTATTTGCTGCACTAAGTACCTATCTTCGTTTCCATTTGAAGGTGCGGGTTAGGTAGCTTTCATGTTTCCCAAGTTCTTAACTGTACAGTTGGAGGTGCTGTATTGCTACATTGGTCTTTTGTAGAGTTTAATGTAAAAAAATATCTATATTCAAGTCTTGGCTATAGCCTGCACTTCCTTTAAGAGTCACATTTACTTCCTGTAGCACTTTCCCCATCACATGTTTCTCATCCCACTTATTGGTGTGACCATTCATCTTAGCTTCACAGATAAATATTATCTACATGTTAATATATTGAAGGAATGGAGTATGAATGTTGCTGTAGTTACAGGCCGTAGCAATCTGAGGTGCATTGGGCAGGATTAAAAGACATTATAGCAAATTTTCACACTTGAACTGATTTTTATGCACTCAAGCATAGGAATAAAAGCTTCAGGTGTAAATATAACGATGAAACAGAAATATTAAATGTTTAATGAAACTACCTGCTTTTGAGATTTGTAACTTAACCCTTAAACTATGAATCGGTGAGTTTTTGTTGTGCTGTTGCAACCATACTGGATTCCTGTTTGTTCTGCTGGATAAGGATTAAAATGTTCTTGGGAGAGAAATTCGGTAACGCCCCATTTGGGGTGCAATTATCGGCCGGGCGCAAAGTTTAGCGCCTGGTGCTAATTATTGCCTCCAACTGCAAACTTGGCTTCTATCACCCCTGGAGGTGATTGGAGCGCTAAATCAGGCGCTACGCACCTCTCAAGGCGCTAACGCTGAGGAGCGAGGCGCTACCTCAGAGTGCTGGCGAAGCTCGTGATGTTAGTTAGCAATGGAACACAGACACACTGGCGCCAGCCAGTTCTTAAAGGGGATGGTCGATCTTGCTCTCCATCCTCACCCTGCTCATTGCAGCCTTGAATCTTGGCCTGGAGAGACTTGTACATCAATTCTGCTGGAAAGAACAATGGAGAGACCCAGGGAAAGATCCAGAGTGTAGCCCCCATAGTCTCTCCTAAATCGATGCAAAGAAGGTCAAATCAAAATGAACCTGCAAAGTGCTGCTCAGTACCCAAAACTCCTTCACACAGCATTGAATCTCTCCAGAAGTGTGTCTTTCTCTCTCTCTCTCTCTCTCTCTCTCTCTCTCTCGGAATGCGTGGTGCAAAAATGTCGCTGACAAAAGAAGGCAGGAAGTGGCTGCCTTTAACTAGCGCTCCCCCAGTCCCTTCCCGACTGCAAAACATTCCCCTCTACATGTCACTGCTCACAGAAAGGCAGGGGGCGCCACTCAATATCCGGTCCGGGGTGTTGCACGCTTGACTGATGTCACGATCTGCGGGCGCAGGAGATCGTGGCAGTAGTATTTAGCGCCAACGCAAAATGTCTGGTCGATTTTCATGAGCAGCACAACCATCACCGCGCCCGGGTGCGAGTTGCTTTGCGCCCTAACGGGAGGCGCTAATCAACTGAATTTTCCCCCCCTTGTCTTTAATATATTAAATTTGATTTGTAGGTTGTGCACTCTTTATCTGAGCATCACCATTCTGTCATGCGTCTAGGGAGCATTTTAATATGTTTTTCCTATTACAAAGCAACCTGGCGCACATGTCACCCTCCACAGCCAAGCATTCGACCACTAGTGGAGGTCCAGAAGCTGCCTATCCCCATACCTATACCCACAGCATCACTAATGCCCTCTGAGGGGATTTACTTCATCCTGACTTTCCCTGAGCAAGTCCTCCAGTCCTTATGATGTAAACATTTGACAAGATTTTAAAAATTGGTTTGTAGAATCAAAAGCTGAGTGGTGCAAGAAATTCTATAATGAATGCACTTCGAGGTGAATTTTGATGGTTGGTAAATTAAAATGGAAAACTGTTCCCTGTGTTTGCTGGTCATTCAAAACCAAAAAAAATGACTTTCAGACTCTTGGGGCTTGATTTTAACGCAGCCGACAGGCAGGCTTTTAGGCGTGTGGGGGGTTAAAATCGCAAAACCTGGGGGTTGGGACACCCCCCGCTTGGTTCCCGCCTCCACGCCATTTTAACCTAGGTGTGTCTAATGGACCTGAATCAGTCCTGCCTGCAACAGGCGGGACTGGTCTTTAGGGCCCTTAAACAGCACTAATTGGCCTTTATAATCCCATTTTAACAGGGCCTTGCCTGTTTAACCCTTTTCCCACGTAAAACACGCCTGGTGGGGATCACGCCTGTGAAACCTGGCATGAACACTACTGGCTTGCTGACTATCAGCTGCAGGCTCAACATTAAAGAGGATATTAGATCAGCCATCATTTGCAGGTGGCAGGACTTTGTTGTCTCAGGTCTGGGGCAACTTTTACCAGGCCTAACCACACCTGTGGAAGGTTGGAGCCTCACACACTTCTCCAGTGTGACCTCCTGCGAGACCCCTCTCGCCACCCTCACTCAGCGCTTCCTCAACTGAGGCATCTACCAGAAGCACGGGAGGCCTTTTTTTCCCTTCCCCTCTTGGCATTTGAGGACCTCCAGCCCCATTTGCGAAATGACACACGCCACAACTGCAGAAGTTGCCATCAGAATTTTTATGAAAAACAAACAACTGATGGCATTTTTACAAAATACACAGCATTTCACCCAAGTGACTACCCTTGTGACTATTTGTGCTTTATTTTCCTCTTACGCATGCTCCTACGTAGTGGTTCCCCTGTGGCTTCAGCAGATGTGGAGGCCCCTTGCTCACTTTCCTGCTGCTCCTGTCTCGACAACTTTGGTGGGCGTCCTCTGGGGTGGCGAGCCTGTGAGGGCTTGCCAGCAGTCTGCTGCTCCTGCGGCTGTGCAGGGGTTGAGACCTCTATCTCGGTTGGGTGTGGACTCCGGCGGGGCTCTGACCGAGGGCTCTGCAGTGGCATGGAAGTGTGAGCGCTTGGAGAGGAGCCCCCACTTCCTTGAGGTCTGCCACCAACCTCCCTCTCATGGGTCAGGTCCCCCTCAGTGCCTGCAAGCGCCTTGAGCGCAGCTTGCTGCACATCAGGGGGGCCATGGGGACCCGTATCTACAATGGCAGTCCTACTCGGAAGGACTTCCATGAAGGTCTGGTTTCCCTGTTCAATAGATGCCCATCGCTCCTCAAGAGATGTCATTCTATTCTGAACACTCACCATGTTTTCCATACCCTGGCGACTAACCTCCTCTCCTCTACCGTAGCCAGCCTTACCACGGAGGCAGCAATCATTTCCACGTAGGTAGCCATCCTTTCTGTGTTGATGCATTCATGCGCCACTGACTCCACAAAGGCTCTGCTCATGTTCGCTGTGGACTCCTCCATTCGCTCCACACTCGCAGCGACCCTGGAGACACAACTTGCCAGAGACTCCTGCATCTGTGCATGGAGTTCCATCACCTCTGATCTTACGGATGGACCCAGAGGCAGAGGGTCGACATGCAGCTGAGCCGAGCTGGCAGAGTCCTGCGCCCTCCGACGAGGACTCTCCACTGCTGTCCCTGTCGCCACAATCTGTTGATGCTCACTTGTGAGCTGTGATACACCAGGTGACAACTCTACTGTATGTCCCGAAGGTCCCACCGAGGTGTGAGTGGCGGTGCTGGGTGCGCTTATTTCTGCTGACGCTGCGCCCTCAGAGGTTGCAGATTCCTCTGAGGAGTCTGGCATCTCGGGCTGTTCCTCCTGCACACTGGGGACGGGGGCTCTCGATGGTCCTGTGGGGGAGTCAAGGAAAAAGTTAGAGATGTGGTGCCAAGGTTACATGCACATTGCATTTTGCAGATGATCATACGTCCATATGATGTAGCTTCAGAATCATTATCAGCGACTCATGCAATGCCAATGAGAGAGATGGAAAACTATTCTGTCACCAGCTTGCGGGGATGCACCTGTCTGTCCTTCCCCAACTTCCACATCTGTATCAGCCCCGAGAATCTCCAGGACGACTTCCTCCCAGGGGGTGAGCTGGGCTACTGAGGGCGGCCCTCCTCCTGTCCTGGCTCGCGCTCTCCTGTTGTGAGCTCTCTCTTTTCCTGCAATGGGGGAGACAAGTGGAGGTTGAGTGAGAATGAAGGAGTGAGTGCAGAGATTGCATAGCATAGATACTTAGGAGACAAAGATGGAGTGAAGCTGCAAGAGCAAGGGCCCTCCCTGTGTGTAGTCAGTTGTGTTCAAAGCATCAGAGTGAGAGGGAGTGTGAGGGCTGCATGGTGGAATAGTTCTGTGAATGTGAGCATAGAGAGAGAGGGAATGGGTAAGGGTACATGGATGTGAGTGTCTAGTGGGATGTGCAGGAAGAGATTGGTAAAGCTGAGTGCTGGTGAGGAAAGGCAATGGGGATCAGATTGAGGGTGATGGAAACTTCATACAGTACTTACTTTTCCAGTGCGAAGGTCATGGAATCTTTTCCTGCACTGCAACCACGTTCTTCGTGTGAGCCCCAAGGAGTTGGCTTGACCTGCCACCTGTAGCCACACAGCCTTGGTCTGGTTGGGAGGCCTCTTCCTCCCTGAAGAAGGGAACAGGACCTCCCTGTGGGCCCTAGCACCATCCAGTAATGCCTGGAGTGAAGCCTCATCAAATTTGGGGGCAGATCTGGCCCTCCCGCTGGCCGTTGCTCCTGCAGGCTCCTGTGCCATCTTAATGGTGAAGTTTGGGAGCCTGCAGAGGAAGCAAGGCTTGCTGTGGACCTTAAAAGCAGCAGCAATGATGACGTCATATTCTGCGACTTTCTGACTGGAAATACTCAATTGCCAAGGCTTCCCACACGTTGGAAATAATTGGCCAATTGAGTTAAAATTGCATCAATCTCACAGACCCGTTTAGAATTGTGTGGGATTCAGTAAATTCGGGGAACCCGCCAATTCCCCGCACCCGAGTTAAAATCGCCCCCTTGCTTTAGATTTTATAGCTGACAGGAGGCTTGACTCTGTTGCATAATCTGGTACTTCATATTGTGCCTTTTAATGTAGAAAAATGTCCCAAAGTCCGTTAGAGGTGTAATCAACAATTGGATGCCGAGCCAAAGAAGGACAAGAAACCAAAATCATGGTGAAAGAGGAGGGTTTAAAGGAGGGGGCTAAAGGAGGAGGGGGAATTACAGAGCGTGGGGCCAAGGTAGCAGAGGCTATGGCTGCTAATGATGGGGTGAAGGGTCGTGAAGTCAAAGCAGGCTCTACTTATCAATATATAAATTATTTTCAAGAGTAAACTGGGCTCCTCGGAGAAAAAAAACCCAACTTTTATTTTGCCTATCTCAAGCAATTTGGTTGCTGCGGGGAGAAATGGGGCTAGCATGGGTTGAATGGGTTGGCACTGGTTTAATGGGCGTGAGTAAATTGCATCATGTGGGACAGGACAGGTTTGATTAACCAGGAGGTTTTTCCTGTTCCTTTGTATATAATTATTATATTAGCACAAAACTAGGTTGTCTAGGTCGGAAACACTGCCATTATAAAAGAAGCTGCAGTATACTTGCACAACAATGAAAAGTTAATTGTGAAGAAACGATGAAGGCATTACACATGTTAATTAGTTATTCAGATACAACCAATCCTGATTCTTGTATTGCCCAGCAGCTTTTTACAGCGGGCATTACCAGCTGCTGTAGAATAGAGTTTCCCCATTAATTGTACCTGACTTGAAGAATATGAGCCTGCCAACCTGAAATACAAGCAATCTGCCCTCCTCAGTAGCCAACCTGACAATTCTACGACTAGCTATAAATCAATATTGGGATTTATCTATATTTCATACTATATATTCCATAAAGCTCTTGTGCCCCACAATAATACTTCATCAGCAAGTCCTGAGTTGCATTAGACTAGTTACCAAAATTGCATTTGTCACGAGTTTCATTTACAAGCCAGTTTATCTCTCCATGGTAGACATTTCTGGTACTCGTATATAAGTTTCTGGCTCTATAATAGGGTGCAAGGATATTGCAAGATTTATGACACTAGGGTTTGTAATTTGAAATATCTGAAAATCATAATCTGTAGCAAATGCTGTTTTGGTGAGTAATTTATAGTTTCCAATTTTGAGTTTTCATGTGGACTATTGCTGTTTGAGACAGGGGAGCCTTTAGTTAACCTATATCTTGTTGCAGAACAGAAATATCCGTGGCTGCCCTTTCTGTTCTCCCTCTCATTCTCATTATTTATTGAAATTGAAGTCATGGCGTGTGATCTTAACATGGAAACTGTGAATTTTCAGTGACATTATTTACTCATAACTGTCTGAAGGAAAGACATCATGGCAGGCAGCTTGAATGGAATGAACACAGAGTGCTGTGACCTGAAGCAAATAACAAGCGAGAGAAGATTGCTGGGAATAACAAAAGGAATGAAATCCGTTACTGCCTTTTTTTTTCTCTACACATAGAGTTTATAAATGCACATTAGAAAAATCTGCTTCATAACTTCTTGGTATGATTACATAATTTATACTAATTATTGCTTCCAGTCTATCACCATTATGATCCATAAAAAGCATTTTTATGCCCCACAGTGTTTATTTGATAGGTTGAGCTAATTTGGAGTACACATTTTTATCTTGACTAAACACATTCCAAACACTTCAGGATTGTGAGTCTTAAGCCAAATGGTTGCTGTGAAACTGGACCCCACTCGGAGCAAAGACAAAGATCTAGTCTTATTCACAAGTGAATAAATAAATGGTCGTTGCTGGTAAAGCAGAATTGCTGTGGCAAAAACAGCTTGATGTATACAAAGATGGATTGGTGATTCACTTCATGGGAACTGGGAGGAACCACAAATCAAAAGTGAGCTATTTCAATGAACTTTAGTGTTGAATGCTTTGTTCTTCCATGATCTGTTTTCTGTAATTACATAATTTCAGGGGTGTGTGTGTCAGATGTTTTTTCATGTTCATAGAATACTGGAAATTGAAGCACAGAAGGATGCCATTGCTAACTCGGAGTTATCTACCCTAATCCCATTTCCCGTGCCCTTTAATGTTTTTCCTCTTCAATTATTTGTCTGATTCCTTGTTGTCTGGCATATTGCTTTGTGGCACATGTTACCTGGGATAACGATGTTCTTGAATTACGCTCGTGCAGCAAAATGACTAGATCCCAGGACCTGTAAGAACAGCAGTGATTGTTCTATAACCTTAAGTTTCATCAGACTTTATGCCAAACAGCCAAAGAATTGCCATTGTTCTATGTTTCTATAGGGTACTGAATTTGGATGATCAGCCATGATCGCATTGAATGGCTCGAGGGGCCGAATGGTCTACTCCTGCTCCTATTTTCTATGAAGCATATTAATCATTAGTTACGGCCTGTTTTTGGAAGGTTTTGCCTGGTATCTTGCATCTGAACTGTTATACCCGACTTTCTGCAGCACAATGATTGACCAACAGAAAGCATGATATAGGACTGGTTGTGCTAGCTTCTCGTGCTTCCTGCCACATAGAGTCACACCAAGTATCCTGGTTACAGGAACATTGCGCAGATTATGGAATCACCAGAGCTCGTGATTTTAGATTGGTTTACACAGAGCTAGATAGTCTTCACGCTCTGTAATCCCAAGTATACTTTGGAGAAATGTGAAATTATCCACTTTGGTCGGAAAAATAGAAAAGCAGAGTATTTTTTAAATGGTGAGAGATTGGGAAATGTTGGTGTTCAGAGGGACCTGGGTGTCCTTGTACATGAATCACTGAAAGTTAACATGCAGGTGCAGCAAGCAATTAGGAAAGCAAATGGTATGTTGGCCTTTATTACAAGAGGATTTGAGTATAAGAGTAAAGACGTCTGCTGCAATTATATAAGGCCCTGGTGAAACCACACCTGGTGTATTGTCATAATGGCACGGAAGGAGGCCATTCATCCCATCGAGTCCGTGCCGGCTCTCTGTAGAGCAATCCAGTCAGTCCCATTCCCCCGCTCTATCCCTGTAGCCCTGCAAGTTTATTTCCCTCAAGTGCCTATCCAGTCTCCCCTTGAAAACATTGAGTGTCTCCGTTTCCACCACTTCCGTCGGCAGCGAGTTCCAGGTCCTCACCACTTGCTGCGTAAAAAAGTTTTTCCTCACATCCCCCTGTATCTCTTGCCCAAAACCTTAAATCTGTGTCCCCTAGTCCTTGTACCATCAACTAGTGGGAACAGCCTTTCCCCGTTTAGCCTATCCAAACCCGTCATAATCTTGTACACCTCTATCAAATCCCTCCTCAACCTCCTTTGCTCTAATGAAAACAAATCCGGCATCTCCAACCTGCCCTTGTAGCTAAGATCCTCAGGCACCTCCCCTGCATCTAGGGAAGATTGGAAAATTATGGCAAGCACTTCCACTATCTCCTCCCCCCATTCTCTTAGCAATCTGGGATGCAAGCCATCTGGACCAGGCGAATTATCCACTCTAAGCATACCCAGCCTTTCTAGTACATCCTGTCTATCAATTTCCACCCCTTCCATTGCTTCTACCTTTTCCACATCTACCGATATTGTCAGCATCCACCTCCTTAGTAAACACTGATACAAAGTACTCATTGAGTATTCTAGCCTTGCCCTGCGCCTCTAAGCATATATCACCTTCTTTGTCCCTAATAGGCCCCATCCCGCCTCTTGCTACCTGCTTACATGCCAGTAGAAGATTTTTGGGTTCCCTTTTATGTTAACCTCCATTCAAGATTCTTTATTTGCCATATGTAACTAGTACAATGGAATGCTTACTCCCCAATCACTCCCACAATAAAGCTGTGGGAGCTCACAGAGACACGTCAGCTATTTTTACAGCGTCGTGTTCAGAAAGTCAATTCTTTGACATCCAGTGGCAGTGGGAGCACGATGTCCCTCAGCTGCTCCGTACTCCTCGTCACCGCGGCCTCCTCCTCACTGTTGCCGGCTCCACGTGCGGTGGCCTGCTTCTCCCGCTCACCCTCTGGCCACCATTCCCGGCTCCCCTCCTCCCAGTCGGACTGCGAGTCGTCGAGTCTGCTGCTGCGTCCCGATGCACTGCGCTCCTCCGCCCGACTCGCCCAACACATCCTCCGGTCGCCGCGGCCTCCACCTCACCGTCGCCGGCTCCACGGTCCGACGGCCCAGGCCTGCTTCTCCCGCTTCCGGTCCAGCCTCTGGCCGCCATGCTCAGCTCCCCTCCTCCCGGTCGGAATCCCTTCCCGCTGAGGAGCGGCCGGCCGACGTGCCCTAGCGGGTCGACGTGGCTGCTGCTGCTTGCCGCGCTGTGCTGCCTCTACCCGACTCGCTGAACACCTCGCTCCGGTTGTGGGAGCGAGCGGCGAGAGCGGGCCGCCCAAAGCAGGGAGAGCGCGCTAGCACCGAACCGTCTCGGGCGCCATCTTGACTCAATCCAGTTCTACTCTCATATTCTCTCTTTGCCAATATTATTTTCATCTTCACTTCCCCTCCCAACTTAATGTATTTGGTCTGGTTCTCCCTTGAAGAATTCACCTGACATGCATCATACACCCTCTTTTTTTTGTTTCTTCATCTTCTTCTCTATCTTCCACATCATCCAACGAGCCATTGCTTTGGTTCCCTTAACCTTCCCTCTTGTTGGAATGTACCTAGCCTGTACTTGGAACATCTCCAGCTTAAAGATTACCCATTGTTCTGTTAGTTTTTCTTGGTCAGTCTTTGGTTCCATTTTACCCTGGCTAGATCCTTTCGCATCCCATTGAAGTTAGCCCTATTCCAGTTTAGAAGTTCTACTCCAGATTATCCCTTGCTCCTCTCCATTGCTAATCTAAATCTTATGATACGATGATCACTCGTACCCAAGTGTTCTCCCACAGACACTTGGTCGACCTGGCCCACCTCATTCCCCAGCACCAGATCCAGCAATGTCTCCTTCCTAGTTGGGGCAAGAACATACTGGTCAAGGAAATTCTCCTGAACACTATTAAGAAATTCCTCCCCCTCCTTTCCCTTTACCCTAGCGTTATCCCAGTTGATATTTGGGTAATTAAAATCCCCAAATATCACTACTCTATAGCTCTTGCATATCTCTGCCATTTCCCTGCAGATTTGCTCCTCTACCTCCCTCTCACTATTTGGAGGCTTATAGAATACCCCCAATAGTGTGATCATACCCTTTTTTGCTCCTCAACTCTAACCAAATGGATTCTGTCCTTGTCCCCTCAAGAACATCCTCCCTTTCCAACACTACAATGTCTTCCTTAATCAGCACTGCCACCCCACCTCCCTTTTTTCCTTCCCTATCTTTTCCGAACACCTTGTACCCTTGGATATTAAGTGCCCAGTCCTCACCATTTTTAAGCCACATTGTGTACAGGAAGAAATACTTGCATTTCTATAGCGCCTTTCACGACCAGTGGACGTCTCAAAGTGCTTTACAGCCAATGAAGTACTTTTGGAGTGTGGTCAGTGTTGTAATGTGGGAAACGCGGCAGCCAATTTGTGCACAGCAAGCTCCCACAAACAGCAATGTGATCATCTGTTTTTGTTTTGTGGTTTGAGGGATAAATATTGGCCAGGACACCGGGGATAACTCCCCTGCTCTTCTTCGAAATAGTGCCATGCGATCTTTTTCGTCCACCTGAGAGAGCAGACGGGGCTTCGGTTTAATATGTCATCCAAAAGACGGTACCTCCAACAGTGCAGCACTCCCTCAGCACTGCACTGGAGTGTCAGCCTAGCTTTATGTGCTCAAGTCCCTGGAGTGGGGCTTGAACCCACAACCGTCTGACTCCGAGGCGAGGGTGCTACCCACTGAGCCACAGCTGACAGGTTGTGCTACCCACTGAGCCACAGCTGACAGGTTGTGCTGCCCACTGAGCCACAGCTGACAGGTTGTGCTGCCCATTGGGCCACAGCTGACAGGTTATACTTGCCACAGCGAAGGTTCACCAGACTGGTTCCTGGAATGGGAGGATTGTCCTATGACAAGACATTGAGTAGACTAGGCCTATATTCTCTAGAGTTTAGAAGAATGAGAGGTGGTCTCATTGAAACATACAAAATTCTTACAGGGCTTGACAGGGTAGATGCAGGGAGGATGTTTCCCCTGGCTGGGGAGTCTAGAACCAGGGGTCACAGTCTTCGAAAAAGGGGTCGGCCATTTAGGACTGAAGAGGAGAAATTTCTTCACTGAGAGGGTGGTGAATCTTTGGAATTCTCTACCCCAGAGGGCTGTGGAGGCTCAGTCATTGAGTATATTCAAGACCGAGATCAATAGGTTTTTGGATATTAAGGGAATCAAGGGATATGGGGGGAGTGCAGGAAAGTGGAGTTGAGGTAGAAGATCAGCCATGATCTTATTGAATGACGGAGCAGGCTCGAGGGACCAAATGGCCAACTCCTGCTCCTATTTCTTATGCTCTTATGCTCAACTGAGATCTAAGAATGGAAGTGCCAAATAAGAAGCCAGCATTATACCTCTAAAGCTGTCGGCGGTATAGTCTGAATGCAATAATTTGATAAATCTACAGTGCACATTTTTAAAGTTTCAACGTATCCGGTTAGTTGCCCAGTGCCGAGATACTTCTGTCCATTCGATCATCCAATCCTTATTTTACTAACATAATCTCAGCTATGCACCTATTAAATGATAATGTCAGTGTGTTAGGTTATAAAAGTGTCTCTGGACAAATTAATTTTCCTGCTGTTGTTGCCTCATAGCACAATGGTTTTCAACAATGAAAGCCTCTATCAGAATATTTACCAATGCTCAGCAAAAGGTACGATAATAAAACAAAATTCACTGACAAACATCACTGAATTATTTGTATATAGTGCATGCACTGCAAGACTGTGTAAATTTGACAACCGGCCATGGGACCATTGTGTATTTTTAGCTGATGTGGTATTCCTGTAGGAAGGGAGCACGTCACGATATTGTGTAGCTAGAATGCAGCTGGATACTCTTCATTCTTGGATAATCCCAAGTGTCGTCATCTCTCTGTCAGTTCAGCTGTTGTTCAAATCTCTCTCCCTCTATGTTTTCAGACAACATGTTCCTGGAAAGAAGTCTTGAAACTCCTTCAATTTTCCAGGAAGGAATGCATTTTTCTAGAAGTTAGTATTTACAGAATTAATACAGAGGGCACGACCTGGCATTAAAGAAAGAAAGAAAGACTTGTATTTATATAGCGCCTTTCATGACCACTGGATGTCTCGAAGTGCTTTACAGCCAATGAATTATTTTTTTGGACTGTAGTCACTGTTGTAATGTAGGAAACGCGGCAGCCAATTTGCACATAGCAAGCTCCCACAAACAGCAATGTGATAATGACCAGATAATCTGTTTTTGACACCGGGGGTAACTCCCCTGCTGTTCTTCGAAATAGTGCCATGGGATCTTTTACGTCCACCAGAGAGGGCAGACGGGGCCTCAGTTGAATGTCTCATCCGAAAGACAGCACCTCCGACAGTGCAGCGCTTTCTCAGCACTGCTGCACTCCCTCAGCACTGCACTGGAGTGTCAGCCTAGCTTTCTGTGCTCAAGTCCCTGGAGTGGGGCTTGAACCCACAACCTTCTGACTCCGAGGTGTGTGCGTGCTACCAACTGAGCCACAGCTGACACTCGGGGTGAAATTCCCCTTGTTTGCTCCTCCAGTGGGAGGCGCTAACGGGGCGCGAATGGCTTTGTGCCCCCCCCCACTCCCCCAGGTGCGATAACCACAGGAGATTAGCGGTGGCGCTACCGGGTATCACCCTGATCTTCTGCACCGGGCGATATTACCGACTGCTGCAGGGGTCACGAACGCTGAGGCCGGCCGCTCGTAGGGCGCAACTTAAAGGCTCGGCGGGTGACTGGCCAAAAAAATCTGCCTTTTTAAAAAATATTTATTTTCGGCCACCAGTCGCGGCACCCGTGCTGCGATCGGTCAGCCCGACACACTGTATGAGTGCCGGGCTGATCACGCAACACTCCCGCTCCTCGGTGGCCCACATATCTAAAAATAAAACTGCCAAACTCAGTGTGGGACCCTTCCCTTTATTTGAGGGAAGAGCCCTGCAAAGCGGCAGTGCCACGCTGGACCACTTGTGGCACTGCTGAGCACTTCGCCCCGGATCGGGCCATTCCCCGCCTCTTGCACTCCAAGAGGCAACCGGATCGCTTGATTTAGCGCTCCACTTCCCTCTTGGGGGGGAAAAAAATGAGAATTTGACTAATGTTTGAAAAGGTTAGCGCCTGGCGCCAACTTTCTAAACATTTTTTTTACTTAGCGCCCCAAATAGCCCTCGAGGGGAATTTCACCCCCTCAGTCTTCCTGTCAGTTGACCCAGTGTACCACTTGGGGGCCAAATGTGTGTAAAATACTCCCTCCTTATCTGGCACAGCGCAGCATACACAAACTTGCAAGTTATGATAGTACCAAATAAATGTAATGGAAGATGCAAATTCTAGTAGAACCTAAACAGGAAGGTGGCGAAAAGAGAAATAACACTTAATTGTATTCAAAAAAAGTGTTGTTTATGTTAATCGAGGGTTCTGATGACACTAAACTGCTTGAGCTAACAACGCCATCTAAGTCCTTCAATACGTTACAACTGTTTAATGCAGTCTAAGTTATAGAATCATACAGCTCAGAAGGAGGCCATTTGGCCCATCGTGTCTGTGCCAGCTCTTCGAAAGAGCTACCAATTAGTCCCGCTCCCCTGCTCTTTCCACATAGGCCTAAAAATGTCTCCTTTACAAGTATATATCAAATTCCCTTTCAAAGTTAACACCTGGGCTAGTTCCAGGAGCCATGTGGGCAGGTATCAAGCTCGGTCAACTTGTGACACTTATGAGGACAATTCTAAGGGTAAACAGTTTTTCAACTGGAAGTACATTTATGTAGGTACTTTTTTTTAGTCTTAACATCTTGTTAATTACTGAATAATCTGACAATTAATTGTGGAGTGACCAGTTCACCCTTCTCAATTCAAATCAAATCAAATCAAATCAACTTTTATTGTCATTGTTAGTGCACAAGTGCAGTACAACGAAATGTAGGCTTGCGGCTCCCGAGAGTGTACATTTAGATTAAGACATTTAAACATTCAACATACATTTGGCTTGTAATACATTAACATAAACATAACCATAATAAAGTGCATTGGCAGATGTGCAGGCTTTAGAGTTTATTTGTGGAGTTCAGTAGGATGACAGCCCTGGGAAAGAAGCTGTTCCTAAATCTGGTTGTACGGGTGCGAATGCATCTGTAGCGTCTCCCAGATGGCAGGAGGGCGAACAGACTGTGGCTGGGGTGGGTAGGGTCTTTGATGATGGACCGTGACCTCCGTAAACAGCGTTTCTGGTATATGTGCTCTATGGTCGGTAGCCTGGTGCCGGTAATGCGTTGGGCAGTTTTGACTACCCGCTGCAGGGCTTTCCGGTCATAGTAGCTACAGCTGCCATACCATACTGTGATACAGTTCGTCAGGATGCTCTCTATTGTGCAGCGGTAAAAGTTAGAGAGGATCAGGGGTGACAGGTTACATCCCTTCAGCCTCCTTAGGAAATATAGTATTCGTGTCCTGGTCCTAAGGTGACATTTTGTCACAATTTTACTGTAGATGATTATTGATGGTCTGAGTATCTCTTAACTCGTATTATGGATTGTTGACACCAGAAGCTTCTTGTTTTATGTATTTCTTGTACTTTCATGTTATTTTCTTTTAATCTTATTTGCATTCAAATTTTAAGGACCTTGCATGATGTATTGGAATTGTAACTTCTGGCCAAGTTATGAAAGGTAATTTTATATTGTGTTGTAAGAGATTGCTGTATCCTTCCACATCTTGGACCGCCAATGTAATGCCACTTACTGCCGCTCAGCTCGAATAATGATGCCCAACAGCATCATTATTGGCTATTGAATTCAAGTCGGCAAAACGTCAATCAGCTTCTAGTCTGGAATAAATTAAGACTTTATTATAACTGTATTGTGGGATTTTACGACTGTGCAATGATGTGACAATCCAGAGTTCAAGTTCTGCTTCAGGATATTGCCTTGAATTTATGTGTATTCTGTTGATGATACAGATAGGTAAACATCTATCCGTTGCTGTGGTGTCCTAAATGTAGTTTGCTGAAGTGCAAATGAATGTTCTTCCTCAGCTCTGTTGTGACTTCCCTGCATTAGCCGACATGTTGATGTAACATTTAATGAATTAGTCTGCTGCTATATGGAGGTTTCAGGCTTGTTACTTAGAATTACATAGAGATTACAACACAGAAACAGGCCAAATACAAAAGCAAAACACTGTGGAAGCTGGAACTCGGAAATAAAAACAGAAAATGCTGGAAATACTCAGCAGGTCGGGCAACATCTGTGAAGAGAGAAAGAGTTAACGTTTCACGTCGATGATCTTTCGTCAGAAACAGGCCATTCAGCCGAACCAGCCCTTGTTCGTGTTTATCCTTCACACCAGCAGTAGTCCTAATCCTTTGTACCCACCCTGTTCCCATATCCCTTTGTCCTCCTTTCCTTTAACCACCTATCTATCCTATTTTTAAATGTCGATATGGTTTCTGCTTCAATCGCTAACTCTGGTAGCACATCGTATAATCTTGTGTGTAAAACCTTTTTCCTGCTTTTTGTCCTAAATCATTTGCTTTTCATCTTGTGTCTTTGTCCCCCAAGAATTTTTGATCCTTGGAAAACAGTCTGTTTCTATCTACTCGGTCCCAACCTTCATAACTTAAATTACCTTTATCAAATCACCTTGTAAACTCTTCTATTCTAAATGAAAACAGCCCCAGATTTTGTTTCTTTTTATTTGTATCTTCTCATGCCAGGCAGGATCCTCGTGAATTTCGCTGTATCCTCTCTGTCGCTTCAACATCCTTCCCATAGTCCCATAGTGTGGCGCCTAAAACTGCGCACACTACTCCAACTGTGGTCTTACTAAGGTTTTATATAGATTCACTATTATATCTTGACTTTTATATTCTATACTTCTGCTGCCTGACCGGCTGAGTATTTCCAACATTTTCTGTTTTTATTATTGAATTCCATTTGCCACTTTTTTACTCATTCCACCGTCTTATCAATACCCCCTTGTAGCTTCCTTTGGTCCTCGGGATGAATAACTGTAATTTCTATTTTAGTATTGTCTTCAAATCTGGTCACCACTCCCTCTGGCGCCACATCCAAATCGTTGCTGCACTCTGTGAACAGAAGCCGTCTCCGAACCGAACCATGTTGGACACTGCTCCTGCTTCCAACCACTCTGAGAAATGGTCCAGTCCTCCTCTCCCTTTCCTCCCTTCGAAACTCTTTCTAATCCAATTTACTACTTTTCCCTAAAGGGGGAGCATTGACAATTTTTCAAATTGGATCTAATAGTCTCTCCTAAAAGCAGAGGAGCTGCCGCTGGGAGGCTCCCTCCTGATGGTGTGAATTCTGCCGTGCATATACAAGGAGCCCCGACCCAGGAAACTGGTTCTGGACTGGGTGGATAGAGGGTCGGAGGTCCCGTCCTGATGGAAGCCCCCCCCCCCCCCCCCCAATTCCCTCTATCCATAGATTCTCAGACCATCCCTCTGCGAGTAAGAGAACTGATGTCCTATCTGCAACTAAGCCTCTGCAAGAGGTGTACAATATCACCATGGTGACAACACTCCTGTCTGATTCTCCCTTCAACTTGCAAGGGAAAAATTCTAGCGTCCCTGTCCACAGCTCAGATTGACCCCTGTTCTCCATTCTGTGGCACACCCTTAGAACTCTGATGCCGAGCGCATGATCCTGCATGTTTCATTGCACTGATTTATGTTATTTTGGTTGGTTTTTTTAAAGGTTTTTTTTTCTCCTTTTCGTGATCATTTTCTTCCTCCTTCCTGATGGCATTGACTATTCATGGGGTACAGTTCCATGGAGCCGGTGATTCTCTGGTACCTCTTCACATGGGAGCCTCGACAGAGTATTGAGATAACAACAGAAAATGCTGGAAACACTCAGCAGGTCAGGCAGCATCCGTGGAGAGAGAAACCGAGTTAACGTTTCAGGTCTGTGACCCTTCGCCAGAACTGGAAAAAGTTAGAGATGTAACAGGTTTGAAGCAGGTGCAGAGGCAGGGAAAGGGGGGGGTGGGGAGGAAAGAACAAAAGGGACGGTCTGTGATAGGGTGGGAGGCAGGAGAGGTTAAATGTTACAAATGGGGCTAGCAGAATCATCAACTGCTGCCTGGACAAATAGGGGTAGAGGTTATGGCCTGAAATTGCTGAACTTGATGTGGAGTCCAGAAGGATGTAAAGTGCCTAATCAATATTGAGAGGCTATTTGACCACAGAGGGGAGACTTTTGCAGTCAAGGCCAAACTTAACTAGCGCGCACACACAGACACACAGACACACACACACACAGACACACACAGACACAGACACACACACACACACACACACACACACACACAGACACACACACAGACACAGACACACACACAGACACACACACACACAGACACACACACACAGACACACACACACACAGACACACACACACACAGACACACACACACACAGACACACACACAGACACAGACACAGACACACACAGACACAGACACAGACACACACACACACACAGAGACACAGACAGAGACACACACAGACACACACACACACACAGACACACAGACACACACACACACACACACAGAGACACAGACAGAGACACACACACCCCTTATTTTATACAACTTTAAAAAAAAAAGAATGTGTGCAGTTTCATATAATTTGCATGTTAAAAACAAAATCCTTAAATGTGAGCTCCAAACGGAGAGATTTTGATATGCTTGTAAGTGTGTTGAGCGAATTCTTTGGAAACACGAGTAACCTTTAGCAGAGGCTTTCTGTCTGTAGTTCCAATTGACAGCAGCCTAGTGTTAAATTAGGAGAGCAGTGCCATTATGACAATTTCCCCACTAATAGCCTGTCATGGACATTTCATACTGCAACATCCCTAAATCTAAATTTAAATTTCTATTTCCATATCGAAGAGTTGACTTAATTTGTAATTTAAACCAGATCCAAATGATTTTTGCATAATCATTGAAACAACATTAAATCCTAAAGGTATGGTCCATTTCCCAGGGATTGAATCTATCAAGCCTGTTGCAGTCACAATGTTACAGGGTCAGTGTTGAGGAGGGGAGGTATTTGTAACCTGTATTTGAGTTGCTGCACTGCAATATTACAACTCCCTGTGTAAAGAGATAGAGTTGTTTAATTCCATCTTATGTTCCCTCTTTCCTTAACGAGGCTGCTCCTACTCCCAAGTTTCCTCCAGTCGCTATTAATGCAACTTGAGTTCCCAACAGGCGGTGCAGTTGCACGAGGTAGAACAGATCCTTCGCTTCTCTTTCTCTCCCGCTACACCCTCCAAATTAAACACTGCTTGGAGATCAGTGCTTGATCTGCTATGGTTGCAGTCGTCATTTGCTATTCCTGCACAGACATTAACGCACACGCACACAGAGTACTAATGAAGCAGCGAGCTGTCTGCCATGCCATGTGTGTGTGAGCCGCAGCTTCACTGAGGGGTGCCTAGTAACGATCGCTTCCTGCAGGAACTATAAACGTCCTTCACTGCTGGCCTTTTGATTATATCAAGCTTTGAACGGAACTGGAACCCACTGTTTCACTCAATGATCGCAAAGTGCAAATGGTTTTTAGCCACAGGGCTACTGTTTGAAAAAGAACAAAGTAATCCACTCAACTTCCTGTTTGGCTTTTGAGAAAATAATTCCCAAAGTTTGAAAGAGGGTGGTGTTTTTGCAAGAGAACTGTTGAAAACAAGTTTACAACAGAGAGGATTGTTAAGAAATTTAGTTCTTCAAAAACAGACTTAAAGATTACCAAAAAACCCACTCTGATATAATATGCATTGCCTGTCTAGAAACTAATGTCCTGGAGTTGCATTTAATGTCGTTGCATTCATATTGATCCAGTATTTTAAAATTGCCTGTCGCTGTAAATGGAATGACTTGCTGTGATCCAGTTGCTTGAGTACAAAATTTGGGCATTCCTACTACTTTGGTATTTCTGACTGTATACGTTAAAATAAATAGTGTTGTTTTTGAGTTGCGCCTATTCCAGTATATTTTGTATTAAAATAACACTCTCTTTTTCTATTCAGATTTCTCCCTTCCCTTCCTCTCCTGAAGGCACTGGTTTCTTGCTGGGAGTGGTTCCACGGGTGCCAGTCATCCTGGTCATAGTGTGGGCTTTGTGAGTGTCGATAGACTCCTCTGGCATGGGAGGGAACAGGGAGCGTTTACAGCTGAACCCACTCTGCTACTCGCCCAACATCGGAATACATGCACTTTCTGGGGGTAACTGGATGGCGAGTGAGAACCCTGGCTATTTTGTGTCTCCCTCGTGCCAGGACACACGCAGCCTATTGTGCTGTTGTTGCTGTCCTGACTCTGATCTGTTAACTCAGCGCAGACCCGGGATTGAACTTGGGATTTTCCTTGTCTGTATGAAAAGTTTTTTTATGAGGCCTTTGGTGAGTTTTCTGGTGATGTTGTGAATAGTAGTTTTCTTCACTGAATTTGTCCACGCTATAGAAACCTCAGGAAGGCTTCCTTACCTGTCTGAAGCTTGAAGCATATGTGCATGTGTGTCCCTTGATTTAGTTGGTGAGGGAAGTGTCTATCTGAGCCACACAGGCCAGAAGACCCTTGGTTTTGCTGAGCCAGTTGATCTCAGCCTGGGTGATAGCAGGAATTTTACAAATGTTGTCAGTGTCTGGAGTATAGAGAGCAAAAACAGCCGGGGTTCCTGCCACTGAGAGATAGTCAGTACCACAGCTGGAAAATGCGTACATGGATCTGCTGTGTCTGTGAACTGCACATTGTCGGTCGCTTGGGATGAAGTTGGGGAGGGTGACTGGTGCCTGTGGAACTCTACGCCGGCAGGAGTCGATGACCTTGAGAGGAGGAGGGGTGAAAATTGGCAAAAGAAAATCTCCTAAGGTGCCTGAGCGCTGGTGTGAGGGTGCACTCGGGACTGCTGGTGTTAACTCTTCTGAGCACTATGGCCTAGAAGTTTGATAGCGCCCAAAAAGCAGGCTTGCAGTGGGCAGGGCATGCGTCGCACATACATGTTAATGTTGTCCTAGGCAACACAATGTTCATGTTGTCCCAGGCAACACAATGTTAATGTTGTCCCAGGCAACACAATGTTTGTGTTGCCTGCTCAACATTGTGACTCAGGCGTGCAGCCAGCGCTATTCATTGCCTGTAGGCCTATTTTAGGCAGCCGAATTTTGGACGCCACTGATTCCACTTAAGTGTAGCCAGAATTTCTTGGCTTTGGGGGGCCACTGTTAACGGACTTCCAAGAGCGTCGCGTCACTCCTGCACTCTTCCTGCACAGAGCCGCATTAGTGCTGAAGCACAGTCACAGCAGAGTGGCACTGGCTCCACTGGAGAGGCACCTCCTGTCCCCTCTCAGCACAACTGCATGCTTGCTTCTCCACCAGCCACTCGGCCTGTGCCATTTATAGTGCCACGGAGCCAGGTGGACCAGACTGCCCTGCTCCACGCAGAGAGGCTGCAGTTCGCAAATGGGCCCCTTGAGGCCCGAGTTTCTTGAGGTCACCCACCACGTCTATCTGAAGTGTCCTAAATAGAAGCTCGGCAACCTTCCGCCTCCTAGGCTGTAGCCACTGGGGAAATACTTCATAGGAGCACCACAATAGGAAACCGAGCACAGCAGACGCGCACTAAGGGGGTGGCGTAAGTGTGATTCTTCATTATTTCTGTTCACCGTGCAGTGCCGTCCCCCTCTCTCTTGTGGCAGCTGCTCCTGCTCTCTGTTGTCTTCCTCACTGCTTCGAGTCCTCCTCCAGCCCCAACTGTTTATAAGGCAGTCAAAAACAGTGCAACGCCAGCAAAATCTTCTCGGCAGTCAAACTTAACTTTCCAGAATCAGAAAATATGTCAAAAGTGACAGAAGTGACAAACCAGCAACTAACCTGTAAATACTGCAGGATCCCTTTAAATAGCACTGGGGGGCCTTACTGCCTGTTGGGGCCACGAGTTTCTGGGTGAGTTTAGCATTTAGCAAGTCTGGTGCTGCGGCAGACCAAAATCGGCAAAGGGTCCTGCAACAAGTGTTGGATCCTAATTTGTATAAGTTATTCAGTGTTTTCAATAGTTGCGGCATGCGTTCTGGGCACCTACAGAGAAGTTCGATCCAATATGGTGGTGGTGTACATCCGGCTCGAAATGAGCACTAAATTCCTGTCCGCCATATTGGACAGCGCGAGCGAATCTTTAGGGTTGTACGTGTATTCTGCCCAAAGTGTACATTTGAAACACATCCTTTGTAGATTTCGTGAATCTACGGTGTGTCAGTAATTTACATTACAAAACAAATTCTGTAGCAAATGTTTTACACCCCAACAGTTGCTAAACCTAGGCTGGTGAAGGAATTAGTTGAACTCTTGGACTAGATTTTTTTTCTTCCATTTTGTGTGTTTATAAAAATGCCACACAGTTGAATGGCTTTTCCTCAAAATTGAAAAGCGAGCACAGCTCAAAAATATATTTCAAATATGATTCTGTATCTGCTGCAGAATGTGCTGTGAGTAACAAACAGGATATGCTTCAGATAAGTATCTTCACTTCCTGAGCAGGAAAGCTGCTGGTTACCTATGCTCGAGCTGTGGGACCTGTAGAATGAAGTGTATTAGAGAGGATGTTGTTCAGATGTAATGTTAGATAGGCTTTGAAAGCAGAGTACCTTTAGCACGATGGAGGAATAGGTGTGCTAGTTAATTAAACCAAACCCCTCATTCCTCCTGCCTCGCTGCCGAGGGTTGCTAACTGTATTTGGACGTATCCCTGAAGGTTTCATCACATGACCTGCTGCCTCTGACCACCCCCGCCCAGTCAAGCAGCCTTCCCTCCCCCATCTCCAATATTTTCTGGAACTAATAAGCGAAAGAGTTCAATGGAAAGAAAATACACCATTTAGCCCCTGAAGGCTCCAGGACAATCCTGGAGGGTTGACAACCGACTCACGTCCAGATTCCTGACTCCCACTGCCTCTACAACCAGATCCTGAAACTAATACCTGCACTTCCCTAGGATTATTCCGCCCCACCGCCCCCACCACCACCACTTCTGACACTCCTAAACCCCACATACCTACCTTTTAATCTGCTGCGTGCTGCATAATATCACAACCATATTGTTAGAAGACAGAAGATTCTCCGACTCACCATGAGCAACAGAAATGTGATCTTGTGTAGATTCTTAAAATTTATTTGAAACAAAAACCTGTTCCTTTGTTATTTGAATTTAATTTCTGGTGGATTGTTTTAATTAGTTAAAAAAGGTAATTAAGTTCTGGGATTTACCCCATCAGGAGTTCCTTCAAAAAGCTGCTGCTGCTCAGCACGGTGGAGTTGAGTTATGCAAGGTTCACTGCTTTGCTTTACATTACTTTTTTAACTGCAGTTTTTTTAATAAGTAATCTCAAGGCCAAACAGGAAACAGATTTCCTGTTCATGAACTCGCACTTTGGCATCTTTAGTTCTGCTTTTGTTCAACTAACACACGCAGCACTGTAATTTCCCCCAAAAAACTTGCTTTGGTCATTTCCGGTATTTTGTGAGTACTTATGTGTCTACACACGTTCACTGCAATGACTTACATAACCAGATGTGCTCATAATAAATGGCCCTTTTTTTTTACATATTTATTTTTAATTCCATTTTTGTACTTGTGAAGGTATTTTTTCCCTCCCTATCAACAGCAGCACTGAGCACCCCCAAATCAGGTATGGCACTGGTCAGATGCAGAGTAAATCTTCTGTTGCTATGCCCGAAGCCCAGTGTCCGAGGAGTACCCTTCTGCACGACTTGAGTGTTCCCATTTCCCAGTTAATTTTTTAATCTCTGCGATTGCTAGTTTGATGTCAATTAATGTTGAATTGTGGATTGTGTCACGGGCAATTATGGACAGTTTTGAGTGATGGGCACATGATCACTAGGACTACAGGAGTTGGGACTACCCAAGTTTATTTTTCTCGAGACCTTTTGTAGTGATAGAGATTCAAATCCAAGTTCTAAGAGGGAAGGACAGCCTGTTTTTTAAGCTTCAACCCAACTCATTCAAAGGCAAGTGTTGTTTGATTGATTTGTCTCCTCATCTTATTACAGATGTTTAGGTCATTCATCCAGGTAGCCATCGTTGTTTTGTGAACCATGACAGCGCGTGCCAGCGAGCCATCCCACCAGTGGGAACTTCATTGCTCAGCCCAAAACTGGACACAATATTCTAATTAAAGATTACTAGACAACAGGCCTCGGAACAATGATTAGGTAAAAGTAATTAGAAGATTGAAACAGATAATGGTTTTCAACAATTTATTTGATATAGATTTTGGAATAGAACTTGACTTGGGAAACATTAAATGCAGCTTTACTATAATGTGTGTTTAAAATTGTAGTACTATTAAATAATCATTAGCAATATGACAGCTGGAATTTTCTGAAGAACTGTTTGAGCAGAATATAATGTGCGCCAGCTGGCATAAGAAATGTGCTATTTTTGACGCTGTTTGCTTTTTCTCGTCCCAGTTATGATATATAATAATCTATGACCAGTTCTGTTTGTTCATTAATGCTTGAGCCACATCTGTCCCAACCAGATTTTTTGCTTTATAAAGGAGCTGCATTTTGCATAGAAATGACAAGCGACCTGCCTAATTACCATAGCCTATGAAGTACAGTACTAAAGGTCAGGTCAGCACTTACAGGACTTGCATCATTGGGTTGCTGTGCTTTCTTCAAAAGAATCACATGTTCCTGGCCCCCTTGAAGCTGCTCCCTATCGTGAAATAGGAATGACTGCAGCACTTCAAAGATGCCCTGTTACTTTCAATATTCCTTCTACTTTTGTTTAATCCCTTAAATATTTCTCAGAGTTCATAATTTGGAGATAAGGCCAAGAACTGTATAGCTGATCAACTAGGGGGAAGTCTTCTATATGGTTCATGACCTTGTAAAATCATTTATAGTAGTGCTTTATGTATTAACAACATGGGTTTATCAATAATGCAAGTTGGCTGCCACAGCCTAAACAACTTTAAATCGTCACATGCTGACTGTGCAGTGCAGGAACATGGCAGCTGTACTGTTCAGGCACTGTAGGAACATGACCGACTCGTGCACATTTTGGGGACATAGCAACTTCATTGTACAAGTGGCATGTGACTGTTCAGGGATTGTTCTTCCCCATAAAATTCATCCACTGGACAATACCAGCCCTTTATAGTGACTGCTAATGGAACACTAAACTTAATATTGCATTGCTAAAATTTGACAATTCCACCACAAATAAAGCAAAAACAAAATCCCTTAAAAAGAATTCAAGTCCACCATTTTGAAACCCAGAATACTGTGGCTGTGCAGTCCTGTCACATGCAGCTCGCAGTTTCCAACGTAACACGACCTACAGGCAGAGACTAAATAGACGGTGTATTTAACAGTTTGAAGCCAGAATAATTTACATAAAACAAAAATCTATTGGTGCTTTAAGGCACAAGGCCTGTATAGTTTAACAAAAATCAAATACAAAACCACCTTTGGACCGTTGAGTTTCAATGGCCAAAAGACGTTATTTTTGGTCTGTCTGTGCAGGGAAGGGTTAACCACAAAATAGTCACTACACCTCCTCCTTCAATAATGAACCAACTGAATTTAAAACCCATTATGAGTGTATGTTTGAGGGTAAATGCTACCTGCAACTGAATTTTTTATTAACTTTCAACACGATTTAACCACCTAGAGGGTGAGAAGTTCACTTCAATTAGCTAAAATAACGGGGATTGAGCGATCTTTGCTTTGTTCATGTTGCATCCCACATATCAGTTTTTTGAAATTACAGTGCCAAAATAAAAGTGAAGTAAATATGATTGTATGTGTGTAGTTTTCCTGTTGAGTATGTGTGAAATACAGGCTTGTCTTATCTGGTACATTTTTGCTTAGAATGTCTACTCCTAGGAAAATTTGCATGTATATTTGGCCTTTGAAGGAATATGCTCATAATGGGACATAGAAACCTAGAAGATAGGAGCAGGAGTAGGCCATTCGGCCCCTCGAGCCTGCTCCGCCATTCAATGAGATCATGGCTGATCATCCAAATTCAGTACCCTGTCCCTGCCTTCTCCCCATATCCCTTGATCCCTTTAGCCTTAAGAAATATATCCAACTCTTTCTTGAATATATTTAATGAATTTGGCCTCAACTGCCTTCTGTGGTAGAGAATTCCACAGGTTCACCACTCTCTGGGTGAAGAAATTCCTCCTCATCTCTGTCCTAAATGGCATACCCTTTATCCTTAGACTGTGACCCCTGGTTCTGGACTCCCTGACCATCGGGAACATCTTTCCTGCATCTAGTCTGTCCAGTCCTGTCAGAATTTTATAAGTTTCAATGAGATCCCCTCTCATTCTTCGAAACTCCAGCGAGTACAAGCCTAATCGACCCAATCTCTCCTCATATGTCATTCCTGCCATCGCAGGTATCAGCCTGGTGAATCTTCGCTGAACTCCTTCCATGGCAAGAACATCCTTCCTCAGATAAGGCGACCAAAACTGCACACAATACTCAAGATGTGGTCACACCAAGGCCCTGTACAACTGCAGTAAGACATCCTTGTTCCTGTACTCAAAACCTCTCGCTACGAAGGCCAACATATCATTTGCCTTCTTAACCGCCTGCTGCACCTGCATGCTTACCTTCAGCGACTGGTGCACAAGGACACCCAGGTCTCGTTGCACTTCCCCTTCTCCCAATCTATTGCCATTCAGATAATAATCTGCCTTCCTGTTTTTGCCACCAAAGTGGATAACCTCGCATTTATCCACGTTATATTGCATCTGCCATGCTTCCGCCCAATCACCCAACCTGTCCAAATCATCCAGGAGTTTCTCGGCATCCTCCTCACAGCACACACGCCCACCCAGCTTTGTGTCGTCTTTTGGATCTTCTGTTCATTGCTGAAATCTGTGATATCTCAAACAACGTTAAATCGAGGCCCTGTCCCCCACCCCCTTGTGTAGATGTAAAAGATCCCGCAACACTATTCAAAGAAGAGCAGGAGAGTCCTTCCAGTGTACTGGCCAACGTTTATCCCTCAACCAAGACCTGAAACAGATGACCATGCCATTTATTTCATTGCTGTTTGTGGGGACCTTGCTGTGTCCAAATTGGCTGCTGCATTTCCTACATTACTATACTTCAAAAAGTACCTCATTGGTTGTAAAGCGCTTTGGGACGTCCTACGGTTGTGATGGGCTTTATAGCCGTGCAAGTTATTTCTTTTCTTTAATTTCTAACCATTGGAACTTCTGCGCCCCCTTTTATGAGGTTGATTTTAACAATAAACAAGACTGATGTTGGGGGGGTTGGGAACCTGAGCAGGGAGACAGAGGAAAGGGAAACAGGGATAAAAGCAAAAGATAGGAAGGAGAAAAACAAAAGTGGCAGTCAGAGAAATCAACGGTTTAAATAAAACGTGGCCACAGTAAATAATAATTCTACTAGGTCTAAGAGCGTTAAAAAAACAAGCCTGAAGGCTTTGTGTCTTAATGCGAGGAGCATTTGTAATAAGGTGGATGAATTGGCTGTGCAAATAGAGGTAAACGAATATGATTTGGTTGGGATTACGGAAACGTGGCTCAAGGAGGGCCAAGACTGGGAACTCAACATCCAGGGGTATTCGATATTCAGGAAAGATAGGCAAAAGGAAAGGGAGGTGGGGTAGCATTACTGGTTAAAGAAGGGATTAATACAATTGTAATGAAGGATATTAGCTCTGATGATGTGGAATCTATATGGGTAGAATTGAGAAATACTAAGGGGAAAAAAACATTAGTGGGAGTGGTATATAGACCTCCCAACAGTAAGGCAGAGGTTGGGGATGGCATTAAAAGGGAAATTAAAGAAGCGTGCAATAAGGGCACAGCAGTCATCATGGGTGACTTTAATCTACATATAGATTGGGCCAACCAAATTAGTAACAATACTGTGGAGGAGGAATTCCTGGAGTGTTTACGGGATGGTTTCCTGGACCAATATGTCGAGGAACCAACCAGAGATCCGGCCATCTTAGACTGGGTATTATGTAACGAGAAAGGATTAATTAGCAATCTTGTTGTACGAGGCCCCTTGGGTCTGAGCGATCATAATATGATCGAATTCTTCATTAAGATGGAGAATGAAGTAGTTGACTCAGAGACTAGGGTCCTCAATTTAAATAAAGGAAACTACGATGGTTTGAGGAGCGAGTTGGGTAGGATTGATTGGGGAATGGCACTCAAGGGTTGACGGTGGATAGGCAATGGCAAACATTCAAAGACCGAATGGATGAGCTGCAGAATTTGTTCATCCCAGTTTGGCATAAAAATAAAACAAAAAAGGTGACTCAACCATGGCTAACAAGGGAAATTAGGGATAGCATAAGATCCAAGGAGACGACATATAAATTGGCCAGAAAAAGCAATAATCCTGAGGATTGGGAGCAGTTTAGGATTCAACAAAGGAGGACAAAGGGATTAATTAAGAAAGGGAAAATAGAATATGAGAGTAAGCTAGCACGGAACATAAAAACTGACTGTAAAAGCTTTTATAGATATGTGAAGAGAAAAAGATTGGTGAAGTCAAGCGTAGGTCCCTTACAGTCAGAATCAGGGGAATTTATAATGGGAAACAAAGAAATGGCAGACCAACTAAATTCATACTTTGGTTCTGTCTTCACAAAGGAGGACACAAATAACCTCCCAGAGATGCCGGGGAACATAGGGCCTGATGAAAGGGTGGAACTGAAAGAAATCAGTATTTGTAGGGAAATGGTGTTAGGAAAATTGATGGGACTAAAGGCCGATAAATCCCCAGGGCCTGATAATCTACATCCCAGGGTACTTAAGGAAGTGGCCCTAGAAATAGTAGATGCATTGCTGGTCATCTTCCAGAACTCGATAGACTCTGGAACAGTACCCATGGATTGGAGGGTAGCTAATCACAGAATCACAGAATCCTCACAGTGCAGATAGAGGCCATTTCGGCCCATCGAGCCTGCACCGACACATATCCCACCCTATCCCCATAACCCCACGTATTTAATCCCCTAACACTAAGGGTCAATTTATCATAGCCAAATCAATCCAAATCAACCTAACCTGCACATCTTTGGACTGTGGGAGGAAACCGGAGCACCCGGAGGAAACTATTCAAAAAAGGTGGTCGAGAAAAAGTGGGGAATTATAGACCGGTAAGCCTGACATCGGTAGTGGGGAAAATGCTAGAATCTATTATAAAAGATGTAATAGCAGAGCACTTGGTAAGCAGTGACAGGATCGGACAAAGTCAACATGGATTTACAAAAGGTAAATCATGCTTGACTAATCTACTGGAATTTTTTGAGGATGTAACTAGTAAAATAGATAAGGGAGAACCAGTGGATGTGGTGTAATTGGGCTTTCAGAAGGCTTTCGATAAGGTCCCACATAAGAGATTAGCGTGCAAAATTAAGGCACATGGGATTGGGGGCAAGGTATTGACTTGGACAGAGAACTGGTTGGCGGACAGAAAGCAAAGAGTTGGAATAAACGGGTCGTTTTCCGAGTGGCAGGCAGTGACTAGTGGGGTACCGCAAGGATCGGTCCTAGGACCCCAGCTATTCACAATATTAATGATCTGGACGAGGGAATTGGATGTAATATCTCCAAATTTGCAGACGACACAAAGCTGGGTGGGAGGGTAAGCTGTGAGGAGGATGTCATGAAACTCCAGTATGATTTGGACAGATTGGGTGATTGGGCAGAAACATGGCAAATGCACTATAATGTGGATAAATGTGAGGTTATCCACTTTGGTGGCAAAAACAGGAAGGCAGATTATTATTTGAATGGCAGTAGATTGGGAGAAGGGGAAGTGCAAAGAGACCTGGGTGTTCTTGTGCACCAGTCGCTGAAGGTAAGCATGCAGGTGCAGCAGGCGGTTAAGAAGGCAAATGGTATGTTGGCCTTCGTAGCAAGAGGGTTCGAGTACAAGAACAAGGATGTCTTGCTGCAGTTGTACAGGGCCTTGGTGAGACCACACCTTGAGTATTGTGTGCAGTTTTGGTCGCCTTACCTGAGGAAGGACATTCTTGCCATGGAAGGAGTGCAGCGAAGATTCACCAGGCTGATACCTGGGATGGCAGGAATGACGTATGAGGAGAGATTGTGTCGATTGGGCTTATACTCACTGGAGTTTAGAAGATTGAGAGGGGATCTCATCGAAACTTATAAAATTCTGTCAGGCCTGGACAGACTAGATGCAGGATAGATGTTTATGATGGCCGGGGAGTCCAGAACCAGGGGTCATAGTCTAAGGATAAGGGGTAAGCCATTTAGGACTGAAATGAGGAGGAATTTCTTCACCCAGAGAGTGGTGAACCTGTGGAATTCTCTGCCAGTTCAATAAATATATTCAAAAAGGAGTTGGATATATTTCTTAAGGCTAAAGGGATCAAGGGATATGGGGAGAAGGCAGGGACGGGGTACTGAATTTGGATGATCAGCCATGATCTCATTGAATGGCGGAGCAGGCTCGAAGGGCCGAATGGCCTACTCCTGCTCCTATCTTCTATGTTTCTATGTTTAGCGATACAACATTTTGTAGGTTATTTGGGGCTTCACAGTGCATTCATTGTCAATGCATTAACTAGCTGAACAGTCTGCTGGACAGTAGGTGGCAGACTGGCATGAGGGTTAGGACATTCATAATTGTGACTGAACACCTTCCAACAATTATTAAATAGTAATACAGTAATGGTGCAACGTGATGGTGTTCTTTAATCATTGTCTTCTGTAAGTCCTTAATTTTTTCCTCATGTCTGACAGACTAACAATTATGTAGTACAGTAATTAAAAATGGTATATAATTTTGTGTGGAATTTGATTGTGTACTGAAAACATTTGTATCTGGCTGTTATCCTCAAACAGCATTTGCTGAATGAAGTAATGAATATTGTGGTATATTTTGGCCAGAAATCAGTGTTGCTAATGGTGATTCAGGAAGCTTTTTATGGTTTCTTTGGGCAAACTTATTTTAGAAAATATTTGTTGACAAATTAACCGTCTCTTCTGTAGATTCGGTTGTTTTGGTGCTAATTCTAAGACCAGTGCTCCAACTGAGAATTTACAATACTTCAATATTAATTGCAAGATGTCAAGATGGAAGTGCAGAATTTCAATAAACAGTGTTTAGACAAGTGCTGTACAATCTTGAAATTGTGTGAAGTTCTTTGCTGTCACCGCTGAGTCAAAGAACTATGGGTTCAAGTTCTGTTCCAGAACTTGGCGTATAATCTAGTTTGATGCTCCAGTGTAGTACTGAGGGAATGCTGCATTATCGAGGTAGAGACAATAAATCAAGGCCTCAATTGCTTGTTTGGACTAATGTTGAAGATCAGAAGAGCGGCGGTTCTCCCAGTATCCCAGCCAACAGCACCAAAACCAGATTAGCTGATCATCCATCTCATTGGCTCATTGAAAGACCACATGCACAAAATAGCTGTCACATTTGCCTACATAACAATCACCGCATTTCAAAGTAAACTGTGCTTTTGGCAGATCTAATAAGGCCCTATATAAATGTAAGTCCTCCTTTCCTTCTAATATGATTCACCACTGGTCTATATTGAGCTTGCAGTTTGAAAATCAGTTTCAAATGATACAGTATGTAGAAAATTTATAACTGGCCCTGAATTTCCGATCGGAGGTTTCCTGCGGGCGGATACCTCCGATCGGCAAAAAAAATCTAAGAACCTACCTGCTGGTCCCGGAGATACGGAAACTTGCGATCCTGGGCGCCTCCTCTCGGAAATGCGCAGAGGCCCACGTATCACAGGGGCACATGTGGTTCGCAAGCGCCCCTGGGATGACGTGGGCCAGCTCAACCAATGGAAGAAGAGAATCCCCCTTCGTGCCTTTGACAGTTCCGTACGCACGGAACTTTCAGAAAGTATGAATCACAGAAACCCCCCACGTATTTAATCCCCCTAACATGGGGATGACTACAAAAATGCACCAACTCACTGAAATAAATAAAGAAAAACCATTACATATATAAAATTAAAATGGCATTTTGCTGAACAAAAATTTAAATTTTTGAATTTTTTTTGTGTGTTTAAATGGGGCTTAATATAAACGTAGCTTATTGGACAGGGTTTTTAATTTATAAGTGAGTGATAAAATCTTAGTTTTCTATTTTTTAAAACTCTTATGCTGGTAACCTTTTACCAGGCGTATGAATTCTGTGGCCTTTCAGCAGGCGGAGGTTGAGCAAATCGCGCAACTCTCCACCCGCAGAGGCACTTTTCCCGGGCATGCATTGGATCCGTCAAGAGAATTTTTGACATCGCGAGTTCTGGGTTTCAGCGCATGCGCTTCGCGTGCCTAAACCCGAAACTTGTGTGGCCCCTATGGGGGTCGGAAAATATGGGCCATTAAATGTACAATAGAAGCAATAATCCATTATTAATGTTCTACCTTTTACATAAAATTCTTTTCCATATCATCATGCTTGCTTTACTGCTAAAGTGCAACCATCATTCTCAAAGGGTTGCAAGGCACAGCTTTCTTGGGATTTGGTTTTGAAAACATTGTCATTCCTGTGGCAATGGCAACAGTACTAAATTATTCTTGCACATTACAGAGAGTTAAGGCCCTTTAGCTAAATTCACCACTGGGTCTACTGTAGTAGAGACAATCTGGAGCACTTGCTGTGCATTATTAACATTGGTTTCTCTGTGGAAAGGCATTCTCAGCAGATTCTTTTCTTGAAACGTAAATGCTCCTTGCATGTATGCAATGAAGGGATCCCCTGGAAGTACACATCAAAAATACGCTGCCTTGAAAGTAAGGTAGTCTAACAATTCACTTATAAAGCTTCAAATCCTGTTAGAATTTTGATTAGGCGAAAGGATGGTCCTTTAGAGATTTGATAAAGAGATACACACAATTGCACTCTTTGTTCGTAATGTGAAGCCATTAAAATTGTTTCCACTCTTGACATCTCTGGGCCTAGGAGTCTGTAGTGCTAATACATGAATGGTGAGGGAGAACAGTCTGAGAAATTATATCTTCGTGCAAGTTCCTTGGAAAGGGATTATACAATGTTATCATTTTTACGGTTCAAACTACAAGAACAGCCTAGAATTAAAAGTAAAGATAGTTAAACAAAAAGCATATTCTACTGAACTGTCCTATAATCCTAAATATTATAAAGGGAGATATCTATACACTCTTGGATATCTCCCATTGTTTCCATATTTTGTGGTTCAGAAACTGCTCATTAGGTGGATCCTAGAAGTAGATATATTGGCAGAACAGCACCCGATGTGTTAATATGAAGTCCTTAACCAGAAACAACACATATAGGAATATAGTGGAGCTGTGGGCCATTCATGATTCATGATGTGACTGAAGTAGAACTGAATGATCCAGCTGAAAGAGTTCTGTAGAAAATGGCTGTCCCCATACTATGCTACAGTAGTTCTAAAACATAAACATGACATGATAAGTGTACAGCCATCTCCCTTTATAAAAATTGACTTATTTTTTCAGTGGAATGTACTTTTCCTTTAACTTCAGACTAAATAGGAAATTCCACCATTGACTGTGCTTTACAGGTGTAGCCTTTCAGAACAGACGGTAAGGGTCATGAGTTATGGGTCAATAACAAATCACTACTTGTAAATACAGCTTCATGGTTTGAGGAAAAGAAAAAATTGTGAGGTAGGTAATTTTTTGTTCGAGTGCGGGCAAGGCCACTTTCACTGCCCCTCCCTAGTTGTCCAGAAAAGGTGATGGTGAACCTTCTGCTTCAACCGCTGCAGTCTGTGTGGCGACGGTGCTCCCATAATGGCATTAGGTAGGAAATTCTCACATTTTGACCAAGTGACAATGAAGGAACGGTGATGTATGTCGATGTCAGAATGGTGAGTGACTTGGCGATGAACTGCAGATGTATTCATTTTCCAAAAATCATCATATAATCCCTGAACAATTGGAACAAAGAGACTTTGAGAACGCGAGACTGTTTTTGTACGGTATTTACCTCCCTTGGGGGAAAGGAACATTCAATCAGAATGACTGAGTGCTGTTGTACCAGCCATTCCAGTAGCATTGGATTAGTTCTACAGTCAGGACGACAAATACTATGCACACACAAGTATGTTTCATGTAGAAACCATAACCCGATTTTAACACAAACCACTCAGCAGGAATGGGGCGGGTCCGGGTAGGATATCGATCTTACTCTCCATTGAAGTTCAGTGAGTAGCTCAGCCTTACAGATCAGAAGGTCCCAGGTTTAATCCCTGTTCTGTGCTGATTTAGCATGGGTCCTGCTTCTGATCGCTAATAGCCTTTGCTGGAGGTGTACAAATGTCAAATTCAGATGACCGGTTTGGCTTTAGATCAGGTTTAGCTTTAAGGTGATCAGATAACCTGTTGATACAGGTTAACTATCTAGGCTCACACACAAACAGTGGCTACTTTCATAACGTACTGGAGGGCGCTTGGCGTCTGTAAAACTACACCTCAGCAAGCTGCCAATCATTTTAGGAACGGTGGGGGAGAAAAGGGCTGATAGTTGACAAAGAAAGGGGTGCTGGTTTGAGTATATCATTCTGCACATGTATTTCTTGCTTGCTCACATTTCTCTATTGGGTCCCAGTATTCTGTAACGACTGGCATTTCTCCGAGTAAGAAGGGAAATGTAGTTTCAAAGAAAAATTCAACCAGAAAGTGAAAGAGGAAATTGGAAAAAAAAACATAATTATTTTTCCTTCCCCATGGGAATTCTAGCATTCCAAAGAGTTTAGAGATTGCATTCCCAACTATTTTCCTTAATCATGCCACGGATGGGCCTCGTTGGATTGATGAAGGGAATAAGCCACTTCCTTTGGGATACACTCCATGCTGGGGTTCGCTTTTCTGTAAGAGCAGGACTTGCTGAACAATGACTGTTTTAAATCAACCAATCTCTTCCTTCAGCATCCCTCACTCCGCATGCTACAAATTGCAGATAGCACTGCGGTTTAATTCCAAGAAAGCCCAAATCAATTTGGCAGTTCAGGTTTTTGATCGTCCTTTTGCGTCTTCGACTGCCTTCAGATACCATGCCATCGCAAAACCAGATTTTATTGCCATTATTCCAGATTTTCTTGTTCATCTATTTCATCTGTTATTCAGACAGAATGAAAACAGGCTGTGAACTCGGCATTGGTTTCTGCAGTGCTGAATTGCATTGTCATTCTGTGCCCTGCAGACAATTATTTCATGGCGCGGACTGACAATATTTCTCTCCATTTAGCCTCCATCAAAACAAATGGCTGGAGGTCATGTTTTGGTAAAGAGTTGAACTGTGAGTTGTTCCAGACAGTTAGTATAGAAAGTGAATGTTTTTAGCAGAAAACCATCAGTCATTGAAAAGACCTGGAACCATTTGCCTCATATTTTTATTTTAATGTACTCTCATCCCTGCAGAGTTCATCTTTAAATAATTTAATTTAGTTGCCTTTTTTTCCAAAAGAACGTTGCACAAGTGTACTATCCTTTGCACCTGAGCATTGTCTCAGGGTGAGCAGATGATAAACACGTTAGTGGGCCTACTTCTACTTCTGTTCCTGTGCTACACTGTGCTTAGTAAACTGCAGATGGGTGGAACTGTACCGCCACACTTTCCTCACCCAAACCAAAGTGCAAAATAGCAAACCATGATAATTACGCTGTATGCAGTCCCTCTTCGCTCAGTATGCTTAGTACCAAACAATTCTAAGAAGTAAATCAATTGATAGTACAGAATGAAAAACATTTCCATCAGAGAAGCTTGCGGCACCTATGCCACAATATATTTTGCACTTCTTCAGAGACCAGATATCTCTGCTGTTCTGAATAAAGCAAATACAGTTACTATCCAATGACATCTAACTGATATCAAACCTCCACCACACTCAATGTTCACACAATTAGGAATGCACAAGAAGCCAGGAAAGTTGTTCTCTGGTCTGTACTCTCCATCTGTTGCTGGGAGATGCTTGAAAGTACGGAGAACTACTAACCCTTCAGCTTTCTGGAGCTCATTAAGCAGAACTCCTAGCGGGAAAAATTCGGTGTCGCCCCTTTTGGGGTGCTAATGTCGCCGGGGTGCTAATTTTAGCGTCCCGAAAAAATTAGTGCCCCTCCACCTGAAATTCAGTTGTAGCACTGCAAGCAAGAGGCAGGGCGCTACTGGAAGCACTCCACCTCCTTCTTGGTGCGCTGCAACTGAATATCACAGCGCTACGTGCAGCAGCTCCACGTGCATCGGCACGTAGCGCCATGTTATTGCAGGCCTCCCTCCCCCGATTAAAGGGGAAGTGCCGAGTGCTGCGCGCACCGGGGCCCTGCTAGACCACAGGGGAGTGGGGTGCTGTGAAAACAGCCTGGCACTCGAGGAATGCCGGGTTAAGCAATCGTGGCCGGCACCCCAAAGAAAAAAGGGGAAGGGGGTGGGGGCAGGTGCTGGCAGTCAGCCAAAAGAAAAATGGCTGCCCGACACCTGCCCTTTAAGTAGCATCGCCGCGACTACAAAAACACCACCCTGACCCTGTCGGACCTATCATCCACTGATAGGTCAGGGGGCGCAACCCAAGTTTGCGGCCAGGGCGCTATGCATGGCGATGACGTCATCACCGGCGGCGCAGCACCACGAGGCGCTACTGGCTACTGCTGCCGCTAACCTCCCGCTGAATTTTGCGGGAGGTGTTAGCGGCGACGTGGCACTAGGGGATTTGCAAATCAACCCATTTTTTCCCCCCTAATGTTTGAAGTTCTGTTGCGCAGAACCTCTTCTGACACAGTTTTAAATTAATGGACTGATTGCAGCAGTGGTCAGCATGTATGTGAATATTAATATTTATAAAACCAAAACTTCTCTCTCTTTCCACAAGTGATGAAGGATTTGCACAATCTACCATTTTGTTTGCCGTCAACCATCAGTATTTTTGCTTCTTTATTTTCTGTTGCTGGATGTCGGTATGTATGCATTAGGTAAAAAGTGAATGATTTCTGTACATGTGTGGTGGGTAGTCCAGGACTTGGTGTAAAGAAGGCCCACAGGAAATATAATCTTGGTACAAGTCAAATGACAGAACCAACTAGTCCAAACGCATGCTGAAAGCTGAAGTCTTCTCAAGTCTATATAAAAGGTTCAGTGGAATCTCCTGGTGTGTTAGTTCACATTTTTAAAATTGAAAATGTCTGGCCAAGTAAATAAACTTTGCTTCATTCTGACTAACACTGTCTCTTGGTAAACAGGAGCAACTTCCTGTCCTTTTGGTTTTCCACTGGTTCCATTTCCTTTCCCACCAGCACGTTCTGGTGTTCTGGTTTGACTCTCTTTTTCAACTTGTTTTGTAATATTTTATATAATCCTTTGCTTTTCCCACAAATTTCACCATTGTTATTTTGTTCACTGTATGAGGCGGTGCAAATACAGCTTTGCATAATAGACCTCGTGTCATTCTAAGTTCAAGTATTGATGAACTAAACGCTACATCCTTCTCCTTAGACCGCATGCAAAAAAAACTAGCTGGGCTTGACGAGTAAAACTTGTTGAAGGAACAGTTTTAATTATGTGCAGGATGCAATGTCTCCCGTAAGCTGCGCTGCCTCCTGCACGGCCTGCCTCCCCCAATGCGCGGCCCGGTCAAATTACCGCGCATGCGCGGTACCGACAATGTAAAAGCCGGTGAGCGGCCTGTGCGGGACATTGCAGTTGACTGCGCAGCCGAGCAGCTTAGCGGGAACTTTGGGAGGATGCTCGGGACGCTGCCTAGTTTTAATGCAGTGCGGATAATTTTATTTAAATACGCTGCCAAACACTTTGTGCTGAATAAGCCATCAGCAGTTGCCAATTAAATCTTATCACCACATACTAAGTTTTTCTGACACTAGCTGTTGCTCTACAGCTGCAGAAATGTTCTTTTTTGTCTTCTGGGATTTCCCCTAGTTTGTAGTTGATCAGACTCACAACTATCTCATTGTGCTTTTGCTCTTGGCCCTTCTCTCAACAACAACAGGCTCACTTTTTATCACGCTAGCCTCCACAAGATTCCCATTGATCTCGGTGGAAAGGAAAATTGGGAATGACGGGCAGCTAATCCGAGTTTCTCACCCGGCGTGAAAGTTAAAATCTACCCCATGATCTTTGCCCGCTCTCCCCTTCTCTCTTTGCTTTGGACAGCTCTAACTTTACTTTTGCTTTCCATCAAAAAGGTCTGTACCTTAAATGTTAACATCTCTTGTTTCCAATGCTGTCCGACGTATTGTGTTTTCGTCAAAATAGATCATCACTCAGCACTATGCAAATGCACCAAAATTCCTCCAATCATGGCAACTCTCCCAATGGTAACTTAAATAAAACAGTTTATATGCTATAAAAAAAAAAGCAGACATCAGAGAGTGAGTTAAGACTAATTTAATCCCTGGCAAAATAATTTCATAAACTGTGCATTGCTTACAGTTTGAGATTGTCTGAACCCTTTTATTAAGTTACAGCCTTTCAACTCACTCCACTGTAAACCATTATTCATTATTTTTGCCTCATTATGCTCCAAGTCAGGACATTAACATTGTAGATTCAGCAGGTAATGCTCTTGAAGCACAAGCCAAGCATTACAACTAATGCAAAACAAACCTGTAAACATCAGCATTGATAAAAAGAAAAACTGCAAATACGAGAATGCTACCAAAACACAGTACAGTACCGGGGGATGGAGTTAGGAGCAAAGGGACAGAGTTTATGGGAGATAAATAAGTTGGATTTGGTTATTCAGTGTACAATTGCTGAAAGGTTTGACTCATCCATAACTTGGCGAAGTGCACATGGGGCTGAGTGACAATAATGTGTTCAAGTTCCTTGGAGAGGAAAAGGTTAGATATGGAATAGCAGTTGGAGAGGAAAGAAGGATCTAGTGTAGTGTAGATTGGGATTCTACAGTAAGGGTTGTCTCTTGAGTCAGACAGCTGGATAATAAGATAGCAAAATACTGCGAATGCTGGAAATCCGAAATCACAACAGAAAACTGTTATGTCTGACATTGGTGATAGTTACTCGATTGCCTTGGCCTGAGCACATGGAGTTTGATAGTGCTGTTATCATTGTATTGTGTATAGGTATTCGATTGCTTTTGCCTGGGAGTGTGTGTGTGTGGCAGCCATTAAAAAAGCAACATGAACTGAACTCTGCTTACAGTCTCTGGATTATCTTTGCAAACGCAACATTTGGCGACAAGGATGGCTGAAATCTCTCTTCCACCACCCTTCCTTGCACTACCAGGTGAGCCCCTGATCCCATGGGTTCGCTGGTTACAGTCCTTTGAAACCTACCTCATTGCTCTTGGACTAGAAACTGTGAGTACAGCTCAGAAAAAGGCACTGTTATCCCATTGCTTGGGAGCGGAGGGCCAGCGTGTTCTTGGGACATTATGCACAGCAGACTCAATTCAAACATATGATGAGGCTGTGGCTCTGTTAAGCACGCACTTCTCTGCCCCACAAAGTGCCCTCCTGCGGCGATTCATTTTTAGACAGCGTCACCAACTCCCCGGCGAGTCTGTGCATCAATACGTGGCTAATTTGAGGGGGTTAGCTAGCTCGTGCAAGTTCAGTGCACTACAAGACGAGATGGTGCGTGATCAACTAATAGAGCACACCAACAACGTGAGAGTGCGTGAAAGACTGTTACTCGAGTCCGACGATCTGTCGTTGTCACAGGCTGTCAACATTGCCTTTCAAGTGGAGTCTGCAGCCGAATGTACAGCGAAACTAGCACACACACCCAGTGATGGTGCCCTCTGCCCCGACAGCTCTGACACGGTAATGCTCGCGCAGTGGCAGCAACGCGCGCTACCGCGGCAACAGTGTGGAAACTGCGGATCTCGTTCACATGCTACCAGAGCGCAGAATTGCCCCGTGCGCAGCCAAGCCTGTCGCAATTGTGGAAAACAAAATCACTTTGCCAATGTCTGCCACTCTGCCCCGGTTGCTACAAATGAACACACTCGGTCCTAAAGCACTATAATTCACAACGTGAGCTCTGGGCCAGTAGTGGCTTTCAAGTCATGTACAATTAACCTGAATGATGTGTGCATCCCACTGTTGTTGGATACCGGTGCCAGCATCTCACTGCTGAACGTGGACACATTCAAATGCTTTTTCAGCTCCCTGCCACTCTCTGCGCCCTCCACTACCGTTTGTGGGTATGGTAATTTGAAAATTGGACTAGTGGGCTCAGTCAACCTCACTGTACGCTATGGAACAAAAGTTTTGCCAGATTTTTGTTTTCATGTGGCACGCCAAGGAGCTAACCTGATGGGACTGGATCTTTTCACTGACTTGGGTTTTTCTCTCTTGGACACCGGCGGATCTGTGATTCTGCACGTCGCCTCACCGTGGCGCCAAACATGGCCAGCACTCTTCGAGGGTCTGGGCTGCCTGACTGCCTTCACCCACCAGCCCATGGTTGACTCCACCGTTACCCCTGTCATTCAGCCACTGCGCCGCATCCCGCTTGCTCTCCGTGACGGGGTCACAGCTGAACTAAAGCAGCTACTGGAAGCCGGCATCATCGAACCAGTTGATGCCTCCCCATGGGTCTCCAACCTGGTGGTCGCAACGAAAAAGTCAGGTGGTCTACACGTCTGTGTCGATCTTCAAGCAGTGAATAAGGCCGTAATCCCTGACAAGTATCCACTGCCCACATCAAAGGAACTCACAGCGCAGTTCTATGGTTCCATCCTGTTCTCGAAACTGGACCTTCGACAGGGCTATCTGCAGGTTCCCCTCCACCCCAGCAGCAAGGACCTCACTGCTTTTGTGACACATGCTGGCATCTTTCGGTACACCAGGATGGCATTTGGACTTAGCTCTGCACCCAGCTGCTTCCAAAAGATGATGTCCTCTGTGCTCGCGGGCATTCCTGGGGTGGCCATCTACCTGGATGACATCGTCGTGCATGGGCCCGCGACCTCCACTCACGACGAACGCCTTCACAGAGTTTTCACAGCTCTAGCAAAACACAAGCTCACACTGAATGGCGAAAAATGTGTCTTTGCTGTTTCAGAGATCGAATTTGTGGGGTTTCGGTTGTCGGCTGACGGTTTATCCCCACTCCAGTCAAACGTGGATGCCATTCACAGCATCCCAGAACCCAGCTCTGCAGCACAGATTGCCTCCTTCCTTGGCATAACTGGGTACTACCTGAAGTTTTTGCCCCAGTACTCAGCCACCACAGCCCCACTGCGCCAGCTCCTGCAAAAGGATGAGCCCTGGGTGTGGTCACAAGCCTGTATGGAAGCTGTTCGCCTCCTCAAATCGTAGCTCACATCGCCTCCAGTGTTGGCTCACTTTGACGTCACCAGCCCCACCCTCGTCACCTGCGACGCGTCCGCTGCAGCTGTGGGGGCGGTGTTATCGCAGATACAGAATGGAGTGGAGAAACCAATCGCCTTTGCCTCCCGAGCCCTTAGCCCCACCGAACAGAAGTACTCAGTAGGCGAGCGTGAGGCACTGGCGTGCGTCTGGGCATGTGAGCGGTGGCACCTGAACACGTATGGCCGTGCCTTCACCCTGCGAACCGATCACCAGGCTCTCACTACCCTGCTGTCGACATCCGGCACGGGCCACAGACCACTGCGTCTACACCGCTGGTCTGATCGCCTCCGCCAATACAATTTCAGTCTCCAGTTCACACCAGGACGTGACAATGTTGTTGCAGATCTGCTCTCCCGCACTGTCTCTGCCCCAGCCCCACTTGTCGGGTCTGAACACGTGGAACAGGATATCGTCCAGATGCTGCACACGCCTCTCCAAACCACAGTCTCTCTCCAGGAGCTCAAAGAGGCCTCTGAACAGGACCCGGCCCTCTCCCAGCTGTGCACCTTCATCAGAGATGGCTGGCCTCGCAAGGTGCCTGAGGAACTGTCTGCCTACTCCAGAGTTAAAGAGAAGCTCTCCTGCTGGAATGACTCCTGTGTTGCACGTGGGCTCTGCACTGTGGTCCCAAGTGCCCTTCGTGCGCGTGTTTTATCCATGGCGCATGAGGGCCACTTGGGCATAGTGAAGCTCAAACAACGATGCCGAGACCTAGTGTGGTGGCCGGATATCGACAGGGAAATCGAGGCCCTGGTCAAGGACTGTGCAGCCTGCCTTGTAAGTGGCAAGACTGGCCACCAAGCTCCCCCACCCCTGCAACCCCTTGCCTGGCCCCCTCAGCCCTGGGAGCATCTGCAGCTGGACGTCTGCGAGGAGATCCATGGTGTCCCCCACCATCAACGGTTCCTAGTAGTGACCTATGACCTGCACTCAAAATGGCCAGAGGTCACTGCCGTGGGCTCCGTCACCTCTCGGGTCATCATTGATATCCTTGAGTCCCTCTTCTCCCACTGGGGGCATCCAAAGGCCATCACCACAGACAATGGCCCCCAAATGGTCTCTTCGGAACTCTCCTCTTACCTTGAGAGCAAGGGCATCAGTCACATTCGCACAGCGTACTACCACCCCAAGTCAAATGTTGGGGTGGAGCGTTTTAACCAGACACTGAAAAATGGCCTCAGAGCACACCTATCCCAGGGGTGTGCGTTTGACAAGGCCCTCCTCCACACACTGCTACACTACAGAGCCTCCCAGCATTCCACTACAGGAGTCTCACCCGCATCCCTCATGCTAGGCCGTGAGCTCATGCTGCCCCTTGGCAGGCTCCGCCCCTTGCTAGCTCAGAGCCCTGCTCCACCGGCTCAAGCCACAGTCGCTAGACAGCAGGAGAAGATGAAACTCCACTTCGACCAGTCGAAGAGGGCCAAGGCGCCCAACATCTCAGTCTCCGATTGGGTCAGAGTCCGCAGGCCTCACCGCAATAATAAGATGGTGTCATTCTGGTCCTCCCCTCTCCAAATCAGCCGCCAACTTGGACCAGCCACTTTCTGCCTCACTGACGGCTCTCAGTGGCATGCCAGCCACCTTCGGAAGGTGCCAGCACCCCCTGATGCGGGATTATACGGACCTAACCCCCAAGCCTTACCCCCAGAGTGGCGGGATGCACATGTGACTCAGCCAGCTAACCCCCAAGCAGATGTTGTGCCTCAGCCTGCTCCTCAGCAGTCCCCACTTCGGCCTGCTCTTCACCAGTCCACACCTCGGCCTGTTCGTGCACGTTCTCGCCCTGGCCACCTACAGGACTTTGTCACTACATTTCATGTTTGAAATTCTGTGAGGGGGGAGGAAATTTTATGTCTGACATTGGTGATAGGTACTCGATTGCCTTGGCCTGAGCACATGGAGTTTGATAGTGCTGTTATCATTGTATTGTGTATAGGTATTCGATTGCTTTTGCCTGGGAGTGTGTGTGTGGCAGCCATTAAAAAAGCAACATGAACTGAACTCTGCTTACGGTCTCTGGATTATCTTTGCAAACGCTGGAAAAACTCAGCAGGCCAGGGCAGCATCCATGCAGAGAGAAACAGAGTTAACGTTTCAGGTCGATGACCTTTCGTCAGAACTGGAAAAAAGCAGGAAATGGAAAGCAGGTTTGGGGGCTGGGAAAAGAGGGAAGGGATGAAAGAACAAAAGGGAAGGTCAGTGATAGGATAGAAAGCAGGAGAGATTAAGAGATATTCAAGGCGAGAGGAGGTGGTAATAGGACAGGTTAAGGAACAAAGGATGGCTCTAGATGGGGTGTGGATTATAAGCTGTTTTACATATTGTCCCATGCGTCTGTGGATTGAAACTTTGTTGACTTGAAGACACATTAAGATGAGATACACTTAGCTGGCACAATATAGAGTAATTGCAAAATTTCCAATCCAATTGATACATGGTGAGGTGAAATTATGCTTTTATTTGCTGTATGTTATGGTATATAATTTCAGATCTATTAGAAGTAATAGTTTTCAAATTTTTGAATTATTAGTTTTATCATAAAATGCAGGCTGCATGTGGTTGAAATACTACAGTTTTTATGTTGAAAATATATGATCAGTAATTAAATGTTTTCTGTAGCAAGAACAACTTCAATTTTTATAACAACCCTCACATAAAGGAAAACATTGCAGTGCAGGACAGGGGCATAGTGACTGAAAGGGTGCCCTCTGATGAACAGGGAATAAGCAGTCTGGTGTCAGAGGGCATGGAGAAGATAGCATATCTAATGTGTGGCAGCGTTGGGATTTGTGAATGAGGATGGAGATCTTGCTTGATTTACTGGGGTACAGGAAGCCAGTGAGCTAGGCGAATAGAGGGGTGATGGGTGTACAGTACTTAGTGTGGGAGAGGCCATGGAGTTTTGAATGTGATGGAGTTTGAGGAGGTGGAGAAGCCGTTGAGAGTATTGGAGCAGCTGACCCTCACAGAGATGAAAGTGTGGATTAGGGTTTTATCAGTGGTGAGGGAGGGAGAGGAGTAGGTGGATAATGTTCCAGAGATGAATGAAATCAGTCTTGGCAAAGGACTGGCTGTGGAGTAGGAGGTTCAACTGGGGGGCAAAGAGGATACTTATATTGTACCAAACATTTCCCTTCATTTAATGTTTTTTCAAAAGCAAGGCTACATATATTACAGTGCAGTCTACAGAAAACATTTTCCAGTACTGTGCATTGGAGGAATGGATATAATATTTCTTGAGGCTAAAGGGATCAAGGGATATGGGGAGAAAGCAGGGTCAGGGTACTGAATTTGGATGATCAGCCATGATCGCATTGAATGGCGGAGCAGGCTCGAGGGGCCGAATGGCCTACTCCTGCTCCTATCTACTATGTTTCTATGTATCACATTCCTTGTAGTTTTGGGTGCGGTTTAGGTATGCAGTTTAAAATCAGCATCTAGTTTTAAAAAAAATGTAAAACAAAAATTGATTTTAATTCATTTCCTTGAAATTTCAGTGAAATGAGCTGGAACTGTAGACAACCTGAAATATATCAGTTCCGCGCTGCTACTGGGATCTGCTGTTACTTGTGTCTGTTGCCGAGTCTGTGTCACTTTTGGAGCAGGTCTCAAATTGTCTTTGTGCAAGAACATGTGCAGGCCTGAGAATGTCAAGCTAACTGAGTCATTTCTTACTTAAACATACACGAAGGTTGCCACATACACGAAGGTTGCCAGCTCAACTGCATAAGCAGGGTGTGCCTGTCTCAAGGGTGCTTGCTGCAAGTGAAGTTCACCGCCTCCTTATATAGCTATCTAGCAGACAGCCTATTGGTGTTTTGTTGCTGTTACACAGTAGATTGTTAAAGTACACAAAGTAGTACAGATGTATTTGATTGGCTCATGAAATATAGGTACTGGTAAGCCCCACCTGCTATTACCTACTTGAGCTGTGTTAAGAATTCTTGGATCTCTGCTCACCAGCTTAGGTTTCAGCTTCAACTGCTTCATTGAAATACTTTTATTTACAAGTTATTTTGAGTCTTAAACGGTGTCTGGAACAATGGTGCTCAATACTGAAGGCGGTGTTGGTAAGTTTAATTATATGTCAGGAAATCCTTTTCTTTTCCTTTCAAACTATCACTGTGGTGGCTATTCAGGCCGTCTGTTTAATCTTCATGCCAGTACATGTGTTTCTTGTTGCTAAAATCATAATCACAAACTATGTTGAGATGTTAGTAAAATGGGAGATTAATATATAAATGATTACTTTTTTATTATACTTATCAAGCACAGATTTACAAAGTGAAAAATAATTTTCTTTGAATATTTTTGAGTTAAAGCTTATACTAAACCAGGAATTGGACTAGGCTGTGGCCTTACTATGAGACATAACCTTACTATCTTTGTAACTTGTCAGACTTTAGCTAATGGAGCAACACTGGGTGTTTGGGACTAATCAATAGAACATTCATGAGTAAAACAAAGATTTTAGAGCTAAATTATTATCACAGTAACAACTGACGTTGCAGTGTCTCTTTGACATGGTCCTTCCTGGTTTCTTAAAAGCAAATTAAATGTTAACCAACCTCTGATCTGTGCGCAGTTGTATTTGTGCAGCATCAGTTGCTATAAAGATATAAAAATTCAAACAAAGTAACGTTTAAGCTTTTGCCTTGGGTTTTGTCGACTCAATTTTCTGACTTTTGCTGCCTCTGTGCCTCAGCAGGATACTTTACTGCACGTTCATCTGTATCTTCTTTGAGGGTTCTACAAGAACCATATTGTGAAGGCAGCACGGTGGCATAGTGGTTAGCACTGTTGCCTCACAGCGCCAGGGATCCGGGTTCGAATCCGGCCTCGGGTGACTGTCTGTGTGGAGTTTGCACATTCTCCCCGTGTTTGCGTGGGTTTCCTCCGGGTGCTCCGGTTTCCTCCCACAGTCCAAAGATGTGCGGGTTAGGTTGATTGGCTATGATAAATTGACCCTTAATGTTAGGGGGATTAAATACGTGTGGTTACGGGGATAGGGTGGGATATGTGTTGGTGTAGGGGTTACAGGGATCGGGTGGGATATGTGTCGGTGCAGGCTCGATGGGCCGAAATGGCCTCTATCTGCACTGTGGGGTTTCTGTGATTCTGTGACACGATAGAGACTGTGTTCCAATTGTCTATTTAGCGAGAGGGAGGCATTACAGTACATCAGAATATTATATTTAATATCTATTACACTTGGGCTGCGTTTAGAAGCTTCATTAGAAGGTACAAATAAGTAGCTTACTATACTAAAAATTAAACAAGTTAAAATAATTGAAAAGAAATTGATTCAAAATATGTAAATTGGAAATGTTTGCAATTTTAATAAAGGTTTTTGCTGCCTCAATGGTAATTTTTTTGGCATGTTTTAATCAGAAGGAAATACGCTGCAAATAAAATGAAGATTTTTTTGTGTGGGTGGATGACATCACTAAGCTGGAAAGATTTATTTCTGCTTCAGCCTTCTACTTTAAAACAACTTTTGGAACCAAAATAATAATCATGGTGGTTTTAAATCATTTGAAATAGGTAATTTGTAATACAATATGCTACTCTATTTGAGTCTTACAACTAAAAATGGCACAACTCGTCATCATGCTAGGAGTGTTCTCTTTCATGTGGTGTGGGAGGAGGCATTTCACTACCAGTAAAAAAAAAACAAATCAGGGAATTTAATTGGAATTCTGTTGTCCTGGGTTGCCATCTGAGTTTGAACTTCAGTAATTCTGCCTTTTTCATGATTTCAGTCAACTCGTTGGGATTTATTCAAAGCTATCATTGTGTTCCATTGCCTCTATTGTATAAGAGACCCCACCCACCCACACACTTGGTTTAATTTGAAAGACATTGTCAAAACAGTCATCATGGCCGCGCATTCTGGAATTCAATTCCTAAACCCCGGTGCCTTGCTACATCTCTCTGCTCCTTCAAAAGCCTCCTCTTTGACCACAGCTTCAGTCACCTCTCCTATCTCCCGCTTAATGCCCTTTCCCAACTCCTTATCCCCCACGCCACTTTGTGCAGCACATTTGGATAATTTGACTCGGTGTCAATTTTGTTCTGATCATGCTCCTGTGAAGCGCCTTGGGACGTTTTGCTACATTAAAGGCGCTTTATAAATGCAGCTTGTTGTTTTGCTCCTTATAATTGCTACATGAGTTGAAGTAGTAGTTGTTGTTCCAGTACAGTCACAGGGAGAAAGAGCTCCAAATGCAATGCTATCTAGAATTTACAGGTCATAATTTTAATGTAGGACATGTATTTTTTGAATTTGTGTGGAAATAAAACAAAGTCAGCCATTGCTATCCAACTGCCATAACCAGTCTGAAAATGTCTTTGTTGTGTTGTGCGACTTTGAATATGTTACTAATCGTGTCATCTGAATGAATGCATCACTCAGTAGATCTTTCAGCAGCTCAGTTTCGGGGAATATAATGTCATTGTCGTGTGGATTATTCTTGCCACCAAGGGAATGAGGACAATCAGCAAGGATATCTTACTGAGACCTGCTGTAGCCTTGATGGATACTTTGGAAGTTGTGATTAAATTACCCTTTAGTATCCTGCGTGCGCTCTAGTGGCACTGTGTGGAGCTGGTCTGCTGCAGGACTCAAATTGTGTTTTTTTTTCGCCCCTTAATTAATGGGGGGTTTTCTTTTACGCCGCCCCATAGCTGGGGGGGACCATCACCACCCCATTACTGGGGTGTGATACTACACTTCATCTTAGCCAAAAGGCTGAGGACTCAAATTGTGTTGTTCCAGTGCTAGCTGGTATTTACTCAAATACAGTTAGTGGGAGCTGATGCTAATTGACACACCACAGCTGAACTCTCACACTGTTCTGTTGTGATGATGCCAATACCTGTTTTCATGTAGTTCGTGAGTTATGCAATGATATTCGCTATATATTGAATTGTTTCCTAATCTCAGTACATTTTTGTTGTATTTGATTGAATGCCATTTGAAGTTATGCTGTTCTAGTACTGTCTTAGAAGCTGCGTGCTCCGTTAGGCTCTTGTGGTCTTTAAAATGTTGTGGCTGAAAGGCATGAAGTGAAAATCTTCAGGTTGGGAAGTGGATGAAACCTTGCCATTTTCCTGGAGATGTACTGTATGCGGTTGCTTTAACTATTGCATCCGGATGCACTATTATATTCTCAATAAAATGGATTATTTTCGGGGATGTGGCCAGGTGTGCACACTATTTGCAAATTTGTGTACCTTTTACCCTCAAGACTGAACATCAGTGCAATTAGGATGCAACATTTGATCTGTTGCCCCCAAGGGATCTGGCCAGGAAATCACTGCTGCTCTGTTCCCTGATGATCTCCTTCACTGCCAGTCTCAACTGTACCTTTTGCTGCTGCTTCACTCCAGGAACAGACTCTGTGCTACAAGTGGGAATTCCAGGTCTTTCAGTGCATGGGGCGCAGTGGCCCGATATTGGAAGTCTCTTCACTGGCAAACTGAGGCCGAGGCCCAATAACAGGTGAACCTTGGGCCGAATCGAATTTCTTCCTCAAGTTCTCCTCCCTCCTTGTGGAGAAGGGCCTGTCCATAAATTAACAGTTGAGGCCAAGGACTTGGAGACAGTGGGAATTTCAATCGGTGCTTCCCACTGTGAATTGTAAACGAATCTGTTTGGTGGTTGGAGAAAATTAAATCAGAACCACTCCAGATGACTGTACAAATTTGGACCTGAGGAAGTGTTAAGGAAATCAGCCATGAAATAACAGCATATATAGTATATAGAAAAAAACTGAATATGAAATTCCCACTCCTCAAAAGCCAATCAACCTTTTCCCCTTTACAAATCCAAGTGTACACAATTTATGTGATGATGGAGGCGGGAAAACTGCATGAAATTTAAAAGTTTTGAAATTATCTTTATCGAGATTAAGGGAATGCAGTTTCGTGCAAGGTTTTTCTTTCCATGCTTCAAGCCTTGATAAACAAGGTCTTTAGTCCTCCGCTCTGAGGTACAGCAGTAATTTCTTTTTAACCATGTAAGGATAGTGGAAACAAATTCATGCCCTGTTTTATGTTGCACAAGAGATTCTGAGTAATTACAATAAGTAATTGCACAGGTTCTCGTTACTTGCAGTACTTCTGTAACACTGTGGTGGCCACCTGAGGAAATGACTTGAGCGGTTCCTGTAATGCATATCTTACAGTATGGTGAAAATGTTGCTATCTACTGCAAAGATGTTTGCAGTGTTAAGACACTTGAGTGCCTCTGATAGTGTAAGGTATTATAGATGGTTAATAAGAGTCTTCAACATTGAATAATGGTTAACTTTGTTTCTATAGAAACATAGAAAAATAGGCCCTTCGAGCCTGCTCCGCCATTCAATATGATTGTGGCTGATCCTCTATCTCAATACCACATTCCCGCTCTCTCCCCATACCCCTTGATGCCTTTTGTGTCTAGAAATCTATCTATCTCCTTCTTAAATATATTCAATGACTTGGCCTCCACAGCCTTCTGTGGTAGAGAATTCCACAAGTTCACCACCCTCTGAGTGAAGAAATTTCTCCTCATCTCAGTCCTAAATGTCCTACCCTGAGATTGTAACCCCTCGTTCTAGACCCCCCAGCCAGGGGAAACATCCTCCTTGCATCCAGTCTGTCTAGCCCAGTCAGAATTTTATTCGTTTCAATGAGATCCCCTCTCATTCTTCTAAACTCTAGTGAATACAGGCCTAGGCGACCCAATCTCTCCTCATACGACAGTCCTGCCATCCCAGGATTCAGTCTGGTGAACCTTCGCTGCACTCCCTCTTTGGCAAGTATATCCTTTCTTAAGTAAGGAGACCAAAATTGCACACAGTACTCCAGGTGTGGTGTTACCAAGTTCCTGTATAACTGTAGTAAGACATCCTTGCTCCTGTACTCAAATCCTCTTGCAATGAAGGCCAACATACCATTTGCCTTTATAACTGTCATGAATCTTATCATTCATGAAGAAATGACTCATGAAATAACACTGGGCAGCCAGCTGGTGGCGCCATCCAAGGAGTATAAATACTCGGGCGTGGGCCCAGCTTGCCCAGGATGATTTTGTAACCAGGAACTAGTGATGTAACTAGAATCTCATGGTTGTGAAACAGTTGATTAAAGCCTTGTTTTATACTCAACCAAGTGCTTAGTGAGTTTTCTTAAGTCACTAACTGCTTGCTGCACCCGCATGTTTGCTTTCAGTGACTGGTGTACAAGGACACCCAGGTCCCTTTGTACATCAGCATATTGTATATTGTAGTCATGTCTGTTGCTTCAAGTACAGAGGTGACCCTTATTCATTAGACATGTTTGATACTGTGTCAGAATTTTTCTTGTAATGATATTTGTGGATAATAGAAGAACAATACATATGTGCAGAAAACAGTAGTGGTGATTATTTTCAGCAGATGAGCCATTGGTATAGTGACCTAGAAAGTAAGATGTTGATTTTAGATATTAATCAGCATTGGGGTCACCATTAGAGGGGCTAATCAGTTTGAAAAATCATAAATGTGCTTCTCAATTTATACTTAATGTACATAATTAATAAGAAGACAGTGTTGCCATTCACCATTACAGCTTATTCTGTTGCCTGGAGTAGTGTTACTATCATTTATTCAGAGCCACATACCCAATGCATGTCTTACTCTAGTGCCACTATCTGGAATACTATAGCATAATGCATTACATAGTGAGATTGCACCTGCGATACAGAATTCCAGATTTCAAATAGAGAGCCGTTAAATGCAGACCAGGCATTTCCTCGCATAACAACAACAGCTTGCATTTATATAGCACCTTTAATGTACTAAAACGTCCCAAAGTGCTTCACGAGCGATTAGCAAACAAAATTTGACACTGAGCCACATAAGGAGATATTAGGCCTGGTGACCAAAAGCTTGGTCAAAGAGGCAGGTTTTAAGGAACGTCTTAAAGGAGGAGAGAGGTAGAGAGGTTTAGGGAAAGAATTCCAGAGCTTAGGACCTAGGCAGCTGAAGGCATGACCATCAATGGTGGAGAGAAGAAAATCGGGGATGCGCAAGAGGCTAGAATTGGAGTAGCGCAAAGATCTCGACAAGAAAATAACCCATGCAGAACCAATAGTTCTTTTTTAAATAAAATCCTTTTAACTCCTATATGGAAGTTAGGATAACCCTGCCTCCTAAGAACATCCACACGTCTTCCATTGGTGCAGAGCAAGAAAAGGAAAGGGAACAACACTGAGTCCCTTCCCAGTGCTCAGTTAGCTTTCTACAGTCAGGCAGGCCATGATGACAGTTAGTCCCTTCATTTTACCACTGTTTTAACTGTGGGTAGTTCCGTTTTAAAGCAATGTGTACAGAAACCAAAGGATTGGTTGGAACATAGGATCCTGCCCAGAAGAAAAAGATCTGATTTGGTATTGTGGAAGTAAGGTCCACAATTTGGTCAGAGTGGATTCTGTGGCAATTTTTCTAATTGAAAGTTTACATATGAATTGAAACTAACAACTTCTTACAAAACAACATATTGTAAGTTGGACCAGGAATCTGGACTGTAAATTGGTGGTTTATTCTGCAATGGTTTGTTTTTCTACTGGTGCTACTTGACAATACCTGTCCACTTATCCCCACTATCCTTTCTGGCATGTCCCTCCTGTCACTCTGTTTTGTAGCCCCTCTACTTACAGGCTATTGCCTCCTTTTGATTCTTCTTCCATTGTTCTAATTGTATGAAACCTAGCTAATGTATTTTTTTATATAAGTGATAACCGCAATAATAACATTGAGTTAATTATTATGCAACATCAGGCTCATGAGCTACATGCCTTGTGTCAGCCAATGGCTTATTCTCTTTTCCTTAATTATTTTTAAATCCGTGCACCACACAATCCAACCACAATATTGGCTGTCACACTAAACATCTTGGATTGAGTAGAGACATCTATTTGCAGCAACTGATAGTTCAACTGTTAAGTCACACTGGAAAATGTTTTTTCATCACTTTCAATTTACTCTCCTCATCTCTTGAGCACCGTGACACATGCTGGACTTGAGTTCCAAAGGCGGCAGCAGATGGGTATTGAGGGGCCTTCAGTATCTCTCTACCAAATGGCCAGTCTTCACTGTCAGCGAGTAATTTAACCAAGTGAGGCATGCAGAGGACATCACAAACAAGCATGATCCTGCACCTACCAGACATCAACATACAAGCAGGACCCCAACTGATGGCTGCTACGAACACCACCACCACCGATTGCGGTGTCTCACCACTTCCCTGGCTGAGATTGACTAACTCAGTACAAACCACTTATTCGCGTCCACCACACAATGCGGTGCATTTGTCTAGGGAGTAAACAGGGTGCTCAATTAAGTTTTATTTATAAAATGTCAAGACGTATGAAAAGTACGATGATTAACGAAGTAGACGTGTAGTGTCTCACAGTGACACCAGTGAAAAGAATGTCCTGCCCGGTGCCTCACTCTCCTATTCACATGACCATGCTTGAGATAACAGTCTCATCATTTCCAAGAAATGCATTCCTCAGAGATATTAATACAATATATTATCATGCAGGCAGTTTCACAATAGTTGGTTTTGCCCTTCCTGAAAGCCTTTCCTGAATAGTACAACTTCGCCCTGTTTTATCAAATGTATTTGGAAATAGATTTTACTCATGGTGGTGAGTTACGACTTGACGTGCTACAACAACTTCAAAATGGATGGCAGATCAGCATAGTATTTTTTGGAGAGTGGACATCTTAATGTGTGAATTTGATCTGGACTCTATTTCCTACTTACTGAGACAAATTGTAGTTCAGTATCAGGAGCTCAGTTTCAACAATGGAGTTGCATGTGAATGTTGTAGTACCTAAATGGGCCATTACTCATACTGATCCCACAGGAAAAGAGTAAGTATTTTTAAAGCTGAACTTCGAAGGGCACTGTCTTCTTTCGCTCAAATCCTTCCATAGTGTTCCTTTTATAAAAGAGGACTGATGCAAAACTTTGAATTCCATCAATGTTATGCTGATCTTTTAAGATGTAAAAGTGAAGGAATGTACATTATGGAATACTAATTCATGATTTTTGTTGCCTAATAATGGAATTCTGGAGGGTTGGAGGTAAGATGCAAATTCACATTTATATTGCCTTTGTTTTCAAAGGCAAAAGGCAGTAGCAACTCCTCTATGAGCGAGTGAATCCCATAACAAATTTAAAATAATTCCTGAACCCATCAAAAAAATTCAACAAAATTGAACCAGAACATGTTTTAAAATATCAGGATGCCCTAAACATGATTTGAGGTGCAGTTGCAATACCTCGGACAGATTACAGAAAGGACTTAAAACCAAGATCCATCCTTGATCATCAGACTACATCTTGGTCAGGAATCTGATTTTGCTAATAGTGTTTGGGTATACATAGAAGTTATAATATGGAAACAGGCCACTCGGCCCAACCAATCCGTGTCGGCGTTTACCCTCCACGCTGCAAATAGTCCTAATCACAGTTACCCACCCTGTTCCCATATCAATTCAACAGCTTTTCCTTCATCCACCTATCCAATATAATCTTGAATGTTGACATAGTTTGTCCACTCTGGAAAAACTGACTTTAACTCCTATTCTCTGTTTTGTCTGTTCTAACCAATTTTTAATCCAGTTTGCTAGCCTCCTAATTCCATACCCCTTAATATTCTCTAGTGATCCTCTTGTGTAGTACCTTGTCAAAGGTTTTCCTAAAGTCCATGTAGGCTACATCCACTGCATTTCCCCCATCTACCATGTCTGTTACTTTGTCACAGAATTCCATGAGGTCTGTCAAGCACGCTCGTCCCTTTTGAAATCCGTGCTGGCTACTTCTAACTATTTTCACTTTATCTAGATACTTGGTAATTTCATTCATAACTAAATACTCTAAAATCTTCCCCACCACGGATGTTAAGCTGACTGGCCCGTAACCCTGTTTTTTAGCAATGGGTACTACATTGGTCACTCTCCAGGGTAGAGCCTGTGTTTAGTTTGGAATTTTTTTTTCTTCTTTTAAACTAATCGTTACAATTATAGAGTTTTAGTTTAGATAGCAAATTATTTTAAGACAAACAGCAACCATCTATTTTAAAAATGGAAGCAGCCTTTTCAAATAAAAATGGCGACCGGTCATTTTAATTCTCCGCTCCACTCCCACTCAGACCTCACCGTCCTCGGCCTCTTGCATTGTTCCACTGAAGCTCAGCGTAAGCTCGAGGAACAGCACCTCATCTTTCGATTAAGCACTTTACAGCCTTCTGGACTCAACATCGAGTTCAACAATTTCAGATCATAACCCTGGCCCCTATCATATATATTTTTTATCCACACTTTTGTTCTGTTCTTCTCTCCCACAGGGCAGCTGTCTCTCATTCCACCAGCGCAATTTACACTTCATCTAGAGACATCCTTTGTTTCTTAACCTGTCCCAATACCATCTCCTCTTGCCTTGAATATCTCTTAATGTCTCTTAACCTCTCCTGCCTTCTATCCTATCACAGACCTTCCCTTCTGTTCGTCCATCCCCTCCCCCATTTCCCAGCCCCTAAACTTGCTTAAATATCTGTTCCATTTCCTGCTTTTTTCCAGTTCTGACAAAAGGTCATCGACCTGAAACGTTAACTCTGTTTCTCTCTTCACAGATGCTGCCTGACCTGCTGAGTTTCTCCAGCATTTTCTGTTTTTATTACTTAAGTAATCTTGTTGAGAGACGATTTGCAGACGATTTCTTAGCTCTGCAGACAATTTCTTAGCTCTACTTAAATTGAAGTGTGTGAAAACACCCTGCTGCTGTAACCTGCAGATGATTAAAGCATTGACGACAATTTCTCTAAATGCGAGATGCTTAGCAGGAAAAGACACGTGAGACTTCAGGAAGTGGTTTTGGATTCTGAAATATTTTCACACTGAAACAAAATACGCAGTAATGTTAAGACTTAGGCCATGCAGATATATACAGGGTGGATTTAAGACCTACAAACAACTGCTTTTTTTTGTTAACCGACCTATATAATTACATAAATATTTAATTTCTTAATGATTTATTGTCCACTGTAGTATTTCCCCACAAGAAGCAATTGTCTCTTCAGCTGGGTAAATGGGGTGGGTGCTCTGGCCTGCCATTTCCCCAGAGATGGAGCTTCCTGTCATCACAAGTTGCTTCATGTTGCAGCTCCAGCTGAGAGCTAGCAAGCAACAAGGTTCCAGGCTTGTTTTGTCTGTCTCTCTCTTTCCCCTCCCCCCACACCTCGCACACACACGTACTAGGTTCTTAGGAGATGGATGCCTGCCAACTAACAATTTAAGGTATATTATCTTCTGGAGAAATTTTCATAGCTATGTTGACACAACTATACTAATATTTGTAAAGAGAGATTTCAGTTTTTTAAAAAGCCTTCTAATTTTGAAATGCTACTTTAAACTATGTAATGATCCCTTGTGATAAAATCTGTAAGAAGTTCCTTTTACATTTTGCTAATAGAAAATAGTGTGTACGTTTCAAACTCAGCAATTAACATACAGTTCTGGTCAAGGTTTCAGGCATTTGGCAAGTAAGTGTGAAAGTTACGGCTTGATCTTAAAATGAATTAGCAATCAGTAGTCTGGTGTTAAATGCCAGTTAATCGTTAGTCACCAGACAAAATCATCACATCACTCAGGTAATGTTAGTTTAGTCATCACGTGCGAGACAGAAGTGATTTATTAAGAAAAGTATTTGAACTGTCAAAGAACCCGACAGCCCAGTTACATCAGAAAAAATATCAGTCATTAAACAGTCCAGCATTTGCAGTTATCCTTACTGTTTAGGTCATACATTTGGCAAAGATATGTCTAAAGGCACAAAAGCAGCTTTCACAGTAGTAGTAATGTTCTTTTTTCTAATTTCTGACATTTTTTGTATCCAAGAATTAAGGTTCCAGCACATTCAAAGTCTTAAAAAAAAAATTGGGTTGCTTTGCGCCTCCCGTTAGTGCCCTAAGAGGGTGCTAACGGGGCGTAAAGCAACTAGTGCCCGGACGCGGTGCCGCCCACACCTCCTGCGAAATTCAGCGGAAGGTTAGAGGCGGCGCTAACCGGTAGTGCCTTGCGGCGCTGCGCCGCCGGTGATGATGTCATCGCCATGCGCCGCGCCCCAGCCACGATCTTCGAAAGCGTCCCCCTGACTTACTGCCGGATGCTATGTCCGATGGGGTCAGGGGGGTCTACCTGCGGCCGGGGAGGCACAATTTAAAGGCGAGGTGCGGGGCGGCCATTTTTGTTACTGGCCACCTGCCTGTGCTCCCGTCCCTGGCCTCGCCCGCGGAGTGCCAGCTGCGCTCCAAGAGCCCGGCACGGCTCTTGAGTGCTGGGCTCTTTTGCCGGCACTCCCGATCCCCGGGGGCCCAGCTGCGCAAGGCCCTCCCCTTTAAGAAGGGGAGGAAGGCCTGCAATACCGCACGTAACGCCGCAATATTGACTGGCAGCGCCCCAAGAGGGATGCGGGGCACTTCCAGTCGCGCCCCGCTTCCCTCTTGGGGTGCAACCACTCAAGTTCCGGCGCCGGGGCGCTAATTCTTCCGGGGCGCTAAAAGTATGGGGCGCTACTCAATTTTTAGCCCTAACTTTTTAAGCCATCACTTGCTTATATGACATTGTATTCAGTATTGCTTCTGAAGCAGCTCTGAGCTTAAACACAGCACTATCATAGAAATGCTAATACGACTACTCTGGAAGTATTTTTACCAATACACCGAAAGTTACAATGGTTTAATTTTTTTTTCTGTACTACCAACTGTATGAGGAGCAGCATATTTACTCCCACCTTCTTTGTTTTCATATTATGAAGTTTTGTATACTACATACTGGCCTAGAAATTCACTATGGCCCCGCCAGCTGGCTAACGGCCAAAAGTTAGCGCTGGGCGCGGAGCCATGTGTGACCGTCCGATATTCACGTTTTGCGCCCCAAGTCGGAACCGGCCGCTATTCCAGGGTGTGCCCGCCCCCGCTTGGGGCGCTGAAACTGAATTTCAGCGCTCTAAGTGCCGCTGCGCCACCCGATGCGGTGCGGCAGGCTGCGGTACTGCAGGCCTCCTCCTTCTCTTAAGGTGGAGGTGCCTGCAACGGGGAGATCGCCGCTGGATTGTGCCAGCAAATGAGCCCGGCACCACGGAGAAGTGCCGGGCTCGCGGAAAGCAGCCGGCAATGCCGCGGGGGGGGGTGGTGGAGGAGGCCGGGGAAGGAGGTGCGGGCATGCGGCCGCCGAAAAAGCGGCCGGCTGCACCTCCACCTTTATGCGCCCCACTAAGGCTGCAGTAAGGCCCTGGCCTCCGGATGTTAGTAGCGGCCGCCACGGAGGAGGCGGCGGCAACTGAATATGGGCGTCGGGCCGGCATCGGGGCGGAAACGGGGCACTGCGCACACCGATGATGTCATCGGTGCCGGCGCAGCGCTACCGGTTACCGCCGAGCTCAAGATCGGCGCAACCTCCTCTACTGGCGCAGAAGCCCTCTTTAGGCGGTAACTGGGTGCAAAGCTTGCAGCGCCTTACTGAATTTCTAGGCCACTCTCTTTAAGCAGGGACGAATGTGTCATCAAAATAAGAACTTGGATTTATGTAGCGTCTTTAACATAGAAAAACGCCCAGTGCAATAAAAAGCGTGCCGGAATCTCCAATGCCTGTGCAATTCCATTATAAATGGATAGGAAAGAGGGTCAGCAGAAAATTTGAGCAAAGTTGAATCCTTCCTTATCCTCTGTCAGGAAAAATAAATCGCCACTGGTTGAGTTGTTAAACCTCACCTAAAGCAACTATTAGCTGAAAAATAACAACCTTTTACAACTTTGAAATAAAAACAGAAAATGCTGGAACTGCTCAGCAGCTCAGGCAGCACCTGTGGGGAGAGAAACAGAGTTAACGTTTCAGGTCAATGACCTTTCGTCAGAACTTTGTATTATAACTTTGATCTGTACATTCGAATGCCATCTCATGCCTGGGCTCAAATGTATTGACACTGGTATGAGCACCCCATCTCCACATCACCAGACTGCTCTCCTCAGTAATCACCTTGGAATAGGCTTCAGATTCAAGTCAGAATTGTCAGTACTTTGTTGAAATTCTTCTGTAGAAATGTGAAACCTTGAATGACATACTAATATTGAGCTCGGCTGACTCATTACTTTGATAAGGTAATCTGTCTATGGAAAATATAATTAAATGTTTATTGCAATAACCTATCTGAAATTGAACAACTTGCTGGTTTAAAGCATATTCTTTAGCTTGCACAGAAATGCATTGAATTCACTCAACTGTTTCAGATTACACTTTCAGTAAATATTTATCACCGCTCAGCCAATATGTTTAATCAGTTCTTGATCTCATTAAACGCCTGAAGTACCCTTGCAGACTTGATGCGCCCACCCTGGTCATGCAAATGACCATTCCCAGTATTTGGGTTGGGGTCCGTGTCTTTGAGCTCGGTCAGATGGAGGTTCCGAATGCTCCACAACACAGAGCGGGCCCCCAAGAATTTCAAGCCCACAGGTGTTTTCTCCAACATGGTTGGGAGAGAATATAATTCATGGCCCCTCTCCTGTTTCTTCTCGCCGTCTGTTTCACTGAGTCATTGGTAGAGGTTTGAAAGGTCTTGACCCGGAATGGCATGATGCCTCATGAACATAAGAGGTTTCGGAACATTCCTAAGTTCTCTGTTAATCGGGAATGGTAGTGTAGTGGTTATGTTGCTATACTGGTAATCCAGAGGCATTGACTGATAATCCAGAGAATGTTGAGTTAAAATTCCACCATGTTGGTTTGAGAATTTAATTCAGTTTAAAAAAAATCTGGAAATAAAAAGCTAGTACCGATAAAATTGACCATGTTGGATTTGGGCCACTAATGTTCTTTAGGGAAGGAAACCTGCTGTCTTTGCCCAGTCTGGCCTTTATGTGACTCTCGTCTTACACCAACATGGTTGACTTAACTTTCCTTTGAAGTGATCTCGTTAGCCATCAGTTGTGTCAAAATGCTAAGAAGGCCCACCACCACCTTCTCAGGCAACTAGGGATGAGCAATAAATGCTGGCCGTGCTAGCAACGCCCACATCCTGAGACTGAATTTTTACATCCCAACTTACTCGTACACCTCTCTGAATCTGCACTTGACCCGGCCACCGGTGGGTTTGTAATATTGGGCCTAGGAGACACAGTCCTTCCTGTGGGATCGCACCTTCCTTGTGCTCACCACTTCCATCGATATCATAGGGAACGCCTTACAGGATGCTAAAGATATAAACTCACATCTGACTACTTTCATGACGCAGTACTTTCTTTTGTTTTCTAATTTGTCAGTTACTGTATTAAGAGCTTGCATCATTGTGAAATGCAACTTTGGCGTAATGGTTTGACATTTTGGAAGTTTTTTTGTTAATTGTTGGTGGTGTTGGGCTGTGCCAGGGTCTATTTTGTGAACCACAAAAGACCTCATCCAAAAAAAAAGTGTGTAAAAACGCAATTATACAGTTTATATCCTACTGTTTTCAGCTGGTTGGTTCATTGACACATCTAGTTGTGATGCTGTTTCTGAAATCTAAAATACTCTGAATCAAACAAATCATTTTTATGAATTTTAATGGTTTTTAGAGTCTGTTGTACTTGCAATTACGTGTAGAAAACAGTAAAAATTGATTCAAAAAGATACTGCACTGATCCCAATTGCTTTGGGTGATACTGTTTAACAAGTGGGAGTGGACAAAGTTGTGTTGCTGAGCGGATAACTCAAGGTCAGGGTTTAAGTGATTCCCATTTGCAGTTTGATCTTTAGCCATAGTCGTTGCCTGTTTATTGTCTGTGTGCTCAGCCTGGAGAGCACCTGGTCCAGTACTAGTTTGTTTTCTACTCGTTTCAATGGAAGGTTTTTTATATACTTAGTAAATCATAGAATGATACAGCACAGAAGGAGACCATTTGGCCCATCGTGTCTGTGCTGGCTCTTTGGTAGAGCTAAAAATATCTATTTTTAAATTGGGTATCAGTCATACATGGCAACTTTCAATGTTTCTCTCTGACAGTTAATGATTTGAGAGCTCAGTCAGTATGTTCTGACAAAAATTGACTCTGCTTCCCCTCAGTATCAACCGAGCCCCTTTCCCCTCCCCACTGACCAGGCCCTTCTCCGCTAAGCACTGTCCCTACTCAAGTGCTTAGTCTAATGATCCTTGAATAATACCTTAAGTGGAAACTTTTTGTGAGAACAAAAGATCTTGCCTATAACATGCGGTTACTGGAACCCCTTCCATGAGTGGAAGTATTCGGGTAGGAGCGACACTGAGGGGAGGCGAAGAAGGAGAACGGATGTCACCGTAATGGAGAGGGAGAAGGAGAATGGACGCGGAGAAAGGGAAGTGGCGAGATGATGGGAAGAGGCATGAGCTAAATAGATAAGAATAAAGACAAGAATGAAATGCATGGCAATGAAAGAGTGAGCCAGAAGTTTGGATTGATGCTTTGTGGGGGGTGTAAGTGGAAAAGCTGGGAGCAATCCTTTCTGGGGAAGGAGACAGGAGAGTGCCAGCATTTACTGAGGGGAAGAGTTCTAGCATGCATTGGGAGGGGGGCGTTGGAGGGAGAAAGAGTTTCACTTGACTTGGGGGGATAGCAAACTTGAATGGGGGAGGAAGAACGGTACCAACTCGAATGTGGACGGTTGGATGGAGAGTACCAGCTTGAACAGGTTGGAGGATTATTTGTAATGTAAAAATTCAAAATCCTTCGTGCCCTCAGACCCCCCACCCCGAAAAAAAGGCACCAGCAACTTTGTATCCAACGTTTGGATTTCCCCTTTCAGGGTGACATGTTTTTCAAATGAAGGAATGTTAGTTATTCTTACAGCTTAAGTTACAAAGCCCATGTTGTTACTTGTTTTCACATGCTATAGGCTTATAATCAGGGACATTCTTGAGTTTTCAACTGTTTGGGGGCTTTTTTGTTGTTGAAGCTTTTGCTTGTGTTCTAAGTTGCAATGTATGATCACTGCTTGGGTTCCTGGTGAGGCTATCGCTGTTTTATTTTAATTTGTCTTGTTTTAATTCAGATTTCAGGAGACCAGTGTCCAAACTAATTTTTTTTTTTAAATCAGGAAATTTGTGGGCTAGTACCGGAACAAATAACTACAAAAGCTGCCAGATTGTCATAAAAACCCAACTGGTTCACTAGTGTCTATCGGAGAAAGGAACCTATCCACCCCTACATTGTTTGACCAAATCGTGACTCTCGTCCACAACACCTGATTGACTCTTACTGCCCTCCTAAGTGGCCTAGTAAGCCACTCTGTCACCGCAGTTCAAGAAGAATGTCCATCACCACTTTCTCGGCAACTAGGGAAAGGCAATAAATGTGGCCTTGCCAGCATTACCCATATCTCGAGAGCTGATTTAAAAAAAAAAGCCAGCTCCAGGCAGTGTTCCCTGTCTTATTTTTGGGGGGCGGTCCCTTTAACGGGCTGTGCGGCCCATTCAAATTTTCGCATAGGCGCGGTTTCTTTTCTTGAAAAGTCAGTGAGCGGCCTGTGCGGGATCCCCAGGCCACTGCGTGGCTGCACAGCTTAGCGGGAATGTTGGTTCCAGGCTTTTAAGCTGCTAAATATTACTCCCTTATCCACACGCCAGATAAAATAACTGGAGCTTCTTTTATATTATGCTTTGTGTCATGCTAGTGTTGTTGATTCATTAAAATGACACTAAGTTGACATACTCACTCAAGTTAAAAGGATTGGTGGTGTGAGAAGTGAAGTTTACACTGGTTCAAAAGGGGATGTGCTTTGGTGGTTGAGGGAACATGAAAGGAGTTTGACTCGACGCCTGACCTGAGAGTACTTGACACGATAGGGATGATTTTACTCTCGAGTTATGTTGATTTTCGGGCGTAACTCAAGTGGGTGATGGTGGAAAATTGGATGAGGGCACGTGGAGTCAGAGGCCAGGTGGCAGATTGGATTGAAAGATGTATTAAAAAAGAGAGAGTAGAAGTTAAGGGAAGTTTGTCAGTCAGTTGGAAAGTGGTGTCCCATAGGGATCTGTGCTGGGACCACAGTGGTTCACCATATACATAAATGATTTGGACTCAGGAATTGGCGGTATAGTGTCAACATTTGTAGATGATATCAAATTGGGGGGTAAAAGAAAAGAAAGACTTGCATTTATATCGCACCTTTATGACCTCAGGATGTCCCAAAGCGCTTTACAGCCAATTAAGTACTTTTTTTAAAGTGTAGTTGCTGTTGTAATGTAGGAAATTAGATTACAACAGTGATGTGATGTAATGTAAAGTAGGAAATTACATTACAACAGTGATGTGATGTAGAGCATAACTAATAATGTGGAAGCACCAAAATAAAGGAAGAGATTAAAGGCTTGCAGAGTGGGTGGATAAATGGCAAATGAAATTCAATATGGTACAGTGTGAGTTGATTCATAATGAGGCCACTTATTCCTTAGACGGTAAGAAACTAAATGAGGTACAGGAGCAGAGAGATCTGGGAATACTGATCCATAAATCGCTAAAAGTAGCTATGCAATTGATAAGGCCATAAAGAGTGTAAAGTGCTGGCGTTCATTTCTAGAGGAATAGAATACAAAGCCGGGAGGTCATGTTAAGCTAATATAGAACCATGGTTAGACTACACTTGGAAAACTGTGCAGTCCTGGTCTCCATAATTCAAAAAGGATATTGAAGCTCTGGAGAATGTATAGAAAAGATTTTAAAAGATGTTACCAGAATTAAGGGGATGCAACTATCAGGAAAGATTGAGGAGGCTCGGGCTCTATTCTCTGGAAAGATTCTCTGGAAATACTCTCTGGAAAAGAGAAGACTAAGAGGAGACCTAATAGATGTCTTCAAAATGATGAAGGGGTTTGATAGGATGGATGTTAAGAAACTGTTTCCACTTGTGAGTGATTCCAGAACAAGGGGGCATAAATAAACAATAGCCCCTAACAGATCAAATAAAGAATTTAAGATGGAGTTTCTTTACACAGAGAGTGGTGAGAATGTGGAACTCGCTGCCACATGGACTGGTTGAAGCAGAGAGCATTGATACATTTTAAGGGGAGTCTTGATGCATACACGAGGGAGCAGGGATATGAGGGTAGGGTGGGAAGAGGCCAGTGTTGGTTATAGACACTGCCAAAGACCAATTAGGATGAATGGCTTGTTTCTGTACTGTTTTCTCTTCTTAGGCAGTCCCTCGGAACCGAGGATGACTTGCTTCCACATTAAAAATGAGTTCTCAGGTGACTGATGAGTCCAATGCGCGACCTACAGTCTCTGTCACAGGTGGGGCAGACGGTGGTTGAAGGGGCGGGTGGGTGGGGTGCTTGGGTTGACGTGCGCTCCTTGTGCTGCCTGCGCTTGGCTTCCGCTTGCTCCCGGCGAAGAGAATCGAGGTGTTCGGCGCCTTCCCGGATGCTTCTCCTCCACTTTGTGCGGTCTTGGGCCAGGGATTCTCAGGTGTCGGTGGGGATGTTGCACTTTTTCAAGGAGGCTTTGAGGGTGTCCTTGAAGCATTTCCTCTGCCCACCTGGGGCTCTCTTGCCATGCCAGAGCTCCGAGTAGAGCGCTTGTTTTGGAAGTCTCGTATCGGGCATGCGGACAATGTGACCCGTCCATCAGAGCTGATTGAGCGTGGTCAAAGCTTCGATGCTGGGGATATTGGCCTGAGCCAGAACACTGATGTTGGTGCGCTTATCCTGCCAATGGATTTGCAGGATCTTGCGGAGGCAGCATTGGTGGTACCTCTCCAGTGCTTTGAGGTGCCTGCTGTACATGGTCCATGTCTCTGAGGCATACAGCAGGGCGGGTATCACTGCTGCTCTGTAGACCATGAGCTTAGTGCCGGGTTTGAGGTCCTGGTCTTCAAACACTCTCTTCCTCAGGTGACCGAAGGCTGCACTGGCGCACTGAAGGCGGTGTTGAACTTCGTCATTGACGTCTGCCCTTGTTGACAGTAGGCTCCCGAGGTATGGAAAGTGGTCCACGTTATCCAAGGCCTTGTCGTGGATTTTGATAATCGGGGGGCAGTACTGTATGGCGGGGGCAGGTTGGTAGAGGACCTTTGTCTTACGGATGTTTAGTGCAAGGCCCATGCTCTCGTACGCTTCGGTGAGGGTGTTTACGATAGTTTGGAGTTCGACCTCCGAGTGAGCGCAGACGCAAGTGTCGTCTGCATACTGTAATTCAACGACAGAGGATGGGACGACTTGGATCTGGTAATTCGAAGTAATTCAATGTTGCTCCATTATTCCAATCACTGTGGGTCTACACTGCAGAATGTAGCTGATTGAGGGATAGGTACACGTCTGCAGTTGACCACACTCCTATAGTGTAAAAGTTCCTATACACACATACTTCCACACACCAGAATAAAGTAGCAGTGGTTTCATGAGTTGAAACCTCTTAAACATAATAACTGATCCAGGTCTCCCTACCTATTGTCTATCCAGTTAACTGTTTTCTCCAATATAGTTTAAATTTAAAAAAAAAAGAGATGATGATGTGTATATGTATGTGAAATTGAAATAAAATATGTTAATGAAGTTATTCAGCAGTGTCATCAGGGAAGTTTCCACTCAGTTTACCGTCACTGATTGGTGAGTCTGGATTATAGTACTGGTCCTGCATACAGCTGCTCTGATTCAGATCTGAAGCTGGTAATCGTGGCTGAGAGAACGCAATGTAGCTTAAATGAATCTTCTAAGTGTCCTTCTTAGTTTTGATATGTAAAACAAGTGAAGCCTCTACGTTTCAGGACTATCATGCTTTTACAAAAGCAAAATACTGCAGATGCTGGAAATCTGAAATAACAACAAAAAATGCTGGAAATACTCACCAGGTCAGGCAGCACCTGTGGAGAGAGAAACAGAGTCAGAATGAAAGGTCATCGACCTGGAACTTTAACTCTGTCTCTCTCCACAGATGCTGCCTGACCTGCTGAGGATCTCCAGCACTTTCTGTTTCTATCATGCTTTTAGTTAGTAGATTAAATTAATTAATAAAAAATGATCTAAAGCTATTCATAATTCATTACTAATGTTCAGACCTTTATATTCAGTAAGCTTGTTTAATTCCATGTCTTAACATCAATTAATCTGCTTTAATGCAAGGGCTTAAAATGGCTGCTGTTACCTAGAAATTAAGATTTTCAAGCAGCATCATGATCCTTAGAGATGATTATTGGAGCAGTGTTACTGTTTGTTTTTGCCACATATTTCAACAGCCAACTTCGATAAGCTGCCAAGTGACACATACATTAAGTAACCTTGGTTTAAATTCCTATCCCTGCTGAAATTTTCAGCCAGGTTTATGAGTAATGGGTGATAATACCGAGATTGCAAGAGCATCAGGTACTGACAGAAGAGATGTGAGGAGAAAAAGATTGCACAGATAAGATAGTCCATGATATATGTGAATTGTTAGAGTGCTTCATGTTTTTTTCAGTGGTTGATTTTGTCAGAGGTGATTTATTCAGTTTTTTTTTACTATTATAGACTATCATATTGTATCCAGTGCAGGAACACGGTATAGCTTTTTAGACATCACTTGTTAAAGTGATATACAGAGCCAATATTGGAAAGTGGTTGTAAATGATATGGCTCTACCTACTGTCGGAAACCTCTAGAGCATCTGCTGAAATGGTTGTGTTATCTCACTAAAATAGAACAGCACTAACCTCAGAAACTGAAGGGATTAAATTCTGTTTGAGAACAACTTGTTCCACGTATTCAACAATTCCCATTCATGGTTTATTGCACACACAAAATTAAAGTTGCATTATGAGCCACACTTTGAATATTATAAACCATTTTGTTTCCCTAGAATGTGATGTAAGGGTATATTTCCAACCACTGTCCTGCAGGGGAGCAAGAGCTACTGGGGAACCATAAAATCTGTCTCTGATCCATGTAGCTGCATCTGAACAATTTTCCAGCAGCCCACCTAAAGTTTTCTCTGTGAGAAAGAGCCATGGCTTCATCTAAATGGTTTAGGATTGGATTGCCCTAGACAAGCCCTTCACCCATCTGGAGTGGATTTAAGATTATGGAACTGTTAATAGGATACAAGGCTTTTTAGCTTATTTCCTATTTTCAAGTTTAATAGTAGCTTTTAGTGCTGGCTTCTGTTTTTTATGTTGGTATTTTTAATTCAAACTTTTTTGGAGGGAGTGTTTTCTTTCTTGTAACAGCATGTAATGCTTATCTGGCATTTAAAACAGCTGAACTTTGCCAGGACAGGAGGAGCTGAAAAAAGAGGACATGAGAACGGAGCTCTTAGAATAGAAACTTTCACAGAACCTTAAGGAGCAACAAAGCATCTAAGTGAAGTGACCCCTGGTGGCCAGCATGTCAAATTAAAATTAATGATGGGGATTGCTTTTAAAGCACCACAAATACAGTATTTCATAGTTGAAGTGGTACAAGTTGAAAGAAGGCGCACCAAGGAGATTAACGGGCACTAGAGCTGGACTGGCCGCACCTGCCATTATGCTCCCAACCATATCTGCAGGCCTTGGCACACCTACCGGGGCAGTGACCATGGGGAGCTGGTTCTACATGCTCTACGGCAGCATGGAGCAAGTTGCAGATCTGTGCCATTGCTACAAGGACACTTGCAGCACAACTATAGGGATGTGGCAGTGGCATTTATGGTCACTTCCTACCTAAACCCTTTTCCTCCACCTCCTTCCAGGCTAGCACAGGGATGATCAGCCAATGTGCTGCCCGCACATGTATCAGATAGGTAGCTGATTTCTTGTACAGCAGGTACTGAACAACAACAGCAGCAGCATGACACAATTGCCCAATTGCTGCATTTCTCAAAGTATGAACAAACAAACTTATATTTAATTAGCTCCTTATCACTTCTCTTGGGCAGTTCCAAAGCACTTCAAACACAATGAATTGCTTTTTAAATGTAGTTACTGTTATATCGGTGATCACAGCAGTCATTTTGTGCACGGTGATGTCCATAACAACACTGAGAAATAAAGCCAATTAATCTGCTTTTGATGGTGGCGGCTGAGGGAAAAATATTGGCAATGACACAGAGAACTCCCAGCTCCTCTTTGGATAGTACCATGGGATCTTTGATATTCTTTTCAACCACAGCAACATAAGAAATAGGAGCAGGAGTAGGCCATACGGCCCCTCGGGCCTGCTCCGCCATTCAATAGGATCATGGCTGATCTGAATCTAGATTCACGTCCACTTCCCTGCCCTCTCCCCGTAACCCCTAATTCCCTTATCTGCTAGGAAAATGTCTATCTCCATTTTAAATGTATTTAATGTTGCAGCTTCCACAGCTCTCTGGGGTAGCAAATTCCATAGATTTACTACCCTCTGAGTGAAGAAGTTTCTCCTCATCTCAGTTTTGAAAGGGCAGCCCCTTATTCTAAGATTATGCCCCCTAGTTCTAGTCTCACCCATCAGTGGAAACATCCTCACCGCATCCACCCGATCAAGACCCCTCACAATCTTATATGTTTCGATAAGATCGCCTCTCATTCTTCTGAACTCCAATGAGTAGCGTCCCAACCTACTCAACCTTTCCTCATACGTCAACCCCCTCATCTCTGGAATCAACCGAGTGAACCTTCTCTGAACCGCCTCGAGAGCAAGTATATCTTTTCTTAAATATGGAAACCAAAACTGCACGCAGCATTCCAGGTGTGGCCTCACCAATACCCTGTATAACTGCAGCAAGACTTCCCTGATTTTATACTCCATCCCCCTTGCAATAAAAGCCAAGATTCCATTGGCCTTCCTGATCACCTGCTGCACCTGCATACTAACTTTGTGTTTCATGCACCAGGACCCCCAGATCCCTTTGTACTGTAGCACTTTGCAGTTTCTCTCCATTTAGATAATAACTTGCTCTTTGATTTTTTTCTGCCGAAGTGCATAACCTCACACTTTCCAACATTATATTGCATCTGCCAAATCTCTGCCCACTCACTTAGCCTGTCTATGTCCTTTTGCAGGTTTTTTATGTCCTCCTCACTCACTGCTTTCCCTCCCATCTTTGTATCGTCGGCAAACTTGGATATGTTGCACTCGGTCCCTTCCTCCAAATCGTTAATATAGATTGTAAAGAGTTGGGGTCCCAGCACTGACCCCTGCGGAACACCACTAGTTACTGATTGCCAGCCCGAGAATGAACCCTTTATCCCAACTCTTTGTTTTCTGTTAGATAGCCAATCTTCCACCCATGCCAGTGTATTACCCCCAATCCCGTGATTTTTTTATCTTGATCAGTAATCTTTTGTGTGGAACCTTGTCAAATGCCTTTTGGAAGTCCAAATACACTACATCCACTGGTTCCCCTTTATCCACCCTGTATGTTACATCCTCAAAGAATTCGAGCAAATTTGTCAAACATGACTTCCCTTTCGTAAAACCTGTCCTATTAAATTATGTTTATCCAAATGCTCTGTTACTGTTTCCTTAATAATGGACTCCAACATTTTGCCAACCACAGATGTTAGGCTAACTGGTCTATAGTTTCCAGCTTTTTGTCTACTTCCCTTCTTAAATAAGGGTGTTACATTAGCAGTTTTCCAATCTGCCAGGACCTTTCCTGAGTCCAGGGAGTTCTGGAAAATGATCACCAATGCATCCACAATCCCTACCGTCACTTCTCTCAAGACCCTAGGATGTAGGCCATCGGGTCCGGGGGATTTATCCGCCTTAAGTCCCATTATTTTACTGAGTACCATCTCCTTAGTGATTTTAATCGTCTTTAGCACCTGCCCCCTCCCCCCCATTGCCCCCTGTTTGTCCAGTGTTGGGATATTTTTAGTGTCCTCTACTGTAAAGACTGATACAAAATATTTGTTCAGCGTCTTTGCCATCTCCATGTTCCCCACCACTAGTTTCCCGGTCCCATCCTCTAAGGGACCAACGTTCACTTTAGCCACCCTTTTTCTTTTTATATAGCTGTAGAAACTCTTGCTATCTGTTTTTATATTTTTTGCTAGTTTACTTTCATAATCTATCTTCCCTTTCTTAATTAATCTTTTAGTTATTGTTTGCTGGCTTTTAAATGCTTCCCAATCTTCTATCCTCCCACTAGATTTGGCTACTTTATATGCCCTTGTTTTCAGTCGAATACTATTCTTTAGTATGGCTGTCTTTTCTTTTACTCCCCTTTTTCATCAGTGGAATATATTTATCTTGAAAGATGTGAAATATCTCCTTGAATGTAGACCACTGCTCTTGTACCGTCTTACACTTTAATCTGTTTTCCCAGTCCACTTTAGTCACTTCTACTCTCATACCTTCATGGCCTCCTTTATTTAAGCTTAGTACGCTGGTTTGAGATCCAACTCTCTCACCCTCAAACTGAATTTGGAATTCAACCATATTATGGTCACTCATTCCAAGGGGATCCTTTACTAGGACATTTTTTATTAATCCTGTCTCATTACACAGGACCAGATCTAAGATTGCCTGCCCCCTGGTTGGTTCAGTTACATACTGCTCAAGGAACCCGTCCCTAATACACTCTATGAACTCTTCCTCAATGCTGCCATGCCCAATTTGATTAGTCCAGTCAATATGAAAGTTAAAATTCCCCATGATTATAGCTGTTCCCTTATTACAAGCCCCAACTATTTCCTGATTTATACTCCGACCAACAGAGTTGCAACTGTTAGGAGGCCTATAGACTACGCCCACAAGTGACTTTTTCCCCTTATTATTCCTTATCTCCACCCAAACTGTTTGACTATCCTGATCCTTTGACCCAATATCATTTCTGACTATTGCAGTGATTCCATCCTTGATTAACATAGCAACCCCACCTCCCTTTCCTTCCTGTCTGTCCTTCCTAATTGTCAAATACCCTTGTATGTTTAGTTCCCAGTCATGATTATCTTGCAGCCATGTTTCCGTAATGGCCACCAGATCATACCCATGTGTAGCTATTTGCACCGTCAACTCGTCAATTTTGTTACGAGTGCTGCGTGCGTTCAGATAAAGAACTTTCAAACAGATTAGGCTGAGGTTTAATGTCTCCTTCCAAAGACCTCTTGATTTACCATTTCATCCTAAGTAAAAGCGTCAGTTATGGCAGCCATGGGGCCATTGCAAATGTTTCATGGCCACTTTTGCTGATAATCAGCTATTTATTTCCAGATTTTAAAAAAAGATTTCAAATTTGCAAACTCCCATGGTGGAATTTGAATTCATGTTTTCTGGATTATTTGTTCAGGCCTCTGTATTACCAATCGATTAACATTGCATTACTGTACCTCCTATACTGATCAGTGCAGCACTGAGGGAGTGCTGCATTGTCAGAGTTGCCATTTTACAGATGAGATACACCAAAGCCCCATCTGCCTGTTTAGTAAACATAATATTCAAAAAAGAGCAGGTTATTTTTGGAATGTTCCCTTTAAGCCGCGCAGCGCTTTGGAGCTCCTGTGTAGCTGGCTCTCTGGCTTTTAAATACAAAATCCGCGCATGCGCAGATTTTTGAATGGGTTGTTAAAGGGGCCACGCGGCCCCAAAAAAACGAGAGGGAACACTGATTTTCTGCCAGTATCCTGACCATTATTCATCCCTCAACAAAACAAGGTAACTGGTCATTTATCTCATTTGTGTTTGCTGTGTGCTAATTGGCTGTCATGTTTGTCTACCTAACCATGATTACGCTTCAAAAGTAATTCATTGGTTGTGAAGCAATTTGGGTCATCCTGAAGACTTGAAAGGCATTATAAAAAATGCAAGTTCTTTTTGTGTATGCCTGAGATTCTATACCTGGCCGTGGAGGAAAAGTAAAGAAAGACTTGTATTTATATAGCGCCTTTCACGACCTCAGAACGCCCCAAAGCGCTTTACAGCCAATGAAGTACTTCTGAAGTGTAGTCACTGATGTAATGTAGGAAATGTGTGTAATGAAATCTGTTTGTCTTGATCCTGTTTGCACTCATGTATATTACCCTCCCCCACTGTGTATAGTTTCACTTCCTCTTTCCCGACTAACCTGGGAAGTTCCAGGTCTTGGCTCTTGGCTCCGCCCCTGACTTCTCTTTCATAAAGATCCCAGGATCTGTATGACTCATTCCTGTGAACCAGTCGGCGTGTTGAGATGTTAGCTCTGATCTTAGTGATTAAAAGCCAACTTGTTTAAGTCTATAACTTCTAGTTTTGTGGTTATTGAAGGCCCATCAATTTTAATCACTAAAGAATACTAGGATGGATCGACTCCTAAAATGAGAGCGTCTGGACTTGGATCCACATTCTGCTGAAGCATCAAATCAATTTGGACACTGGCTCAAATGCTTCGAACTCTTCGCGGGGGCCTCATCCGCTAGCGAGGTAGATAAACTGAGTCTACTGACTACTCGCGTAAGTCATCGGATTTATTCGTTCATCCGGGACGCCACCTCTTACATGGAGGCCATCACTATCCTGAAGGCCCAATACCAGAGGCCGGTAAACGAAGTGTACGCCAGACATCTGCTGGCTACACGCAGGCAGCGAGCAGAGGAATCAATGGACGATTTTTTACAGGGCCTAAAGGACCTGGCCCGGGACTGTAACTGCAAGGCTGTGACGGCCAACGCGTACTCTGACGAATTGGTCCGCGATTCCTTCATCACTGGCCTCAAATCGAATTATATCTGGCAGAGACTGCTGGAGAAGGAGGTCCTGGACTTAAAAAAGGCAGTGGCCACTGCGCGATCGCTGGACGTGGCCCAGAAAAACTCTGACTCTTATTCTTCCGGCCATGCGGCCCTCACCGCCTCGTGCGCGCCGAGGGGGCCGCCATCTTGGAATCAGCCGTCTTCCCCATCCAGGTCTCAGACCAGCTCTACGCCGCCGGAGTCCCCACACAGAAGTTCACCCAGGAGTCCTACTACAGCGGCAATGTCTCGAGGCCCGAAATGCTACTTCTGCGGCCAGGCCAAGCACCCCAGACAACGATGCCCAGCGAAGGATGCTACATGCTTCAAATGTAAGAAAAAGGGGCATTTTAGCAAAGTCTGCAGGGGGAATCCGATTTCCAACTCCGTCACTGCCTCGTGCGTGCCGTGCGGGCCGTCATCTTGGGATCTGCCATCTTTTCCCGACTCAACGGCCGCCCAGGGCCCAACAGTGGCTTCGATCACGGTGGATCAATCCAGGCCACACCCGTTGACAAAATCCATGATGGACATACAGGTAAACGGGAATTTAACGAAATGTTTAATTGACTGTGGGAGTACCGAGAGTTTTATCCACCCTAGCCTGGTACGGCGGCACTCATTAACGGTAACCCCTACACGGAGCAGAATTGCTATGACTGCTAAGCCCCACACTTCGGACATTTTGGGCTACTGTGTGGTAACACTGACTGTAAAAGGCACGGACTACAAGGATTTTAAACTCCTCGTGATGCCAGAACTCTGTGTTAATGTAATCTTGGGCCTGGACTTCCAGTGCCACCACGAAAGTGTCACGCTAGCATATGGCGGGTCCCAGTCGCCACTCACAGTCTGTGGCCTATCAACCTTAAAAATCAGCCCGCCCTCTTTATTCGCTAATCTCGCTCCGAACTGTAGGCCCATAGCAACCAAAAGTAGACGGTACAGTCTGGAAGACAGACACTTTATCAAGGCGGAAGGGGACAGACTCCTGCGGGAAGGCATTATTGAATGCAGTACCAGCCCGTGGCGTGCCCAAGTAGTCATAGTTAAAAATAGCGAAAAGAAACGGATGGTAATTGACTACAGCCAGACTGTTAATATTTATACCCAGCTGGACGCCTACCCTTTACCCCGCATATCAGAAATGGTCAACCAGATTGCGCAATACCGAGTCTTCTCGACTATCGACCTCAAATCCGCGTATCACCAGCTCCCCATTAGAACGGAGGACCGCCCATACATCGCCTTCGAGGCGAACGGACGCCTCTACCATTTTCTCAGCGTGCCCTTCGGGGTAACAAATGGGGTCTTGGTCTTCCAACGTGAGATGGACCGCATGGTTGACGAGAATAAACTACAAGCTACCTACCCCTATCTGGACAATGTCACTATCTGCGGGCACAACCAGCAAGACCATGATCTAAATCTTGCGAGATTTTTAAAAACTGCCCTAAAGCTGAATCTAACCTACAACGAAGACAAATGTGTATTCAACACAACCCGTCTCTGTATCCTCGGCTGTGTGGTGGAAGATGGGGTAATTGGACCGGACCCTGACTGATTACGCCCCCTAAAGGAACTGCCCCTGCCACACAATCCCAAAGCTTTAAAAAGGTGCCTGGGATTTTTTTCGTATTATGCCCAATGGGTGCCCAATTACTCTTGATAAGGCCCGACCCCTCATTAAATCGACGTCCTTCCCACTATCAGCTGAAGCTCGGGAGGCTTTCACCAGTATTAAACAGGACATTGAAAGGGCTGCAGTGTGTGCAGTGGACGAACGCATTCCCTTTCAAGTCGAAAGCGATGCGTCAGACTTTGCCTTAGCTGCGACCCTCAATCAGGCTGGGAGACCTGTGGTCGCCTTCTCCCGAACCCTTCAGGGACCTGAAATCAGGCACTCTTCTGTCGAGAAGGAGGCACAGGCTATAGTGGAGGCAGTGCGGCACTGGAGACACTACCTAGCCGGCAAACGTTTCACCCTGCTCACCGACCAGCGGTCGGTGGCTTTCATGTTTAATAACAAACAAAGGGGGAAAATCAAGAATGACAAAATACTCAGGTGGAGGATTGAACGATCCACGTTCGACTATGATATTATTTACAGGCCGGGAGCCCTTAATGAACCCCCAGACGCCCTATCGCGGGGAATGTGTGCCAGCATTCATACAGACAAATTACAGGGTCTCCACAACGACCTCTGTCACCCAGGGGTCACCCGACTATACCATTTTATAAAGTCCCGCAATCTGCCCCACTCCGTCGAGGAGGTCAGGGCAATGACCAGAGCCTGCCGCATCTGTGCGGAATGCAAGCCTCGTTTCTACAGGCCTGACCGTGCACACCTTATCAAAGCCACACGGCCATTCGAGCGCCTAAGTCTGGACTTCAAGGGACCCCTTCCCTCTGCCGACCGCAACGTATACTTCCTCAATATCATTGATGAATATTCCTGCTTCCCCTTCGCCATTCCCTGCCCAGACATGACCAGTGCCACGGTCATCAAATGTCTCTGTAATCTATTCTGCATGTTTGGCATGCCGAACTACATACACAGCGATAGGGGGACGTCATTCATGAGTGACGAGCTGCGCCAGTTCTTGCCCTCGAAGGGGATAGCCACTAGCAGAACCACTAGCTACGACCCCCGGGGTAATGGGCAAGTGGAAAGGGAGAATGCTACTGTTTGGAAGGCTGTCACGTTAGCCTTAAAGTCAAAAGGCCTTCCGACCTCCCGCTGGCAGGAAGTCCTCCCAGACGTGCTCCACTCCATAAGGTCTCTGCTATGTACTGCCACTAAAGCTACCCCTCACGAAAAGATGTTCGTTTTCCCCCGGAAATCCACCTCGGGCATATCTCTACCCGCGTGGCTGACGTCTCCGGGGACAGTACTATTGCGGAAGCACGTGAGAGGCCATAAAACGGACCCCCTTGTGGAAAAGGTACAGCTCCTCCATGCAAACCCTCAGTACGCCTATATCGAATACTCTGACGGGCGAGAGGACACTGTTTCCATAAAAGACCTCGCTCCCTCGGGGAGCGGAGAGAACGATGGGAGACTACCCGATGAAGACCTACACTACAAAGAGACAGGACGCCCAGAGGTATCAATACCCAACTTTAACCTGGAGGACACTGCAGATAACCTGGAAGACACTGCGGAGGCCCGGACAGTGGAGGAACCAGAATCCACTCCCCTAGAGGCACCCCAACCGGCTTTGCGCCGATCACTGAGAACTGCAAAACCTCCTGACAGACTCACTTACACCAACTTTTAAGAAACATCACCCCGATGGACTAAATCTATAGAAGGGGTGAATGTAACGAAATCTGTTTGTCTTGATCCTGTTTGCACTCACGTATATTACCCTCCCCCACTGTGTATAGCTTCACTTCCTCTTTCCCGACTAACCTGGGAGGTTCCAGGTCTTGGCTCTTGGCTCCGCCCCTGACTTCTCTTACATAAGGATCCCAGGATCTGTATGACTCATTCCTGTGAACCAGTCGGCGTGTTGAGATGTTAGCTCTGATCTTAGTGATTAAAAGCCAACTTGTTTAAGTCTATAACTTCTAGTTTTGTGGTTATTGAAGGCCCATCAACGTGGCAGCCAATTTGCGCACAGCAAGCTTTCAAAAACAACAATGTGACAATGACCAGATAATCTGTTTTAGTGATGTTGATTGAAGGATAAATATTGGCCAGGTCACCAGGGAGAATTCCCCTGCTCTTCTTTGAAATAGTGCCATGGGATCTTTTACATCCACCTTTGGCAGTGCAGCACCCCCTTAGTACTGCACTGGAGTGCCAGCCTAGATTTTTGTGTTTAAGTCTCTGGAGTGGGACTTGAATCCACAACTTTCGGACTCGGAGATGGGAGTGTTACCAACTGAGCCATGGATAGGTTTTTTGTAGTTATTTATATTTACTTCTTCAGTGTTATACAATAGTTTCGTCGATGAAGAGCTCTTCCAATTGGATTCCAGTATTGGAACTTAATTGCAGTCAATCTCTTCAAAATTTCTGCCCCAAGTAACTTACTGGGGCTGTATATATAATTAGATTGGAAATCACATGATGGTGGCCAGCCTGTGAATTTTAAAGTAATAAACAACTCTGCATGCTTTAATATAGTTAATGAGTGAAGGTTGTGATACACCAGAAGGGACAAAAAGGTCATCTGTATTAATTATTGTAAAAGCTTGGATTCAATCATTCATATCTTACACTGACCAAATCGAGAAACTGTCAGATCTATCTTGCCACAGTAAAGTGGGTCAGTGATTTTCTTACGGATTGAATTCACAGGGTAGAATCAGAAATCAAATGGTGTCCTGTCTTGTTCGTTTCCACCAATAATCTTTTCTTCTGGCATCCTCCAACATTGTTTCTGAAGGTGCTGACATACTGGAGTGCAATTCCACAGACACTGGCAGCCCTCTGGTGTTTTACACAAGCAGCGCTTCAAGTGTGAGCCGAGTGAGTGAGTGATTGGAGGTGGGCCAGAGGAGGGAATCACAGCTCTGCCTCATCCTCTGTTCACCTGACAAAGGCCATCAACCCATTGTGTCTGTGCCAGCTCTGAAAGAGCTATATAATTAGTTCCACTCCCCTGCTCTTTCCCCATAGCCCTGCAATTTTTTCCTTTTAAGTATTTATCCAATTCCCTTTTGAAAGTTACTATTGAATCTGCTTCCACCACTCTTTCAGGCAGTGCATTCTAGATCATAATATAACAGAACAAGCATGGACATTTTGCAGCAGGGGTCATTGGGAACAGGAGTGGAAACCCTGGCTGATTTTCTCCATCCTACTTGGGGGACAGTGAGGCTATAGCACCCCCACTCCTGCTTCAGCTGACATTGGCTAACTCAGTAGTGACCTTAGATCTTCCTGATGTGTGTGACTCAGTACCACATCATGTGTACATCTATCCACCGAGCCACTAGGGGAGTTATTCCTCTCTTAATCTTAAATAGTTAATTTATTTAATCTAATGAGACCATTTTTGAGTAGTGTTGAACCTGACAAATGACATGCAATATGGTTTGAATACTGTTATTTTAGTTCAAAGAAATTTCATAAAGTTGGCTCTTCCATTGGCTTAAAGGGTCAAGATACTGTTTACACCCAAGAGGAAAAATCAGCCAGGGTTCCTGCTCCTCATTTCTATCCCATGTACATGTGAGCTGGGAGAGGCGCAAGTGCAGATGTTGAGCCGGGACAAGCGCGAGTGCAGATGTTGAGCCGGGACAGGTGCGAGTGCAGATGTTGAGCCGGGACAGGTGCGAGTGCAGATGTTGAGCCGGGACACGCGCGAGTGCAGATGTTGAGCTGGGACAAGCGCGAGTGCAGATGTTGAGCCGGGACAAGCGCGAGTGCAGATGTTGAGCCGGGGCAGGCGCGAGTGCAGATGTTGAGCCGGGGCAGGCGCGAGCGCAGATGTTGAGCCGGGGCAGGCGCGAGTGCAGATGTTGAGCCGGGGCAGGTGCGAGCGCAGATGTTGAGCCAGGGAAGGCGCGAGCGCAGATGTTGAGCCGGGGCAGGCGCGAGCGCAGATGTTGAGCCGGGGCAGGCGCGAGCGGCGATGTTGAGCCGGGACAGGCGCGAGTGCAGATGTTGAGCCGGGACAGGCGCGAGTGCTGATGTTGAGCCGGGGCAGGCGCGTGTGCAGATGTTGAGCCGGGGCAGGCGCGTGTGCAGATATTGAGCCGGGGCAGGCGCGTGTGCAGATGTTGAGCCGGGGCAGGCGCGAGTGCAGATGTTGAACCGGGGCAGGCGCGAGTGCAGATGTTGAACCGGGGCAGGCGCGTGTGCAGATGTTGAGCCGGGGCAGGCGCGTGTGCAGATGTTGAGCCGGGGCAGGCGCGTGTGCAGATGTTGAGCCGGGGCAGGCGCGTGTGCAGATGTTGAGCCGGGGCAGGCGCGAGTGCAGATGTTGAGCCGGGGCAGGCGCGAGTGCAGATGTTGAGCCGGGGCAGGTACGTGTGCAGATGTTGAGCCGGGGCAGTATTGACTCGTCTGCCATCTCCCCGCCCCCCCCCCCCCCATTGCCAATAGCCACCTGACACTATGTATGTTCACACGTGAAGAAAGAGCACTTGGATCAGGTAATGCAGGGTTCTCAACACCCATGGAACTGTGCCCAAGCAAGATTTAGCCTCTTCAGGAGAAGAAGATGGCAGAAAATTGACCAAAAAAAATGGGTAAACTCACAAAGGTTAAAAAATGAAAATGGACTGTTGATGTATCAGGTCAGCAGCAAGCTGAGCGCCACAGTACAGTTACAATCACTGAATTGTGATTTCGTTATGAAAGTTAAATATTATACACTTCTGTTTAATAATTTTGTTACAACTACAATAGTATTTCATATTTATGGTACAAATAAATAGATATATTTTACAAAGGTGTTAACCTTGAGGTTATTACTTAAAAACTCCATTCTTGTGATGCCATCAGACCTCCTCAGCTTTATTATCTAGGCACACGTGACAAGGAGGTATCTGTTACTTGTATTGTCTCACTCAAGAAAGCTATGTTTGTTGTGGTGGTATTCATTATTTGTGCACAAGATAATAATCCACCCTTGTTTAGAGCGTGCATAGCAGGTATGGCCTGAAGGTGAAAATAAATAAGTTGATTTACAAAAGTGAACAGAAATAATGACGTTAAGTTTACACTTTGGTAGATAGAAGAAAGATTATTTGCCTTTGTTGTGATAACATTGAAGATTTAAAGCTATATAACATAAGTTTAATCACTTTCTTAATAATAGCAGGCAAACTTATCTGGCTAAAAATGTACAAGCATGATGTGCACCAGCAGCCAAATATGAAAAGTTTTGTGCTTTTAGTATTAACTGTGATAATTATTTGTGCAGCAAATCATGATGTTTGTAACTTGGACAGTGTGAATTGTATCTCTTAGGCAGTATATTAACATAATAACTCCTTTAAAAAGAGGTGAATACATATTAAGTAGCAAATGGGATTAAAGACGATACAGATAAATATGGATTGAGATGATTAAGCACGGCACAAGACATAATGGGCAGCAGCTAACCAGGGTTGAATATTAGAGATGTGAGGATGGATAGACATGCTAGGGTTTTGCTTGATTCTCTTTGGGGAGCAGGGAATCTCTGCAGGCCTTTCCATTAAGAAATTAAATAGGTGGGCTAGAGTACTTAAGGTAGATGTTACATGATCTGTGAAGGAGTGGGCTTCATGGATCAAGTAGCCTTTTCTCATTCATCCTTCCTTCCACACTTCTGGAACTGATGTTTGCGTATTACGGGTAAGTGCTTATAGCAGGCACTGCCAATCAAATAATATACCCAGTTTCCAGTGCAGAATAGCAAACATTATTTACAACAATCTATTACAATTTTTACACATAATGTACAGTCCCACATAATAGACACCCGAGTTACAAACCCATTCTTCATTGTAAAATGATGCATAGAAACCATAATATAGGATCAATGCTTGTGTGCTTTTAAAACATGTACTGTGTATATTCCTGGGTGCATGTTCTTTCGGCTGTCCACTATATTTATGTGTTTCGTTGCAAATTCTGCAGTAAACTGTGGACTGCTATGCAATGTTCCCTCTAGGCTGTGCGCATGCGCGGCCGTGCAGCAGTCTGGAAGGTACCGCTCACCAGTTGTTCCCTCTAAGATACTGCGAGGCCGTGCACCAAATTTAAAGGTACCGTGCATTGAAATAAACAGGCCATGCACAACAAAGAAAACTTAGAGGGTACAAACTGAGCAGCACTTAGATAAATAAAATGGCCGTGTTAAATTTTGTTCAGCACAGCAGGCTGAGCACTGTTGTACAATGCTAGATACAACATTGGACTATTGACTAGGCAACCTCAGTTAGATTCCCAGTTTCAGCTGACTCTTGGGTATCCCCTAGAGGCTGAGATGCCTTTTTGTCTGTATATATACGTGTGTGTGTGTAGCTGAAAAGCAAAATGACTTGAAGCTGCTTTTTTGCAGAAACATTATTTGACGTGCAACGTCTGAATTCGTGCCTCAATCACCTTTGGGGGCGATGCAACCCAATATCGCGCCAGGCGGCGATAAGTTGCATCTGGCTATAAACTTTGCGCAGCGCCAGTTCTAACGCCTCAAGCGGGGCTATACCCAATTTCTAGGCCATTCTGTCTAATTGACTTGCATATAGATCTATTCTATAAGGGTCTTTCGTGTCCATGTATGTATGCATAAGGGAAGATCAGGCCTTGACCTTCTATGTTACGTGTTACAAGTGCTGGAATATAGCAATAATTCATTCGCTTGTGTCCTATGTTGATTGCATTGATTTCCGAGCAGGTAAAGCTAACACTGGTCAGACTGCCACTAATTTAACTTCTGTGTGTTTAGTGTATGTGTGTGGAACCTGCCACATATCCAGACCACCAGAAGCAGGAACAGTGTCATGATCTGTGCATTTAATGCTAAGATCATTTTTATGATAAACTACCCCCTCTTCTCTCCTTAAAAATTCTTTTGTTTTGATAGTGAACGCTACTGACATCAGAAGGTGAGCTGATCTGAATTAGACTCAGAAATTTCAGCATGGAAGTAGGCCTTTTGGTCCATTTGAAGGCATTTCTGGCCCTGGCAATATGAGAGAGTTTAAGATATATTCATTGCTTCAGCTTCAACTGTGCATTTTAATTTAGTTCCCTTGACTTGTCGGTATTGCTTTCTGTTCAAGTCAATTCCATCAGTAGTCTAATCAGTACTCAACATTTTAAAATATACTAGTGAATCTCCTGTGGCACTGCTTGCTTGTGGAGTTTAGCTGTTAATTTAGCCTGTCCCTGTATGGTCATTGCTCTAAATAGGCAAATCCCGGTAAATGGGGGAATTTGTAAAGAGTGAAGGTGTGAAATCCATCGGCTCCTCCGTTGAGCTGAGCTGGTCCAGGTGGGTGAAGTGGGGGGAGGGCCATGGAGAATCAGACATTGGGCAGTTCAATTTTGGATTGCTGAAGAAACGTATCTGTCCCAATTGTGATGGGGCTCCACTGGTCCCTTTAAGGCGTTCTGGTTAGGCCACTCTACGCCATAATTGCAACGAGGTCCTATTGATGTCACAGGACCCCCGATCTGAATTGTATAATTAGGCTCCGATCTGTTTCTGACCGGGGCCTTGACTGCCTATCTGAAGGTTCAAATCAAAATGGCGGCGGCAGAACATTGGTGGCCGAGTTCTGCACCGCTAATTTTGAGCACGCTACCACCCCAACTAGCAAATCACGTGTGGTATTGCTCATGGTGAGTCCAAGATTACATTTGTTGCTCTCTGTCTGTCTCTCTAAAGTAAAACTTAAAAATAGTGTTTATAGCCTAAGGAAAAATGCTTGCACCTACACTGATGGTGATGCATGCTGGGAGATTGTGCATGCTGGGAGATTGTCCATGCTGAGACTGCAGCATCCTGGGAATTACAGACACAGCTGTAGTTAGTGAAGAGTGAAAGCTCTAGAAAGAATTTCAACTCCAAGTCCAGTTTTTAGAGAGAAGCGGAGACCTCCAAATAAAAATGTAATTGTTGCTATGAAAAACACTAAAGACAATTATCATGATGGGCCGAATGGACTCCTCCTGTGCTGTACGAGCCTGTGAATGTAAATATTAGTAATTAGCAGCTTTAGTTGCAATAAGGATCTGGCTAAATGCTGCTTCACGGTGACTGTGGCTTGCACAATGTCCTGTGGGAACACACGTAAGTCTTTACGTGCATATTTTGTGCAATATATTTCCCTGAAAGGGCAGTGTATTTATCACTAAATGCTGTAAGTAGTGTTATACACTCTTATTCTACAAAATAACAAATATTACAAAATAATTTGGAATTGCTGTATTATGGTGGTTGATTATATTCCTCTTCAACCCTCGGTACCAGACAAAGGGTAGGTGTTGATGAAAAGCTAATATTTAATATTTTTTAGCTTTCATAGTGCAGAAAGGATTATAGTTGAAGGAGTTAACAATGTACTGCGCTGCAATGCATGTGGTGTAATGTGTCCTTGGAGAATGCGATCAGGGTTTGAGAGCTGATTTTCAGCAGAGCTGTGTTTAGCACTAGCAAGGGTGGAGCCTAATCACATGCATCCAGCAGAGAAAGAGAAGAGAGCTCTACACATTCACTAGTGTCACAGCTGCATCACTGGGGAAACACACTGAGAGTGCGGCATCAGCACCTTTTGCAGCCTTCTAAGCAGGACTTAACTGGAAACCTTTGTATTTACGTTGATAGCACATCATTTATATCTGATAATAATTCCGACTGAAGGATTAATGGTTTACTGACAGCAGCTACTGGTCTTCACAGCACTGTCCAAGGATATGCCTGTGGACTGAAGGAGGACAACATTAAGATTACAAAGGCATTTGTAATAGAGGTGAAGACCCTATTTAACAAAATAGCATTTGGTGAATGCCCTGCATTTTGTTGAACATGTAGAGCAAGATATTGGGGATTATATTTTGTTGGAAATCTATTTTAGTCTTGGGCATTTGTCTGTTCCCTACTGTCTTGAAAATCCAATCGTTTGTAATGATGTTGCTGTGTATATTGAAGACTGTCAGCTAGTGGATAGAAGCACTGTCAGGGCCCTGCACAAATATAACCAGGTACAGTATTTGCGTTGTGTTAAATGTCTGCATCACCTCTAGACTTACTGAACCATTTATTTAGAATCTTTGTTTAATTTGGAAATACACAAACAAGAAACTGAAATGTTATGCATTATATTTGTGATTTCAGTTTTATGTTTGTATGTACAGTGCCGTATATGCTTTACATCAAGATTTCTTGCATACATATTCAGCATTTACTGTCATTGTTTGTCTTCAGATGCTTATACAGTATTTTGTTTGTAGCCAGTCTTAAGGAGAGAGCTAAATCAAGTGGAACTGTATCAGAATTTAGAAATAAGTACCTTTGTCACAATATTACATTTCTGATATCCGATTGCAGTTATTTATAAATCTGAGCACAATTTGAGCATTTTTCTTATTTGGTTACAGTATACAGTAACCGTGCCTTTTGTTTTACATACTGTAGGTAGAGTCATTCCATAGTGTCTGTCATTGTCGTCCTGTTTGTACAGTATTCGAACAAATGTGTTAAAACTGAAATTGGAAATAATTCTTTTCAGCAATCATTAGGTGTTTCTGCATCAGCGGTATACATGGAAATTGTGTTATACTGTAGCGGGGGTTACTTTGGACATGAGGGCCAAAGAATGTCACCGCCTACTCTAATGCCATTAATTCGATTCTTGTATAATAACCCAATTGTATATTAACAGAATTCCATTCTTTCCGAAAATGTGCTCTACTGAAAAGCATAATGAAATCCCTGGTGTAATATATGCTGTTTCAGCATGTGTCTGTTGGGATCAAACCATCTGCTTCTCAACAGTTGGAGTCAGTGTTCAGTACCCCGGACCTGTCAGACTCAGCACATTACCAGGCAGGACAGTCCTTGAACACAATGTATATAAGAGCCCCAGGCTACATTGAGGGAAGTCCTCCATTTTCAATAAGCTTAGTTAAGTATTACAAATTTCAGGGCACACACTGTAATATAGTACAAATCACAAACAGCACATGACTCGATATATGCATTTCAGCAGAAATTGCGTTAATTGATTAACCCGTCAATAGCTTTCAGATCTATGGTAACAAAAATACATCAGAGTAGACTATAGGATTCTACACTGTGACATACAAATACAATAATTGCACTACAATATATTGATTTTTTTTTGTAATGCTTCCATAATAAATTCTGTTTTCCTGGAAGTTGAACAGCCTTTGTCCAAACAAAAACTCTGCATTCTTGTATTTTTCTATTACTCTCATCAGTAATTTGGTTGTAATTATTATTGTGCTGGTAAGAGAAAATAAAATCTACAGCAAGTATCCTAAGCCTTTCAATAAGATATACATTTTAAAATACAGCTGTGCAGAGTACAGAATGTAAAATTGTGCTTTATTAACTTTTACATCCATATCCAACAGTTTAATTCCCTGGGACTTTTCAAAAATGTTTTGGTAAATTCCTTTCATTTTGCTTAAGGGTAGCAAGTTTTCGTATGATTATTCAGAACAAATGTAACACTCTACAACGTCAGTGCGAAACAGAAAGAAAAAAGACCAGGGTGTGATAATAGTTCTGGTATTAAATGTTAAAGGAAAACCTATTGATAATAAGGCGAGTGGAATTTTTGCATCTGTAAACCAGAGGGAAGTGATTCTTGTTTATGTCAGCAGAAGTCTGGTAATTCTGTTTACTATTACAGAAAAACTGCCAAACATGTACTGCAGTCAACCACCCAGTTGACATTTATACTGACTTGTTGGTGACAGGGAATCTGATATTAGCAGTGACCTGAATTAAGTAGCTAATTATTCACAGGCAGCTTTTTCAGAAGAGCTGAAAACAGTCAATTTTAATGTGAATTTAATTTAGAAAGCTAGTTTTAAGTGGTGTGGAAAATGGCTATGTCCTTTCACTGGAAATACACGTCTAGGCCTAAATCATAAGCATGTGCTTTGATAGTTTTGTATGGGAGAAGGGCAAGTTTGTTGGAAAGCTGATGAAACCCCCTTCCTAAATTAACTGCACTTTCTGTTTGTACTGCAGTAGACACTTTATATAAAGTCCAGAGTCAGGGACAGGAAGTGTACATTAAATAAAAATGCTCATATCCCTAATCTAATGTAAATAAGAAAGAAGATTATTGTGTAGTTACTCAAGTTTTAACTAGGACTTGTCCTTCTCAATATGATAGATGGAACTTTGGAGCTCAAATTATGAACATCAGACATGATGATGCTGTTCACATAATAGGAGTTCATTTAGTCACCTACACGTGGCACTGTCCTGACATACCAGTGTCAAAACAATGCTTATTTTTTCCAGAATTGAGTGATTTAATTTCTCCCCACCACACCAATTATCCCACAGTTACTTTAGACTGAAATGTTTTAGGCCATACATTGGATCAACAAGACTTTTCCAGTTGTGAAATGTCAGCGAGGTGATTTATTTTCGCACAGTAGCAAATTGGCATCTCAGTGCACTGTTGCTGAAACACCAATATGCTAAAATCCATGGTGAACATGCCTGTTCTTCTTTGTCTCAGTTGTACATACAGGAGTTCTGCAACTATCTTTGTCTCATTTGTACGTACAGTGTACTCTACTTGCTCTGTAACAAACGTATACCGTTTGCGATAGTAGTGAGGGGCCTTTTTAAGATGGATAATGAGCTTAGGCTAGTGGTAGCTCTTTAAGCTATTTGTGCAACATGTATTTCAGACTGAATTTTTGATATTCAGTAGTTTAATATGGAATTTTGCTGTACTTTCAGCCCAAGGGTTGCCCATTTGCAGTGGGATATGTTTCTAACTTTGAGTATACTTCACATATTTAGAGGTAGGACTTAACATGTGCCCAAGTAAATTACTGTCCTTTCAGAGGTTCCCAGGCTACTGCTGATCTCTGCATTGTGTGCAAACCTGGTGATGTATCCAGCCATTAGCACAGAGAACTGCAGCCTCTGTGTAATTCTACAGCTGAAGAAAAAGCTGCTTTCATCCAACAGAAGTTTACTGTTTGGTCCATCCGGGGGCGGAGGCCAGTCAGTCATTGTTTAGGAATTAATCTTTTCCCCCTTCTTTTAAACCATCAATACTAAAAGGTCCATTCTAAACTGGTTTGAGCAGTTCAAGGTCAACATTTTTTACATTTAATGTTGGAATGCAATTAACAGAATAATGTTTGGAATGTACAATACCGTTGTTTTGGTACGGTAGTTACTGTAGTATCAATGATATAGGAACTTGTAATCTATAGTGTAACTATCTGCATATTAAAAGTTAATAAATGTACCAGAGTCATTGTTCCGGTCGCTTTTGAATTCTGTTGTCACAAATCCTATTTGTGAGGAATGTGCGACAGTAGCATATTTATAGTCCAGAACCTGTGACAGTTTGAGTACTGTATTTAAAAAAAAAAGTGTTCTCATTTTTGGTACATGTCCAGTTTTTCTTTACAATCTGGTCAAATCTCCTATCCCATGAGCTACTCCAGGCTATTATTCTTTTGTTCTTTTTTGTTAATCATAGACAAAATGCTTTGAACTCTTCACAGGCAATAGATAAGCTGGTAGTTGAGAAAACCAGATGGTATTCTTAGGAACTGAAATTAGTGCAGAGACATTGGTGTTGCACCATGTAATGGATATATTGCATTCTGGAAGATGAACATTATATAAACCTGCTATGCTCAAAATGTGCATATATGACATTGAAAGATTAGTTATCCTGGTATCATATTTCAGGGAGTGGGAAGGCTGGGCTATTAAAGTAGGGTTCTAAGGGCAGAATATCCTAGACCAGTATGTGCACCGTCGAGCTCAAAATAAATGTTCACATTCCACCAACCCATAGCCCTTGTGTTCTAAATATGAATTAATGGCTTCTCCAGTTAGGAATCACAATCCTGGATGTGACATAAAGAAAATAATCCGTATCACAGCTGCCAGAATAGCTTAAGATAACTGATGTGTTTTAACTTGACTCAGTTGATAGCACTTACTATTGGATTGGAATATTGTTGCTTCGAACCCTTTTTGATCTCATAATCTAGGCTGATAGTCCAGTGCGCTATTGAGGGTGTGTTGCATTGTTGGAGATGCCAACTTTCAGATAAGAGGTTAGATCGCAGTCCTGTCTGTCTCTTTTGTTCAGATGGGCATTAAAGACCACATGGCACTATTTGAAGAATAGCACGTAGCGCCGTGTTACTACAGGCCTTCCTCCCCTTATTAAAGGGGAGGGGCCTAGCGCAGCATAACCCAGGGCCAAGCTGGGCCACCAAGGATCGGAGTACCGGCAAAAGAGCCCGGCGCTCGAGAAGTGTCCGGCTCATGGAGTGCAGTCGGCACTCCGCGGGGGGGGGGGCTTCACAGGAGGCCGGGGACAGCAACGGGGGCAGGTGCTGGCAGGCAGCCAGCAACAAAAATGGCCGCCCGGCACCTGCCCTTTAATTTGTGCCGCCCCGGCCGCAGGTGGGGCCCCCTTGAACCTATCGTACATAGCGTCTGGCGGTAAGTCAGGGGGCACTACCGAAGATTGTGGCCGGGGCGCAAGCGGGGTGTTGCACACGGTGATGACGTCATCGCCGGAGGCGCTAACGGTTACCACCGCCACTAACCTCCCGCTGAATTTCGCAGGAGGCATTAGTGGCGCGGCAACCGGGCACTAATTGCTTTGCGCCCCGTTAGCATCCTAACGGGAGGCACAAATCAACTGACTTTTTCCCCCTAGATGCACTAGTGCTCTTTTAATCAGAACAAAGAAAGTTAAGAGGAAATCTGATAGAAATGTTCAAAATTATGACAGATTTTGATAAGCTAAGTAGGGAAAAACAATTTCTATTGAATAGTAAGTTGACAACCACGGAGCATAAAATTAAGATCATCAGAAGAATGAAGGGCGAAGTTTGGGATTTTTTACCATACCAGAAACCATAGTGGAAGCAGAATTCATAATGGCTATTAAAATGGATGTGGATAAATATTTTGCAAAAGAAAAATTTAAATGGTATGGGAGAAATGCAGGGGAATAGGACTGAGGGGATAGCTTTTTCAGAGAGTGGAACAGGCATAATGGGCAGAATGAGCTCCTGTGTTGTAAAATGTCCTGATTCTAATAGCCTTGTAGCCTTGTAACCTTGCTTTACATGGGGTGGAATATTCAAATCATGCTGGAGATCATATAAATGTTGACGATACGAACAGTTTGGTTATTTCTGACATTTCATTGTTTTTCTGACTGAGGAATTTTTTTGTTCTCTTGCCTTTTTAAAAAAATGGACAATTTGTGGGCATTACTTATATAGTAACATTCCTCAAATACTGACTGTTCAAGGCAACAGTGAAGTCCTGATAGTTTTCTGTCTATATCTGTACATTATATACTGTATGCTTTCCAACTGGTGAATACACCTATATAACTGACAGATTAGAAAAGGTGGACATAGCAGAGAGTGACTTCTTCTGTGTGCTGGGCGTAGGAACATTATAAACACATTCTTTCTGAACACACCTATGATTTTGCTGCACTTAATGTACAGAGGAAATCGTCCCCTAGAATGGGCAACTGTCTTCACAAGCAACAGTCTTCATGATTTGGGGATGTGATGTCATGCCCATGCTGTGAACTGTCATGTTTCTCTCTGGGTACCTACTTTAGTGTTTAAGTATTTTCTTTCTTAACATTGTGGCAACAAAATGGCTGGTTTCATTACATAGTGCATACATGTTTCTTGTATTGGAAGTGCATCACTATGTAATGTCATTTCATCTCCTTGATGATATTTGCTTGTGATGTATATATTATATTCAGTGAAGCTGAGGATAAATGAGAAATTCACAGTAGTTAGGTGTTCAATCCAATGCTGAGAATGAGAGAAATTCACTCAGTATACAAGTGAGCTTAGGTGACTTGCCCCTTTCTGTCTGGACACATTGTGCTAGTGGGTCACCTATCTTGTACAGGTAGTGCTGATAAAATTCAATTTGGAAATACAATAATCTTATCATTATTACACTTACTCCTTTCCTGAAAGCTGTGATGAGAGTTCAGAAAAAATAAATCTTTTATTGAGCTAAACTATTGGCACTTATGGGTCTTAACATAGTTTCTGGTCAACTGTTTTATGAGTAACTTAGCTGCTGATACATTGAGTCCCTATTAGAACAGTCTAAAGTAAAAAATATTCCTGGAAAATGATGCATTTTACTTTACCCATGGTCATATTTTAAAGCTTGCATACGCCATTTTAGACTGTACAATACTGTCTCTTCATACTAAGATGTTACTCTGACTTTTATTTGCCTTAGGGCTACACTGCCTTTACCATGACCTATATTTTTTTGGTTTTGCGCTCCATGATTATGGTGTTACAGTCATATGTGTGACCTGAAAGCTTTGGGGCATTTTAAAGCTCTGATATGCTGGGTAGTTGTGATTTTTAAACGCTTATTTAAATCTGCTTCAATTATTTTCCCTCATGTTTCAAGTCCTCTGTCATGCCATGCCAAGTTGACAGATCATCTGATCCCAGACCTCTGATAGTAGAACCATGTTCAAGGTGATCCAAAATTGTCAATTTGGCAAGCATTGAAGAATGCTGACTTTTATGTAGTCAAACATCCTCCAAACCTTATGACAAAAACATGAGAAATATTCCAAAATTGTGTTTATTGTTTTGGAGAAAGTTAAGAGAACCCGCAAAGAGATAAAGCAATGTGGAGATTTATCCATCAGCCAGCATCACTGAAACAGTTTATCTGGGCATTTATTTCATGGCAGGAAGCTCTCACAAACAGCAATGTTTCAACAACAAAAACAACTTGTATTTCCTACATGACAACAGTCACTCCACTTCAAAAAGTACTTCATTGGCTGTGAAGTGCTTTGGGACGTCCTGAGGACGTGAATGGTGCTATATAAATGCAAGTTCTTTTTTCATTCTTGGTTGCTGGTCTGCATTCTCCTCGGGGAGGAATTTTGGGGTGTGCGGGAAGGGGCTGGAGTGCACTGAACGACCTGCCAAAAGTTGGAGCAGGCTGCTTGGCATTTCTCTAGTTGCAGGTAGAGACTGAAAATCACTCATTCCGATTGAGTTATGTCCCCGCAGGTGCTTTGGCACATATTTGAGAAGGGGCAGGGAGGCAGGACACTGTCCTGAATCACTGTGTTAGGGTGCAGTAGAGAGAGCTGTGCTTGCCTACACATTGTGGGGGGAAGGGGAGTGGCTCCCTCTCCAGCGGATAGGCTCAGCAAGCAATGGGATATTTCTCTGGAATTGGAAGACTGGTTATAGTGTTTGTAGCCTCCCAGATAACTGTCCAGAAAGACTGAATGTGATGAGGGCGTGACCAGAATATGAGGAGGAAGCTGTCCTGATGAATGAATAAACTGAATACATCACTTGCTCAGGTAAAGAAGCACTAAAACTTGCTGATGGCATTAAAAGATCTAATTTCCTGGAGTACTTGTGTGCTATCATAGAAACATAGAAGATAGGAGCAGGAGTAGGCCATTTGGCACCTCGAGCATGCTCCGCCATTCAATGCGATCATGGCTGATCATTCAAATTCAGTACCCTGTCCCTGCTTTCTCCCCATACCCCTTGATCCCTTTAGCCTTAAGAAATATATCCAACTCCTTCTTGAATATATTTAATGAATTGGCCTCTACTGCCTTCTGTGTAGAGAATTCCACAGGTTCACCACTCTTTGGGTGAAGAAATTCCTCCTCATCTCAGTCCTAAATGGCTTACCCCTTATCCTTAGACTGTGACCCCTGGTTCTGGACTCCCCGACCATCGGGAACATCCTTCCTGCATCTAGTCTGTCCAGTCCTGTCAGAATTTTATAAGTTTGAATGAGATCCCCTCTCATTCTTCTAAACTCCAGCGAGTATAAGCCCAATCGACCCAATCTCTCCTCATACGTAATTCTTGCCATCCCAGGTATCAGCCTGGTGAATCTTCGCTGAACTCCTTCCATGGCAAGAACATCCTTCCTCAGATAAGGCGACCAAAACTGCACACACTACTCAAGATGTGGTCTCACCAAGGTCCTGTACAACTGCAGAAAGACATCCTTGTTCCTGTACTCAAACCCTCGCGCTACGAAGGCCAACATACCATTTGCCTTCTTAACCGCCTGCTGCACCTGCATGCTTACCTTCAGCGACTGGTGCACAAGGACACCCAGGTCTCGTTGCACTTCCCCTTCTCCCAATCTATTGCCATTCAGATAATAATCTGCCTTCCTGTTTTTGCCACCAAAGTGGATAACCTCACAATTATCCACGTTGTATTGCATCTGCCATGCTTCTGCCCAATCACCCAACCTGTCCAAATCATCCAGGAGTTTCTCGGCATCCTCCTCACAGCACACATGCCCACCCAGCTTTGTTTCATCTGCAAACTTGGAGATATTACATCTAGTTCCCTTGTCTAGATCATTAATATATATTGTGAATAGCTGGGGTCCAAGGACCGATCCCTGCGGTACCCCACTATCATCAACCTTTCATTTATACAGAATTCTCTGAAGCATGCATTGTGGATTTGTCACAAATGTAACCAATGTTTTCTCTCAGCTGTGAGGAATCCATAACTCATAGAGTCATAATGGCACAGAAGGAGGCCATTCGGCCCACCGAGTCCGTGCCGGCTCTCTGTAGAGCAATCCAGTCAGTCCCATTCCCCCGCTCTATCCCCATAGCCCTGCAAGTTTATTTCCCTCAAGTGCCTACCCAGTCTCCCCTTGAAAACATCGAGCGTCTCCGCTTCCACCACTTCCATTGGAAGCGAGTTCCAGGTCCTCACCACTCGCTGTGTAAAAAAGTTTTTCCTCACATCCCCCCTGTATCTCTTGCTCAAAACCTTAAATCTGTGTCCCCTAGTCCTTGTACCATCAACTAGTGAGAACAGCCTTTCCCCGTCTAGCCTATCCAAACCCGTCATAATCTTGTACTTCTATCAAATCACCCCTCAACCTCCTTTGCTCTAATGAAAACAAATCCAGCTTCTCCAACCTGTTCTTGTAGCTAAGATCCCCCATCCCCGGAACCATTCTGGTAAATCTCCTCTGCACCCTTTCAAGGGCCTTCACATCCTTCCTAAAGTGTGGTGACCAGAACTGGATGCAATACTCCAGTTGTGGCCTAACCAGCGCTTTATAAAGGTTCAGCTTAACTTCTCTACTTTTGGACTCAATACCTCTATTTATGAAGCCCAAGATCCCATATGCTTTGCTAACCCTCTCTCAATATGTCCCGCCACCTTCAGGGACCTATGCACATTAACTCCCAGGTCCCTCTGTCCCTGCACACTTTTAAAACTGTGCCATTAAGTGTATATTGCCTCTCCCTGTTCCTTCTGCCAAAATGCATCACCTCACACTTCTCTGTATTAAATTCCATCTGCCACTTGTCTGCCCATTCTGCTAGCCTTTCTATGTCCTGTTGCAGTCGATTGGTATCATCACTGCTTGCCACCTCCCCAAGTTTGGCGTCATCGGCAAACTCATATCTTTGAGTGTTCTTTTGCATAAGTGAAAGACTCCACACTGCAGGGACCAGCAAGTTGGTTCTCTAAATGCCATTGGTGAGTTGTGATGGTCTTTACCTGAGTGAAAGAATGTCCAGAACTTGCAGTCACCAGTGAAATGTTCAGTTTATCTCTCAGTGAACTCTATTGCACAATATGTGATGCTTTGCAGTTCTCCTCCACTTTCACCCATTTTAATAAATGCTGTCATCCTGTGTTTATGTGGTACCTGAAAAAGAAACTCCATGGGACCTTACATACTTAGCTTCACAGCAACTGGTGAGCCTCTTTCTGGCAATGCCATTATTTATCTTGAACTGATAATATAGGTTATAGTATAGGATACCTAGCCGTGAACTTAGCAGTTCTGTTTATCATTGTACATCAATGCTGTATTAATATACCTCGGATATTACTGTTATAATTCCATATGCTGTGCTGCTTATTTTAAAGTGCCTGACAAGCCTGTACTGTATAATAGTATTTAGACATTGAATCCCATCATATATATTGATAAAACTGTTAATTTGATTGAATTAGAAATATGGAATCTTTATATCTGCTCAGTTGATGGTTTTGTAAAACCAAGAGGCGGGCATGTTATATATTAGGATAGAGCTTAATATACATGAACATGCCTACATTACCTAACTGAGGGGAAATCTCTGGCTTTATTCTGTTCTGGCATTTCCTTCAGGCAGTTTTGAATAATTAAAGATCAGTTCGTGCAGAGAGAAGTGAAAGGCACGAAGCATGTGAAGCAGCTCTTGACTAGTTTAAACACGGGTCAGGTGACAGTGAAGGTCAGAACAGCTGAGCTTTGCCGAGCAGCAGTTGTGCTTACAGCCTTGATCTCGCCAGCTCACTGTGCTCATGTCTTTACTTTCAGTGCCCGCGGACCTGACGCCAGAAGAGGAGGTAGAGCTAGAAAACATCCGACAACGCAAGCAGGAGCTCCTGGCTGACATTCAGGTAAGCAGCTGATTGTCTTAGACCCTAAATTTTGGCAAATACCGAACACAAAAGGTCTCAAAGTTTGATTGCTATTTTCCAGTTTTAATTTTGATTCAGTTACTAAATCGATGTGATTGATTTCCTGAAGGCACAATATCTTTTTATTAGAAAAGTATACAACTTACTGTGAAACGTAACTTTTAAAAGTTTGAATCTTTATTCAAGCAAGTAGATTTTCTTTGGTCTTCGTAAACCACTTTCTGTTGCTCATATTTGAAGGAAAAACAAATACATGATTCTTGTTAGTTTAGTGTACTTTAGCAGATAAATTTGTCATAAGCAGATTCTATTGTAAAGCTTAAGCCACAATCATAGTCCATACAGAATACTCATGCAATCCTGAAGCTGTTAAATGTTATGAATACTCACTAAAATAAAATAAATTACAGTCAGAAAGTGTAGCTGACAAGAATATTAGTGGGACATTCTACAGCCAGTTGAGGAATACACAGATTTACTGTGGTATGTAATTAGTTTTGTGAATGTCTGTGCGCTCTCTCCAGCTTTAAGTATTTTGGTGAAAGTTTTACGGTATTATTCAACTTCCGGACAGTGATCTGCAGAAGCAGGGATGTTGGCCAGCTGTCATCATCCATGAATTGCTACAATGCGCATCTACCGTCTAGATTTGTAATGGGATCTCTGTGATCATATTACTGTGATTTATGGAAGATTCAATCGGCTCTTGCGCAAAAAGGACTATGAGGTAGCTGTTTTATTGTTTTATCCTGTCAAGACGTTACATTTCTATAATGTGCTGGAGCTCCCATTGCTCCGGTATCTAACCCATTTTCATTGCAAATTGGAGTAAAGAGATGTTGGCCTAGGAATTTGACCGCACAGTGCTCGGTTTTCGGACGATAAATGGGTCCTCAGCAATGGCCGCACAGCAATCAGGAGATCCCTCGCAGACCGCTCACCAGCAGCTGCCGCTGGAAAAGATACCATGCATGGCCGCACTGCAAATTTAAAGGGACTGTGCAAAAAAAAAATTAGAAGGAACATTGGGTCCTAGGCCTCCAATATGGCAGGAAATAAGCGAATGCTCATCATAAGAACATAAGAAATAGGAGCAGGAGTAGGCCATACGGCCCCTCGGGCCTGCTCCGCCATTCAATAGGATCATGGCTGATCTGAATCTAGACTCACGTCCACTTCCCTGCCCTCTCCCCGTAACTCCTAATTCCCTTATCTGCTAGGAAACTGTCTATCTCCATTTTAAATTTATTTAATGTTGCAGCTTCCACAGCTCTCTGGGGTAGCAAATTCCATAGATTTACTACCCTCTGAGTGAAGAAGTTTCTCCTCATCTCAGTTTTGAAAGGGCAGCCCCTTATTCTTAGATTATGCCCCCTAGTTCTAGTCTCACCCATCAGTGGAAACATCCTCACCGCATCCACCCGATCAAGCCCCCTCACAATCTTATATGTTTCGATAAGATCACCTCTCATTCTTCTGAACTCCAATGAGTAGAGTCCCAACCTACTCAACCTTTCCTCATATGTCAACCCCCTCATCTCTGGAATCAACCAAGTGAACCTTCTCTGAACTGCCTTGAGAGCAAGTATATCTTTTCTTAAATATGGAAACCAAAACTGCACGCAGTATTCCAGGTGTGGCCTCACCAATACCCTGTATAACTGCAGCAAGACTTCCCTGTTTTTATACTCCATCCCCCTTGCAATAAAAGCCAAGATTCCATTGGCCTTCCTGATCACCTGCTGCACCTGCATACTAACTTTATGTGTTTCATGCACCAGGACCCCCAGATCCCTTTGTACTGTAGCACTTTGCAGTTTCTCTCCATTTAGATAGTAACTTGCTCTTTGATTTTTTCTGCCAAAGTGCATAACCTCACACTTTCCAACATTATATTGCATCTGCCAAATCTCTGCCCACTCACTTAGCTGGCCTATGTCCTTTTGCAGGTTTTTTATGTCCTCCTCACTCACTGCTTTCCCTCCCATCTTTGTATTGTTGGCAAACTTGGATATATTGCACTCGGTCCCTTCCTCTAAATCGTTAATATAGATTGTAAAGAGTTGGGGTCCCAGCACTGACCCCTGCGGAACACCACTAGTTACTGATTGCCAGCCCGAGAACGAACCATTTATCCCAACTCTTTGTTTTCTGTTAGATAGCCAATCTTCCACCCATGCCAGTATATTACCCCCAATCCTGTGATTTTTTATCTTGATCAGTAATCTTTTGTGTGGAACCTTGTCAAATGCCTTTTGGAAGTCCAAATACACTACATCCACTGGTTCCCCTTTATCCACCCTGTATGTTACATCCTCAAAGAATTCGAGCAAATTTGTCAAACATGACTTCCCCTTTGTAAAACCATGCTGACTCTGCCCTATTAAATTATGTTTATCCAAATGCTCTGTTACTGTTTCCTTAATAATGGACTCCAACATTTTGCCAACCACAGATGTTAGGCTAACTGGTCTATAGTTTCCAGCTTTTTGTCTACTTCCCTTCTTAAATAAGGGTGTTACATTAGCAGTTTTCCAATCTGCCGGGACCTTTCCTGAGTCCAGGGAGTTATGGAAAATGATCACCAATGCATCCACAATCCCTACCGCCACTTCTCTCAAGACCCTAGGATGTAGGCCATCAGGTCCGGGGGATTTATCCGCCTTAAGTCCCATTATTTTACTGAGTACCATCTCCTTAGTGATTTTAATCGTGTTTAGCTCCTCCTTCCCCCCCCCCCCCCCCATTGCCCCCTGTTTGTCCAGTGTTGGGATATTTTTAGTGTCCTCTACTGTAAAGACTGATACAAAATATTTGTTCAGCGTCTTTGCCATCGCCATGTTCCCCACCACTAGTTTCCCAGTCCCATCCTCTAAGGGACCAACGTTCACTTTAGCCACCCTTTTTCTTTTTATATAGCTGTAGAAACTCTTGCTATCTGTTTTAATATTTTTTGCTAGTTTACTTTCATAATCTATCTTCCCTTTCTTAATTAATCTTTTAGTTATTGTTTGCTGGCTTTTAAATGCTTCCCAATCTTCTATCCTCCCACTAGATTTGGCTACTTTATATGCCCTTGTTTTCAGTCGAATACTATCCTTTATTACTTTACTAAGCCACGGATGGCTGTCTTTTCTTTTACTCCCCTTTTCCCTCAGTGGAATATATTTATCTTGAAAAATGTGAAATATCTCCTTGAATGTAGACCACTGCTCTTGTACCGTCTTACACTTTAATCTGTTTTCCCAGTCCACTTTAGTCAATTCTACTCTCATACCTTCATGGTCTCCTTTATTTAAGCTTAGTATGCTGGTTTGAGATCCAACTCTCTCACCCTCAAACTGAATTTGGAATTCAACCATATTATGGTCACTCATTCCAAGGGGATCCTTTACTAGGACATTTTTTATTAATCCTGTCTCATTACACAGGACCAGATCTAAGATTGCCTGCCCCCTGGTTGGTTCAGTTACATACTGCTCAAGGAACCCGTCCCTAATACACTCTACGAACTCTTCCTCAATGCTGCCATGCCCAATTTGATTAGTCCAGTCAATATGAAAGTTAAAATTCCCCATGATTATAGCTGTTCCCTTATTACAAGCCCCAACTATTTCCTGATTTATACTCCGACCAACAGAGTTGCAACTGTTAGGAGGCCTATAGACTACGCCCACTAGTGACTTTTTCTCCTTATTATTCCTTATCTCCACCCAAACTGTTTCACTATCCTGATCCTTTGACCCAATATCATTTCTGACTATTGCAGTGATTCCATCGTTGATTAACATAGCAACCCCACCTCCCTTTCCTTCCTGTCTGTCCTTCCTAATTGTCAAATACCCTTGTATGTTTAGTTCCCAGTCATGATTATCTTGCAGCCATGTTTCCGTAATGGCCACCAGATCATACCCATGTGTAGTTATTTGCACCGTCAACTCGTCAATTTTGTTACGAATGCTGCGTGCATTCAGATAAAGAACTTTCAAATATGTTTTCTGACAATTTATTCCTGCTTTTACCCCTTTTACTACTTTACCTTTATCATTATACATTCTGTCCCTTCCTGACACGCTCTGGTTTTTAATTCCCTCACTGCTACCTTGCTCTATTGCTTTCTCCGCTGTCATTTTTATTTTTCGCTCTCTTAAAACCTCCCCCCCACTAATTAGTTTAAAGCCCTCTCTACAGCCCTAGTTATTTGATTCGCCAGGATTCTAGTCCCAGCACTGGCCAAGTGAAGTCTGTCCCAATGGAACAGCTCTCTCCTGTCGCAGTACTGATGCCAGTGTCCCAGGAAGCAAAACCCATTTCTCCCACACCAGTCTTTGAGCCACGCATTTAACTCTCTAATTTTATTTACCCTAGCCAAATTTGCACGTGGCTCAGGTAGTAATCCAGAGATTATTACCCTTGTGGCTCTGCTTCTAAATTTGGCCCCTAGCTGCTCAAACTCCCTCAGCAGAACCTCCTTCCTTGTCCTATCTATGTCGTTGGTACCAACATATAAGCCGGAAGTGCACTGCCCGCCATGTTGGTAAAGGACAAAAATTGCATGCGGTGGCCATGTGTGAAACTGGGGTTAGGCCCTTTGCATATGCAAATAAGGGGCTTAATGCCTGTTTGAAGTCCCCACTGCAAGAGTGGTTTGCCCTGAGGCAGCCAGTGCCGACTGCACTGAGGAAAACCATGTCTACATGCAGAAAAGGACCGTAAACAACAGTTAGGCCGCAAACAAGGTAAGTTTAAAAACAATGCTTACTTGAATATGGAGTTAGGAAGACCAGGAATGTTCTTCCCTTCCCCACAGTCAAAGAAGACTGCCAGCCACCGTAGCCAGCCCCCCCTTCCCCGATCACCATCGCTACCCCCCTGATTGCCGTCGTTATCGCCCCACTTTCACCCCCACCCCCGGCCACCCCTTCCTCCCAATCCCCAACCCAATCACCCTCCTTTCTGTTAGCCCCGCTTCCTCACTTACCGGCAATGCCAGCAACGGCCCGATCTTCAATCGCTCTTCGCTCTCTTGCTCTCGGCAATTAGACGGCTCGAAGTATATGAGGCCCGAGGCCCAATATTGGGGACGGCTTGTGCCTCACCATTCCTGCGTAGGGATGGGGCATGCCCGGATTTCTAGACCAGTGTGTGTGCAGTTGTTTGGAAATTGAGACTTGATTTCTGACTACTGTGGCTTTCTGATAGGTAGGGAAGGTCTGTACAGACCAGTAATTGGGAAATCGTGTCCTTGGTCTATTCTGAGCATTCTGTATCTGGGGAAAAAGTGGTAACTGCTACTTGCTGCCTCTGCAAATATCAGTAAAAAACACTGCTATAGGTGGGTCTTGGCACCTATACAGGCAGATGTAGTAATCCAGTTAGCTTATACTGCTGCTGCCTCCAAAATCAGGACTGCTGCCAGCAGCAATGATGTGAAGTGAAGGATCCATTTAGTCAGTCAGCTTTACACAAACTTTAGTTACTTAACCAGTTTTACAACAAACAGAAAATATTAATGCTATATTGTGAAATGCTTACTAAGATTTGATTACAACTTTTTTTAAAGTATGAATCTCTTGTATTCTAAAGTTTTCTTGAAAATCCTTTTCAATGGACCTGCACGTATCTCCAGTTCTATCCAATTTTCAGCATTTTATAGCTACTCAAAATAATTCTGCCGAAGTTACTTGAAAAAACAATATTAATAAACAAATTCCTCTGCCCACCTTTCCTATTTTTTTTGGGATGCTCTTAGTTTCTTTTTTCCTCAATTCTTAAGTCAGAAAGTTTAAGTCGCACTCCAGAGAATTGAGCACATAATCTAGGCTGACACCTCAGTGCAGTACTGAGGGAGTGCTTCATTGTCGGAGTTGCCGTCTTTCAGATAAGATGTTAAGCTGAGGCCTAGCCTTCACTTTCAGATGGATGTAAAAGATACCATGGCACTATTCGAAGAAGACCAGGGAGTTCTGGCCAACATTTATCCCTCAACCAACATCACTAAAACAGATTATCTGGCTATTTATCTCGTGGCTGTTGATGGGACCTTGCTGTGTGCAATTGGCAGCTGCGTTTGCCTACAAGTGACTGCACTTCAAAAGTACTTAATTTGCTGTGAAGTGTTTTCGGATGTCCTAAGGTTGTGAAAGGTGTTTTTTTTTCTTTTGCCTCTCATGGATGAGAGGGCAAACTGGACAAAAATCATCCAGGGAAAGTTTCTGTGAATGTTAGTCAATACTGATACTCAAAATAATGGAGATCTTCCAATCCTCCAGCATTGCAGCTGTTCTAGAAATACTTCTGTAATCACAACTTGCCTTTCTTGTTGTCTTTTTTTAAGTACCGGGTAATAATCAGTGCAGATCAGTGCAGTGCAGAACTTCACCTGACGAAGGAGCAGCGCTCCGAAAGCTTGTGATTTCAAATAAAACTGTTGGACTATAACCTGGTGTTGTGTGACTTCCTACATTTGTCCACCCCAGTCCAACACCGGCATCTCCACATCATCAGATCTGAGTAGGATGGGTGTGTAGTATGTAAAGCTGATACAATATGGAGTTTCAAGTACTAAGTTTTACAACAAATATATGCACATACTATTTATGGTAGAGTAGGTGGCTAGACCCTGGTTTGACCAAATTTATTCAGTTAAAATAAGCAGTGACTGCTTTATAATGGTGAACCTTGGCTCATGGCTTGAAGAATCATACTGAAATTAGGTTAGAGGATGATTAAGTTCCTGCCAGGGGAGTGTATCTGTCGAAATATTATTCACAGAGTCACTCGTGCTTTCCACGGGAAAATAAAATGTCCATTAGAGACTGTAGCATATTCATATCCAAGGGCAACCAAATCTTAAATGAGAATTTTTCTTCGCTCTCTCTCTCTCTGTTGAAATACATATTAGTATATAATATAATCTAATTCACCTATTTTAATTGTTCTTTCGAATGTTAGAATTCCAGTACAGGTAGACTACCCTTTATCCGGACTTCCGAAAACCGAAACCCTCTAAAAACCGAAGGTTATTTTGGTCAGCGTAAGTCGTGCGCACGACATGACCTGTACATGTTTGAAGTTTTACTGAATGTTTTCCTTACAAATAAACTGTACTACAGTATTTATCCCTGTAACTACAGTATTTATAGTCGTTATTTATCCCACCCTTTCGGATAAGGGATAGTGTATCCTTTATCCGCACTCCCGAAAACCGAATTACCTCTGAAAACCGAAGTGTTTTCGCGCACCTTCCGAAATCCGAAATTTTCCTAAAACCGAAACATGGCTGGTCCCGAGGTTTTCGGATAAAGGATAGTCTACCTGTAGTAGAAGCCAGAAATTGTGTTTTATCTCTGCATACATAATAGTTAAGATTAATAATGCATCATCACTGTAACACATTTGGAAAATTAAGCCACCCCTTTAAAGTATTTATTGTAAAAAAAACTATGTGTTGTATTCTCTTTTAAAATAACTCTTGCAGAGAATTTAGATAACATTTTGAGGAGCTGGCAAGCATTGGTTGATTAAGGCCACATCTACACTGCCTTCCAGTTGGGCAGATCTGGAACAGTTCTGATTTTATTCCTGATCTGCTTGAACTAAGTACCCTGGATCACCAATGATTGCAAGTCTGAGAGAATCCATTCAGTCGGCAGCTTCTGCTGTTAATACTGAAGAGTGACAAAATGTGCAAGCAGGGCATAAAACAGCATTTACACTTTGAAAGAGTAATTAACAGCACTCTACTCTGATTAGCTTGTCCAATAATGCTTTCGCATTCACCTCTACCCGAATTCAGTCTTGACTTCAAATGGTTTTACTTTATCATTGTAGAAAATCATTAAGCAATTTCAGCAGCCTAATATGAATCCTGTAGTGAGTAATTTGAGATAAGAGGTGTTATAATTAATTTTTTTATCCTGTTTATCTTCCTCTAGAGGCACACAACACCATCTTGGTTTCACTCACTTCCTTTTGAGAAAACATACAGCCAATGGCAAATGTGAAATGAGAAATCAGTGTGATTGGCTGCTACTGGTTGCCATTTTTTTCTTGTTACAGGCTAGCTGAGGACTAAGTTTATTGTAAAGGTGAGCAAGAACCTCGTGGCATTGGCCTAGAAACTGCTGGAAAAGTAATGGCGAGTTCACGGTGCCCACCATTATTAGTGCGTGAAACCAGCAAGTTGTGGTGAAGAGAGAGATATGCCATGTGTTCTTATTCACCACAAATTGCTCGACGATTTGTACCACTCCGCCATTAGCCTTGCCAAAACTGGAAAAATTACCATCTCGCCTCACCATTGTGTGTCATGAAGTTGCTGGATTTATGCCGTTAATACGGATTAATTTCATTGCCGCCATGGTGTAAGGGCCCTGTTGATGATGTGATTTATGGTCCTGATATGCCACTCAAACTTGGAGGACCAGAAAGGGAACAATGAAACTGTGGAGTCTCACTCCCGCAGGTAGTAAATTGTTCCTAGAGGTTATTTAAATGTTTTAATTTTTTCTTACTTTTCCTTTCTGTCTTTTTTTCCTCTCTCTTTTAATCTGCCATCTTTCTTTTCCTTTTTTATTTTTCTTTCTGTTTCTAATTTGACTCTAATTCACCCTATTTCCTTCTCCGTGATTCGCTCTGTTTCTTTCTCTATTCTTAAATTTCATTGGTTAAAGAGATAGACCATTGGACCCAACGTTCACGAGGTCCCAAATGCCCCGTTGATGTCACCGTGCTGTTATCAACTCGCCTTTCCAGTAATTTGCGGCACAGAAATATGATCTGAAGGGTGAGGTAAAAATTCCAATTCACGGCATTCGCTCACGATGCACCTCTCCAGCAGTTTCTGGGCCATTGTTGACTTGTGTGACTCTTCCCCAATAAATCATACATATGTGCAGTTCTTTCTGAGTTGCTGCTCAGAACTCTGATTTCTGCACCAAGTGTAAACTGATTGAATTCAGAGCATGGAAGTAAAAGCATATTCCACAATTGCTTCACATAGAATTGGTTCTTCTATATAAATGGATGGTAAAATTCAAGGAGATTGCTGTTTCATTTTGATGTTTGTAGTTTACCAAGCACACTATGTTTAATGAGTTCTTTATTCCCTCTGGTAGCTTCTCCAGTGCTAGGGAATGATGCATGTTTACAACGTTGCACATGTATTTACATGCAATGCTTCCTGCTGATGTGCAGAAGTCAATCAGATCCACAAGTTGCACTTAAAATCTGTCTTTTAAATCAAGTCCTATGTTTGTAGATAGATTTGGAAAAATATAATCAAGTTGTTGATATTTCTTGAGAGTATTCAACCTCCTTTGTATTGTTTACTTAGCATGGAATTCTGGGGGAAAAATTCGGTATCGACTATTTTGGGGCACTAACATCGCCTGGGTGCTAACTTTAGCGCTGGCGACCACAAACTTGAGTTTTATTGCCCCAAGAGGGAAGTGGAGCGCTAAATCGAGCAGTGGGCAGCCCGATGCACGCCTCCTGCAGCTGTCGGTGTTTTTGACCGGCGCTGCTGCAGGGGGCGTAAGTCAATTTCTGGTCTGGGGTGCTACCGGGGCGATGCGCACCGCGATGACGTCACGATCTCCGGGCAAAGGCGATCAGGGCACAACGCCGTAGCGCCGCCGTAAAACTCCCGCCGAATATGCCGGGAGTCGATGTCAGTGCCGCGCCCGGTCGCAAAGCCATTTTTGCCCTGTTAGCGCCAAGGCACCCAACTTCACCCCCGTAATGTGGAAATATGAAAAGCTAATTTTACTGTGAAGTCTGGAATGGCTGTTATACCTTAGATTTCTCAGTATAGTCCTGATATAAATTAATTGTGACTAACACATTTCGTGCTACAGGAGCCTATTACTGTAATTAGAATTCTCTTTTTATTTCGAACTTGTGGTACACCATATTTATAAGTTAGTGTTGCTAAATTGATCAGAGCTGTGATAACTCATGTACATGAACTGTAATTCTAAAAAATGCATTCATATCAGATCTGTTCACTCACAGATATAAAGAAAGCCAATTTAATTTCTTAATTGCAATCAATAGACACACATGACCAAAAAAAATCAACATAGCAGAATCCATGTGAATAGAACTATTTTACACTGACCCATAATTATAAAGGAGTTAAGTTATTTCAACACCAGACCTCTCAACTTCATCTGGCGCCTGCTAAATCTATTGTTTCAGCAGAAACTGTGAGAATATCCTCTGTTGGTTATGCAATGTTGATCTTGTCATGCCACTTCCTTTTGTCCAGTTTGCACTCATGACTGTGGGAATCTTTAGGAACATTCCTTTCAGTTCAATAAGCCATGTTGTAACCATTTTTATTAACGGGGAAATTAAGTCAACAGAATATTTTGTGGAATCTGAGGGTTTTTTTGTGAAATTGCTGGGAATCAGTGGGATACAAAACAATAGTCAGAAACGCCTTCAACTTACGTTATTGTATTTAGAAAAGCACAATAAAGGAAGCAGTGGGGATTTTTGGTTAAGGTGATGGTGAATAACCGAGCAGGTTTTAAGTTATCATGGAGAGCAGCGTTAATAAAGCATTATGTGACAGTTAGTCGAAGATCCAGCTTAAAACCTGCAGGATTGTTCACTACAACCAATAAAATAGTGTCTGCAGGTGAGCGTGTTTTTGATAAGCAATTTTGACCTTTCACCTATCTATTCAGAATTTGGAATTTCCTTTGAATGGTAGGTACTTTTTGGATCTGTTCTTTTATGTTAACTCTAGAATAACATGTTTCTATCAGGAAATTAACAGTCATTCAAAAGTTTGGATTTTGCTTAACCATATATTAATTGCCCAGAAATTATTGAGTACTAAATTAATCTATGAACGCCTGGCCTGTTCATAAGATGTTCATATGAGGTTTTTCCTCAGTTCGCCTTTGGTTCTTTTTCCAATCATTTTAAACCTGTGCCCTTTGGTTATCGACCCTTCAGTCATTGAAATAAGTTTCTCTTTATTTACTCAATCTAAACGCTTCATGATTTTAAGCACCTCTTTCAAATCTCCCCTTTGCCTTCTCTGCTCCAAGGAGAAGCACTCCAGTTTCTCCAGTCTATCCATATAACTGTAATCCCTCATCCCTGGAACCATTCTAGTAAATCTCTTCTGTATCCTCTCCAAAGCCTTCATGTTCTTCCTAAAGTGTGGTACCCAGAATTGGACACAATACTCCAGCTGGAGCTGAATTTGTGTTTTATACAGGTTCAGCATAACTTCCTGGCATTTGTACTCTATACCTCTACTTATAAAGCCCAGGATCCCATATGCTTTATTAACTGCTTTGTTAACCTGTCCTGCCACCTTCAAAGATTTGTGCACAAACACCCCCAGGTCTCTCTGTTCTTGCACCCCCTTTAGAATTGTACCATTTAGTATGTATTGTCTCTCCTCATTCTTCTTACAACAACAACTTGTATTTATATAGTGCCTTTAACATAGTAAAACATCCCAAGGTGCTGCACAGGAGTATTTAAGACAAGAAATTTGACACTGATCCACATAAGGATAAATTAGGGCAGGTGACCAAAAGCTTGGTTTTAAGGAGCGTCTTAAAGGAGAAAAGAGAGGTAGAGGCAGACAGGCTCAGGCAGGGAATTCCAGAGCTTAGGGCCTAGGCAACAGAAGGCACGGCCACCAAAGGTTGAGCAATTATAATCAGGGATCCTCAAGAGGGCAGAATTAGAAGAGCGCAGATATCGCGGGGGGTGGGGTTGTGGAGCTGAAGGAGATTACAGAGATAGAAAGGGGCGAGGCCATGGAGGGATTTGAAAACAAGGATGAGAATTTTGAAATCGAGGCGATGTTTAACCGGGAGCCAATATAGGTCAGCAAGCACAGGGGTGATGGGCGAACGGGACTTGGTGCGAGTTAAGACATGGGCAGCCGAGTTTTGGATGACCTCAAGTTTACGTAGGGTGGAATGTGGGAGGCCAGCCAGGAGTACGTTGGAATAGTCAAGTCTCGAGGTAACAAAGGCATGGATGAGGGTTTCAGCAGCAGATGAACTGAGTCAAGGGCGGAGACGGGCGATGTTACGGAGTTGGAAGTAGGCGGTCTTTGTTATGCTGTGGATTTCAGGGTCATAGAAACATAGAAACAAAGAAAAATAGGAGCAGGAGTAGGCCATTCGGCCCTTCAAACCTACTCCGCCATTCAATATGATCATGGCTGATCCTCTATCTCAATACCCTATTCCCGCGCTCTCCCCATATACGACACCAAGGTTGCGAACCATGTGGTTCAGCCTCAGACAGATGTTAGGGAGAGGGATGGAGTCAGTGGCTAAGGAACGGAGTTTGTGGCGGGGACCGAAAACAATGGCTTTGGTTTTCCCAATATTTAATTGGAGAAAATTTTTGCTCATCCAGAACTTTATGTTGGACAAGCAGTCTGACATTTTAGACACCGTGGAGTGGTCGAGAGAAGAAGTAGTGAGGTAGAGCTGGGTGTCGTCAGCGTAAATGTATCACCTCACACTTTTCTGCGTTGAATTTCATCTGCAATATGTCCGCCCATTCCACCAGCCTGTCTGTCCTCTTGAAGTCTATTACTATCATCCTCACTGTTTACTACACTTCCAAGTTTTGTGTCATCTGCAAATTTTGAATTTGAAATAAAATCTATTTAAAGCTGAATGACATTTTAGAATTGCTTATTTAGTGGTACACATTGCAGAGTCAATTTCAAGTTCAAACTAATTTTTCCATAAAGAATCTTATCTGTTGTATCAGAAAGATATAAAGATATAGCATGCAAGCAAATCTACAATTATTGTTTGACTTTTGATTTGTTGGTGCATTGTAAAGTAAAATGAGGGTAGCATATACTGTGTACAGTATATATACCGCATTAAATGATGGGAGTAGACTTTTGCGCCAATTTTACAAGCAGAGGTTCGTTTTTCTCCACAGATTTTTTTTTGGAGCCAGGTTAGATCTTCTGGCCATCAGACACAGAGCATAATGTAAATAAGATAGCTTTTGTTATTTTCTCAGAGAAAAAATACATTACCAGGTTGCATTGTGTTTTTCAAGCTGTGTAAAGTGTATCAGTTTTTCAGTGTTATGCACTGTTAAGTGATTAAGAGTATATTGCCATTACACTGCAAAAGGGAAAGCATTAAGCTGCTCGAGGCTTGTTACAATTTACAGCAGACACAATTCCTTCAGGTCAAATATCCTCCAATCTGGCATTCAGTTTTAGCCCACATGCAGGCATAATCAGGTGATTTTCAAAAGTATTTTGTGTGGCTTTCATGCAGTACATACCCCCATTAATAAATAACTATTGAGGCAATTCTGCTATGGACCATAACCTCTGCCCCTATTTTTTCACATGGCAGCTGTTTCTGCCATTCCCATTTACACCTCTACAACAAAAGCAAAATACCGCAGATGCTGGAAATCTGAAATAAAAACAGAAAATGCTGGAAATACGCAGCAGGTCAGGCAGCATCTGTGGAGAGAGAAACAGAGTTAACTGTTCAGGTCGATGACCTTTCGTCAGAACACCTCTTCCAGACTTATCTTTTGTTTCTTTACTTGTCCCATTACCAGCTCCTTTTGCCTTGCACCATCATCCCTTTTGTTATTTAATCTCTCCTGCCTTCCACCCTATCACAGACCTCCCCTCTTTCCCTACCCCTGCACTTGCTTAAAAATGTTACATCTCTAACTTTCTCCAGTTCTGATGAAGGGTCATCGACCTGAACCGTTAACTCTGTTTCTCTCTCCACAGATGCTGCCTGACCTGCTGAGTATTTCCAGCATTTTCTGTTTTTATTTCTGCTATATATCAGTTCGTTGTGCCTCCTTATGTAGATCAGTTGTCTTTAATGTGTACTGGAATGGGGGAGGGGTGGCGTATTTAATTTTTTTGCTATTTGTAATTTATAGCTTGGTTTACATTGGTGTGATGAGAATCTTGTCATCAAGAGCAGCAACTGCTTGGGCGCTTTCAACCGCTGTAGTTCAGGATTAAGTACCTGGAGACTGCATTAATTTTCTCCCTGTAGCTGGGCTACTGCTGTTTATAATCAGGAGTTTATTGAATTTCAAACAAAAAGTATGCACATTGAAAGGGCTGGGTGAATTCGGCAGCACGGTGGCATAGTGGTTAGCACTGTTGCCTCACAGCGCCAGGGACCCGGGTTCGAATCCGGCCTCGGGCGACTGTCTGTGTGGAGTTTACACATTCTCCCCGTGTTTGCGTGGGTTTCCTCCGGGTGCTCCGGTTTCCTCCCACAGTCCAAAGATGTGCGGGTTAGGTTGATTGGCTATCATAAATTGACCCTTAGTGTTAGGGGGATTAAATACGTGGGGTTACAGGGATAGGGTGGGATATGTGTTGGTGTAGGGGTTACGGGGATCGGGTGGGATATGTGTCGGTGCAGGCTCGATGGGCCGAAATGGCCTCTATCTGCACTGTGGCGTTTCTGTGATTCTGAATTTGAGATGAGATCAAGCCCATCCTGTGAAAACCAATACCTGTACTCTGAGGTATGTTCAATTACCATAAGTGACAGGCGCAGGACAAATGCATGTAATCAATAAAAGTAACATCTTTTAATCCAATGATTGTTTTCTTTTGTGCTCCCAGTTAAATATTTTCTTATAAATGTATATTGCATGTAATACTGAGTTAAACATAGGGAGATATTTTACAGATGGCACTTAGATACACAAAAGATAGGAAAGATATTAAAGCTTTACAAAGGGTATAGTTAAGATTCACTAAAATTATAACAGGAATGAGAGGTTATAGCTACTGTATATAGAAAAGCTTGAAAATGTGGGGCTTTATTCATGAATAGGTAAAGCTAAGGGAGATCTACTGGAGGGTATCAAAATTATAAAAGTTAATTAGTGAAAGATTTTTTCTACCGGTTGGCAAATTGGTAGAAGAGGGAATAAACTCAGTATTAACACTAGAATGAGGGAGGGATTTTTTTCACTCAGTTATTAGAACATGGAATGCTTGACAAGTGGCTATTGAGTGAGAAACCATATATCGATGCTGTCCAACAGGAATCACTGACTAGACAGGTGTGGTAATGGCGACACCAATTTAGCCACATGCACTAATTTTAGTAGAAAACGCTTTACATACAATACAGGTACTGTAAATATAGTTCATGTATATTTACATAACAAGCAATTACCACCATACAGTGCGAAACATTGCAGTCACTTCTTTCACCAAAGTTTGGAGGTCTGACATGAACTTACCAGACACACCTCTTTGTGCACTGTCCAGGTTTTTATCCAGCTGTTGCAAGCAGTACTTTGACCTCATCATAGTGATTGTTGAGACTGTTGACTCGCACAAAGATAGGCATCCAGAACATGATTGGATGCTACAAGCCTTTTGCCATGACGTGCCCTGTTGGAACTGTTCATTATTGGTTGAGCTTGCTTTCTTCTGCAGGGCTTGGACAGACCATGATGACAGCTTCACTCTCCATGCAGTGTTGCTCATATTTCCATGGTGCTGAAATCTGGTGTTTTCACCTGTGTTATACACCAATTTAGTATATAACCAATAAGAAGTAACCAAGGAAGTAAAGCACACAGAACAATCAAAATACACTCGCATACTTTGCTTTTCATCTTGCCATTTTACCAACAAATGCACAAAAAGGTTAAAGTACACATGTAAATGACATTGCAATATGAGTATTGAAATCAGATGCCCAATGACTGTTATTTACTAATCAAAAATGCTTTTAGTCACATCTAGATTCCTAGTTAGCTACATGTGGCTAATGGATTGGACAATACTGTCATACATCATTTAAAAGGGACTTGGATAAGTATTTGAAAAGAGAACATTAAATGGCATAGGGAGAGGGCAGCAAATTGGAATGAAATTAGTTGAAGAACTAACAGCACAGACATGATAGGCTAAATGGCTTTCTTCTGTGTTGTATATTCTCAGGCTCTGTGAGACTGTTAATTCCATCTGTGTTTAGGTACAGTATTGTTTGTAAGCCCTTTTCCCTAATTTTCCTTTATTCCCCAGCAAAATCAGGAAAAGTAATGAATGTTGCATTTGATGAAATAACATGAGAATAATTGAAAAATACTTTCAATGCTAAAAAACGTCTTTCTATTAATTCAATTAGGCAATTAAATTGTCACAAATGTTCAAATAGATTGCACACATGTTCAACAATTCTGTGTAGGCAGACAATAGTACTTTAGATGTTGCGGTTAAAATTTTAAATTAGATCACTTGTTACAAGTTAAGTGAGAAGATGAAGCTTGAATAGATTTAACTTCAATATTAATTCCACATTCATTTGAAGTCATGCCAGCTGATGGTTCTGTTCTACTTCATCAAACTTCTGCATTTTAACTTGTAAAGTAAAAATTTTCCAAAAGATTACTGTTCTTGACTTAATATCGATCATTAGTGTGTTCAAGTCGCCTATTTTAGCAGATATACAATACAATGAGACTATAAAAATTGATAGCTTTGTTATTCTACTGAAATATTGCCTATATTACAGTGGTAGCAATCCATAATCTGGTACGGTTATATGGAGAACCCAAGTCCCCTGTGGTATAAAACAATCACACAGCATTTGACAATTATTAAATGTCTGCAATATTCACATAAGTTAGGTTGGACTATGGTAATTCTACTCAAATGCTTAATCATAGTTGATCGTATGACTTGCTCCGCCTTCCTAATGCTGTATTTTTCCCCAGCACATTCCATGACATATCCAGCATTATTTTCACAAAATCCTGATCATTAAAATGAAAAATGTTGGCAAATTGTGATTCTGGGATCTCCTTGCATCTGCAAACCATTTGCAAAATCAAGTGGAAAACGGTTTAATAGTTAATTTGTTGTATTTAAATAAACTGAGAATTTGTGGACCTAGTTGTATGTTTCAATACAAAAGTGACAAAATGATAATACTTCAATCGCAACACCATATGACTTGAGATATTTACGGGATTGTAAGACCTGCACGTGAGATTGCTGTACAAAATGTGGTGGTTGGATCCAATTGCATCTTCTTGTCTTGTCTTGTTATAAGCCAACTATCAGGGCAATTAGGGCAGTCAGATTGACTGAGGCCTTTGTTTGCCTCTAACTGAACTTAGTGCAGCTTTTTTAAACAAGACTTGAAAAGCCTGAGGGAGGTGTAAACCCAATCTGCTGAGATTTCGCAGTTGCCAGTTTCTAGGGCAGAAAATTGAAGCTGACACAGAATTAGGTCAAGAAGGGGTGTTGAGTGGAAGCTTGTGCTGTTTCTATCGGAGTAAGAAAAATAGAGTTGAAAATGAGGAAGGGAGCCATGATTGACGTAGCATATATACTGTTTTAACTTGAGTAATGAGATGAGCCTTACGGTGCAACATATCGGCGTAAAAATATTGCACAGAGCTGTCGGATTTGGATTCCTGCCTATTGTTCCCCACAGGTTGGGTTTCGTAGCAGACTTGCTAAAGTGGTGGCAGAGCAAAGGAAGGGGCAATAACCCACATCATGTTATGCCTCTCTTGTGGTTGGTTAAAAGTGGCCATTGTCTTTGCCCTCTTGCTGAAGAATGTCATGCAGTGCAGAAAGTTTTAAAAAGGGAGAGTAATAATAGATTTGGCAGGGGATAGAGCAATCAATTTTAACAATTAAAAAAGAACAATTAGAAAGATGTGTACATGTATTTTTGATGACTGAAATAATAAACCTGTTAAATTACACAGCTTCCAGATTTTTAAAATATTTTGCTGTTTTCTTTTTTCTTCAAGTAAAAAAGGAAATCTTTTTAAAACTTCTGATATTTCTAGAGAAATTTTATGAGATTGTAACAATTATCTCTTTAAATATATATCTCCAGTGTACAGATATTGGTAACCGAGTTCATTGTTCGCTTTACTGTTTCCTTATTTGGAATTAAAAAAAAAAAAAAAAGTTTTTTTGAGGGTGAAAACCCATCATTTTTCAAAATCTTTTCTTCCCTTTTCTCTGATTTTTCTCAAGCCACTTAGCAACTGCAGTCGAGGAGGTTGGTAGGAAGGAGAACTGCTTCTCAAACTCCACCAGTGTTGCTCTGACCCAATTGGTAAGAGGTGCATGAGTGTGGCCCAAATTTTTATTTTAAAGTGTTCTAACTCCATTCCTTCTGAGGTACAGTATCATATAAAAATTGTCAGTAGAAGAATCCTTTCTTCCAGTTTTTATTCCATTCCAATGGAGAAGCTGTGAGCCTCACCCAGCGAGTGCTGGCAGTGATGCAGCTAAGATTGGCAACTTGGCAGTGTGAGGGACTGTAGCCATGAACTTATGATCCAGCACTTCATGGCACCGTACTGTGATGCACAAATGTATTGCATCTAGGATTGCCCTGGAGTCTCCAGGAATTAAAGATTAATCTCCTGGACGCTGCTGCGAGCAAGCCTGGAGGAAAATCATAGGGGCATTAAAAAAATTATTTTTGCTTCATATTCTTTGACTACTTTTGTTTATTAGTTATAGACGTATTGGAAAGGTGGGGGAGAAAGGTTGTTTGACTATGCAGGGCCATTGGAGGCCATAGAATGGTTACAGCACAGAAGGAGGCCATTCGGCCCATCGAGCTCGTGCCGTCTCTCTGCAAGAGCACTTCAACCAGTCCCACTCCCCTGCCCTTTCCCTGTAGCCCCGCAAATTTTTATTCTTCAGGTACTTATCCAATTCCCTTTTGAAAGTTATGATTGAGTCTGCCTCCACCACCCTTTCAGGCAGCGCATTCTAGATCCTAACCACTCGCTGCGTAAAAAAGTTTTTCCTCATATCGCCTTTGGTTCTTTTGCCAATCGCTTAAATCTGTGTCCTTCTGGTTCCCGACCATTCCGCCAATGGGAACAATTTCTCTCTACTCTATCTAGACCCATCGTGATTTTGAACACCTCTATCAAATCGCCTCTCAACCTTCTCTGCTCTAAGGAGAACAACTCCAGTTTCTCTAGTCTATCCACGTAACTGAAGTCATTCTCATAAATCTTTTCTGCACCCTGTCTAAGGCCTTCACATCCTTCCTAAAGTGCAGTGCCCAGAATTGGACACAATACTCCAGTTGAGGCCGACCCAGTGTTTTATAAAAGTTCATCATAACTTCCTTGCTTTTGTACTCTATGCCTCTATTTATGAAGCCCAGTATCCTTTTTTAACCGCTTTCTCAACCTGCCCTGCCACCTTCAACGATTTGTGCTCATATACCCTCAGGTCACTCTGTTCATGCACCCCCTTAGGATTGTACCCTTTAGTTTATATTGCCTCATCTTGTTCTTCCTACCAAAATGTATCACTTCGCACTTTTCTGCTTTAAATGTCATCTGCCACGTATCCGTCCATTTCACCAGCCTGTCTATGTCTTCTTGAAGTCTTATCACTATTCTCCTCACTGTTCACTATACTTCGAAGTTTTGTGTCATCTGCAAATTTTGAAATTGTGCCCTGTAGGCCCAAGCCCAAGTCAGTAATATATCTCAAGAAAAGCAGTGGTCCTAGCACTGACCCCTGGATAACACCACTGTATACCTTCCTCCAGTCCGAAAAACAACCGTTCACCACTACTCTCTGTTTCCCGTCACTTAGCCAATTTTTCATCCATGCTGCCACTGTCCCTTTTATTCCATGGGCTTCAACTTTGCTGGCAAGCCTATTATGTGGCACTTTATCAAACGCCTTTTGGAAATCCATGTACACCACATCAACTGCATTGCCCTCATCAATTGCCCTCTGTTACCTCATCAAAAACTCGATCAAGTTAGTTAACCACGATTTGCCTTTAACAAATCCGTGCTGGCTTTCCTTAATTAATCCCCACTTGTCGAAGTGACTGTTAACTTTGTCCCTAATGATCATTTCTAAAAGCTTCCCCACTACCGAGGTCAAACTGACTGGCCTGTAGTTGCTGGGTTTATCTTTACACCCTTATCAACTTTAAGTACAGACAGCCTTCCTAGTACCTCCTCTTTATCAATTTTTATCTCATCCAGTATCGCCACTACCTCCTTTCACTATGACTTTGGGAGTGGGGAGGTCTTGTGGAATACATCCAACCAGAGTTGGCGACCCTAATTGCATCCCTGGCCTGCCTACTTGTTTATACTATGTTGGGCCTACATGGTGAAATTGTTTTTTATCCAGGTGCGGGTGAGAATGCTTTGAGGTGTGCTGCTGTCAGTCTCCATACTGGCATATTTGGGTCTCCTGAATGGAATGGTGGGAGATGCCGGCGGGCAGACGGCAGCCGAGGACTGGCCGGTCAGTTGTTTTGCCGGCTGCATTGCTGAAGCACGCTTTGGGCGCGATTGCCGCACTGGTTTAGCACCAGCCTTCTTTCCCCATTGTGGCCCTGCTTAGAGGAGCTGGAGCAGGTTCTTGGGGGATGGTTTCTTTTTTTGTTACTGAACTGGTAGGTTTGGGATGTCACATGGGAAGTGATCTGGGGAAGGGTAGTGGCACCTTCTGGGCTGCAGTTTTGCTTTTCAAAGGAATGTTTACGTGCTTCCTTCAAGATGCATTATTTACATTGTTGTATTGATTTGCCTCTTTGCTGTTTCTTCAGTACCATGGAGGAATAGACTGCAGAAACTGATGCTGCGGTCCAGAGTGCTTTGCCAAGGCTGCTGGTCAGGGTTGTGGTGTCACTGGAAGTCCATAGATTTTTGAAACTTCTCCAGTTATTTGTATGGTACTGAATTTCTTCTGAGCTATTCCTGTTATAAACATGTGTTCTTCTCATCAGCTAACTTTGTGCCCTAAGGCAACCTTGGACCTTTTTGTCCTGTGTTTCAGGTATGCAACTGCCAGCTGTTTCATAAAGTATGCATTTATACAATTTACATTTACTGCATTCTGTTGTACTCCACACTTTTTGAAGTTTGTACCAGTTTAAATTAATATTGGTAAAAAGGTAAATCATAATAGTGTTAGATGTAGGCACTGAGCACTATTATTTAAGGAAGGATATACTTGCATTGGAGGCAGTTCAGAGAAAGTTCACGAGGTTGATTCCGGAGATGAAGGGGTTGCCTTATGAAGAAAGGTTGAGCAGGTTGGGCCTATACTCATTGGAGTTTAGAAGAATGAGAGGGGATCTTATTGAAACATATAAGATTCTGAAGGGGCTTGACAGGGTAGATGCGGAGAGAATGTTTCCCCTCGTGGGGGAATCTAGAACTAGGGCATAATTTCAGAATAAGGGGGCACCCATTTCAAATGGAAATGAGGAGGAATTTCTTCTCTCGGAGGGTCATGAATCTTTGGAATTCTCTACCCCAGAGAGCTGTGGAGGCTGGGTCATTGAATATATTCAAGGTGGAGATTGACAGGTTTTTGAAAGGTAAGAGAGTTAAGGGTTATGGGGAGCGGGCAGGGAAGTGGAATTGAAGCCAAGATCAGATTACCATGATCTTATTGAATGGCGGAGCAGGCTTGAGGGGCCAAATGACCTACTCCTGCTCCTACATCTTATGTTCTTATGTATGATAGTCTTTTTATAAAGCATTATACTACATTGCTGCAATATTAGCAATGTCAGTTTTTCATTTGAATATTGAATGTCCTACCTTTTAAATCATTTTTTTAAATGCATACATGAGTGGGCATAATAAATTAGTGTTATAACTCAAGATAAAGAATTAGCTGAGTACTGGAAAGATAAAGGGTAAAACTAGATCTGGACTCCATATCATTATCAAGTGGTTTCTTAAAGCCTTGAAATATGATAGTTAAAACTCATAACATGTTTACATGTTACAAAATCAATTTTTGATAGATATTCAACTTTCTCAGCTAAAGCACATAAACTTGTATTTTTCGTGTCATGCTCCTCTCTTTAATGTGAATTCTACTGATGTCAGAATGCCAATAGACTTTTTAAAATTCATTCATGGGATGTGGGCGTCACTGGCAAGGCCAACATTTATTGCCCATCCCTGATTGCCCTTGAGAAGGTGGTGCTGAGCCGCCTTCTTGAACCACTGCAGTCCGTGTGGTGAAGGTACTCCCACAGTGCTGTTAGGGAGGGAGTTCCAGGATTTTGACCCAGCGACGATGAAGGATCGGCGATATATTTCCAAGTCAGGATGGTGTGTGACTTGGAGGGGAACTTGGAGGTGGTGGTGTTCCCATGCACCTGCTGATCTTGTCCTTCTAGGTGGTAGAGGTTGTGGGTTTGGGAGGTGCTGCCGAAGAAGCCTTGGCGAGTTGCTGCAGTGCATCTTGTAGATGGTACACACTGCAGCCACGGTACGCTAGTGGTGGAGGGAGTGAATGTTTAAGGAGGTAGATGGAGTGCCAATCAAGCAGGTTGCTTTGTCCTGGATGGTGTCGAGCTTCTTGAGTGTTGTTGGAGCTGCACTCATCCAGGCAAGTGGAGAGTATTCCATCACACTCCTGACTTGCGCCTTGTAGATGGTGCTTTGCTGTGATGGAATTTGAATGGTATTTGCAAATATTTGGTCTTTTCTGTGACACCCAGATAATACTGTGCCATGGAGTTTCTGACCTTCATCAGAATATAGAGTGTTCTCTCTTGCAATGCTGAAAAATATTTGGTTGTAAAGGAGAATCCTAATCCTATTGGGAAGGGAAAGATGTTATGGGATCCCACTCTGAGTTTTGTTGTTGCTGTGTCATGTTGGTGTAATGTACAAGTGTTGCGATTTTTCCAGTGCAAATCAAGTTGTCATGAGTGATGTAATCATGGTGTGTGTTTCGAATGAAAGAAACCTTTCCCATAACAGTGTGGTGCTGGGGATAAATATACATTCAGTTGGAGTCTCTGAAAAGTGGCATTGTGCCACACCTGCATTCAGTGAAGCAAATGCTTTGGTACAGTTTTGCTAATGCTGTTTCTGTAAATAATACATTTGCTTAGTGAAATAGCGAAGCAGACGCACTCTAGTGACATCAGCCAATGGGAATTCCCTTGGAGCATCCTCTCCGTATTTTCAATCTGTTTTCACACCAACTCATTAAGGCTTTTTTTTCATGCGAGCAGAGAGTTAAGTTTTAATAAGAACAAATTAACATGCAAAAAGAGCTTCTCCAGTGACCAGCCTGTGGCTAAACACACTGAACCCAGTAATTGGAAGTTGATGTGTTGAATGTGAAAATGGATTGCTTACTTCATTGACGGTGATATTTTTTTTATCATTAGGTGTCAGCCTTGTCTCGTCTCTGAGTTAGAAGGTCATGCGTTCATGCCCTACTCTGTATGTACTTGAACAGATAATCTAGACTGATACTTCAGTGCAATGCTGAGGAATTGCTGCACTGTCGGAGGTGTCGTCTTTCAGATGAGATGTTAAACAGAGGCCATGTATACCCAACGTTCCCGATAAGCTGCATGGCTGCACAGCGGTCTGGAGGTCCTGCACAGGCCATTCACTGGCTTTTCAATGTAAGAAACGGTGCATGCGCGAAAAAAAGGGCCCATGCACCCCAAAAAAAATTAGAGGGAAATTGTGTCCACCCTCTCAGATGGACGTGAAAGATCCCATGGCACTATTTGAAGAAGAGCAGGGGAGTTTTACCACTTATTTTGGCATTTATCCCTCAACTAACATCACTCAAACAGATTATCTGGTCATTATCTCATTGCTGTTTGTGTGACCTTGATCTGTGCAAATTGGCTACAGCGATTCCCTGCATTACAATGCTTTAAAAGTATTTCATTGGCTGTGAAGAGTTTTAGGACATCCTGAGGTCTTGAAAGGCACTAAATAAATGCAAGTTCATTCCTACTTTAGGAAATAGAAAAAATATAATCCATAATGCATTTCGAGGGTAATTACTAAACATCCATTGCACTTCAAAGTCATATGTTAAATGTGAAGCACTTTAAAATGTTTGAGTTGTAATCAGGTGCTGTATAAATTCAGGTCTTTTCTTGCAAAAATGTATTCTATATAGTACAATAACCAGTGATTCAGTCTAACAATTCTAAGTGTATAATTATATAACATAAAAACAAGCATTAAAATACCACTAAACATCTTTACAAGGTATAAAAATGGATGCTTCTACTCAAAGAAAGGCTGTTCAGCCTGCAATTCTTTTGCTGTTTCAGAGGAAGGCACTTGAGATTTTAATTTCTTTCCTAGGATCTTTATTTTGTCCGTGTTCATTTTTAGATTGTATTATTTCTTCATGGGTATAATAAAAATGATATGCAAAGGTCTTATTCTTTAATCTGTTTACGCAGGTTGGGAATGAGTCCTTTCTGATTGATTTTGTAACATTGTGAATTGTATTTCTTTTATTATTCTGTTACAAATATCACCATGAATTAAAATATCAAGGATTAATACTTCAAACAGCAACATCTGAATTACCTTGTACTTTGATTTGTGTTTACTGTGTACATTTTGTTTAAGCTTTGTTCTCACACTTTCATCACTGTTGGTGGTGTAAATTTTTGCATTTGTCTTTTCTGGAATTGTAGCACTAGGTTTTCAAATGAGTGTCTTCATTTGAATGATTTGTATGGACAACATGCAATGGTAGGTAGTTCAGAGACTCATTTGGAGTTTCTGTCCTCTGTGGCATTTATAAAATCCTAAATCTACCAACAACAGACATGGAAATCAATTTTTGGACTCTACAAAAGACAGCAATAAATAGAAATGATACGAAAACGACATCAACAAATTATAATGCTTTTAAAAACAAATTCAGATTTTCATTATTGTTTTGGTGGGTAAATATATTACGTGGATATTTTTCAAAACCCATCGGATTTAACTTATGGGAGAAATCTGTAGAAATGAAAGTTTACAGATCTTGCATAAATTCATCAATTCAGTGCCTTTTTAAAACTGAGGGGGCGAAATTCAGTAGGTTAGTGCACCCAGTTAGTGCCTGGCGGGGCGCTCAGGCAGTAGCGCAGTGGCAGGGCGAATCCCGCACCACATGGCAAATTCACCAGGGATTACAGTAGCGCCTCGGTCCCTTCTGCCATGCAGATCATGACATCAGCGAGCGTGCAAGGCTTGCTGGGTGCCAGATCTGCAAACTTCAGTAGCACCCCCTGCCTCGCGCCGACAACGCCAGGGAGCGGAGGCGTGAACTAGCCGGCTGGCAGGGTGCGACTTAAAGGGATGCGCCCCAGCTGTCAAGGAACCTCCGTTCCAAAGGTCAGTTATGAGTGGCAGAGAGCGCAGGATGTATCTACAGCCAAATAAAGGCTGCTTAGTCCCCGGAGTGTTGCATGTTGTCAAAGCACTTTCCATTTCATTTCACATCATATTGCCGTTCTGCACCCACCGAATCACTGGGGGCTGGTGTGCAGACTCCAGTGACCCTCCCCTTTAATGGCTGGAAGGCGCCTGCGTCAATGCTCACTCCCGATTACACAACACCTCATATTCGTTATCGCTTGGAGCCTAACGCCACTCACCTATGCTATTAGTGCCTGATTTAGCGCTTCCCTGCATTCTTTGAGCGCTGAGACTGAATTTAGCGGGCAGCGAGATTGATTAGCGCCTGGCGCAAAATTTCCAACTTCTCAAAAGTTATGCCTCTTCCTGGGCGCTACTGAATTTCTCCCCCTTAATGTCCATCAAAGGCAGCGAGTAACTGTAATGTCCAAGTGAAATTTCATAGAGCAATTAGTGTGTTGAATATAAGAAGGCTTTGTAACAGTCTGCAATTCAATAAAATTACAAGAGCGGAGATTCTAAAGAGCATCAGTAAATGTCATTGCTCCGGTTGTAATTGAAGGTCATGAAGGGAATTGATTGTGAGGATTAAGGAAGATCATGTGCTTGAATGAGGAAGGCACGAACCATGACTAATTCTGCAAAAAACGACAGATTTATTTATTTACACCTTTAATCAACAGTATACAAAATGCCTCTGGATTTTAGCCGCCAAGGTTGACTAGGTTGACTAGACATATCGAGGGTAAAATTCAAATTGGCTGTGGTGCAGAGTGGGCGGTATTGGATACACCTCTGCTCAACTTTCCTTTCTGTTGAAATCAATTGATAGGAAAATTGGACGAGGTGTTTAACAGGTGTCCGATCTGCTAACACCAGTTTCCACCCCTGCTGAAGTTAAAAATGACTTCCATTGGCTGTAAGGTGCTTTAGGACGTCTTTAGGATATTTGTCATGATTTTGGGTTTTACACTCAGTATTTTCTCGGGTTCTCCCGAAGCAGATCTTGCATACCCTACAACCCAGGGTGTACTTTATCCTGCCCACTATCAAGGTATACCATTGTGAGATCCAGAGATTGTATCAGAGAACTCTTGCTCTGTACTGGAATATGTTGCTATATGATTCTCCTCTCTTCAGAAAGCAGACTGAATCTACTAGGGGTTAGTACTGCTGTATGTTTATGAGGGATAACCGGATTACCTGGCTCTGAATAACTATTCGCAGGGGACCACTTTTATATGATTCCTTGTAATATTAACCAGTATTGGTGAGGAGCAAACAATCTGGTAAAGCATTGGGCTATAATGAGATTTAAGTCACGTTGATCTCTGTAGTGAGGCTGCAGTAATGTGGTTATATTTTAGCTGTCATAGCAACTCCTCTCTGCAGTAATCACTTGCCTGCCACACATCCAAGGGGAAGATTTCCTCTGTTTGGCCTTTGCAGCAAAATTATAAACGCATTTATGATTTTGATACAGATAATGAACCGAGGGAATCTTGCCTCCTTAATGTTCAGTTTCCATGTTTTGTTTATGAAGGACTTGTCTGAGAGCAGTTGCATCTCCTATGTTGTGATTATGTTACTTATTGGATCTAATCTTTTTTCAGCGGCTGAAGGATGAGATAGCAGAGGTTACGAATGAGATTGAAAATCTGGGTTCCACGGAAGAGCGGTAAGGACTCATTCTTTTTCTGCTCCATGTATATTACTTACTCTGTGCTGTGTGAGAGTGGTACCTACTTTAAACAATGTCTCAGTCTGTTGACGTAACATCTTGGCCAGGGGGTATAATTTACAACACCCAATACAGTAATTCCATTTACAATTTCAAATGTAAGAACCTTGTTTCACTAGCCAGCAATTCCCTTGGAATTGCTCCTACTCCATCGCCATAACTTTGCCGGAAGTGCGGTAGAATCCATGGATACATGCGTAAACGGGGTTGTGCATAAGGAAATGTTTAGTCATGGGGCTCCTGCCATCAAGGCATGCGGTAGGCTTGGTGGAGGAGCTGGTCTTTTCCTGCCCATCAATTTCATATGTTCATGCTTCCATTGAAGTTACTGCAGCAGAGCGGCAGCAGCCCTGAGGAAATTCCTGGCCACGATCATTTTTTCTGATGTGTGGAGATTGTTGTTATACTGCAGCTAATTTTCTATTCTAATTCCATGCAGCATGCAATTGCTGTAACTAGTCTTTTTTTATCATCCAGGAAGCTAGGGAGAATAAGAGCAAATGAGCTTTGTGTGAGTCATTCTATCAATGAACCACCAAGTGAACCACCAGATTTGCTAAGAGACTGGTTAACCAAGTAGTTATCAATGAAAACAGTAAATATTTGCCTTGGTTACAGTGGTCGAGTACTAGACTTCCATTGAGTTAAGTACATAGCTTCAACTTCAATAATTCTCAAACAACTTGCCATCCCTCACTGATTGAGTTTCAATAGTTGACAATTGAGCTGTGACAGCTGCACTAGTGTGTGATGGTATGATTGATACCTCTTTGGAGAGAGGGAAATCTGAATGACTGGCCTTGCTTCACAGCAGTGGTTGATTACAGATGGTGGTATCTGGAGAAGTCAGTGGGCTAAATGTCATGCCTCCATAACAATTTTGGCTTTTTCTCAAGAATTTTGATTTGTGTTCACATCAAAAAGCAATCTCCAAAGGCAGATCTTGTCTCATTTGAACCAAACCACACCTTTATGCATGCAGTGAGTGGGATAGCATTCCTCAGAACTAACTATTTCCCCCAACTATGGTAAACAATCGTGGAGACGACATGGAATGCTCGCCATGTTCTCCTGTCTATTCCACACTGTCAGACTGTTATGTACAGGCTAAAAAGTAATATTGTTTTAGAAGTAAGATAATACACAGAATCACTGCAGGAAACTGGTGATATAAATATTTACAGAATAATGAAGTTGGAATCCATCTGTAACAGATTAACATGTCCTTTTCTGGAATGTATTTATTACACAGTTTGTTATGAGGCTTTTGGAGGAAACAATCGAGTGTAGACATTTAACAATGCAATGCTGTTTTTGGCGATGTGATGCCTCTGGTAGTCAATGAAGCTCAAATCTTATTTCCAGAAATTGAACTGAACTAATAATATTGAAAAACATTTGCAATATATATATTCTAAACGATAACATCTCAGAATAAAGAACCATCAATCAAGTTCAAAGACATAATGGCAGTCATGTCAAAACTGTGTTACAGCTCTTTTCTGTGTGAAGCTCTTTGCAGGTGTGTGCACCAAGGCTTTCAGTTGTGAGTTACTGCTGCAATGTGTGCCATATGAGGAGAGATTGGATAGCCTGGGGTTGTTTTCTTTGGAACAGAGGAGGCTGAGGGGAGACTTGATTGAGGTGTATAAAATTATGAGGGGCCTAGATAGAGTGGATAGAAAGGACCTATTTCCTTAACCAGGGGGCATAGATTTCAAGTAACTGGTAGAAGGATTAGAGGGGAGTTGAGGAGAACTTTTTTTCACCCAGAGTATGGAAGGAGTCTGGAACTCACTGCCTGAAAGGGTGGTAGAGGCAGAAATGCTCATCACCTTTAAAAAGTACTTGGATATGCACTTGAAGTGCCGTAACCTACAAGGCTACGGACCAAGAGCTGGAAAGTGGGATTAGGCTGGCTAGCTCGTTTTCGGCCGGCACAGACAGGATGGGGTGAATGGCCTCCTTCTGTGCCGTAAATATCTATGATTCTATGACATAGGTATGCACCTCAGCAATGATGTGAGGTTCTGTGACGGCTTTGCATGGGATTGCCTGGCAACACTATGTGGCATGCACAGGAACCATGTAACTGGTAAGTGTTACCATTGGGTAAGCTTACACAGAAACATAGAAACATAGAAGATAGGAGCAGGAGTAGGCCATTCGGCCCTTCGAGCCTGCTCCGCCATTCAATGAGATCATGGCTGATCATCCAAATTCAGTACCCTGTCCCTGCCTTCTCCCCATATCCCTTGATCCCTTTCGCCTTAAGAAATATATCCAACTCTTTCTTGAATATATTTAATGAACTGGCCTCCACTGCCCTCTGTGGCAGAGAATTCCACAGGTTCACCACTCTCTGGGTGAAGAAATTCCTCCTCATTTCAGTCCTAAATGGCTTACCCCTTATCCTTAAACGATGACCCCTGGTTCTGGACTCCCCAGCCATCAGAAACATCCTTCCTGCATCTAGTCTGTCCAGGCCTGACAGAATTTTATAGGTTTCGATGAGATCCCCTCTCAATCTTCTAAACTCCAGTGAGTATAAGCCCAATCGACACAATCTCTCTTCATACGTCATTCCTGCCATCCCAGGTGTTGAGTCTGTGTTTTCAAATGTAGTTATGCTGAATAACAGGACACAGACTACAGAAATAATTAAACAGGTCTTTAGTGATTGAGGGTCAAGGCTGAACTGGGATACAACTTTGCTCCGCAGGGTTTATATACCGGCGTGGTCACCACCGGTACTACAATGTACAGGAGCCATCAAAAAGTAGTCCATCACCTTAAGGTATCCTCTTAAGGTGGTACAGGTTACATACACTACAATTCCTCCCCTTTTAGCTTAACAGTGTACACCCCAAATTAAACATTACATGGATAACATATATACAATTTTCACACAAACTGTTCAAAGATTCAGTCTCTGAGGAGGCCTCCTGATCCGGGCCGGATAACGCCTTTCAGGGGTCTCTGGTTCTCGTTGCTGGGGTGACTCATCCATTTGATCTCCGATGGATTGAACATCATCATGTACGTTCGAGTCTGAGGTAGATGCTACAGGCTCAATAACTTCTTCAACTGGTGTCTCTGCCGTAGACATGGGGTCGACCCTTGTTCTCGATTCCACGAGTTGGTCAGCATGACGTCGTATTACGTTCTCTCCAACGTCTACCGTGTACATCAAGGGTCCTTGTCGGGCACGAATTGTTCCAGATTGCCATTTATCATCCCTATAGTCCCTGGCCAACACTGGTTGTCCTATTTCGAAACTCTGAGTGGCCTTGTTATTGACGTCCTGGAATTGCTTGTTTTCGACTTCCCTTCGCACATTGGGTTTTAACAAATCCAACCGGGACCGCAACCTCCTGTTATAGAACATTATGGCAGGGCTTTGATTTGTCACTGCATGCGTGGTGTTTCGATATGCCATCAGGAAATTGTCCACCTTGTGTTGTGGAATATGGTCTTCGCTCATGGCCTTTATCGCCTTTTTGAACGTTTGTACAAATCTCTCGGCCAACCCATTTGTAGCCGGATGATATGGGGCAGATGTATAGTGTTTCACCCCATTCTTTTTCATGAATTTCTGGAATTCTTCTGACACGAACTGTGGTCCGTTGTCTGAACATATTTGTTCCGGCAACCCATTCCTTGCAAATATGGTTCTTAGAACTGCGATCGTCTTCTCAGAGGTAGTGGTCGACATCTTAATCACTTCTGGCCATTTAGAATGTGCGTCTACTGCGATCAAAAACATGGAATCCATGAATGGACCTGCAAAGTCGATATGCACACGTTGCCATGGGGTTGAAGGCCATTCCCACGGATGCAGCGGTGCAATTGGAGGTGCATTTTGAACTTTTTGGCACCCTGGGCAGCTTTTAGTCAGATCCTCTATTTGTTTGTCGATACCTGGCCACCACACATAAGCCCTAGCAAGGCTTTTCATCTTGACTCCCCCCAGATGACCTTCATGCAATTCCTTCAGAACTCTCTCCCTTAATTTAGGAGGAATAATCACCCTTGTTCCATACATCAATGTTCCTTGACATACGGACAGCTGTTCTCATCTGGCTGAGAATGCTGGTAACAGTGGGTCGCCATGTGCTGGCCATCCCTTCACTGTCAAGTCATAGACCCGAGACAGTGTCGGGTCATTTCGGGTCTCTCAATACCCGCATTGGTGACTGGTAAGCATTCGATGATGGTCGAGTGAAATATCTCGACAGGGTCAACTGCCGGTGCCTCTTCCGCTGTAGGTAGTGGCAGGCGCGACAGCCCATCAGCATTACCATGTTGCTTTGTACCTTTGAATTCGATATCATATTGATGTGCCCCTAGGAAAAGGGACCATCTCTGAAGCCTCTGCGCTGTCATTACCGGAACACCCTTCTTAGGGTTGAAAATGGAAACCAACGGCTGGTGATCTGTCAGCAGCGTAAACTTTTGGCATTGCAGGTAATGGTTAAATTTCTTAACCACCCACACGAGGCTGAGAGCCTCCCTATCTATCTGAGCATAGTTGCGCTCTGCGGAGGTCAATGATCTGGATGCGAACGCGACTGGCCTTTCCGAGCCATTTGGAAACTTAAGTGAGAGCACTGCCTCGATACCATATGGAGAAGCATCACAAGCTAAGCGAATAGGCAGCATTGGGTTAAAGTGAGCCAACACTTCCTTAGAGGTGATCAGTGCCTTGCTCTTTTGAAAAGCCCGCTTACAATCATCGCTCCACTTCCATGGTATTCCCATTTGCAAAAGAGTGTTCAGCGGGTGTAACACCGTGGATAAATTTGGAAGAAACTTGTGGTAATAGTTAAGCAACCCAAGGAACGACCTCAACTGGGATACATTTTCCGGAGCAGGAGCCTTCACAACAGCTTCAATTTTGTCAGGTGACTTATGGAGCCCCTCCTGGTCAATGACGTGGCCGCAGTACGAGATTCGCTTTTGAAAGAACTCACATTTCTGGCGATTAACTCTGAGCCCATATTCTTTCAATCTGGTGAGCACCTGCTCCAAATTCGCGAGGTGATCCTTATCATCATCTCCTGTAATCAGGATGTCATCCAGGTAGCATTGTGTGCCTGGAATTCCCTGCAATACTTGCTCCATGGCCCTTTGCCAAATCGCTGGAGCCGATGCCACTCCAAAAACCAGTCTATTATACCGATATAAGCCCTTATGTGTGTTGATCGTGAGATACTGGCGTGACGCTTCATCCACTTCCATCTGCAGGTACGCCTGCGCCAGGTCTATCTTGGTGAAGTGTTTCCCGCCAGACAGCGAAGCGAAGATATCTTCAATCCGCGGAAGCGGATATTGCACCGTGTGAAGAACCGGATTAACAGTGATCTTGAAATCGCCACAGATGCGAACCTTCCCAGGTTCCCCCGGCTTGTTGCTCAGCGCACGCTTCATGACAGGAACAATGGGTGTGGCCCATTCGCTCCAGTCCACCTTGGACAGTACTCCTGAATGTTCTAGCCCTTCCAGCTCTGCTTCCACAGCAGGTCGTATCGCATAAGGTACCGGTCTGGCTTTGAAAAATTTTGGGTTTGCATGTTCTTCAACCTTGATGTTTGCCGTAATTCCTTTCAGTGTTCCCAGTCCCTGTTGGAACACCTCCTTAGCATCGTCTAATATTTTGGACAGTCGTTTAGGTTTGACGTCGTCCTCTTTACAGGCATCTACAGTCAGTGCTTGTATGGAATGCCAGTCCACATTTATTCTCCGGATCCATTCCCGTCCCAGTAGTGGTGGACCTCCATCAGGTAACACATACAAGTCCATGTTCTGACTTTCTTTACCATTGTAGACCACATTTTACTTTTATCTTTCCTTTGGGGTATACTATTTGCCCCGTGTATGTTTTCAATACAATCTCCGTATCCCTCAGGGGAATGTGCGAGAATAACCTTTTGTAATCTTGCTTATTCATGACCGTTAATGCCGATCCAGTGTCCAATTCCATCTTCACTTGGACTCCTGCTATCCGAAGCATGACCCAGATAGTTTGGTGGTCTGCTGTGTTACCCACATTATGTATTTTTAGACAACCCAGTTCCTTACTGCTGGAGTCTGAATCCATCTTCTGTTCATCCGAACTGTTCTCTGTCACCTTGTGTACTTTTTTGTACTTCTCCTGCGGCGACTTTTTGCTGCTGGTCTTCTTTCCTGACCGGCATACTCTCGCTATGTGACCAAGTTTGCCACATTGCCTGCATTCTTTATCTTTGAACCAGCACTGGTTCTGGTCATGTGTTGTCCTTCTGCAACGATAGCACTTTACTGCGCCCAATGCCATTTCATTGGTGCTGAATTCCAATGGCCTTTGCTGTATCTCTGCAGCGCCTCGTGCTGCTGCCTCGTGCGATGCTGCAATGCTGAAAGCTTTGTCCAGCGTAAGATCCTTTTCCTCTAGCAGTCGCTTCTGGGTTCCTTCCCTTAGGAGCCCACACACAAACTTATCTCTCAGTGCGTCTGCTAGTCCTGTACCGAACTGACAGTACTTTGATAACTTGCGCAGTTCGGTTAAGAATTCAGCGTTGCTTTCTTCTTTAAGCTGAATTCTTTTGAAGAATTTAAATTGTTCCGCTATCAGCAGCGGCGTGGGGTTTAAATGCTCTTGCAGGATAGTAACAATATCCGCAAAACTCTTTCCTACCGGTTTATCTGGTGTTACAAGGTTCCTTCATAACCCGTACGTCTTCGCACCCATCGAGTTTAATAGGGTTAGTGCTTTCTTACCCTCCGGTACCTCATTCATTGTACAGTAAACTTCGATGCGTTCCACATAAGTGGCCCAATCTTCTACAGCGCTATCAAAAGCAGTGATGTTACCCGTTTTTGGCATCCTTGTTGAGTTTCCTTTCCTTTGGGTATGATTATTTTATTTTATTTTTTATTTTTTTCAAAATGGCGGCTTCCCGTGCTTGGCGGCTTTTCCCGCGCTGGGCAGCTTTTCCCGTGCTTGTCTTCTTCCCCCGCCGACTCAAAATGGCGATTACCGCGCTGTTGCCGTTCTCGCCTCCCAGCGGTCCTTTATTTTCCCCTACGCTGCTGCTCTTGTTCCCCGCCGCTCCCGCGGTCCTTGTGGTCATAAACGCGTTCCTGGCTGCTGCGCGTCTCTGCCCCGATTGCAGTCCGGCCCCTGACACCGGCTGCGGTTGTGTTCTCCGCCTTTTTCGTCGTTACCCTCCCCTTCTCTTACTGACAACTCGGCCGACTTCCCCCCCCCCCCCCCCCCCCCCGTGCCGCTTGATCGGGCTTACCCGCTGCTGTCATCGAAGGGATGTTCACTGATGTTTGACTCTGTGGCCAGAACCCAACCCGGGTTCCCGATGGCCTCCCGTGCGATGCAGTGCCCAGCAGGATGTTGAGGGTGGATGTCCTTGTTCGACGCCCGTTTCAGAGGGCGAAGCTTCCTTTGATGCAACTGCCGCTAGGTAAGATCAGACTCGTCGCCACTGTTGAGTCTGTGTTTTCAAATGTAGTTATGCTGAATAACAGGACACAGACTACAGAAATAATTAAACAGGTCTTTAGTGATTGAGGGTCAAGGCTGAACTGGGATACAACTTTGCTCCGCAGGGTTTATATACCGGCGTGGTCACCACCGGTACTACAATGTACAGGAGCCATCAAAAAGTAGTCCATCACCTTAAGGTATCCTCTTAAGGTGGCACAGGTTACATACACTACACCAGGTATCAGCCTGGTGAATCTTCGCTGCACTCCTTCCATGGCAAGAAACGTCTTTCCTCAGGTAAGGCGACCAAAACTGCACACAATACTCAAGGTGCAGTCTCACCAAGGCCCTGTACAACTGTAGCAAGACATCCTTGTTCCTGTACTCGAACCCTCTTGCTACGAAGGCCAACATGCCATTTGCCTTCTTAACCGCCTGCTGCACCTGCATGCTTACCTTCAGCGACTGGTGCGCAAGAACACCCAGGTCTCTTTGCACTTCCCCTTCTCCCAATCAATTGCCATTCAAATAATAATCTGCCTTCCTGTTTTTGCCACCAAAGTGGATAACCTCACATTTATCCACATTATAGTGCATTTGCCATGTTTCTGCCCAATCACCCAACCTGTCCAAATCGTACTGGAGTTTCCCGACATCCTCCTCACAGCATACCCTCCCACCCAGCTTTGTGTCGTCTGCAAATTTGGGGATATTACATCCAATTCCCTTGTCCAGATCATTAAAATATATTGTGAACAGTTGGGGTCCTGGGACCGATCCTTGCGGTACCCCACTAGTCACTGCCTGCCACTCGGAAAACGACCCGTTTATTCCAACTCTTTGCTTTCTGTCCGCCAACCAGTTCTCTATCCAAGTCAATACATTGCCCCCAATCCCATGTGCCTTAATTTTGCACGCTAATCTCTTATATGGGACCTTATCGAAAGCCTTCTGAAAGTCCAAATACACCACATCCACTGGTTCTCCCTTATTTATTTTACCAGTTACATCCTCAAAAAATTCCAGTAGATTAGTCAAGCATGATTTACCTTTTGTAAATCCATGTTGACTTTGTCTGATCCTGTCACTGCTTTCCAAGTGCTCTGCTATTACATCTTTTATAATGGACTCTAGCATTTTCCCCACTACCAATGTCAGGCTTACCGGTCTATAATTCCCCACTTTTTCTCTACCACCTTTTTTGAATAGTGGGGTAACATTAGCTACCTTCCAATCCATGGGTACTGTTCCAGAGTCTATCGAGTTCTGGAAGATGACCAGCAATGCATCTACTATTTCTAGGGCCACTTCCTTAAGTACCCTGGGCTGTAGATTATCAGGCCCTGGGGATTTATCGGCCTTCAGTCCCATCAACTTTCCTAACACCATTTCCCTACAAATACTGATTTCTTTCAGTTCCACCATTTCATCAGACCCTATGTTCCCCGGCATCTCTGGGAGGTTATTTGTGTCCTCCTTTGTGAAGACAGAACCAAAATATGTATTTAGTTGGTCTGCCATTTCTTTGTTCCCCATTATAAATTCCCCTGATTCTGACTGCAAGGGACCTACGCTTGACTTCACCAATCTTTTTCTCTTCACATATCTATAAAAGCTTTTACAGTCAGTTTTTATGTTCTCCGCAAGCTTACTCTCATATTCTATTTTCCCTTTCTTAATTAATCCCTTTGTCCTCCTTTGTTGAATCCTAAACTGCTCCCAATCCTCAGGATTATTGCTTTTCCTGGCCAATTTATATGTCCTCTCCTTGGATCTTATGCTATCCCTAATTTCCCTTGTTAGCCACGGTTGGGTCACCTTTTTTGTTTTATTTTTATGCCAAACTGGGATGAACAAATTCTGTAGCTCATCCATTCGGTCTTTGAATGTTTGCCATTGCCTATCCACCGTCAACCCTTTGAGTGCCATTCCCCAATCAATCCTACCCAACTTGCTCCTCAGACCATCGTAGTTTCCTTTATTTAAATTGAGGACCCTAGTTTCTGAGTCAACTACTTCAATCGCCATCTTAATGAAGAATTCGATCATATTATGATCGCTCCAACCCAAGGGGCCTCGTACAACAAGATTGCTAATTAATCCTTTCTCATTACATAATACCCAGTCTAAGATGGCCTGATCTCTGGTTGGTTCCTCGACATATTGGTCCAGGAAACCATCCCGTAAACACTCCAGGAATTCCTCCTCCACAGTATTGTTACTAATTTGGTTGGCCCAATCTATATGTAGATTAAAGTCACCCATGATGACTGCTGTGCCCTTATTGCACGCTTCTTTAATTTCCCTTTTAATGCCATCCCCAACCTCCGCCTTACTGTTTGGAGGTCTATATACCACTCCCACTAACGTTTTTTTCCCCTTAGTATTCCTCAATTCTACCCATACAGATTCCACATCATCAGAGCTAATATCCTTCATTACAATTGTGTTAATCCCTTCTTTAACCAGTAATGCTACCCCACCTCCCTTTCCTTTTTGCCTATCTTTCCTGAATATCGAATACCCCTGAATGTTGAGTTCCCAGTCTTGGCCATCCTTGAGCCACGTTTCCGTAATCCCAACCAAATCATATTCGTTTACCGCTATTTGCACAGCCAATTCATCTACCTTATTACAAATGCTCCTCGCATTAAGACACAAAGGCCTAGAAATTCAGTTGGCTGCGCCAGGCGTTAGCGCCTTAGGAGGAGCAGATCTCGAGCGCTAGGCGCTTAGCGCCCGGGCGCAGCGCGATCTGCGCCTCGCCCCAACTTCAGTAGACATTTAGCGCCGGCGCAAAGTCTTTGCGCGCGCAGATCATGACGTCATTTCGTCGTGCAACGCCCTTTGTGCACCCGGAACCGGAACTTCACTCGCGCCGCCCCATTGTGCGCCGGGCGGCCCTAACGACTGTGAAGTGGAACGGTACACAGCCGAGGCGGGCCGCGGGGAGCGCAAATTAAAGGGCACTTACCCTGCACTATAAAGGGCAGCCATTTTGCAGCATTCACTCTTGTGCAATGGATTTTTGGAGAGAGACCAAGGAAGAGAGCTTACTGCTTTGGCCCAACACTAGGACAGGTCTTTTTGGCTTCAGGCCAGAGCTGTGCAATTCTCTTTGCCTTCATTGAGATCTCAGTGTTTGCCAGCATATTATGGGGGCTGCATTGGGTGCCAACGCTGAGTTTCAGCCTTATGTCGGAAGGGCTTACAGACGCCGTGAGAGAGTGGCAGCCCTGGCTAGACGCAGAGGGGGCAACAGGCGTCGCCAAGTGAGGCCTTACCCACCCAGGGTATACCGCCAGCAGTTCTCCTATCTCAACATGTCTGCCGCGCAGTGTGTTAGGAGGCTGCGATTCAGAAGGGAGGTGGTTGCAGACATCTACCAGCTGCTTCACAGAGATCTGCGTCCACAGCTGATGCGCAGGACGTCTCTGTCGGTGGCAGTGAAGGTGACGGTGGCTCTCAACTTCTATGCCACCGGCTCCTTCCAATCCGCTGCTGGGGACATCGCTAACATCTCCCAGTTCGCCGTGCATTGCTGCATCCGCCAGGTGACCAATGCCCTTTTCAGAAGGAGACATCAATTCATCTCCTTCCCCATGACCCTGGACAAGCAGCAGTAGCGTGCAGTGGGATTTGCAAGAATAGCGGGCTTCCCCATGGTGCAGGGCGCCATTGACTGCACGCATGTGGCTTTGCGGGCACCTCTGGAGCATGCCGAGGATTACCGCATCCGGAAGGGCTACCATTCCCTCAACGTACAGCTGGTGTGTGACCACAGGCAGCGCATCCTAGCTGTCAATGCCCGCTTTCCAGGCAGCAGCCACGATGCCTTTATCCTGCGACAGACAACTGTGGCTGACATGTTCCAGGCACAGCCTCACCCAAGAGGATGGCTTATCGGGGACAAAGGCTATCCTTTGTGTACCTGGCTCACGACCCCTGCTGAAGAGGCATACAACGAGAGCCATCAAGCGACCAGGAACCTCATCGAACAAACAATCGGCGTCCTGAAGCAACGGTTCCGCTGTCTGGATCGCTCCGGGGGAGCCCTCCAGTATTCGCAGGAGCGAGTCTCCCAATTCATCGTCGTTTGCTGCATGCTGCACAACCTGGCTATCCGCAGGACTCGGGCACTGCCACCTCACGTTGGACCACCACCTCAGGAGGAGGAGCAGGAGGAGCATGAGGAGGAGGAGGACGAGGAGTACCAGCCCAGGAGGGAGGCAGAAGGTCCAAGGGCCGCCCGTCGGCGGCTTATTGAACGTCACTTCTAGGCCCCCTGTCAGGGAATGGCTTGTGCCAATGAAAGAATATGATTGCAGCCGCTGCGCAAGCCCTCAGCCGGTTAAGGCAACAAACACTTCAAAGATCAAACATGGACAATGTGAATAAATAAAATGGTTTATTGTACAAACTCAGGGCCCTTCCCACATGAAAACCAAGAACACACGAAACCCCCAAAAAACACTCACACACATGAGTCACTCCCACAACCTGGGGAGGATTAACCAAAGATGTAAATAAAAATGGCCTCATCCTCGGCCTTCAAAAAACAACCATTCCACAAAACACAACATTTGGACACACCCTCTACTTTGTGTCCCGCGAGGGCGATGCCCTCTGCAAACTTTGCCGGCCCCTGGACGCCCTGCTGCTGCTCCTCAAAGTGAGGCCAGTGGCTGCTGCAAGGCTGGGGGAAGGCTCCTGAGGGGCACATGTCGTGGCGGCAGATGCCCTTGGGGGTCGGCCTAGACGAGGTCTGGCCCTCGAGGGGCCGGCTGGTGAATGCTGCAGCTGTCGCTGGCCAGCATCAGTCGCTGCAGCAGCTCGTGGCAGCTCCACTGGGGGAGTGGCAGTGGCGGCTGGAGGAATGGGGGCAAGCTGGCGGATGGCAGGCGCTCGCTGGTCGCCTGAGACACTGGCACTCGCCCGGGCCAGCACTGCAGCATGCGCAGCAATCTGCCGAGGGACAGACCGCTGTGCTGCTGCAGTGCGCCGGGTGCCCTGGCGATGCCGGGCTGACACAGCGAGTGTGGCAGCAGTGAGTGCCCGTGTTGCCCTGTTCTGAGACCGCATCAGAGCAGCCAGTGACTGCACGGCACCACTGATCACCTGGCCAATCGCTGCCAGAGAGGCCCCGAATTCGGTGACACTCCGAGACAGGGACTGGATGGCCTCAGACATCCGTCCCACTACCCCCATGAGCTCCGTGTGCCGGCGCTCCGAGTCCGCGGACATGTCCTCGAGGCGGCGCATCTCCTCGGCGTTGACCGTCTCTGGACTGGAGGCCGGACTCTCCCTCTGGGGAGAAGGCCGCCGAACTGGCCGACCCTTCCTGCGTTGCTGGACGCCGCTGGGCCCAGCAATTGGACTCCCCTCCGACCCTTCCCCCCTCTGGGGAGAAGGCCGCTGAGCTTCCACCCCCCTCCCGCGTTTCTGCAGGCCGCTGGTCCCAGGAGCTACATTCCCCTCCGACACTTCCGCCACGCTCCTCTCCAGGGAAGACGTCTCCCCTACAGTGACATGGCTTGCCGCGGCTGAGGGTTCCCCTGATGGGCCGCCTTCCTCTTGCTCCTCCTCCTCCTCCTCTTCTGAGGGGCTGTCACTGGCAACTTCAGGGACCTCCTCCTCACCATCTGAAAGCAGGAAGGCACAAGAGTAACTTTAGAGTGAGGAGAGGGCGTCAGCGAGGGATGCATGAGTGGTGGCATTCAGCGCATTGGTCGGACAGTGGCAAAGGATGTAGATCTGATGCGCAAGTGGGACGAGAGAGGTCCAAAAAATGATGTCCTTACCATTGGTGCCCAGAACAGGGTCGGCATCTCCAGATGCAACGGGGCCAATCACCCGGGCACCCAAGATGCGCTGTTGCAGCTCGGTGAGCGGCTGGATCTGGGGTCCGCCTCCCCCGGTCACAGTCCAGCTCCTCTTCTTATTGGCCAGCTTGGCCTGCAAGAGAAAGGACGGCCTCTAAGTACAGTGTGTAGCCCTGATCTTGTGTGCACTGCCTCCCATGGTCGAATAGCCTGGCCAGTCTGTAGCCCTGATCTTGTGTGCACTGCCTCCCATGGTCGAATAGCCTGGCCAGTGTGTTAAGTGTACAATGTGCAATTGATGTTCATGACTGACCCATAGCTGCTGCATGAGGGCTGGCCATTAGGGCTTTCAGGTCCCTTTGCCCATAATGTGAGGTGCACATGCAAGGATGAGGAGGACACTGGAAAGGGTACTCACCCTGACAATCCTGGCGAGGTCATTTAGTTTCTTGCGGCATTGTACCGCGCTCCTGGGGACCTCACTGTTCGATGTCACCCTGGTGGCGACATGCCTCCAGGCTCTCCGGTAGACGCGGGCCGGCGGCTTCCTCCCATTGTCTGGGAACAAAATATGGCGTCTCTTCTCCACAGCACTAACCAGCACCCTCAGATCAAGCTCTGAGAAGCGCTGCGCTCATTCACGGGCCTTCTCCATACTTTGAGGCGCTATATGGGTCCAGCAGCAGTGTTCAGGCCTAGCTGGAGGGCTCCAGTGTGCAGGGCGTGGCAGCAGACCAAGTCGACCCTTCCCCCTTAAGAGCTGGCCGGCGCCAGGGTGTCTGCTGTCAATCAAGAAATGGCCGCACCTGCGCTGCGCCCGGCCTCGGCGGTATCGCTCAGCACCTCCGGCTTAGCGCCTAAAGAGAGCCGTGCATCGCCAGTTTTAGCGCTCGAGCAAACTCTTAAGGCGAAGCTAATGAATATCGGCGAAGTGGCCTCGAATTTGCGCCGGGCGCAAACTTTAGCGGCCGCCCGACTTTACCGCCCCAAATGTGGCTATAATGAATTTCTAGGCCAAAGCCTTCAGGCTTGTTTTTTTAACGCTCTTAGACCTATTAGAATTATTATTTACTGTTGCCATGTTTGATTTAAACCGTTGATTTCTCTGACTGCCACTTTTGTTTTTCTCCTTTCTATCTTTTGCTTTTATCCTTGTTTCCCTTTCCTCTGTCTCCCTGCTCAGGTTCCCAACCCCCTGCCATTTTAGTTTAAACCCTCCCCCAGAGCACTAGCAAACACTCCCCCTAGGACATCGGTTCCTTGGCATGGCAACTTCGTTAAGGTGTGCCATCTTCTTCTTGCTCTGTTCCCAGGTCTTGCATGTAGTGCACACTGTTTTGAGCCTGCCAGGCATGCTGCCTGCTATCCTCTGGAAAGGATGCCCTGGAGTGGCAAACAGGGCAATCTTCCTCACACTGCAGCACTTCCAGTTCACCAAATAGTAAGTGCTGTGCTGCTTCATTGCTAACTTAGATTGTTTCCTGCTTCTGCATTATTGTCCCAGCAATTGGGTATTGCCAGCTAACCTTTTGCCCTAAGCAGCCTATGGTGATACCTGGACTTCAGGGGTTAAGTTACAAAGAGAGATTACACAAATTAGGGTTGTATTCCCTAGAATTTAGAAGGTTAAGGGGTGATCTGATCGAAGTTTTCAAGATATTAAGGGGAACAGATAGGGTAGATAGAGAGAAACTATTTCTGCTGGTTGGGGAATCTAGGACTAAGGGGCATAGTCTAAAAATTAGATCCAGACATTTCAGGGGTGAAATTAGGAAACACTTCTACATACAAAAGGGTGGTAGAAGTTTGGAACTCTCTTCCGCAAATGGCAATTGATGCTAGATCAATTGTTAATTTTAAATCTGAGATCGATAGATTTTTGTTAACCAAAAGTATTAAGGGATATGGGCCAAAGGAGTTAGATCGCACATCAGCCACGATCTCATTGAATGGCAGAACAGGCTCGAGATGCTGAATGGCCTCCTCCTGTTCCTATGGAAAGGCTGATGTATGCGTGAAAAGTATTTACACCAAAAATTGGTGCTCTGTTTTACAACGTAGTAATAAAAACCACTGAACAATAATATGCAACTGGTTTATTTGTTTTTGTTCTCTAGCAAGAGAAATTTCTGTTAAAGTTTATATTTCAATTTGCTGGCATTTTTGTAACTGTGGTTCGTCACTCTTTGAAATTTATTTTAAAGCATGATGTATCTCACACACTTCTGTTTGCTTGGCTTCCAATGTACAGGGCACAAGATCAGTGTTGTTTTAAGAATTCCTTTGTTATGCAGCGACAGTACAAATTCTGTTGTTAAAAGCTAAGCAGCTTCAAAATCAGCATCCAGTTTTTGGAATGTGTTGATGAAAGCTTTCACTGGTTCGAATCTCTAAAATCAACAATCTACTTTGACGTTATTCATAATGAATTTTTTTATTAAGATGGTTTTTTCAGTAATAAAGTGAGCATGTAGAAAGTTTATGTACACATCATTGGGTTGTCTTGGGGCTATATTTACAGATTCCTAGTTCCCAGACATTTACAAGCCCATTGTGGATCTCAGAAATTACTTTTGATGTTTTGAGCATCACTGTTTTTGTGACTCTAGGTCGACCGCTTAAAGTTATGCATTCAGAGAGAGGTCAATATTGAGGCATTCATATAACTAAAGGTGGACCTCTTAAGGAACTGCTTTTCTGGCCTAAGTAGCTTAATAGTCTTGTTATAGTGAATTATGTCTGCTTATGGCTATTTTAACCAGTGAGAAATTGTTTCAGTCATGCTGAGTATATTTTATATAAAACAAATTTGTTAGTAGTGAAGAGATTGTAGTGTGACATAATGGAAGATTATGCTAAATTTGTTTACTTTCTATGATAGATTTGTTATTGTTCTATTGAAATGATCTCCAGCTTTTCACAGATGTAAAAACTGGTTAACAGGATATTATTGCTAGGAATTTCTGGGGGCTTGCAGGTCATAAATTTCTGCATTTGAGTAAGAGTCGATCCAGGGATATGGAAAATGTTGACAGCCATGAGCTAGATTTGCACATCGGCAGTAATAATTGGATATAAATGACACGTAATTTTTTTAAGCTTTAAAATGCAGTTTAACAGATAAGACCTACTTCCATTAACTTAATCAGGATAAAATATGCACCAGATTATCACCCACTGGAACAGAAATTGTCTTCAGCAAGAATTTAAACCACCATAACATACACTTATATTGAGCTTTTCACTGCTCACCTCGCCGGCCTCCCACCTTGCACCCTCTGTAAATTTGAGCTTATCCAAAACTCGGCTGCCCATGTCCTAACTCGCACCAAGTTCCTTTCACCCATCGCCCCTGTGCTCGCTGACCCACAATGGCTTCCGATCTGGCAATGCTTTGATTTTAAAATTCTCATCCTTGTTTTCAAATCCCTCCATGGCCTCGCCCCTCCGTATCGCTGTAACCTCCTTCATACCCACAACACCTCCCCCCGAGATATCTGCGCTCCTCTAATCCTGGCCTCTTGGGCATCTCCGATTTTCATCGCTCCAGCATTGGCGGCCGTGCTTTACAGCTGTCTCGGCTCTCAACTCTGAAATTCCCTCCCTAAACCCCTCTGCCTCTCCACCTCTCTCTCCTCCTTTAAGACACTCCTTAAAATCTATCTCTTTGGCGAAGGTTTTGGTCACTTGTCCTAATATCTCCTTATGTGACTCAATGTCAAATTTTGTTTGATAACTCTCCTGGGAAGCGCCTTGGGACATTTTACTGTGTTATATAAATGCAAGTTGTTGTTATTTAGTGCAATAAAATATCCCAAAACACTTCATGAGCCAAAGTAAAATACAACCAGATAATAGAGTTACAATTTATTTAAGATTACATAGCAACTAAGCAACATATTGCTGTAAAATACCAGTGGTAAGGTTGCTCTTTCATGCACATTTGTGTGGTTTATAGGTGAACCTGTGCGGGGTTGCAACTTTGTTAATGAGTGTTGGGAAGCTATTCAACAATAAGGAGGGAGGAGGCTTCATAGTTGAACCCAATTCTGTTCTCGCCTAACATACACGAACACACACACACAGAATGCAAAAGAATTGTAAATTAAAACTTGAGTTTTAGCTTCTTGCACCCTCTGATATGTATGAAGCATATTCAGAAATAGTTCATTTCCTTTATTACAGAATTTTCTTTGATGTAAACGGTAGTGTTTTTTTCAGTTTGTCATAAACTGGAATTTTATTTGGATGACTGTGTACATGTATTTTTAAGAAATCTGCATACTTCCTTAAGAATTGTTTTCAATTGAGACTTGGGCTTTCCACCAATGGTTCATACCATAAATACCTTGCATAATGTGCCTCTGTGCCACAGGGACCAGGAAAGTCCCAGCTCCAATTCCTGGTCTGTGCTGAGTCTGCTGATCGCAGCTGTCCTTAGGCGGGGAAATGTGAGAAATCACCCAGGATTGCTGCCTCTGATTGCTACCCAGTAACCTTGCTGCAAAAAGAACGCTAGATTTTGACCATCATGGGGCTGACCGGCAAAGCACGGCAGCTAACCACCCGATAGTGCTGATGGGAGGCTGACTACACTTCAAAAGTACCCCATTGGCTGTAAAGTGTTTAGGGACATCATGAGGTTGTGAAAGGTGCTATATAAATGCAACTTCTTTCTTCTTTAAAATAACAACAGCAAATGTTGGAAATACTCAGAGAGAGAAACAGAGTTAATGTTTCAGGTCTGGGACCCTTCATCAGATGCCTTTGCTGCCTGACAAATTGCTGCCTGACAAATTGCTGCCTGACTTTAAACAATAGAAAACATGCTGCTAGCACAATGAAGCAGATGATTGGTTTTGTATCAGAGTATCCTTAATTCAGCCTGATTGACTTCAGTCAAGTATAAGTGTATGAGCTAATCAGAATATTTTCAAGCACAAACTCTAGGATGATTATTGTAATAGTGTGGTATACAATCAATGAGTGTAAACTATAGTGCTGAATATTCCCTTGTGTTACACATAGTTGTGACATTTGGTTACAGAGCATTGCATGGAAGTGTCTAGTTTAAGCATTTGTTGCAACGTAACTAAGAATTTGGTCAGAAGTTAGTGAGGTGTTGCTGCTCCGAATGGAAATATATTGATGTGCAGTACGTATGTAACAATTTATTTTAATGCATCCAGAGAGTTTAAACTGTGCCATACTAAACCTTGAACGTAACTTATCACTGCTACACTTCATATGTTTTAATAATAATGAAGTAGCTCCTCACTAGATGTCTCACTGATATATTCCAAAATCTCAGATATAGCGTACATATACTGTAGTTTATGCCTCTCTAATTTGGAAAACACATTCACTTGTTACATCTGTTGCATAACTTCTGAAAAGAGCATTGTAGAGAAAGTCTATTGTATATGAAATTAAAATAAGATGTGTATTTGATGATAGGTTTAGATTGCTAATTTTCTATTATGTTGCTTTTGAGCAATAACATTGAGAATAGGAAAGTGTTGCCACAGTGTTCTATAGAGCCCCATTTAGAATTTTCTAAATGTAAGATTCAATACTCGATGCACCCAAACTTTACTTTCATAATCCTGTAAGGATAGATTGTCTAGTCTGGCTAGACAAACTCTATATGCAGAACTATAAATGATGTTAACCCAGAATGTGCTGGCAAAATAATGGTGAGTTTAATGTGCACCACCGTTATTAGTGCATAAAATACCCAGTAATTTGGGGTGAGGAAGAGATGCGCTGTGAGTTGCGAATCACCACAAATTCCTGGACGATTTGCACTGCTCTGTCGTTCGCCTCGCCGTCAGCCTCCCCACGAGTGTCAAGAAATTGCTGCATTTGCACTGTAAAATGAATTAATATCGCCACAGAAAGTTAGGGCTGCTATTTAATGGCGTAAGGACTCTGTTAATGGGGTCATTTATGTTTCCAATATCCTTCCACTTTGAAACCAGTTAGCAATTAAATGATTATTGTTTTGCATATGCCACATAAAGCACGTAACCAGGATGCTGGTTAAACTGATTTGTTAAATTGATTTGTTGTGGCTTCTGTCTGGGAGTAAAGTCGATGCTAAATTCATTGTGGCTCATCAGGATTTAGAGTTACCCCCCTCCCCCTCAAATATATGGGTCCACTAATCGGTAAGCAATCAGCAATGCTGATTCCACAAGTAACACACGCTTTAAATTGCTATAAAATATCTAGCTTTTGCTTGCAGCAGCTACCTTCGATTCCTGAAGGTTATCTTATTCATATGTTTATGTATCATGTTTCACAGGCAAAAACATTTAGAGCTACACATTTCCTGCATGCAATTCCGTAATAAACTTTGTTTAAATAATGTCCAAGCTGCCACTTCAGAGCTTTGCGAACCATTCAGATCCTTAAATTTCATTGGTTAAGGATGGCCCCATCATTCACCAAGGTACCAGCTGCCCCATTGACCTTGCCACACTGTTATAAACTCACACTTCCAGCAAATTACGGCACAAAATTAATTGGAGCTGAAGAGTGAGGAAAAAAATCCAACTCACGGCGCTCATCACAAGATGCCCCACTCCAACAAATTCTGGGCCGATGTCTTTTAATACAATCCTTAAACAGAAGTGTTAACTTTCATTGTTACATAAAGTAGTGTTTCAGGTAAGTAATTGAAAGATGGACTATTAAAGTTTGAATATAAGCAAGATTTCAGTTTTCATTGCAGTGCCTTGTAATGCTTTATATCCATTCATTTGATTTGTTAACTATGTCATGGTTCGTATCCATATGAACAGCATAGTAACCCTGTTTTTTGAGGCTGTCCTTTTTCAGTTAACGTGTAATTTAAATTTATTTTTCAGAAAAAATATGCAACGGAATAAACAAGTGGCTATGGGCCGAAAAAAATTCAACATGGACCCTAAGAAGGTGTGAAATCATGTTTCTTTCCATTGTCTCAATTTTTTGAGTCTGTGTTTATTTTGTTGTATTGCTGAACATCCGTAATACTTTAGAGCTCCAATAGTCTTCTCAACAGCTGTTCACAGAATCACAGAAACCCCACAGTGCAGATAGAGGCCACCTTGGTCCATCGAGCCTGCACCGACACATATCCCACCCGATCCCCGTTACCCCTACACCAACACATATCCCACCCAACCCCACGTATTTAATCCCCCTAACACTAAGGGTCAATTTATCATAGCCAATCAACCTAACCTGCGCATCTTTGGACTGTGGGAGGAAACCGGAGCACCCGGAGGAAATCCACGCAAACACGGGGAGAATGTGCAAACTCCACACAGACAGTTGCCCGAGGCCAGATTCGAACCCGGGTCCCTGGCGCTGTGAGGCAACAGTGCTAACCACTATGCCACCGTGCTGCCCCTTGGCTTTGCTAAGAGGAGGTGCAGGGGAGCAGTCCAGTGACTACTTGAGTTCTGATTTCTCTCCCTTCTGTGGGACATCACTTGCCTCAATTCAAGCATTAACATAAGGAAGTGCATTAACTAAATGAGACAAGGCCATTCAGCCTATCAAGGCTACTTCTTTCAACAGACTGTGTAATTTGTCCTGTCGTGGCTCTCATTTCATCTCCTGAAGATGAATAATACAGGTTGAACAAAGAAGTTAAAAGTAATTTTTTTTGCACAAGACTTTAATGTCACACTTTCTCCAGAGTATTCACAAACATTTTAGAGAAGTAATGGCAGAAAACCAAATCTCAAATTATGATTTTTAAACTAATGCTTGACGGGCACCAGCAGAATGAGATTAACATTAGGGAGGGGGAGATGGTTGTATGCTTTATATATTTTTCTAAATTGGGGAAAGGGTAAACCGCACTGCACTGTTTATGTTCTTGTGAAATCTATTAGCTGCCCTCTATGATAGCTTTGTAGTAATAAACTGATGTGCTTCTTGACTGTTGTTGGAATGTAAATACACCAAATTTTCACCAGTCCAGCAAACACAGATATAACAGCAAGATCAATAACAATAACGACTTGCATTTATATAGTAAAGTACATGCACATAAGAGGCTTTTGGTGAAAATGTTGCGATTAAAAAATAAAGACCTATCTGAAGTATACACTGAGAAGTGCATGGTTGCAGACTTATGATCTTCAAGGTACAGCCAGGCAATCCCATCTCCCCAACCTGATTTTCATTCTTGAATTAAATTTATTACAAAGTTCCAGGCTGCAGCAGATACATCATCTTCTACAGTACTGTATGATATTATGCTGGAAGACACGATTCATTCATTGGCGTTTTGGGGGATTTGTACCTGTTACAGGCAATTTCATTTTCAAAGCATGGAACCTGAAATAAACTGCGACATTGAATTCAGTATAGGACAGCTAATGTAATCTCATTCTGATGACATCTATCAACATTAATTTAAAAGTCGCCATTTCTTATGATTTAAGTTTCTGTAATTCTTTTACAATTTTGTGAATGCTTCTAGTGAATCCTTAATATCTTGTGCAAAAAAAACTACCCTTTTACTTTAATTTCTTTGTAAAAGAAAATGCTGATGGCAGTGTCTAATTGTATTACTGTATGTTATTGTCCATCATATAATTATAGCCATTTGAATAAGCTATCTGTTAATGCAGTGTGATTGTGAATTATCTGATACTTCAGATTTAATGGCCGCGATTCCGCTAACCGAGGCGGGTCCAGGGCGGCCGGGTTCGGTGTCGCGGTCCCAGCCCGCTGCCTACTGCAGCCCACGCTCTCCAAACGATTTTTCGTTGATTGGGTTAAGCCCACCCTGCGAGGTTCCCGGCCAATTCATAGGAAGCGGGTCTGATGATGTAATTTCCGTCATCAGCCGGTTTCCTTAAAGGGGCCATGTCCAAATTGAATTTGACAGTACTGCTGTCAGTATTCTACAGCATTGAGGTGCTGTGAACACTGACAAGCACTGCACAAAGGTGCATGGCTGCACCCAGGCTCTCCCATGACTCCCGCCATATGGAGGGAGTCACAGCACACAGGGAGGTTCTCTTCCCTTTCCATGGGTGGAAGAGACCTCCCCAGGACACCAACACAGCCTGGTTGCACATTGCACAGGAGGGGAGAAGCAGGGATGTTGAAAGGAGCACCAGGCTGCTGTGGCGCAAGCAGATCACAAAACATTACTGCCAAGCCACACTCAACCTCATCCTGCTGTGCCACTCATCACATCCACATCACTCTGCCTTCCCTACCCTACTCCTGCACATCCTTACTCACACCAACTTACCTTGCATCTCCACCTATCCCTCTCTATGTACATTATCACTTCCCCATCTCACTAGCCACCCCTCACATTCACCCTCAACCTACTGCAAGCATACGAACTAACAACACACAAGGGTAGGCACCTGGGTGGTTTAGCCAATGTTCATGTGAAGTTTATGTTAATGTGTTGTCAAACATTGAAATCTATATTTTCAACACTTTACATTATTGGACAGATCTGTGCTCACCTTTAGAAGTTTCTTAGTGAGTTCCACTGAATGTTGAGACATAACTCCCCCCCCCCCCGCCCCAATTGTGATGAGTGTGAAAGGAATGGCTTGGACATTGTAGGGATGCTTTATGGTGTTGGTGTTGGGTGGTGTCAACCTGGCTCATCATGTGGCAGCCAGGGTGTACAGCGTCAAGTGAAGTAAATCTGGCCATGGTGACGTGATTGTTAGCCTCCTGGGCAGCAATGTTGTTGGGTGCTGATGGCCTGTGTCCTGTGCAGCATCAGGTGATTGCGGAGAAAGTTGGTATTGTTGTTGGTGTGCCTGGTGATATTGGTGCTGGGGCTGATCGTGGAGGGATTCAGAGGACCAAGGTAAGATTTTTTTCAAGGGCACCGATGTTGCTGGAATAGATGGCAGCTGAAGTTGAGATGACAGAAGCGATCTGTCAATGGTGAGAGAGCTTGCTCCAAGGAGGTGACAGTGGATAGAGAGTTTACTCCAAACACTTCCAAACTGCATAAAGCTCAAAAGTGTCTTCCAGATCCTGAAGGCTCAAGCTTCTGACATTGGTAAGTGACCAGCTGTGAAATGGTAGCTTTCATACCACTTTTGCAGCTGTCACCTATTCAAAACAATGGGGAGACATAAAGAACCTGACCTACTTACCTGACGGGATCTCCGAACGACGTGAACCCCGTTTAAAAAAAAAAAAAAAAAAAAAAATGGGAAAATAGAAATAGGCTGACAAAATAGTAGTTAACAAGCACTTAACTATTTTAAATGCCTCCCCTGTCACTTGGTGTCGGGTCTGTTCTGAAATCGCAGACCCGATACTTTGGAAACTTACTTGGAGGCGGGTTCTGAACCCGCTGTTAATCATTTCGATTTTGACAGCGGACCTGCCTCCAAGCCCGCCCTCTGAGCGCTGACAAAATCGCAGCCATTGGTACTGGTGTCGTACTTGCATATTTGCATACTAGCCTTCAGATTTTACATGTCTAGACTTTAAAAAGCAAGTTATTGGTCCTGGAGGGGCTCGGAGAGATGAGAGGTTGTTCTATTTTGCAAGAATAAACTTTTTTTTTTTACTTTGTCTCCTCTCATCTTGAGTGCATACTTATATTTCAAGAGGTTCAATGTACCTTTATAATTTTTATCTATTTCACAATTGTAGAAGTACTGTTTTGTTTGTAAGTTTGATTTAAAAAAAAGTAATTTAGAATATACAACAAATTTCAGAAATTGCCCCAACCCAGCTAGCTCTTGATCACTTTCTTATGGCAGAACATAAAGATTTGCAATGGGAACAGGCCGTTTGCCTGTTTTTTTGGTCAGAGAATGATAACAAAAAGAGTGGGGAAAAAAATAAAAGCACAATATTTTGTTAAAATCACACAGAAAAAATCCGTACCTTATTTTGCTCAACTGCATTAACGTGTGTAAGGTTGTGTGTTCAGCAAAGGATATCTCAGCTTCATTGACAGCTTGGTAATCTCTTGGAGTACGATACTCATTTATCATGAGAGTGCCATTATTAAAGCACATTTTGGGATTTATTGGAGGCTAGCCAAAACTGCACAGAAGCCAGGGCTCCTATAATGAAAAAAAGTTTAATTATGGTAATTGCCTTGATGCTCAGCATCTCTTTCCTGGGTGTTTCCTGTAATTGACAGCTAACAGTTGAGCACTGTTACATTGAATTGTTCTTGTTATGCAAAATTGTTATTTTTTTTTCAAATATAATTCAAAAATGATCCTGTAATTGTTTAATAATATTCCATGCAAAAGTGAACATTCTTATGTATTGCATATTTGCAAGAGCTCAAAATTCACTATACTATCTACTTTTCTCACAGCTTCCTTGTATCAGATGTAGATTATTTCTCAGTAAATTTGGTGTCATGATTTCACAAACACTTTTAATACTCTTGAGTGTACATCATTTCCCATTGAATCCCACAAGTGACTTGAAACAGAGCAGTAAAAAAAGCCTTCATTTCTATCAGCCCTTTTGATCACGAGAGAATGGCATTTTAACCAATATGAGAACCAGGGCAACACACTAAAACACGCACTGCTGACAGGAGATGAACACAAATTTCTTGCTTCACATAGTTTTTAGACACAGGATCATGTAATCTATAATAAAGTCATAAAAATGTCCAAATCAGATGGATGGTGTATGCTAGAGATTGTAAATTCAAACTTGGAATCTTATCAGCCTCTTAAGCTTCCTTTTTATCTGAGTCCCTTGATTATAATACATCTATGCAATCACCCCAATGTTTCTGTACTGCACTGTATTTTGTTATACCTGGAGTAATGGAATAGCTTAAAATTAAAGCTCTGATATTTATTGTTTTAAAATAAATCATTTGAATTTCAAATATATTCTTTGTTACAGGGCATTCAGTTCCTGATTGAGAATGAGCTTTTAAAGAACACACGAGAGGATATTGCACAGTTTCTGTACAAAGGAGAGGGACTAAACAAGACTGCAATTGGGGATTACCTAGGAGAGAGGTAATATTAGTTCTAGTTCTTTTTTGTATTAATCTTTGGATTAAGTTTATATTGTAGTAGCAAGCCATCAATTTTCTCACTCTCCCCTTCAAGCTAAATCTGGAGATAAGGGGGGAAAAATTGGGTGAGTAGCGCCACCTGTTAGCGCCTAAAGAGGCAGTCAGTGGCTGTAGCGCCACTGGCTGCGCCTCCCGCGATATTCAGCAGGGGCGCTAATGGTGGCGTTAGCCTTTTGCGCTGCGCCGCCACCGATGACATCATCGGTGTGCGCAGCGCCCCGTTCGCGATATTTGGTAGCGAATGCCGCAGTTGCGCCATTCGCTACCCGCGCCCGGTTCACGGGGCCTTGCTGTGCCTGCAGCGGCGCAAGTTAAGGTGGAGGTGTGGGGCGGCCGCCTTTTTCAGCGGCCGCCTGCCAGCACCTCTGTCCCCGGCCTCCTGACCACCCCCACCCCCCCCGCGGCATTGCCGGCTGTTTCCCGAGAGCCCGGCACTTCTCCTTGGTGCCACCCGGCACTTCTCCTTGGTGCTGGGCTCGTTTGCCGGCACTCGCGAGCGGGGATCGTGCTGTTGCAGGCCCCCACCCCTTAACAATGGGAGGAAGGCCTGCAGTACCGCAGCGTGCCATGCCGCAGCGTGTGGCACGTTGCGCTGCAATATTCAGTTTCAGCACCCTAAGAGGGACGCGGAGCGCCTCAAGCCTCGCCCCGTCTCCCTCTAGGGGCAATGAAACTGAATATCTGCCGATCGCTAAAGCCTCGAACGCTGCGCTAAATCCTGCGCTCAGGCGACTTTGGCGCCCCAACCCAATTTCTAGGCCAAGGAATCTCAGCATCCTGATCAACACTGAAATGAATTTCTTACCCTACACCCAATTCATTGTCAAGACTGCTTTTTTCACCTCTGGAAGTTTCACCATCTGTGTGCCACCTCCACGCCTTATCGCTACCATAACAGTTCTCCATGTTTTCATCAGCTTGAAGACTAATTTCTCCAATGTTCTCCTTGTCTATCTGCATGCCTCCACAAACTACAACTTGAAACTCTGTGACCCAATTCTTTCATGCACAAAGTCCTGTGCACTATCGCCTCCATTATTGGCAAGCACCACTTCTCTACTCGTGCACCAGATTACTTTTCATTTTCAACTTTATCATCAGTGGCTGCTCTTTTAACCCAGCCATCTGAAACTCTCTCCCAAAATCTCCGTACTATGACACCTACCTCACTGCCTTCATAAGCTAGCTTCTGCAAAAGCCTTCTCTTCAACAATACTTTCAGGCTCTCCCACCAAATTCTTTTTTCCTGTTTGATGCCCACCTTTACCCCCTTCATTAAGTACTCAGCTATTTTCTTTGTGCAAGGAATAAGAACATAAGAAATAGGAGCCGGAATAGGCCACTTGGCCCCTCGAGCCTGCTCTGCCATTCAATAAGATCATGGCTGATCTTGGGCTCAAAACCACTCCCCAGCCTGCTCCCCATAACCCTTCACTCCCTTATCTTGCAAAAATTTGTCTATCTCCACTTTAAATGTATTTAATGACCCAGCCTCCACAGCTCTCTGGGGCAGAGAATTCCACAAATTCACAACCCTCTGAGAGAAGAAGTTCCTCCTCATCTCAGTTCTAAAAGGGCGACCCTTTATTCTGAGACTGTGCCCCCGAGTTCTAGATTTCCCCATGAGGGGAAACATCCTCTCTGCATCTACCCTGTTGTGCCCCCTCAGTATCTTATATGTTTCGATAAGATCACCTCTCCTTCTTCTAAATTCCAATGAGTATAGGCCCAGCCTACTCAACCTTTCCTCATACGTCAAACCCCTCATCTCTGGAATTAACCTAGTGAATCGTCTCTGAACTGTCTCCAATGCAAGTACAGGTAGACTATCCTTTATCCGAAAACCTCGGGACCAGCCGTGTTTCGGTTTTCGGAAAATTTCCGATTTCAGAAGGTATTTTATAAGACTGGGAAATTTGTCGGGGGCGGGGGGTCGGCGTCGGGGGGGGTCGGGGGTGGGGGTCGGCAGGGGTCGGCGTCGGCGGGGGGGTCGGCAGGGGGTCGGGGGTGGGGGTCGGCGGTGGGGGGGGTCGGCGGGGGGGTCGGCGTCGTGCGCACGACTTACGCTGAACGAAAAACTTTCGGTTTTTAGAGGTTTTCGGTTTTCGGAAGTTCGGATAAAGGATAGTCTACCTGTATATCCTTCCTTAAATAAGGAGACCAAAACTGTACGCAGTACTCAAGGTGTGGTCTCACCATTACCCTGTTCAGTTGCAGCAGGACTTCCCTGCTTTTATACTTCAACCCCTTTGAAATAAAGGCCAACATTCCATTTGCCTTTTTGATTACTTGCTGTACCGGCTGATGCGCCATCAATTACTCAAAAGACTGAGGTTAAGCGAGTAACAACCAGGCTTTTATTAACTAAAGAATGAAGGTCTTGTCTCGAGTGGTCGACCCGTCCAGAATACTAAGGGACTGGGAGGTAGTCACTTATATACCTGGAATAGTGGGAGGAGTCAGCCGAGGCATGTCCAGACCTGTACCTAGTGGAATACACATACACCTACAGACAGGTATAACAGTGGTTTACCACACCTGCATGCTAACTTTTTGTGTTTCATGCACAAGGACCCCCAGGTCCCTTTGAACTGTAGCATTTTGTAATCTCTCTCCATTTAAATAATAGTTTGCTTTTTTATTTTTCCTTCCAAAGTGGATAACCTCGCACTTTCCCACATTATACTGCATCTGCCAAATGTTTGCCCACTCACCTAGCCTGTTTATATCCCTTTGCAGATTCTTTGAGTCCTCTGCACAACTTGCTTTCCCACCCATCTTTGTATCATCCGCAAATTTGGCTACATTACACTCGATTCCTTCACCTAAGTCATTAATGTAGATTGTAAATAGTTGGGGCCCCAGCATTGATCTTTGTGGCACCCCACTAGTTACCATTTGCCAACCAGAAAATGACCCATTTATCCCGACTCTCTGCTTTCTGTTAGTTAGCCAATTCTCTATCCATGCTAATATATTACCCCCAACTCCGTTATCTTATGCAGTAACCTTTTATGTGGCACCTTATCGAATGCCTTCTGGAAATCCAAATACACCACATCTACTGGCTCACCCTTGTCTACCCTGCTTGTTACACCCTCAAAGAACTCCAGCAAATTTGTTAAACATGATTTCCCTTTCCTAAAACCATGCTGACTCTGTTTGACTGCAGCATGTTTTCTAAATGCCCTGCTACTCATTCCTTAATGAAGGGCTCCAGCATTTTCCCAACGACAGATGTTAGGCTAACTGGTCTATAGTTTCCTGCTTTCTGTCTCCCTCCTTTCTTAAATAGGGGTGTTACATTAGCAGTTTTCCAATCTGCTAGGACCTCTCCAGAGTCCAGGGAATTTTGGTATATTGCAACCAATGCATCCACTATCTCTGCAGCCACTTCTTTTAAGACCCTGGGATGCAGGCCATCTGGTCCAGGGGAATTGTCGTCTTTTAGTCCCATTATTTTACCGAGTACTACTTCCTTAGTGATAGTGATTGTCTTTAGTTCCCCACTCTCCGTGGCCCCTTGATTATCCATTATTGGGATGTTGTTAGTGTCTTCTACAGTGAAGACCGATGCAAAATATTTTTTCAGAGTCTCTGCCATTTCCCCGTTCCCATTATTAATTTTCCAGTCTCATCCTCCAAGGGACCAACATTTACTTTAGCTACCCTCTTCCTTTTTATATACCTGTAGAAGCTCTTACTATCTGTTTTAATGTTTGTTGCCAGCTTACTCTCATAATTCATCTTCTCTCTCTTCATTATTTTTTTAGTCATCTTTTGCTAGTTTTTAAAAATTTCCCAATCCTCTGGTCTTCCACCAATCTTGGCAACATTGTATGCCTTCGTTTTCAATTTGATACCATCCTTTACTTCCTTAGTTAGCCACGGATGGTGCTCCCTTCTCTTAAAATCTTTCTTTCTCACTGGAATATATTTTTGTTGAGAGTTATGAAATACCTCCTTAAATGTCCGCCACTGCATTTCAACTTTCTTACCCTTTAATTTGTTTTTCCAGTCCACCTTAGCCAGTTCTTCCCTCGTGCCATTATAATTGCCTTTGTTTAAGATCAGGACATTGGTTTGGGATACAACTTTCTCACCCTTCAACTGAATTTGAAATTCAACCATGCTATGATCACTCTTTCCTAGAGGATCCTTTACTATGAGATCATTTATTAATTCTGTCTCATTACATAGTACCAGATCCAAGATAGCCTGCTCCCTGGTTGGTTCCATTACATACTGTTCTAGGAAAACATTCCGGATGCACTCTATGAACTCCTCCTCCAGACTACCATGGACAATTTGATTTGTCCAATCAATATGGAGATTAAAATCACCCATGATTATTACCGTACCTTTTGTACAGGCCTCCATTATTTGTTGCTTTATACTCTGTCCAACAGCATTGCTACTGTTTGGGGGCCTGTAGACTATGCCCACCAGAGACATTTTCCCCTTATTATTTTTTATCTCCACCCAAACTGATTCTACATCTTGATCTTCTGAGCCAACATCACTTCTCACCACTGCACTGATCCCATCTGTTACCAACAAAGCCACCCCACCTCCCTTTCCTTTCTTTCTATCCTTCCGAATTATCATGTACCCTGGAATATTCAGTTCCCAGCCCTGGTCGCCTTGCAACCACGTCTCTGTAATGGCGATCAGATCATACCCATTTGTATCTATTTGTGCCGTCAACTCATTTATCTTGTTACGAATGCTGCATACATTCAGATATAGCGCTTTTAACTTTGTCTTTTTACCATTTTTCCTTGTTTTGGCCTTTTTTTCTGTTACACTCTTATTTTTAAACATTTTGTCCCTTCCTGTCACACTCTGGTTATTATTTCACCCATCTCTAGCCTGCCCTATTGCTTTTCTCATTTCTCATTGGCTTTTCATTTTCCCGCTCACCTGGATCCTCCCCCCCCCCCCCCCCCCCACTATTTAGTTTAAAGCCCTCTCTACAGCCCTAGTTATTTGATTTGCCAGGACTCTAGCCCCAGCATGGTTCAAGTGAAGCCCATCCAAGCGGAACAGCTCCCTCTTATCCCAGTCCTGTGCCAGTGCCCCACAAATCGAAACCCATTCCTCCCACACCAGTCTTTGAGCCACTCGTTCATTTCTCTGATCTTATTTATCCTATGCAAATTCGCTCGTGGCTCAGGTAGTAATCCAGAGATTATTACCTTTGTGGTTCTGTTTTTTAATTTAGCCCCTAGCTGCTCATACTCTCTCAGCAGAATGTCTTTCTTTGTCCTACCTATGTCATTGGTACCTACGTGGACCATGACAACTGAATCTTCCCCCTCCCACTCCAAGTTTCTCTCCAGCCCAGGGGAGATGTCCTTAACCCTAGCACCAGGCAGGCAACTCAGCCTTCGGGACTCACGCGCTCGGCTGCAGAGAACAGTATCTATCCCCCTCACTATACTGTCCCCAATCACTACAATATTTATTTTTGCTCCCCCCACTTGAATGGCTCCCTGTACCATGGTGCTGTGGTCAGTTTGCTCATCCTCCCTGCAGTCCCTGCCCTCGTCCACACAGGGAGCGGGAGCAAGAATCTCGTACCTGTTGGACAAGGCCAAGGGCTGAGGCTCCTCCACCACTACCTCCTGGATCCCAATACCTGCCTCGCTTGTAGTCACACCCTCCTGTCCCTGACCATGGGCCAAATTGGAAGTAATTATTCTAGTGGGTGTGACTGCCTCCTGGAACATAGTGTCCAGGTAACGCTCCCACTCCCTAATGTGTCGCAGTGTCTGAAGCTCAGACTCCAGCTCATCAACTCTGAGCTGAAGTTCCTCGAGCAACCAACATTTGCTGCAGATGTGTTCGCCCTGGACCTCAATGGTGTCCACCAGCTCCCACATGCAACAACAACAACACATTGCCTGCTCTCCCATCTCAATTAATTAATTAGTTTTTAAATTTGGAACACTTATATCTTTTAATCAACACCAAGGCACTTAAATTTAGATGCTCAAGTTTGGGAAAAAAAGCGAGAAATCGAGAAATACTCACCAACCAATCACTTACCTGCTTTCTGGTGACGTCACACTTCGATTACTTTTTACTTCTTTACACTCAACGGTCCTTTGTATCTCAGTGTCTCCCGCTGCTCCCGAACTCTCCCGGGTTCTGGTGCTCTCACTCTGCTCCTGCTGCTCCCGAACTCTCCCGGGTTCTGGTGCTCTCACTCTGCTCCCGCTGCTCCCGAACTCTCCCGGGTTCTGGTGCTCTCACTCTGCTCCTGCTGCTCCCGAACTCTCCCGGGTTCTGGTGCTCTCGCTCTGCTCCCGCACTCTCCCGGGTTCTGGTGCTCTCGCGCTGCTCCCGAACTCTCCCGGGTTCTGGTGCTCTCGCTCTGCTCCTGCTGCTCCCGAACTCTCCCAGGTTTTGGCGCTCTCACTCTGCTCCCGCTGCCCCCGAACTCTCCCAGGTTTTGGCGCTCTCACTCTGCTCCCGCTGCCCCCGAACTCTCCCAGGTTTTGGCGCTCTCACTCTGCTCCCGCTGCCCCCGAACTCTCCCAGGTTTTGGCGCTCTCGCTCTGCTCCCGCTGCTCCTGAACTCTCCCAGGTTTTGGCGCTCCCACTGCTCCCGAACTCTCCCGGGTTCTGGTGCTCTCACTCTGCTCCTGCTGCTCCCGAACTCTCCCGGGTTCTGGTGCTCTCGCTCTGCTCCCGCACTCTCCCGGGTTCTGGTGCTCTCGCGCTGCTCCCGAACTCTCCCGGGTTCTGGTGCTCTCGCTCTGCTCCTGCTGCTCCCGAACTCTCCCAGGTTTTGGCGCTCTCACTCTGCTCCCGCTGCCCCCGAACTCTCCCAGGTTTTGGCGCTCTCACTCTGCTCCCGCTGCCCCCGAACTCTCCCAGGTTTTGGCGCTCTCACTCTGCTCCCGCTGCCCCCGAACTCTCCCAGGTTTTGGCGCTCTCGCTCTGCTCCCGCTGCTCCTGAACTCTCCCAGGTTTTGGCGCTCCCACTGCTCCCGAACTCTCCCGGGTTTTGGCGCTCACGCTCTGCTCCCGCTGCTTTTGAACTCTCCCGGGTTTTGGCGTTCTCACTCTGCTCCCGCTGCTTTTGAACTCTCCCGGGTTTTGGTGCTCACACTCTGCTCCCGCTGCTATTGAACTCTCCCGGGTTTTGGCACTCCCGCTCTGCTCCCGCTGCTTTTGAACTCTCCCGGGTATTGGTGCTCTTGCTCTGCTCCCGCTGCTATTGACCTCTCCCAGATTTTGGTGCTCTCGCTCTGCTCCCGAACTCTCCCAGGTTTTGGCGCTCTCGCTCTGCTCCCGCTGCTCCCAAACTCTCCCAGGTTTTGGCGCTCTTGCTCTGCTCCCGCTGCTTTTGAAATCTCCCGGGTTTTGGCGCTCACCCTCTGTTCCCGCTGCTTTTGAACTCCCGGGTTATTGTTGTATATGTACTATCACATCCCAACACAAAGTCTGAAGGGCCAATGGCGTAGGATCACATACCAACCCATCTTGAACAGGATCCTGAGATGGGTGGCCGCAGTGCTCCCCTATTGAAGGCGGGAGGTCACTTGTAATACGCAGATTGGAGTCCTATGAAGTACACAGGACCCCGATTGAAACTTTGAGGTACAAATTGCTGACGCATACGTGGCACATGCGCCACCTATTTTGTACCAGGTGTTGAGTGGCTGAAGCTGCGGTCCCTAAAAGGGGTTGCTGGAGGCTGCTCAGAAAATGGCCCAGGAAATGTTTGTTTGTGAGTTTAGCAGGAGCAAGAGTGTGCTGCCTGGACCCACAAACATTTCTTGGCTCTTGCCACCCTGTGAGAGGCTCACCCGGGATTGCCTTCCTCCACCCCCAGGCTCCAACTGTCAGCGTGCAAACTGGCTGATTTCCTGCTCTCCCAGAAGCAGAGAGCGGCAGTGGGACACCCGCAGCTCGCCAGTTGTTTGCAAATGAGACCCAGGTCTCAAAATGGCTGTGGCCTCTCAGTCGTAACTGGGGGAGGCTGTGGGCCACTTTGCCCCTCCAGCCCCCCTCCCCCATTTGTGCGCCTCAAGTTAAAGCTTTGCCCAGCAAGTGTCCAATGAGAATATTGAAGGCAAGCATAAATTATTTGTTTAAAAAAAGAGATCAGCAGAGAAGTGTTTTATTTCCTTTTCCTTGCGAGACTACCAAGGTTGAGTTTCCTAATGCATGAACATGACAATATAGAGTTTGGAGGTCAATGTAAAATAAGCTTTCTAAAGCACTTGATTCCCACGTCGACGATAGCAAAATACTGCCCACGTCTGTTTGTCATTGCGAAGCAGGTTGGGATAGTCCAGGAATAGATTAATCTCTCATATCAGTAATCTTGCATTAACGTTTCATCAGGTTTAGTACATGGGGTTTTTACTGGTGTTTTGCAGATCATATTTCTGTGATTCCATCTGTTTACAATTAGGCTTATCAGTACATTGTGATTGAATTCTGCAATTCCATCATTTTTCTTTGAAAACCACTGAATCAGTGAACTTGACTATTACGCAACAGTGCGCATTGGGATAGACATGGGATGCACATGGGTTAGTGCGTAAAACTACGAGCTTTAATCTTTAGCATATGGGACTGAGGTCTCATTAAAGATAGGAATGAAATACCAAATTAAATCAATTACCAATGGTTAAGCTTCACAGTTCTAAGGTCCCCAATGACCTTTAAGAGTTATATTGGTTAAAATAATCAATGTCACTGCAAGCCCTGTACATATGTTTGAGAGAGTATAACATTGGTTTACCCTCAGTATGATTTATGCTACAGCAGCTGAAAGTGGCAATGTGAATACCAGAGAGTTAAGATGTTGCAGATGAGAAATTCCTAAATATGTGTCCCATATTTTTAGAAATTGCACAGTAGTATAAAGCCCTGTAATCAGAGACTAAATCTAGGATGTCTTCCCAATCGTAAAAGCATAGCTGCCAATGACTTGCTGATTGTGGGTTTGTGTATCTTCTTCAAACTGGCACACTATTATTTTTGAAACCTAACATAACTTCAAAACTGCTAACTTAATATAAATGGGTGAGGAGTGTGTCAATTTGGCAAATTCAGCTGAAACCTAATTTGAATTGAATTGAATTGGCTACATTAGTTTAAATGAGATACTAGTTTCCCCGACAAAGGGTTTCATTTGTTAAAATGATACCCATGGAGTGGTACTGTAATAATGCAGTAATATTGACCTAATGTTGTAGTGCAGATCATTAGAAGTCAGCATTGCATTCTACATTAATGATCATAACGTGACGTATGCAGTAATGTTATACAGTAGTAATATAAATCAAGTAATTTTTTGAATTCTTAGCACAGTCATCTCTTAGTTGATAGCTTGGAATTTTGCAGGGCTCTAGGGAAAGAGCAGGGAGAGGGATTAATTGGACAGCTCTTCAAAGAGCTGGTGCAGGCATGGTGGGCCCAATGCCATCCTTCTATGCTCTATTATTCTAAGTGACTTATGAATTATCAAATAAATGCAATAATCACCAGATCTTCTTGCTAACAAAATGTTACATTCTGTCCTCTTGCAGGGACGACTTCAACATCAAAGTTCTCCATGCATTTGTGGAGCTTCATGAATTCACAGACTTAAATCTGGTGCAGGCCTTGCGGTAAGAACGATTAGTAATAATGATATATGCAAGGGGATAGATTTTAGCTTTTAGGCGGCCCACCAGCGGACTGTCTTGCTTCTGGCCCTGCAAAAATAATTTAAAACTTACCTTTCCCGGTCCTGATAGGACCCCTATTTGCATATTAAAAGGGGCCTGCTGCCTGTGGAGGTGGCAGTGGGTGATCGCAGGGTTAATGCAGGTGGTAAGTCTCCCGACCCCATTTTTAGGCTGACTCCCAATCCACTAATGCTGATTTTAGTATGTTAAAAACCTCAAGGTGTGTTTGACATTGTGTTTCATAGAATACTTAAGAAATTTGATATCCTATTTACATTTCCCCAACTGGTTTTGCAGCAAATTAACAACTTTACTCAGTTAGTTGTCACTTATAAACAATACAAGTTTGTCTTGGGGAAATCTGTTTTTATGCAAATCTCCCACCACCAAGATACCAATTTAAAGTGATTTTAACTTTATAAAGCTAAAGCAATCGTAGTTTAACAAAAGGGTTATTTAATTATTAACGATCCAATATAACCGCATAGAGCTGCAGGGAAGTTTGTTTATTTTAACTACTGAAAATAAAAATAAAAATAAATCGTTGTGTGTGGAGGGACTCAATTGGCATTTTGCAAAAGAGCCCTTGTAACCTACCTTCTAGCCCCAAACTCTTTGTGTTATTGCAGTCTATTATCCTGATGTCCTGACAGATTCACCACAATATCCGAAATAAACTTCACTGGCTTGTTTTTACATCATTAAATGCTTATAGCAAATGTTGTAGTTTATGTGCTACAACCAGAATACATAAAGAGGAAGAGTGGGATATGAGCAGATTTGCATAACATAACCTGTTGCCAATGGATTGACTTAATTATAGTTTTGGAACCATCATTAAAGCTCTTTCAATATAGAATTAGATTGTTCTGGATTTTATTTGGACATAAAATACATTCATAGGTATCGTATTTTGTCAAATTAATACATTTTGGAATAAATAAACACTTTATTTATGCATCTCTAAACTCATGAAACTTCCACTTGACTTTTAGTTTGGAGGATGCAGTTCAGATTTGTGTGCCTAACGCTCTCTAGATGTCTCACTAGCTAAGGCCGTAGACCAGCTATTGAGTAAATGAGCCATACAGACCAAGACAGTCCTAGGTTCAATCCCTGGACTGTGTTGACTTAGGTGGTCTCAGCAGATTATGCTGTCTTTGGGTTAGGATGGGGAACATTGGTCAAGAGTCCCACTTCTGATTGCTATCCAGCAAGGCTTGTTTGAAGCACATTTGTATCAACATCAGATGAATACAGAATTGAGATTCACTGTGATGTCTCCCATCTCTCAGAAAGCATAGCAAACTGAAACACAAATGTATAGGCTCGTATGTGAGAAAGGACAACGTGGGTGATTGGCACCTATGGAACTGTACCACAGCAAGGATTCAACAGCTTTAAGTGAAGTGTAAGGGACTGGAGAAAGTTGGTGGAGTAGGTATTTTTAAAACATGATTGGGTGCATCGCTGTGGATTCTTTGAGTTCTCTATTTCATTACATAGAGTGCTGCTCTTAACTGAACTAATTTAAATTAGAAGACATCATTAGAATAAAATGCATTCGTAGATTAATAGATTATACTGTATGTATAAATGCAGATGAATGAGCTCCAAATGAGCTAGATACAAGGATTTATTTATTATGTCTAAAAATACTTTGAATGATTAGGTTTTCTATTGGCTTCAGATAACACTGCACAGATTAAACTACATAAATTATGTACTTTGTTCTTGTATTCTGAAATATTTAGTACAATATCCTTAAAGAAATGTTGGTGTTAATACGGAGAACATTTATTTCTCAGAAATTAGAAAGGATTTGGTTCTTAAAGGATTTATGCTGGCACCTGTGATTATTTTCAACTCAAACACACAACTGAAAGAATGTAAATTAAAATCTAGAATCTTGAGTATGAGAAATTCAATAAAAAATTATTTGTTTAAAAATACAAAAACATTAGGCAGTTCTTGTGGAGCTTCCGGTTACCTGGAGAGGCACAGAAGATTGACCGAATGATGGAAGCTTTTGCACAGCGATACTGTCAGTGCAACCCTGGAGTCTTTCAGTCCACTGGTAAGTCACGGTAACGTCTTGTACATTGCTCCCAGTTAATTCAACAATAACTTCAAATTTATTTACAATGTTACTTTGAACTAAAATAATGAGGTGCAATTTAGTATTTTCATTGGAACACTAGGGGCGCGATTTTCTCAGCGGCGTTGGGATGGGGGCGGGTCAGCTGGTTTCTGGGTTTCAGTCCCACCCCCAGCTGCCTCCGCTCTACAGACGTGATTTTTCCCTTGATTGGCCTTGTTAAGACCGCCCTGTGGGCTTACCGGCCAATTAACAGGAAGCGGGTCTGATGACGTCATTTGATGACGTCATTTGATGACGCGTCATCTGCCAGATTCCTTACGCATAATTTTATTTTGACAGTTGATTTTTCAGTGTTTGACAGCATTGAGATGCTGAAAACACTGACAATCACAGCACAAAGGTGAACTCTTGCACCAAGGCTCTCCAATGACTCCCTCCATATGCTTATGGAGGGAGTCAAAGTATGCAGGGAGGTTCTCTTCCCTTCCAAGGGCGGAAGAGAGCTCCTCAGGACACCAACTTACCTTGCACCTCCACCCAACCCTCTCTATCTACTTTATCACTTCCCCATCTCGCTAGCCACCCCTCACACTCACCCTCATTCTACTACAAGCATACCAACTAACAACACACAAGGGCGGGCACTTGAGAGGTTTAGCCAATGTCCATGTGAAGTTTCTGGCAATGTGTTGTCATACAGTGAAATCTCTTTTTTAAAAAGTGCCCCTTATTGGACAGATCTGAGCGCACATTGAGAAGTGTCTTACTGAGTTCCAGTGATTGTTCAGTCATAACTCCCGCTGCCCCGCTCCGCTATAGCGATGTGTGTGCATGGAATGGCTTGGACATTAAAGGGATACTTCACGGTGCTGTTGTGGGATGGTGTCAACCTGGCGCATCATGTGGCAGCCAGGGTTTACAGCAAGTGAAGAAAGTCTGACCATGGTGATACCATCACCGGCCTCCCGGCCAGCAATTTTATCAGGGGCTGATGCCCTGTATCCAGTGCAGCATCAGGTGATGGCGGCTGAGGTTGGTGTTGGGGGTGATTGTGGAAGGATTCGGAGGACCAAGGTCTGATTGTTTCATTGGCTTTGATGTTGCTGGAATAGATGGCAGCTGCAGGTGAGATGACAGAAGCGATCTGTCAATGGTGAGAGAGGTTCTCCCAATGAGGTAGCACTGGACATACAGTTGGATTAAAAAATTTGTAAACTAAAGAATCTGTATATGTCTTTAAAATGCAGTAACCAACATTTTCTTTGCTCTGAAACTCACCATGTGCAACATGGCATCCTTGACACCACTTCTGCAACTGTCATCTTTTCATAAACATCAGACCAGACTCTCAACACGCCAGGTTGAGCTGGCGTGTTTCCCGAACAGCGGGTAACCAGTGGGGGAGAAGGTGAAATTACAAGTAAGCCCCAAAAGACTCTTAAATTGGCTCTTAACAAGCCATTTAAGTACCAGAATTGTCTCCCCTGCCGCTTGGTGTCGGGTCAGTTCTGTGCAGACAGCCCCGACACCTGGGAGACTCGCGTGGAGGCGGGTTGAGGGCAGGTTTCCTACCTACTGTCAATCTTTGCGATTTTGACAGCGGTCCCATCTCCAAACCCGCCCTCTGAGCGCCGGCAAAATTCCGGCCTTGTTCAAATGTTCGAATGAATGTTTTGTTGTTTAAACTCCTAATTTGAGTTCTATATATTTAGGATATTAAGGGGAGATGGACAAAAAATTATTTTGAAAATATTCACATCAATAGTTCCTAGGGAAAACACTGGAAAAGTAGCACAAGGTGACGTTTCTTTTGTAAACGATTCCTTTTTTTTTGCTTTGTCCACTTGCTAGACAAACTTGTACATTTTAGCAGTCATTATGCATTGAGATTATGAAATACAATATTAATAATAAACATTTCCATTTTTTATTAACAGTGCAATTTCATCCTCGAGCTTTCTGTAAATTTTGCACAAATACATTTTCAGTTTACAATAATTATGTATGTTTTTTTCACATTTCAACACGTTTTACAGCGTTCTCCATAAGTGCTCTGCTAACAGAGGCACTGGGCCGTATTTTGCAGGCGCCCATAGGGGCCGCGCAAGTGCCGGGTTTAGACAGCGAAGCGCATTTCATTTTTTTTAAATTCGTTTATGGGATCAGGGTGTCGCTGGCAATGCCAGCATTTATTGCCCATCCCTAGTTGCCCTTGAGAAAGTGGTGGTGAACTGCCTTCTTGAACCGCTGCAGTCCGTGTGGTGAAGGTACTCCCACAATGCTGTTAGGGAGGGAGTTCCAGGATTTTGACCCAGCGACGATGAAGGAATGGCGATAAAGTCAGGATGGTGTGTGACTTGGAGGGGAACTTGGAGGTGGTGGTGTTCCCATGCGCCTGCTGCCCTTGTCCTATGTGGACGAGTTCACGGGTTTGGGAGGTGCTGCCGAAGAAGCCTTGGCATGCACTGCAACCCAGCACTTGCAATCTGTCAAGAATCTTCTTGACAGATCCTCCGCATCTCCGGTAAAAGGGCCTCTGCAGGTGGAGAGTTGCGATATTTGCCCAAATTCATCCCGCTGAAAGGCCGTGGAATTCTTACGCCTAAGGCCTGCTTTTACCAGCATAAGAGTTTTAAAAAATAGAAAAATAAAATTTTATCACTCACTTATACTAAAAACCCTGTCCAATAAGGTAAGTTTATTTTTAGCCCCGTTAAAACATACATTTTTTCAAAAAATTAAGTTTTGTTTAAAATATTTAATAAAATGCCATTTTAATTGATTTTATATATGTAATTTAAATGTTTTTAATTTCATGTGTTCGTGTATTTTTTAAGTCATCACCATTCATACTTTTGACAGTTCCGTATGTATGGACCTGTCAAAAGTATGAATGGGGATTCCCTTCTTTCATTGATATAAAAACAGAAAATGCTGGAATTACTCAGCAGGTCGGGCAGCATCTGTAGTGAGAGAAACAGAGGGGCCATCGTTACCCTACAGTTAGCTCTGTTTCTCTCTCTACAGATGTTGCCTGACCTGCTGAGTAATTCCAGCATTTTCTGTTTTTATTTCAGATTTCCAGCATCCGCAGTATTTTGCTTTTGCCTTTCTTTCATTGGTTGGGCTGGCCCACGTGATTCCAGGGACGCTTGCGAACTGCATGCACCCCTGGTACACGTGGGTCCCCACACATTGCTACCAGGAGAGACCCAGGATCACAAACCTCCGTATCTCCTGGACCACCAGGTGAATGCGTAGAAAATTTGATGATCGGAGGCATCCATCCGCGGGAAGCCTCCGATCACAAATTCCCGCCCATTATGTGGGCACTTCCTGACTAATTGTTTTAACTTTTGTACTGTTCGGATCTGAAGTGCAGTCTTCTTTTGCAGATACGTGCTACGTGTTATCTTTTGCTATTATTATGCTGAATACCAGTCTACACAATCCAAACGTTAAGGATAAACCCAGTGTGGAAAGGTTTATTCTTATGAACAGAGGAATAAATGATGGTGGTGACTTACCTGAAGAACTCCTGCGAGTCAGTATTGCAATTGATTACTAATTCTGTACTGGGGGCAGTATACTGTAATATATGTGTATTTTCAAAGGGGAAATTAGCAACTACTACAGATTAATTGCTGTACCTTGAATACCCTTACACTGCAGGCAGATTTAGAAAAACTTGGCTTTGTTAGTTTTCAGCTTATACATTGAGGGAGTGAACTAAACAATGTTACAATAATAAAACTACTTAAGCGTCAAGTATAGCTTTATTATATTAATCATAAAATACAGAATTAAACCTCTAATACACAATAAAAATAACAATATTTTACCTGTGCTCAAGCTGTTGTCCAACTCTCCTCCTGTTCTATCTTTTCCCTATTCTCTCACTGTCTTATTAATTTTAATTCTTTTTTTTTAACCTATTCTAACCTTAGGGTTTAAAATCCTTAACTTGCCTGTTTGTTAATGTCTCTCTGCTAACATCATCCATTCATGAGCTTAGAGCAGCTTTTATTTGTTTTCAGTCAATGAAACAGTTTTTTAAACCAGCCTGATTTCCCAACCAATGAAAAGCTTGGATTAAGAAGACTGACCTGCAACTAGGTCAGTCTCTGATGTGAAAATGACGGCCAAGTGCTCACCACCAACTGTGGCAACCTAGACAAGTAAATTCATCCATGGTGGCTGGAGGTTTAAATATTCGCAATATTGCGAACATAAAGTTTGTTAAAGTTGTATTAGTTTAACCTTGTTAAAGTTACTAATGCAATATAAATAATTTTGGCATTTGTTAACAGAATCTGTATGAAAGTATTAAGAATGAACCCTTCAAAATTCCAGAAGATGATGGCAATGACCTGACCCACACATTCTTCAACCCAGATCGAGAGGGCTGGCTCCTCAAGTTAGGTGAGTTAACTTAGTTTTGTTTTAGAAGATCTACCTTCTTGAGTATCATAATCATTTCACTACCATAAATCTGTTGAATTGTGTAGTGTGAAAACATGTTGGAGTATTTTGCGAAAGTAGCTTGAAGAAATTAATTTACAGTGAAGAGGAGCAATATGAATACTTAAAGCATTGGAACTTCAATATGTTAAAGCCATATAAGGACATATTGTTGAAATTAATACCATTATAAGATACTATAAACATCATAATCTGTTAAGAGTCAAGTTTTCTTCATGATTATAGACAGCCTGAAATGTTGTTCGGGCATATGATGACTAAACCTGACCATTTCAACATATTTCAAATCAAACTAAAGTTCAGCAATTCAGTTGAAGCATCAGACCTTTTAAATAGCTCCCCACCCTCAGGGAAAAAAACCTGGTGTTTTAAACAATAACTTGTATGTTCTAATAACATTAACAGGATAAAGTTGAATCCTCTTACCTATACTATACGTGTTTATACTAAGTCAGTCTAACGTGAACACAGTTCAAGTAAGTTGCCTTTAGACCAAGCAATTTCCCCCAGTGGGTTCTCATGGATTCTCTATCCCAATACCCAAAATAATATATTTGTACTGTACTATATAATTTAACCGGGATCAAAATTCATTCCTAATAATTTTTGTTTGCCTCCAGCTGAGTTGGACAGCTGGTATCAGAAATTGTACTTTTTTTAAAACTGGGATTTTGCTGATCAGGATAGTGTCAATTTACATTCCTTTATCAGGTCAATGCTTGAATGAATTCTGATTTATTTCCTGTGGTAGCAAAGGGACTGCTGTAACCAATTGTATTATAGTTTGTGCAACAAACAATATTTATGCAATCGTTAATTGTATAAAAATACCATGATACCATAACTTTTTATTTGCATGTTCCCAAATTGCTGTACATTTTATCATTTAACTATAAGTAATATAAAATCTAAGTATATTATATAAAATGACAATGTATGACTTTAAAATGGGAACTGTGTGCCTTGGGATTAAATGATATCCTCCTTATCCTGCTTCACCTGAAGACTATAGTCTTCCCTCTCCCTGTGCCATGCCACTGGAGGTTGTCTAGTACTTTTAAAAAAAAGTGAAAGTCAAATTTGCAAGATATTCAACTCTGCATTTATTTTAAATACAAATAAACCAATTATATTGTGTCTAGACTTGGGAAACTGAAGGCCTAGGGCTTCAACCATTAAAATCCGCTGATCAAACCTTTTTTTTGAAGTTTGGTGAACACTGTACTAATTATCATCCATTGTTAGGAGTATATTAACATTCATTATAAACCATTTCTGTCTGCATTCTTCTTCCTCCATTAAGTGTCCGTTACTGCTTAACCTCATTTCTAATTCAATGCATCCTGTGCTACAATATCACTAAAACTGTCTAAATCTTTTTCTCTATCTGAATAATTATTTAATTATTAAACTGTAATTTGACTACAATCAATTATTAAACCACAGGCTTAGTCAGGATATACAATTATGCAGTAAGTTGTCTTGGTTTAAATACATTTTGCACTTACCTACTAGATCATGTATTTGTTTGGAATTACTACAGGCCATTGAATGGGATTCCTTTATAGTTAATTATCTAGCTCTGTTTCGCCTAAAAAATGCTGCTAAAATATTAGCAGACTAATGCTTATTGCATTTATAAAACATTCCTCTGCACATTATTTTAATGAAGGCGTTAATCCATTTAACCTAAACTGTTAGTGGCTTTGTTGAAGCAGCAAACAGAGGACTGCTATACAAACACATTAAGTGTTCTTCTGCTAATATCACCAACAGTAATTACAGCTCCAAACTTTTAATTATTTCAATAAAAACAGAAAATGTTTGCAAATACTCAGCAGGTCAGGCAGCAACTGTGGAGAGAGAAACAGAGTTCACGTTTCAGGTTGATGACCTTTCATCACTTCATCGGCCTTTCAGGTCATCGACCAGCAACGTTAACTCTGTTTCTCTCTCCACAGAGATACTGCATGAGCTGCTGAGTATTTCCAGCGTTTTCTGTTTTTATTTCAGATTTCCAGCATTCGCAGTTTTTTGCTTTTTTAATTATTACAAACTTGCGATCAGCTTTTAATAGAATTTCTATCCATAACTGTTTGGAGTTACTTCTGCAATTCTAGTTTGGAGTGAAAACACTTGTCTCAGTTTAAATTGATGCTTCTGATGCTGCAGAAAGATGGCTAATTGTGATTCTCGGGTCATTTTCTTCCACAATAGAAAACAGCACATAATAGAGTTTAATACAGTACATCTTGGTGCATGATTTGAATTGGTGATAGAAGACCCTGTAAACAGTACTTCATTCAGATCTTGACATGTAAATTGGGCTTTTATTATTTGGGTTCTATAAACTGTAGTCATTAATATTCAAAACACCTGAGAGCTATTTAATACCCCTTAATAAATTTTGCTGCCTGTCTATACAGCTTAAGTTCATGGTAAAACTTTGACCATTAAACTTGAAGTGGATAGTACATGTAACAATTTATTTCTGGTGAGCAGCCAAGAGTTTGAATTGAATTGAATAAAAGGTAGCCTGAAAGGAAGGATTGGCGTGTACAGTGGGTTAGCACACTAGCCTTTAACCTCTGGGACCCAGATTTGAATCCAGTCCATATTTTTAGATGCGAAATGCGAAAATCAATGTGTGCACTCCCATAATACCTCAGTAACATTTAAAAAGTAAATTAGGCTTTAAGTATAATTGATTAGGTGAGGATAACGATGGACATGAGGAATAGTTACTTACCGTCTTCAAAGTTACTTCTAATCACTGCTTTAGATAAATAGAATACTTTCCTCACTGAACAAACAATATAATATCCAAGGAGCTGAAATTAAGCCGAGAATAATGGAATACAATATAGGTGTATAAACTTCATTTGTGAATATATTGCTGCATGTTATCAATTCAAATTTAAAAAGCAGAAATTTCTGATAGGGTACAAGCTATGAAAAGATGTTTTTAAATCAATGTCCATTTTGTGGTTGAAAAGCCTTTTTGTTATAAAAGTGTTTATGATTGACACTTGTGAGTCGCTACCATTTTATTTTGAATAAAATAATTTAGTTTAAAGTGTTTGAGATTTGAAAGTTTTGTATCATTTCTACCTTTCACCTGTGAGGTTTTAATTGAAGCCAAACTGATGGGATGAAAACCTCCTTTTTGCTGGCTGTAAGGGTCTGATGCAAAACGTGTTTGAGCAAAACCAACCCATGTTCTGGTGGGTATGAGCCCACAGTATAAAACCACCATGATTTGGATGTAATTGGCACAAAATTAACAATTATACTCAGAGAGACCATAAAAATGGATGGTTTGAATGCGGAATAGTTCATAGCTATCCATCTGACACTGTGGAAGAGTTAGAAGGTGCTCTGCTCTACACCAAATTGTGCTTCACCTTCACCTGACCTGAGAGTGCTTGACATTGGTTGATAAAAGTGGAAAATATATTCCATTTCCCACAGTGGCATCCTTCACCTGATGCATACAAAATTTAATTCTCCCACCAAGAAATAAGTTGCATGTTTAACCTTGTGATAAGTCATTTTGTGTGTATATATTAATTCTAAAACTTCCATGGTGTAAATATTGAGTATTCTTTTGCTACTAGGTGTAGTGGAGGATTAACAAAGCCTCAAAGATTTCTCAGCTTCTAAAATTCTAAATTGTTCTTGTGTTATGCGAGAAATCTGAAATTAACTATATAACTCAGATGAATATTTGGGTTTGATACTATTGGGACATGGATTGAAAATTAAATCGTTTGCACAACATTCATAGCTCAGATTTGAAGCATAACATGAAATTTTGGTTGAAGAATAGCAACTGCTATTGAAAGCAACAGTGTTCATTTATTACCTTTAAGGTTATAGGTGTTGGTATATTACAATTCATTGACTAAGAGAGATACCAATTGTACCAATTAGATATACTGTTTAGCACTGTTGCTAGAAACAGCAGTAACATTTTGATTTATTATTACCCTTGGGTTGTAGACACTTGAAACATTTACAAGGTATCGCAAGTATATTGATGTCCAGCAGTGTGGCATCTGAAGATATAGATTAATTGTCCCTAACTCGGAGCAGAGTGACGATTTTTGTGCAGACTGTTCTGAAAATCTGAGTTGGTTTCAACATTTCAGCCCAGGTATAATAATATCAGCAATTGTGATACATATAAAATAATTTTTTTTAATTTTGCTGATTATATAAATTTGAATAATTTTGTTTTACCTACCTATGTTTAGAATTCTGTTTCTTTATTTTAACCCTTTGAGAGACCCAGTGTGGCATCTTTGCACACAGCTGGCAAGAGAATTTGTATTAGACAAAATAGAATATTAAAAGGATGCAGAAGTGCCTCAGAATACAGTTGTGACTCAGTAATCTGACGATATTTAATATAGAATTAACTATATTTGAGATTGTTAAAAAAAAGACATTCACAAAGAAAGTAATGGAAATATAAAAAAATAAAGTTTATCTGGTTTTCTTTTATGCATACGCCAGCTCTCTTACAAAGCTATACAGCTAAAGTATTCATTATTTTAAAAAATTGATTAGAAATGAACAAGCTATTGGTACTACATTTGAGTTCTCTACATGCACATGCTGATGGCCCAGGTTCAACCTCCATTCAAAAGCAATATAGAGATGTTTCCCATTTGAATAGGGTTTGTCTTTGTCAGTGAAAGCTTTGCACATTTATTCATAAGCCTCTTCCTTTTTGAATGATTGAGCAATTATGGCCATCAGGAGTCCCAGAAGGATCAGCCGTTAAGTTGCTTGCTGGATTAACCAGAAAATAGCATTACAATCTCATTAAAAATAAAGGATAGCCCACTCATGAGGGATGAGTTACAACAGTCCTTCCACAAGGGGGAGCAGTCTGAATTCTGAAGTACCCAATGCACAATGGTCTGGAACTTGCCATATATAGTGAGATAATCTGTTCATTTCTATCCGTATGGTTTTTTTGAACATCTTTATGAGCTCTTTAAATGAAATCTGTAACATTGGACTGGGTTTCATACATGCGAAACTTACTTTTTATTTTCACATGTGAATTAGCAATGTTGGAATTGTCAGTCACTCTCACAGAATTAAAAAATGATAACAGAAAACACTTACATGATTTTGAAAATTCACAAAGATATTAAAAAGGTAAGGTATGGATTCAGGATGTTGTTTTTTTTTTCCAGTCAAAGTCCAATGTAGAGAAAAGCGAAATTGTTTTTAATGCTCACATTTCAAAGCAAAGTCAGTTTATCAAGTCACTTCTGCAATTCTAGTACTCAAAGGGTTAATTTCTAAAATTAATTTTGTTTTCTTTTTAATTTTCTTTTCCCCCCCTGTTTGGTTGTTACATGACTGGCTGTCTTTCCTTATACACACAGGAGGTATGTACCATACTGACATGTAGCTAATTGTGCCCAGGGTGCTGCTGGTCTTTGTCTTTCAGCTGGTGGTAGAGGCGTGCTGCTTTCATTAGCGGGTGTTTGTTAGCTCTTTGCTGCGTGTGAGCTTAAGGTAGCAGTACAGTGGATCACTCTTAAATACATAAATTACTAAACATATACTTTTTAATAAAGCAGAAATTAATATGCTAACAGTACTCAAAGTGGAATCCCAAAAATGCTGGTATGTTATATATGTGCTTTTTATCTCAAATTAAACATGTGGATATATTGTTTCTATTAATTTGTTAAAGGACAAATATATAATCCTATCCCCCTTTGAGCAGCATACCAAACATAATTTTGCACCAAACATATTTATACCAATGGTGTACCAAAAAAGCACAAAATAATGTTTGCACAGGCGTTATGCATTTAACAGTTTTCCACTGTACTGCAGTGTGGCTTTTTTTGGTGATCAATCTGTGGCCTTTGTTTGACAGCGACAGTCGCTTTTGCACTGCCCTACTGATTTTCATATCCTAAATGTTCTGCAGATTAAATAAGTGTTTCATAAGTGGAAATATCCCGTGCCTGTGGTAGTGAAGGTTAATAGGACTTTTTACAAGTGTGATAAAATGAAAGCTTGACTCTTGAAATTAAACAGAGAGTTTTAATATAGTACAGTAATATGAGTCAAATTATGTATGTTCCATTCACTTTTGAAAGGACTATGAAACATACATAGAAATTAGGACAGGTTCTATATGTTTCCAGTGAGCCAAGAATCTAACTTTTCAGGAAATATTTTTTCACAGGGTTTCAGTTTGTGTTCATTAGTTATCTGTGGGTGATTTAAAAAAATATATAAATCAAGATTTAGTTGCCAGAACTCAGACTGTTTTATATCTTCATTATTGATCAATATCCTATATTTTTAATTGTCAAATTATTTCAGGAAGTTAATAAGCTCCCCTCCAAGTCATACACCATCCTGACAAACATATGTTGTCATTCCTTCATTGTCACTGAGTTAATATCCTGGAATTCCATACCGAGCACCATCACCAAAAGGATTCCAGCAGTTCAAAGAGAAGGCCCACCACCACCTTATCGGGGTAAATAGATAGGTGCAATTAATGCAGCCTTGCCAGCATCACCCACATCCCACGAACAAAAACAATTGTGAGGAAATTGTGCGGAAAAAACAAGAAATTGGACGAATTGCATAGCTCTTTCAAAGAGCCGGCACAGGGACGATGGGCCGAATTACCTCCTCCTTTGCTGCATGATTCTGTGAATAGTGCAAGATGTTTTAAACTGCACTAGAATTTGAAAACACTCAATTACAGATTAATCTGATTTTTGATGTTATTTTGAACTTAATTGCACATTTTTAGTGTGCAAAGGAAGATCTTCCATTAGAAAATAGCTTGCGTTCATCTCATGCTCCTTTTGATTTTTTCCACAAATGTTACTGGTGGATCTATGCCTACAGATTTTAGTAAAATAAAATGTACACGTAGTGTGGAACTACTGCACGATATGAATTGAATGACTTTCAACTTTTATACAAAAGAAATTTATACTGTTTAAAATACGAAGCAAACTCTAACTACCGGTAGTTTTACTTTCCTTTTCTTCTGATTTGGCATTTATTATTTTCAAAGATAAAAATTTTCAATGTATTAGATTCACAGTAAGTTTCTTTGATAGTAAAAATATCAATTTCATTCCTAGCATGAAAATTCTTGAGTCAAGTCTTTACTCGGCCACTCCAATGACATCATTGATGGGTGTACCATTCTTGAGTGGGCCATTGTGCAATGGGCATGACTGCAAACTGGCCTGAAAGCCATTCAGATGCTGTTGATTTCTAGAAAGCTATGCTAATAAATGCAAATGCAAATTTTCCAGATGTAACATGGTTACGTGGGGCCAGATGGCATCCCTAGTGCTACTTTCAACAAAAAATAACAAAATTCATAGAATCATAGAATGGTTACAGCACAAAAGGAGGCTATTGGGCCTGTCGAGCCCGTGCCGGCTCTCTGCAAGAGCACTTCAGCTAGTCCCACTCTCCTGCCCTTTGCCCTGCAAATTTTTTTCCTTTGGGTACTTATTCAATTCCCTTTTGAAAGCTGTGATTGAGTCTGCCTCCACCACCCTTTCAGGCAGTGCATTCCAGATCCTAACCAGTCGCTGCGTAAAAAAGTTTTTCCTCATGTCGCCTTTGGCTCTTTCACCATTCTCCTTATATCTGTATCCCCTGGTTCTCGACCCTTCCACCAATGGGAACGGTTTCTCACTATCTACTCTGTCTCGACCCATCATGATTTTGAACACCTCTATCAAATCTCCTCTCAACCTTCTCTGCTCCAAGGAGAACAATCCCAGCTTCTCTAATCTATCCACATAACTGAAGTCCCTCATCCCTGGAACCATTCTTGTAAATCTTTTCTGCACCCTCTCTAAGGTCTTCACATCCTTCCTAAAGTGTGGTGCCCAGAATTGGACACAATACTCCAGTTGAGGCCGAACCAGTGTTTTATACAGGTTCATCATAACTTCCTTGCTTTTGTACTCTATGCCTCTATTTATAATTCCTTTCCTTTTGAAGTATTTTACAACAGAAGTTAAATTTAATTGTGTAGTCATGAAAATATTTTGGAGCTGATCTGGTAAGGTTGTTGTAAATAAAGAACTTAAAATGCCATTCATTTCACCATGTATCTTACAACCACAAATGTGAAACATGTAATTTTGTTAAAGGTATGTGAATACCATTCAGTGCAATTTGTGGACATCATAAGCCATTCCTTTTTTTCCTCCAAATTATAAGCCACTGTTACGTTTGAAATATTTTTCTCCGTCCATTTATAAAAATCGTTTCACAGTTTAAGGCCCCTCACACCACAGACCCATCTCAGACCCAGGGGGTGGTAAGCGATTTGGTCTTCGGCTCTAGCAATGATCTGTTACTGGGTAGTAAAGGAATGGATCAACTCTGCCTTTTGATTTTCTCTCTTGCCTCACGCCCTTGAAGGTATGCCTCCTGTCTGTTGGGTGCCTCCCGTCTGTTGGGTGCCTCCCAAGGCAGTTTAGTTGAGACCAATAATCCACCTTGTAGAGAATTTCAGGCTTAAAATGGATCTGTCGCTCTCTGTGTCTGCGTTGCTCAGTACTTAAAAAAAAAATTAAGTCCTAAACAGTGTTATGAAAGTCTCTTTGCATGCCAGTTTTCAAGATAATGCTGTTACAGATCTATAACATTTACAAGTACCTAATGTGGCTACCTTGATAACTAAATGCACAGATTCCATATTTTCTCTTCTGCAAAATAGCTGAAAATCTTTAGAACATTGTGGTTCGAGGCATCAGCTGGCAACATTATTTACTATAGTGGGTGGATGGCATCAGTTCTCTAAAGTATTTGAGTTTTCTTTTATATACAGCATCAAATAGTATGTCAGGAACATTGTGAAATACCAGAAATATCAAGGTTAAGAAAAGCTATTTTCTTCCAATAGACTTTCAGTAAACTGTTTCAGTTTTTTTTCTGGCAACATTATATATTCCTCACTGCTCAGTATTTTCTAACTGCAGAGTTAAATTAGACAATGACACCTCAAAACAAAAAAAATCTAACTTTTAACATTAGAATTTTTTGATTTACTGTATTAGCAGTAATCATGATGTTTTCGGCAATGCTCTATTTCAGCTACACACAAAACATTCAATAACTGGATTTCTTTTAAAAGAAAATCTTTCTTTCAATTTATGTGGAATTTTAAAATGTGTCCTTATTAGCACAGCACAGTAGGGATGCAAATTGGAGCACTAATATGCACTGCTGTGGAGTGGAGACACACAGGTTCAAGCCCCCAGTCTTAGCTCTGTACTCTGCCTAGTGCCATCCGAGAGAAGGGCTGTCTCCATCAGCCCTCCTAGAGACTGGCTGGAAGCACAATTGGTGGTTGTCTGGGAGCGGCCATCCATTCCATTCTTTCAGTTGCAGAGGCAATGAGGCATGTGTTCGAGAGGAATGTTTGCGAGGGGAGATTTGAGAAAAACATAAGTTGTCCTTGTCCTTAGAGTTAACACAACCCCCAAAAGAAAAAAAATGTTGAAATTTTGTGTATGAAAACACAACCACAGTCTGAAACATTGCAACATCCACTAATATAAGCAAATCCCCAGAATTCTATGTTGAAAAATGGTACCCACCCCATTTTGTAAGAGACATGGGGGAGAAATTCATTATAGCCCTGTTTGGGGCGCTAAATTTTAAAAGTTGAGAAAATTAGCGTCAGGCGCTAATGTTTCTAAACTTCTTAAAAAAAAAAAAATAAAAAATAAAAAAATTGGTTTTGCACTCCAGGAAGGAAGTGGAGCTAAATCAAGTGCGCCACCTCCATCTTGGTGTGCAGTCGGCAGCAGGCGGGGCGGAGACTTCAGCAACGCTGCACACTGGGCCGTGCAGCGCTGCTGCGTTCAAAGACTCCTCCCCTCCCTTAAAGGGAAGGGTCATCGCTGCAGGCTCTGCAATATAAAAAGTTCCTATCTGGACCACCAAGGCAGCCGCGATCCCGCGTGATCAGCCCAGCACTCAAGCAGAGTGCCGGGCTGATCGATCGTGGGCAGGAACCCGCGAAAAAAACTGGATCAAGAAAGCTAAGTTTTTTTTACTTACCTCAGCCACCTCGCCTTTAATCATCACCCCTGAAGCGGCCGGCTGCCCGATGCACGCCTCCTGCAGGTGGCGGAAGTCAATTTCGGGTCCAAGGCGCTACCGGGGCGATGCGCATGACAATGACGTCACGATCTCCGGGCGAAGGAGTTTAGGGTGCAATGCTGTAGCACCACCGCAAAACTCCTGCCGAATATGGCAGGAGTCGATGTCAGCGCCGCGCCCGGTCGCAAAGCCATTTGCGCCCCGGGGGTGCTAATAGGAGGCGCAAAGGCACCCAATTTTGCCCCCATATTATTGCCCTCACTTTACACTCCCTTGCAGCATGAATTATTTTCAGGTCTCAACTAATGGCATCCTTTAGTAATTGAAAGGTGTACGAGAGTGGTGTGAGTTGTCTCGCCCTTCCTTCCCTCTCTAAGATGAAGTGTTTCATCTCCACCCACTGCTTCATACACATGACCCGGTTGCAACTGAGAATTCATTATGTAGAAAATCAGAGCAAACCCACATTGTGCCAATCTGTGAACAGTACATTTGTACACTAATGCGATATCAGTTCCACAGGCCACCCATTTTTTCTGTGTACTTTAAAACAATAACGTGTATATATATATATATATATATTTTTAAACTGGGCAGTAGGTTTAGCAGAATAAAAAATATTAGCACTGTGGTGCTGGATTTGGGAAGTATGCAAGAAAAGTTACTTGCTAATTTTTCTTTATAAGAAAGGGAACCAAAGTCCATTAACTTTAACCACTCCAATATTACTAAGTGGAAGAAAAAAACTTTGAAGATCTTTCCAAAAAAGGCTATCCATCCACTATAGGAAACACTGGTGCTCCTGGAATTTGCTGCTCCTTTCGGCTCTGATGCTCAAATGATGAATCAGCCTTTTAGTGGAAGAGAAACAAAATACGAGATTGTTACGTTCCTTCCTGTTACTCAGCTCATTTTCCAGATGGTAGCGCTGGTCACCAAGTATCGTGTAGATGAGACACCTTCTGTCCTTAAAACTAGGAATTTCCTTTCTGAACAATTCCAAGAGGCAAGCTCTGATGACTGAATTATTTTTAAACTTCTAACTGCTTTACATACTTTTATATTAGGAGTAGACCAATACTCTTTGTAGAACTGCACAAATACAGTTTTGTTGGGGAGACTGGCTGAAACTCTGACACTCGTTCCCCTTCAATTATTCCAAGAGACAATTTGTTCCATTCAAAAGTTATTAAAAAATCATGTTTAACCCCATGACCCAGCTTGTAGTACAGTACTGTTATTGTAATGCAGTGTTGATTTTGGTCTAGTCCTTGATATAATACATATAGTTTTATAATTAATTCTCCTGAATTCAAATAACATTATGTTCCAATAAATACTTGATGAATCTTTTTGAAATTGCTCCTATTAATCAAAGGTTCCATTTGAATTTGTTTCATATAAATTTCTCTTTACCTTAATGGCTTTCTTTCAGACTATCACATGAAACAATCTGAATAGAGTGAAGATTATGTACTATGTTGTTCTATAATGTGCAAGAAATTGGTTTATTTTGGGATAAGACCGATCCAAAGACTTTCAATCATGTGCCTTGCTACAGGAAACCAAATTGAAACATCTCAGTAACCATTTGAGGCTGGTTTATTTGGATCATATTCACATAAAGACCAATTGTGTGGAACATCTGCGATTTCAGTAGATATTTTAAAAAATCGTTCATTTTCAAAATTATTACTCTGCCTCAGTATTCCTATATTTATCTCCTACATACTGTTTCCAGACAACCCCTTCCATTCCATCCTGCTCCAGTAGGTACAACAGATTACTGTCATGGATCTCCTCATATTCTCTCACACCATGCATTCAACTCAGGACTCAGCTGAGAGCTAATGAAATAAATTATATATTGTTAATGAGTGAGTGTTGATCCCCACTAAGCCTCAGACATGCAATCTCAAAGGTGTGAAATGAGTGGGTCACTTCTTCCTTTCCCTATTTAAAAAAAAATGACCTGTTTTTTAAAGAGTCAAATCTTATTGTACAATAGCTATTCCTCAATAGTGATGTTAATGTATAGAAAACGTGCAGATAATATGGATGATAGGGAGTGTTGGCTGTAAAATATTTATTTCCTGGTTTAGTTGGTCCAAAACAGCCTTTCAACTAATTTAATCATGTGCAATACAAGATATTAAAATAGATAATATTGTATTTTCCCAATATTTAAAAGGTGGAAACCAGATGATCTCATTTTGATTTGCTCTGCAATCATCATTTTTATCTATTTTCATTAATCATATTTCTATCCTTTAATTCATTCTAAGCAGTTCATAATTCCATGTTTTGTCTTCTCCTTCTGTAGATTAGATTCACCTCTTTCTAGTAGCAGTGTTATAGAAGAGCCTTTGACATTCAGTATGATGTGCATCCTATCAGTGGCATGTAGTGTTGTCATATTTGGGTACAAAACATACTACCTCATTCTATGCTACCACCTCCAAGCATTGCCTTGTTTTGTGTCATTCTCTCAGCTCCAGGTCTTCATGATTCTTATTTGATCAGCTAATAATGAACTTAAATTCTTAGCTCCAAGGCAAAGATGAGCTCCTTTGAATTGGAGGTATTGGCACAATTGCTTGCATGCAGAATTTTGGGAATGGACAAATGACATGACTACACGATGTGGAGAGAGACACAATCAAAAGGCTATGCTGTGCCTCAAGCTTGATGAGCTACTTGTGAACCTTTTGCATTTTCTATTTATTTTATTTCTGCCAAATACACATTTGTCAAACTACAGGTGGAAGAGTGAAAACATGGAAGCGACGTTGGTTTATTCTGACTGACAACTGCTTGTACTACTTTGAATACACCACGGTAAGTTAGGGCCGTTCTAAGTCTTTCGAATTGTACTTATCCTTTTACTTAAATTGTGCTTTTTTTTAAAAAAAGAGATGAATACTCCAGTTCATTTTCTTTGTACAGTGAAATCAATTTTTTTCTGTTTTTCTGATTTGTACCAGCGCAAATGTTAACTATGGAAGGGCAATCCAGTGATGAAGATGCAAAGCATTGCACCAACCAAACGACACTGAGGCCAAATTCAAATATTAAACAACTACTGTGCAAATGTTCATAACAGTTGAAAGACATTTTTAGAATTTTCTCAGTATTCTCCTCTCCAGAAAGCACTGCTCAATGGTGGAGTGTTGGCAACGTTCTGATACCTCACTGAAGTGTTGTTTATGTGTGAGCCTAGACTGCAGGTGTTGTCAGGCTGTTTGACTGTGGGAAAGGGCTGCACAACAGACCCAAGTCCAAATCTGTCCCTGTCTGACAAACACACCATGTTGGTTGTAAAGCACTTTGGGATGTCCTGAGGCCGTGAAAAGCACTATATAAATGCAAGTGTGTTTGTTATCACTAGCCCTATTGGCATTTTTTGTACTGTCCCTGTTGCCATCTGACAATTCTGGTTGAAAGAAAACACTTTTAGATTTTGATTTACAAAATTGCATTAAGGATAAGATTCAGAAGGTATTTTTCTAAAATCAGATCTAGTTCAGGGAAGTTTACAATGTTGATGACCTCAAATACTTCAACTATAACTTGGTCCAGATAAGCCTTTATGAGCACAGTCTAGGTCACTTGCATTGCTTGGATAAATCATGCACCACTTCTTCTCCTCTCCTGAAGGCATTTGCTCCCAGTTGGGGTACAGTTCCATTTGTGCTGGTCAGCCTTGGCAGCTCAGCAAAGCAGTCATTAATGAATGTGAGCCTCGACAGTGAGGGGTAGATATTAACTATGAGCAGACTTCAGGCGGACGGCAGGTGGAGTGCTTGCACCGACCATCTGAAGTCCCTGCAGTGAGGTCCCAGCCATTTAGAGGCCAGGACCTCATTTCCTTAATCCCGGTGAGCAGCAAGTGCTGTATGGGTGCTCACACGCAGCTTGTTGATCGCGAGGCAGGAATTCCGATGGCTCCACTGACATGAATCTTGTCATTCATGTGGAAATGACTTATGAAATGATACTGGGCAGCTGGTGGCACTGTTCAGGGAGAGTATAAATACTCGGGCATGGGCCCAGCTTGCTCAGGACATTCTTTAACAGGAACTAGTGAAGGACACAACTAGATCTCCATGTTGAAAAACAGTTGATTAAAGCCTTGTTTAATACTCAGACCAAGTGCCTAGTAGTTTTCTTACATCATCCACCATGGATCCAAGCCATAATTGTTTTCCTTGGGTGATAGAGGGGAGGAGGTTGGATGGACTCGCAGTGGCCCAAAGATTTTTGTGGGGCGAGGAGGAGCATGCTTAAAAACCCCCCAAAACTTACCCTTTTTTGAGCAGCCTGCATAGGTCCCGCCTTTTAGTACCTAGAAATTACATCCAGAGTCCTATGTATGTCATAAGACCCTAACCAACATATGAAACGAGCGGGCACCTGGGCTGCCTATACAGAGCAGGTGCGAATGGAACTGGAATGGGGCGGTAAGTACAGCCCCATGGTTTTCAGACCGTTACTACCCTGTTCCCGCCCAGCAGAGCAACTTAAAATCAGCCGCTGGGTGTTGACAGGTTATTCAGTTTCAGAGGTACCACGGCCTAACTATGTCCTCACACAATGTCTACACATGCCCACTTCCAACAGGGAAGACTCTGCAGGTCAGGTCAAAACAATACCATGTATTGGCATCATTTGGAGAACCGAAAAAGGAAATGAGAGAGACAAAGAGAGAATATGAGAATAGATTAGTGGCTAACATAAAAGGGAACCCAAAAGTCTTTTATATAAACATAAAAGGGTAGTCAAATGAAGGGTGGGGCCGCTTAGGGACCAATAAAATAGATGATCTTGTGGAGGCACAAGGCATGATTGAAGTAAAAAATTAGTATTTTGCATCTGTCTTCACTAAAGAAGAGGATGCTGCAAATGTCTCAGTAAAGGAGGAGGTAGTATAGAAATTGGATAGGATAAAGCGGAGGTACTTAAAAGGTTGGCAGCGCTCAAAGCAGAAAAGTCACCCAGTCTGGATGGGATGCATCCTAGGTTGCTGAGGGAAGTAAGGGTGGAAATTGCTGAGGATCTGGCCACTATCTTTCAGTCCTCCTTAGATATGGGAGTGAGGCCAGAGGACTGGATGATTGCAAATGTTGTACCCCTGTACAAAAAAGGGGAGAGGGATAAACCTGGCATCTTTAGGCCAGTCAGCCTAACGTCGGTGGTGGGGAAACTTTGAGATAATAATCCGGGACAATATTCATTGGCATTAAGAAAAATATAGGTTAACAAATGAAAGCCAGCACGGATTTATAAAAGCAAATTGTGTTTGACTTGATTGAGTTCTTTGATGAAATAACAGAGAAGGTTGATAAAAGTAATGCGGTTGATGTGTATACCGATTTTCAAAAGGCGCTTGGTAAAGTACCACATAATAAACTTGTTAGCAAAATTGAAGCCAATGGGATTAAAGGGACAGTAGCAGCATGAATGCAAAATTGGCAAAGTGACAGAAAGCAGAGAGTAGTGGTGAATGGTTGTTTTTCAAACTAGAGGCAAACATACAGTGGTGTCCCCCAGGGGTGGGTATTAGGACCACTGCTCGTTTTGATATATATTAATGACCTGGACTTGGGTATACAGGGTATAATTTTAAAGTTTGCAGATAACACAAATCTTGGAAATGTAGTAACAATGCGAAGCATAGTAACAGAGTTCAGGAAAGCATAAACTGGTGAAATGGGCAGACACATGGCAGATGCAGTTTAACGCAGATAAGTGGGAAATGATTTATTTTGGTAGGAAGCATGGGGAGTGGCAATATAAACTAAATGGTACAATTTTAAAGGGGGTGCCGGAACAGAGACACCTGGTGGTATACGTAAAGGAATCATTGAAGGTGGCAGGACAAGTTGAGAAGGCTGTTAAAAAGGCATACGGGATCCTTAGCTTTATAAATAGAGGCATAGAATATGATAGCAAGGAAGTTATACTAAACCTTTATAAAACACAGGTTAGGCCCCAGCTGGAGTATTGTGGCCAATTCTGGACACTAAAGGAAGGATGTCAAGGCCTTGATGAGAGTGCAGAGGATATTTACTAGAATGGTACCAGGGATGAGGGACTTCAGTTATATGGAGAAGTTGTAATTGTTCTCCTTAGAACAGAGAAGGTTAAGAGGAGATTTAATTGAGGTTTTCAAAATCATTAAGGGTTTTGATAGCGTAAATAAGGAGAAACTGTTTCCAATGGCCGATAACCAGAGGACACAATTCAAGGTAGTTGGCAAAAGAACCAGAGGCGACATGAGGGAAAAACATTTACTAAGTGAGTTGTTATGATCTGGAATGTGCTGCCTGAAAGGATGGTGGAAGCAGATTTAATAGTAACTTTCAAAAGGAAATTGGAGAAATACTTGAAGGGGAAAAATTTGCAGGGCTATAGGGAAAAAACAGGGGAGCTGGACTAATTGGATCGCTCTTTCAAAGAGCCGGCATAGGCATGATGGGCTGAATGGCCTCCTTCTGTGCTATATTATTCTATGATTCTATGATTTTCTTATTACTTAAAAGTACAAAAGCTTTCTGTGAAATTCTTTGTTTCTTTTCAAAATATATAACTTTGAAATCACTGGCCACCATTCTCCAAGTTATATTGTTTGAACAGTTATGGGCAGAATGGCCTTCTTGAACTTTCTCCTTTTTAGGGGCTAGGAAAATTCTGTTCTTTTGGTGGCTATGCCAAATAAAAAAAAACAGAGGTTCTCTTCTGGTATGTTTACACCTAGAGAGTGTAATAATTTTACATGTTTTTATAGCAGATAGCTGCTCTGTGAATGGGGGAGGAGAAGAAATGCTCATAATTCAACAGTTATTACGGTACTTTGAAATGTGGAGTATACTTTTGAAAATAGAGGAAACGCTTTTCTGTGGCAGTTTTCTTTTTTTCTCTACAAAGGCATTTGTGCTCAGTATATCCTATTGACTGCCAGTCTAAATTAAGTGCCCTTTCACCAACGTATCCACTATTGGATCAGGACCCGCGAACACTTTCATATCATTGGTTTAGTGGAGTTTCCAGGACTGAATCTTGTGCATTATTTCTTGAATTCTGCTATGAATGAGAATCTGCCTCTTGTGAAGTTTTCTGTTAGGGTTTATCTTGCAGTTTACAGAAGTAGGCCTTGAGTTCATGCCCCAGTTTGCCTCACTATTTCTGTTCGTGTTGAAAGAGAATCTTCTCAACGTCATAAACACCGATATTTACTCGGGGCTGTGAAGAGAGTGGGGGTGATTTCTGGACTGGAGGTCCTGCAGAATTTAACTGCAGGACGTCTTTTACATTTTTTCAGAAGGTTTCCCACCCAACAGCCAGCCAGATTGACAGGTGGGAAAGCAGCCGTGGAGCAGATGCCAGGTACGTAAGAGATTGTAGGGTGGGGTAATCAGAGATCAGGGGGAGGGTAGGAGGAGATGGAGATCCAGGGGTGGGGAGAGTTGGAAATCAGGAGGGATTGGAGATCGGGAAGGGTGGTGGGGGGTCTGAGATTGGGAGAGTGGGGGGGAGTCTGAGATCGGGAGGGGTGAGGTGGGGTAGAGTCTGAGATCGGGAAAGGTAGGGGCTGCGTTTGAGATTGGGAGGGGTGGGGCTGGGGGGGTGGGTGGTGTCTGAGATCGGGAGGGGTGGGTGGAGTCTGAGATTGGAGAGGAACCAGAAGTTAAAACTGGAAATGGGTAGGTTGGGTCAGGTTTGAGATTCACCCGCCCCCAACCCACCCGTCCTTGGGGAGAGGCGGGGGGGTTATAATTCCCCCATAAAGTGTTTCTTTGCTATCAAAGTGCAAGCTGACAACAACATTTTGTATATGTTCATCAACTTGGCTGGGTGAATTGATGTAGACCAATAAGCCTCGTGCTGCCTGGTAATAATCATCATAAGCAGCCTGGAACTGAAGCTTGGAATGCTAGCTTCAAGTTAGTTATAAAACAATCCTGTTTTTTTTAAAAAGAAAGAGAGAATGCTAGTCAATTAAATTCTGGTAATTCTGGTGCCTGAAACTGACCAGCATGTCCAATCTCCACAGTTTCATCACCAAACAATTAAACTCTGACCTGAAGCTTTCTTTAAGCAATAACTAGAATTTGTAATCAGCCAGCTCGGTCAGAAGTGACTCGGAAGCACCACTACTGACCAAGCTGACCGAGTCCTGAAGGACATGTCTGTCAGACTAGGACTGCGGCAGGTGGTGAGAGAACCAACACGAGGGGAAAAACCTACTTGAACTTGTCCTCCCCAATCGACTTGTCGCAGATGCATCTGTCCATGACAGCATTGGTAGCAGTGACCACCACACAGTCCTTGTGGAGATAAAGTCCCATCTTCACACTGAGGACACCCTCCATTGTGTTGTGTGGCACTACCACCGTGCTAAATGGGATAGATTCAGAACTGATCTAGCAGCTCAAAACTGGGCATCCATGAGGCGCTGTGGGCCATCAGCAGCAGCAGAATTGTATTCCACCACAATCTGTAACCTCATGGCCCGGTATATCCCTCTCTCTACCATTACCATCAAGCCAGGGGACCAACTCTGGTTCAATGAGGAGTGCAGAAGAGCATGCCAGGAGCAGCACCAGGCATACCTAAAAATGAGCTGCCAACCTGGGGAAGCTACAACACAGGACTACATGCATGCTAAACAGCGGAAGCCGCATGCTATAGACAGAGCTAAGCAATCCCACAATCAATGGATCAGATCAAAGCTCTGCAGTCCTGCCACATCCAGTCGTGAATGGTGGTGGACAATTAAACAACTAACAGGAGGAAGAAGCTCCATGAATATCCCCATCCTCAATGATGGCGGAGCCCAGCACGCGAGTGCAAAAGACAAGGCTGAAGCGTTTGTAACCATCTTCAGCCAGAAGTGCTGAGGGGATGATCCACATCAGCCTCCTCCTGAGGTCCCCACCATCACAGAAGCCAATCTTCAGCCAATTCGATTCACTCCATGTGATATCAAGAAATGGCTGAGCACACTGGATACAGCAAAGGCTATGGGCCCCGGCAACATCCCAGCTGTCGTGATGAAGACTTGTGCTCTAGAACTAGCCGTGCCTCTAGCCAAGCTGTTCCAGTACAGCTATAACACTGGCATCTACCCGACAATGTGGAAAACTGCCCGGTTATGTCCTGTCCACAAAATGCAGGACAAATCCAATCCGACCAATTACCACTCCATAAGTCTACTCTCAATCATCAGCGCAGTGATGGAAGGTGTCGTCGACCGTGCTATCAAGCGGCACATGCTCACTGATGCTCAGTTTGGGTTCCATCCGGACCACTGGGCTCCAGACCTCATTACAGCCTTGGTCCAAACATTGACAAATGAGCTGAATTCCAGAGGTGAGGTGAGAGTGACAGCCCTTGACATCAAGGCAGCATTTGCCCGAGTGTGGCATCAAGGAGCCCTAGTAAAATTGAAGTCAATGGGATTCGGGGAAAACTCACCACTGGCTGGAGTCATACCTAGCACAAAGGAAGATGGTTGTAGTTGTTGGAGGTCAATCATCTCAGCCCCATGACATAGCTGCAGGAGTTTCTCGGCAGTGTCCGAGGCACAACCTTCTTCAGCTACTTCAGCAATGACCTTCAGTCATCATAGGGTCAGAAGTGGGGATGTTCGCTGATGATTGCACAGTGTTCAGTTCCATTCGCAACTCCTCAGATAATGAAGCAGATCATGCCTGAATGCAGCAAGACCTGGATGACATTCAGGCTTGGGCTTATAAGTAGCAAGTAACATTCACACCACAAAAGTGCCAGGCACTGACTGTCTCCAACAAGTCTAACCTCTGCCCCTTGACATTCAACGGCATTAACATCACCGAATCCCCCACCATCAACATCCTGGGGGTCACCATTGACCAGATACTTAACTGGACCAGCCACATAAATACCGTGGCTACAAGAGCAGGTCAGAGGCTGGGTATTCTGCGGCGAATGTCTCACCTCCTGACTCCCCAAAGTTCTTCCACCATCTACAAGGCACAAGTCAGGAGTGTGATGGAATACTTGCCTGGATGAGTGCAGCTCCAACAACACTCAAGAAGCTCGACACCATCCTGGACAAAGCAACCCGCTTGATTGGCACCCCATCCACCACCTTAAACATTCACTCCCGCCACCACCGACGCAATGTGTCTGCAGTGTGTACCATCTACAAGATGCACTGCAGCAACTCGCCAAGGCTTCTTCGGAAGTACCTCCCAGACCCGTGACCTCTACCACCTAGAAAGACCAGGGCAGTAAGTGCATGGGAACGCCACCACCTCCAAGTTACACACCATCATCCTGACTTGGAAGTATATCGCCGATCCTTCGTCGCTGGGTCAAAATCCTGGAACTCCCTTCCTAACCACTGTGGGAGCACCTTCACCACACGGACTGCAGCGGTTCAAGAAGGTGACTCACCACCACCTTCTCAAGGGCAACTAGGGATGGGCAATAAATGCTGGCCTTGCCAGCAACACCCACATCCCAGGAACGAATAAAATAGGTACACGGCTTCACCTTAGCAGCATTAAGAAAACATTGTGTAATACATTGGCCCAGAAATTCGGCTCTCCACGGTTGAGTACGCACAGAGTACTCACCCGTAGGCCGAATGGAAGTACGGGTTTCCTGCATGCACTGCGCAGGAAAGTGGCACTTCCGATCCTCTGAACGAAGGGGTTCAGAGGTTGAACGCGTGCGCCGGGGAGGCTGCGCGTGCGCTTTGAACTTAGGTTTTTTTTGCAGGTTTTCACGCGAGGTTAAGCCTGTAGGATTTACACATTTAAAAAGCAGGCGTAAGGCCTGCTTTTTACAAGGTAAGTGGTCAATTAATTAATATTAAAACATTTTTTCTGCAGGTTTATTATTTTTAAATACTTTAAAGCAAGGTAAGTTTATTTTTAGCACTTTTTTTATAAAATTATTTTTTTCAAAAATTTAAATTATTGTTTAAAATAGTTATTTAATGTAATTTGTAGTTTATTGAAAAAGTGTGATTTAAAAAAAAAAAAAATTATTTGAAGGTTTAATGCTATTTTGAGGCCCGTAGTATTCATAAGTTTAGACAGGTCTTCCTGTCAATCTTATGAATGGGCTTTTCCCTCCTCCGATTGCCTGCCCATGCCTCACGTGATCCCAGGGGACGCATCGCACCAACTACGCCCCTGGGACACGCAAGCACAGCGCGCCGGCAGCTGGGCCAGGCCCTGGAGCGGAATTCCACGGGGCCCTACAGCTCAACTGCCGCTGCGCAAGGTAAGTGCAGGTCAGGGGCTTGCACCCGCAGGAAGCCCCCAACCCGAATTTCTGGGCCATTGTGTAACACTCCTGTCCTTATAAATCAGTGTATCATCAAATTTACCATGATTAATGGCTTGACAAATCTGCCATAAGTTGATCTATTTTTAATAAATTATTTTAAATCTTGCGTATGGCGAACACTTCCTGTCCACAAACCCTATTTCGAATAACACTTTTCAGGGCAGCATTTTAATGGGATCTTCCTATTGTAAGATTTGGATCACAGGTCACACACAGATTACCCAAAGGGTCTTAGGAGTTGTAAGGCATTTTATTAAGGAGTGGCAGTTTAAGTTAAGTACAACACGCAATCAAGATAGACACAGTAGACATACGACCGTGACAAGCAGCTGGTATCGGTCCCGATCGGACAGATGGCTGGTGTGCGTGAAAGCTCTTCCCTTCCCTTCACCATCTGTGCTAAAAGCTCTTTTGATATCTCTTTTACTCCCTTTTTAGAGGTGGGCCTAGGGTAGATTACCAAAGATACAGTCAACGACCTTTCTAGCACACAAACAGCAGACAGCTAGTCTGGAAACAAGGTCACCGCCATGGTGCAGAATGTTATAACATCCGCAGGGAACCAAGAACATAAGCAAATTCTAAGCGTCTATCCAGTTATTCTAACACCAGTCTGAAGAGACTTTATTGTCTCAAGTTATTTCTTCCAATTCACGATTTCATACACAATGTAAACATAATGGAAACTTTGGCACTGATATTTACAGGGAGCACCGTATAACGGGGGGAAACCCAGCAAGGCTGGGGAAGTCCTGCCGTTAAATTCGGAATTTTTTTCTTCTGTTTCCTGTCCGGCAGCCGGCCAAATTGAAAGGCTGAACAATTACCGGAGGGGAAAGCCAGCGGTAGGAGGTCGCAGCCAGGGACCCTTCGGGACGGTAATGTTCCCTCTAATTTTTTTTTAGGTTGCGCGGCCCATTCAAAATTCTGCGCATGCGCGGTTTTTTCATTTAAGAGCTGGCGAGCTGACTGCGTGGGGCCTCCAGTGCAGCCGCGCAGCTTAAAGGGAACATTGGTACCCGGCAATCGCGTTCGTGGATCAGACAACAGTTGGGATGGGGGTCGGCGATTGCGGGACGGGCATCAGTTGGCGGGGGGTCGGCGAACGCGGGACAGGCATCAGTTGGGAAGGTCAGCATATCGCGGGGCAGGCTTCGTATCGGGGCTGAAGGATGGGGAAGATTGCAGGTCGCAATAGGCCACAATTGGCAGAAGGGAGGCCGATTTTTTTTTTTTGCGGGGCCGGGAGGCGCACTCCTGCACTCCTGGCCCACAAGGACCTTCTGGAGCCAACAGCTCTCGCCTCCATTTCACTGCTGGGTTTCCCGAGCCCTGGGAAACCCGGCCTGCAGCAGTTAAATTTATATCACGATCCCAATTGCATTATGGGTGCCTGATATAAATATGTTAATGAAATGCCCCACCTCTTGAGGTCTCAATCCCTGCTTTTTAGGATTTAATGAGGTCCTGACGACCTCCGCGTTCCCGGCATTTCCAGCTTTCCCCACCCCCACAGCAAACATGTACACCCTCTCCCCTTAAGTATTGAGGCTGATATTTCTGTACAGGACAGTGACTGCTTCAACTGAAGGCAGACCCTGTAGTCTGAACATGTGCAGTATGCACAGTTTCCCAGGATGGATCAGTAACGTTTATTCTACCCAAATATCAGAATGCTTCCCTCTTAGGGATTGAATTTCCATTGGGGTTCTCCTGATTGTCCGCCACAACTTTGGCAGAAGAAGCACAGAAGCCCAGGAGAAATAGGATAACCATAATCATTTTGGTAGTTTGTTTTTAACAGTTCTAGGCTTTGAGATGAGCAAGTTTCCTCTTGCTAGTCAAAGATCCGTCCCCAGACCTAGCTGGCTGACTAACTGCCCCAGTGTCTCTTTGTCCTTTTCACGCTTTGTTCCCAGCAAGTGGGTGCCCTGCCCCTCTGACTTACTCCCATTCAGTGATTTGCCAGTAGAGCTGTCAATAAAATTGGCTACCTTTTCTGCCCCCTTGGGTTGTGGCAAATTTAAAATGAATAAGGACCATTCCAGCTTAATGGGCCTGGGATGAGACAATTGATCCTCAATGCCTTAGTTTGAAATAAACTGTGGGCCACAACATTCCAGAAATAGGTTCATTTGTGTACCTGACCCATTAACAAATAAACCCTTTGTCTAAGTGGATTTAGCATGTGACTTTTCAAACCTGTGCAAAAGCAATTTAGTCTTGATTTTAACCCAGAGCGGGAATTGGGCGGGTTCAGGCAAAAGCGAACAACAAAACCCCCCTGACCTCGGCAGCGTGAGGCCCAGGCAATTTTCACACCCGGTCTTCACCTGCATAGTCCCGGCCAACTGACTGCCCAAAAGGGCGGGAAGCGGCAGCTGGTCAGTGGACATGATTGGAATTTCAGGAGGCCACCGGCTAGCACTGAAGGCACATTCTCCGGCAACAAGGTAAGTCACGGGGCGGAGAGGAGGGTCTCATGTTTGGGATGGTGGGGAGCGTGTGGGGGGAGGTGCCCAGGGCAGAGGTGAGCTAAACTTTTATTGGGCCCGAAGGAGTCCTCCTGCTACTCCTGGCCCCATAAGGAATTATTAAAAAGTTTAAAAATTTACTTGTTTGGACCTCTTCTGGCCTGAGATTCTCTTCCTGCTATCTTGATCAGGCAGGAAGAGACACAATGGCTTCCCTGCTCAGGCCACTAGTTAAATTGCAGTTGGGGCCCGATTACATCATCGTATCCCAATCTGCATAATTTAAAAAAGAACGCTGCTGGATTCAGGCGGGCATCCTTGCCATCTTCTCAGAAGAGCAGGTTAAAGTTCCAGGCAGTGGGACATTGGTGAGTAAGTCACCTGGCTGGTTTTACATGCCCGTTCGCCCAGTTTCTGTTGTGTGGGTAGGGTTGAAATTGCCCCGTTTGTTTTATAACACCATGTTTAAACATAACTTGTTCCCAAATGCTTTCCATGACTTTTTGCTTCCAGCTTAGATTTTGATGTCTGGTACTAATCCTTGGCTGGATTTGAGTCAAGTATTTGAGCTGGAATGATAGGTAGTTGGAGAATCTGGTCAAAGTGCATCGGTAAGGAGGATCTCATTTGATCCATGAACCCATAATGGCTGATTTGAATGCTGCAAACTATAAAATCTCTAGACTGTATGTAACAGAAGGAACCAAGTTGTTGGCCTTGGAAATCCTATTGTGCTTACCAACTCCTGCAGTGAGCCTTACTGTCTGAGAAATTTATCCTCCATGGCAAAGACCAGGCATAACGGTTGAAACTTGCTCTTGCATTAGACCAGAGCCTCTGGCTGAAAGTAACAAGATGCTGATGATGTCTTGAAATTGTTGGCTAGGGTTGTTACTTTTATTGTGCTGAATTTTTGAAATAGATTAATTTTTATATTGTTGTCAGCTGTTACCCTTGAGAGTGGTTAGAACTTTGTTGAGACATCATTGAAAGATCTTTTCTCAAGTTTATTGCCGTGTTTGAGTGCTTGTGTAAGGGAGGATGTGCTTTTCTTACTGTAAGCCATTTTGCCTGAAAATTTCCTGAACACTTTGACAGATTATAGTTTAATGGGGACACCAGAGATATCCTGTGATATCAGTCGATATAAAATAAATTAGCTAACTTTTTGTACATGAACGCAAAACCTATTTTCCCCCTCTTTCTCCTGATACACACCTCACTGGACCAGAACCTCTTGCAGCTGATAGGTTGGATGGCCTCCTTCTTGGCCTCTGACCATGTCACAAGGAGGAACATAATAGCAGTCCAGCAACAACATTCCCTATGATTTGTCTTTTGGTATACTAAGTCAAAAGGTTCACCATTATTAATTTTTTCACCTATAAGACGCAAGAAATGTTATTTATCCTCAAAAATAGTTGCATTGATAATCATGAAATTTGGTTTAAAATTCATGCATGAATACTTCTTTCACAGGACAAAGAACCCAGGGGAATTATTCCACTTGAAAACCTCAGCATCCGAGAAGTAGAGGACTCGAAAAAGCCAGTGAGTTAATCAGAAATTCTAACATTAGAAATAATGTTTTTTCTTGTCTATATTTTAACTCTTATCAGATTTCTATGTTAAATTAGTTATTCCTACAAAGTATTCTCTGATGTGTCAGTGTTCAACAGAAGCAAATTTGTGTAAATTGTTTGGAGGATCTGAGCTATAAGCAAAACATGGCTAATGCTGTAGCAAAGAAATTGCCTTTAAAAAAAAAAAAAAAAATCTTTCAACAGCATATATAGAATGAAATACTGCAGTTTGTTTTTTAAGTGTCCTCTTTGAAAGGGAGAAGTCACTATTCTTCACAAGGTAGTTTGCCTCCATTGAAACCTCAATCAGTGTTCAGGGTTTAATCCTCTATGATTATTACCACCGGTTACCCGGTTGACTGGCACTTGTAATAAGACAAAACAATCAATATAATCTTTTCACCCCCTCCCTCCACAAAGTAGTTTCATTGTGGACACAAAACAAAAATTACGTCCATGGAACCATGCTGCTGAGAGGTAGAATTATAAACATCTGAGCACATGGATTTGATCAGATTAAGTCACTGGAGCTGACATGGCATTGAAGAAAACTACCATTTTCAGCACAGAATTTTAGATGATTAGAACAATGATAGAAAATATTGTTTGCTTGAAGGTAAGGTAGATTTGCAAACTTATCTTTGAAATATAGCATAATTTTTATTTTAAAACTTTAAAAAAAATGTCACGCCAAAAAAAAATTCAAAAAATTTTGTTTAACTTGTATATGGAGTGTCCCAAACAGCCCTAAAATCCTGGCCAAGTGTTTGTGTCACTCCCAATTACGGTATGTGAATTTGAGTGCCAGGCTATCCTCGGGCGAGGCTGGCTGAAGATGGTACTGGTGCTGGAACACCAGGCTACTGAGGTAATAACTTAAAGATAGTGACGTTTTTGGATTTCTATACTGGCCCGATTCCTTGCCTATATTGTTAACACAAATATATATCAAGTTAACATACTTGTCAACCTAGAAAACTAGCCAATGTTGACATGCAGCTTTAAAAAGGTTGACACAGCCCCAAACAGCTGACACTTCCCCTCTCATCCTACCCCAAGTGCTATACTCATTTGATTGCTCCTCTTCTCCCTTTGCCCGCAAGCGGCACTCTCGAGCTCCTACCTGCAACTAGTGAAAGTAGAGAAAGATGCGGGTTCAGGGCTAGGGCAGGGGGGAACCTTCGAGGAAATTTGGCCTGGTGGGCTAGGGGAAGGGAGGGACACAGCAGAGGCAGCTGAACAGATAGTCTCAATCTTAGTGACAAAGAGATCCATGAGCTCCTCGCACTTGTTGTTGGAGGTGAGGGTGAAAGAGACAGGGGAGAAGGGTTTAAGAAGATGGTTTGCAGCAGCGAAAAGAAGCCAGGGTTATCTTTGCATTCCAGGATGATCCTGGAATAGTGAGAAGTTTTAGCAGAGGCGAGCAGGACCTGATGATGCTTTATGTGGTCCAGCAGATCTGGCGCTGAATGGCTAAACCAATTTTCCGCCATATATGTTCAAGTCTGAGTCCTTGGATTTAAGGGAGCGGAGATGAGGGCCATACCAGGGGGAATGCCCAGTGTGAGAGAGAGTAATTGTTTTAATGGAGACTAGGTGGAGGTGAGGGTATGAGTAGCTGCAGAAATGTCATGGTGGATGGAGGGCCAAAGGCTAGACAGTTGGGATTTTGAAAGTGCAGTTGTAATTGAATTGGGAGAGAGTTTTTTTTCAGGGGCGGACACAGAAGGTAGATGGGGGATGTGGGAGCAATACAAGGAAATATTCGGAGATGGTCTTATCTCTGATTGACATGATGGGAATAGTGAGGCCACGTGAGATGGGAAGGTCAATGGGGTGATCGTGAATATGGGTAGGGGAGTTTATATGGAGGGGAGGGTAGGAGGGCTGTGAACTCAGAGGAGAGAGAGGATGAAATGTTGCTTGGTGGAGAGGCTGAGGGAAGAAAGCAGTGAAGATACCTCGGTTACAGTTGACATCTGAATTAATTCTGCTCCTATATTGAAAAATGCACAATAAAATCATAAAACTGTTGATAATTGTAGACTAAAAAGCAAAATCTGAAACAAAACCAGAGAATGGTGGAAACACAAGGCAGGTCAGTCAGCATCAGTGAAGAGAACAGTAAGTTATCTTTTTGGGTGTACAACCTTCATTACAATGATTATAGGTTGTTTAAATTATAGTTGATTGTTACAATTCAAAGCATATTTCAATAAGATAGAAAAATACAGAGAATCCTTTTTAAATAGTACAAAAATGTGATATATTAAAAGCAGATTTGTTAGTTTTACAGTTCCTTAGTAATGGTGTATAATCCTTATTTTTTTAATTTCAGAATTGCTTTGAGCTCTACATTCCGGATAACAAAGACCAGTTTATTAAGGCCTGCAAGACTGAGGCTGATGGGCGAGTGGTAGAAGGAAGTCATACAGTTTACAGGATATCTGCACCAACCCCAGAGGAGAAAGATGAATGGATAAAGTGCATCAAGTGAGCAAATAATTATATGTATACTTCAAAATATAGAAACTGACAATGTAGCTTCTCATATTTTTACAAAACATTGGACTTGTGGAAATGGGGGTACAATGTTTGCAGAAACTATTTGTCCATTAGCAGTTTGCGGTCTGCACAGAGCAGGATTAAACGGAGTGGACTTGAACAGTGTGTTTTATTTGGGAATTTGGAAAGAGTGGGAATTTGGAGAAGAGGGGGAAGGAGTTGTTGCTTTTTGCCTACACTACTTGTAGTGCTTTGTGTTACAGGTAGATATTTAATTTCAGTACCCTTAACTTAAGCTAGATCAAGTAAGTAGTCAAGAAACTACACTGTAAACTAAGTTACCTAAATACAAATTTAATTAAATTTAATTAAATAAAACAAGGTCATATAGAGATGGCAGTGCAGGTGGTGTGCCGCAACTGCAGCATGTGGGAGTTTGTGGAGAGCATTGTGATCCCGGACAACCACATTTGCAGTAAGTGCCTGCAGCTTGAGGAACTTCAGCTCAGACTCTTTGAGCTGGAGTCTGAGTTGCAGACATTGCGGGGCATCAGGGATGGGGAGAGTTACCTGGACACTGTGATCCAGGAGGCACTCACACCCCTTGGGTTAGGTAGCGGTACAGGTCTGGTTAGTGGTCAGTGACAGGAGGGTATGACTGCAACTCAGGCAGGTAAGGGGACCCCAGATGCAGTGCTGGAGGCGCCTCAGCCTTTGCCCTTGTCCAACAGGTATGAGGTTCTTGCTGCCTGTGTGGATGAGGGAAAAGCCTGCAGGATGGATGAGCAAGCTGACCTTGGCACCATGGTGCAGGAGACCATTCAAGTGGGGGGAGTGAAAGGGAATGTAGTTGTGGTTGGGGACAGCATAGTCAGGAGAATAGATACTGTTCTCTGCAGCCACGACCGAGAGTTCCGAAGGCTGTGTTGCCTGCCCGGTGCCAGGGTTAAAGACATCTCCACGCAGCTGGAGAAGAACTTGGAGTGGGAGGGGAAGGATCCAGTTGTCGTGGTCCACGTAGGAACCAACGACATAGGTAGAACTAGGAATGAGGTTCTGCTGAGGGAGTTTGAGGAGCTAGGATCCAAATTAAAAAGCAGAACCTCAAAGATAATAATCTCTGGATTGTTAACTGAACCACGCGCAAATTGGCTTAGGGACAAACAGATTAGAGGTTTTAAATGCGTGGCTCAAAGAGGGGTGTGGGAGGAAGGGGTTTCAGTTCATGGGGCACTGGCACCAGTACTGGGAAAGAGGGAGCTGTTCTGTTGGGATGGGATCCACTTAAACCGGGCTGGGACCAGTGTCCTGGCGAACTGAATAACTAGGGCAGTAGACAGGGCTTTAAACTAATGAAGCGGGGGGGAGGATTCAGGAAAGAGTAAATTTAAAAGCAGCGAGAGAAATGTCTAGGCTCTAGAGCAGAGTAGAGTTTTGGGTAAAAATAAGCAGAATGGGTCAGGAATTGACAGAGAGAGTAACAAAGGTAATAGGGCATCAGTGACTAAGGTGACATCAGGGAAAAATAGAAATAAGTCAAAGCTAAAGGCACTGTATCTGAATGCGCGAAGCATTCGCAACAAAATAGATGAATTAATAGCGCAGATAGAAATTAATAGGTTTGATCTAATAGCCATAACAGAGATGTGGTTGCAAAGTGGCCAAGGTTGGGAACTAAATATTCCAGGATACTTAACTTTTAGAAGAGATAGGCAAAATGGATAAGGGTAGCCCTTATAATAAAGGATGGGATAAAGAGAGTAGAGAGAAAGGATCTTAGCTCCGAAAATCAAGAAGTAGAATCAGTTGGGGTGGAGCGAAGAAACAGCAAAGGGCAAAAACCATTGGTGGGAGTTGTTTATAGGCCCCCAAACAGTAGTTGTACTGTAGGGCAGAGTTTAAATCAGGAAATCAGAGTTGCATGTAACAAGGGTATTACAGTGATCATGGGGAACGTTAATCTACATATAGACTGGGCAAACCAAATTTGCAGTAATAGTGTGGAGGACGAATTCATGCAATGTATGCAAGATAGTTTTCTAGATCAGTATGTTGATGAACCAACTAGGGAACAGACTATTTTAGATCTAGTATTGTGCAATGAGAAAGGGTTAATTAATAATCTTGTAGTAAAGGGGCCTTTAGGGAAGAATGACCATAATATAATAGAATTTTATATTGAGTTTGAAAGTGATTTAGTTAAATCCGAAACTAGGGTCTTAAATCTAAATGAAGCAAACTATCTAGGTATGAGGGGCAAGTTGGCTGCGGTAGATTGGGAAACTACATTAAAAGATATGATGGTAGACAAGCAATGGCTAGCATTTAAAGAATTAATACATAATTTACAACAAATATACATTCCTTTAAGGCACAAAAACCCCACAGGAAAAGTGGTCCAACCGTGGCTAACAAGAGAAGGTAAAGATAGTATTTGATCAAAGGACGAGGCTTATAATTTTGCCAAAAAGAGTAGTAAGCCTGAGGATTGGGAGGATTTTAGAATTCAGCAAACGAGGACCAAGAAATTGATAAAGAAAGGGGAACTAGAATATCACAGAATCACAGAAACCCCACAGTGCAGATAGAGGCCATTCGGCCCATCGAGCCTGCACCGACACATATCCCACCCGATCCCCGTAACCCCTACACCAACACATATCCCACTCTATCTCCGTAACCCCACGTATTTAATCCCCCTAACACTAAGGGTCAATTTATCATAGCCAATCAACCTAACCCGCACATCTTTGGACTGTGGGAGGAAACCGGAGCACCCGGAGGAAACCCACGCAAACACGGGGAGAATGTGCAAACTCCACACAGACAGTCACCTGAGGCCAGATTCGAACCCGGGTCCCTGGCGCTGTGAGGCAACAGTGCTAACCACTATGCCACCGTGCTGAGAGTAAACTAACAAGAGACATAAAAACAGACTGTAAAAGCTTCTATAGGTATGTAAAAAGGAAAAGATTTGCGAATGTAAATTTGGATCCCTTACAGGCTGAGACAGGAGAAGTTATAATGGGGGATAAGGAAATGGCAGAGAAATTAAACAAATACTTTGGGTTGGATTTTACCAGCCCTGAGGAGGCTGGTTTGGAGGTGGGACTGCTGGGAAAATCAAAAAGAATGGGAGCGGGTCCCGAACTCGCTCCCAACCCACCTCCAACCAATATTCCAGGGAGTCGGGTCCCCAGTTTGCGCAGGGACCTAGTGGCGGGAAGAAGATTATAGCTACTTAACTGCCTGTTAACAGGTAGTTAAGAGGCAGTTATGAGACTTTTTCCCATTTTGCGACTTCTGCTGCAGGCTTCCCGACGTCGGGGAACCCCACCAGGGTAAGTGAGGTGTGCTGTGGGTCTGTTGTAATGTTTGTGTATAGATGACAGCTGCAGAAGTGGTGTGAGGGATCCGTTGGGACACTGGTGAGTATCACATTTAAGGAAATGTTGGGAAAGTCATTTTTAATGTGTTTAGATTTTTCTGTAGGTGACAAGCTTTGAAGTGTTTGTGTGGCCTCACCTCATTGGGAAAAGTAACATTTCGCTTCTTTACCTTCACCTGCAGCTGCCATCTGTTTTATCCTAAGGAGAGCGTCATTAGAGAGCCTGGGTGCAAGGGCTCTCCTTTGTACAGTGATTGTCAGTGTTTGACAGCATCTCAATCCTGTCAAACACTGTCAAATCATTTGTCAAAAATAGATGGTTCATGTCCCTTTCAGAAAGCCGGCAGATGAAGCGTTGTCAACGAATGTCATCTGACACCGGCTTTCCCTTAATCGGCCAGCAAGCCCGCAGGGCGGACTTAACAAGGCCAATCAGGGGAAAATAGCGTCTGTGCGTCGGACGTCGCTGGGGGCGGGACTAGAACCCGGAATGCAGCAGTCCCGCTCTCAACTTGTCTTGGTAAGTAAAATACAGCCCCATGTGTCTGTCTTCATGGAAGAAGACGCAAAAAGCTTCCTGGAAATAGTGGAGAACCAAGGCTCTAGCGAGAATGAGGAACTGAAAGAAATTAGTATTAGTAAAAAAAATAGTACTGGAGAAACTAATGGGACTGAAAACCAATAAATCCCCTGGACCTGATGACCTATATGCTAGGGTTTTGAAAGAGGTGGCTATAGAGATAGTGGATGCATTGGTTGTCATTTTCCAAAATTCCATAGATTCTGGAATGGTTCCCGCGGATTGGAAGGTAGCAAATGTAACCCCACTATTTAAGAAAGGAGGGAGAGAGAAAATGGGGAACTACAGACCAGTTAGCTTGACATCAGTAGTAGGGAAAATGCTAAAATCCATTATTAAGGACGTGGTAACAGAACACTTAGAAAATCATAATAGGATTGGGCAGAGTCAACACGGATCTATGAAAGGGAAATTGTGTTTGACGAATCTGTTAGAGTTTTTTGAGGTTGTAACTAGCAGAATAGATAAGGGGGGAACCAGTAGATGTGTTGTATTTGGATTTTCAGAAGGCATTCGATAAGGTGCCACACAAGAGGTTATTAAGCAAAATTAGGGCTCATGGGATTGGGGTAATATACTAACATGGATTGAGGATTGGTTAACAGACAGAAAACAGAGAGTAGGAATAAACGGGTCATTATTGGGTTGGTAGGCTGTAACTAGTAGGGTACCGCAAGGATCAGTGCTTAGGCCTCGGCTATTCACAATCTACATCAATGATTTGGATGAGGGGACCAAATGTAATACATCCAAGTTTGCAGATGATGCAAAGCTGGGTGGGAATGTAAGTTGTGAGGAGGATGCAAGGAGGCTTCAAGGGGATATAGACAGGCTAAGTGGGTGAGCAAGAACATGGCATACGGGATATAATGTGGAGAAATGTGAAGTTATCCACTTTGGTAGGAAAAATAGAAAAACAGAGTATTTTTTAAATGGTGAGAGATTGGGAAATGTTGGTGTTCAGAGGGACCTGGGTGTCCTTGTACACGAATCACTGAAAGTTAACATGCAGGTACAGCAAGCAATTAGGAAAGCAAATGGTATGTTGGCCTTTATTACAAGAGGATTTGAGTATAAGAGTAAAGACGTCTTACTGCAATTATATAGGGCCCTGGTGTGACCACACCTGGAGTATTTTGTACAGTTTTGGTCTCCTTACCTAAGGAAGGATATACTTGCCATAGAGGGAGTGTAACAAAGGTTCACCAGACTGGTTCCTGGGATGGAGGGATTGTCCTATGAGGAGAGATTGAGTCGACTAGGCCTATATTCTCTAAAGTTTAGAAGAATGAGAGGTGATCTCATGAAACATACAAAATTCTTACAGGGCTTGACAGGGTAGATGCAGGGAGGATGTTTCCCCTGGCTGGGGAGTCTAGAAGCAGGGGTCACAGTCTCAGAATAAGGGGTTGGCCATTTAGGACTGAGATGAGGAGACATTTCTTAACTCAGGGTGGTGAATTTTTGGAATTCTCTACCCCAGAGGACTGTGGAGGCTCAGTCGTTGAGTATATTCAAGACAGAGATTGATAGATTTTTGATTATTAAGGGAATCAAGGGATATGGGGATAGTGCCGGAAAGTGAAGATGAGGTAGAAGATCAGCCATGATCTTATTGAATGGCGGAGCAGGCTCGAGGGGCCAAATGGCCTACTCCTGCTCCTATTTCTTAAGTTCTTATGTTCTTAGTGTTCTGAGGATTGCTTTTATTTGAAGATAGATTAAACATTATTTGCCAATTTGTGACAGTTTCGTGCTGTAGGCCCATGCTTGCTAGGAACTTTATTGAGCCTGCCCAAACTTATTTCACATCTAGCAGCTAGCAGTCAGAGGAGACTTGCATCCCATCAATCTGGGTTGGATTTGAACCCAGGCCCAAGAGATAAAAGGCCAGTGTCCAATCCACTGCACCACCTAGTTCTTTCAATTAGCAAGCTCACTCAGTGAGGCCACAGGATGGCTGGTGTGGGAAATGCAAAAAAATGTCACATTGGTGCAATAGGGAAGCTCTTCTGAGGTTGGGGCTGAGGCATATTGTTGGGGCAGAGTAGAGGGAGTTTTATTTTCCATCTGGCTGTGCAAATATCTCACTTGAGAGAGATTGGTGCTGATACTGAATACCTGAAATAGAAAGAGTTCCATTTCTCATTTCTAACGTTCTGCATCTTGATGAACACAAGAACAAAACTTTGGAGAGAAAAAATGTGAAAAATTAAAAAAGCATCTTTTTGCTTCTTACAGATCTGTCTTGTGAAGAATTAGACAGGGGTTGGGGAATATAAATGTAAAGTCAGTCCAAAACTCTATATCATACCTAGCAGCACTCAGCTGAATGAAGGGCAAGATTTTGAAGCATCACCTCAGCACTGACAGAAGTGAAGACTAGTGCAGAGTTATCAGCCCCAGAGCATGGGTATGTCAGCCATTGCTGGATATCTCTTACCACAAGGAACATACAGAGCTTAGGAGCATCATGGCTCCTCCTGGCTGAGGGAGCAGGGGAGTATTTAAGATTAGGAAAAATGCACAAACCTTTTGCAGCAGTTCACAACTCACAAGACAATCACAACAGTAAAAAATATTGAACACATGCCTTTAAAGATTGAATAAAATTATTTTGGTTTTCATGTATCTTGGTGCTGGATGACTTGCTCATGCAGCTAGTTAGTTGGATGCGATACAGAAGGACTGTTACTTGTATCTGTGACTAGCCTTGTATCAGTACCAGGGATCATAGAAACATAGAAGATAGGAGCAGGAGTAGGCCATTCGGCCCTTCGAACCCGCTCCGCCATTCAATGAGATCATGGCTGATCATCCAAATTCAGTACCCTGTCCCTGCTTTCTCCCCATATCCCTTGATCCCTTTAGCCTCAAGAAATATATCCAACTCTTTCTTGAATATATTTAATGAACTGGCCTCCACCGCCCTCTGTGGCAGAGAATTCCACAGGTTCACCACTCTCTGGGTGAAGAAATTCCTCCTCATTTCAGTTCTAAATGGCTTACCCCTTATCCTTAGACTATGACCCCTGGTTCTGGACTCCCCGGCCATCCGAAACATCCTTCCTGCATCTAGTCTGTCCAGACCTGACAGAATTTTATAGGTTTCGATGAGATCCCCTCTCAATCTTCTAAACTCCAGTGAGTATAAGCCCAATCGACACAATCTCTCCTCGTACATCATTCCTGCCATCCCAGGTATCAGCCTGGTGAATCTTCGCTGCACTCCCTCCATGGCAAGAACGTCCTTCCTCAGGTAAGGCGACCAAAACTGCACACAATACTCAAGGTGCGGTCTCACCAAGGCCCTGTACAACTGTAGCAAGACATCCTTGTTCCTGTACTGGACCCCTCTTGCTACGAAGGCCAACATACCATTTGCCTTCTTAACCGCCTGCTGCACCTGCATGCTTACCTTCAGCGACTGGTGCACAATAACACCCAGGTCTCTTTGCACTTCCCCTTCTCCCAATCTATTGCCATTCAAATAATAATCTGCCTTCCTGTTTTTGCCACCAAAGTGGATAACCTCACATTTATCCACATTATAGTGCATTTGCCATGTTTCTGCCCAATCACCCAACCTGTCCAAATCATACTGGAGTTTCCCGACATCCTCCTCGCAGCTTACCCTCCCATCCAGCTTTGTGTCGTCTGCAAATTTGGAGATATTACATCCAATTCCCTCGTCCAGATCATTAATATATATTGTGAACAGCTGGGGTCCTAGGACCGATCCTTGCGGTACCCCACTAGTCACTGCCTGCCACTCGGAAAACGACCCGTTTATTCCAACTCTTTGCTTTCTGTCCGCCAACCAGTTCTCTATCCAAGTCAATACCTTGCCCCCAATCCCATGTGCCTTAATTTTGCACGCTAATCTCTTATGTGGGACTTTATCGAAAGCCTTCTGAAAGTCCAAATACACCACATCCACTGGTTCTCCCTTATCTATTTTACCAATTACATCCTCAAAAAATTCCAGTAGATTAGTCAAGCATGATTTACCTTTTGTAAATCCATGTTGACTTTGTCCGATCCTGTCACTGCTTTCCAAGTGCTCTGCTATTACATCTTTTATAATAGACTCTAGCATTTTCCCCACTACTGATGTCAGGCTTACCGGTCTATAATTCCCCGCTTTTTCTCTACCACCTTTTTTGAATAGTGGGGTAACATTAGCTACCCTCCAATCCATGGGTACCGTTCCAGAGTCTATCGAGTTCTGGAAGATGACCAGCAATGCATCTACTATCTCTAGGGCCATTTCCTTAAGTACCCTGGGATGTAGACCATCCGGCCCTGGGGATTTATCGGCCTTCAGTCCCATCAATTTTCCTAACACCATCTCCCTACAAATACTGATTTCTTTCAGTTCCTCCCTTTCATCAGACCCTATGTTCCCTGGCATCTCTGGGAGGTTATTTGTGTCCTCCTTTGTGAAGACAGAACCAAAGGATGTATTTAGTTGGCCTGCCATTTCCTTGTTTCCCATTATAAATTCCCCTGATTCTGACTGCAAGGGACCTACGCTTGACTTCACCAATCTTTTTCTCTTCACATATCTATAAAAGCTTTTACAGTCAGTTTTTATGTTCCCAGCTAGCTTACTCTCATATTCTATTTTCCCTTTCTTAATTAATCCCTTTGTCCTCCTTTGTTCACTCCTAAACTGCTCCCAATCCTCAGGATTATTGCTTTTTCTAGCCAATTTATATGTCCTCTCCTTGGATCTTATGCTATCCCTAATTTCCCTTGTTAGCCACGGTTGAGTCACCTTTTTTGTTTTATTTTTATGCCAAACTGGGATGAACAAATTCTGTAGCTCATCCATTCGGTCTTTGAATGTTTGCCATTGCCTATCCACCGTCAACCCTTTGAGTGCCATTCCCCAATCAATCCTACCCAACTCGCTCTTCAGACCATCGTAGTTTCCTTTATTTAAATTGAGGACCCTTGTCTCTGAGTCAACTACTTCATTCTCCATCTTAATGAAGAATTCGATCATATTATGATCGCTCCGACCCAAGGGGCCTCGTACAACAAGATTGCTAATTAATCCTTTCTCGTTACATAATACCCAGTCTAAGATGGCCTGATCTCTGGTTGGTTCCTCGACATATTGGTCCAGGAAACCATCCCGTAAACACTCCAGGAATTCCTCCTCCACAGTATTGTTACTAATTTGGTTGGCCCAATCTATATGTAGATTAAAGTCACCCATGAGGACTGCTGTGCCCTTATTGCACGCTTCTTTAATTTCCCTTTTAATGCCATCCCCAACCTCTGCCTTACTGTTTGGAGGTCTATATACCACTCCCACTAATGTTTTTTTCCGCTTAGTATTTCTCAATTCTACCCATACAGATGCCACATCATCAGAGCTAATATCCTTCATTACAATTGTGTTAATCCCTTCTTTAACCAGTAATGCTACCCCACCTCCCTTTCCTTTTTGCCTATCTTTCCTGAATATCGAATACCCCTGGATGTTGAGTTCCCAGTCTTGGCCATCCTTGAGCCACGTTTCCGTAATCCCAACCAAATCATATTCGTTTGCTGGAGTCACTGTGGCTCATTGTTTTGGAACATGATGCCTGCAGCTGCTTGTGCAGAGCTGTGTGATGGCATAGAACTTTTGCTGAGATTAGTTGCTGACTGACCTGTGTATGCACAGAATACTAAGCATCTGGGAGTTCCCCTAATCCCTTCCTCATAATTGTTTGTAACCATTCTCCAAGGGAATTGAAGCCAACTCCAATTTTTTCATGAATTTAATAGCAATGAGAATATTTATAATAAATGGTCCTACAGCTATATGTTACTGAGGTTGCCACTGTAATTTTCACTGGTGCTGCTTCATGTTCAGTGACAGACTGCACTGCACATAACTATTGTTCAGCCTAGTCATGCCATTGTCCAGTTACATATATTTGGAGACAATTGATTGCCCAACACAGACTGTGGGGATGAAATTTTCATGAGGGTTCTCCCCTACGTCCACTATAACTTTGTTGGAAAGCCGCGTAAACATCTTTTACATCGTTTTTGTGGGCTTTCTGTGGCTCTTCCGCCGAAGTTACGGTAACCGGGCGGAAAAATCCTTGCGTAAATTCAACCCCCATGTATTCGAACATTTTACTTTTGAATATTGAATGTAAGATCTGCATTCCTAAATAAGTCCATTAGCACAGTCGACCTCTGCCCTGCACCTCGTGGTTCCTCATCTTGCCCCTTGCTCTGCTGTCCCATTATCCTTTTGTGTCCTCATCCAAATTGATTGGAGCATTGGCTACAGTGTCCTGTCAGGCAGCACCAATGAAGTGATAGCTGTTGACTGTTTAAACCAACGATGGCCATAATTGTTGAAGAATGAAGCCAGAGGATTGAATTGTTTAGGTTATAGCTTTAACATTTATATTCAAAGTCTTAAGGTTTCTTGTTTAGATTATCTTTATTTAACGCTTCTGTCTTCCATTATGTTTTACTTACAGGGCTGCAATCAGCAGAGACCCTTTTTATGAAATGCTGGCAGCAAGAAAGAAGAAAGTTTCCTCAACTAAAAAGCATTAAGATGATGGCATTTCATGCAGCTTGAGTCAAATATCTTTCTAACATTGGCCATATGACCTAAGGAGGTCTGTTTTCAAGTGTCAATAACCACAGTGCATTCTGGGGCTGGCTATGTGCTTGTGCTGGAGAGAAGTGCTGAAAGTTAGAAGGCTCTTATGACCTTCTGTTGCCTGCTCCTCAACTAATGAGGAAATAGTTTTTACTCAGCAATCTCTCAATATTTCCCTCTACACAGCTGGTCTGTTTGTGGAGTCCAGGGCCGCTACTTTACCTCCTCAAAGCTTTATATTTCTTATCAAGACTCTCTTGATTTAACATTTTTTGTTGCAAGGGGCCTATGATTCTATCAGCCATATACAAAGGACTGTCATCACTGAAAATCCATGTCAGCTCTCGTGAAATAAATAGAAAGCCATGGAAAACGGCCATCTCTGAAAGTTGGTGAGGTCAGAGTTTTAATGTTTCAAGTGCCAATGGAAAGCTTGATTGGTGTTGGGTACTGTGACTATGATTTATGATGTGTTGGGAAAATGGGGGTGTCCAATCAATCCAGTTTGATGGAGAGAGATGATGTGTGGTGACATGGAAATTGGAAAATGAAGACACTCCTGGAAAGAAGCCAGCCACATTATTACTGAGAATATTGTGCAAAAAGAATTGTCTGTCCATCAGATGATACATTTTGACTTAAATTTTTAACTGAAGCTTTTTGTTTATAGATGTTTTACTTTTTCATGTTGTTTCCCATTTTTCAATGCACTGGTAGACAATTGCAGAAAAAAAGAGATGACTAAGCAGTATTAGTCTATTTATCAGAGCTGTATATACTTAATGTATAGATTTCCTTTTGGATTATTTTGTATTTGTTCAGTTGGTTTTAAGTTGTGATGATAAATTGGTGTCAGTAATTTTTCATCCTTTGCCATTCATACTTGTAATCTAGCACTGACAAACCAGATCAAATAAATCAAATTCTGTGTAACCAACATGGGGATCTACTTAATGTACTTTTAACTGTTACATTGCTTAGAGTCCTGCAGAAAACATCTCTATCCTCATCAGCTGAATACCCAATTCCTGAGTCAGAGGGTTGACATTTCTGTATTACTGTCAATGTGAAATTGTTTGTTTGGTTCTGTTATATGTAAACATTAAAAAGTTATTATTGTGTTACCAATTCACACATGATTTGTAAAATGAACCAAATGCTTCCCATAACAAATTGCAGTGTATATTTTTTTAAACCTAAAAATGTGATTTTGTTGAAGCTTATTGCAGATTTTTATTGCTCACATTGAGAATAAAATAATAGACACTGTTACGACCAGTTCAGAAATGGAAAATGTAGAAGTAAGGCATTTAACAGTTCTAAGAGTGATTTTTATTAATTCCATTGGCAGGTCAGCTTTTTAAAAAAAAAAATGATTTAGAAATAATGAGAAAAACTTGTCAATAAGAGTTAGTTGCGGGGTTTAATTCCTAAGTGGGAAAATAAGTACCACAGACTTGAACTATAATCTGGCTATTTCATCTAAATCTGCTTCCAGAAATTTGTTCTCCTTCACAGTCCTAATACTTGCAAATATTTTTGTACCATTTTGGAACTTGTGGGCTGGCTGTTTTAGTTTGTGTTGTCTCTTCAGTTTTATACCTGGCTTGACATTTTGCACAGCGTTAGGGCCATTGATTTTTACTATCTTCACAAATGACCCAGATATAAATGTTGTGGCCCACAAGTTCCAAGATGGTACAAAAATACTTGCAAGTATTAGGACTGTGAAGGAGAACAAATTTCTGGAAGCAGATTTAGATGCACTGGGGGAATGGGCCAAATTCTGACAAATGGTAGTTAACCTAGATAGCATTTGGGTAGAACCAGCACCAAGTATACTTACACTTTATGTAGAACAGAACGGTTGAGAAAAAAGGGTCTTGGCATGATAGTTCATAATTCTCTAAAAGTTCATGAGAAGCCATAACCAAGCAAATAGGGTATTAAATTGTATTATAAAGACTATTCAATACAAAATATAGCACACCATTTGTCCTTGTATAAGACCTTAGTTAGACCACATTTAGAATACTGTTGCCAGGGCAGGAGAATTTTAGCTATGAGGAGAGATTGGATAGGCTGGGGTTGTTTTCTTTGAAACAGAGGAGGCTGAGGGGAGACTTGATTGAGGTGTATAAAATTATGAGGGGCCTATATAGAGTGGATAGGAAGGACCTATTTCCCCTAGCAGAGAGGTCAATAACCAGGGGGCATAGATTTAAAGTAATTGGTCGAAGGATTAGAGGGGAGTTGAGGAAAACTTTTTCCACCCAGAGGGTGGTGGGGGTCTGGAACTCACTGCCTGAAAGGGTGGGAGAGGCAGAAACCCTCATCACATTTAAAAAGTACTTGGATATGCACTTGAAGTGCCGTAACCTACAAGACTACAGACCAAGAGCTGGAAAGTGGGATTAGGCTGGATAGCTCTTTCTCGGCAGGCACAGACACGATTGGTCGAATGGCCTTCTGTGCCGTAAATTTCTATGATTTTATGATCTAGTTTTGATTCCCTCATATGGTGGGTGCTATAAAAGGCTTTGGAAAAGTTTCAGAGGTGAACTACAAGAATGATTCCAGCTTAAACAATCTTAGTTACTCAGATAGGCTTAAAAAGCTTGGTCTATTCATTTTAGAGATGTGTAGATTTTGGGGTGAATTGATAAAGATATATAAATTAGTTAAAGGACTAGATTGTGTTCCTATTGGTAACTATTTTAAATATGATAGATTGGAGCAGACCAGGGGTCATGTTGTATAAGTTATGTATGAGTAGGGCTAGGTTAGATGTTCTTCTTTTCCCAGAGGATAGTAGAACTATGGAACAAGTTGCTGGCTTGTAGGACGAGTGCTGACTCTGCATACCTTCAAAAGAGAGCTGGACCAATTCCTGCAAAAGGTAGGTGAAATATCAGGTAATGTAAGCATGGTCAATGTGGTCTCCTAGACTAGTTTTGATTGTCTAAAGGGGTTGAGAGGAATTTTCCCTTTTTGGCTTTAGTTTTTATCTGTTATTTTTTGCCTTTCTTAAGAGATTAAATGGCTGTTGGTGAGCAGGAGTGTCTAAACATAATGATTCAGGCATCATGACTGTGGGGCAGGCTTGATGGACCAGATGGTCTTTTCCTGCCTGTCATTTGTGTATGTTTATATGTTTGTATAATGCCCATTCTAAAAATAAAATTAAACCTGTTGTAGAATGGGGGATGCTGTAAGTTAGCACATTTTTCTTTCACTTCTGAGATGGGTTTGACTAGGCTAGCCTAATGAGATGAAAGCAAAAGACTGTGGATGCTGGAAATCTGAAATAAAAACAGAAAATGCTGGAAATACTCAGGTTAGGTAGCATCTGTAGAGAGAGAAACAGAGTTAACGTTTCAGTTTGATAAAGTTGAAGAACTGCACTTGGAGGCACAAGATAATTTCAATACTGTAGTTAAGGATTCGAAAGTGAATGAACAAATGAAGAAACTGAATAAGTTGGAGAATCTTGTTGGTCATTCTTGAGGGTGCTAAGATGAGAGAATAGCTGCAGTGTCACTGCTGAAAATTTTAAACTTACCTGAAACAATGTTCTCCAGAACTTGCGTGGGTACCCTAAACACTGCAGCTTAAACTCAGGCTGGATAAGAGGCCCAGAGGAATTATCCTGAAAACATGGAGGTTTCCAAAGTTAAGCTTCTGAAAATGTTAGGAAAAATGGGGAATTGTGCTTTGAGCATAACAAGTTAATACTTTTTCTGGCTCTCAGGTGATTTTCATCTCTCTACCACCCCAGTTTTCAGCATGAAATAGGCAGTAGTGAGACAAAAATAGTAAAAAATAAACTTACCTCTGATTTTCCGCCCAAGACCCACAAGATTTGATTTTACGAGCATGTCTTGATTTAGGTGGCCAGCGCTCCTGGCAGAAACGGGCAGTAGCCTCATTTTTTTTGCAAATTGGGAACCTATGATGTCTTTAGAACCTCAATGCCATTTTCATTGCCACCAGTGAAGCATCCAGTGGTAAACCCCGCCACTATTCATGGGCAGTACAGGCTGGGAAATGGCCAAGCCCAGAGTAGGTTAAAGGGATTACTGGAAGCAGGTCTGGGAATATTAATTAATTTATTTGGCAGTTCTGAGCCTGCAGGATTATTGGAGTTGCCTTCCATGCTCCTTCTGCAAAGTCCTCAGCCCCTTCTGCCCTCCCATCACCCCCTCATCAAATTGTCAAGCCATCCCCTTTAAACATTTGCTCCACCGGATATTTCACCCTCCCTAAACGGCAAGCTGCCCATCAGTGCTCAAATCACATGGGCAGCTTGCCAATTATAATTAAATGAGGCCTCACCAACAAAATAGTTCAGGCCTTTCACAGACATCGGGCAGTTGTTGCCCACTACCCACCCTATGTATGCCAAAACCAAAATCTGGGGCCAGAAATTAGTTTGCTTCTGTGAAGGAAATTCTATTCAATAAAGGAATCTGATATGGCATTTTATGCCTGGTGAGGTTTTTGGTGGCTGTGTAGGTTGGCTTGATGAAAGAGACAGAAGACTTATCTTTGGAGTTGCTTGCGCTATTCAAAGCTGAACAAAAGGAGTTTGAGTTGTATTTATGAGCTTTACTTATGTGCAGTTATTTTGTAATTTTCCAGTCATTGCTCAATTTATTCCTGCTGATCAATATCTTTATTTGACTTTAGAGGTAAATTTTCAGTGAGCATGGGTCAGGGATAGGGCTACAACATAAGGCTCTGTGTGAGTGCAGCTCACTGATAGGAGCATGGAATTAGCCCTTTATTAAAATATTGAGAGTTTGTTTTTTTCTATAATAAAAACAGAAAATGTTGGAAATACTCAGCAAGTCAGGCAGCATCTGTGGAGAGAGAAACAGAATTAACGCTTCAGGTCGATGATCTTTCATCAGAACTGGAAAAAGTTAGAGATGTAACAGGTTTTAAGCAAGTGTAGGGGCAGACAAAGGAGGGGGAGGAGAGGAGCAAAAGAACAAAATGGAAGGTCTATGATAGGATGGAAGGCAGAAATGATTAAATGACAAAAGGGATGATGATGCAAGGCAAAAGGGAATGGTAATGAGACAATAAAAGAAACAAAGATAGGTCTAGAGGAACTGAAAATGACAAAAGCAGAATCATTACCAGCAACTGCTGTCCAAAAAAATGGGAGCAGTGGTCATGATCTGAAATTGTTGAACTCAATGTGGAGTCTGGAAGGCTGTAAAGTGTCTAATTGAAAGATGAGGTGCTGTTCCTTGAGCTTCATTAGAACAGTGTAGGAAGCTGAGTTCAGAGTGGGAGTGGGGCGGAGAATGAAAATGACAAGCGACCCGAAGCTTAGGGTCACGCTTGCAGACTGAAAGGAGATGTTCCGCAAAGTGATCGCCCAATCAATCTCCAGTTGGTGTCCCCAAAGTAGAGGAGACTGCATCGTGAGCAGTGAATACGGTATACTAAATTGAAAGAAATATAAGTAAATCATTGTTTCACCTGGAAGGAGTGGTTTGGAGTCCTGGATGGTGGGAAGGGAGGATGTAAAAGGGCAGGTGTTGCATCTCCTGCGCTTGCACGGGAAGGTGCCGTGGGATGGGGAGGGGGTGTTGGGGGCAATTGAAGAGTGGGCCAGGGTGTCAGGGAAGGAATGGTCCCTTCAGAATGCTAAAATGGGAGAGGAGGGGAGTGGAAGATGTGTTTGTTGATGGCTTCACACTGGAGGTGGCGGAAATGGCATTGAATGTGGAGGCTAGTGAGGTGGAACGTGAGGACAAGGGGACCCCTATCATGGTCTGAGAGGGAGGGAGGGGAAGGGATAGGGATGAGAGCAGGAGTGCGGGAAATGGGATGGACATGATCGAGGGTCCTGTCAACCACATGGAGGGGAATCCTTGGTTGAAGGAAAAGGAAGACATATTGGAAGCACTGGTATGGAAAGTGGCATCATCAGAACAGATGTGGCGGAGACTGAGAAACTGAGAGAATGGAACAGAGTCCTTACAGGAAGCGGGATGAGAGAGAACGTTTAATCAAGGTAGCAGTGGGAATCAGTGGGCTTATAGTAGATATTGATCGACAGCCTATCCCCAGAAATGGAGATCGGGAAGGGAAGAGTCGGAGGTGGACCATGTGAAGGCGAGGTAGGGATAGAATTGGAAGCAAAGTTGATTAAATTTTCCAATTCGAGGTGAGAGCAGGAAACGCCACCGATACAGTCATCAGTGTACCAGAAAAAGTGAGGGAGGAGACCGCAGTAGGACTGGAACAAAGACTGTTCCATGGCTCCCACACGGGTTCCCATAGCAACACCCTTTTATTTGGAGGTAGTGAGTAGTCAAAGGTGAAGTTTAGTGCAAACCCCACCATGGCAGCTGGGGAATTTAAATTCAGTTAATTCAATGAATCTTGAATTAAAAAGCTAGTACTGTATCAGTAATGATGACCATGAAACTATTGGATTGTTGTAAAAACCCATCTGGTTCACTAATCTCCTTTTAGGGAAGGAAATCAGCCATCCTTACCTGGTCTGGCCTATATGTGACTCCAGACCCACAGCAATGTGGTTGACTTAACTGCCCTCTGAAATGGCCTAGCAAGCTACAGTAAACTCTTTCTTATCTGACACCTATGGACCAGGATGGTGCCGGTTGATGAAAAATTCTGGATAACAGAGAGGTATACCTACCAAGGCAATTTTTAACACACAAAAATAAAAAATCAAGAAATGTACTGTATAATTGGGTACTCACCTACAGAATGTTCCATTAAATGTATGGTAGAATCGTCAAGATTACCGGTTTTTGAGGTGTTTTGTATTGAGATATATCTATTTTGCCAGTTATTAAAGTATTCCGGATGATAAAGTGCCGTTTAAACAAGAGTTTACTGTACTTAGTTGTAAAAAACCGCTACAAAAAGCAATAAGAATAAAACCGGATGGACCACCCGGCATTGATATCACGGCTATGGACACAACAATGGCACACCTAGCCCAGTCGATCCTGCAAAGTCCTCCTCACCAACATCTGGGGAGAGCTGTCCCACAGACTAGTCAAGCAACAGCCTGACACAGTCATACTCACAGAATCATACCTTTCAGCCAAACTCCTCCATCACCATCCCTGGGTATGTCCAGGGCAGCGGCACAGTAGTATACAGTGAAGGGGTGGCCCAGGGAGTCCTCAACATTGACTCCGGACCCCATGAAGTCTCATGGCTTCAGGTCAAGCATAGGCAAAGAAACCTCCTGCTGATTACCACCTACTGCCCTCCCTCAGCTGATGAATCAGTACTCCTCCATGTTGAACATCACTGTGCACTGAGAGTAGCAAGGGCCCAGAATGTACTCTGGGTGGGGGACTTCAATGTCCATCACCAAGAGTGGCTCGGTAGTGCCACTACTGACCAAGCTGGCCGAGTCCTGAAGGATATAGCTGCCAGTCTGAGCCTGTGACAGGTGGTGAGAGAACCAACATGAGGGAAAAACCTACTTGACCTCGTCCTCACCAATCTACCTGTCGCACATGCATCTGCCCATGACAGCATTGGTAGCAGTGACCACTGCACAGTCATTGTGGAGACAACATCCCGTCTTCACACTGAGGACACCCTCCATTGTGTTGTGGGACCCTACCACTGTGCTAAATGGGATAGATTCAGAACAGATCTAGTAGCTCAAAACTGGGCATCCATGAGGCGCTGTGGGCGATCAGCAGCAGCAGAATTGTATTCCACCACAATCTGTAACCTCATGGCTTGGCATATCCCTCACTCTACCATTACCATCAAGCCAGGGGACCAACCCTGGTTCAATAAGGAGTGTAGATGAGCATGCCACGAGCAGCATCAGGCATACCTAAAAATGCAGTGCTAACCTGGGGAAGCTGCAGCACAGGACTACATGCATGCTAAAAAGCAGAAGCAGCATGCTATAGACAGAGCTAAGTGATTCCACAATCAACAGATCAGATCAAAGCTTTGCAGTCCTGCCACATCCAGTTGTGAATGGTGGTGGACCATTAAACAACTAACGGGAGGTGCAGAATGTCCCCATCCTCCATGATGGTGGAGCCCAGCAAGTGAGTGTAAAAGACAAAGCTGAAGCGTTTGCAACCATCTTCAGCCAGAAGCACCGTGTGGATAATCCATATCGGCCTCCTCCTGAGGTCCCACCACCACAGAAGCCAATCTTCAGCCAATTCGATTCACTCCACGTGATATCAAGAAATGGCTGTGTGCACTGGATACAGCAAAGGTTGTGGGCCCCAACAACATCCTGGCTGTCATGCTGAAGACTTGTGCTCCAGAACTAGCCATGCCTCTAGCCAAGCTGTTCCAATACAGCTATAACACTGGCATCTATCCGACAATGTGGAAAACTGCCCAGGTATGTCCTGTCAGCAGAAAGCAGGACAAATCCAATCCGGCCAATTACCGCCCCATCAGTCTACTCTCAATCATCAGCAAAGTGATGGAAGGTGTTGTTGACAGTGCTATCAAGCAGCACTTACTCACCAATAACCTGCTCACTGATGATCAGTTTGGGTTCCATCGGGACCACTCAGCTCCAGACCTCATTGCAGCCTTGGTCCAAACATGGACAAAAGAGCTAAATTCCAGAGGTGAGGTGAAAATGACTGGCCTTGACATCAAGGCAGCATTTGACCGAGTGTGGCATCAAGGAGCCCTAGTAAAACCGAAGTCAATGGGAATCAGGGGGGAAAACTCTGGCTGGAGTCATACCTAGCACAAAGGAAGATGGTTATGGTTGCTGGAGGTAAATCATCACAGCCCCAGGACATTGCTGCAGCTTCAGCGGCTTCATCAATGAGCTTCCCTCCATCATAAGGTCAGAAGTGGGGATGTTCGCTGATGACTGCACAGTGTTCAGTGCCATTCGCAACTCCTCAGATAATGAAGTAGTCCATGCCCGCATGCAGCAAGACCTGGACGACATTCAGGCTTGGGCTGATAAGTGGCAGGTAACATTCGCACCACACAAGTGCCAGGCAATGACTATCTCCAACAAGCGAGCATCTAACAAATGCCCCTGGACATTCAACGGCATTACCATCGCCAAATCTCCCACTATCAATATCTCGGGGGTCACCATTGACCAGAAACTTAACTGGATCAACCACATAAATACTGTGGCAACAAGAGCAGGTCAGAGGCTGGGTATTGGCACCCCATCCACCACCTTAAACATTCACTCCCTCCATCACTGGCGTACCGTGGCTGCAGTGTACCATCTACAAGATGCACTGCAGCAACTTGCCAAGGCTTCTTCGGCTTGTAGTCAGCAAAACTAGTAGGGAGCAGAAACAAAGGCCAACAGTCAAGAGGGTTAAAGTGCAGAAAAATATTAAACAGGCAAAGTTGAAGGCACTTTATCTAAATGCACGTAGCATTCACAACAAGGTGGATAAATGAATGGCACTAATAGAAGTAAATGGGTATGATGGAATTGCCATTACAGAGACATGGTTGCAGGGTAACCAAAGCTGGGAACTGAATGTTCCAGGGTACTCAACATTTAGGAAGGACAGACAAAAAGGAAAAGGAGGTGGCGTAGCGCTGTTAATAAGGGATGAAATCGGTACGGCAGAGATAAAAGATCTTGGCTTGGCAGATCGTGATGTAGAACTGGAATCAGTTTGGGTGGAACTAAGAAACAGCAAAGGGCAGAAAACATTGGTGGGAGTTGTGTATAGGCCACCAAACAGTAATGGTAATGTGGGGCACAGTATCAATCAAGAGATTAGAAGGGAATGTAACAAGGGCAATATGGTAATCATGGGAGACTTTAATCTACATATTGACTGGACAAATCAAATTACCACTAATGGTGTGGAGGACAAATTCTTGGAATGCATGCGAGATGGTTTCCTGAATCAGTATGCGGAGGAACCAACCAGGGAACAGGCTATTCTGAATCTGGTACTGTGTAATGAGAAAGGGCTAATCAATAATTTTGTGGTAAAGGGGCCTTTAGGGACAAGTGACCATAATATGATTGAATTTTACATTAAGTTTGAGAGTGATGTAATCCAATCTGAAACTAAGGTCTTCAATCTAAACTGAGGAAACTACAAGGGTATGAAGGACAAGTTGGCCATGGTAGATTGGTAGACTACACTAAAAGGTATGAAGGTGGACATACAATGGCTAACATTCAAGGAAATAATGCATAATTTGCAACAAACATATCTTCCTCTAGGGCATAAAAACCCAAAAGGAAAAGTGATCCAAACATGGCTAACAAAAGAAATTAAAGCAAGTATTAAGTAAAGGAGTAAGCTTATAAAGTTGCCAGAAAAAGCGGTCAGTCTGAGGATTGGGATCTTTTTAGAAATCAGCAAAGGGGGACCAAGAAATTGATAAAGAAAGGGAAAATGGAATATGAGCACAAACTAGCAAAAAATATAAAAACAGATTATAAAAGCTTCTATAGGTATGTGAAAAGGAAAAGTCTGGCGAAGCTAAATGTAGGTCCTTCACAGTCAGAGATGGGAGAATTTATAATGGGGAATGAGGAAATGGCAGAGAAATTAAATAAATACTTTGTTTCTGTCTTCACGGAGGAAGACACAAAAAACCTCCCAGAAATACGAGAAAACCCAAGGGTATAATGAGAATGAGGAACTTAAAGAAATTATTATTAGTAAAAAAACAGTACTAGCAAAATTAATGGGACCAGAAGTCGATAAATCCCAAGGACCGGATGACCTACATCCTAGGGTTTTGAAAGAGGTGGCCATTGGAATAGTGGACGCATTGGTTGTCATCTTCCAAAATTCTATAGATTCTGGAATGGTTCCTGCAGATTGGAGGATAGCAAATGTAACCCTGCTATTTAAGAAAGGAGGGAGAGAAAATGGGAAACTGCAGACCTGTTAGCCTCACATCAGTAGTTGGGAAAATGCTGGAATCTATTATAACGGATGCAATAATTGGGCACTTAGAAACGAATAGTAAGATTGGGCAGAGTCAACATGGATTTATTAAAGGGAAATCCTGTTTGACAAACCTATTGGAGTTCTTTGAGGATGGAACTAGTGGAGTAGACAAAGGGGAAGCGGTAGATGTGGTGTATCTGGATTTTCAGAAGGCCTTCAATAAGGTCCCACACGAGGTTAGTGAACAAAATTAGGGCACATGGAATTGGGGGTAATATACTAGCATGGATTGAGAATTGGTTAACACAGAAAACAAAGAGTAGGGATAAACAGGTCTTTTTCAGGATGGCAGGCTGTGACTAGTGGGGTACCGCAAGGATCGGTGCTTGGGCCCCAGCTATTCACAATCTACAGGAAACTCTCGATTTACTGGCACCCAAACAACCGTAAATCTCCGTTAACCGGCAGAATTCAGGAGTAGGTTCAGTTAAGTTTTTCTTCATATTAGTGGCCGTTTCTTGATTTTTGGCTGTGTAATCGGGTGTTTCTGCACTTGTTGCTAAGCAACAGAGACGCTTGGATTTGTTGCTGTGTACGGAGCTCTCATACCTTTTAACTATAACTCTCTGTAATCCGGACTTTTTGATAAACCGGCACCACGCCGGTCCCGTCGGTGCCGGATAAAAAAGAGTTTCCTGTATATCAATGATTTGGATGAGGAGACTAGATGTAACATTTCCAAATTTGCTGATGATACAAAGCTAGGTGGTAGTGTCAGTTGCGAAGAGGATGTGAAGAGGCTTCAAGGGGATCTCGACAGGCTCAGTGAGTGGGCGAGAACATGGCAGATGGAATATAATGTGGATAAATGTGAAGTTATCCACTTTGGTAGAAAAAACAGAAAGGCAGAGTATTTCCTGAATGTTGAAAGATTAGGGAATGCAGATGCTCAAAGGGATCTGGGTGTCCTTGTACATGAGTCACTTGAAGTGAATGTGCAGCAAGCCATTAGAAAGGCAAATGGTACGCTGGCCTTCATTACAAGAGGATTTGAGTACAGGAGTAAAGAAGTCTTACTCCAATTATATAGGGCCTTGGTGAGACCACACCTGGAGTACTGTGTACAATTTTGGTCTCCTTACCTAAGGAAGGATATACTTGCCATAGAGGGAGTGCAACGAAGGTTCACGATTGATTCCTGGGATGGCGGGACTGTCGTATGAGAAGAGATTGAGTAAACTAGGTCTGTATTCTCTTGAATTCAGAAGAATGAGAGGGGATCTCATTGAAGCATACAAAATTATTACAGGGCTTGATAGGATGGATACTGGGAGAATGTTTCCCTTGGCTGGGGAGTCTAGAACCAGGGGCCACAGCGTCAAGATAAAGGATAGGCCATTCAGGACTGAGATGAGAAGACATTTCTTCACACAGAGGGTGGCAAATCTTTGGAATTCTCTACCCCAGAGGGCTGTGGAGGCTCAGTCATTGGGTATATTCAAAGCAGAAGTCGATAGATTTCTGACTAGTAAGGGCATCAAGGGATATGGCGATAGGGCCGGTGAATGGAGTTGAGGCAGAAGATCAGCCATGATCTCATTGAATGGCAGAGCAGGCTCGAAGGGCTGAATGGCCTACTCCTGCTCCTATTTCTTATGTTCTTATGGCAGCACCTCCCAAACCCGCAACCTCTACCACCTTGAAGGACAAGGGCAGCAGGCGCATGGGAACACCACCACCTCCAAGTTACCATCTAAGTCACACACCATCCTGACTTGGAAGTATATCGCCGTTCCTTCATCGTTGGCTGGGCCAAAATCCTGGAACTCCCTCCCTAACAGCACTGTGGGAGTACCTTCACCACACAGACTGCAGCGGTTCAAGAAGGTGGCTCACCATCACCTTCTCAAGGGCAACTAGGAATGGGAATGAATGCTGGCCTTGCCAGCGACGTCCACATCTCATGAATGAATAAAAAAAAAGTTATGCTGTTTACAATACAAAGTGTTCCTTTTCGACCACTGCCCAGCAGATTTTCAATTCAGTAGGCATCATTCCAAACAGAATTCTCACTTTGAGCTAGCACAGAAGATAAGATTTGTTGGGGCTCTTCTTTTAAAAATTCTGGGGTTTGCCCTTTTCCAATGGATCAGTCCTCGCTATTCAAGTGATGGTGTCTCCTCTTCAAGAGGGACTCAAGCTAACAGTAGAACAATACCTTTATATTCCCAATCTAATGGCTGCAGCCATCTTTGTTATGCTAAATACACAAGACCCATCTCCTGCTCTTTTGACACTATTCCCACTAAACTGTTGATCACCCAACTTCACTTCCTGACCCCCATGCTAGCTGATATTGTAAACAGTTCCCTCTCCTCAGGTACTGTCCCCCTCCCTTTCAAATTTGCTGTCATTATCCCCCCTCCTCAAAAAGCCCACCCTTGACCCATTTGTAAACTATCGCCCCACCTCAAACCTCCATTTCTTCTCAAGTCTTTGAATGTGTTGTCACCTCCCAAATCTGTACCCAGCCTGAGTGCTGTATTCTTATAATTCCTGGATCATTTGGTACTCTCAAAAACAGTGAAAAAATATTCTCAACGTTACTGGAGGCTGAAAGACCAATTCTTCGGGATGCAAAACAGGTATTCCACTGCCAAGAATCTAATGGAAGAATACACGCTCAGATACCCATAATCCAGAGAGACTGCTATATGATAATGCAGCAAGACTTCTGTGTTCCAGGTGATCAGGGGACTGAGAAAGAATGCTTAGAGATTGATGGCAGAAAATGAGATGAATTAGTTACACTACATTACTATTGCTTAGAATGTGGATATGGGCCTGAAAATTTCTGCGACCATTCTGCTGATGTCAAGTTGATGCTTAAATTTCCTGAAAATCTCATCAGTGTATACCTGAATGTAAAATTGTCATAGATCAGCAAAAATGGCCAGCGTGATTTGAACATAATTGGAACATAACCAATGGGGTCACAAGATGTTTAGGTGGAGGATAAAAAAATATTTTTTCAGAGGATGGCTGGGGGGTGCAAGCTAAGTGACAGACAGCTCTGCCATAAAGATTTTTTAATCAATTCATTTAAATTGCTCTGCAGAGTCTCCATTATCTCAAATTGTTCCCTTTTCACAGATGACTTATTCACAGGAAACGATTGCTAGGAAGAGGGCCTTCAACTTCATGGAGGGTAACTGCAGTCTTTCCTGGACAAGATAGAGGGAAGGTGGGATCAGCTGCTCAGTTGTTCCCCATTCCAGCCCCCTCACGCAGTCTGGAGGCGGGCATGGACAGAGCTGGCAGGGACATTGAGTACCACATTTATCGTCCCCAGGACAGCAGAGCGGTACTGTTAGAAAACCAATGACCTGACCAGAGCGCAGGAGACACTCTCCCTTTCTTCCTTGCCTACCGAAGGCACCATACCCAAGACAGAACAAGTTGATCAGTGACCTTACAGCGAAAAGCCCCGGAAAGGTACAGACCAGTAGCACGTTCAATTGTTGCACACATTCAAATGACTGGAAGCCAAATTTTTATTTTATTTTCAGGGCAAGATGGCAAACAATGTCCAGAAGAGAGCAAAGAGCATGAGGGTGGTAAACCTTCACAGTCTGATCCTCCATAAGGAGAAGGCAGCTCCTGGGCTACTGCACCACCATGGCCACAGTGCAGGCTGGTAGTGAGGAAGGGGCTACAGGGTCCAGCCTTCCTGTACACTTCAGCCCATGGAGCATCTCAACACTGGCAAAGGCAACCATTCCACAACTCCGTTTTTTTCTTCCCACAGGTCATTCAAGGTGCTGGAAGACGGTCACTGAGGAGGAAGAAGGGAACAAGATGGAGTTGGCAGAGATGCGAGGGAGGGAAAGCAGCCTTTGGAAGAGCTGGAGAACAAGGACTCTGGCTTTTGCACTAACAAGGCTATGCAGAAGTTTATAATATAACTACGCAACAGGCAATGCAAGCAAAATGACTGAGAAGAAAGCAGCAGCTCCCAAGAAGAGCGCCAAGAAAACCACAAATAAAGGGCGGCAAGAAGTGGAGAAAGTCGAGGAAGGAGAACTGATGTAGCAGGTTCACCCTGACACCGGCATCCCCTCCAAGGCCATGAGCATCAGGAACTCCTTGGCGAACGATATTTTACGAGATCGTGGCGGGCGAGGATTCCCGCCTGGCCCCCATTACAACAAACGCACACACCATCAACCCCTGGATGACCCAGGCCGCCGTGCGCCTGCTGTTGCTGCCCGGGGGGGTGGAAAGCTGGCCAAGCACGCCGTGTCGGATGGAACAAAGGCTGTGTGTGACCAAGCACATCAGCTCCAAGTAAAACAAAAACTCCACATTGTACTGGAGGAAACAAATCCCAGCAAGTCTCAGCCTGGTTGGCATATGCCTTTGCCTTTGAAAAAGTGTAACATCCCCACCGACACCTGGGAATCCCTGGCCCAAGACCGCACAAAGTGGAGGAGAAGCATCCGGGAAGGCGCTGAACACCGAGTCTCTTCACTGGGAGCAAGCGGAAGCCAAGTGCAAGGAGTGCAGGTCAACCCAAGCACTCCACCCACCCGCCTTCAACCACCGTCTGCCCCACCTGTGACAGAGACTGTCGGTCCCGCATTGGACTCATCAGTCACCTGAGAACTCATTTTTGATGTGGAAGCAAGTCATCCTCCATTCCGAAGGTGAAAGAGAAGGTTGGCATATCCCACATGGAGGGCAAGGAATACCATCGACCTGAGAGGTTAACTCCCCTGTTTCTCCACAGAGATTGCCTGACCCGCTGAATGTTTTTCCAGCACTTTCTGCTTTAGATTTCCAACATCATTTCCGGGTGCTTAAAAAATTCCAGTACGGGCTGCTCGGGAGGCACGCGACGGACAAAAAAAAAAATCTTGCCTGGGCATTATTTTCTTACCCAATTTCCTCCCCTCCCCCCGCCCGCCAAAAAAACCAAACAAGCGATTTAAAATGTTAAAAAAGAGGTAAGATGCTATTTTGGGTGTTTAACTTTGTTTATGACCTTTTGCTCACAGGCACGCGCTTTCTCGACTTCCACACGCGGTAAATCGGCATCTTCCACTCACCCGCGCGGTCGTGTGTGGGGGGGGGAAACAGGAGTTGAAGCAGAATTATTATCATTAATCATGACTCTCATCTTGCAGAGTTTACAGAAATGTTTAATTGAATACAATCAAGCGAGCATTAGATTGGCGAGCGCTCTGAATTACCGTCACAAACCTCCGAGATGAACGACGATTCTATTCGCACCCCCCCCGCCCCTGCTGATGGTCTGCGCTAAAATGACAGTTGGAAAGTCGGTTAATTTTGAAAACGTCGGCGAATAAACGTTAAATTGGAGTCAGCAAAAATACCGGGAGGTAGGTTTGTCTTCCCCGTGTAATCGTCTTTATATAATCGTAGAATAGGTTTATTTTGTTGGGGGGAAAAGTTTGAAAGTGATTTGAAGGTTTGTATTAAAAGCAATTATGTGGAACCGCCTTGTTTTCTGTCATCAGGGGAATTGTTTGTCTCTTCTCTTAGGCAGTCCCTCGGAACCGAGGTTGACTTGCTTCCACACTAAAAATGAATTCTCAGGTGACTGATGAGTCCAATGCGGGACCTACAGTCTCTATCACAGGTGGGGCAGACGGTGGTTGAAGGGGCGGGTGGGTGGGGTGCTTGGGTTGTCGTGCGCTCCTTGTGCTTGGCTTCTGCTTGCTCCCTGTGAAGAGATTGTGCCGTGCGAGGGAATCTCATCGGGGGCCACCGAGTTACAGTGACTGAATAAATCGAAATTAATTTTCATTAAATGGGCCTTATACTGATGGGTTCGGGTCTGAAATCCACAACTCTGCCCAGTATCCGGTGAAGGATTGCTTTTTTTCAACACATCTATACTATTCGCTTCAACTAGTATAGATGCGTTTAAGGGGAGGCTGGATAAGCAGATGAGGGAGAAGGGAACAGAAGGTTATTCTGATGGAGTTAGATGAGGAAAGAAGGGAGGAGGTTCGAATGGCCTGTTTTTGTGCTGTATATCATATGTAATATTTTCTTTTTGAATGCCCCTAGGGACAACGGTGCTGCCAATAGCGTTTCTATCCCCAACACCCGAACCTTAACTCCAACCCCTAAAGCTAAACCATGCGGTGCCAATGGCACAATGCGGAACCGCCTGCGGTGTCAACAGTAATATCCTTGTTGATTGAGTAGATTGGGTCTATACTCTCTGAAGTTTAGAAGCATGAGACGTGATCTCATTGAAATATATAAGATTCTGAGGGGGGTTGACAGGGTAGATGCTGAGAGGCTGTTTCCCCTGGCTGGAGAGTCTAGAACTAGGGGGCATAGTCTCAGTATATGGGGGGTTGACCATTTAGGACTGAGAAGAGGAGGAATTTCTTCACTCGGAGGTATGTGAATCCTTGGAATTCTCTACCCCAAAGGGCTGTGGATGCTGAGTCATTGAGTATATTCAAGGCTGAGTTAGATAGATTTTTGGACTTTAGGGGAATCAAGGGATATGGAGATCGGCCAGGAAAGTGGAGTTTAGGTCGACGATTAGTCATGATCTTACTGAATGGTGGAGCAGGCTCGAGGGGCCATATGGCCTACTCTTGCTCCTAATTCTTATGTTCTTATGATGCAGGCCAGCTTCATTGTCAGTCGTCTCTATTTGTTTTCATTTATCTATGTATTTATTTTTTTATCCCTTACCATTTTTAAAGCTATGAATGCACAGCAAGATGGTCTCTGCCATTGGTGCCAATTCAAGATAGACTTTTGGGCCCCTAAATTTCCGGGTCCCCATTGCGCTGGTTGAATCGTGGTTGGCTGAGTTTTCCGCCCAGCAAAATCCAAGGTGTGCTGACCCTGTCAGAAATGATGGGGCCAGCTACTTTACATAAAGGGCAGGAGTCCCATTAGCAGCAGGTCAGGTACCCCAGGGAAAGTGCATAAAATTCATAAAATGGACGCAATGTATAATTTAAATAGCTGCACCCAATCTAAGGAGTGGGCATGCTGTTGTATAAGGGAATGCAATAGCTCCCGCAGGAGGAGGAGAAAGAAAAGTTTTCAATTTTTCTGAAGCTGATGTTGAAGTTCTTAGGTCAGAAATCAGAGTTAGAATGGATGCTATTGTTGGAATAGCTGGAAAGAAGTCATCAAAGGCAGTAACCTAGACCTTTTGAAGGAAGTGGCACCTTCATAACCCCAAAGATCCCCTTCCAGTGTTTGAAGAAGTTTAATGACCCCTCAAGATCAGCAAAGGTAAGTGCGATGTCAGCTGAATAACAGGAAAGTGCATTGAATGCAGAGATCCCAATAAATATTTCCAGCCCTAATATTCAAGCTGTACTATTTGAGGTGTTACATGGAATCTTGTTCCTTGCCGCAGAGCTCTTGTAATCTGGCATCACTCATAACAGTTGTCTCACATCCTGTAATGCATGCTAGAAAATAAAAATCTCTCATAAGACATACGAGCAGGAGTAGGCCATTTGGCTCTTCGAGCCGGCTCCGCCATTCACTAAGATCAATTCTAATCTTCTACCTCATCTCCACTTTCTGGCACTATCCCCATATCCCTTGATTCCCTTAATAATCAAAAATCTATCGTCCTCTATCTTGAATATACTCAACGACTGAGCCTCCACAGCCCTCTGGGGTAGAGAATTCCAAAGATTCACCACCCACTGAGTGAAGAAATTTCTCCTCATCCTTATTCTGAGACTGACCCCTGGTTCTAGACTCCCTAGCCAGGAGAAACATCCTCCTTGCATCTACCCTGTCAAGCCCTGGAAGAATTTTGTATGTTTCAACGCGATTACCTCTCATTTTTCTAAACTCTAGAGAATATAGGCCTAGCCTACTCCATCTCTCCACATAGGACAATCCCCCCAACCCAGGAACCAGTCTGGTGAACCTTTGTTGCACTCCCTCTATGGCAAGTATATCCTTCCTTAAGTAAGGAGACCAAAACTGTACACAATACACCAGGTGTGGTCTTACCAGGGCCCTATATAATTGCAGTAAGACATCGTTACTCTCCTACTCAAATCCTCTTGTAATAAAGGCCAACATACCATTTGCTTTCCTAATTACTTGCTGTACCTGCATGTTAACTTTCAGTGATTTGTGTACAAACACACCCAGTTCACTCTGAACACCAACATTTCCCAATCTCTCACCATTTAAAAAATACTCTGCTTTTATATTTTTCCTCCCAAAGTGGATAACTTCACATTTCTCCACATTATATTCCATATGCCATGTTCTTGCCCACTCACTTAGCCTGTCTATATCCCCTTGAAGCCTCCTTGCATCCTCCTCACAACTTACATTTTCACCCAGCTTTGTATCATCAGCAAACTTGGATATATTACATTTAGTCCCCTCATCCAAATCATTGATGTAGATTGTGAATAGCTGAGGCCCAAGCACTCATTCCTTGCGGTACCCCACTAGTTACAGCCTGCCAACCCGAAAATGACCCGTTTATTCCTACTCTGTTTTCTGTTCTCAATCCATGCTAGTATATTACCCCCAATCCCATGAGCCCTAATTTTGTTTAATAACCTCTTGTGTGGCACCTTATCGAATGCCTTCTGAAAACCCGAATGCACCACATGCACTGGTTCCCCCTTATCTATTCTGCGAGTTACAACCTCAAAAAACTCTAATAGATTGTCAAACACGATTTCCCTTTCATAAATCCATGTTGACTCTGCCCAATCCTATTATTATTTTCTAAGTGCCCTGTTACCACGTCCTTAATAATAGATTCTAGCATTTTCCCTAATACTGATGTCAGGCTAACTGGTCTATAGTTCCCCATTTTCTCTCTCCCTCCTTTCTTAAATAGTGGGGTTATATTTGCTACCTTCCAATCTGCGGGAACCGTTCTAGAATCTATGGAATTTTGGAAAATGACAACCAATGCATCCACTATCTCTATAGCCACCTCTTTCAAAACCCTAGGATGTAGGCCATCAGGTCCAGGGGATTTATTGGCTTTCAGTCCCATTAATTTCTCCAGTACTACTTTTTTACTAATACTAATTTCTTTCAGTTCCTCATTCTAGCTAGACCCTTGGTTTTCCACTATTTCCGGGAAGTTTTTTGTATCTTTACTAATGGAGGTGGGTTGAGGACGGGCTTCCTGGTGGGCTGGTTTCGGACCCGCTGCCGGTTTCAGCCACTCCCAGTGTCCCATAGTGCCTTAATTGTTTCAATTAGTCCCATTGTGCTGCTGCCTGCTGCATTGCCTGGGAGCGGCTCTGTTGGTCTGCACTGATGAGGTCATTGCTGCACTTGTTTTTAAGGGCTCCATGTAGCCTCAGCCTCTCATTTTTCGTTACTGCTGCATCTTGAATGGGCCAAGGTAACCATGAGTGCTACGAAAGCCAAGGCTGCTCCCCGATCACTGATGAGTGCCTGCAAACTCTTGTAGAGGAAGTAAGTGGACGTAGGTAGATTCTGTTCCCTCCCAATGGTCGGAGGAAACCTCCTCAGCTGACAAAGGCAGTCTGGCTCAGATTGCTGATGAGGTAAGCGCAAGGTCCCTATATACACGCACCTGGGTTCAGTGCCGAAAACGCTTCAATGATCTTGTGCGAACATCAAAAGTGAGTATCACATCAAACTTGCCTTCAAACTGCTTCCCTTCTCTTCTCATCACCAGCACTCTGCATTGTCAGCCTGCTCCTCCACATCCCACCTTACCCTTACTTCCCTTGCACCCTTACCTCTCTCTCTCTCTGTACTGAATCACTTCACTATTCTACTATGCAGCCCTCACACTCGCTCTCACTGTTATGCAATGACAACAACTAACAACTCACAGGGAGGCAGCTTCTTCTTGCCACCTCACTCCATCTTGGTCTCCCTCTAAGCTTCTAGGTTTTGGATTCTTCACACTCACTCCATCACTCTCGCTGAAACTCCACTTGTATCCCTCCTTGCAGGAAAAGCTAGCCCACAATAAGAGGGAGAGAACAAAGACAGGAGGAGACACACCATCCCTGGCCACATTAACCAATGCTGAGGAGGCTGCTCATGACATCGTGGGAGGTGGCGAGGAGCTGGAAGTGGGGGAAGGAGAGACGGGTGCATTTGAGGATGCTAGTGACAGAATGCATTTTCATCCCTCGCATTTACAATTCACGATTGACTGCAATGGCATATGATGCTCATAGAAATTGACTTCTGATCATCTGCACAAAAGGATTTGTCTGCTACCTGAAAATCTGATGTCTAACTCATGCCTTTACTCTCTCACAGGACCATTGAGAGCCTCCCTCCCCATTGTCCAGGAGGAAGAGCCAGACGACGACTCAGAGGAACCTGGAGCCTCTGAGGAAGCAGCGTCACCAGGACTCAGTGCACCCAGCACCAGCGCAGCAACGCACACCTCGGTGGGGCCTTCACGACATAGAGTTGTGTTGTCATCTGGTGTATCACAGCTCACAAGTGAGCATCAGCAGATGGTGGAGACAGTGACAGCAGTGGAGAGTCCTCGTCAGAGGTGGCAGGACTCTCCTAGCTCTGCTCAGCTGCATGTAGACACTGTGCCTCTGGGGCCATCCAGAAAGAGAGCGGTGTTGGAACTCCAGGAACAAGTGCAAGAGCCTCTGACAGGGTTTGCATCCAGGGCAACTGCGAGTGTGCAGAGAATGGAGGAGTCCATTTCTAACATGATTATTTCCTTTGTGGAGGCAATGGCGCATGACCGTTCTGCCATGGAGAGGTTGGCATCTGCCACGGAGGACATAAATCGCCAGCAGAACGAAAACATGGTGACTCTTCAAAATAGATTGTCTGCAATGGTGGAGAGATGGGCATCTATTGAGGAGAGACACCAGAGCTTCATGGACGTCCTTGCCAGTACAAAGACGGGTCCTCATGATCCTCCTGATGTGCAGCAAGGTGCTGTCCAGCCACTTGCTAGCTCTGAAGTGCGGCTGACCCATGAGAGGGATGTTGGTGGCAGGCAACAAGGAAGTGTGGGCTCCTCTCCAAGCGCTCACACGAACATGCCACTGCGGCACCCTCGGTCAGAGCCCCAGATTCCACACCAAACTGAGATGGCCGTCTCAGCCCCTGCACAGCCACAGGAAGAGCAGACTGGAGGTGCACTCCTAGGCTCCCAAACCCAGTGGACGCCTGCCAAAGGCATCTAGGCAGGTGCAGCATCAAAGTGAGCAAGGTGCCTCAATATCTGCTGAAGCCACAGGGGAAGAAACACGTAGAAGCACGCGTAAGAGGAAGTTAACACACACATAGTCACAAGGGTAGTCACTTGGGTGTTTTATTGCATTGTTAATTATCGAGTGTCCTCCTTGACGTAAGAAAACTACTAGGCACTTGGTCTAAGCGTTAAACAAAGCTTTAATCAACTGTTTTACAACATGGAGGTCTAGTTGTGTCCTTCACTAGTTCCTGTTAAGAATGTTCTGCGCAAGCTGGGCCCGTGCCCGAGTGTTTATACTCTCCCTGGACAGCGCCACCCGCAGGCCGCTCAGTATTATTTCATAAGTCTTTCTTTCATGAATGACTGATTCATGTCACTCCTTTTGTGATGTCATTAAACAAAAGTGATGGCAAGCAGTTGAGGTTCTGGTCTATGTGTTTTGGGAAATGGAAGTTGCACAGTGAGGGCTCAGGGCTAATTCCATTTATAATGATGGTGGTGACAGTGATCGGAAAGCACCGTTTATTGGACAGATGATGTATGGTGTGTTATGAATCTTGACCTTATCTTCATCTCCATCTGCCAGCCGCCTGTGTTTGAAGTGTAAGCTCATTTGAATCTGGCATGGATGAGTGCATCCCTTGCCTAAATGGCTATCAATGTGGTCACCTGCTGCTGGATTGGCCACATCCAGCCCCGCAAGGCGTCACTTCCCGTTCTCCTACTCATCCTCCTCCTTGTCCTCTTAATTTTCCTCCAAGGAGGCTGTGTGCTGAGCCACTTGTTCATCCGGCAGCACTAAGCCGCGCTGCTCTTCCTCCGAATCTGATGACCAGGTTGAGAGGATGTAAATGGCTCCCATCCCGTTGTTATAGATTTCAGTTGAGGCAAGAAGCTTGCCAGCACACACACAAAGTGGCCTGAAATTATTCTCAATCAGTTCAAACAGCAGATATGTGTCAGCTTGACCAGTCACAAGGTCAGTAGATTTGCAAAATCTTATCCCAAACCTCCAACAACACAGTTGTTGCATTTGAATGCCAGCCATGTTACAGGAGCGCTTTAAATGTTCTGCACCAATAATGACTACAGATCATGTCCTCCACCAACTCGTCTCCTTGCAGCAGGACTGTTTCTGACACGACAGGAAACAGGAGCCAGAGGCACGAAAATGGGAAACCTCTATGAAAATAGAATTTTCAAGGCAGTTAACGGGCTCTTAACTGCCTTAACTACCTGTCCCACCGGTTGGAGTTGGGTCAGTTTGGGAACAGCTGAACAGACACTTATGGAAATCGTAAGGGGGCGGGATGGAGGCGGGTTGGGTGTCTGAAGCCATTTTTTCAGATTTTAGCACCTGACACACCTCCATATCTGCCTCCTCAGGACTGTTAAAATCGAGCCCATAGTATTTGTTTAATTTCTCTGCCATTTCCTTATCCCCATTATAATTTCTCCTGCCTCAGCCTGTAAGGGACCCACATTTAATTTCGCTAATCTTTTCCTTTTTACATACCTATAGAAGCTTTCACAGTCTGTTTTTATGCCTCTCGCTAGTTTACTCTCATTCTATTTTCCCTTTCTTTATCAATTTCTTCGTCCTCCTTTGCTGAATTCTAAAATCCTCCCAATCCTCAGGCTTACTACTCTTTTTGGCAGCATTATAAGCCTCTTCCTTTGATCTAATACTATCTAACTTCTCTTGTTAGCCACGGTTAGACCACTTTTCCTGTGGGGTTTTTGTGCCTTAAAGGAATGTATATTTGTTGTAAATTATGTATTAATTCTTTAAATGCTAGCCATTGCTCATCCACTGTCATACCTTTTAATGTAGTTTCCCAATTTACCTTAGCCAACTTGCCCTTCATACCTACATAGTTTGCTTTGTTTAGATTTAAGACCCTAGTTTCGGATTTAACTAAGAATTTTATATCGAGTCTGAAAGTGACTATCATATTATGGCCACTCTTCCCTAAAGGCCACTTTACTACAAGGTTATTAATTAACCCTTTCTCGTTGTACAATACTAGATCTAAAACAGCCTGTGTTGGTTCATCAACATACTGATCCAGAAAACTATCTTGCATACATTCCATGAATTCGTCCTCCACATTATCACTGCAAATTTGGTTTGCCCAGTCTATATGTAGATTAAAGTCCCCCATAATTACTATGTTACCCTTGTTACATGCGCCTCTAATTTCCTGATTTATACTCTGCCCTACATTACAACTACTGTTTGGGGGCCTATAAACAAATCCCACCAATGTTTTCTGCCCCTTGCTGTTTCTTAGCTCCACCCAAACTGATTCTACTTCTTGATTTTCGGAGCTAAGATCCTTTCTCTCTACTGTCTTTATCCCATCCTTTATTATCAGGGCTACCCTTATCCATTTTGCCTATCTATTCTAAAAGTTATGTATCCTGGAATAGTTAGTTCCCAACCTTGGCCACTTTGCAACCACGTCTCCGTTATGGCTATTAGATCAAGCCTGTTAATTTCTATCTGCGCTATTAATTCATCTATTTTGTTGCGAATGCTTCGCGCATTCAGATATAGTGCCTTTAGCTTTGACTTATTTCTCTTTTTCCCTGATGTCACCATAGTCACTGATGCCTTATTACCTTTGTTACTCTCTCTGTCCCTTTCTAACCCACTCTGCTTATTTTTATCCAAAACTCTGCTCTAGAGCCTAGACATTTCTCTCGCTGTTTTTAAATTTACTCTTTCCAGAATCCTCCCACCCCCGCCCCCCCTTCATTAGTTTAAAGCTCTGTCTACTGCCTTAGTTATTTGGTTCGCCTGGACACTGGTCCCAGCCAGTGGAGCCCGTCCCAACGGAACAGCTCCCTCTTTCCCAGTACTGGTGCCAGTGCCCCATGCACCGAAACCCCTTCCTCCCACACCACTCTTGGAGCCATGCATTTAAACCTCTAATCTGTTTGTCCCTATGCCAATTTGTGCATGGTTTTGCTTTGAGGTTCTGCTTTTTAATTTGGATCCTAGCTCCTCAAACTCCCTCAGCAGAACCTCATTCCTAGTTCTACCTATGTCGTTTTTTCCTTCCCTATCTTTTCTGAACACCATGTATCCTTGAATATTAAGTGCCCAGTCCTCACTGTTTTTAAGCCACGTTTCCGTTCTTGCCTTCTTGAATCACAGTAGTCCTTGTGGTGAAGGTACTCCCGTAGTGCTGTTAGGGAGGGAGTACCAGGATTTTGACCCAGCGATGATGAAGGAACGGAAATATATTTCCAAGTCAGAATGGTGTGTGAATTGGAGCGGAACTTGGAGGTGATGGTGTTCCCAAGCGCCTGCTGCCCTTGACCTTCTAGGTGATAGAGGTCATGGGTTTGGGAGGTGCTGTCAAAGAAGCCTTGGCAAGTGGCTGCAGTGCATCTTGTAGATGGTACACACTGCAGTCACAGTATGCCTGTGGTGGAGGAAGGTCATGTTTAAGGTGGTTGATGGGGTGCCAATCAAGCGGGTTGCTTTGTCCTGGATGGTGTCAAGCTTCTTGACTGTTGGAGCGGCACTCATCCAGGCAAGTGGAGAGTATTCCATCACATTCCTGACTTGTGCCTTCTGGGTGGTGGAAAGGCTTTGGGGAGTCAGGAGGTGAGACACCCGCTGCAGAATACCCAGCCTCTGACCTGCTTTTGTTGCCACAGTATTTATATGGCTGGTCCAGTTAAGTTTCTGGTCAATGGTGACCCCCAGGATGTTGATGTTATGGGATTTGGCGATGGTAATGCCATTGAATGTCATGGGGCGATGGTTAGACTCTTGTTGGAGATAGTCATTGCCTGGCATTTGTGTGGCGCGAATGTTACTTACCACTTAGCAACCCAAGCCTGAATGTCATCCAGGTCTTGCTGCATGTGGGCATGGACTGCTTTATAATATGAGGGGTTGCAAATTGAACTGAACATTGTGCAATTATCAGCGAACATCCCCACTTCTGACCCTATGATGGGGGGAGAAGGTCATTTGATGAAGCAGCTAAAGATGGTTGGGCCTAGGACACTGCCCTGAGGAACTCCTGCAGTGATGCCCTGGGGCTGAGATGATTGAACATAACATAAGGACATAAGAAGTAGGAGCAGGAGTCGGCCATATCGCCCCTCGGGCCTGCTCCGCCATTCAATAGGATCATGGCTGATCCGAACCTAGACTCACGTCCACTTCCCTGCCCGCTCCCCGTAACCCCTAATTCCCTTATCAGCTAGGAAACTGTCTATCTCCGTTTTAAATTTATTTAATGTCGCAGCTTCCACAGCTCTCTGAGGTAGCAAATTCCATAGATTTACTACCCTCTGAGTGAAGAAGTTTCTCCTCATCTTAGTTTTGAAAGGGCAGCCCCTTATTCTAAGATTATGCCCCCTAGTTCTAGTCTCACCCATCAGTGGAAACATCCTCACCGCATCCACCCGATCAAGCCCCCTCACAATCTTATATGTTTCGATAAGATCGCCTCTCATTCTTCTGAATTCCAATGAGTAGAGGCCCAACCTACTCAACCTTTCCTCATAAGTCAACCCCCTCATCTCCGGAATCAACCGAGTGAACCTTCTCTGAACTGCCTCGAGAGCAAGTACAGGAAACTTTGGTTTATCCGGAGGTTATATGTCCGGAATACTCGATCTAACGGCAAAAATCAGGAGCCGTTTTCTATAAGTTTTTTTAGTTCTCGTTGCTTTTTTTTCCCCAGTCAGGCACTGCAAGGTCTGTAGCTATAGCAACAGCTTCAGCTAGAGACGCTTGCAGCTGCAGCTGACTGTTTTGAAGCTGTTGCTAAGCAACAGGGTTTGTTGATTCACACGGAGCTTTTCAGTTCCGTATCTCTCAACATTAACGCTGGTATGTCCGGCACTTTTGATGGTACGGCACCAGCTCGGTCCCGTCAGTGCCGGATATCAGAAAGTTTCCTGTATATCTTTTCTTAAATATGGAAACCAAAACTGTACGCAGTATTCCAGGTGTGGTCTCACCAGTAATCTGTATAACTGAAGCAAGACTTCCCTGCTTTTATACTCCAACCTCCTTGCAATAAAAGCCAAGATTCCATTGGCCTTCTTGATCACCTGCTGTACCTGCATACTAACCTTCTGTGTTTCATGCACCAGGACCCCCAGATCCCTTTGTACTGTAGCACTTTGCAGTTTCTCTCCATTTAGATAATAACTTGCTCTTTGATTTTTTCTGCCAAAGTACATAACCTCACACTTTCCAACATTATATTCCATCTGCCAAATTTCTGCCCACTCACTTAGCCTGTCTATGTCCTTTTGCAGGTTTTTTATGTCCTCCTCACTCACTGCTTTCCCTCCCATCTTTGTATCGTCGTCAAACTTGGATACGTTGCACTCGGTCCCTGCCTCCAAATCGTTAATATAGATTGTAAAGAGTTGGGGTCCCAGCACTGACCCCTGCAGAACACCACTAGTCACTGATTGCCAACCCGAGAATGAACCATTTATCCCAACTCTCTGTTTTCTGTTAGATAGCCAATCTTCCACCCATGCCAGTATATTACCCCCAATCCCGTGATTTTTTATCTTGTGCAGTAATCTTTTGTGTGGCACCTTGTCAAATGCCTTTTGGAAGTCCAAATACACCACATCCACTGGTTCCCCTTTATCCACCCTGTTTGTTACGTCCTCAAAGAATTCGAGCAAATTTGTCGGACATGACTTCCCCTTCATAAAACCATGCTGACTCTGTCCGATTAAATTATGCTTATCCAAATGTCCTGTTACTGCTTCCTTAATAATGGACTCCAACATTTTACCAACCACAGATGTTAGGCTAACTGGTCTATAGTTTCCAGCCTTTTGTCTACTTCCCTTTATAAATAAGGGCATTACATTAGCAGTTTTCCAATCTGCTGAGACCTTTCCTGAATCCAGGGAGTTTTGGAAAATTACCACTAATGCATCCACAATCCCTACCGCTACTTCTCTCAAGACCCTAGGATGTAAGCCATCAGGTCCAGGGGATTTATCTGCCTTTAGTCCCATTATCTTACCGAGTACCATCTCCTTAGTGATTTTAATCGTGTTTAGCTCCTCCCCCCCCCCCCCCATAGCCCCCTGTTTGTCCAGTGTTGGGATATTTTTAGTGTCCTCTACTGTAAAGACTGATACAAAATATTTGTTCAGCGTTTTTGCCATCTCCATGTTCCCCACCACTAATTTCCCGGTCTCGTCCTCTAAGGGACCAACATTCACTTTAGCCACCCTTTTTCTTTTAATATAACTGTAGAAACTCTTGCTATCTGTTTTTATATTTTTTGCTAGTTTACTTTCATAATCTATCTTCCCTTTCTTAATTAATCTTTTAGTTATTTTTTGCTGGCTTTTAAATGCTTCCCAATCTTCTATCCTCCCACTAGATATGGCTACTTTATATGCTCTTGTTTTCAGTCGGATACTATCCTTTATTACTTTACTTAGCCACGGATGGCTGTCTTTTCTTTTACGCCCCTTTTTCCTCAGTGGAATATATTTATCTTGAAAGTTGCAAAATATCTCCTTGAATGTACACCACTGCTCATGTACCATCTTACACTTTAATCTATTTTCCCAGTCCACTTTAGTCAACTCTGCTCTCATACCTTCATAGTCTCCTTTATTTAAGCTTAGTACGCTGGTTTGAGATCCAACTCTCTCACCCTCCAACTGAATTTGGAATTCAACCATGTTATGGTCACTCATTCCAAGGGGATCCTTTAATAGGACATTTTTTAATTAATCCTGTCTCATTACACAGGACCAGATCTAAGATTGCCTGCCCCCTGGTTGGTTCAGTAACATACTGCTCAAGGAACCCGTCCCTAATGCACTCTATGAACTTTTCCTCAAGGCTGCCCTGCCCAATTTGATTTGTCCAGTCAGTATGAAAGTTAAAATCCCCCATGATTATAGCTGTTCCCTTATTACAAGCCCCAACTATTTCCTGATTTATACTCCGACCAACAGAGTTGCAGCTGTTAGGAGGCCTATAGACTATGCCCGCTAGTGACTTTTTCCCCTTATTATTCCTTATCTCCACCCAAACTGTTTCACTATCCTGATCCTTTGACCCAATATCATTTCTCACTATTGCAGTGATTCCATCCTTTATTAACATAGCCACCCCACCTCCCTTTCCTTCCTGTCTGTCCCTCCTAATTGTCAAATACCCCTAGATGTTTAGTTCCCAGTCATGGTCACCTTGCAGCCATGTTTCTGTAATGGCCACCAGATCATACCCATGTGTAGTTATTTGTACCGTCAACTCGTCAGTTTTGTTAGGAATGCTGCATGCATTCAGATAAAGAACTTTTAAATATGTTTTGTGACAACTTATTCCTGCTTTTACCCCCTTTACTACTTTACCTTTATACATTCTGTCCCTTCCTGACACGCTCTGGTTTTTAATTCCCCCACTGCTACCTTGCTCTATTGCCTTCTCCGCTGACATTTTTATTTTTTGCTCTCTTGAAACCTCCCCCCCACTAATTAGTTTAAAGCCCTCTCTAGAGCCCTAGTTATTTGATTCGCCAGGATTCTAGTCTCAGCACTGGCCAAGTGAAGTCCGTCCTAACGGAACAGCTCTCTCCTGTCCCAGTACTGGTGCCAGTGTCCCAAGAAGCAAAACCCATTTCTCCCACACCAGTCTTTGAGCCGCGCATTTAACTCTCTGATTTTATTTACCCTAGCCAAATTTGCTCGTGGCTCAGGTAGTAATCCAGAGATTATTACCCTAGTGGTTCTGTTTTTTAATTTGGCCCCTAGCTGCTCATACTCCCTCAGCAGAACCTCTTTCCTTGTCCTATCTATGTCGTTGGTACCAACATGGACCACGACAACTGGATCCTGCCCCTCCCACTCCAAGTTTCTCTCCAGCCCAGAGGAGATGTCCTGAACCCTGGCACCGGGCAGGCAACACAGCCTTCGGGACTCTCGCTCTCGGCTGCAAAGAACCATATCTATCCCCCTAATGATACTATCCCCTACCACTACAACATTTCTTTTTACTCCCCCCACTTGAATGGCCCCTCGTTCCACGGTGCTGTGGCCAGGTTGCTCATCCTCCCTGCAGTCCCCGCTCCCGTCCCCACGGAGTAAGAGCCTCGAACCTGTTTGACAAGAGCAAGGGCTGCGGCTCCTTCAACACTACCTCCTGGATCCCCGTACCTGCCTCACTCATAGTCACACCCTCCTGTCCCTGACCACGGACTACATCTGAATTAGTTAATCTAATTGGTGTGACTACTTCCTGGAACACAGAGTCCAGGTAACTCTCCCCCTCCCTGATGTGTCGCAGTGTTTGAAGCTCGGACTCCAGCTCATCAACACAGAGCCGGAGTTCCTCGAGCAGCCAACACTTACTGCAAATGTGATCACCGTGAGCATCAATGGTGTCCACCAGCTCCCACATATTGCAGCAGTAACACATCACCTGATCTCCCATTCTATGTAATTAATTAAATTTATTAATATTTTTAAATGATATATTTAAGGGCCCTGGTTTACAAACTGTCCCGCTACACCACAGAGACCTTAAAAACTATAAACCACAGAGTTAAAGTTTTAAAAAGAGAGAAATACTCCCAACCAATCACTTACCTGCTTTTTGGTGACGTCACACCTCGATTACTTTTTACTTCTCTCCCTCTGAGATTGGAGATTGGTAAACCTACCCACGCTCGGGCTTACCTTAAATACTGCCGCCGCTCGAGTTCCCGCTGCTGCCGCACTGAGGCCTACCCGTGCCTCGGGCTTACCTTAAATACTGCCGCCACTCGAGTTCCCGCCGTTGCCACACATGATTGGCCTCCAACAACCACAACCATCTTCCTTTGTGCGAGGTATGACTCCCATTGACTTCAATTTTACTTGGGCTCCTTGATGTCACACTTCGTCAAATGTTTTCTTGATGTCAAGGGCAGTCACTCTCACCTCACTGGAATTCAGCTCTTTTGTCCGTATTTGGACCAAGACTGTAATGAGGTCTGGAGCCGAGTGGTCCTCATGGAAACCAAACTGAGCATTGGTGAGTCGGTTATTGGTGAGTAAGTGCCACTTGATAGCACTGTCGATGACACCTTCCATCACTTTGCTGATGATTGAGAGTAGATTGATGGGGCGATGATTGGCCGGATTGGATTTGTCCTGCTATTTGTGGACAGGACATACCTGGGCAATGCTCCACTTTGTCGGGTAGATGCCAGTGTTGTAGCTGTACTGGAACAGCTTGGCTAGAGGTGCAGCTAGTTCTGGAGCACATGTCTTCAGCAAGATAGCCGGGATGTTGTTGGGGCCCATAGCCTTTGCTGTATCCAGTGTGTTCAGCCGTTTCTTGATATCACGTAGAGTGAATCGAATGGGCTGTAGACGGGCTTCTGTGATAGTGGGGACGTCAGGAGGATGCTGAGATGGATAAGCCACTTGGCACTTCTGGTTGAAGATGGTTGCAAATGTGTTAGCCTAGAAATTCGTCTTGGGCGGTGGTGAAAAACGGACGATATCGGATTGGCCGCCCATTATACGCAGCCCCTGATATTCAGTTCCATTGACGGCAATAAAACTGAATATCAGGCGCTGCGTATAACGGGCGGCCGATCCGATAATGCCCGTTTTTCGCCACCGCCTGAGACGAATTTCTAGCCCCTTGTCTTTTGCACTCCCATGCTGGGCTCGCCATTATTGAGGATGGGGCTGCTCATGGAGCCTCCGCCTCCTGTTAGTTATTTAATTGTCCCCCACCATTCACGACTGTGGAATCATTCAGCTCTGTCTATAGCATGCTTTTGCAGTTGTTTAGCATGCATGTAGTCATGTGTTGTAGCTTCACCAGGTTGCCACTTCATTTTCAGGTACGCCTGGAGCTGCTCCTGGCATGCTTTTCTACACACCTCATTGAACCAGATTTGGTCCTCTGGCTTGATGGTAATGGTAGAGTGAGCGATATGCTGAGCGATGAGGTTACAGATTGTGGTGGAATACAATTCTGCTACTGATGGCCCATGGCGCCTCATGGATGCCCAGTTTTGAGCTGCTGTATCTGTTCTGAATGCATCTTTCCAAATGAAAATATAGGGAGAGAAACTTATACAGTAATGGGAAAAACATTGACGTAATAGTGTGACAAAAACGTGATAACAGCAACTAAGGTATTGTGTACAGGAAGTCTACAGACGTAATGCAGATATAAAATTTATAATACATTATAAATAGCTTTATTTTTTCTCTTTCCATTTATGTAGGAAAATAAAAACTACTCCTGACTTCAAGAAAACTTTTTTTGATTTGGTAAAACTGCTTGAAGGTGAACAATGGAACAAGAGGAAATTCCCAATGAGCACGAGGATGACCCACGAATGGCTTTTTTGCAGAGCTTAACTGTGATGTATTTCAGTATAAAACAAGACAAATGGGCTAAATTTTCTGCATCAGAAGAAAACAAACGCCTGGTGATGGACTTCTTTAATACAGAAGACACAATGATTCTGGTAATCTATATCAACAATGCAGGACAATTAGCTGCAAATTTGGGATTTCCTGCCTTAATTAAAACAAAGGGAATTTACTTTGTGAAAAAGAAAATGGTGCGCATCACTAATGACAATATTAAAGAGGCACTATTAATTGGCGATGTTAGCAAATCACCGGTTGAACAATTATTAGCAGTGGTTGAAGAGGTGAGTGAGAGGAAAAAATAATCAGTTCATAACGTAAGAGAAATTAAAAATGAGAAAATGGCATTCAAATAATTGAAGTTTATCCTACAACAAGTATCCTGTGCCATCATAGAATCCAACTATATTTTGAAGAACTGCAATGTTTTTGGCTGTATTATCCTGTGCAGCAAACTATTTATTATATTTATTGGACTTTGAGTAATATTTTAAAGTTATCTTCTAATTTCCATTCATATTTTCTGGCCCTACTTTGTAGGGTAGCTTTAAAGTAATACTCTGGGTTTACTTTATCTAGCTTTATATTATAATATCTTATACATAATGAACTAATCTGGTTAGACATTTCTAATGAAAAAAAAATCAAGGTACTCTAGGGGAATGTTACAGACAACCAAGTCAGCATAAGAAGGAAAAACAGCATGCTCTATGAAGAGATAGGAGGGGTATGTGAGAAGTGAAACGTTATTTTGATGGATCACTTCAATTAACCAAATGTAAATTGTGAAAACCCAAGTGGTTTAGTATCAGAGTTGGTAAATGTAATGTATGACTGCTTTGTGACCAAGTATATCAAGGAAGCCACAAGAAGCATGGTATTCATAAATGACCCAGAAAATGTACAGAAAAACTGGAATTTGTGGCACCTTCGGGGACAGTGACCACAGAATTGTTCAACATGATCTGGGATTCATAATACCAACAATCTAGAGCTAGGCATATAACTTTAAAAGGGCTAACTTCAAAAAAATGGGGACCAACTTAAGTAGATTAATTGAGGAAAGTTGTTCAGCCACAGTTGAGAAGGAGACAAGTAGAACATCTTTAAAGGCAAAATATTGAGCATGCAGGATAAATACTGGTGAGCTGCAGTGCAATTAGCCATGAGGGAATATGATATAGTGGCGATAACTGAAACCCGGCTCAAAAAAGAGAGGATTGGATGCTTAATATCCTGGGTAGAAGGTATTCGGGAAAGATAGGGAAGGAAAAAAAGGAGTAGCGATTTTCATTAAGGAAAATATTACAATGCTAGAACGAGAGAATAGACTTGAGGATTGAAAGACAGAATCTATTTGGTTAGAGTTAGGAACAATTGAGGAGCTATTATGCTACTTGGTGTATTTTATACGTTGCCAAATAGTGGGAAGGAGATAGAAGAGCAGATTTTCAGGGAAATTATTGAGAGGTGCATGAACTATATTGTACTGATAATGGGAGGCTTTAGCTACCTAATATTGAATGGGATTGTGATTGTGTTAAGGGCAGAGAGGGGGAGTAATTTCTGAAGAGTGTTCAGGAGAACTTTCTTGATCAGTATGTTTCCTGTCCAATGAGGAAGGAGGCATTGCTGGAACAGGTCCTGGGGAATGAATTGAGTCAAGTGGAGAATGTCGCAGTGGAGGAGCATCTCAGAAATAGTGATCATAGTATAAGGTTTAGATTAGTTATGGAGAAGGACAAGGAGCAATCTAGAATAAAAGTACTTAACTGGAGGAGGGCTAATTTCAACGCATTGAGGAGGGAGCTGGCTCAGGTAAATTGGAGTCAAAGACTGGCAGGCAGAAATGTAATGGAGCAATGGATGGCCTTTAAAAAGGGGATGGTCTAGGTACATTTCCACAAGATGGAAAGGGAGGGCAACCAAAGCCAGAGCTCCCTGGATGATGAAGCAGTTAGAAAGTAGGATGAAACAGAAAAAGCGTAACAGATGTCAGCTTGATGATACAAGGCTGAATGTAAAATGTACAGAGGAGGTGAAAAAGGAAATAAGAGGGGCAAAGAGACAGTACGAGAATAGATTGGCGGCTAACATAAAAGGGAATCCAAAGGTCTTCTATAGGTATATTCTTCGAGAAAGGGTTGTCAGAGGAGCGGCGGGGCCAAGTAGGGACCCAAATGGAGATCTTTTGGTAGAGGCAGAAGGCATGGCTGAGGTACTAAATGAGTACTTTACATTGGTGTTTACCAAGGAAGAGGACTTTGCCAAAGCTACGGTAAGCCAGGAGGTTGTTGAGATATTGGATGAGATAAAAATAGATAGAGGAGGTACTAGAAAAGCTGGCAGTACTTAAAGTGGATGAATCACCCAGTCCGGATGGGATGCATCCTAGGTTTCTGAGGGAAGTAAGGGTAGAAATTGAGGAGGTGCTGGCCATAATCTTCCAATCCTCCTTAGCTACAGGGGTGGTCCCAGAGGACCGGAGGATTGCAAATGTTACACCCTTGTTCAAAAAATGGGAGAAGGATAAACCTGGCAATTACAGGTCAGTCAGTTTAACATCGGTGGTGGGGAAGCTTCTAGAAACAATAAGCCGGGAGAAAATTAACAGCCACTTGGAGAATTATGAACTAATAAAGGAGAGCCAGCATGGATTTGTTAATGGCAAATCGTGTTTGACTAACTTGATTGAGTTTTTGATGAGGTAACAGCGAGGGTGGATGAGGGCAGTGCAGTTGATGTGTATGTGGACGTTCAAAAGGCGTTTGATAAAGTGCTGCATAATAAGCTTGTTAGCAAAGTTGAAGCCTATGGGATAAAAGGGGCAGTAGCAGCTTGATACAAAATTGGCTAAGGGATAGAAAACAGAGTGTTATGGTGAAAGGCTGTTTTTCAGACTGGAGGGAGGTATACAATGGTGTTCCCCAGGGTTCAGTACTAGGACCACTGCTGCTTTTGATTTACATTAATTACTTGGACTTGGGGGTACAGGGCACAATTTCAAAATTTGCAGATGACACATAACTTGGAAGTGTAGTAAACAGTGAAGAAGATAGTGATAGACTTCAAGAGAACATAGACAAGTTGGTGGAATGGGTGGACACATGTCTGATGAAATTCAATGCAGAGAAGTGCGAGGTGATACATTTTGGTAGGAAGAATAAGGAGAGGCAATGCAAGCTAAATTATATAATTTTAAAGGGTACAATTTGCAAGAATAGAGAAACCTGGGGGTGTTTGTGCACAAATCTTTGAAGGTGGCAGACAGGCTAATAAAGCAGTTAATAAAGCATATGGGATCCTGGGCTTTATAAATAGAGGCATAGCGTACCAAAGCCAGGAAGTTATGCTGAACCTATATGAAACACTGGTTCATCTTCAGCTGGAGTATTGTGTCCAATTCTGGGTACCACACTTTAGGAAGGACGCGAAGGCTTTGGAGAGGGTACACAAGATATTTACTGGAATAGTCCCAGGGATGAGGGATTGCAGTTACATGGATAGACTGGAGAAGCTGGGGTTGTTAACCTAAGAGCAGAGAAGGTAAGAGGAGATTTGATAGAGGTGTTTAAAATCATGAAGGGTTTAGATTGAGTAAATAAAGAGAAACTGTTTCCAGAGGCTGAAGGGTCGATAACCAGAGGGCACACATTTAAGGTGATTGGCAAAATAACCAGAAGCAACATGAGGAAAAACCTTTTTACGCAATGAGTGGTTAGGATTTGGAATGCACTGCCTGATAGGACGGTGAAAAGAGATTCAATAGTAGCTTTCAACTGGGAATTGGATAAATACTTGAAGGAGAAAAAAATTGCAGGGATATAGGGAAAGAGCCTGGGAGTGGAACTAACTGGATTGCTCGTCAAAAGAGCGGGCACGGACTCAGAGTCATAGTTATAGAGTCATACAGCACAGAAAGACGCCCTTCGGCCCATTGTGTCCACACCAGCCATCAAGCCCTGTCTATTCTAATCCCATTTTCCAGCACTTGGTCCGTAGCCTTGTATGCTATGGCGTTTCAAGTGCTCATCTAAATACTTCTTGAATGTTGTGAGGGTTCCTGCCTCTACCACCCTTTCAGGCAATGAATTCCAGATTCCAACCACCCTCTGGATGAAAAAGTTTTTCCTCAAATCCCCTCTAAACCTCCTGCCCCTTACCTTGAAACTATGCCCTTATTGACCCCTCTACGAAGGGGAAAAGTTCCTTTCTATCTACCCTATCTAGCCCCTCATAATTTTGTACACCTCAGTTAGGTCCCCCCTCAGCCTTCTCTGCTCTAAGGAAAACAACCCCAGCTTGTCCAGTCTCTCTTCATAGCTGAAGCACTCCAGCCCAGGTAACATCCTGTTGAATCTCCTCTGCACCCTCTCCAATGCAATCACATCCCTCCTATAGTGTGGTGACCAGAACTGCACACAGTATTCCAGCTGTGGCCTAACTAGCGTTTTATACAGCTCCATCATAACCTCCCTGCTCTTGCCTTCATTAGCCGAGGCATAGAATATAAGTATCCCATATGCCTTTTTAACCACCGCATCTACCTGTCCTGCTGTCTTCAGGGATCTATGTACATGCACACCAAGGTCCCTCTGATCCTCTGTCTTTCCTAGGGTACTACCATTCATTGTGTATTCCCTTGCCTTGTTTGTCCTCCAAAAATGCATCACCTCACACTTTTCAGGGTTAAATTCCACTCGATGGGCTGAATGGCCTCCTTCTGTTGCTGTACTATTCTATGATTCTGTGACATACTTAGAAGCAGCAAACTAAACCAGTATGACCCTAAATAGATTAATAAACATATCAAAGTGAAATATAGAGAAAAAATGGCTTATAATAATCTTGCATTGATAAGGGAAAATTGCTTCACTTGGATGAATATAGAACACACAGAAACACATTAAAAGGGTGATCAGAGAGGCAAGAAGAGAACTAGAAGCAAGCATAGCTGCAGAGACAAAATAATAGTAAGAAATTCTTTCATTACTTCAACAGTAAGAGGCGAGAACCATAAAATATGCAAATTGGCTCAAAACGAAAGATGAGCACAAGTTAATAAATATTCTGAATTTTTGGCCAGAATTTTCCAGTGTGGTAGCGGGTGCGATCGGAGGCAGGTTGGGTGGGAAAGTTGTTATTTTTGGGAACAGGTTGGGAACCCACTGTCATCCGGTTCCCAAGCACCTTTTCCCCGGCTCGTGTTAGCGCAGACCTGACCTGACCTGACCGACAGAGGCAGGCGACCCAATTTAAATTATTAGTAGCTAGTTGTCAGACCCTTAAGAGTGGTTTTAACCTTACCTTTTAAATTTAACTGGATGGACATGGGAAACACGCTGCTCGGGAACCACGTCTGTCAACCTGAGGCGGGAGTTCATTGGCCGTTGTTCTAGCTGATTAGTTGACAGCATCAAATGTACTATAGCTCCCACCTGACAGATGATCACTTTCCTCAGCAGAAGCTGTTTCTCACTGCATTCTCAGCACAGATTCTGCCGGCTGCAGTCATTCCAGCAAAGAATCTGACCACGATGAGCCCCAACACCAGCCGCACCAGGCACACTAGCAGCACCAACAACACCACCACCAATCTTATCCGCAATCACCTGATGCTGCACAGGACAGAGGGCATCAGCACCTGAGCACATTGCTGCCCGGGAGGCCAGAGATGGCCTTATCATGGCCAGATTTACTTCACTTGACGCTGTACACCCAAATGGCTGCCACATGATGCGCCAGGTTGGCACCACCCAACAACAACACCATAAACCATCCTTGCAAGGACCAAACCATTCCTTTCACGCTCACCACCATTGCTGGAGGTACTGTTATGTCTTACCATTCACGGCAACTCACTAAGCCACTTCCAAAGGTGCACACAAATCTCTCCAAGACTGGAATGTGAAGATTTTTTATGTTTGACAGCATATTAACGAAAACTTTACATAAACATTGGATAAAACACCCAAGTGGCTACCCTTGTGAGTCTACATGTGTGTCATCTTTTTCTTCCACGTGCTTCTACGAGGAGCTAGCCCTGTGGCTTCAGCAGAGGTAGCGACATCTTGCTCACTTCCCTGCTGCCAAGGAGCTGGAGAGCACCTTGCTGCACATCAGTGGTGCCATGAGGACCAACGTCTACACTGACATCCATCCTAGAGAGGTCTATGAGCCTCTGCCATCTATTCTCCATACATAGCTATCTGTTATCCATAGAGACCATGTGCTCCCGTGAGTGACGCATTAGCTGCTCCATGTAGGTGGCCATCCTATCCATGGAGGAGCCTACAGTCGCCACTGCTTGTGACACGGTGCTGCTCATGTTGGAGAAGGACTCCTTCACTCTCTGAACATTTGCAGACATTGTGATCGCAAAACCTGTTCGTGCCCCCCTGCACTTCCTCCTGCAGCTCCAGGATCGCCCTCTTTCTAGATGACCCCCGAGGCTCAGCGTCTGCATGCATCTAAGCAGAGCTAGGAGCGTCCTGCGCCCTCTGGCGAGGACTCTCCACTGCTGTCCCTGTCTCCGCCATCTGCTCTTGCTCACTTGTCAGTTGTGAGACACCAGGGGGTGGAAAATTCAGTTGGTTAGCCCTCCTGTTAGCACCTGGCGGGGACGCTGATGCAGTAGTACCGGGGCGAGGCAAATCCGGCCCCCCTGTTGCGCCGCCGCTACCAGTTACCGGCAGGCAGATCGTGACATCTGCCAAATTAATTTTTGCCCCCTGCCTTAGCGCCTCGCTGTGACAGGGAGAGGAGGCGTCAAGCAGACAGATGCCGGCACCAGGGGCGGTATTTAAAGGCATCCTCAATAATGAGTGGCAGCTGTCCGGTTAGTGCTGTTTCACTGCTTCCTTGCCAGTTTGACATTGTGCAACAGTTTAATTCAGTCATTTAAATGTTTAGTATCAGGAGTGTTGTGGCTACTAACAATTAGTTACATTTATTCTCACAACATATCAAAGTGCTACACTTGGTTACATTAATGGGGGCTGTACTGGCAGTCAACCTTGCCTTCCAGGATCTATGGCGGAGGCAGCGAGAAAGATTGGAACATGTGGCCAGAGGGAGGAGAAGGGCCATGAGGACTCTCAACAGGATGCCTTACCCTCTGAGGGTATTCCGAGAGCATTTCTACCTCCAAATAAGCGAGGAGCAGTGTATTAGTAGGCTCCGCTTCAGCAAGGAGGTGGTCACTGAACTTTGCCACCTGCTGCAACCAGACCTCGAGCCTCAGATCAGGGCGCTTCCGGCTCAGTGGCAGTCAAGATCACCATGGCCCTCAATTTTTTCGCCAACAGATCCTTCATATAATGAGAGCCATGCTGCCACCAGGAACGTCAACGAGCAGACCATCGGTGTGCTTAAGCAACGGTTCCACTGCCTTGACTGCTCGGGAGGAGCCCTCCAGTACTCGACAGAGCGGGTCTCCCATTTCGTGGTGGTCTGCTGCATGGTCCATAACTTGGCCATCTTGAGGGCCCAGCCCTTACCACCAGTAATTGCAGGACCACCTCAGGAGGAGGAAGAGGGAGAGGAGGTAGCCACTCAATTGGCTCATCAGACTGTGGTTCAAATAAATTAAACCCTGGATCCCCGTTGCTCACCACATTCCCATCATTCCATCCGTCACACGCCATATCACAGCGCTAAGCTGAAATGAGAGAGAGCCCACAAAGTAATCCAAACTGAATTAATAAATATCAATAATCAGTGAATACATATTTACAACAAAAAGATTAACTATTCAGCCTGTCGTTACTGTGCCTTTTCCTACTCTAGTGCTCCTACGAAGTGTTGGCCCTGTGGCTGCAGCACAGCTGGTGGAAGGCTGCTGACTGTCCATGCGGGAGACTTCAGATGGCCTTGCAGGACACCCTCGACTAGCTCTGGGCCTGGAAGGGTCGGCCGTAGACTGTACCAGTTCAGAATGGGCGGCAGCAGTCTGGGCTGGCTGGATGACAGGTAGCGACAAGGGCAATGGCGGAGTGGCATTGGTGGGAGCAGGAATGCTGTCATCCTGAGAGAGGAGAGCGCTCCACTCCCCCGGGGCAGCACCTCAGCATCCTTAGCAATCTGTTGGAGCACAGATTGCTGGCCTGCTGCGACACCTTGAAAGCCCAGGTCGACAGTGGTAGACCTAGCCACGATGGCAGCAGTCAGAGCTTGCGTGGGATCAAGCTCAGATTGCATGAGAGCAGTCTGAGATTGGATGCCACCAAGCATAGACTGCATTTTAGCACTAAGACGTTACGTCGCTTCCGCCTGTGCTGCAATGGAAGCTGCCAGATCACCCATCACATGCGGCATCAGGTTGGGTCACCACGGTCTCTCTGGGAGTCTACCATCCTTTGCAGACTGGAAATGATGGGCTCCTTGGTGTGCATAGAGCCTTGTGCAATGTTGGAGGCGGACTCTTCCACAATTCTTATCATTGCTGAGAGGCTCTCGGGTGCCCTTGCCATTGCACCTATCATCTCCGTGTGCATGCCCATCACCCTTCTTCTAAAGGCCTCCCCGTCGAGGTCCTCCGGTGAAGCCCGCTCGTTCCCGGTGCCTCACCCTGTGCTATTATACTAGCCTCTAAAGAATACGTAGTGCCAGTATTTGAGCTGGTGCCTGCGGGTGAGATATGCAGTGACGCCGTGTCTTCTTCCTCCTCCTCTTCTCCTGCCTCGCTCTCAACGGTGCCCTCAGGGACAGGCTCCTCAGGTGCTTGCTGATTATCTGATAGCATAAAGGCACGAGAATTGGGTTGTGAGGGAAGGGGGGCAGGGAGGGAGACAGCATGAAAAGTGGAAAGTGCAGAATGCTTGTAGGGTGAGGAGGAAGTGGGATATGAGAAGAAGGAGTAGGGATGAACATACCGTTATTGTCCCCAAGGGGGCCAACTTCACTGGTGGCAATGGTGCCCACCATCTGGTGCCCAATAATCTGCAGCACTCGAGTCTCCAGCTCAGACAGTGGTTGGGTGTCGGCTTGTCCCCTGCTTGTGCGCTCCTGCTCCCTCTTGTTATGCGTCACCTTTGCCTGCAGGAGAAAGGAAAGTGTGTGAGTGAGTGTGGAGCAATGTGTTTGGGTGATGTGCCTGCCATAGTTGAATAGCTGTCATTGTGCGCAAGGTGTCAGATGTGCATGTGAGTGTTGGTAGGTAGAGATTGTTGGTGGGTGAGTGCTGGGGGTGTGGTGCTTTGGGCACTGTAAAGATTGTGGTATAGATTGTGGTATGTAGCATTTGTTGAAGGATTGACTCACCCTGACCACCTGAGTAAGGTTGTTAAATTTCTTCTTGCACTGTGTGGGGCTCCTGGGGACCACAGTGCTGCCTGAGATGTGCTGGGCTACCTCCCTCCACATGGTGCGGAAGACTTGCGGTGAGGGCCTCCTGCCACTTGCTGGGTACAGCACCGCCCTCTGTCTCTCCAACGCCTCCAATGCCTCATCACTGAATCTGCGGGCTCGCTCCCTGGGGCGTGGATGTGCTATCAGTGCAGTTTCGTGAGTCATCCTGCTGCTGCTACTTGGCCTGCTTGTGCTTGCTGAGGCAGCTGCACGGTCAGCAATGCTGAGAATGAGGTTCTGCAGCATCAGTGAACCTCCCCTTTAAGAACTGGAAAGAGCCTGTGGCAATGATGACTTGTGATTAGACTGCATCAGATATTGGTCAGCGCTTTTGAGTTTAACACCACAGAGCTAGACCATTAGCGCTTGATTTAGCGCTCCCAATACTTTTTTTGTGCAATGAGACTGAATTTTGCGTGCAGTCTGAATCATTAGCACCTGTCGCTAATTCTCAAATTTTTCTAAAGTTAGCGCCCATTCCTGGGCTACAATGAATTTCTCCCCCCAGGTGACAACACTACTCTATCTTGCGTGGCACCCATTGAGGTGTGCGTATCTGTGCTGGTGGTGATGGTGCACCTTCAGAGACTGGAGGCTTCTCTGAGGAGTTGTCTTCTTCCTCCTGGACAGTGGGGTGGGGGGTGGGGTGGCTCTTGATGGATCTGTGGGAGAGTAAAGAGATGAGTTTGATATGTCATATGAAGAATGGGTACAGATAGCATTATACACTGCTGACATCAGGGCCCATATGAGTGACTGATGTATGCTATGTAGTTGTATGATATGTAATTCTGTCACCAGGTTGCTGTCTCCAGCATATATTTCTGAAGCCGCCTCCTCTACTGTTGTAAGGTTTGCAAATGATGGAGGGCTACCGCTGGTTCTCCCCCTCTCTTATTGTGGGCTCTCTTTTCCTGCAAAGAGGGAAAGAAGGGAAGGTTGAGTGAGAGTGATGGAATGAGTGTAAGGAATGAATGGGTTAGATCTTTAGAGGGTGATTATGATGGAGTCGGGTGCCAAAGCCAAGTGGCCACCTTGTGTGTTGTTAATTGGTATGAATGCACTAGGATGGGGGTGAGTGTGAGGGGTGGCTAGTCATATGGGGATGTGATAAAGTGCAACAACAACAGCTTGTATTTGTATAGTGCCTTTAACGTAGTAAAACGTCCCAAGGTGCTTCAGAGGAGTATTATAAGACAAAAAATTTGACACGAGCCACATAATGGAGAAATCAGGGCAGGTGACCAAAAGCTTGGTCAAAGAGGTAGGTTTTAAGGAGCGTCTTAAAAGAGGAAAGAGAGGCAGAGAGGCGGAGGTCAACAAGCAAAGGGGTGATGGGTGAACAGGACTTGGTGCGAGTTAGGACACGGGCAGCCGAGTTTTGGATGACCTCAAGTTTACGTAAGGTAGAATGTCGGAGGCCAGCCAGGAGTGCGATGGAATAGTCAAATCTAGAGGTAACAAAGGCACGAATGAGGGCTTCAGCAGTGGATGAGCTGAGGCAGGGGCTGAGACAGGCGATGTTGCAGAATTGGAAATAGAGAGAGGGATGTAGATAGAGAGGGATGGGTGGGCGTGCAAGGTATGTTGGTGTGAGTAAGGATGTCCAGGGGTAGGGTTGGGAAGGCAGAGTGATGGGGATGTGATGAGAGGCACAGCAGGATGAAGGTGAGTGTGGCTTTGTACTCACGTTTCCTGATCTAATGTGATCATTGAAACATTTGCGGCACTGCACCCAGGTCCTCCTGACCACATCCCTGCTGGTGAATTCCTCTGCAATCTCCAACCAGGCTGTTTTGGTCTCCTGGCGAGGTCTCTTCCCATCCATTGGCAGGGAAGAGGATCTCCCTGCATGCTCTGACTCCCTCCATAAGCATATGGAGGGAGTCATCGGAGAACCTGGGTACAGCCCTCTGCCTCTGTGCAGTCATTGTCAGTGTTTGCAGCACTCCAATGCTGTAGATTCTGAGAGTATGATAATGTCAGGTTGTTGCTTGGCTAGTCTGTGGGACAGCTCTCCCAATTTGTGCACAAGTCCCTAGATGTTCGTGAGGAGGACTTTGTAGGGTTGACTGGGCTGGGTGTGCCTTTTTCCTGTCCGAATCCGGTGCCTAGGTCGAGACCGGGTGCTCCATCCAGATTTATTCTTGTGGGCCTAGAAATTGGACCACTTACCACCGCGATCATGGCGAAAAATGGCGGCCGACACTAGCGTCCTTCTCTGGTGCGGAACTCAGCTGCTGCCATTTTGGTGAGGGCCTTAGCCCATGAAATGTAAATTCAGCGCTGGTTTCTAAGCTCGCTATGAAAACCCAGCGTTCAGCAGACTGACAGAGATGCTGTCAACACCTCTTAAAGAGACACAGACATCTTTAAGGTAAGTTTGCATTTAAGCTTCTGGAATGTTTGTTTTATTTTATTGAAGTAGTGGCTTGGTGCAATACATGTTAAAGTTTTTTAACTGTGCAGGGAGAGCTGCTGGATGCTTGCAAGGCCTTGGATGGTAAAGGAAGGCCTCTGAGAAGACAGAACATTCTGGAAATACTCAGCAGGTCAGGCAGCATCCGTGGAGAGAGAAACAGAGTTCACATCTCGGGTCAAGATGCTGCCTGGCCTGCTGAGTATTTCCAGCATTTATGCTTTTATTTCAGATTGACAGCATTCGCTCGCAGAGGGAAGAGGAGGAAGCAGAAGGAAGGATGCAACCCAGACAGCCACTTGCTGGCCGGGATATCCGGGATGGAAGCATCCGTCTGCGGTAACAGTGACCACAACCCCAGTTCCCCTTTCAACATTTGTCCCACACCTTACCTTCCCTGTTACTGACCATCACAGCATCCTCTTGGCCACAATGCTGAAATAAAAACCACCACAAACCAAACTTTCCAGTCCAACTTTATACATCTATCCATCCAATATTACATCAAGAGATCAACTCATCACCCGTATTCATTCCCTTAGTGACTGTCTTGTTTGTGTTTTTGACTATCCCACTGATGTTACACAGTGCTACCCCAGTGGCTGCAGCATAGCTGGTGGAAGGCTTCTTACTTTCAGTGGGGGACACTGCAAATGGCCTTGCTGGTCGATTTTGAGGAGCTGATGGCTGCGAATGTCAAATCGAGTGATGGTGTTTCTTCTTCCTCTTCTTCTTCACTCTCCTCTCCCTCTTCTTGGTCAACCACTGGCTGGGCAGGCTGCATTTCATGGGTGTGTGAAATGAGTAAGGCGCAAGGGTGGAAATATGATGATGGGAGGGAGGAAAGGCAAGAGGTGCATGTGAGAAGGAGGATAACGTATGAGGATACCAGTATCTTGTATCCTTTCAGCCCCGTTGCTGGCCAAGGGCTCAGCCATGCCCCTGTCAAGAATGGCCAATACAGTCTCCTCCAAGAGGGTGAGGTGAAGCTAGGAATTGGAGATGTGCCTCATGTTTGATACAGATTGTTGGTAGGTGAGTGATTGGGGTGGAGTGGAGTTGTACATTGAGAAGTGTGTGAGGCTAGTGGTGCAGTTGGTAGGAGACAGCTTTTGAAGATGCATTCACTGACCTTGACCAGTGGTTCGAGGTCATGAAGCTTCTTTGGGCACTGGAGCCAGGTCACGGGTGCGACACTGCTAGCGGTGACGTCCTCAGTCATGTGGTCCCACATCTTTTCTTTCTGGAGGGCCTCCTGGCCCCTGTCGGTACAGGACCTCTCTTGCAGTGTTGACCCTCTGCACAAAGCTGGAGTGCTGCATGCGAGACCCTGGGTGCCCCTTCTCTGGCTTGCTGAGCCATTTGTGTTTGTGCTGAAGCACTTTTCCATTTTGTTAGGCACGCAAGGCTCTTGGCTTTAAGAGCTGAAGACTCACATTTGGGAATTCTTTTATTTTTTTTTCAGAAGGCAGTTGAGCTGTAAGGGCTAAAAACGGCATATTTTTGAATAATTTTAATTTTTTTTCATTTCAGAAGACATTGCCCTTTTAAGAAACCGACAATGCTTTCTGAAATGACAGCTTTGCGCCAGACCCAATGCCACCAGGATGGCGTTGCACAGTCAGTTAAGCGCTGGGCTAATGTTAATTAGACCCCAGCACCAAGTTTTTGGTCGTGCCAGCGCCACCATTTTCGGCAGCCGTTAACACTGGCAGCTATTTATGCTCCACTTGAGACTCCTCTCGTCTTTCCTCATCTAACTCTATCAGCATAACCTTCTATTCCCTTTTCCCTCATATGCTTATCTAGCCTCCCCTTAAATGTACCTATACTATTCGCTTCAACCACTCCCTGTGGTAATGAGTTCCACATTCTCAACACTCTCTGGGTAAAGAATTTTCTCCTGAATTCGCTATTTGATTTCTTGGTGACTATTTTATATTGATGGCCTCTAGTTTTGCTCTTCCCCACAAGTGAAAACACAATGGGGGCAAAATTTGGTTGCTTTGCACCTCCCGTTAGCATCCTAAGAGGGTGCTAACGGGGCACAAAACAACTAGCGCCCAGACGCGGCGTCGCTAATGCCTCCTGCGAAATTCAGCGGGAGGTTAGCAGCGATGATAGCCGTTAGCACCCTGTGGCGCTGCGCCTCCGGTGATGATGTCATCACCCTGCGCAGCGCGTTGCTCACGCCCTGGCCGCAATCTTCGGTTGCGCCCCCTGACGTACCGCCGGATGCTATGTTTGACAGGGTTAGGGGGACGTATGTGCGGCCGGGGCGGCGATAATTAAAGGGGAGGTGCCGGGCGGCCATTTTATTTGCTGGCCGCCTGCCAGCACCTGCCCCCTCTGCCGTCCCCTACCTCCTCTGCAATCCCCTCGCGGAGTGCCGGGCTCTTTTGCCGGCACCCTGCTTCCACTGAAGGGGAGGAAGGCCTGCGACGTCCGCGCTGCGACATGTAGCGCCGCAATATTCCCTGGTAGTGCCCCAAGAAGGAGGGAAAGCGCTTCCAGTAGCCCCGGCGAAGTTAGCGCCCCAAAGGGGGCGCAACCGAATTTTTGCCCATATGTGTCTACTGGATCAAAACCTTTCATAATTTTAAAGACCTCTATTAGGTCGCCCCTCAGCCTTCTCTTTTCAAGAGATCCAGCCTGTTATCCTTTCCTGATAGGTATACCCTCGCATTTCTGGTATAATCCTTTAAAATCATTCTTGCACCCTCTCCAGTGCCTCTATATCCTTACTAGCAGGGGAGCCCGGTGTTGCCAGGGCAATTTTGGGCCGCGCGGTCTCCGTGCCCCTGTGTGTCCCCCCTCTCTGTCCCTCTCCCTGTGCTGTCCTCTCCCTGCCTCCCTCCTTCCTCCTTCCCCCCTCACCCCCCCTCCCCTCCTTCCCCCCTCACCTCCCCTCCCCTCTCCCTGCCTAGCGCCTGAGGCCCGGTGCCGTTCTGATAGCGGCCGTGCGGGGCCTAGCGCTTGAGGCGCTGTCGGGCGGAGACGGACCCAAGCTGAGCTCCCTCGCGGATCGCGCGGCTGATGGGCGGCCGCTGCCGCTCCCCCGACCGCTGTGTGTGTCGGGCCGAGCGGTTGCGAGGCACGGCCCGAGTGAGCCCAACTTACCTGCCGGTGCGGCGGGGTAGGAGCGGGATCGGGAGCCGCAATGTGGGGGTTGCTGTGGGGATGGAGCTCCCCCGCGGGTGGCGCAGTTGACGGTCGGCCGCTGCCGATGACCCGCCCGCTGCGTGGAAACTCACCTGCCACTGCTGGAGTCGGAATGTGGGGGTTTGTTTGGCTGGTGGTGTCCCTGTGGGGATGAAAAAAATGGTGGCGAAGTTTAGGGAGACTGGAGCATTAGATCCCGCCTGTGAAGCACCGATTGGTCAAGCATCAGGTGAGTGAACTGCAGGATTGGTCAAGCAGCACATCATTCAACGCTAATGAGAGGTAGGATTGGTGAAGCGCTAATAAGTGGATTTTTGAGTAATTTTGAACATTTTTTGTACACTGTCCAAACAATTTTTTTGTGACTAAAAAGTAAATACGCCTACAAGAGTCCCCTAATGATGAGCTTTCTTTTGATATAACATGTGTAGGTATACTCTATAACTTTTGATTGTATAGCCGGACAGACAGACATACCATTTTATATATATATATATATTATTATAATATTTTAAGAAAATGCAAATGATAATGTGAGAGTATGATCAGCTTATGTATTGTGTGGAAGCAAGAATCATGTTCCCTACATCTTAACATCAAAACGTCCTAAAGGGAAGCCATCAATTTATGAGTTTCTCAGACAATTGTTGCCAAATGTGGCCCACTTCAGTGGTATGTGAACAATACCTTGAATTAAACGAATGCAGAGGACCATACTAAGTAGATAATCTTTTTCTAAACATTTAAATGTTAACCTTGTGGTAACGTATTGCTGAGTATGCTATACTACTTATTTTATATTGTATTTCCAAGAATTGCCCAGCAGGAACTAATTTTTTTTAGGAATAACACATTGTGGAGCACCTGGGCCAGTGACAACTGAAATAATGGGCTGGATTTTAACTTGATGATGCGCTGGGAATGTGGGGGTGGGGGGGGGGGGGGGGCGGGGAGGGATCCGGTAGCACGTGGGAAACCCAGAAGTAAATGCAACGCGTCTGTCAATGGCATTTTAACCCAGCCACTGCATTACCATATTATTTCTGGGTTTCCCAACCATTTAGGTTGAGCAGGCTTGATGACAACTCGCATGAGTCGATTTCAACAACAGTATTTAAAGGGACATTCCAAACGTTAAATTTGATGGATTCTGGAGTTGGGAGTAGAACACAACGAATTGACAGAATGGAGTGCACACATTCAAAGGCTGCACCTCGTTTTAATGATGCCTCCCTGGACCTGATGCTGGGGGCTATAAGGGCCTGCAGGGACATACTGTTCCCTACTGACGGGAGGAAGAAGCCTGCCAATTAAACCAAGAAGGCGTGGCTGGAGGAGCGGAGGAGGTCAGCAGCAGGAGTGTGGTGCCATGTTCTTGGATTCAATGCCGAAAGCAGTTTACTGGCTTAAGCAGGGCAGCAAAGGTGAGTACAGTGGCACATTCAACTACATCCTGATGTGTGTATCTCACCAACCCCCTCACTCTGCCTTTTCAAGCCTACTCCAGCACATCACTCCTCACAGGTGCACCCATCCCTCACTGTCTATGCACTTCCTCACATCTCCATCTGTCTATCCACCACTAACACTCACCTTCATCTTTATGCAATATCATGCCTCGCCCTCATAGTCACCCTCAACAAATGCTCTCCATCCATCCATTCAACACGTGCCATTACTCTCACTCGGAGGTCTCTTCTTTCCCTCCTTGCAGGAGAAGAGAGCATAGAACACGAGGGAGAGGCAGCGAACCAGAGGTGGCCCTCCAGCCATCTCACAACTGACAGCTGCAGAAGAGGAGGCGCTGGACATCAGTGGAGTCTCGGTGTGCTTGGCCGTCGGAGATGGGGGCCTCCCAGCTACCTGGTGACATAATTAAATACACGTGGCATACAACACTCAGTCATATTGACTTGATGTCAGCAGCGAATTGAAATATGATCATGTGCATAATGATCACTTAAAACATTCATACCTTGACAGTTCTAATTAATATCTTTATTCTACACAAGGCCTTCAAGCGTCCCACAGGAGGTGGTACAGGAGGATGACGACGACGACTCCCCAGAGGGAGGTCACTCACTCTGAGGCTGCACCGTCACAGGACTCATGCAGACCATGCACCAGCTCAGATAGTCACACTTAGGTGGGATCAGTAAGGAAGACAGTTGGGTTTTCACCTGGTGACTCGCACATCACAAGTGAGCAAGAGCAGATGGTGGAGACAAGGACAGTAGTGGAGAGTCTGCATCGGAGGCCACAGGACGCTCCAAGCTCTGCTCAGCTGGACACAAATGCTGAACCTCGGGGGCCATCGACAAAGAGGATACTTTTGGAGCAGCAGCAAAGAATGTGCGATGTACTGGCAGGCTTACCAGCTGCACTGTGCACGCTTACAGAGAGATTGGAGGAGTCCATCTCAAGCATGAGTGGCATGATGTCGCAGGCCTTTATGATGATGTCTTCGTCCATGAAAAGAGTGGCCACTTGCATGGAGCATCAAATGCGGCAATCAAACGAGTGCATGCAGGCCCTCACCAATGGCTTGCATGCAATGAATGCCACCTCAAATAGGATTCAAGAAACCCTAGCCTTGACTGTTCATTGCCCTATTGATCTGCAGCAATGTACTCTCCAGCTCATTGCTAGCAGGAAAATGCGGGTGGGCCATGAGAAGGATGATGGTGAAAGGCAACATGGAAGTGGGGACTTGGCTCGAAGCGCTTCCACTACTCACCCATTGACCCCCCCCCCCAACCCCAATCAGTGCCCCACATTCTGTCTTGTGGCCTGATGGCTGAGTCTACCCCTGCACAGGTGCAGGTGGAACAGTCTTTGGCAGGATCCTCACTGGCTCCAAAACCCAGAGGATGTCCGCCAAAAGTGTCTAACCAGTCACAGCAGGGGACTGAGCATGCCTCTACCTCTGCTGAAGCCACAGGGGTTGCACCACGTAGAAGTGCTAGGAAGAGGAAGAGTAAAGATTTGTAGTTGCACAAGAGTATGCACATGGGTATGTTACACAATGTTAGATTGGTAAGTTTCTGTTTTATTTTAGAGCCACATAAATATTATTTGTTTCCACCACTTTCCTGTATTGATCATTTTTGGTTGCTGGCTTGCAAGTGGCCTTTCCACTTGTGATGAATGGTAAGACAATAATTGATGCTGAGCAATGGGCAGCTGTAAAAGGGAAGGGGTGGGGGTGAAGTGGCTTTTGCATGTGGCTGTCAGATGGGTGGACTGGTGGAACCTAAGGGAACCTTGCAATAATGAGTGCATCCTGGGCAGCAATGTGCGCCACTACCTTGGCCGCATCATGTTCTGCCTCCTCCTCCTCGGAATCGTCTAACGAGGCTCTGTGCTCTGCGCCTTGTTCCTCCTGCAGGTCCAAACCTCACTGCTGTGCAATGTTGTACAGAGCACAGCACACCACGACTATTCTGAAGACCCTGGGTGGTGTGCCTCCAGATCTGCCTGAAGCGCATCTTCAGCATGCTGATGGCTTGTTCAGTGACACATCTAGTTGTCATAGGGCTTTCATTGTATCAATCCTGGGCCTCATTGGTTGGGTTCCTCACGGGTGTCATCCACCGCATTTTAAGTGTGTATCCCTTGACTCCAAGTAGCCAGCCGTTAAGTCTACTTCGAGGTGCGAAGAGATCAGGGAAGGTGGACTGCCGCAGGACGAAAGCATCATGGTAGCTGCCTGGGAATCTTGCGCACACCTGCATAAACATCTTTTTGTGGTTGCACACCAGCTGCACATTGATGGAGTGGAAGCCCTTGTGGTTGATCGCTAAGTCATCTGGGGATGCCTTAATTGCCACATGCGCGCAGTCGATGATGCCCTGCACCTGTGGGAAGCCAGCTAGAGCCGCAAACCCGAGTGTCTGCTCACTCTGGTTGGCATCATCGGTGGCAAAGTTGACATAATTGCCTGCCCTGGCAAACAAGCCATCAGTCACCTGTCTTATGCATTTGTGGGCTGCCGACTGTGAGATCCTGCAAATGTCTCTGGCAGAGCCCTGGACGGAGGCAGAGGCAAAGAAGGTGACTTTGACAGCCACTGATAAAGCGTGGCCACCAGGTCCACTTGGCAGCAGGTCTTGTTTCAGTAGGCTACAAATGTCTGCCACCACCTGACGTGAGACCCTGAGCCTCCAGAGACACTGGTGTTCTGACATGTCAAGGAAGCTCATCCTCTGCCTGTACTTCCTGTGTTGCGGGTATGGCCTCCTGCAAGCTGCACTTCTACATAAGAAACAACTTCTCTGCTCATCGCCTCTCTCCTGTGGAACGGCAGATCTGTGAGGTGCAGGCTTTTGGTGCTCCTGCTGCTGGTGCCCTTCCTGCTGGTGCTGTTAATGCTGCTGGTCATCTTGGTCCTCATCTGAGGTCCAAAGTAAAACAGCAGAAGCGGCACCCCTGCTGAGCTGATAGATCACAGTTCCAAAGTGGAGATCAAATGTACAATCTCCAAAGTTGTGAAAGTCACCTCCAAGGTTGTGAAAGTTACTCCAGATTGCGAAAGTAACCTCTCAGCACAAGAACTGTGAACAAAGCCATTAATCTGGCTTTCCTTAAAACCTATTGTTGATCCTTTCCCTCCAGTATATATTATCATATAAATTGGGATTCCAATTGTAAAGTTAATTGTGCGAGTTCCAGGAAGCCCGGGAAACCCGTACATCCACAGTTAAATTCTGAAAGCCATGTTAATATCACTGTTAATGAGTGATTAACGTGTTGAAATTGACAACCTGCCTCTCCTGAGAGGATTGCTCTGACGCAGCCTAACTCGCTGCAGTTAAATGCGGATGTCGACGGGTTGGAGCCGGCTTCCCGATGTGCTGTCAATTTCAGCGCTTTTAACCTCCCCACCTGCTCCCAAACCTATTATGTCCGTGTGTAATTGAGACACGGACTGCAAGAGCTGGTTACAACAGGTGTTTACTGAGTGGAGACAAAACTGGAACTACTATGCAAAGTTACTACACAGGCTTATATACAGGGGTGGTCACTACTGGTACTGCAGTATACAGGGGCTGCAGAATATAGTTCCTTCTGCAAAGTACATACATTACAATTCCTCTCCTTTTAGCTAAACAGTACATAACATTCGATTAATAAGTAAATAACATATTTACAATTACAGTTGTCATATACATTAGCTGAAGTTAAGCAATTATAAGTTCAGTCTTTGAGGAGGCTTCCTGATTCTGTCTGGATAACGCCTCTTTGGGGTATCCGGTTCTTCTGGCAAAGTTGATTCGGGATCAACGTCGTTGTTTGGTTCGTCTGCTTCCAATATCACCGATTCTGAGGTAGATGCAATTGATACTTCGGTTTCATCACCAGGTGTATCGGATCGTGGTGTGGAATTGACGTTTTCCAGTGACTCTAGAATCTGGTCAGCATGGCGTCTTACAATGCTCTCTCCAACGCCCACGGTATACATTAGAGGTCCTTGCCGTGTGCAGATCATTCCTGGCTGCCATTTCTCTGTGCGGTAGTCCCGGGCCAAAACTGGTTGACCTATCTTGAAACTCCTGGTTGGCCTTTCATTCATATTCTGAAACTGCCTGTTCTCCACATCTCTTCTGATGTTTGGCTTAACCAAATCCAAGCGGCATCTTAGTCTTCGATTGAAGAACATCATGGCTGGAGTTTGGTTGGTAACCGCATGTGTCGCATTCCGGTAGGCAAACAAGAAGTTATCCACCTTGTGTTGTAGGGGTATGTCTTCATTACACATTGCCTTGATAGCCTTTTTGTTGTCGTTAGTCTTCTTTCCAGACCTGCAAACTCGTGCAATGTGTCTCACCTTTCCGCATTGCCTGCATATTTTGTCCTTGGACCAGCAGTCCTTCTGGTCATGGGTTGTTCTGCCGCAGCGATAACATTTTTCAAATCCCCGTGTCATTTCATGGGTGCCGTATTCCTGTGGCTTTTGCTGTATTTCCGCAGCTCCCCTTGCTGCTGCTTCGTACGATACTGCCAAGCTGAAAGCCTTATCCAGCGTCAGCTCTTTCTCTGAGAGCAACCTCTTCTGGGTTCCTTCACTCAGGAGTCCACAGACAAATTTGTCCCGTAGAGTGTCTGTCAGTCCTGCTCCGAATTGGCAGTGCTTTGATAGCTTGCGTAGTTCCGTAAGGTAATCAGCATTGCTCATCTTTATGCTGATTTCTCCTGTGGAATTTAAATCTTTCTGCTATCAGCAGCGGTGTAGGATTTAGGTGTTCCTGTAGGATATCAACAATTTCGTTAAAACTCTTTGCCATCGGTTTGGCTGGAGTGATCAGGTTCCGCAATAGGCCGTACGTTCTTGTGCCCATTAAGTTTAGTAGTACCGATGCCTTTTTCTCATCGGCTACTTCATTTGCCTTGCAATATACTTCGACTCTTTCCACATACGTGGTCCAGTCTTCTATTGCATTATCGAAGGCAGTGATATTGCCAGTCTTCGGCATCTTGGAAATCTAAGATGGCGCCTCCCGCTCTTTGCCTTCTTCCCCGATTTAACAAAATGCCGCCTCCCGCGCTTTGCCTTCTTCCCCGCTGGATTAAGATGGCGCCTCCCGCGCTTTCTGTCTTCTCCGCCGATGCTAGCGCTGTTGCTGGCGTTTTTATGCCTTGATGGCGACGCCCTATGGTCTTCGCGCACTTCCCCCCCCCCGCGCTGCTGCTACCGCCGCTCTCCGCGGTCCCCGTGGCAAACTGCAGCTCCTCGCGGCTTTCTGCGCTTCTAATTTCTTTTATTTTCCCGTCGTCAGAGCAAACCCTATGGGACACTTTCCTCCCTCTTCTCGGGTCTGTACGCTGCCCGGCTTCGTAGCACCGGCCGCGCCCTGTGTGCTCCACCCTCTCTCTCTCTCTCTCTCTCTCTCCTCTTCCCGACAACGCTGCTCGGCCCCGTTGAAAAGCCACCCGATCGAGCTCTAGCCCGCCGCAGTCCAGGAAGGATCAGTGTACTACCTGCCACCAGCCCGATTAGCTGGAACACCATAGACAGGATAACCAAGCCCCGCTCTCGACAGCCTCTCCTGCAATCTTCAAATCCGATGAATCAGAGGCGGTTGCCCACGGTCGACGCTCGTTTCTTCTGTTCGTTTTTTTTTTCTTCTTCCTTCTGGCCTCGACCTCTGACAACTTCGCTTCAGGGATGGATCCCCATGAGGTGGTGCAGACTGTAGGTAAGTTCGGATCTGCTCGTCGCCAGTATTATGTCCGTGTGTAATTGAGACACGGACTGCAAGAGCTGGTTACAGCAGGTGTTTACTGAGTGGAGACAAAACTGGAACTACTATGCAAAGTTACTACACAGGCTTATATACAGGGGTGGTCACTACTGCTACTGCTACTGCAGTATACAGGGGCGGCAGAATATAGTTCCTTCTGCAAAGTACATACACTACAAAACCCATGCGCTCCTGCAAGTTAAAATTCACCCCATGAAATACATTGCACATTTGTAAATAAGCTGGAAGGTTGGCTAGCATTGTGCCATACTGTAAATTCTGAGTGTGTAAGTTACAACTTCATGCACCTTTTTTGTCTGCTATGAAGCATTTTATAAACTGGTGGAATATGAAACAATATTTACTAAAGGCATCTGTAAAATAGTAGTGCAACTTGTACACTGTATTTTATAGCTTTCATGTTTTGTGTGATTGTAAGTTCTTCAAAACTCATGATGATTCTTGTCTTCCAGGTGGTGTGTACACTTTTCACAAACACTGATAATATGATTAAATGGCCTCAAGTGGTATCAGAAGATGTAGTGAAGCATACACAACAGCTTAAAAATGATGTGTTTGTAGTTGGTGGCCAACTAACGGGGAAAGCGCTCCTTGCTCTTCCAAAAAGTGCAGATGATTTGGAAAATTCAGATGAGTCAGACAGGTATGGCTGCACAAAAGCTTACTAATACTTGCTAACACTTTTTCCATTATATTTATTCAAAGTGCAAAAATATTTCTTATCTCCTTTGGTCTAGCTGTAACATGCATTATTCCCCAATTAGGCGACACAAGCAGATTACCTATTCTGAGCTCTCTTCCTTGATTTGATGTTAAAAGGTGCATGAGAGCCCCAAGCTGACTTGCTTTGATATTCTTTTCCCTCTTTGCAGAAGCACTTTACCTCCACCTCCTGCTGGTGATTTCCCCATCAAGGTCATATAGTGGGAATTGACACACATTCATGTGCTATCTCAAGCCATTTAAAAACTATTATCCATTTCATCTACTCTACATACCACTGAGTACAGGTCAACAACAGGAAGAATCACAAGGCAATTTAAAAAAAAAAATAGATTTTTGATGTTGATGAAGGACATTGACTGAGTCTCCTTTTGTTGGATCATAATCTTCCTTTATGTTGACAGTTTTCCTTGTTGTCAGCTTCAGGTGCTTCTCGTATCAGTTAAGAAGCCTTCATCAAACATAATAGCACAGTTCCATATATGTCTTCAGCATCTATGTTGAAAATCACAGCAAGCAGCTATGGTTTGGCATTTTATCCAGTCCTGTTTAGCTCTGATACTTCAATGTCAGCATTCATTGTTAAAATGAATTCTTCGTCATTCTTTCAACCTCTACGTAAATGTAAATAAATTGGGGTGCTGCTCCATTTAGAAAATTGCTCACTGAGTAAAGCAATACATTTCACAAAAGATGTAAAGGCCTTAGAAAGGGTACAGAGGAGGTTTACCAGGATGTTATCAAGGATGAGGGACTTCAACTATGAGGAGAGGTTGGAAAAGTTAGTACTATTGTAGTAACTTCTTTGGAACAGAGAAGGTTAAGAGGTGACCTAATAAAGGTTTTCAAGATGATGGGAGGTTTTGTTAGAGTGGATAATAGAGTGGAGAATAGATAAAGAAAAACTATTCTCTCTGGTGAGTGGGTCAATAACCAGAGGTCATAGATTTAAAACCATTGGCAAAAGACCTAGAGGGGAGATGAGGAGAATCTTTTTCACTCAGAGAGTTGTCGGAATCTGGAATGCTCTACCTGAAAAGGTGATGGAAGTCGATTCCATAAATAATTTTAAAATAGAGTTGGAAAGATACTTGAGGATAAGGAACTTACAGGGTTATGGACAAAAAGTGGGGTGTGGGACTAAGCATGATTGCTCTTTCAAAGAGCCAGCACAGGCATGGTGGGCCGAATGGCTTTTTCGTTATTCATTCGTGGGATGTGGGCGTCGCTGGCAAGGCCAGCATTTATTGCCCATCCCTAGTTGCCCTTGAGAAGGTGGTGGTGAGCTGCCTTCTTGAACTGCTGCAGTCCGTGTGGGGAAGATATTCCCACAGTGCTGTTAGGGAGGGAGTTCCAGGATTATGACCCAGCGACGATGAAGGAATGGCGATATACTTCCAAGTCAGGATGGTGTGTGACTTGGAGGGGAACTTGGAGGTGGTGGTGTTCCCATGCACCTGCTGGCCTTGTCCTTCTAGGTGGTAGAGGTCGCGGATTTGGGAGGTGCTGCCGAAGAAGCCTTGGCGAGTTGCTCCAGTGCATCTTGTAGATAGTACACACTGTAGCCATGGTATGCTGGTGGTGGAGGGAGTGAATGTTTAAGGTGGGGGATGGGGTGCCAGTCAAGCGGGCTGGTTTGTCTTGGATGGTGTTGAGTTTCTTGAGTGTTGTTGGAGCTGCTCTCATCCAGGCAAGTGGAGAGTATTCCATCACACTCCTGACTTGTCCTTGTAGATGGTGGAAAGGCTTTGGGGAGTCTGGAGGTGAGACACTCGCCGCAGAATACCCAGCCGCCCAGACTGGCAGCTAGTCCTTCAGGACTCGGCCATCTCGGTCAGTAGTGGTGCTACCGACATTGAAGTCCCCCACCCAGAGTACATTCTGTGCCCTTGCTACTCTCAGTGCTTCTTCCAAGTGGTGTTCAACATGGAGGAATACTGATTCATCAGCTGAGGGAAGACGGTAGGTTTCCTTGCCTATGCTTGACCTGAATGTTGAGGACTCCCAGGGCCACTCCTTCCCGACTGTATACCACTGTGCCGCCACCCCTGATGGGTCTGTCCTGCGGGTGAGACAGGACATATGGAGGAGTTTGGGACATTGGCTGAAAGGTATGATTCTGTGAATATGACTATGTCAGGCTGTTGCTTGACTAGTCTGTGGCACAAGTCCCCAGATGTTGGTGAGGAGGACTTTGCAGGGTCGACTGGACATGCCATTGTCGTGTCCGTAGCCGGTGCCGAGGTCGATACCAGGTTTTCACAACTTAGCTTGCTAGGCCATTTCAGAGGGCAGTTAAGAGTCAAACACATTGCTTTGGGTCTGGAGTCACATATTGGCCAGACCAGGTAAGGATGGCAGATTTCTTTCCCTGGAGGATATTGGTGAGCCAGATGAGTTTTTACAGCAATCTGATAGTTTTATTCCAGATTTATTTAATTAACTGAATTTAAATTCCACAGCTGCTGTGGTGGGATTTGAACTTTCATCTCCAAATCATTAGCCCAGCCCAGTTTCTATGATTTCTGTGATTCTAATCTTCCACTCTGCTTTATTGGCAGGTCTCCAGGATTGCATTCTGGTTTGCTATCTACAGCAGTTCATTGTTATTTTTCACCAGAAAAAAATTCTAATTACAGTTATTGATTTATCTCGTACAAGCACAGGATTTATAGAGAGGAATTTCCTCTGAAGTGTTAATTTATTCAAATTCGGATTAGAAGTTTTAATCTTTAAATTTGTTCTTTTTCTCCAGTACTGTCTTCAATAATAGCCAATTACAATCTACTTTCATTGGATGAATCTGATTGACTTCCATTTCAGCTGCCAGCCAATGGTGTCAAAATTTATTGAATACCACAGTTACTTCCTTGTAATTGACACTTGTGATGCTTGTTTGTCTGCCATCATACCATTACTTTTCAAGTGTAAAGTCAACTCCAGGCTTGGTACAATGGCTTGATTGGAGTCATTGGCCAACAATCCTGGCTACAAGAATGTTAGTGCTGAATTTCTCATAGCACAGAGATTCCTTTGTGTGTCTGGTTCAGCACTCCTTAATTCCCACAAGCTCTTTCTGAATAATTTTCTTAAGGATACTTTTAGCATAATGTCTTCAGCCATCCAAAACCTTTCCTAATACGTGACTAAAATGGTTGCTGTATTTTTCTCAGCTATGGCACTAACCCAAGCAAGTCATCTCATAGCACCTCAGTCTAGGTATCTGTATAGAAAATTAGGCAACCACGATGGCATCAAAAAGAAAGGGACTATGGGACCAAGATAAGCGGTTGTTATGCAGAAAGGCAAACATATTTACTTATATCTTAAAAAGAGAAGGATGATGGGGTGAGTGGAGAGAGGACTCCCCATTCCAGGTTGTGTTAACAGCTTGAAACAAAGGGGGAGATTTTGTGAATGGAGGTGCGTTGGTGGCGGGACTGCTGCTTGTCGGGTTTCAGTCCCGTCTCCATCGAGTTGTGGCCAACCCACCTATTTTCCCTTGATTGACCTTGTTAAGCCTGCCCAGCGAGCTTAGCAGGCTAATTAAGGAAAAGCCGGTTGCAGAGCACGTCAACGTATGACGTGTCACCTGTCAAAAATTTTTGACAGATGAATTGTCATCGTTTGACAGCTCTGTGAAGCTGTCAAACAGTGACAATCTCTGCAGTTTGATGAGGTCTTGTTGATGAGGTCTTGCATACAAGACCTCATCAACCTTCTTTCTTTTACAGAATTGAGATGTTTGTTGCATATGAGAATGCAACGGATATCTCTCATCTGCAACACGGAGGTGTGAGACTCTCCGTATAGAAACCGACTGAAGCCTGCAGGAAGAAACAAAGGTAAGTGCACTTTTAAAAACACTTAGGACTTACCTCAGATACTCACCTCTACACCCTGGCACCCATCACTTACCTTCACATCATACTTTTGCACCCCCCGACCTCCGCAGACCCCCTCCCTACTTGTCTCGCTGAGCTGGTGGGTTTTGGAGCCATCGGGAAGCCCTCACTTGTGAGGGCAAAAACGGGATAATCCTATTTTCTGCCTGTTAATAGGCTTTAATCCCTTCCCGCCTCCAAGGAGATGGGACCCGGCGCGGGAAGGCAACCCGCTTCCTGGGAAGATGGCATGGAGGCGGGTTGGGGGCCGGTTTGCCACCCGCCCCCAAATTCTGCCATTTTTCTGGCAGTCCCGCCTCCATACCCGCCTCCACGGGGTTGAGAAAATCGCCCCCAAAGTTCCTGAAACTGCTACATATCAATCAGGCTGTGTGTCCAGGCGATAAGTTAGATACATGAGAGCCAAAGAATGCCTAATGCTCAGCTGGCGTCCTGGGAAACAAACAAGTGTTATCTGCCATGATTGCAGAGGCACTGCTCCTTGGTTAAAGGCAGGTTGAAGTAAATGAAAAAGAAAATCAGGCGGGGTGTAAAATGGGGTGCCGATTTGTAGCTTTCCATTGTGCCCTCCTGCCCAACACCAATTTCACCTGTGGTCTTCTTAGGTTTTTTTTTATCCTGTAGGTTGGAGAAAATTCATATTTTTTTTGGGTGGTTGAGCTGGAATGAAAGAAAAGGAAAGACAATTCCAGAGTTGGGAGTGGGGCTGAAGTCAGCAATTGCTCCTTTGTGGGGTCACAAATTTTTAACAGGGCTGATGTATGCTGGACTTCCACTGCAGAAGTGATCTGGCATAAATTTAATTGAGTTTAAGGGTGCGGTGAAGAAGTTTGCCCTCCCAGTGACAGTCAAATGCAAATGATGGAGTTAGGACGGGATGGTGTAAACGATGCTAAATTTGTTAACTTCCACCTTCTCATCGACCCTTGAGAAAACACGCCACTGTTTAAAAGACCAAGGGGGAGAAATTCGGTTGGTTGCACCACCGATTAACGCCTAAAGAGGCCGAGAAGTGGGGCGTTAGCCAATTTCCGGGCGGGTGCAAGGCTCGCCCCATATTGAGCATGCATTTAGCGCCGGTGCTAAATCTTAGCGCCCGCTCATGGGCGCAGGCTGATTATGATGTCATTTGAGTGCGCAACACCTTTTGGGCGCCCCGGACTGGAAATTCAGTGGCGCCCCCCTCCGTAGCGCCTGGCGCTAATAGTGACAGCTTACCTGGACCTTTCCAAGTCGCTCTTGGGCTGGAGGAGCGTTATTTAAAGGGGACTGGTGTGGTTTAAAAGCGGCAGCCATTTTTGGTGCACAACTTCCTCGAGAGCTACAAAGAGTTGCTGAGCTGCATACAGAGAGCCATTTGACCACTGAGCCAGCGCAGGCAGACGATCTTCAGCCTTCTGACCATCACCTTGCTGTTGGTGAGCCTTGACAACGGGGAACCTTCCTGTGGGCACTTATTATGGGGGCTGCATTGGAGGGGAACCTCCTGCTGCTGAATCATCTGGAAAGGGCACTGAGACGCTGGGAGAGGGGGGCGGGCATGGCCAGACGGAGGAGGGCCAACAGACGTCGCCACAGCAGACCTTATGCTGGCAGGGTTTTCCGACAGCAGTTTTCCTACATGAACATGCCGGAGGAGCAGTGTGTCAGAAGGCTGCGATTTAGGAAGGAGGTGGTGACTGAGCTGTGCCAGCTGCTTCAGCCAGATCTGCAGCCTCAGATAAGGTGCAGGACATCTCTGTCGGTGGCTGAGAAGGTGCCTGCTGGCCTGAACTTCTACGCGAGTGGCTCTTCTCAGGCTGCGCGTCAGAGGCTGATCAGAAGTAGCTTCTAGGCCCCTCTCACGGAATGCTTGCTGCCATTCCAAGAACAGGAATGAAACTGGTCTGATACCCCCAAGCCTGTGAATGGCAAGATGCATGTAAATAGAAGGCATGGCCATTGTAAATGAAGAAAGTGTTTCATTACACAAAATGTGGTTCCTTCAAACATGAGAAAGCTATGGCAACAGAAAGCAAAACTAATACACTGACACATAACTGCCTCTCACACCCGGGAGACTGTCCAAAACATAAATCACATTCCGACCATCTTCCTTGGCCTTGATTCCACTGCGCCAACCAAAGCATCCAATGCCCCATCAGTGAGTCGTTCCGCCCTCTGCCTCACCCTTTCCATGTCTTGCTAGGCTGGTGCGCCACAGGTAGGCTCCCACCGCTTTGAAGGCCTACAAGGCAGTGAGTGTGTCTGGTGATGCCAATTGACCTGCCCCTTTAAGAGCTGGCTGGCGCCAATGTGCCTCAGGGAAAGTGATTATTGAAAGCACCTGCGCTGCGCCCCGCCGCCGCTAAATTGGGTTGCGCCCCCGGGTTAGCGCCTCAAGAGCCTCGTGCAGCGCCTGATTTAGCGCCGCAATCACCCTCAGGGGCGCAACGACCCAATATCGCGCCAGGTGGCGCTAAATCGCAACTGGCGCTAGGCTTTGCGCTTCGCCAGAACTAGCGCCCCAAATGGGGCTATACCCAATTTCTCCCCCCAAGTATTTAGTTAAAGGGACACGACTGAGCTGTGATTGCTTGTGGAGACCTTTGGCCATTTTTTGTGACTCACTGCATGTAGTGTCAAAAAAAATCCCTATTACACTCCGCATGCCTCCCCCTTCATTCTGCATTATCCTTGGAAACTTGATGGGATAGATTTTCCCTTGGTGCAGTCTTTGGGTGGCCTGCTGACAGAGTGCACCTGCCAGCCCCCAATAGTCCTGGCGGGCGATACGGTCCATGAGGCCAGGCCTCATTAGCATTCAGCTGGCAGGCTGCGAGCAGAACATGATTGTCCAGAGTATCCTGGCTGGCCTCTGGCCCAGAAGACGTTAGTCCATGGGGAGATAGTCCGTAGCAGGGTCCAATCTTTGGCAGGAGGGTATGGTGCCTGGAACTGCAGTGACCAGACTGATTTTGTAGAGCCCTGAGAAGCACTCCTGCTCTTCCCAGCCCCACAAAAATACATAAAACTTACCTGTGTGCTCCTCTTCAGCTGGACCGCCAGCTAATACTAGGTGAAGCTGCGTCCAGTACTGTCCTAAAATGGCAAATGGAGACTCAGGTGAGCGCTCTGGTCGCCCAGCAGTCGAATCAGGGAAAGATTGCAGCAGCCACAGCAACAGTGGGAATGGCCGATAAGTCATTCACCACCATGGTTGGAACGTTACCACCCCATTTCTGCTGGATGGGAAGCCTCAAAATCTTCCCCTGTATTTTAAGAGAATTGCTGCGCATATCTGAGGGCACTCAATGAACTTTACAATGGGAATCCTACTTTATTATATGACATATATATGCTGGAGTAAAAGGTGCAACAATAGGTTTTAAGGAAAGCCAAATTAATCAGGCAGCACCAGAAGAGAGCCAGATCATCCCAGCACTATCCACCCAGCAAGGTGTTTAGGTACAGATACACTTCCCAAGACTTTACCCAGGAGCTCTGGCTTAGGAGGTGACACTTCATGAAGCTTTGGAGGAGCTCTGTTTGTTGCTGTAATCAGATCTGTAGCCATGGTCCATCGCACACACAGCCCATCGAATGTGGCAATGAAAGTGACCACAGCTCTCAAGTTTAAAGGCTAAGGCTCATTGCAGGGAGCCACAGAGGACTTTTATCAGATCAGTCATGTTACTGCCTGTCCCTCTATAAGGCATCCCTTGCGACAATGTAAACTTTTCTCTGCTGTATTCTAACACCTGAAGGCCTGGGTATGAGATGTAGATGGCTGCTGCAAAATATTATTAGCTTGTTGGGATGGTGGTGACACTTCTCTCAGGATCCTCATGTACTGTGATGGACGTAGGACAGGCATGTCATGGGCTTTTTGGCAGCCTGGTACTGCAAAGATGAAGGCTTCTGCACGAAGCTGTTAGTGTTCTTTTGTGCTACTGCTGTGAAGACAAGCAGCCTCATCAGAACACACATCAGCTACTCCATTGGCTCTGCGAACAATGTTCTGATTACCAGTGTTTAGTGAGAGAATGGACTTCAAGGAATCAGAAAGATCTTGAAATCCCTGAGCGACAGTCCACCAAATATGCTCTGCTCTCCGAGATGCTGCATTGTATACTTCGCATTATGATTGATAGTGACCTCTCCTGATGGTGCCTCAAGATCTGCAGTTCTTTATTCATTGCCTCTACTGCCCTGCCTGGGTCTTTGATGAATTTGGGAAGGTTTGCAGATTCTCCTGCAGCTGTTACTTTCTCTGTGCTGCCCTGCAATGAGTTGAAACTGAGTAGATTCCACTCCTATCCAAACCATCTGCCTCACATATTGAGTGAGGCCATGCGGAGCCTCGATATGTGTCTGATGCTCTGCTAGCAATTTTCTATTTTGTGGCTAGGGGTTGACATGTCTTGCACCTTCACTCAGCTACGTCAGGCTCCACTTTCACATTTGCATCTTCTGGCTTCCTTGTGCTTTGTATCTCACCACATGTCAATTCTTCGTCTACACTAACTGTACCCCCTCAGGTGGGTGTCTCTGAGTTGTGTGCAAGGGAAAGGGTGAATGATGGAGAGGGTGAGTGGTTGCCAGTGTTGGAGGGGACTTCATTGTCTTGTTCTTCAACAATCTGCTCAGCTTGATCCTGGCTTGTATCCTCTGGTGTAAAAAACAGCCCTGTTAACTTTAGTCTACTCAAAAAATGTTCTATCTTAGTTACTTTGTGGATCTCATGAGGAAAGTAATATCTGCTGAGGAAATGGAAGAATACCTAAAAACATTAAATAAGAAATAAAAAATATAAATTCTCACAAACCCCATTGAAGGCACAGTAGGAACATAAGGACAGGAGTAGGCTATTCAGCCCCTCGAGCCTGTTCTGTCATTCAATGAGATCATGGCTGATCTGCGACTCCATATACCCACCTTTGGCCCATATCCCTTAATACCTTTGGTTAACAAAAATCTATCAATCTCAAATTTAAAATTAACAATTGATCTAGCATCAATTGCCGTTTGTGGAAGAGTGTTCCAAACTTCTCCCACCCTTTGTGTGTGGAAGTGTTTCCTAATTTCATTCTTGAAAGGTCTGGCTCTAATTTTTAGACTATGCCCCCTAGTCCTAGACTCTCCAACCAGCGGAAATAGTTTCTCTCTATCTACCCTATCTGTTCTCCTTAATATCTTGAAAACTTCGATCAAATCACCCCTTAACCTTCCAAATTCTAGGGAATACAACCCTAATTTGTATAATCTCTCCTCGTAATTTAACCCTTGGAGTCCGGGTATCATTCTGGTAAACCTATGCTGCACTCCCTCTAAGGCCAATATATCCTTCCTAAGGTGTGGTGCCCAGAACTGCTCACAGTACTCTAGGCGTGGTCTAACCAGGGCTTTGTGTAGCTGCAGCATAACTTCTACCCCCTTGTATTCTAGTCCTCTAGATATAAAGGGCAGCATTCCATTAGCCTTTTCTGTACCTGTTCATGACATTTTAATGATTTATGTACCTGGACCCCCAAGTCTCTTTGGACATCCACGGTTTTAGTCATTTCACCATTTAGAAAGTACCCTATCCTTTTTAGGTCCAAAGTGGATGACCTCACATTTGCCTGCATTGAAATCCATTTGCCAAAGTTATGCCCATTCACTTTATCAATACCCCTTTGTAATTTTGTGCTTTCATCTAAATTGCCAACAGTGCCACCTATCTTTGTGTCATCAGCAAATTTGGATATGTGGCTTTCGATGCTATCATCTAAGTCGTTAATAAATACTGTGAATAATTGAGGCCCCAACATAGATCCATGCGGGACACCAATTAGAGTACCTGCCCATTAACCGTACTCTTTGTCTCCTGCCACTCAGCCAATTTCCTAAGCAGGTCAATAATCTGCCTTCAGTTCCATGGGCTTCAACCTTAGTTAATAGTCTCTTATGAGGGACTTTATCAAATGCCTTCTGGAATTCCATATAAATAACATCTATAGACATTCTCCTGTCCAGTATTTTAGTCATCTCCTCAGAAAATTCAATCAGGTTTGTCAGGCATCCATGCTGGCTCTCTCTGATCAGCTGAAAATTTTCAAGGTTTTCAGTCATCCTATCCTTAATTATAGACTCTAGTAATTTCCTGACAACAGATGTTAGGCTAACTGGTCTATAATTCTCTGGTTTCCCTCTCTCGCCATTTTAAATCATGCGCAATTTTCCAATCTAAAGGAACGATTCCTGAATTGAGAGAACTTTGGAAGATTATAGTTAGGGCATATGCAATGTGCTCACTTACTTCCTTTAAATCCCTGGGATGGAAACCATCTGGTCCTGGGGATTTGTTACTCTTTAGTGCCATTATTTTCTTCATTATTGTTATTTTACTTACATTAATTTTATTGAGTCTCTGTTCCTGATTCAATATTAGTTTCCTTGGGATATCCGACATGCTATCCTCTTCCTCTACTGTAAATACTAACAAAAAATAATTATTCAACATGTCCGCCATTTCCTTATTATCATTGACAGTATCGCTGATATCAGTTTTCAAGGGGTCAACATTGCTCCTGACTACTCTCTTTTCCCTAATATAATTGTAAAAAATGTTTGTGTTGATTTTGATATCCCTTGCAAGTTTCTTTTCATACTCCTTTTTTGTAGCTCTTACTATCTGTTTTGTGACCCTTTGCTGTTCTTTGTATTTTTCCCATTCGCCAGGATCTGTACTTTTTTTTTGCATTTTTGAATGCTTTTTCTTTTAGTTTTATGCTGTCCTTACCTCTTCAGTCATCCATGGCTTTTTTTTGGCAAGTAGAGCTCTTGCCCCTCAGGGATATAAACTGGTTCTGTATCACAAATTCTTTTTTGAACACCTCCCACTGATCTTCTGTCATTTTATCCATTAACAGTTTTGCTCAGTTTACTGTGGACAGTCTCTGTTTCATCCCGGTGAAGTCAGCCTTACCTAAATCTAGAATCTTAGTAGCTGTTCCTCGTTTCTCCCTTTCAAACACTACGTTGAACTCGATCATGTTATGATCGTTATTAGATAAATGTTCATGCACCGTTAGGCTGTTAACTAAATCTGTCTCATTACTAAATCTAAGATGGCATGCCTCCTTGTTGGTTCTAGGACATATTGTTGTAGAAAACTATCCCGGACACACTCAAGAAATTCACTACCTTTCTGACAGGTCTGCTTATCCCAATCTATATGAAAGTTAAAATCCACCATTTAAACCACTCTGCCTTTGCTATACGCTTGTCTAATCTCTGTATTTATACAATCCAGCACTTCATAGCTACTACCAGGGGACCTATACACAACTCCCACTACAGTCTTAAATCCTTTCCTATTTCTTAATTCTACCCAAAAAGTCTCCCCTGCCTGTCTACCTCTTGTTATATTCTCTCTTATCATTGAAGTGATTTCATCCTTAATCCCTAAGGTTACTCCACTCCCTCTACCATTTTCCCTGTCTTTCATGTAGGCCTTATAACTTGGTATATTTCGTTCCCAGTCCTGACCGTCTTGCAGCCTTGTCTCAGTAATGACGACCATGTCACACCCTCCAGATTGAATTTGTGCCTGCAGTTGATTCAATTTATTCCTTATACTCCATGCATTTGTATAAAGAATGCTTATTTGGGCCACACACCCTAGCCTGTCCTTCAGCGCTAATGTTTTACTCACATGTTTCTTGTTTCTCTCTCCTGGTTTAATCTAGTAGTTAATGTAGAAAATCAATTATTTTATACTAAAATGAAAGAAACAGCAAATAAAAATCAAGCTATTTTATTTTCACTTTGCAAGTTAGTTTTCCCTTTACCTGTAGTGCCTAAAGCACAATTTCTGACTGTTACTCTACAGTAACTCCACATCTCCACCCACAACTACTTGGCAAAATTTGAAGCAAATCATTGTGACTGCTCCCTCTTCATGTGTTGTTAAATGTCCGATTCCTCCCCAGTGGTCTGGTGTTTCCGAGCATTGTGTGCTATCTTCGACTGCAATGTTCTAGTATTAATTGGCTGCTGCAGTCTACAGATCCTGCATTCACAATTTGTCAGGATTCGTGGAGTGGATTGCATTAATGATAGCTGAAAGGGAATAAGGACCCAGGAGGAGAAACTTCAATCTGCTGGCATACATTACAGGATATGAGACAAGTGACATTAGTGCTTCTGAATTGCTTCTTGGACAAGGAATTTTGTGCCATGTAATACCCCTAAGGGTATTGCTTAACTTTTGTGCTCAGGAATACCCATTTACTTCTCTGAGATTCAGTTAGCTGCCCTGTTACTTATTTGAAAACACTCTTACCTTTGTTGACCTGGTGAGGTCATAAAACTTCTTCTAACACTCCAAGGGAGTTGTTGGAGTTATTGAGGTCCCATTCAGCTACAGCTGCCTCCTTCCACATGACCCATGCTGCTGCATATAATGACTTCTTCCCAGGTATTCCAACAATAGCATCTCTCCTTTGTCTAATTTGGAGTGGCAAATATCAGCCTCAAAGAAGTTAGATGCTGTTTCCTTGTGTTGCAATAGCCATTTCAGTCACTCATTAAATAGCCTGCTTAGCCCTTTAACTACATGCAACCCATTAAATAAAGAATTTGCTCCTTTGCCCTCCCTCCCTCCAGTACCGAATCTGTTGAGCTGGAAATGTACCTGGAGAAGAGAAAAAATCTAGTAGTTAATGTAGAAAATCAATTATTTTATACTAAAATGAAAGAAACAGCAAATAAAAATCAAGCTATTTTATTTTCACTTTGCAAATTCTGCAATAGAAATAATCAAGTTGAAATCTGCTATATTTCTTGAAGTATCAAGGAGCATTATTATAATTTTCCATAGGATTTAAGATTTTCACAAGATTTAAGCATTCTTGTCATATGCTAGGGGCCACAGCAAATCTCTTGGCTTGGTCCCTGAACCAAGAAGAGTCAGCACAAATCAGTTAAGGGCAAATCGTGTTTGACTAACTTGATTGAGTTTTTTGATGAGGTAACGGAGAGTGTGGATAAAGGCAGTGCAGTTAATGTTGTGTATATGGATTTTCAAAAAGCATTTGATAAACTACCACATATTAGGCTTGTTGGCAAAATTGAAGCCCCTGTGGTAAAAGGGGCAGTAACTGCATAGATACAAAATTGGCTAAGGGATAAAAAACAGAGTTGTGGTGAATGTTTTTTCGAGTGGAGGGAGGTATACAGTGGAGTTGCCCAGGATTCAGTAGTAGGACCACTGCTGTTTTTGATATACATTAATGACGTGGACTTGGGGGGTACAGGGCACAATTTTGAAATTTGCAAATGACACAAAACTTGGAAGTGTAGCAAACAGTAAGAAAGGTATGGCATTATACAAATGAGAGAAATGGGAGAGTGCGTCATGGACTGTGACACAGTCTTGAGGTTTTGATAAGTGAATCCCTTGAGTGGGTCACCATGTTGCCAATCCATCCTTCTCTCACTCATCATATTGAGTAGATTGGGCCTATACTCTCCAGATTGAGTAGATTTCAAAAGGACATAGATAGGTTGGTGGAATTGGCAGACACACGGCAGATGAAATTCAACACAGAATTGGTTGGAAGAATGAGGAGAGACAATACATGCTAAATGGTACAATTTTAAAGGGGGTGCAAGAAGAGAGAGACCTTGCACATGCACAAATCTTTAAAGGTGGCAGGACAGGTTAACAAAGCAGTTAAACATATGGAATTCTGGGCTTTATAGATAGAGGCATAGAGTACAAAAGCCAGGAAGTTATGCTAAACCTATATATAAGCACTCATTTGACCTCAGCTGGAGTATTGTGTCTAATTCTGGGCACCACACTTTAGGAAGGCTTTGGAGAGGGTACGGAAGAGATTTACTAGAATGGTTCCAGGGATGAGGATTATGTGGATAGACTGGAGAAGCTGGGGTTATTCTCCTTAGAGCAGAGAAGGCTAAGAGGAGATTTAATAGAGATGTTTTAAATCATGAAGGGTTTAGATAGAGAAACTGTTCCAATGGCTGAAGGGTCGAGAAACAGAGGACATATGCTTAAGGTGATTCGCAAAAGAACCAGAGGCGACATGAGGAAACACCTTTTTACGCAATGAATGGTTAGGATTTGGAATGCACTGCCTGATTGGGTAGTGGATACAGATTCAATAGTAGTTTTCAAAAGGGAATTGGATAAATACTTGAAGGAGAAAAAAATTGCAGGGATATGGTGAAAGAGCGGGGAGAGTGGGACTAACTAGATTGCTCTTCGAAAGAGCCGGCACAGACTCGATGGGCTGAATGGCCTCCTTCTGTGCTGTACTATTCTATGATTCTATGGGGCTGATGCTGGAATTCTTGACTATAATCCCTACTGAAGTGAGTTTAGGAGAGTTCAGGTAAGTTGGGCCCTGGCTCTGGGCCAATGCTAAGCAACACTATTCATGATGTCACAATACAGTGACTCAGTTGGATTGACCTATTCCCCGATATCAGAATGAGGCTGTTATTCTGAGATGAAATAGATGTTAGTGTCTGTAGAATTTATTAATGCAGCAATAGAATTACCAGTTGGCAGTGTCCTCTTCTAAATCCTTAAATAACATGAGAAAATGTTGCTAGAGTGATGCCTTGAAAGGGACATGGGGAGGTGCTTAATTCCTATAGTATGCAGAGAATGCATAATGTGTTTCAATAATGAAAACTCATCTATATATATAAATCGGTACTTCTGTCTGTCATTCTGTCTGTCATCGCGTGTGCGTCTGTCGGGCTATGCGCTCGAAAGTTACAGGGCGTACCTACGCGCGCGTTACCTCCAAAGAAAGCTTACGCTTCCGAGACGGTTTTAAGCGTATTTACGTTTTGGCCGGGCTAAAATCGCGCACGCGGTATCCCAAAAACCTTCAACGTTTCGCTCATTAGCATCTCATTATCCGCTCATTAGCGACAGAGTGACCTCGAGCTCGACCAATCGTACGCCGGGTTGCTGGCGTGTGTGGCCGGGCCTTATCGTTCTGAACCGAGGTGAGTCGCCGCCATCTTGCTTCCATTCTTTTTCCTGCTTTCTGCGTCTTTCTTTTCAAATATACATTTCCACCAAAATAAAATTGAATTTATTAAATTGTTTTGAAAAAAATCACTCATTTGTAAACCTAACCTGAACATTCTTTTTCCTACCTTTCCCCGTTTTTTTCTTAGGCCTCAAAGCCTGCGCCTTTCTTGCCCAGCCAGGCCCGAGCTAGGTGATTGCGCTTCTGCTAAGCTCCTCACCACCCCCCCTGCCCCCCCGCCGTGTCACGTTACCCAGGGCAACGGCGTCAGCCACGAGGGTCAGGGTGCGCGCGCAGCAGGAGCAGGTGAGACGCGGCGTCTCTGTTCCGCGCTCGGTGGCGGGGGGGGGGCTCGGCCGCCGGCCGTCTCTCAGAGCCGCAATCGGGCTCGGCGGGGGGGGGGCGTGGCTCAGCCGCCGGCCGTCTCTCAGAGCCGCAATCGGGCTCGGCCGGGGGGGGGCGGGGCTCGGCCGCCTGCCGTCTCTCAGAGCCTCGGCCGGGGGAGGGGGGGGGCGGGGCTCGGAGAGCGGGGCTCTCGGCCGGGGGGGGGGGGGGGCGGGGCTCGGAGAGCAGGGCTCTCGGCCGGGGTGGGCGGGGCTCGGAGAGCGGGGCTCTCGGCCTGGGCCACGCCCCTTCCCCCCCCGCCCCCGCCCCCCTTCCCCTCCTGCCGCCCCCCCGCCCCTTCCCCCCCCTCCCTTCCCCCCCCGCCCCTTCCCCCCTCTCTTCCCCCCTCTCCCTTCCCCCCCGCCCTCCCTTCCCCTCCCCGCTCTCTTCCCCCCAGTCGCTCTCTCTCTTCCCCCCAGTCGCTCACTCTCTTCCCCCCAGTCGCTCTCTCTCTACCCCCCAGTCGCTCTCTCTCTTCCCCCCCAGTCGCGCTCTCTCTCTCTTCTCGCCCCCCCCCCCCCCGCCCAGTTGCTCTCTCTCTCTCTCTTCCAACAACAACATGCCCTCGAAAAAGCCTCGGCACCGCCGGGCACTTCAGCTAGTCTATATATATATAAATCGGTCGATCTGTCTGTCTGTCATTCTGTCAGTCATCGCCTGTGCGTCTGGCGGGCTATGCGCTCGAAAGTTACAGGGCGTACCTACGCGCGCGTTACCTCCAAAGAAAGCTTACGCTTCCGAGACGGTTTTAAGCGTATTTACGTTTCGGCCGGGCTAAAATCGCGCCCGCGGTATCCCAAAAACCTTCAACGTTCTGCTCATTAGCATCTCATTATCCGCTCATTAGCGACAGAGTGACCTCGAGGTCGACCAATCGTACGGCGGCTTGCTGCCGCGTGCGGCCGGGCCAATCGGTGCGTGTGTGGGCGGGCCTTATCGTTCTGAACCGAGGTGAGTCGCCGCCATCTTGCTTCCATTCTTTTTCCTGCTTTCTGCGTCTTTCTTTTCAAATATACATTCCCACCAAAATAAAATTGAATTTATTAAATTGTTTTTAAAAAAATCACTCATTTGTAAACCTAACCTGAACATTCTTTTTCCGACCTTTCCCCGTTTTTTTCTTAGGCCTCAAAGCCTGCGCCTTTCTTGCCCAGCCAGGCCCGAGCTAGGTGATTGCGCTTCTGCTAAGCTCCTCACCACCCCCCCCCGCCATGTCACGTTACCCAGGGCAACGGCGTCAGCCACGAGGGTCAGGGTGCGCGCGCAGCAGGAGCAGGTGAGACGCGGCGTCTCTGTTCCGCGCTCGGTGGGTGGGGGGGGGGGGGCTCGGCCGCCGGCCGTTTCTCAGAGCCGCAATCGGCCTCGGCCGGGGGGGGGGGGGGGGGGCGTGGCTCGGCCGCCGGCCGTCTCTCAGAGCCGCAATCGGGCTCGGCCGGGGGGGGGGGGGGGCGGGGCTCGGAGTGCGGGGCTCTCGGCCGGGGTTTGGGGGGGGGGGCGGGGCTCAGAGAGCAGGGCTCTCGGCCGGGGTGGGCGGGGCTCGGAGAGCGGGGCTCTCGGCCTGGGCCCCGCCCCTTCCCCCCGCCCCCCCCTTCCCCCCCGCCGCCGCCCCCTTCCCCCCCGCCTTCCCCCCTTCTCCCCCCCGCCCCTTCACCCCCTCCCTTCCCCCCCCTCCCTTCCCCCCTCCCTTCCCCCCCTCCCTTCCGCCCTCCCTTCCCCCCGCTCTCTTCCCCCCCGCTCTCTTCCCCCCCCCGCTCTCTTCCCCCCAGTCGCTCTCTCTCTTCCCCCCAGTCGCTCTCTCTCTTCCCCCCAGTCGCTCTCTCTCTTCCCCCCAGTCGCTCTCTCTCTTCCCCCCAGTCGCTCTCTCTCTTCCCCCCAGTCGCTCTCTCTCTTCCCCCCAGTCGCTCTCTCTCTTCCCCCCAGTCGCTCTCTCTCTTCCCCCCAGTCGCTCTCTCTCTTCCCCCCCAGTCGCTCTCTCTCTTCCCCCCCAGTCGCTCTCTCTCTTCCCCCCAGTCGCTCTCTCTCTTCCCCCCAGTCGCTCTCTCTCTTCCCCCCAGTCGCTCTCTCTCTACCCCCCAGTCGCTCTCTCTCTTCCCCCCCCAGTCGCGCCCTCTCTCTCTCTCTTCTCGCCCCCCCCCCCCAGTTGCTCTCTCTCTCTCTCTTCCAACAACAACATGCCCTCGAAAAAGCCTCGGCACCGCCGGGCACTTCAGCTAGTCTATATATATAAATCGGTCGATCTGTCTGTCATTCTGTCAGTCGTCGCCTGTGCGTCTGGCGGGCTATGCGCTCGAAAGTTACAGGGCGTACCTACGCGCGCGTTACCTCCAAAGAAAGCTTACGCTTCCGAGAGACGGTTTTAAGCGTATTTACGTTTCGGCCGGGCTAAAATCGCGCCCGCGGTATCCCAAAAACCTTCAATGTTCGGCTCATTAGCATCTCATTATCCGCTCATTAGCGACAGAGTGACCTTGAGGTCGACCAATCGTACGGCGGCTTGCTGCCGCGTGCGGCCGGGCCAATCGGTGCGTGTGTGGGCGGGCCTTATCGTTCTGAACCGAGGTGAGTCGCCGCCATCTTGATTCCAAACTTTTCCTTTCTTTTTCCCGCTTTCTGCGTCTTTAAAAAAAACGTTGCTTTTAAAACACATAATTGTTTTAAAAAAAAATGATTTAGAAACGAATTAACTTATCTAATCTCTTTAATTTTCCTACCTTTCCCCGTTTTTCCAGGTAGGCCTCGCAGCCTCGGCTTCTCCTCCGCACCCACGCCCGAGCTAGGCACCTCCCCGGCCCCACTCGAAGGCTGCAGGGGCCGGCCTCAGCCCAACGCCGCTACCTTACTAAAGGGTGCGCGCGCAGCAGGAGCTGAGACGCGGCGTCTCTCTCTGGCTCGGCCGGGGGGCGGGGCTTGCTGAGCGTCAACGGTTACCCTGGCAACCGGGCCCGCCGGCCGTCTCGCACAGCCGCAATCGGCGGTCTTCACCTTGGGGGGTGGGGGCGCGACCCGGGGGCGGGGGCGCGACCCTCGGGGGAGGGGGGGGGCGACCCTCGGGGGGCCCCCCCGCCCTCCCCTCCCCCCCGCACCTCCCTTCCCACCCTCCCCTTCCCCCCCCTTCCTCTCCCCCCCTTCCCCTCCCTTCCCCCCTCCCTTCCCCCCCCCTTCCCCTCTCCCTCCCTTCCCCTCCCCCCCGCCCTCCCTCCCCCGCCCTCCCCTCCCCCCCTTCCCTCCCCCTCCCCCCCCTCCCTCCCCCCCCTCCCCCTCACCCCCCCCCCCTCTCTTCCCCCCAGTCGCGCTCTCTCTTCCCCCCAGTCACGCTCTCTCTTCCAACAACAACATGCCCTCGAAAAAGCCTCGGCACCCGCCGGGCACTTCAGCTAGTCTATATATATAAAGCAATGCTTCTGTCTGTCCTTCTGTCTGTCTATCCTCACGTGTGCGTCTGTCAGGCTATGCGCTCGAAAGTTACAGAGCGGGCCCTCCTACGGTCGAGTGACGGGACGATTGACCAATCCTACGCTTTGGTTACCTGACGGTCGACCAATCGGTGCGTGTGTGGGCGGGCCTTATCGTTCTGAACCGAGGTGAGTAGCCGCCATCTTGCTTCCATTCTTTTTCTTGCTTTCTGCGTCTTTCTTTTCAAATATACATTTCCAGCAAAATAAAATTGAATTTATTAAATTGTTTTAAAAAAAAATCACTCATTTGTAAATATTTTCTCTAACCTGAAGATTCTTTTTCATACCTTTCCCCGTTTTTTTCTTAGGCCTGAAAGCCTGGGCCTTTCTTGCCCAGCCAGGCCCGAGCTAGGTAATTGGGCTTCTGCTAAGCTCCTCACCCCCCCTCACCCCAACCCCCCCCCCCCCCGTGTCACGTTACCCGGGGGCAACGGCGTCAGCCACGAGGGTCAGGGTGCGCGCGCAGCAGGAGCAGGTGAGACGCGGCGTCTCTCTCTGTTCCGCGCTCGGCTCGGGCGGCGGGGGCTCTCGAGAGTGCGGATCTCGGCCTTGGTGAGCGGGAAGGGTTACCGCGGCAACCGGGCCCACCGGCCGTCTCTCAGAGCCGCAATCGGCGGACTTCAAGCCGGCTCGGCAGGGGGGGCGGGCGGGGGCTCGGAGAGCGGGGCTCTCGGGAGTGCGGGGCGGGGCTGGGGTTGCAGAGCGGGGCTCTCGGGAGTGCGGGGCGGGGCTCGGAGAGCGGGGCTCTCGGGAGTGCGGGGCGGGGGGCGGCTGGGGCTTCGAGAGCGGGGCTCTCGGGAGTGCGGGGGCTCGGAGAGCGGGGCTCTCGGGAGTGCGGGGCGGCGCGGCAGGGTTACCCCGGCAACCGGGCGTGGCCGTCTCTCAGCCTCAAGCCCTCCCTTCCTCCCCCCCCCCGCCCCTCCTTCCCCTTCCCCTCCCTTCCCTTCCCACCCGCCCCCGCCCTCCCTTCCCCCGCCCTCCCCCCCCGCCCCCCCCCTTCCCCCCCCCCGCCCTCCCCCCCCCGCCCTCCCTTACCGCCCTCCCTTCCCCCCCGCCCTCCCTTCCCCCCCCCCGCCCTCACTTCCCCCCCCACCCGCCCTCCCTTCCCCCCCACCCGCCCTCTCTTCCCCCCCACCCGCGCTCTCTCTTCCCCCCAGTCTCTCTCTCTCTACCCCCCGCAGTCGCTCTCTCTCTCTCTTCCAACAACAACATGCCCTCGAAAAAGCCTCGGCACCGCCGGGCACTTCAGCTAGTTAGAAATATAGGGTGTGCAAGCAGAACATGAAATATGTTATTTGTAGTTGTGCTATGATGCACTTACACTCAAACTTTGAGTTCACAGAATCACAGAAACCCCCACAGTGCAGATAGAGGCCATTTCGGCCCATCGAGCCTGCACCGACACATATCCCACCCGATCCCCGTAACCCCTACATCAACACATATCCCACCCTATCCCCGTAACCCCACGTATTTAATCCCCCTAACACTAAGGGTCAATTTATCATAGCCAATCAACCTAACCCGCACATCTTTGGACTGTGGGAGGAAACCGGAGCACCCGGAGGAAACCCACGCAAACACGGGGAGAATGTGCCAACTAAGTTAGTTAGAGGAACTAAGATAATCAACCAATAATTGTGCCATGCTCTATATTGAAATTGCTACCCAGTGACAATGGTAGGCTATCTACATTATAATTGGTGTTTTTTTTATATTCCAGCTCACTCATTCAAGTAGATGGTGCCGTTTTACATGCTATTGAATCTGTAGTCATTGATTGGACACATCAAGTGAAAGATGTATTAAACAAGGATTCAGCACAATCGTTGCTGGATGGCTTAAACCCTCTGCCTAGAGAAGAGATTGATTTTTGGGACTTAAGACTGAAGGATCTAAAATGCCTTAATGAACAGGTGCTCATAAATGTTCACATTTAAAATAAGACAGTAAATCGATCAGAAACCTCATGTTTTATTGGTTACAAATTTTACAGAGCCTTGTAAAGTCTTGCAACATTAGTACTTTAGGATGCTGAATATGATTAAGATACTCTTATAAAATGTTAATAAAATCAATCCAACCCCAACCTGCCAACAAATATGAAAATCATCAATTTGCCATAGAGGTTTAATCACCTGACCAAGTAAAGAGGTTACATTAGTTTTGCATTGATGTGGATTTTCATATTCATAACTATGCAAGAGGAAAACCAATGTGGTATAAGTGTTGGAGAGAATTCAGAAGATGTGTGGAAGGAGTGGGTCAAATGGTGGGATTGTTGGTGTGCTGGGGAAAGGGTTTGCTTAGGAGATTCGCTCCTCAATAATCTGCTGCCTTACAGCTCTGGCAGTTGGTAGCAATGATTGGCCTTGGTCTTCTTCATTGTCCTCTTCTTCATCCTGCGCTTGCACATCTTCCTCCTGTGGCAGCTGCTAGGCTTGGCACCTCTGAATGACATAGTTGTGTAGCATGCAGCAAACCACTACAAATCTGGAGACTCACTTAGGGCTCTCCTGCAGGTCTCCACCGGATTGGTACACTGCAAGACTCCACCAGACTGGTTATTGACGCCTATTGTTTGCTCAATGGGAGCTCTGGTTTCAGTGTGCCTCTCATTGTATTGGAGCTTTGCGTTTGTGCCTTGGTTCCTGGCAGGAGTCATGAGCCAGGTGTTGAAGGGCTACTGATGTCTGAAGGAGGTAGGCTCACACCTACTGGTCTGAATCAAAGACAGGGTGGATTTGAGGATTGGTGCAGTATGAAGGCATCACGTTTACTGCCAGGAAACTGGGCACAGACCTGTATTATTCGCTGCCTGTGATCACAGACCAGCTGAACATTAAAGGAGTGGAACCCCTTCCTGTTTCATACATATGTTCTTGAACCAACAAGAGGACAGATCATACTAGATTTAATGATGAATAATGAGCCAGAATTTGTTAACAATCTAACGGTACGGGAACAGCTAGCTAACAGTGACTATAACATGATTGAATTCGATATTAGGCTTGAGAGGGAGAAGGATGAGTCACAAACCAAGGTTTTAAGTTTAAGTAAGGCTGACTTTGATGTGAAGAGGCAAAAATTGACCACAGTAGACTGGGCAGAACTGTTAAGGTGTTCAAAGAAGCATTTGGTGCAATACAAGACCTGTACATACCCTAAAGGGCAAGAGCTCTACTTGTGTAATTAAGTAACATTGGTCAACAAAACATTAGAGATTTAGTGTAAAACTAAAAGAAATGGCTCATAGAAATGCAAAAATAGTGGAGATCCCACGGACTGGGAGAAATATAAAGAACAGCGAAGGAATACAAAGAAAGTAGTAAGAGCTGCAAAAAGAGAATACGAGAAAACACTTGTGAGGGATATCAAGGACAGCACTAAAGGTTTTTACAAGTATATTAAGAGAAAGAAAGTGGCTAAGGGTAATGTGGTACCTTTAAAGACAGACACATGTGATACAGTAATTGAAAATAAGGAAATGGCAGACTTGCTAAATAATTACTTCACTGTAGAGGAAGAAGATAAAGTACCAGAGATATGCGGAATACTAAAAGTAAATCATGGGGAGGAACTTTAGTAGATTTAATATAAGTAAAAAAAAATGGCAATGAAGGAAATAAAGAGACTGAAGATAGATAAATCTCCAGGACCTGGTTTCCACCTCAGGGTAGGTGAGGAAATTGTAGATGCTTTAGTCATGATCTTCCAAAACTCTCAGGACTTGTCCCCTTGGATTGGAAAATTGCAAATGTCAGTCCATTATTTAAGAAGGGTGGGAGAGATAAGTCAGGAAGTTGTAAGGGGTTGTTTTAACGAGCTTATGGTGTGCTAGATCGGTTTTGATTTCGCACTGCTCGTGAGCGGTTCCGAAGCACTCCCCCCTCACCGGTTCTAGACACTGGGCTTATTGCCAGACAACCTTGATGTGTGGCCCAACTTGTGACTCGGAAGACAAATGGATCAGGTGAGACAAGGTGAGTTTTAAATCAGAAATATCTTTATTTTCAAGGAGAATAAACACAGAGAATGCAAGAATCAATTTAGACAAAAATCATTAGCACGTCTCCCAATGGGAACTAAAATTTAACACACAAGGAATAACTTTGACTATCTTAAATCATAGAACACTTCTTAATCAGCGGTATACTAAAACGGGGGTGGGAAAAGCACACGGACACATCGAGGGATAAATCACACTCCTGAATTACAAAACCCTTAATGTTACAAACCCTCCCGTTGCTAAAATATACCTCAACTATGTCAGTTAGGTAGAGTTGGGCCTTTATGCTCACCAGAATTATAAAACCCTCCTGGACCTTGGTACTCCTTGTTACGTCCGGGATCTCCAATCTTCCTTATGGGACCGGCTCCTGGACCCGCTCTCCTGCACAAACTTGGAAGTCCTCCGAACTCCTCGAGCCGTCTCCTCTTCCGCACGGTCTTCGAACTCCTGATGGTATCAGGACTTGGACTTCACTGCTTCTGGTGAATCTTGTGGATCTGTCTGAGTCTGGCTGTATCTCTCCTGCACAATCTTGAAAGTCCTCCGAACTCCTCGAACCGTCTCCTCTCCACTCGGCCTTCAAACTCCTGATGGTCTTGGATCTGGACTGAACTTCTGAATCTGCTCTCCTGCACAATCTTGTGGGCCCTCTGTGCTCCTCGAACCTCACCAGGGTTTTTAAAACTGTCCTTGACCTTGGTGCTCCTGTATGAAACTGTGTTTTGAATCTGTCTGAATCTCACTGAATGAATCTAGCCTGTTAGAATTTCCCTCAACAGTTATACTGTTTCCTAGCCCTTATCTCGGCGCCAAATCAGGGGTTTTCTTTTGTCAAGGTAATGGGCAGGCTGCTTTGACAAAAGCAAGTACTTTATTTTAATGTCTTGTAAATGAAACTGATGGGATCTGTCCTGTGTCCCTCTGAGTTTGGTACAGATAATGGTTTTTTTTCTGTGCTCAGCGATTTCAGAGATGGGTTTGCATTTTGCTAGCAATTAGCGCACCTCCAGGTGCAAATATTTTTGTTTACGAGTTCGTTACTGCTGTAACCATATTATCATATCAATAGCAGTAAGTTCTGGAATCTTCTAATCGGTGATGACTCAGGCTGCTGTAAGATACTGCTGGTGTGTCCTTTTGAACTGAGCCATGAGAACTGCCAACTCCATCTTGTGTTCTCACAATGTGACCATTTCAGGGGTTTTACCAATCTAGACTGTATTTTCTGGATTTTGCGAATCCTACAAAGTTATAGATCTATTATTCTAACGTCTGTTGTGGGGAAGTTACTAGAATCTGTTTTTAGGGACAGGGTGACTGAGCACCTGGACAAATATGAACTGATCAGAGAGAGCCAGGATGGACTTGTAAAGGGTAAGTGCTGTCTAACTAATCTAGTTGAATTCTTTGAGGAGGTCACTAACTTCCTTTAATAATCAAATAACTAGGGCTGTAGATAGGGCTTTAAACTAAAAATGGGGGTGGGGTCAGGTGAGGGGAAATTTAGAAATCTAAAGAGAAAGGTCAAGGCAATAGAACAGTGAAGCGATTTGGGTAAAAATAAGCAGAGTGTGACAGGAAGGGACAGAAAGTTTAACAGTAGCAGTGTAGCAGAGAATAAGTTCAAAGCAGGGAATAATAGTGAAACATTTAAATTAAAGGCTCTTTATCTGAATGCACAAAGCATTCTTAACAAGATAGACGAACTGGTGTTACAAATAGAGATAAAGGGGTTTGATCTAATAGCCATTACAGAGACGTGGTTGCAATGTGACCAAGGTTGGGAACTAAATGTTCCAGGGTACTTGACATGTCAAAAAGACAGGCAGAATGGAAAAGGAGGGGGAGTAGGACAGTAGAGAGAAAGGATCTCAGCTCGGAAGATCAGGAAGTAGAATCAGTATGGGTGGAGATAAGGAATAACAAGGGGCAGAAAACACTGGTGGGAGTAGTATATAGGCCCCCCTAACAGTAGCTATACCGTTGGACAGAATATTAATCAAGTATAGTAGGAGCTTGTAACAAAGGTAACGTAATAATCGTGGGGGACTTTAATCTTCATATAGACTGGACAAATCATATTGGCAAAGGTAGTCGAGGACGAATTCATGAATGCATTCAGGACAGTTTCCTAGAAAAATATGTCATGGAACCAACAAGGGAATAGGCTATTTTAGATCTAGTATTGTGTAATGAGACAGGGTTAATTAGCAATCTCACAGTAAAGGATCCTCTGGGGCAGAGTGATCATAAATATGATAGAATTTCATGTTAAGTTTGAGAGTGACTTGCGTAAGTCCGAAACTAGAGTCTTAGGGACAAAAATTTGCCCCGCCCCCATTGGGGCACTATCTTCGCCTGCCTTTTAGTGCCCCGAAAAAGTTAGTGCCCCTGCGCCTGAAATTCACTGGAAATGCCCCAAGAGGGAGGCAGGACACTGCTGGAAGTGCTATCCCTGCCTCTTGGGGTGCTACCAGGGAATATAGAAACATAGAAGATAGGAGCAGGAGTAGGCCATTCGGCCCCTCGAGCCTGTTCCGCCATTTAATGAGATCATGGCTGATCATCCAAATTCCGTACCCTGTCCCTGCTTTCTCCCCATATCCCTTTAGCCTTAAGAAATATATCTAACTCCTTCTTGAATATATTTAATGAATTGGCCTCAACTGCCTTGTGTGGTAGAGAATTCCACAGGTTCACCACTCTCTGGGTGAATAAATTCCTCCTCATCTCAGTCCTAAATGGCTTACCCCTTATCCTTAGTCTGTGACCCCTGGTTCTGGACTCCCCTGCCATCGGGAACAGCCTTCCTGCATCTAGTCTGTCGAGTCCTGTTAGAATTTTATAAGTTTCAATGAGATCCCCTCTCATTCTTCTAAACTCTAGCGAATATAAGCCTAATCGACCCAATCTCTCTTCATACGCCATTCCTGCCATCCCAGGTATCAGTCTGGTGAATCTTCGCTGCACTCCCTCCATGGCAAAAACATCCCTCCTCAGATAAGGCGACCCAAGCTGCACACAATACTCAAGGTGTGGTCTCACCAACGCCCTGTACAACTGCAGCAAGACATCCTTCCTCCTGTACTCGAATCCTCTCGCTATGAAGGCCAGCATACCATTTGCCTTCTTAACCGCCTGCTGCACCTGCATGCTTACCTTCAGTGACTGGTACACAAGGACACCCAGGTCTCGTTGCACTTCCCCTTTTCCCAATCTATTGCCGTTCAGATAATAATCTGCCTTCCTGTTTTTGCCACCAAAGTGGATAACCTCGCATTTTAATGCATCTGCCATGCATCTGCCCAATCGCCTAACCTGTCCAAATCGTACTGGAGTTTCTCGGCATCCTCCTCACAGCACACACGCCCACCCAGCTTTGTGTCATCTGCAAATTTAGAGATAATACATCTAGTTCCCTTGTCTAGATCATTAATATATACAGTATTGTGAATAGCTGGAGTCCTAGCACCGATCACTGCGGTACCCCACTAGTCACTGCTTTCCATTCGGAAAAAGATCCATTTATTGCAGCTCTTTGCTTCCTGTCTGCCAACCAGTTTTCTATCCAAATCAGTACCTTACCCACAATCCCATGTGCTTTAACTTTGCACGCTAGTCTCTTATGCAGGACCTTGTCGAAAGCCTTCTGAAAGTCCAAATACACCACATCCACTGGTTCTCCCTTATCTATTCTACCAGTTACATCCTCAAAAAATTCGAGTAGATTAGTCAAGCATGATTTACCTTTTGTAAATCCATGTTGACTTTGTCCGATCCTGTCACTGTTTTCCAAGTGCTCTGCTATTACATCTTTTATAATGGACTCTAGCATTTTCCCCACTACCAATGTCAGGCTTACCGGTCTATAATTCCCCGTTTTTTCTCTACCACCTTTTTTAAATAGTGGGGTTACATTAGCTACCCTCCAATCCATGTGAACTCTTCCAGAGTCTTTAGAATTTTGGAAGATGACTAGCAATGCGTCTACTATTTCTAGGACCACTTCCTTAAGTACCCTAGGATGTAGATTATCAGGCCCTGGGGATTTATCGGCCTTCAATACCGTCAATTTCCCTAACACCATTTCCCTACAAATACTGATATTTCTTTCAGTTCCTCCCTCTCATTAGACCCTATGTTCCCCGACATCTCTGGGAGTTTATTTGTGTCCTCCTTTGTGAAGACAGAACCAAAGTATGTATTTAATTGGTCTGCCATGTCTTTGTTCCCCATTATAAATTCCCCTGATTCTGACTGCAAGGGACCTATGCTTGACTTTACCAATCTTTTTCTCTTCACATATCTATAGAAGCTTTTACAGTCAGTTTTTATGTTCCCTGCAAGCTTACTCTCATACTCTATTTCCCCCCTCTTAATTAATCCCTTTGTCGTCCTTTGCTGAATCCTAAACTGCTCCCAATCCTCAGGTTTGCTGCTTTTTCTGACCAACTTATATGTTCTCTCCTTGGATCGTATGCTATCCCTAATTTCCCTTGTTAGCCACGGTTGAGTCACCTTTTTTGTTTTATTTTTATGCCTAACAGGGATGAACAAATTCTGTAGTTCATCCATGCGACCTTTAAATGTTTGCCATTGCCTATTCACCATCAGCCCTTTAAGTAACATTCCCCAATCCATCCTAGCCAACTTGTGCCTCATACCATCGTAGTTTCCTTTATTTAAATTCAGGACCCAAGTCTCTGAATCAACTACTTCACTCTCCATCTTAATGAAGAATTCTATCATATTATGATCGCTCCTCCCCAAGGAGCCTCGCACAACAAGATTGCTAATTAATCCTTTCTCATTACATAATACCCAGTCTAAGATGGCCTGATCTCTAGTTAGTTCCTCGACATATTGGTCCAGGAAACCATCCCGCATACATTCTAGGAATTCCTCTTCTACAGTATTGTTACTAATTTGGTTAGACCAATCTATATGTAGATTAAAGTCACCCATGATAACTGCTGTGCCCTTATTGCACGCGTCTCTAATTTCCCGTTTAATGCCATCCCCAACCTCAGCATTAATGTTTGGGGGTCTGTATACAACTCCTACTAATGTTTTCTGCCCCTTGGTATTTCTCAGTTCTACCCATACAGATTCCACATCATCAGAGCTAATATCCTTCCTTACTGTTGTGTTAATCTCTTTAACCAGCAATGCTACCCCACCGCCTTTTCCTTTTTGCCTGTCCTTCCTGAATATTGACTACCCCTGGATGTTGAATTCCCAGCCTTGGTCACCCTGGAGCCATGTCTCTGTAATCCCAATTATATCATATTCATTTACATCTATTTGTGCAGCTAATTCATCCACCTTATTACGAATGCTCCTCGCATTAAGACACAAAGCCTTCAGGCTTGTTTTTTTTATACTCTTCGACCTTTTAGAATTAGTGTTTACTGCGGCCATGTTTGATTTACACCCTTGATTTCTCTGACTTCCACTTTTGCTTTTCTCCTTCCTGTCTTTTGCTTCTATCCTTGCTTCCCTTTCCTCTGTCTCCCTGCACAGGTTCGCAACACCCTGCCATTTTAGTTTAAACCCTCCCCAATAGCTCTAGCAAACACTCCCCCTTGGACATCGGTCCCGGTCCTGCCCAGGTGCAAACCGTCCAGTTTGTACTGGTCCCATCTCCCCCAGAACCGGTTCCAATGTCCCAGGAATTTGAATCCCTTCCCCTTGCACCATCCTTCTAGCTACGTATTCATCTGAAATATCGTTCTATTTCTACTCTGACTAGCATGTGGCACTGGTAGCAATCCTGAGATTACTACTTTTGAGGTCCTATTTTTAATTTACCTCCTAACTCCCTATATTCAGCTTTTAGGACCTCATCCCATTTTTTACGTGTATTGTTGGTACCTTTATGCACCATGACAACTGGCTGTTCACCCTCCCCCTCCAGAATGCCCTGCAGCCACTCCGAGACATCCTTGACCCTTGCACCAGGGAGGCAACATACCATCCTGGAGTCTCGTTTGAGGCCGCAGAAAAGCCTATCTATTCCCCTTACAATAGAATCCCCTATCACTATAGCTCTCCCGCTCTTTTTTCTCCCGTCCCTTGCAGCAGAACCACCCATGGTGCCAGGAAATTGGTTGCTGCTGCCTTCCCCCAATAAGCCATCCTCCCCAACAATATCCAAAGCAGTATATCTGTTTGAGAGGGGGATGGCCACAGTGGACCCCTGCACTACTTGCCTGCGCCTACTACTCTACCTGGCGGTCACCCATTCCCTTCCTGCCTGTGCAGCCCTTTATCTGCGGTGTGACCAACTGATTAAACGACTAAAAGCCGACAATCCTCTGGACCTGATGTCCTACATCTGAGTTCTAAAAGAGGTGGCTGCAGAGACAGTAGATACATTGCGGGCGATTTTCTGACGTCGGAGGAGGCGGGTTTGGAGGTGGGAAAATCAGATTCAAAGAGGTCAGGTTCGGAACCCGCCTCCGTGGGATTTTGCCAGTTCCGGTTTTGGAGGTCGGGAAACGCTCCTGCCTCCAGCTGGCCAATGCGCTATTTAACATCCTTAAATGCTTGTTAAGGGCCTCTCTAAGTCTATTTTGAGAGGCCCTCCTGATTTTTTCCAGCTTTTCAGTGTGATCCACGCACCTCCTAAACCACGCCAGGTAAACCTGGCGGGTTGACTCGTGGGTGGCCTCCTCACTGCTGCCTTATTGCACATGTTTCTGCAGACCCTGTACTTTTATTACAAAATTGAGTTTTTAATATATCATAGATTCTTTAACACCACCTTTCCTGATAGCATCCCTAAGAGTCCCTGCTGTCCTAAATTAGCCTCTGCCCTGAGCAATCATCCTTGCTGACCTCAATCTGCACCTGAACTCACATTGGCTGCCTCACTCCCAACCTTTCTACCTTCCTGTCTTCACACATGAACTCTCCCACCACTTGACTTCTCCACACCTAATATCTTGATCATTAATGAGGCCATTTTTGATAATTTCCCACCTCCTTCCCAATCCACATCCCTTTTTGCCATCCAACCACTGTACCCCAACTCTCCACCCCGGAAAAAAAATCCTTCAACTCCCTCATCAGCACCCTCGAACTCCCAGCTCCTTCTCCTCCGATTCGTCAGGCTCAATGACATCAACAGAGAGGCTGGTCGCAACAATAGTCCTCCCTCCCCTCAGATGTCCTTGGGCCTACCAGATCTCAAACAGTTTCCAACCTTTGCTGCTCCCATTTGGTACAGTCACCATGACCTCAAATCTGAGGGCGGCAAGCTCAGCACATGTGGCTCACAACCACCTTGACTGTCCACTGCCTGATCTGCCTTGACCATTCCAAGTGGAATCGACAATCCTAAACTTCTGTCTCCATTGCCAACTGCCTTCTTTGACTTCCATTATCTTCTCCCTGCATCTTCACCTTGAACACCTAATGCAAGGAGATAATTGACGTTTCCAGCTCTAAGAAAGGCTGTCTGCTTGGCTGCCAACATTTTCTCTAAACCCATCATCCCTTTGTCACTACCATTCCCAGCTCCCTCCTCACCCTGGAGCACTCTGTAATTTATCTCGCTTCTAATCGCCAGCTCTCATTAGATTCATGTCCTTTGAATTCCATATCCTGTTCCTTTGATCCCCGCCAAACCCAGCTCCTCATGACTCGAACCACTCCTGGGCCCTAAGTTGGCCAGCATTGTCAATCCTTCTGTTTTCAGACTCAATTCCCTTCTCCCTTTCAAAATTGTTGTCACTATTCCCTGCTAAAAAATCCCTACCCTTTACCCTTATGCAACTTGAACGACACCTCATCATTGCCACCCAACATTGTCCGACTCTGCTGCTATTCAAATTCCTCCAGTTTAGTTGTCATCCTATAACACAGTAACCACTCCAGTCAAAGTCACCAGTCACATTCCTACTGGTGCCCTACTTGAAATTATGTCCCGCCCACTTGGACTACACTGCCACATTGACCTCCTAGGCCCAGGAATTTCTGGACTCGGGTCTTTACCTCCAACTAATGCATCTTACATGCTATCCTACTGTGTACTCTCAGATTTCAAAATGGTATGTGATCAAAATAAAATACATACGTTAGGGAATATATATATATATATTTTCATTTTCACATAATGGACAGAGTTGTGTATTTCAATTCATAAAGCACTAGAATACCAGTTAATAAAAATGGAATTTGACTTAGTCAAATGCTGTAAATCAGTGACCCTGATGTTATGTCCTCCATGGCACAAACACTCCTATTATAAAATAGTTAATCCTCCAACTCACTCTGAGCAATGCCATGCGAGATCTACGAGTAAGTTACTAAACAGTACAGGAAAAATAATTCTTGAACAATACATCAAAGCTAAACAATGATTTTAGGATAAGGATAGAATAAATTCAAACAAGCAAACAATACAGATCTCAATAAGTTAGTTATATAAAAAGTGATCAACACATGAATAGATTTCTGGGAAGTGTAGTGGACATAGTGGAATCATTTAAGAAATAGATGCTGTGATGGGTTAATTGTGAAATTTTTCTAACTGGTTAGCTGAATTGAGATGATCTGAATAGTTATTTTCATCTGTATTGATCTTGTGAACAGATAATCCAGCTTCAATGTTGTCTTCCTCATGTCTGAAACAGGCATAAGTGCTTTGCATATGCAAATAAGGGACCTAACACAAGTTTGAGGTCCCCATTGTTTGCAGCTCATTTAAGGCTGGACAGATGAGCAGTCTGACAGCACAGTCATTGGAGTGCTGGAGAGATTGAACTCAATGCCATCAGCATACATGTGGAAGTAGACCCCCATATCTGTGGCTAATGTTGCCAAAGTAGAGGAGGGAGCCAAGAATGGTTTTGTGGGGATTTCTGAGGCCCATGGGAAGAGAAGCTATTGCTAAAGATGCTCTGAATATGATCGGATATGTATGCAGAGGTTGAGGAGGACAAGGAGGGATAATGCACCATGGCCACAGTCATACGTAGAGAATGTCTTTCAAACTTTGCTTTGGACTCTGTCAATGCAATGTGAGGGGTGGAAACCTGATTGGAGGGATTCAAGCAGGGAACTGCAGGAAAGCTGGTTATGGCTGTGGGAGACAGTGTCAGCTGTGTGAGTTGGTAGCACACTCGCCTCTGAGTTGTGGGTTCAAGTCCCACTCCAGGAACTTGAGCACATAAATCTAGGTTAACACTCCAGTGCAGTGCTGAAGGAGTGCTGCACTGTCGGAGGTGCCGTCTTTCAGATGAGACGTTAAACCGAGGCCCCGTCTGCTCTCTCGGATGGACGTAAAAGATCCCATGGCACTATTTCGAAGAAGAGTAGGGGAGTTATCCCTGGTGTCCTGGCTATTATTTATACCTCAATCAACATAACAAAAACAGATTATCTGGTCATTATCACATTGTTGTTTGTGGGAGCTTGCTGTGCATAAATTGGCTGCCGAGTTTCCCACATTACAACAGTGACTACACTCCAAAAGTACTTCATTGGCTGTAAAGTGCTTTTTGAGAGGTCTGGTGGTTGTGAAAGGCGCTATATAAATGTAAGTTTTTTTTACATTCAGGTACTTTGAAAGGGCCAAGATGATTGGAAATGGGGTATATGGTGAATTCACTTGCAATTAATTAATTTGAAGTGTGGTTACTATTCTGTGGGGAAATGTAGTAGCCATTCTGTTCCGAGCCAAATACGAAAAACAGCAATGAGACGAAAGACCACTTAATCTGTTTATTGGCGGTATTGATTAAGGGAGGCCAATTAACTTGGACACGAGGATAACTCTAATCTCCTTTGAATAATGTCATAGGGTCTTTACCATACAGAGCCTTGGTAAGGTTGCCAACCCTCCCAGATTATTTGGGTGTCTCCCGGAATTGAGTGTTACTCTCCCAGGCACTGCTGCTGGTAAGCTGGGAGAAAAGCCGAAAAGATTTGAGTGGGGAGAAAACCCAGGAAATATCGCCACTAACACAGTAAAATCCAACCAATAGCTAGGAGGGTGGGAAAGGCTCAGCTTTGGGGATGGAGTATGAATTTAAAGCTGAAAATTAACCTTTAGTCATGCAGCATTCCAATTTCCCCCTCAATTTAAATGCTTTGCGCGGAGGCCTGAAAATGGTTTGGGTTGAGATCGATCACGTGGTGGCAATTGATTGATGAGAAGGGAGACAGGTGGGGCCAGGATAACAGACAAAGGCAAAAGGCATCAGCCTTGAGAAGTAGTGGGAAATACAGAGAATGTAAGAAAAATAGAGAATGTGAGGTTAACAGGATTTGGAGCAGTGGGAGATTCTGCTTTGGTAGCGGAAAAATGTTCAGCAGTAATGCAAAAACAGCTCAAGAAATGGATTACCCAGACTTGCTGCTCCAAGCCATGGTGTCTTGTATTGCAGCATTCTATGATTTATTAATAACTTTTATATACATAAATATATTGTTATATGAAAGACATCTTCTGTCTTACCCCCCAACAAAAAACTTGTGTATTGTATACTGAGTATGAAATAAAAATAATATTGTAAAGCATGCAGTTTTTAATCGTTTAAAAAATGTTTCTGTATTTCAGTTGTGGATGCCAAAAGTACGCAAAATTTCTGAAGTTTTGGAAAAATCCAAGAGCAGTTACTGGCCAGCTCTGAAAAGCCTTTATGGTGACGTCAGAGCAGGTACAGTAATAACAATGTAACAAGATTTTGATTCTTTGGGCAGGATTTTCATTGGGCCATGGAGTCGGGATTGGAGGCGTGTGGGGGGTTAAAATCCCAAAATCTGGGGTCCCGACCCCATCCCACACCCAAACCCGCCTCCATGCCAGTTTCAAAGGAGGCGGGTACCCGCCCCGCACTGGGACCCGCCTACCTGAGGTGGGAAGGGATTAGTGCCAATTAACTGCCTGTTAACAGGTAGTTAACAGGCAGTTTTTAGCCTAATCCCTATTTTTAAGGTTGAAGTGTGGGATTCCCGACAGCTCCAAACCACGCCAAGTTAGGGGAGGCAAGCCGTCGGGTTGAAGGACTTGGAGGGGTCGAGATGTCGGTGTTCAGGTGAGTGATGTGTGCATGAGTGCAAAGGTAAGTGTTTGGTGTGTCTAAAGTGATTAAAGAAGTTTAAATGACCTTTTCTTACCTTTTCAGCCTTCCTTCCTTTAGGTCCCGGGAGTCCCTCATCTCACCGGCACAGAAAGCAGAATGGCTGCGAACTGTCAAAAGTGACAGCCTTCAGCTTACTGTGCAGGAGAAATTTCTAACTGAGTCTGTGGAGAAGGACTCAGGTTAGAAGTAAGACTGTCAGTGTTTGACAGCTTCAAACAGCTTTCAAACACTGATATTTCATCTGTCAAAACCTCTTGACAGATGAAATTTCAGTCTGTGATGTCACCTGTTTCCGGGTGGCCCTTAATTGGCCTGCTGAGCCCGCTGGGCAGGCTCAACAAGGTCAATCAAGTTAAAATCGTGTGGATTGGCCGCATCTTGATGGAGGCGGGACTACAACCCTGAAAATTGTAGTCCTGCCTCCAACCCGACTCCTGAATGAAAATCCTGCCCTTTATGTCTGTGCTGCATGATAAATACATGCATTATGCTTTACTCTTGTATTGGAAAAGCCATATTGTGTGATTAGTTATGTATACTTGTGAGTCTTGATAGCTAAAAGTAGTAGATAACTGCTTACCTTTCAATTCTGTTTCTGTTGCGTATTGTCTTTGTTAAATGTAGGCCTGGAAGAAGCAAGCGATATTGTTTTGTACCTGATACCTCTCAAGTCCTTAATAGAAGATTTAGAGCAAACAGAATATGCAGAGGTAAGCAGAAGGGGGTGGGGGGGTTGTGGAGCGGGGCGGTGGAAATCTAGGAACTATCAACATTCTCTTAGGGAATGTGTTGGGAGATGTCAATAGTGGAGTCAATAGTCAATATTGGCTCTCCAGAAACTAAAACTTCAATTAATTATGGTTTAATAACTATTCATAGAATCATAGAATGGGTACAGCACAGAAGGAGGCCATTTGGCCTGTCGAACCCGTGCCGGCTCTCTGCAAGAGCACTTCAGCGAGTCCCATTCCCCCGCCCTTTCCCTGTAGCCCTGCAAATTTTTTTCCTTCAGGTACTTATCCAATTCCCTTTTGAAAACCATGATTGAGTCTGCCTACACCACCCTTTCAGGCAGTACATTCCAGATCCTAACCGCTCCTAAAAAAGTTTTCCTCCTGTCTCCTTTGGTTCTATTGCCAATCATCTTAAATCTGTGTCTTCTGGTTCCCAACCCTTCCGTCAATGGGAACACTTTCTCTCTATCTACTCTGCCTCGACCCATCATAATTTAAACACCTCTATCAAATCTCCTCACAACCTTTCCTGTTCCAAGGAGAATAACCCCAGCTTCTCTAGTTTATCCACGTAACTGAAGTCCCTCTTCCCTGGAATCATTCTCGTAAATCTTTTCCGCACCCTTTCTAAGGCCTTCACATCCTTCCTATAGTGTGGTGCCCAGAATTGGACACAATACTCCAGTTGAGGCTAAATCTATGTTTTATAAAGGTTCATAACAACTTCCTTGCTTTTGTACTCTATGGGGTAAAAATTGGGTAGCGCCCCTGCAGCCGATTTTCCCAGGCAGCGTCCCTCTTGGGGCACTGCGAGCCAATATTGTCGCGCTATATGCCGCAGCGCCATGCACTGCGGCACGTCACGCCGCGGTACTGCAGGCCTTCCTCCCCTTATTAAAGGGGAGGGGTCTGACGCAGCGCGTCCCGGCGCCCAGCTGGGCCACCAGAGATCGGGAGTGCCGGCAAACGAGCTCAAGAGGAGTGCCGGGCTCACGGAGATCAGCCGGCACCCTGCGGGGGTGCTTCACGGGGGCCAGGGACAGCAACGGAGGCAGGTGCTCGCAGGCGGCCAGCAACAAAAATGGCTGCCCGCCACCTCCCCTTTAACTAGCGTCGCCCCGGCCGCAGGTAGACCCCCCCCCCGACTCCGGCGGACATAGCGTCCAGCGGTACGTCGGGGGATGCCAACCAATATTATAGCTGGGGCACGAGCGGGGCGCTGTGCACGGCGATGACATCATTGCCGGTGGCGCAGCGCTGTCGCTAACCACCCGTGGAATTTTGCAGGAGGCGTTAGTTGATTTGCGACCCGTTAGCTAACGGGAGGCGCAAATCAACCGAATTTATCCCCCTATGTCTCTATTTATGAAGCCCAGGATCCCGTATGCTTTTTTAACAGCTATCTCAACCTGCCCTGCCTCCTTCAAGAATTTCTGGACATATATCCCCAGGTCTCTCTGTTCATGCACCCCCTTTAGAATTGTACCCTTCAATTTATATTGCCTCTCCTCGTTCTTCCTCCCAAAATGTATTACTTCGCACTTTTCTGCGTTAAATTTCATCTGCTACATGTCCGTCCATTTCACCAGGCTGTCCAAGTCTTCTTGAAGTCTCTCACTATCCTCCTCACTGTTCACTATACTTCCAAGTTTTGTGTCATCTGCAAATTTTGAAATTGTGCCCTGTACACCCAAGTCCAAGTCATTAATATATATCAAGAAAAGCAGTGGTCCTAGTACCGACCCCTGGGGAACACCATTGTATACCTTCCTCCAATCCGAAAAACAACCGTTCACCATTACTCTCTGTTTGCTGTCACTTAGTCAATTTCGTATCCATGCTGTCACTGTGTCTTTTATTCCCTGGACTTCAACTTTGCTGGCAAGCCTATTATGTGGCACTTTATCAAATGCCTTTTGGAAGTCCATGTACACCACATCAACTGCATTGCCCTCATCAACCTTCTCTTGTTACCTCATCAAAAAACTTGATCAAGTTAGTTAAACACGATTTGCCTTTAACAAATCCGTGCTGGCTTTCCTTAATTAATCCCCACTTGTCCAAGTGACTATTAATTTTGTCCCTGATTATCGTTTCTAAAAGCTTCCCCACTACCGAGATTAAACTAACTGGCCTGTAGTTGCTGGGTTTATCCTTACTCCTTTTTTGAACAAGGGTGTAAAGTTTGCACATTCTCCCCGTGTTTGCGTGGGTTTCCTCCGGGTGCTCCGGTTTCCTCCCACAGTCCAAAGATGTGCGGGTTAGGTTGATTGGCTATGATAAATTGACCCTTAGTGTTAGGGGGATTAAATATGTGGGGTTACGGGGATAGGGTGGGATATGTGTCGGTGTAGGGGTTACGGGGATCGGGTGGGATATGTGTTGGTGCAGGCTCGATGGGCCGAAATGGCCTCTATCTGCATTGTGGGGTTTCTGTGATTTCTGTGATTTGCAATTGTCCAGTCCTCTGGCACCACTCCTGTATCTAAGGAGGATTGGAAGATTATGACCAGTACCTCTGTGATTTCCACCTTAACTTCTCTCAGCTTCCTAGGATGCATCCCATTCGGCCCTGGTGACTTACCTAATTTAAGTACAGCCAGCCTTTCCACTACCTCCTCTTTATCAATTTTTATCCCATCCAGTATCTCCACTACCTCCTCTTTCACTATGACTTTGGCAGCACCTTCTTTCTTGGTGAAGACAGATGCAAAGCACTCATTTAGTACCTCAGCCATGCCCTCTGCCTCCATGCATAGGTCTCCTTTTTGGTCCCTAATCTGCCCCAACCAATTGCAACAGATCTATAATGCAGTAAACATTCATTAGCATTAGATAATGTTCTTTATTAGCCAGTTATGCTCCTCTAAGCACCATTGGTTTTTGATGACTTCCATATACTGTCAGTAATTTACTGATGAGGCCCTGAAAATCACCAGGGACTTTCACTTTTTAAAAAAGTCAGGTGATCTTCCTTTCACACTCTTATATCATTGCTTCAATATAAGGCAAATTATGGTTAAACTTGTTTTTGGATTCTTTCAGCTGGGACTCATCCTCTAGCTTTCCATGGACAAATAGAATACCATATTGTATTTAGTGGATATAGTCACTAGGTAAAGCTGTTTTACCACATCCTGTGTAATAATAAGACTGCTATTTCTTCCTTTTGGGGGAAAAAGAAAACTTAAGGTAAACTTCACTCTTTTTGAAAGTTTTGCAAATTGAAGAGAAGGTTCCTTTTAAGGACATCTAAAAGGCACAGATTTAGAACCATGTGTTTATTGTTATTGAGCATTACAGTACTATCTTGTTAGCTGAGGATAATAAGCACTTTCCTGCTGTGTTGCAAACTGGTATGAAGCTGTTGGTCCTGAGACTTGTGTTGTCAGTTTAATTCTGCTATGATATGTTCCTACTTGAGTGGACATAGAAGAATGTTGAATTGCCTATGATAGGTATACTCTGCCTCTTTCTTTGAAATAAATTCAAATTCTACATGTAAAGCACTCTTCCAGTTAATAATTTTTTTTCTTTTTGACCTGGCCTGGCTTAGAACTTTTCTGTTCTGTATTGGAGCTCCTTGTGTTACTTGGACAAACTTTGTTTGGACTGTACTGCACCCAGAATCAAGAAGTGATCAGCTGCTTCAGTCTCTGGAGGTGCCCCCACGCATGTCTCCACTCTTCATCCTCATAGACGGTTTCTTCATCTCCACTGTCAGCCAGCAACTTGGGTGGGCCCAAGGGTCTTCTTATATCCATCCACTTTTTTGTCACTGCTTGTTTCTTGGTTTTCTTGCATTGATGTTCAAATCTGCCAATTTCATCCTGTCTCCGGATATGTGTTCTCTTGTCATTGATGACACAGCCTCAGCCAGTGGAGCTTTGGGGGGTCTTATGGTCTTGATCTTTTGTTTCTACAATTAATGTTGTTTAAGTCTATATTCCTTCGTTAAACACATTTTTCCTTATTAGTTTATTCTGCTGATTCAGCACTTCTTTACAGAACAAAGCAGCATATTCTTTTTCCGAGATGGTTTTAATCAGCCATCTGCTCTTTGATGATTTGCAGGCCCATCACACTTTACATTCTGGTCTCACACCATTGTTACATTCATTGTCCTTAACATGCCACATCCTTTGATCCTTGGCTTTTTTGTCTCACATTAAGTTTCAACAGGATAGCTCGAAGACAAGGTTCCAGTTGGATTTGCAAAGAATGCCTCTTGCTCAACATGCTCGAGTACAACATGGTCAAATATCCCATGATGCACCAGTATACTGTTGTTCAACATTTCCCTTCGATTGTTTTATTTGGCCAATCTCTACAATCCTCCATCTCTCTTCCCATGGTTCCCTCATCCCACAATCTCTTCTGACTCTTATGCTGCAGATGGTGTAAGCACGCACTTCTTACTTTCTCCTCTCCCCTCACCACAACCCAACCCTTGTCCCTTTTTCATTTCAGATACCCAAGAACTAGAACCTTCCCAGTCACGGGTGGGTGGGGGAGCGGGGTTGGTAAGAGGAAGAAGACAGTGATGATGAAGGAACACTGTCACTTGATCTGACATTCGCAGCCTCAAGCTCAGATACTGACACTGCATGTACTTTAGACGATAGAGGAGGGATTTGCATGTGGTGCTATACCGGGCGCAAGTGCGCAGGAGCCAGGGCGGGGGGAAAGGATAACACAAGTGCCAGCTTGCCAGAGGGCTAAGTCGCACACTAGTTCTGCTGCAGAGGAGTCCGATGAGAACTTTGATGCCCCAGGCTACAGAAGAAGGCTGATGGGCATACAAAACCAAATGCTTGGTCTACTGAAAAGCCTGCACACAATATCAAGGAGCTTGGAGGAGTCCATCTCCAACTTGGCACAGGGCTTTGCGCAGAGCTTGGCGCTCATCCTTTCCAATGTGGAATGAGTTGTCACCTCCATCAGCACACCTGTGGAATCCACCATGATGCCATGCCTGATGACCGATGTCACAGCTTCCATTGCATCACAAATAGCTTCCATGAGTGATACCCGCTCAATTAAGTACTGCAGAGCTCCTCCAGAGCAGTCCAGACAGCAAAGTTGTCCTTGAGGATGCTGATGGTCTGCTCCATAATGTTCCTTGTGGCAGCATAGCTCTCATTGTAGGCCTGCTGTGCACGTGACTGGACTCATGAGTCATGTCATTTTGCCCAGTAGCTAGCCTTTGACTTGCTGTGCTCGTTCAAATACAGGTGGAACAGAGGACTGCCGAAGAATGAAAGTATCATGACTGCTTCCAGGATAGCAGGCATTCACCTGCATGATGCGCTGCCTGTGGTTTCACACCAGCTACACATTGAGAGAGTGGAATCCTCTTCTGTTGATGAATATGGCTGAGTTCAGATGAGGAGCACGCAAGGCAATGTGCATGCAGTCAATGGCACCCTGCAGCATGGGGATGCCTGCAATCCATGCAGAAGCCTCATGTGCACTCCTCCTGCTTGCCTCTGGCAAGAGGGAATGAGATGAACGTGTTTCTCATTGTATAGAGAGCCTCAATGACCTCCTTTATATACAGCAGTACAATGAAAACTGCGAGATATGTCTGTGTCTCCAGCAGCAGTCTGAAAGGAACCAGAGGCATAAAAATTAAGAGCCACGGTCACTTTGACCGCCACAGGCATTGCTGTCCTTGCCCTGCTTTGAGGCTGCAGTTATAGACCCTCCGCGGATATGACCTCCTGATGAGTGCTCTGCTCCCCCGATCCTCTTCCCTCTTCTAGCTGCTTGTCCTGCTCTGCATGACTTTTTATTCTCCCAGTCCTGTTCAATTCCCAAAGGAAGCCCTACCAGGCCATCCATGTCTGGAAGCAAATTTTATCAGCAAAGTGTTTTAAATGACATAAAATTGACTGCAAGACCAGCCAGACTACTCCCTGTAGAGTACTAAAAACTTTTGCCAAGTATAGGAAACCTCGAAAAATGCATACAATTGTGCCAGAAGCCAGAAGAAATAATCCAGCAACTAACCTGTAAGTACTTCATGATCCCTTTAAATAGCGCTGGCAGAGGATCCTTCATGCTTTTTAACGTCGTGTTCAGCTATGCAAGGTTAACATTGGCTGGAGCGTGCAGTTCCAAAATGGCAGCGGTGGCTTCAAATCCATGTTGCACACTGATTCGCGTCATGATTTTTAAAAATTTGTTTATGGAATGTGGGCGTCGCTGGCAAGGCCAACATTTATTGCCCATCCCTAATTGCCCTTGAGAAGGTGGTGGTGAGCCACCTTCTTGAACCGCTGCAGTCTGTGTGGTGAAGGTACTCCCAAGGTGCTGTTAGGTAGGGAGTTCCAGGATTTTGACCCAGCGACGATGAAGGATCGGCGCTATACTTTTAAGTCTGGATGGTGTGTGACATGTAGGGGAACTTGGAGGTGATGGTGTTCCCATGCACCTGCTGCCCTTGTCCTTCTAGGTGGAAGAGGTCGCGGGTTTGGGAGGTGCTGCCAAAGAAGCCTTGGCGAGTTGCTGCAGTGCATCTTGTAGATGGTACACACTGCAGCCATGATGCGCTGGTGGTGGAGGCAGTGAATGTTTAAGGTGGGAGTCGGGGTGCTAATCAAGCGGGCTGCTTTGTCCTGGATGGTGTCGAGCTTCTTGAGTGCTGTTGGAGCTGCACTCATCCAGGCAAATGGAGAGTATTCCATCACACTTGTGCCTTGTAGATGGTGGAAAGGCTTTGGGGAGTCAGGAGGTGAGACACTCGCCACAGAATACCTAGCCTCTGACCTGCTCTTGTTGCCACAGTATTTATGTGGCTGATCCAGTTAAGTTTCTGGTCAATGGTGAGCCCCAGGATGTTTATTGTGGGGTATTTGGTGATGGTAGTGCCGTTGAATGTCAAGAGGAGGTGGTTAGACTCTTGCTTGTTGGTGATAGTCATTGCCTGGCACTTCTGTGGTGCGAATGTTACCTGCCACTTATCAGTTCAAGCCTGAGCATCATCCAGGTCTTGTTGCATGCGGGCATGGACTGCTTCATTATTTGAGGAGTTGTGAATGGCGCTGAACACTGCAGTCATCAGCGAACATCCCCATTTCTGACCTTATGTTGGAGGGAAGGTCATTGATGAAGTAGCTGACGATAGTTGGGCCTAGGACACTGCCCTGAGGAACTCCTGCAGCGATGTCCTGGGGCTGTGATGATTGACCTTCAACCACCACAACTATCTTCCTTTGTGCTAGGTATGATTCCAGCCAATGGAGCGTTTTCCCCGAGGTCGGGAGCCGAGTGGTCTTGGCGGAACCCAAACTGGGCATCAGTGAGCTGGTTATTGGTGAGTTAAGTGCTGCTTGATAGCACTGTCGATGACACCTTCCATTACTTTGCTGATGATTGAGAGTAGACTGATGGGGCGGTAATTGGCCGGGTTGGATTTGTCCTGCTTTTTGTGGACAGGACATACCTGGGCTGTTTTCCATATTTTCGGATAGATGCCAGTGTTGTAGCTGTACTGGAACAGCTGGGCTAGAGGCGCGGCTAGTTCTGGAGCATAATTCTTCAGCACTAAGGCCGGGATGTTGTCGGGGTCCATAGCTTTTGCTATATCCAGTGCGCTCAGCCGTTTCCTGATATCACGTGGAGTGAATCGAATTGGCTGAAGACTGGCTTCTGTGATGGTGAGGAGCTCAGGAGTAGGCCGATATGGATCATCCACTCAGCACTTCTGGCTGAAGATGGTTGCAAATGCTTCAGCCTTGTCTTTTGCACTCTCGTGCTGGGCTGCCTGATCTGCCTGTTCTGCATTCTGCTGCAGGATGTTCGGCATGTGCGTGCAAACTCCTTTACCCCTTTACGTCGGAGGAGTGGATCCCATTTTGAAAACTTAGGTGGCTGCGTAGCACTTAAAAAATGGATGCTGCGCAACACAATTTAACCCGCCGTGTCTTCCAGGGGCCTTGTAAGGATATATCGAGTACTAATCATAAGTTAGTGAACTGAGTCTCAAATCTGAGACAATAATGTTATCTAATTGATCTTCCAAGGTTGCCCCAGAATGCCCTGTAACTCTCATGCACCTTTCGCTTATGAGCTTGTTAAGTGGGTTCCATGTTGGCTTAGATTGGACAGGCAATTGCAGCATGTTGGTTCAAAGGATAAAGTGCTGGATGGGGCACCTGTTTGAAATGTCCAATGGTACTTCTTAAATAGGCAGAAATCAGCAGTTAATGGCAAGATGAAGGGTTGCTTTGATCGAGTGGGTATTTTACGGTATTTTATGTTAAAATATTAACTTGGTATGCAGAGCAGTAATCAGTTTATTCATGAAAGTATTTCATCAAAATAGGCCTATTTTCAAGAGGCATTGGGAAATGAATTTTCCGGAACAATTCCCTGACACAACCCTGCAATGAGATATTTCTTAATTTAAACCATTACCCAGTATCCTTAACACAAGAAACTGCCAATGGGCCACTGAATTGTGGCTTCTTGGGTGGTTTGTGGAGTGTGCTTTACATTATCATCTTGTAGGCATGAAAACATCAGAAACACTGTTTCTCTCTTCACAGATGCTGCCTGACCTGCTGAGTATCTCCAGCATTTTCTGTTTTTATTTCAGATTTCCAGCATCTGCAGTATTTTCTTTTTGTATCAGTGTCAGTCACAGGCCATTCCACCCATTCTGTGGCTGCTTCATTGGCATCCTTGAAAAGTTTAACTGGCAGGAAATTACTATACTTGACGGGTCTGTCCTGGTAGCTGGAGTCTCTGTTGGGCCACTGACCTTCTCTTTCTACTTACTGTACTAATTGTGTAAGAAGAAAGTGTACTGCATAAGACAAAATGGATTACCTACCTCGTAGAGTTTTCTTAGTTTTTCTAACATATTCCTATTTTGCCATACAGCAAGATTGTTAATATTGCTGAGCTGATCACCTTTATCTGACAGACCGGCCTTTAAGGCCTGTTCAACACATATACTGAGATTATTTTAAAAAAACGTACATTTCATGTCCTTTCAATTTGGCTTGTTTTAGAGCAGGGACGTTTGCATGGCTCTGGCTCTTAAAGGAAGGACTCTGAGAACACCACTTGCTCCCAGTCCTGGGGGCTCTAGTTGCAGTCCCCCTTGGACTGCAGCATCACATGGAGATGGGGCAGAGGCAGCAAAGGGGACAAGCTGCTTGCAGAGGGAGGAGGAGGAAAAGGAGGAAGCAGAAGAGGAAAAAGCAGAAGAGGAGGAAGTGGAAAGAAGGAGGCAACCCAGACAGCCCCTTTCTGGCTGGGATATCCGGGATCGAATCATCCGCCTGCGGTACCATTGAAAACACAACCCAATTCCCCTTTCAACATTTGTCCCACACTTTACCTTCCCTCTGTTACTGACCATCACAGCATCCTCTTGGCCACAATGCTAAAATAAAAGCCGCCACAAAGCAAACTTTCCAATCCAACTTTATCCATATATGCATCCAATATTACATTAAAAAATCAACTAATCACCCTTGTGCATTCACTTAATGACTGTCTTGCATGTGCCTTTGCCCATCCTAATGCTCCTACGCAGTGCTTCCCCAGTGGCTGCAGCATGGCTGGTGGAAGGCTGCTGACTTTCAGTGGGGGAGACTGGGGATGGCCTTGCAGGATGACCTTGAGGAGCTCTAGGCCTAGTATGCCCGGCTTTGGACTGCACCACCTTGGCATGGGCGGCAGCAGTCTGGGCTGGCTGGCTGACAGCCAACAGCAAGGGCACTGGCAGAGTGGCCATAGTGGAAAGATGAATGCTGTCCTCCTGAGAAAGGTATTGGCACCCCACTCCATCATAGTCTCTCTCTAAACATCTATCCTATTCATTCTTTACACTCATTCCATCACTCTAACTAAAACTGCCCTGCTTTCCCTCATTGCAGGAAAAGAGAGCCTACAATGAGAGGGAGAGAACAGGAGGAGGACCACCATTGTTGGCTGAGCTCACCAACGCTGAGGAGGCAGCTCTGGACATTGCAGGAGTAGTTAACCAGCCTGAAGTGGGGGACGGAGAGAGGGGCTCATTAGAACAACCTGGTGACTGAATTATTTTCCATACATCTCATTTGACATTCATGAGTGACTCATATGGGATCTGATGGCAATAGAAATTGAATGCTCATCATGTGCATAATGGGATGTGTCTGCAATCTACATATCACATGTCCAACTCCTGTCTTTACTCTCCCACAGGACCATCAGCCCCCCCTCCACTGTCCAGGAGGAAGAGCAGGAGCACTCATCAGAGGATCCTCCAGCTTCTGAGGGAGCAGCGTCAGCAGAAATGAGCGCACCCAGCACCAGAGCAGAGACGCACACCTTGGTGGGTCCTATGCGAGATAGAGTAGTGTTGTCACCTGGTGTAGTGTTGTCACCTGGTGTATCACAAATGAGCAAGATCAGATGGTGGAGACAGGGACAGCAGTGGTGACTCCTCGTTAGAGGCCGCAGGATGCTCCTAGCTCGGCTCAGCTGCATGTAGACGCTGAGCCTCGGGAGCCATCCAGGAAGAGAGCGATCCTGGAGCTTCAGGAGCAAGTGCAGGAGGCTCTGACTGGGTTAGCAACCACAGTGACTATGAGCGTGCAGAGAATGGAGGAGTCCATCTCAAATATGAATAATGACATGCCGCACGCACCGGCAACTGTAGGTACTATCACGGAAAGGATGGCAACCTCCATGGAGGACAAAAATCGCCAGACTCGGGAGAACATGGTAACACTTCTAAATATAGATGATCGTCTATGGAGGATAGATGGGCATCTATCGAGGAGAGAAACCAAAGGTTCATGGACGCCTTGTTATGAGGAATCTCAGTACAGACATGGGTCCTCATGGCCCTACTGATGTGCAGCAAGGTGCTCTCCAGCTACTTGCTAGCAGAGAAGAGCGGGTGGCCCATGAGAGGGATGATGGTGGGAGAGGACATGGAAGTGTGGGCTCCTCTCCAAGTGCTCAAACTTCTACCCCCTTGCCAACCCTTCAATCAGAGCCCCAGATGCCTCCCCGAACAGTGATGGGCAAGTCTGCCTCTGCACAGCCGCAGGAGGAGCAGACTTTGGCAGGGCCCTCACAGGTTCCAAAAGCCAGAGGATGACCGCCAAAGGCGTCTAAGCAGGCGCAGCAGGGAAGTGAGCAGGCTGCCTCTACATCTGCTGATGCCACAGGGGTAGCACCATGTTAACCATGCGTAAAAGAAAGCTCCCACTAAATAGTCACAAGGGTAGTCACTTGGGTGATTTGCTATAAATGAATGTTAAGTTTCTGTTTTTTATTTTGTTGTAAAAAAGTAATGTTTTCTGAATGTTTGAATTCGTTGCCATATGTGTGCTCACAATTTGAAGTGGCACAGTGAAGGGTAAGGGCGCCTTTATGTCCAGCAGTGGTGGTGACAGTGCAAGGAATGTACAGTTCATTGTAGAGATGCTCTATGGTGTTGAAGTGGGGTGATGCCAACCTTCATGTGCATGTGGCAGCCACATGTCTGTGCTGCATAAAGTTAGGTGAATCTGGCATTGATTAGGCCATCACGGGCAGCAATGTGCTCACTGCTGGCTGCACTGTTTCACCCGTCTCCTCCAGGTCTTCCTCATGTGGTACATAATTCTGCTCCTCCTCCTCCTCCTCTGAAGAGGTTGTGTGATCTGCGCCTTGTTCCTCATGCAGCGCTAATCCTCGCTGCATTGTGATGTTGTGCAGGGTACAGCAGACAACGACGATTCTCGAGACCCCGTCTGGTGCGTACTGAAGACTTCCACCAGATCTGTCCAGGCGCCTGAAGTGCATTTTGAGCAACCCTATTCTTTGCTCTATGAGACTTCTGGTGGAAATGTGGCTTTGATTGTAATGCTCCTCAGACTCATTTGATGGCCTCCTCAATGGTGTCATTAGCCAAGTCTTCAGGGGATAGCCCTTGTCTCCAAGGAGCCAGCCAGAAAGTTCGTTTGGCGGTGCGAAGAGCTGAGGGACAGTGGACTGGCGCAGGATGTAAGAATCATGGCAGCTGCCAGGGAATTTGGCGCACACGTGCATGATGCTTTTCCTATGGTTGCACACCAGCCGTACGTTAAGGGAGTGGAAGCCCTTGCGGTTGACAAATACTGCTGGGTTCTGATGGGGTGCCCTGATGGCAATATGTGTGCAGTCGATGACACCCTGCACCCATGGGAAGCCAGCCAGATTGACAAAGCCGAGCGCCTGCTTAGTAACACTGGCTTCATCAGTGGAAAAGTGGATATAATTGGCGGACTTGTCAAAGAGGGCATCGGTGACCTGCGTGATGCATCTGTGGGCGACCAACTGGGAGATGCCGCTAATGTCTGCTGCTGATCCCTGGAAGGAGCCTGACACAAAGAAGTTGAAGGCGGTGGTGACTTTGACAGCCACTGGTAAGGTGTGTCCACCCGTTCCTCTGGGCTGCAGGTCTTGATCGAGCATTGTGCAAATGTCTGCGACTACCCGTCGCGAAAGTCTCAGCCCCCTTTGGCACTGCTGCTCATCCTCTGCCTGTAAACCCTGTGTTGGGGGTATCGCCTGTGGCCTCTGCCCTGTGCAGCATCAGGTGGTTGAGGAGAAGGTTGGCGCTCTTCTTGTTGGTGTGCCTGGTTCTGTTACTGCTACAGCTGATCGTCTTCAGATTCTGAGGACCAAGGTGGGAGAGTTTAAATCATTCCCATTCTGCTGTTATATATGGCAGCTGAGGATGAAATGTTAGAAGCAATCAGTCAATGGGGAGAGAGGTTATTTCAAGGAGTTGACAGTGCATATGGAGTTTACACCACACACTTACAGCCTCAATTCAGATCAAATGTGTCTTCCAAATTCTGCAATCAGCAACATCTGACATTGGAAAGTGAACAGATGTGAAATGTTAGCTTTTATACTGCAGTTGCAACTGTGAACTATTCAACTCGATTGAACTCCCGACATACTTACCTGGCATGATCTCTGAACGACGAACCCCGTTAAAAATGTGAGAAAATAGAAAAAGGCTGGTAAAATAGTAGTTAACAAGCACTTAACAAGCAGTTAACTATCTTAAATGCCTCCCCTGCCGCTTGGTGTTGGGTTTTTTCTGAAATCGCAGACCTGACACTTTGGAAACTTACATGGAGGCGGGTTTGCAGCGGGTTCCCAACCCGCTGTCAATCATTTTGATTTTGACAGCGGACCCGCCTCTGAACTGCCCTCTGAGCACTGGCAAAATCGCGGCCTATGTATTTGGGGAATTCTAAATTATTTGCTGCAGTAAAGGTCTTCTCTGTTAGGGTGGATAACCCAGGTTCCACTGTAGTGACTTGTGGCGGGGAAAGGGGACAGATGGGGTTCAATTACCTAATTTCAAACTTGTTCATGGTCCTGGTCCTAATTATTATTACTGTTGTCTAATGATGGGGATTCTTGATAGGTTAAGACACAACGGCCTAGAAATTCAATTACGCCCAAAAACGGTGGGCCAAGGTTAATGGCTGCCCGCAAAAAGAGCGCAGGCAGCACCAGTATTTTGGTGCTGCCTGCTGATTTAAATGAGTGCAGTGCAGAACCTCCTGTGCAATGTGCCTTTTCCAGCGGTAAAACCAGCAGGAGGTCGAAGGTCAGGTCTAAAGGCGTTCTCAGGAAATCGTGATTTATTAAAGTGAACTGCAATGTTTCTGGTTATGTTTCTCGGTTGACAGAGAGGGTATGCAAGATAAATGAAAGGCGAAAAATACACTAATCTGTAATATTTTAAAGAATGCAACCAATATTTCTGATTTTACTCCCTAGAATACAAATAAAAGCAACCTATTCTATTAATACACATACATAGTGAATAAGCTTTGTTATTACAGAGGCTTTTCACTGCAAGTCTTTTTAGGAGTATATCTCTCTAGAAAATACCCAGATAAGCATTTTGAAAGGGCAATGGTGTACTCGAATTGGGAGATTTGTTTGCAATACTGGATGTCAGAGCCAGCATAGATGATCCATGAGTTCTCCCTGAATAGACCAAGAGATGTGAAAAGTTTACTGGATATCCTGAACACCTGAGTATCGATGAGTAAATGCAGATGTACAAATACCTTCAGAAACAGGAAAAAGTTATTTGGTCTCCTTTAATTGAAAATGTAATAAGCACACACCTGTTACTTTAGAGGAAGCATATTCAATACAGATGTTTGGAACAATAACAGTAAACATTTGCAAAGCCCAAATATTTCATTTCCAATTTACTGACCCAACTGCAAGCGCTTACTTGTAAAATTTGCAAATCTGGTGTACAAGTGTACGTCTTGCGTTACACAACGGACCTACAGTAATGGATTAGGCCTTTAGATGCAGTACAAGTCCCCCAGACTATTTGTAACCATACGCTGTTCTGTACACATTGCGTGCCAGAACTCACTGACCTGCTCCGTTTGATTGCTGGCATGTGAGAGGCATTCAGTCTGCTGATGTGTTTCTGCAGCAATCACCATGAGCCATCTCACTGGACTGGACATACTCTGCAGAGTTAATGAAGACTTTGGCGGAAGTCTGTTGCACTCAGCCATTTTCTCCCAGCTCTACGCACTGGCAACGGCTGCACGCACAGGCATGCTTTGGAGCGGGCTGTAACAGGAGCGGCGACATCCAAAATAGCTGAGCGTGCATCAGTTCGGCATTGCGTGCAGATTGGCATCACGCTCTTCATGCTCTTGATCATTAAAATATTTGCGGCGCGCGCAGGCAACAGCAGTGCTGCCGACCTGCCCAATATGGTGGCCACCGCGTCCTGCGTTGGAAGTGAGGTGGCTGCCATTTTTTCTTCAAAACCGGTCTTAACGGCTGGCGCTAAAGGTTCCAATTTCTAGGCCAACATATCAGAATATTTGCGGCAGCAGTAAATATATGTGGTTAATGCTATGAAAGTATCTAAAAATACTTTTGCAATGTATATGCGTACCTGCTCTGCAGTTCTCAGTATTTACATCACAATATGAACTAAACAGTGGAGATTAAGTGAATACGGTAGAAAATGTTTGTTGGAAGATTTTGTTAATATTAGGCTTGATTGTGAATATAGCATTAAAAGCATTTACTTTTATTAATATTACATGCATTTGTTTACAGGTGCCTACCTATGTTGATGTTATAATGCATACCGTTTGTTTAGTGTGGGCCAATTCTAAATATTACAACACCCCTGCGAGGATCATAGTTATCTTACAAGAAATTTTCAACCTCTTCATTGAGATGGTATGGAATATATTTTTGATTTCATAGTGCTTTTCAAACAGCATGTTATAGTTACAAACCTTTTATAATATGTTACACTTATAATCTGGGAATTAGACTTCCACCTATTTGAGAAGCAATTGTTTATATTTTTCGTATTTGCATCATTATTTTGGTCCCAGTTTAATCACTCCAGCAGTAACTGGGAAGGCCCCGAGCCCTTAAAATACAGTGGGCCCCTTGATTTACCTTGAGGGTCCTTTTCAGCTTGCTGACAGACCCCCTCAAGTTTGAAAGGAGTTTTGAGCCAAGCCCTTCACCAGTATCTTGAGGAGCCACTGTGTCTGGGCACTCCATGGCTGGTCAGCCTTTAAATGTGCATTGTGGTTTTGTTTGCAAGTTGCAGTCATAAACTATAGTACTGTGTAAATGCATGTTCAATCTGTGTGGATGCTGAACACTAATTTTACATGTCAAAAGAGTAATTCAATTGATAAATCCATGTCTTCATTTTTGTACACTTTTTTAAACCTTATTTCTGTAGACCTGTACTTTTTTGAACCCAGATGAGTTGATGAAAGGGCTACAGGGGGAAATAGAGGAGGCGCTGGTAACAATCCAGATGACAATATCTGTCTTAAGGAAGCTTTACCAGGTCTATGATCATAACCGGTCAGGAATGCACATATTCTTTAAGGTACTGTATATTCAGACTGTTTTACATTGACCAATTTAAAACAATAAATTGAATGCTTTTATAGAAGTGTGTTGGCCATAGATTTCCTGTTTTTATCCAATAGAAAATGTGTAAGGTCTGGTGTTTTGTGTCCCAGATAGAAATAGGCACTGGTATTAACAATATATTTACATAATAGCTGTGAGAGAATGCTGTTAAATGTTTCTCTGATAATTGTTACAGAAAAATACACTTCCTTCTATTTTAGGATAGAGAACCAAAATACTGGGAGTTCCCCTCACATCTTGTCTTTGCAAGGTTGGACAGATTTATGCACCGATTACAGACAATTGAGGTACAGTACTGTGCTTTTTATATATTCTGATTTTCATTCCTTTCCTGGGTGCTATAGTGCAGAGTACTAGTGCATTATCACACCGTGAGTAGTGAGGCATAGGTTAATGACCATGATTCTTCACTTGGCATGTTCTTAATCTCATTACTTTCCCAGAATACGATCACCAGAAAATGAGTCACCCTAAGCAGCTACCATTCATCTTTTAGAATGTCAGTTCAAGAATGGTTTGAAGCAGAGTTTAGAAGTAGTTTACCTCGTACACTATTGTGATTGGGAAAATGAGCATTGAACCTTAAGAAATTAAAAGAAAATAACAAGTAGTGTTAGTAATTTAAAAAAAAACAAGTATTAAAAGACAAATTAATTTTTAACTTTGTTTATCGATTATTGAGTGTCAGCTGTGGCTCAGTTGGTAGCTATCTCGGCTCTGAGTCAGAAGGTTGTGGGTTCAAGTTCCACTCCTGAGACTTGAGCACAAAAATCTAGGCTGACACTCCAATGCAGTACTGAGGGAATGCTGCACTGTCGGCGGTGCCGTCTTTTGGATGAGATGTTAAACCGAGGCCCCGTCTGCTCTCTCAGGTGGATGTAAAAGATCCCATGACACTATTTCGAAGAAGAGCTGGGGAGTTATCCCTGGTGTCCTGGCCAATATTTATCCCTCAATCAACATTACTAAAAATCAGATTATCTGGTCATTTTCACATTGCTGTTTGTGGGAGCCTGCTGTGCGCAAATGTTCCGCTGCATTTCCTACATTACAACATTGACAGCACTTCAAAAGTACTTCTTTGGCTGTAAAGCGCTTTGGGATGGCCTGAGGTGCTATATGAACGCAAGTCTTTCTTATCAAAAATCAGGTTAAGGCAAAAGGATCGTTGTTGACAATTATAGCAGAGGTGTCACATTTGTCTGTGTTAATATAATTTTTTGAGTATGGTTTTGTTGTTTTGGAAACTTTCATTTGCATTATTTACTTAGTTGTGTTGACTGGGACTGCTTTCCTCCTAGGTTCAATTCCTAGAACTACTTCAGTATGGTTCTAGTCTAAATTTCATTATGTGCCTGCTTGCTACTTTTTGCACATTCATTGGTTTTGCTGTGCTACTGTTGCATTTAAAATGGCAGCTAGCTGCAGCATTGCTGCATTGTTTGTCATTCAAAGATGGGCTACATATGCAATATTCACCTGTGAAGGGCGACATTGTGTGATCCTCCCATTCCTAGGCGATGTAAAGTCTAGCCACGCCCTTGAAGCATCAGTTTCATAAAACTATAGAATTTATAAAACTGAAGGAGGCTATTTTCCCATTATGTCTATGCCAGCTGTTCAGTTAGTGCTGTTTACTCTAATCCCATTACCTACCAGGCATAATGTTTGCTAGCTCCATGCAACCAAATTTTTGTCAGTTGCTTCAAGTAGCACCTAGGAAGGTTAGGAGCACGGGACTCATGCTAACTCCCTAATTGCTGCATGAGGAGAACCACTTCATCATAGGATATTATCGCCTAGAACTTATCTGAGTATGTCAGAGGAAATGTGTCTTCAGCGTCTCCACTTCACTGCAGATGCAGTGACTGAGCTATGCCATCTGCTGCAGCCTGACCTACAAGCAGCATCAAGGACTGGGAAAACTCTTCCTGTTGTTGTTGAGATCATCCTGACATTAAGCTTCTATGCAACCAAATCTTTCCAGACAGAGGAGACATCTGCCAGATAAGAAAGTCTGCATTTCGTTCCTCTATAAGGTCAGTTACAAGTTTGCCACACCTTTATCTCTTTCCTATTAGGAAACAGACACTAACTGGAGAGAGCATAGAACTTTTAGGTGTCAGCTTTGATTCAGTAGTAGCACTCTCACCTTTGAGTCAGAGTGGTTCAAGTCTCACTCCAGAGACTTGAATAAGTAGTCTAGGCTGACAATCCAGTGCAGTAGTAAGGGAGTGCTGCACTGTCGGGAGTGCCGTCTTTTGGATGAGATGTTAAAACAAGACCCTGTCTGCCCTAGAAGGTGGATGTAAAAAATTCTATGGCACTATTCAAAGAAGGGTTGGGGAATTCTCCTGATGTCCTGGCTAACATTTATTCCTCAACCAACACAACAAAAACAGATTAACTAGTCATTAATCTCATTGCTGTTTGTGGGAACCTTACAATGTGACAATTGGCTGCCATGTTTCCCTACATCACAGCAGCAATCATATCTCGCAAGTACTTAATTGGCTGAGAAATGCTTTGGAACATCCTGAGGATGAAAAAGGCAGTGTATAAATACAATGGCCTAGAAATTGGATAAGGCCCGAAAACGGGCACCGACCAACGCTATTTACCTGCGCCTCTTCTAAGTAGTGTAGGCAGCACACAAAATTTGTGCTGCCTGCTTATTAACATGATTGGAGTGCTGATTTCAGCGCTAAACATGCTGCTGATTGGTTTAGTGCTCAATGGGGGGGTGGGGCAATATCGGATGCGGTCTAATAGGCAGTAATGTTTGGCCTAGGCGCTTTCCACTACTTAAAGGGGAGGTGCTTTGTTGCAGAAGCACCTCATTGTCAGTCTGGAGAAACAATGGCACAACAACCTAGAGAATGAGCTAGATGATTTTCAGATGCTGCACTTGGTCCTGAGGGTCTAATGAAGGCGGACTCTCCTTCACCAGCAGGGAGGCAAGAGGCCATTAAAAGGTCATTTGCGGAAGGTTATGGGAAGAGATCGCTCAAGCCTTCACAGCCACCAGTGTTGTCCCAAGGACCTGAATCCAGTGCTGCAAAAAGTTTAATGATCTCACACTGCTGGTCAAGGTGAGTGAAGGCTTCAGCAAATGCCATATCCCACCATCTGCACCACAAGCCTCACACACTGCTCAATGCACCACACCCCCATCACTTACCTACCAACAATCTCTGCCTATCACCACTCATACCTCACAATCATAGCTTTACTTCACCCTCATAGACTTAACACTGCTACAACACTCACACTCACATCTCACACCTTGCACACACTGACAGCTATTCAATCATGGCAGGCACATCACCCAAACACATTGCACCACACTCACTGACACACTTCCCCTTTTCTTGCTGGCCAAGGTGGCACATAACAGGAGAGACCAACAACAGACACAATTAAGAACCTGACTGACCTCGAGGAATCCGTCCTTGAAATCATTGGAGGGGCAGTGACAGAGTCCGTGGCCAGCAGAGAAGTTGAAACCATTGCTGATGATGACGGTATGGTCATACCTAATCCTTCTACTCACATCCCACTTCCCCCCTCATCCCACAATTATTTGACACAGGCAGACACAAACTCAGAAAATGGCACTGCGTGGACTTTAGAGGGTAGTATAGGGGCGGAATCTGCACGTGGTGAGTCACTGGGCATGAATGGGCTGCAGCCAGGCTGGGGGAAAGGATAGATTGGGTGCCAGTTCCCCAGAGGACGAGTTCACGCACGACTTCTGCTGCACAGGACTCAGATGATGACATAGATGGGGAAGCCTTCAAAAGAAGGGTGATGAGCATGTACACGGAAATGCTAGGTGCAAGCTTGCCAGAGAGCCTCTTGTTAGTGTCAAGGAGCATGGAGGAGTCAGGCTCCAACATTGCACGGGGCTTTGTGCAAGAGCTTGGAGCCCATGATTCCCAGGCTGGAAATGATGGACAACTCCAGGAGAGACCTTATGAACATACAGATGATGCTGGGTGTGATGGGCGATCATGCAGTGGAAGTGCAGACTATTCTCCTGCAGGCTCAGTTTGTTGCCATGCAAGCTCAGACTGCTGCCATCATCGCTGGGTTTACATATGTCGAAAGGGGCTTGTAGGGTGTCTCGGCAGGCCAGCAATCTGCCCTCCAACAGATTGCTAGGAATGCTAATATGCCGCCCCGGGGGAGTGGCAATGGGTCTGTGGAGCAAGAACCTGCTGTCCTCTCTGAGGATGACAGCGTTCCTACTGCCACTCTGCCATTGCCCTTGCTGTTGCCTGTCAGCCAGCCAACCCAGAATGCTGCCGCCCATGCCAAGGTGGTGCAGTGTACAGCCGGGCCTTCTAGATCCACAGCTGGTCAAGGTTGTCCTGCAAGGCCATCTGTATTCCCCACTGAAAGTCAGCAGCCTTCCACTGGGGAGCACTGCGTCGGAGCACTACACTAGGTAAAAGCACTGGACTAGGTAAAGGCACATGACAGACAGACACTAAGGGAATGCACAAGGGTGAATAGTTGAGATTGTCATTTTGATTGGATTTGGTAAATTTGTGAATTTTGTTTTGAATGTGTGTTTTGTGGTGGCTCTCATTTCAGCTTTGTGCCCAGGAGGATGCTGTGATGTTCTGTAACACAGGGATGGTATGATGGGGAAGGGTTGAGCAACAGGGATCTGGGGTTTCAATCAGTCGAATTCAAGTCTGATGAGCCACTCATGGACAACTCGTCCGGAATGCGGTTTTGCTGCTTGCCTCCTCCCACTCCTCGTCCCTCCTCCTTCCTCCTCGTCCCTCCTCCTCCTCCTTCCTCCTCCACCTTTTCCTCCTTCCGCTTCCTCCTTCCGCTTCCTCCTTCCACTTCCTCCTTCCTCCTCCTACTTCTCCTCCTGAGGTGGACCTGCAATCCCTGGTGGCAAGGGCTGCGCCCTCATGATGGCCAAATTGTGGAGTATGCAGCAGAAATGGGACACCTGCTCCGGCAAGTACTGGAGGGCTTCTCCCGAGCAGTCAAGGCAGTGGAACCGTTGCCAGAGAACCCCAATGGTCTGTTTGATGTTCCTGGTGGCAGCATGGCTGTCATTATATGAGTGTTGGCCACGAGTGGTGGGTTTGTGGAGGGGAGCCAGGTGTAGAACGGATAGCCCTTGTCTCCGAGCAGCCACCCTCAGGTTTGCTGGGATGGCTGGAAGATTGCTGGCACACCAGACTGGCGCAGGGTAAGACATCATGACTGCTTCCAGGATAGCGGGCATTTACCATCATGATGCACTGGGCGTGGTCGCACAACAAATGCACATTAAGTGAGTGATAGCCTTTGTGATTACGGAACATCTCAGCATGGTTACACAGTGTCTGCAAAGCCACTTGTGTGCAGTCGATGGTGCTCTGCACCATAAGCACAAAGAGTAACTACGGGGGTAGATAGAGGTGAGGTGCTATGAAATTCCTGGCAAGGTTTTGGTTGTGATCTTTTGGGTGGAGAGATCTCTGATGTCCCTGAAATAGCTGGAGTTACATCTGATACTGCTGTTGCTGGCAACACCTATGACATGAATCAACTGAGCGGCCTGTGGGTGGCGCTGTCCAGGGAGAGTATAAATACTCGGGCACGGGCCCAGCTTACGTAGGACATTCTTAACAGGAACTAGTGAAGGACACAACTAGACCTCCATGTTGTAAAACAGTTGATTAAAGCTTTGTTTAATGCTTAGATCAAGTGCCTAGTAGTTTTCTTACGTCAACCTACATACAAGCATTGAGGGGACCTGGCTGGTGGGGAAGATATACAGACAGAGAAGTACTTCATTGGATACTTTTACTATCATACCACTGATTCTAGGCCCTGCAGCTGGAGGCCTAATGGACTACATGAGAACACTCCATAGGATTCCTCTAATATTAATGCAGCTTGCCACCTCTGCTCTTTTCAAATGATCTCCCAGTCTTTCCAACCCTACAGTGATAGATTCCATAACTGGGTGCACAAACCTTCCATGGTAAGTCATAATATTTGTGAGAGAATGTTCTCTGATTGTTCCCTCACAGTTTTGATGTTTCCATGCAGATGGTAGTGAAGCTGCAATTTGCTCTATGGACTTTGGGATTTATGCAAATCTGTCCTGATGCATTGCAGTAATGTCCAAGGTGTTCTGCACATTGCTGCATGCAGGCAAGGACTGCTTCATTATCTGAGGAATTGCGAATGGAGCTGAACATTATGCAATCATCAGCAAATAGCCTCACTTCTGACCTTGTGATGGAACGAAGGTCATTGATGAAGTAGCTGAAGACAGTTGGGCCTAGGTCACAGCCCTGAAGACCTCATGCAGTGATGTCCTAGGGCAGAGATGATTGGCCTGCAACAGCTGCAACCATCTTCCTTAGCGACTGGAGAGTTTTCTCACTGATCCCCATTGACATAAATTTTACTAGGGCTCCTTGGTGCCATGTTTGATCAAATGTTGCCTTGATGTCAAGGGCAGTCACTCTTACTTCAATACAGCGTTGGTTCAATCATGGACACAGGACCTGAATTCCAGAGGTGAGGTGAAAGTGACTGTTCTTGACATCAAGGCAACATTTGACTTTGTGGCACCACAAAACTCTAGTAAAACTGAAGTCAGTGGGGATCAGAGGGAAAACTCTCCAGTCACTTTTACTGATAAAGCATTTTCATTTCCAGATTTAAAAAAAAACTTTCAAATTACCATGGGTCTTGAATTCATGCTTTCTGGACTGTTAGTTCAGGCCTCTGAATTACTCGTCCAGTAACTTAACCCAATCAAACCTGGGAGTTAGTTACTTTTCAGGCCTCTGTGTCTCCTGTCATCAGCTGGCGATTTCATGCTGGAGTCTGCCAAATCCTAGTTTTCCCTGTTGTTCTTGTGGCCCTGTTTGCTTTCCCTAGTAGTATAGTGGCAGGCCTTGAGACTACCACCATAGCAATTGCATTCTCCACCTCCCCACACATTACGATCCAGGACATCTGCCCCACCATTTGTGATTCCCACCTTGACCCAACTGTGACCCTGGAATCTACTTTGAACCCTGAATCCCAACCCTTGACCCTGCATTGACCACTCTGAATTTATCAATTCATTGATGCCCCTTTTATTTCATTGCTTTATTGATGTAATGATGTGCCCACTGCACTATGAATTTGATTCATTGATGTCCACTGCTCCATTAATTTACTAATGTCCGTTGCTCCTTTAGTTTATTTGTTGGTCTGGCCACTGATCTATGACTTTATTAATCCACTGGTGCCCACTGCTCAATTTATTCTTTGGTGTGCCCGCTGGACTAGAATTTATTTATTCACTAGTGCCTGCTAATTAATTACTTTATTGACTTGGGTGTGTCCTTTACTGATTTGTTCGTGTGTCTGCTGCTCCATCAATTCATTGGTTCCTGCAATAATTCGTGCCTACTGCTGCGTTAATTTTTGAATTGACTGATCCATACTTTGCTGTGCTGCCATGTCTATTGGTGGCCAGTGAGTTGTGATACATGTGTTTTTGTTGGTTTCTATGGGTTCAGTTTCCTGTTAAGATTGCTTAATGTCAAAAAAGCAAATAATTTTGCTTTAAATTTTCAATTTTTTCAGTTATTTTTTGATCTCCGTGTTATTGTAATAATAGTTTTATGACATATTGGGCCAGATTTGTCTGTAGAAATAACGGTGAGTGCTGTGTAAAAGCATAAATCGGACAGCAACTTCCGGCGACTGCACATGCGCAGTTAAACATGGAAATCATACTTTTGTTGTACTTGCGTGATATATACCCACTAAACTCGCCAGAAAAAGTTAGGGCTTGTCCATTCCAGTGTAAGTAAAACAAAATTATCTAAGTCTTAATTACTGTCAAACAACCTCTCTGGCACTGAAATTTAACTTTTACAAGTGTAGAGTCTCATTCCTTCAGATTTTAATTACTGTTGGAGATTTAAAGAAATAAAAAAATGTAAATAAAAATAATATTCTTTACTTTTTCTTTCTATCTCTTTTATCTCTCTCTCTCTCTCTCTTAATCCAATCTTTCTTTCCCTCTCTATTTCACTTTCTGTACCTGATTTGACATTGAATTAAATATTCTAACTGGCACTTCCTCATTTAGAGTCTATGCTGCTCATTAACAATTCTTCAGTTTGATTGGTTAAGGAATTACACAATTGCTTGTCCTGTTCACACAGGTCTCAGATCCCCTGTAGAGGGCGTTAAACTATTTTGACTTTCTAATTTACAGTAAGTTCCCATGCAAAATCTCATAGAAAGTCTGTGGGCAAGTGCAAGTGTAATGAATGGCTTACCATTGAGAACAAAATCTGGCCCAATGTCATTACACTGTTTGGGAACTTTGCGATAAAAGTTTTTAACAACGTGGCTTCCCATGTGCAATATCACATGCGAGTGACTGATAAACTTCTGCTTGTTCATTTTTAAGTGCCTGTGGCTTTTACCATGGATAGTCATGATTAATCAAATTTTCCTCAGAGTGCTTAGCGATGCTGTAGGCAAGGGCATGGAGATCTGCAGCTTATGAATTTTCATCTAATGGTAGAAATGTGAAGCTGCTGGCATGACGATGTCACATAATGGTGATGTGCAAATACGGAGTGCACGACATACACAGGAAACGCAACATTTAAATTGGTCTGTAAGGTTAAGGCGACTAGATAGACTTAATGGTTGTCATTTGAATTCAATGCTTAAGTGGTTATTATATCATAAAGTGATGCCGAGTTTGATGTTTTATACAGGAGATATTTTCCACTACTGTTGAATTCTTAAAGCTTGAAAAAATTGAAGTAGGAGGGGTTAGAGGAAATCTCCTTGGCCAAATGGTACAGCAGATCTCTGTGGAGTTTTTAGAAGTCATTAAAATCTTTGCTGAATGCAAATACAATTCTTTGGATCCATCAGAACACGTAAGAAAAAATACCTGCAATACTATTATGAAATATTTAATCTTGTCATATATTTAAAACAATATAAGCAATTTATGGTGTTTACTGATCCTAAAATGTCTCATAATTATGTCAAAATTGAAAGGAGTGCAATATTGCTAGTAATTTTTATAATGTCATGAGTATGTTCATACTTATGAAAACTATTTTTAGTGGTGGGACATAATTTGAAAGACTTTCTAAAATGCTATTCAATCTTTGAACATGTTCCTACATGAAGGTGTCATTAGGATCTTAATTCAGAAAATAACCTTTATGCTTGGACATTTGCCACCAAATGAAGAGAAGACTTTGACAGCATATTTGGCACAATCCCATAAAATACAGTTCAGCTACAGATTTATATATTCAAAGTCAATTTGTTCACTACTACTTGACCACCAAATAACTTGTCCCTCGCCACAGATATTTCCACATTTCTGTGAGCAATTGACAAAGGTAAGCTTGATGTGTCACTCTGTGCTACTATGTGTAATATGGGAACACACTCTATACAATAAACACCACGCTGTACCCTAAAAAGGAAACCTAAAAGAGACATATTTAGTGTTTCCAAATTATTTATTGCAGCTAACATTTGTTCATGTTTCTGTGCCTATTGTGTACATAGATTTGAAACTCTTGTACTTTGCTCATCCTCTGTGTATGGATATGTACATGTAAATGTGTTTATAGCCATTTCTACTCTCTTTGTGATAAAATTAACAATGATTTAAGCTGTCACACCCAACTGGAATGTCAATTTTGATATACTTGCACAATGGCAGGATTAGTGGCAGGGTGTGCCTTCATCAGTCACTAAGAAAAATGAATGTGTTTTTCATTTTTCTTGGGATGCGTGAGATTCTGGCATGGTCACATTTATTGCTTTTCTGTGTTGCCCTGAGAAAGTAGTGGTAGGTTGCTTTCTTGAACCACTGCAGTCTTTGTGATGATAATGCTTCCATTGTGATGTTAGGTAGAGAATTCCAGAGCTTTGACCTAGTGACAATAAAGCCACAGTGCACCAGTGGTGAACAGGGTGGATATTGAGCCCAGTGGCTGGCTGCTGATCAAGCAGACAGTCTGACCTGGATGATATTGAGGTTCTTGAGCATTTTTGAGGCTGCATGCATCCAGGTGAGTTTTCCATCACACTTCTGATTTGTTCCTTGTCGATGTTGATGACGCTTTGAGCGGTCAAGAGATGGGTCATTCATCGCACAGTTCCTAGCCTTTGTCCTGCTCTTTGCTCTTGTAGCCATGGTGTTGATATAGGTGGCCCAGTTAAGCTTCTGGTTGGTGGTGACCCCCAAGATGCTGACAGTGGGAGATGCAATGATGATGATGCCGTTCAGGGGGAGGTGGTCCATCTTTTTTCTTGGCGGTGATCATTTCTTGGAACTTGTATATCAGCTCTCTTGTAGCACTCCACTCTTGCGTCCATGTCTGGATCGAGGCTATGATGAGGTTTGGAGCCAAATAGTTCTGCCATAACCCAAAATGAGCATTGTTGAGCACGTGATTGGTAAGTAAGTGTTACTTGATGGCACTATAGATGCTCCTTCCATCACTTTGCTGGCATTTTGGAAGATGCTGATAGGATAGTAATGGCTGGGTTATATTTGTCCTGTTTTCTGTGAAGAGTACATACCTGGACAATTTCCGACATTCAAAAGCAAAATACTGCAGATGCTGGAAATCTGAAATAAAAACAGAAAATGCTGGAAATACTCAGCAGATCAGGCAGCATTTGTTGAGAGAGAAATAGAGTTAACGTTTCAGGTCGATGAACTTTCGTCAGAACTGGAAAAGTTAGAGATGTAACAGAAGGCTTCCTCGGAAGCACCTCCCAAACCCGCGACCTCTCCCACCTAGAAGGACAAGGGCAGCAGGTGCATGGGAACACCACCACCACCAAGTTCCCCTCCAAGTCACACACCATCCTGACTTAGAAGTACATTGCCGATCCTTCATTGTCGCTGGGTCAAAATCCTGGAACTCCCTACATAACAGCACTGTGGGAGTACCTTCACCACATGGACTGCAGCGGTTCAAGAAGACGGTTCACTACCACCTTCTCAAGGGCAATTAGGCATGGGCAATAAATGCTGGCCTTGCCAGCAGCGCCCACATCCCATAAACGAATTTTAAAAAAGATTGTTGGACAGATGCTAGTGTCATAGGTGCGTTGGAAAAGGGCCACAGCTAATTCTGGTTCACAGCTATTCAGAAAAGTTGGGATGCTAACACGACCCATATCCTTAGCTGCGTCCAACACATTAAGCTGCGTCTTAATGTTGTGATTTTTAATGACTTTGAGTGAGAATTCGTGGATACCAAGACCACAATCATGATCAGATCATGTGTCCAAGTTTCGATGTGTATCTTTCTCAGTAGTTCTCAGATGACACCAGACTGTTAGATCATGGCAAATGGGCATCTGTCAGCTTTGTATAAGTATTTCTTGTGATCATACAATTATAGAATGGTTACAGCACAGAAGAGCACTTAAGCTAGTCCCACTCCCCCGACCTTTCCCTGTAGCCCTGCACATTTTTTTCCTTCACGCACCTATCCAATTCCCTTTTAAAAGCCGTGATTGAGTCTGCCTCCACCACCCTTTCAGGCAGTGCATTCCAGATCCTAACCACTCGCTGCGTAAAAAGGTTTTTCCTCATGTTGCCTTTGGCTCTTTTGCCAATCACCTTAAATCTGTGTCCTCTGGTTCCCGACCCTTCTGCCAATGGGAACAATTTCTCTCTACTCTATCTAGACCCATCAAGATTTTGTACACCTCTATCAAATCTCCTCTCAACCTTCTCTGCTCTAAGGAGAACAACCCCTGATTCTCCAGCCTATCTAGGTAACTGAAGCTCCTCACCTCTGGAATCAGTCTCGTAAATCTTTTCTGCACCTTCTCTAAGGCCTTCACATCCTTCCTAAAGTGCGGTGCCCAGAACTGGACACAATACTCCAGTTGAGGCCAAACCAGTGTTTTATAAAGGTTCATCATAACTTCCTTGCTTTTGTGCTCTATGCCTCTATTTAGGAAGCCCAGGTTCCTGCATGCTTTTTAACCGCTTTCTCAACCTGCCCTGCCACCTTCAATGATTTGTGCACATATATCCCCAAGTCTCTCTGTTCATGCCCCCCCTTTAGGATTGTACCCTTTAGTTTATATTGCCTATCCTCGTTCTTCTTACCAAAATGTATCACTTCGCACTTTTCTGCGTTAAATTTCATCTGCCACATATCTGCCCATTCAGCAGCCTGACTATGTCCTCTTGGAGTCTATCTCTATCCTCCTCACTGTTCACTATACTTCCAAGTTTTGTGTCATCTGCAAATTTTGAAATTGTGCCCTGTACGTCCAAGTCATTTAATATATGTCAAGAAAAGCAGTGGTCCTAATGCCGACTCCTGGGGATCACCACTGTATACATTCCTCCAGGCTGAAAAACAACCGTTCACCACTCCCTGTTTCCTGTCACTTAGCCAATTTTGTATCCATGCTGCCACTGTCCCTTTTATTCCATGGGCTTCAACTTTGCTGGCAAGCCTATTATGTGGCACTTTATCAAATGCCTTTTGGAAGTCCACGTACACCACGTCAACCGCATTGCCCTCATCAACCCTCTCTTTTACCTCATCAAAAAACTCGATTAAGTTAGTTGAACACGATTTGTCTTTAACAAATCCATGCTGGCTTTCCTTAATTAATCCCCACTTGTCCAAGTGACTGTTAACTTTGTCCCTGATTATCGTTTCCAAAAGCTTCCCCACTACCGAGGTTAAACTGACTGGCCTATAGTTGCTGGGTTTATCCTTACACCCTTTTTCGAACAAGGGTGTAACATTTGCAATTCTCCAGTCCTTTGGCACCACCCCCGTATCTAAGGAGGATTGGAAGATTATAGTGAATACCTCCGTGATTTCCTCCTTAACCTCCCTCAGCATCCTAGGATGCATCCCATCCGGTCCTGGTGACTTATCAACTTTAAGTTCAGACAGCCTTTCTAGTACCTCCTCTTTATCAATTTTTATCTCATCCGGTATCTCCACTACCTCCTCTTTCACTATGACTTTGGTAGCATTTTATTCCTTGGTGAAGACAGATGCAATGTACTCGTTTAGTACCTTAGCTATGCCCTCTGTCTCCATGCATAGGTCTCCTTTTTGGTCCCTAATCGGCCCCACCCCTCCTCTTGCTACCAGTTTATTATTTATATGCCTATAGAAGACTTTTGAATTCCCTTTTATGTTAGCTGCCATTCTATTCACATACTCCCTCTTTGTCCCTCTTACTTTCTTTTTCACTTCCCCTTTGAACTTTCTATATTCAGTCTGATTCTCACTTGTATTCTCAAACTGACATCTGTCATACGTGCCCGTTTTCCGCTTCATCTTACTCTCTATCTCTTTCGTCATCCAGGGAGCTCTGGCTTTAGTTGCCCTACCTTTCCCCCTCGTGGGAATGTACCTTGACTGTACCCGAACCATCTCCTCTTAAAGGCAGCCCATTGTTTATTACAGTTTTGCCTGCCAATCTTTGATTCCAATTTACCTGGGTCAGATCCGTTCTCAACCCACTCAAATTTGTCTTCCTCCAATTACATATTTTTGCTCTAGATTGCTCCCTGACCTTTTCCACAGCTAATCTAAATCTTATGATACTATGATCACTGTTCCCTAAATGTTCCCCTACTGACACTTGACCCACCTCATTCCGCAGAACCAGATTTAGCAATGCCTCCTTCCTCGTTGGGCCAGAAATGTACAAATCAAGAAAGTTCTCCTGAAAACACTTCAGGAAATTCTTCCCCTTTCTGCCCTTCACACTATTACTATCCCAGTCTATATTAGGCTAGTTGAAGTTCCCCATTATCACTACTCTATCGTTCTTGCACCTCTGTAATTTCCCTGTAAATTTGCTTCTCTACATGTTTCCCACTAGTTGGTGGCCTACAGAATACGCCTAGTCGTGTAATGGCACCTCTATTATTTCTTAACTCTAACCAAACAGATTCTGTCCTTGACCCTTCCAGGACATCCTCTCCCTCCAGCACTGTAACATTCTCCTTAACCAATACTGACACCCCACCTCCTTTCTTTCCTTCCCTGTCTATCCTGAACACGTTAAATCCAGGAACATTTGGTACCCAATCCTGCCCTTTTTTGAGTCAGGTCTCTGTTATTGCCACCGATATCATATTCCCATGTGGCTATTTGCGCCTGCAGCTCACCAACCTTATTTACCACACTTTGTGCATTTACACTCATGCAATGTAAACCTGTCTTAGACCTTCTTGTATTCTCTCTTAATCTGACCCCACCTCATACCTTATTATTTCTTACTCTAGTGCTTTCTGTCTCTCCCCATCCTTTGTGCACTTTGTATCTCCTTTCTAATGCTACATCTTGTTGTCCATCCCCCTGTAAAATTATTTTAACCCCTCCCCAACAGCACTAGCAACCCCCCAACCCCCCACACTCACTGTGAGGACATTGTTTCCGGCTCTGTTGAGGGGCAATCTGTCCAGCCTGTACAGGTCGCACTTCCCCTAGAGCTGGTCCCAATGTCCCAGGAATCTGAAGCCCTCCCTCCTGCATCATAATTGTGTTGATTACAATTTCTCCCCAGTTTGACACACCTGAGGTCCATTTGCAGTCTTTTCTCAAAACCTGCCTCTTGTGGTTATAGAACTTCTAGAAGAGTTGTCTGATATAGGCTCAGCAGGCAAGTTTGGAAAGATACTGTAATGTTTAACCCTGAATTACTGTAGATTGTAGTGCAGGCATGGTATCTGCTATCATTTGTGTCATTGTGGTTTATATTTCAGTCACATACTGGTAGTGCCGCATGAATGTCAGAGAAGGAGGCATTAATATCAGAGATGGATCTATCAGTTGTGTCCAACCTGTGGTATGTTACACTGTGCAGCTCCACTATGCTTAACTTGAAAGCTGGCTCACTGATCTCTGCACGTTTGACTCCCGGCCATGCATGCTTAGATCCTCCAATTTGACACATCTATTTTGGGTACATTGTTGAAGTGCTGCATCCTCCATGCCAAGTAGGCGTATTTGTTCTGGTGATGAGCTATATTGACTTAGTGGATGTGCATTTATATCTGTGCTGATGTTTGGATCAGCGATATATGTGTGTGTTATGCAGCGTGTATGTTGGTTACAGTGCCTCTGACCAATGTTCCCTCTAATATTTTTTGTACTGTGGGCAAATTTTGCTACAACTTTTACAACAACACCAGCAACTTTTACAACAACAACCACTTAAAAGCATATACAGTATCTATCTATCTATATATATAAACGGATCGATCTCTCTCTGTCTGTCTGTCTATCTGTCTGTCTGTCTTCTGGTGTGCGTCTGTCCGGCTATGCACTCGAAAGTTATAGAGCGTACCTACGTGTGCGTTACCTCCAAAGAAAGCTTACGGTTCCGGGACGGTCGTAAGCATATTTACTTTTTGGTCGGACGAAAATTGTTCGCGCCTTATGCAAAAAACCTTCAAAATTAAACTCATTATCTGCTACTTAGCATTGATTGACTGACGTCAAGGTTCGACCAATCCTGTGACTTCACGATTGACCAATCCTACAGTTCAGTCGCCTGATGGTTGGCCAATCGCTGCATCTGTGGGCGGGACTAATCGTTTTCATCTCAGGGATGTGGCAGCCATTGCCTCAAGCTAAAAACCCCATTTACTTCCAGCTCAAAATCTGCTCATCCAGCTTCGAAAAAGTTAGTATCCCTTATGTTATTTTTAAAAGATTTACCAAAAACGTTTTATAAGTACTTTCACTTTCATCTTTCAAGGTATTAAAAGGTAGAAATGTTGCCCGGCAGCAGATTGAGAGGGGGACACAGAGACAGGGCCCAAAAGCCTGGGACTCGATTTAAAATGTTGCCCGGCAGCAGATTCACAGAGGGACACAGAGAGGCCCCAAAGCCTGGGACTCGATTTAAACTGCCTGCCCCAAAACAGCCCTGGCAAAGCCGGGCTCCCCCAGCTAGTATACAATAATGCCATATCGCCAACCCACCGTCTCAAATCATGAGACAATCAGACAAACTCTTGAAAATCAGTGAGCATTTAGTTAGTGGTAGCATTCCCCCGCTCTGAGTTAAAAGGTGAAGGATTCGAGCCCCACTAAAGACAACCCCGGCAAGTGGAGACTAGAATATGCTCTCTAAATACTGGGTTGACATTCAGTGGGGCACTCGCACCCAAATTGAGTGACCACTGGTTCAGTGGTAGTATTCCCGACTCTGAGTCAGAAGGGTTGGGTGCAGGCTCCACTCCAGACAACTCTGGTGAGTATAGCACTGGAACTCTGAATACTGGGTTGACGTCCAGCAGGGGTACTTGAGTCCAATGTGTGTGGGTGCCCCTCTATATTGTAAAAGGGTCGGTGGGGCTCTTTAGTGTTGGTTGCAGCCCAGCTAGAAAAAGGTACTCTGAAGATAAAAACCCGTGAGGAAAGCAATAGGAAACCAGCTGAGCTACTCTTCCCTAGTAAGAGACTGAACAATCTCGTGTGACTTCAGTTAGGACCTGCTCTAGGGCAGGATACAATGGACAGACTCACAGTTAGAATTTTTTAAATTAATTCTAAAATCCTGAAAACAATTAAGATAAAGATTAAAATAAAGATGTCCGTCTTCACAGTCTGTTAAGCATGACCTGGGCAGAATGCACAAGGGAAAGTCTGGCAGAGAGGATTGCATGCCCCTTACAGAACCAATTGGATTTTTCTTTTATTTATTTAAATGAAAGGAAATTTACCCAGATTCTGTTACTGGCATACAATCCTCCCCACCAGATTTTCCTTTCTGCTCTCTGCCCAAATAGTGCTTAACACTCAGGTGGGAAAGATAAAAATCTACTCCAATATGTCAATATTGTAAAATGGCCACATTTAAACCAATAAGCTTTTTATTGGCGTGTTATAAGAAGTTCTACAGCCTATTTCACTTTCTGGTATGTTAACATGCAATCCATTTTTGTATATATAACTTTAAAAAAAATCCCAGTATTCATTACTCATTTTCATTGAAGTTATTTTGTTCTATAAAATCACATGTATGATATTGCAGCCCATATACACAGTGCAAAATAATCACCCTGTTCTCACTTTTGTAAATGCCACTCTGTTAATTGTTCCTCAAAATGAGTCTTAATACCTTCTTGTTTATTATTGGCATATTTGGCAAAAAATGTAAATTTAAATGATTTCATTCATTTTATGGTAACAAAACATATTTTTGTCTGCTTTTGTTCACAGTACTTATCATCTAAATTATATATTTTGTACTACAGTGTACTTGCATGAACTTTTCTTAATGGGTATGCCTGAGTTAAATGTGTAGGAAGAAGCTGTACAGTTAGGAGCGATGCACTGTATGTAGGTTAATTTTTCAAACGACATCACCTTAATGCAGATCAAGGAATCTGTGGTTGTTTATCAACACCTTATGCATTTACTTAAAGAGAGGTGCAATCTTACTGTAGTCTTACACACAACAGACTGTTGAAATGGATCCCTACTTCTTTGGAACTTGTTCCAATTCTTTAATGAAGTTGCCAGGATGTCGGTTAAATTTTTAAATAAACAGGGTGAGGATTATGTTATAATCTATTTCTATGGATCACAAATGACTTTTGCGACTTGAATCTATTTTGTGTTTCTTATACAGTGGATTGTAGTGTATGTGCCTTTAAGAGCCCCCCTGTGTACTGCAATGCCGGTAATGGCCACTCGGGCTATATAAGCCTGTATATTGTGTTGTATCAGTTAGTTCACCTCCAGACTTTGTTCAGTAAACACCTGTGAAACTTACTCCTCCTGCCTTCAGTGTCTCTGGACACAACAGTGGCGACAAATTGGAAACGGACTTACCTGCAATTCGGCAGCACCTCAAGGACATCGATTCCTCAGACGTCCAAAGTCGAAGAAAAACAAGAAAGAAAAAAAAAGCTGTGGTTTCACCAGCTAGCCGAGTTGGTGGCAGGTACTGCAATAATCCTTCCTGGGCGGCGGGCTGGGGCTCCATCGGCTGGCTCTGCAGCGAGGCCAAGCAGCAAAGGCGGAGGCAAGCAGAAACAGACCGGGGGGGGGGGAGCACTCGGGAGACGGCCGGCGCTGCAAAGCAGGTCGGCGTTCGGACCTAGCAGAGAGAGTCCGGCGGGAATGAGTCTCCACCTGAAATTTTTTTTTAAAAACGCGGAAAACAGCGTTGTCAGCAGCAGCAGCGGCGGGAAAGCGCGGGAAGCGCCATATCTTTTCTGCAGGAAAGAAAGAAAAGCGCGGGAAGCGCCATTTTTTTTCCAGGATGCCTAAGGCTGGCAATATTGATGCTATTGATAACGATATAGAGGATTGGACCACATATGTGGAAAGAGTGGAGGTATATTGCACCGCAAATGGAATAGAAAATGATAAAAAGGCGTCAGTACTTCTAAATCTAATGGGCGCAAAGACATACGGGCTGTTACGAAACTTAATCACTCCAGCCAAACCAAAGGACAAGAATTTTAAGGAAATTGTTGATACCCTACAGGAGCACTTAAACCCAACACCGCTGCTGATAGCGGAACGATTCAATTTCTTTAAGAGGGATCAACACAAGAATGAAAGTAACGCTGATTACCTCACCGAATTAAGAAAGCTATCAAAGCACTGCCAATTCGGGGCAGGACTGGCAGATTATCTTCGAGACAAATTCGTCTGCGGTCTCCTAAGTGAAGGAACACAGAAAAGGCTGCTTTCTGAGAGATTTGACACTGGATAAGGCTTTCAGTATGGCTGTATCATACGAAGCAGCGGCAAGAGGAGCTGCAGAGATGCAGCAAAAGACACAGGACTTCGGCACCCATGAAATGACACAGGGTTTCGAGAGATGTTATCGCTGCGGCAGATCCACCCATGACCAGAGGGACTGCTGGTTCAAGGACAAAGCATGCAGGCAATGCGGAAAGATTGGACACATTGCACGGGTATGCCGATCTGGACAAAAAAAATCCATGGACAGGAAAAAAAAATGCAATAAAGAAAAGTACAGAAAGGTACAAATGATGACGGACAGTAGCTCCGAAGACCAGAAGAGCGATAGCGACTCCGGAAACAAGAGACTAAGCTGTCTCAAATTACATAATGTAATTGCCAAAGAAGATTACCAGACCATTTGGGTTACCCTCACGATAGCAGGGTCCCCAGTTAAAATGGAGCTAGATACAGGATCAGCTCTGACCGTCATAAATCGACGGGATTACCAGCGGCTATTTCCGCATATACCTTTAAAAGACACATCCATTATCTTGAAAACATATACGGGGCAGAAAGTATACCCCAAAGGAAAAATAAGGGTGCCTGTTGTATACAACGGCAAGGAAATACAGAAGTATTTATACGTTCTACAAGATGGTGGTCCACCGCTGTTGGGACGTGAATGGATCAGGAAGATACGTTTAGACTGGCACTCCATTCAGGCACTGACGGTGACCAGTAAGGAAAAAAATGATGATGACGTCATACCTGAATGATTAAAAGACATCTTGGCCAACGCCAAGGAAGTGTTTCAAGAGAAACTAGGAACCTTGAAAGGCATCACCACCTCAATAAAAGTGGAAGATGCGGCAATTCCCAAGTTTTTTAAGGCAATTCGTCCAGCAGTCGAGGCAGAGCTGGAGAATTTGGAAAAGGCAGGCGTATTATCCAAGATAGATTGGAGCGAGTGGGGAACACCCATCGTCCCGGTCATGAAGAAAACGTTGAATAATGATAAATCTGAAGAACAGAGAAAAATTCGCATCTGTGGAGACTTCAAGGTGACTGTAAACCCGGTCCTTCACACGGTACAGAAGATATTTTCGCCTCACTATCCGGAGGGAAACGTTTCACCAAAATTGACTTGGCACAGGCATATCTACAGATGGAGGTTGAAGAGGCCTCTAAAAAGTATCTCACGATAAATACACACAAAGGCCTGTACCAGTACAATCGACTGGTTTTCGGAGTAGCATCAGCTCCAGCTATCTGGCAAAGAGCTATGGAGCAAGTCCTCCAAGGGATTCCGGGGACTCAATGCTACCTAGACGACATCCTTGTAACAGGAGAAAACGACAACGAGCACCTTGCCAATTTGGAGCAGGTGCTCACTAGGCTGAGAGAACGGGGCCTACGAGCAAATCGCCCCAAGTGCGAATTTTTCCAGAATCAAATATCATATTGTGGCCACATATTTAATAAGGAAGGGTTGCATAAGTCACCTGAAAAAATTGAAGCGGTCATAAAAGCCCCAGCACCTGAAAATGTTTCACAATTAAGGTCGTTCCTGGGATTAATAAATTACTATCATAAATTTTTACCGAACTTATCAACTCTTCTGCACCCTCTTAATGAACTGCTACAAACAGGAGTAATTTGGAAATGGAGCGAAGACTGTAAACGTGCCTTCCATAAATGCAAAGACTTAATCACGTCCAAGGAAGTTTTGGCTCATTACAACCCATCACTGCCAATCAGACTGGCGTGCAATGCATCCCCTTACGGCGTAGGAGCGGTATTATCGCATAGATTCCCTGATGGCTCGGAACGGCCGATAGCTTTTGCGTCACGCTCATTGAACTCAGCTGAGCGTAACTATGCCCAAATCGACAGGGAAGCACTCAGCCTGATATGGGGAGTGAAGAAATTCAACCATTACCTACACGGACAAAAATTTACCTTGTTGACTGACCATTAACCCCTCATCTCCATATTCAACCCTAAAAAGGGTGTTCCCATTATGACAGCGCAAAGGCGCTACAGAGGTGGTCCCTTTTTCTAGGGGCACACCAATATAATATAGAATACAAAGGATCAAAACAGCATGGGAATGCTGACGGTTTATCGCGCCTACCTTTGCCAATGGTAGAAGAGGCACCTACAGTAGACCCAGTGGAGATGTTCCACTCTACCATAGTCGAATGTCTACCAGTAACAAATTCTGCCATTGAAAGGGAAACGAGAAATGACCCGACTCTCTCACGAGTCTACGATTTAACAGTGAAGGGATGGCCAGCACATGGCGAACCACTGTTGCCAGCATTCTCGCAAAGAAGAGAACAGCTGTCAGTGTGCCGAGGAACCTTGATATGTGGATCCAGAGTGGTGATTCCACCCAAACTCCAGGATAAAGTTCTAAAGGAGCTTCACGAGGGGCATATGGGTGGAGTGAAAATGAAGAACCTAGCCAGGGCGTTTGTATGGTGGCCAGGTATCGATGGAGACATCGAAGAAATGACCAAGAGCTGCCTAGGATGCCAGAAGGTCCAAAACACTCCACCACAAGCCCCTCTACATCCATGGGAGTGGCCCTCATCTCCATGGCAAAGGGTACACATCGACTTTGCTGGTCCATTTATGGACTCGATGTTCTTCATCGCGGTTGATGCACACTCCAAGTGGCCGGAGGTAATAAAGATGTCCTCCACCACCACGGAAAAAACCATCACAGTATTAAGGACCATATTTGCCAGGAATGGGCTGCCGGAACAGATCTGTTCTGATAATGGACCGCAATTTGTGTCCGAAGAATTCAGGAAGTTCTTAAAAAAACAATGGGGTTAAGCACTACACGTCCGCCCCATACCATCCCGCCACCAATGGATTGGCTGAAAGGTTTGTCCAGACCTTCAAGAAGGCCATAAAGGCCATGGGTAATGAAGACATAAAACTTCAGCATAAGGTGGATAACTTCTTGTTTGCATACAGGAATGCAACACATATGGTTACAAACCAAACCCCCGCCATGATGTTCTTCAATAGAAGCCTAAGATGCCGGCTGGATTTGATCAAGCCAAACATCAGAAGGGACGTGGAGAACCGGCAATTTCAAGGCATGAATGAAAGGTCAACTAGAACCTTCCAGATAGGTCAAGTTTTGGCCCGGGACTACCGTACCGAGAAATGGCAGCCTGGAACTATTTGCACACGACTAGGACCGCTGATGTATACCGTGGACATTGGAGAAAGCATAATAAGGCGCCATGCTGACCAAATCATAGAGTCATCCGAAAAGGGACAACCTACACCACAACTCTATACGCCTAATGATGAAGTAGAGATACCCATAGTATCTACCTCCGATCCGGTGATACTGGAACCAGATGAACCCGACACTGGCATTCAAGCCGAATCAGCCTTGCCAAAAGAACCTACTACACCACCAGAAACTACTACACCACCGAGGCGTTATCCGGACCGAGTCAGGAAGCCTCCAGAGAGACTGACTTACAATTGATTACCTGCAGCAATGTGTAGATTATTGTTCTTGTAACATGTAATTAATGAAATCAGGCAGGGGGATTGTGATATACTTGAACAAATTAGTATTGAGAGGGAGGAGGTACTGGCGGTTTTAGCGGGCTTAAAAGTGGATAAATCCCCAGGCCCAGATGAGATGTATCCCAGGCTGCTGTGTGAGGCAAGGGAAGGGAGGAGATTGCAGGGGCTCTGACACAAATTTTCAGAACCTCTCTGGCCACAGGGGAGGTTCCAGAGGACTGGAGGACAGCTAATGTAGTACCATTATTCAAGAAGGTTAGTAGGGATAAACCAGGGAATTACAGGCCGGTGAGCCTAATATCAGTGGTAGGGAAATTATTGGAAAAAATTCAGAGGGACAGAATTAGTCTCCACTTGGAGAGGCAAGGATAGTCAGCATGGCTTTGTCAGGGGGAGATCTTGTCTAACCAATTTGATTAAATTTTTCAAGGGGGTGACTAGGTGTGTGGATGAGGGTAGTGCGGTTGATGTAGTCTGCATGGACTTCAGTAAGGCTTTTAACAAAGTCCCGCATGGGAGACTGGTCAAGAAGGTAAGAGCCCATGGGATCCAGGGCAATTTGGCACATTGGATTCAAAATTGGCTTAGTGGCAGGAGGCAGAGGGTGATGGTCGAAGGTTGTGTTTGTGACGGGAAGCCTGTGTCCAATGGGGTACCGCAGGGATCGGTGCTGGGTCCCTTGCTGTTTGTAGTGTACATTATGATTTAGATATGAATGTAGGAGGTATGATCAGTAAGTTGGCAGATGAAACGAAAATTGGTGGAGTGGTGAATAGCGAGGAGGGAAGCCTCAGGCTACAGGATGATATAGACGGGTTGGTCAGATGGGAAGAACAGTAGCAAATGGAATTTAACCCTGAAAAGTGTGAGGTGATGCATTTTGGGAGGACTAACAAGGCAAGGGAATACACAATGAATGGTAGGACCCTAGGAAGGACAGAGGATCAGAGGGACCTTGGTGTGCATGTACATAGACCCCTGAAGGCAGCAGGACAAGTAGATAAGGTGGTTAGGAAGGCATATGGGATACTTGCCTTCATTAGCCGAGGCATAGAATATAAGAGCAGGGAGGTTATGATGGAGCTGTACAAAATGCTAGTTAGGCCGCAGCTGGAATACTGTGTGCAGTTCTGGTCGCCACACTATAGGAAGGATGTGATTGCATTGGAGAAGGTGCAGAGGAGAGTCACCAGGATGTTACCTGGGCTGGAGCGTTTCAGCTATGAGGAGAGACTGGACAGGCTGGGGTTGTTTTCCTTAGAGCAGAGAAGGCTGAGGGGGTACCTGATTGAGGTGTACAAAATTATGAGGGGCATAGATAGGGTAGATAGAAAGGAACTTTTCCCCTTAGTAGAGGGGTCACTAACCAGAGGGCATAGTTACAAGGTAAGGGGCAGAAGGTTTAGAGGGGATTTGAGGAAAAGCTTTTTCACCCAGAGGGTGGTTGGAATCTGGAACTCACTGCCTGAAAGGGTGGTAGAGGCAGGAACCCTCACAACATTCAAGATGCATTTAGATGAGCACTTGAAACGCCATAGCATACAAGGCTACGGACCAAGTGCTGGAAAATGGGATTAGAATAGATAGGGCTTGATGGCTGGCGCAGACACGATGGGTCTAAGGGCCTCTTTCTGTGCTGTATAACTCTATGACTCCATAAGTAGCTTCATATTCTCCAGTTCTTTAGGCCTGCAGGAGCGGGCTCCAGTTCTTTAGGCCCACAGGAGTGGGCTTCAGCACGTAGGTGCTGATGAAGCCCGCTCCTGTGGACCTGAAGAACTGGATCCTGGGATGTGATTAAAAAGAGTGCCTGTGCTCTGGATCTGCTCCTGCAGGACTGCACGAGTGCATGGCCAGCAACGTATAGTGCGCGGCACCTACGAGATAGCTGCGCGGCCGCACACCTCCGCAGCTTAGGGGGAACAGTGCCTCTGACTCTGGCCTCTTAACCCTACCATTTGCAGCCATGTCTTCAGTTCTACGTGTGGAATTTTCTCCCAAAGCCTCTCCATCTCCATCTCCTCCTATAAGACCCTCCTTAAAAAGCCACTCATTGATCGCACCCCCCCCCCCCGCATTACCTTCTCCTTTGGCTCAGCATCCATTTTTGTCTGATTACATCTCTGTGAAGTGCCTTGAAACATTTTACGATGTTAAAGATGCTGTATAAATGCAAATTATTGTTGCTGTTATATGATAGTTCTTGTTGAAAGAAACCTGAATAGACAGTATCCTTCTGCATAGCTCATATGAATTGTCATCAATGCTTCCCATTTTTATCTTGCAACAGTAGACTGTGTCTAATGCTGTAATTAGCATTGCTATCTGCTTTCTGTGTTCTAATGAAATAAGCAACTTCAAAGGAGTTTAATTCATAAGAACGTAAGAAATTCCAGAACAAGAAAATGCCATTCAGACCATCAACTCTGCCCATCCAGAGTCTATGGGCTGGATTTTCATTGAGGAGGCGGGTAGGAGGCGGGACTACAACTTTCAGGGTTGTAGCCCCGCCGCCATCGAGTTCTAGCCAACCCATGTAATTTTGACTTGATTGACCTTGTTGAGCCCACCCAGCGGGCTCAGCAGGCCAATTAAGAGCCACCCGGCAACAGGTGACATCACAGATTGATATTTCATCTGTCAAGACCTTTTGACAGATAAAGTATCAGCGTTTGACAGCTGTTTGAAGCTGTCAAACACTGGCAATCTGTACTCCAAGTTAATTCCTTCCTCTCAGGATGATTTAGAGATCTCTCCGGAACAGAAAGCTGAATGCTGCAATTTTTGGCAGATCGTGGCCATTCCGCTTTCTGTGCCGGTGAGATGAGGGACTCCCGAGACCTGAAGGAAGGAAGGCTGTAAAGGTAAGTAAAACTCCTTTAAACACACCAAACACACTTACCTCTTCACTCATGCACCCATCACTCACCTGAATACCGGACATCTCGAACCCTCCAAGCCCTTCAGCCCGACGGCTCACCTCGCTAACTTGGCGTGGTTTGGAGCCATCGGGAATCCCACATTTCACCAATGAAAACAGGGATTAGGCTAAAAACTGCCTGTTAACTACCTGTTAACAGGCAGTTATTTGGCACTAATCCCCTTCCCGCCTCAGGGAGGCGGGTCCCAGTGCGTGTTGGGTACCCGCCTCCTTTGAAACTGGCATGGAGGCGGGTTGGGGGCGGGATGGGTTCGTGCCCCCCGATTTCGGGATTTTAAACCCCACACACCTCCAATCCTGCCTCCACGGCTGAATGAAAATCCTGCCCTATGCATTACTATTTTATCATTGACCCCCCTTCCCACACCACCTGTTGATCCCCCACATTAGTGAATCTTCATTTATTTTCCCAACCTCCCTCTGGACTTTCCAGGCTAACAATCTGTGCTGCCTTATGTTCTGCTCGGGTGAATTCCTTTATCACTGGAATTGATATGGTTGATGATTAAGCAGATGTAATTTGACATAGTACATATCAACCCTCCAGAAGACTACCTGTTCAGCAATGAAGCTATCATGACCTTTAATAAAATATATCTTGTGCAGATGCAATGCCATGTGGAAGAAAAATCCGAAAAAGTTACCGTCCTGCCTTTTATAGGGATGAACACCTGATTAACAGAAAAAGATGCTAAATTCTGATTTGATATTGTCACATATCACTGGAATGGGCAATAGGCTAGAAATAAATCATGCACATTTTAATGTCTGGGAACATTGTCCATATATTTTACCTCATTCCTTTACAGTAGATAAGTTGGATAAGCCAAAAGAGTATACATTCAGTTTTCTGGTGAATCCAATTGAGGCACCAACTAACTCAGCATTGTGGTAAACCACTGTCATACCTGTCTGTGTCTGTATGTGTATTCCACTAGGTACAGGTCTGGACATGCCTCGGCTGACTCCTCCCACTATTCCAGGTATATAAGTGACTACCTCCCAGTCCCTTAGTATTCTGGACGGGTCGACCACTCGAGACAAGACCTTCATTCTTTAGTTAATAAAAGCCTGATTGTTACTCGCTCAACTTCAGTCTTTTGAGTAATTGATGGCGCATCAAGCATAGAATGAGATATGAACCTGGGACCTTAGTGTCCCCACCCCTGCTTCAGTCCATCTGCTGCTGAAACCATCATCCATGCATTTGTTACTTCCAGCCTCAGCTAATCCAATGTTCTCCTGGCCGGCTTTCCATCTTGCACCCTGCATAAACTTACGCTCATCTAAAACTCTGCTGCCCATATCCTAACGCACACCAAGTTCCGTTCACCCATCACCCCTGTGCTTGCTGCCCTAAATTGGATCTCAGTCCATCAATGCCTCTATCTTTAAGTTCTCATCCTCGTGTTCAAATCTCTTTTATGCCTTGCTCCTCCTTATCTCTGTAACCTCCTTCAGCCCTACAACCTTCCACCAACTCTGCATTCCTCCAATTCTAGCCTCTTGTGCATCCCCCACTTCCTTCACTCCACCATTGAGAGCAGTGCCTTCAGCTGTCTAGACATTAAGCTCTAGAATTCTCCATAATCCTCTCCACCTCTCTCTTTAAGATGCTCCTTAAAATCTACCTCTTTGTCTAAGCTTTTGGTCGCCTGTTCTAATGTTGGCTCCTTGGCTTTGTGTCAATTTTTGTCTGATTATGCTGCTGTGAAGTGCCTTGGAATGTTTCACTTTGTTAAAGGTACTAAATAAATGTAAGTTGTCATTGCTCATGCTTGCTTTATGAACTGAACTATTGGGAGAACTTAAGAAATATATCTAACTCCTTCTTGAATATATTTAATGAATTGGCCTCCACTGCCTTCTGTGGTAGAGAATTCCACAGGTTCACCACTCTCTGGGTGAAGAAATTCCTCCTCATCTCAGTCCTAAATGGCTTACCCCTTATCCTTAGTCTGTGACCCCTGGTTCTGGACTCCCCTGCCATCGGGAACAGCCTTCCTGCATCTAGTCTGTCTAGTCCTGTTAGAATTTTATGTTTCAATGAGATGGGTGAAGAAATTCCTCCTCATCTCTGTCCTAAATGGCTTACCCCTTATCCTTAGACTATGACCCCTGGTTCTGGACTCCCCCCACGCCCCCCCCCCCCCCCGCCCCATCGGGAACATCCTTCCTGCATCTAGTCTGTCTAGTCTTGTTAGAATTTTATAAGTTTCAATGAGATCCCCTCTCATTCTTCTAAATTCTAACGAATATAAGCCTAATCGACCCAATCTCTCTTCATACGTCATTCCTGCCATCCCAGGTATCAGTCTGGTGAATTTTCGCTGCACTCCCTCCATGGCAAGAACATCCTTCCTCAGATAAGGCGACCAAAACTGCACGCAATACTCAAGGTGTGGTCTCACCAAGGCCCTGTACAACTGCAGCAAGACATCCTTGCTCCTGTACTCTAATCCTCTCGCTATGAAGGCCAACATACCATTTGCCTTCTTAACCTAACCGCCTGCTGCACCTGCATGCTTACCTTCAGCGACTGGTACACAAGGACACCCAGGTCTCGTTGCACTTCCCCTTTTCTCAATCTATTGCCATTCAGATAATAATCTGTCCTCCTGTTTTTGCCACCAAAGTGGATAACCTCGCATTTATCCACGTTATACTGCATCTGCCCAATCACCCAACCTGTCCAAATCATACTGGAGGTTTTCTGCATCCTCCTCACAGCACACATGCCCTCCCAGCTTTGTGTCATCTGCAAACTTGGAGATATTACATCTAGTTCCCTCGTCTAGATCATTAATATATATTGTGAATAGCTGGGATCCTAGCACCGATCCCTGCGGTACCCCACCAGTCACTGCCTGCCACTCGAAAAAAGACCCGTTTATTCCAACTCTTTGCTTCCTGTCTGCCAACCAGTTCTCTATCCAAGTCAGTACCTTACCCCCAATCCCATGTGCTTTAACTTTGCATGCCAATCTCTTATGCGGGACCTTATCGAAAGCTTTCTGAAAGTCCAAATATACCACATCCACTGGTTCTCCCTTATCTATTCTACTAGTTACATCCTCAGAAAATTTCAGTAGATTAGTCAAGCATGATTTACCTTTTGTAAATCCATGTTGACTTTGTCTGATCCTGTCACTGTTTTCCAAGTGCTCTGCTATTACATCTTTTATAATGGACTCTAGCATTTTCCCCACTACCGATGTCAGGCTTACCGGTCTATAATTCCCTGTTTTCTCTCTACCACCTTTTTTAAATAGTGGGGTTACATTAGCTACCCTCCAATCCATGGGAACTGTTCCAGAGTCTATAGAATTTTGGAAGATGACCAGCAATGCATCTACTATTTCTAGGGCCACTTCCTTAAGTACCCTGGGATGTAGATTATCAGGCCCTGGGGATTTATCGGCCTTCAATCCCGTCAATTTCCCTAACACCATTTCCCTACAAATACTGATTTAATTCAATTCCCCCCTCTCATTTGACCCTATATTCCCGACATCTATGGGAGGTTATTTGTGTCCTCCTTTGTGAAGACAGAACCAAAGTATGTATGTAATTGGTCTGCCATTTCTTTGTTCCCCATTATATCTTAAGCTAGAAGCGCCATATGATCTCTTGTGGTGAGAGCTGATGGCTTTTGAGTTACGTTCACTGTATATGGAGGAGACATTCATTCAGAGAATAACCTTGGTACTGTATTCATATTTAAACTTTTTTTTATTAGTAGATATTTGTACAAGCATAATTGTTTATTGTTTTATTTGGATGCATTTATACACAGAACTTTGAAGATGACTATGCAGTGTTTCAAAGCAAGATTGATGATTTTGACAGAAGGTTGGGAATGATCATTTGCCAGGGATTTGGTGACTGTTCAAGCATTATATCTGCTGTGAAGGTAAAACAGGATTATGAAAATGTTCTTGAGACTAGGCATAAAATAAAATTGCATGTTTGCTACTACAAATAGGTTATTTGTTACAAAATAAGTGTTTGTCTTTTGATTATATACTTTTCCATGGGACATTGCTCCTCTTATACAGTTCTACTGAGAGGTATGCAACTTTTCAATAGTGCCAACATTGCCACTGCAAGCTTCTACAGCAGCATACTGATGAGAAATACATACATTTTGCTTGTTGTCCATCCCAGGCTGAGATAAACAGTGCACTACAGGAAATGTCCTTACTTGAGTGGATCTCAAACTGCCTGCATTTCTAGTTTCAGTTAATAACATGAAGGCCTGCAGCAGCTTAAAGGAGAAATCACCATTTTCAATATAGCCTGCAGAAAGAAGCTGTGCAGTTAAAGACATGCCTGACTGCAGTCTGCAGAGAAGCAGTGCAGCCTGTTTTAATGAAGAGGCTGTAGAAATCTTGTTGCAGCATGTGCAGTTCAGGTGGGACCTCCTTTCGCCAAGATTACTGTTGGGTGAATAAGATTAAGGGAGAGCAAGATAGGGGAAGGCAGATAACTTGACAGGAGATGGCAGATTTGATTAATGCAAGTAACACTGTTCAGAGAACTTGGCACCTTGGTTCCAAGAAATGCAATGATTTCACCAGGAGGAGCAAGATTGTGGCCAGCTCATATTTCTGCACTATGTCAACTATTACTATTGTGAACTGTTCCTTCCTATCTATCCATTTTCTCATGAGTGCCCATTATTGCACTGTGCACTTCCCAACCCCTCCCTTGCACAATGTCATCTCATTCAGTAGAAGACTGGACAGGACAACCCACTGCCAAATCCTTCTATGACCAGTACCTACATGAGATGATTGACCTCCAACAACCACAACTATCTTCCTTTGTGCTAGGTATGACTCCAGCCAGTGGAGAGTTTTCCCCCTGATTCCCATCGACTTCAATTTTACTAGGGCTCCTTGATGCTACACTCGATCAAATGCTGCCTTGATGTCAAGGGCAGTTACTTTCACCTCACCTCTGGAATTCAGCTCTTTTGTCCATGCTTGGAACAAGGCTGTAATGAGGTCTGGAGCCGAGTGGTCCTGACAGATCCCAAATTGAGCATCGGTGAGCAGGTTACTGGTGAGTAAGTGCTGCTTGATAGCACTGTCAACAACATCTTCCATCACTTTGCTGATGATTGAGAGTAGACTGATGGGGCGGTAATTGGCCGGGTTGGATTTGTCCTGCTTTTTGTGGACAGGACATACCTGGGCAGTTTTCCACATTGTCGGGTAGATACCAGTGTTGTAGCTGTACTGGAGCAGCTTGGCTGGAGGTGCGGCTAGTTCTGGAGCACAAGTCGTGTTGGGGCTCATAGCCTTTGCTGTATCCAGTGCGCTCAGCCGTTTCTTGATATCATGTGGAGTGAATTGAATTGGCTGAAGACTGGCTTCTGTGATGGTGGGAGCCTCAGGAGGAGGCCGATATGGATCATCCACTCGGCACTTCTGGCTGAAGATGGTTGCAAACGCTTCAGCCTTGTCTTTTGCCCTCTCGTGCTGGGCTCCGCCATTGAGGATGGGGATATTCATGGAGCCTTCTAATGCCATTAGTTGTTTAATTGTGCACCACCATTCACGACTGGATGTGGCAGGACTGCGGAGCTTTGATCTGATCTGTTGATTGTGGGATCGCTTAGCTCTGTCCATAGCATGCTGCTTCTGCTGTTTAGCATGCATGTAGTCCTGTGTTGCAGCTTCCCCAGGTTGGCACCTCATTTTTAGGTACGCCTGGTGCTGCTCCTGGCATGCTCTTCTGCACTCCTCATTGAAACAGGATTGGTCCCCTGGCTTGATGGTAATGGTAGAGTGAGGGATATGCCGGGCCATGAGGTTACAGATTGTGGTGGAATACAATTCTGCTGCTGATGGCCCACAGGGCCTCATAGATGCCCAGTTTTGAGCTGCTAGATCTGTTCTGAATCTATCCCATTTAGCATGGTGGTAGTGCCACACAACATGATGGAGGGTGCCCTCACTGTGAAGATGGGACTTCGTCTCCACAATTTTCTCTTGCCAGAGAGCTGCCGGCGGACCGAGCACGTGGCTTTGCTAGGATCTTTGAACAATAAGGGAGTGATGGGTTATGGGGAGCGGGCAGGGACATGGAGCTGAGCCCAAGGTCAGATCAGTCATGATCTCATTAAATGGCGGTGCAGGCTTGAGGGGCCAAATGGCCTACTCTTGCTCCTATTTCTTATGTTCTTATGCAGGCTTCCCCATGGTGCAGGGTGGCATTGACTGCAGCACATCATTTGCGAGTGCCGCATGTCAACTCTGACGTACTGCAACCGAAAGGGATTCCACTTCCTCAACGTCCAGCTGGTGGGTGACTATCGGCAATGAATCATGCAGTTCAATGCCTGGTATCCTGGCAGCAGTCATGATGCCTTCATTCTACGGCAGTCCACTATGCCACCTGTATTTGAGCCACCACGGCAAACCACAGGGTGACTACTGGGTGACGAGAGCTATCCACTGACGACATGGCTCATGACTCCGGTGTGAAATTCATGCACATGTGTGCAACATGCATACAATGGAACCCATGCTGCCATACGAAATGTGATAGAGCAAACCATTGGCATGCTGAAATAAGGCGTCCGCTGCATGGACCGATCTGGAGGAGCCCTGTAGTACTCGGCAGAGTGGCTGTCAAGATTCTTGGTGGTCTGCTGCATGCTGCACAGCCTCACCATCATGAGGTCACACCCCTTACCACCAGCTATATGGTGAGCAGCTAAGGAGGAAGAGGAAGGGAGGAGGCAACCTAGATAGACCCACACCTTACCTTCCCTTTGTCACTGACCACCACAGCATCCGCTTGGCCACAATGCAAAAATAAAAGCCAACAATAAATAAATAAACATTCCTAACCAAATTTATAAATAAAATGATGCCACATTGCATACAAACATAAACTAATCACCCTTGTGCATTCCCTTAGTGCCTGTCTTCCATGTGCCTTTGCCTGTCCTTGTGCTCCTACACTGTGCTACCCCAGTGGCTGCAGCATGGCTGGTGGAAGACTGCTGGCTTTCAGTGGATGAGACTGCAGATGACCTTGGAGGATGACCTTGGCATCATGGGTGGGTCCACAAGTGTGTTAATGGAGTTGGCCACCACTTCCATGCTGGAAAGGATGGGCTATAAGCTGCGCAAAGCACTGTGCCGGACTCCTCCATGCTCCTTGACATTGCACACAGGCATTCTGGCAGGTTTCCCAATGCACCAAGCATTTCATTATGCATACCTATCAGCCTTCTTCTGTAGCCTGCCCCATTGAAATGCTCATCTGAATCCTCTGCAGCAGAAGTCGTATGCGACCTCGTCCTCTGGTGAGATGGCACCAATGCTATCCTTGCCCCCTGCTCTGGCTACAGCCCACTCATTCCCGGTGTCTCACCACGTGCAGTTCCCTCCTCTATGTATCCTCTAAATTACGTGCACTGTCAGTATCTGAGCTGGTGGCTGCAAGTGTGAAATTGAGGGACGGCGTTTCTTCATCACTGTCTTGCTCTTCCACCTGTTGCTCATCCACCGAGCCAGGTTGCAGTTCTTGGGTAGCTGGAAGGAGAAAGGCACAAGGGTAAGGTTGTGGTGAGGGGAAGGGGGAAGGGGACGGAAGCAAGAGGTGCATGCTTAGACCAACTGCAGCTTGTAAATCAGAAGAGATTGTTGGATGAGAGGAAGTGTGATATGAGAAGGAGGATTAGGTATGAGGATAAGAACAGAAAATGCTGGAAACACTCAGCAGGTCAGGCAGCATCGAGGAGAGAGAAACAGTCAACGTTTGGAGTCGGGAACCTTCGTCAGAACTGGATAAGGCTAACCTGTGAGGCAAATGCACTGTAGATCCAAATTAACAAGGCTTTCTGTTCTCATGCAGGAAAAACTGGCATATAATTCACAAGCTATAGGAGAAATAGCAGATATCCATCAATTCACCCAGGAAGGCAGAGGTAATGGAGATACTGGGATCCCACTATGTGGAGTTGATAGCAAAAAGAGACATGGGAGGGCCTGCACCCACAGTTAATTTGTGCAGAACAAATGCTAATATTCAAAGTGAAAGAAAAAGCTTTAGTCCTGAGACTCGTAATCTGTGGAGATCCTTACATGAGCAGAACAGAAAGGAAAAAGTGTCTAGTAGGAAACTCAGTGCATTTTTCTGTCCTTTTGTAACGACAGGAAGAAACAACAAGCAGACAAAAGTGAAATGGCAGCACCTTCAACTGCAGTGACAGCAGATATTTGCCCACACTGTCATTCACTTGGGGTGATTTAGATTTTTTTGATATGGAGTGCACACTAGATAAGGCACAGTGCACAAGGAAGTCAGAGGTAGTAGAAGTATGCAATGATGTTCCTGAGTAGAGGCTAAGGAAAAGCCAGCCTCAGCTGAAGAGTATCCAGCCAAAGATCTCAGGCATCTTGCCATGAAAAAAAGGATGCCAGCAGAGCATCAAACTGAAGGCGCTGGAAAGCCTCTGAAAATATGTGGCAGATAGCAGGGATTGTGATAGAGTACAGTGCCATTTTTTGCAGCAGTATTAGAAAGGGCCTCTCTGCATGCTAAGCATCCTGGAGTGAGTAGTAGCTCTAGGAACCTAAGTATATGTCCCACAGAACACAGAGACCTCCTGACACATAATTCCATGGGTATATTGAGAAATTATCTTCCAGGTCTATACAGCTTGATGGCTGGATATATGGGAGGGTCAAGATCTTCTGCCTCATGCGCTTGACCTTCTAGGTTGCCTTCTGTTTTTTTTAATGTTTTTTTTAATGGGATGTGGGCTTCGCTGGCAAGACCAGCATTTATTGCCCATCCCTAATTGCCCTTGAGAAGGTGGGGGTGAGCCACCTTCTTGAACCACTGCAGTCCGTGTGGTGAAGGTACTCCCACAGTGCTGTTAGGTAGGGAGTTCCAGGATTTTGACCCAGCGACGATGAAGGATCGGCGATATACTTCTAAGTCAGGATGATGTGTGACTTGGAGGGGAACTTGGAGGTGATGGTGTTCCCATGCGTCTGCTGCCCTTGTCCTTCTAGGTGGAAGAGGTTGCGGGTTTGGGAGGTGCTGCCTAAGAAGCCTTGGCGAATTGCTGCAGTACATCTTGTAGATGGTACACACTGCAGCCACGGTACGCAGGTGGTGGAGGGAGTGGATGTTTAAGGTGGTAGAGGGTGTGCCAATCAAGTGGGCTGCTTTGTCCTGGTAGGTGTTGAGCTTCTTGAGTATTGTTGGAGCTGCACTCATCCAGGCAAGTGGAGAGTATTCCATCACACTCCTTACTTGTGCCTTGTAGATGGTGGAAAGGCTTTGGGGAGTCAGGAGGTGAGACACTCGCTGCAGAATACGTATCTTTTGATCTGCTCTTGTTGCCACAGTATTTATGTGGCTGGTCCAGTTAAGTTTCTGGTCAATGGTGACCCCCAAGATGTTGACGGTGGGAGATTCAGCGATGGTAATGCCATTGAATGTCAAGGGGTGGTGTTTAGACTCTCGCTTGTTGGAGATAGTCATTGCCTGGCACTTCTGTGGCGTGAATGTTACCTGCCACTTATCAGCCCAAGCCTGAACATTGTCCAGGTCTTGTTGCATGCGGGCATGGACTGCTTCATTATCTGAGGAGTTGTGAATGGCACTGAACACTGTTCCTCTTCCTCTAACATATAAATCATAAAGAGTGGACTCTATATCAGGAAATCTATTTTGTAGCCTACTCACTTATTTTAGGGAACTTAGTCAAAATATAAATCCGTCCTGCCAGATTCCAACTGGTTTAAGGCCCTATTCCATATTCCATTGCGGCCTGGGGCAGGCATCTGAAATTTGCGTCTGAAGGAGGTGGTAGTTTCATTAAAGTATGCAACAGGGGGCGCAGAAGGGCACCATGCTATTTCCATGCCGGATATCGGGGCCATGAAATTCGATAATCCCCGAAAACGGGTGCGAGGATCGTGGTGCATGATAACCTGCGTCCATTAAGTCCGATACAGGCAGCATGCCAACTTAGTGCTGCCTGCTCATTTAAAGGATCTCTGCATCCAGCCAGTGCTAATCGTGCTGTTCATTGGCTGCACGCATCAGCAGGGGGCCCAAAATCGTGACAGGTTAGCACCTTAAAGCTAGCCTGGACTACATAAAGACAGCCTGCAACTCTTAAAAGGGAGGTGTATTGTGGCTGGAGTAGGTGCTGGAAGTCATTCTACAACTGATTTGAAGTGGGAAACACTCAATAATGGCACAACGTGGGAGATAGCGTGCTCCAAGGTTTTCCGACACTGCACTGGAGGCCTTGGTGGAGGAGGTGGAAAGGAGGAGAGATGTGCTGTATCCACAGGGGGCCAGGGGGCCCTCCAGACAAACGCTCAGAAGGCTGTGGGAGCAGATAGCCATGGCAGTCAATGCCAGGAGTCAAGCCACGAGGATCTAAATGCAGTGCCTCAAAAAGTTGACCACATGAGTGGTTAAGGTCAGTGAATGCATCTTCAAATGCCTTATCCCATTAACTGTACCACTAGTCTCAGCAACTGCCCAATGCACCACACCCCCATCACTCACCCGCCAACAAACTTGATCAATCAGGACTTCTACGTAACATTCATAGCTTCTCCTCACCATCACACACTTAGTACTGCTGCAAGCCTCACACCCACATCTCACAGCTTGCACGCACTGTCAGCTATTCATGTATGACAGCCACATCACCCAAACAGATTGCATGACACTCACTGACACATTTCCCTCTCTCTTGCAGGACAAGGTGGCACACAACCAGAGGTAGCAGGAGCTAACCGGCGAGGGACAGGCGCACCTCACAGGATTATGCCCTTACGTACATGACTGCAGTTTTAGCTTTAATATTGGTCTGTCATCTGTAAAGTGTCAATTATAGAAGAATGGCAGCTTGTTGCCATTATGTTTATCTTTGCTGACCTTCTAATGTCATTAAACTTCTTTCTGCACTGCAGTGGGGTCCTATGCCACCTCCTTTCACATGGTTCAGGCAGCTGTATTGGCAGGCTCTTGCTACCCACACCCACTATTGCATCTCTTCTGCCTAATTTTTATCAGAAAAATATTTATATTACTCTGAGAAGTTTGTTGTTATCCTTTTAGTTCTTCTGGTTGGAGCCATTAGTTCACCTGCTGGTTTTGCTTTAAGGACAGTCTGGGTTTAAATCCTGCAACAATGTCCTCAAAACAACTTCCTCTGACCCCCTCCCCACAAATTCTCCAGGCCTCCCAGGCACAGTCCACAAAGTACGGGTGGGACTTGTATCTTTATCCCACCACCACCCAACAATATTAAAATGAACTGACCTTGGAATTTCTGGTCGACAGTAGGGCCAGTTGGTGGCAGTAGTCCCATCCCGCTGCACTTAAGACGGTGAATCACAGGAGTCAAACTTTCAGGGCCACTAACTAATCAACCACTTGGCAGAGTGAAAAGATTTTCACTTGTGTTCTTTTTAAAAAAATGTACTTTTCTTCCTCTTTTAGTTCACCCTTACCACGTGACCAAAGTGATCAACAAGTGACATGCTCAAGGCTTTTCACTAATCTTTTTTCAGTGGGTCTGCCAAATGGTATGTTGGACAGGGAATCCTAATTTTGCCATGGCACTATTCTGTTTTTTGATCATTTTATTGTTGTAATATTGTTATTTCATGCAATATTGTACAGGGTGTGTGCAAAGGGAGTCACACCCAATTTCATAAAGTTTCTATATTTTATGTTCATGTTGTCCAAAAGCGCGCTCAAAGATCAGATGTGTTTCTTTTCTCCCATGAAATTATTTTTTTTATCTTCACCATGACCAATGATACTTGGAACTGATCTTTATATGAAGACTATCACAGTGTTTCATATTGATTGCTATGGGTTACAACAACAAATTGCATTTGTGTAGCATCTTTAACACGTTTCACAGAGGTGTAAGGGAAAAAATGGACACCGAGCCAAAGAAGATATTAAGAGCAATGACTAAAAGCTTAGTCAAAGAGATGGGTTTTAAGTAGAGGTTTGGATGAGCTGAAGTTTATGGAGGTTCAAGGATAGGAAGCAGGCTGGGAAAGCTTGGAATGGTTGAGTCTGGAGGTGGGAATGACATGGATGAAGGATTACAGTGAGAGATGGGTGGAAGTAGGGGTGGAGGGGGACGTTACAAAGGTAAGACACTAATTGGTAATTTGGTTTTTACAGTTTTTACTCTTGAATTACGATGCATACTTTTAATAATTAATTATTATAATTCATATATATTATAATATTATGCTTCTCTTGTTTCAGATGTTGAACATGTTTGCATTTTTCATTAAGCGCCCATTGATAAAAGAAGAAGTGTCTCAAAAGTACCCAATCCTAGTTGATATGATTAATAGTGATTTAGATAATATCAAGTCAGTGTTTGATGCACACTTGATTGCAACTGCAGCTAGGAGCGGTGTTCCTACCATCAGCAAAAATATGCCACATGTAGCTGGTGAACTGAAATGGGCACAGGAAATTAACGAAAGAATGGAAGCATCAATGAAGAGTTTCAAATCCATTCATCATTCGTAAGTGTTTACAATGCTGGGGTAACTGGTGTATATAAAAGCAAATATTTGACTTGGACTATTAAGCACAGAACAAGAAGACAGAGGGTAACAAGCAACACTAGAGATTAGATAAAACTTTTTCTACTCCAGAATAGTGGCTTTATGAAAAAGATTCCTAGCAAAAATATTTGAGGCTGAGTCAATTACATTTTATAAAAAGGAATAGGATAAGTATATGGGGGGTGAAGTTCCTTGTCATTTTTGATGCAGTAACAATGTATAAACGACGCAGGGATTTTTTTCTTGCAGGAAAATCACCCGATTTTCACCATGAAAATACTTCCTCCAAGTTTCCTTGTGCTTTTTCACCCTTCCCGCAATCTGCCCACCGTGTCCTGACTGACCTAACATATATTATGACGAAGGCCAGTGGCGCTGGAGCTCCAAGGTTCCTGCTTTTCCACTCCTAATGCACGCTGGGTAACAAACTGAGATTGATGAGGTGCAGCTCTGCCAGGTTCAACTGACACAGAGTTTTTGAGACAAAAGACTCTGGAGAGTTTGAATAGCCATTTATGCAGCTGGGAAACAATTTTTACAACAATTTATTTTTGCCACCTTGCCTATACACACCTCAAGTTGCTTCTAACAAGGTCAGACCACCAGTAGAAAATCATGCCCATACACAGTGAGGGCTTCTCAGGCACAGGTATGACAGTCCCCATGGGCGTACTATGGTAGGCAATTATCATGGAGGAATAGGAGGAGACTCACAGGGTAGAAGAAAGGTTACTCATGAAGCATTTAAGGAAGATGTAGCCGACCAGATATTACCCCTTCTCCATAGAATATACAGGCAGCGCAATCATATGAGCACCTTACTGAGGAGTTGTGTATAAGAAGAGTGCACTTCACCAAAGAGGCAATAGGGCAGTGCTGTCACCTACTGCATGAAGATCTGTAGCCATACTCAACCCCCACACTACTCTCTGGCTATGAACATACTACGAACATATGAAAATGACAGGCAAGAAAAGAACAGCTGGTCCACCAAGCCTGCCCTACACTGATGATGACTGGAGCATCATGACGAGACACTTCTTACTCCCCCCCCCCCCGCCCCCCCACTGCAGCAATGTCATCTCCTGGGAGAAGCAAAAACGCAGGACCAAGAATGGGAAAAAACCTCTGGAAAATTTCTCTCTGACCTCCTCAGTCGATCAAAACCAGTCCAGGAAATTAGATTGACCATGCGAACATTATCTGTTAATCCACTTATCTTCTATATGATGTAATCTCTGTCCCAGCCAAGAACCAGTCCAGCTTCTTCTTGAAGCACACACCACACCAGCTGGCAATGCATTGCAGAAGCTCATTACTCTCTGGGAAAGGAAGAATCGTCTAACATCTCTTCTATTCCTACTTTTGCATAGTTTAAATGCCTGTCCCCATGTCCATCCTAACATGCCAAACTAAAATAATGTATCAATAGGCATGCAATCCAGCCCTTCCATTATTTTAAATACCTCTATCAGGATGCCTCTAAGTCTACGTTGCTCTAGATTCAGCTCTTTAAGCTTATCTGCGTAACTAAGATTTCTTTAAGCTAGGAATTATTCTCTTAGCTCTCCCCTGAACCTCTTCCAATACCACTGTGTCACCCACCATGTGAAGGGACCAAAACTGGGCACGGTACTCAAAATGCGATCTAACCAAGGACCTTTATAATGACAGAATAGTGTCCTTTGATTTGTGCTGAATGATTCTATTCTTACCACCCAATACCTTGTTTGGTTTGGCTACAGCTTCTCTGCATTGGTTGTGAACCTTCAATGATCTGTGCATAAGAACACATAGATCCTTTTCTCTCTATATAGCTTTCAGTATTATTCCCCGTAAATGTTAAGTGTATTCTGTGTTGGTACTGCCTTACTTCCTTCTTCCCAACTTTCTAATAAAGGAACATTCCTTCAACCACTGCCCATCCTATAACATGCCAAGTTCCCCTCCAAGTCACACACCACATCAGACCTCTTTGCCTCTGCATGAGCTGGCCAATAATCATCACCTGAGTGAATATGTCAGCAACAAATAAATGCATCATTTCCTGTGTGACTCTAACCTCCATGAATAACAAAGCTCCATGTCAGTACATATTCTATTTTTAATACAATAATTGCGATAAAATGTACAGAAGTCAACTTATTGATGCTAGTCCTAGCCCAACCACCTTCAGCTGCTTCATCAATGACCTTCCCTCCATCATAAGGTCAGAAGAGGGGGTGTTCGCTGATGACTGCACAGTGTTCAGTGCCATTCGCAACTCCTCAGATAACGAAGCAGTTCATGCCCACATGCAGCAAGACCTGGATGACATTCAGGCTTGGGCTGATAAGTGGCAGGTAACATTCGCGCCACACAAGTGTCAGGCAATGACTATCTCCAACAAGCGAGCATCTAACCACCGCTGCTTGACATTCAATGGCATTACCATCACCGAATCCCCCGCCATCAATATCCTGGGGGTCACCATTGACCAGAAACTTAACTGGACCAGTCACATAAATACTGTGGCAACAAGAGCAGGTCAGAGGCTGGGTATTCTGCGGCGAGTGTCTCACCTCCTGACTCCCCAAAGCCTTTCTACCATCTACAAGGCACAAGTAAGGAGTGATGGAATACTCTCCACTTTCCTGGATGAGTGCATCTCCAGCAACACTCAAGAAGCTCGACACCATCCAAGACAAAGTAGCCCGCTTGATTGGCACCCCATCCACCACCTTAAACATTCACTCCCTCCACCACCGGCGTACCTTGGCTGCAGTGTGTACCATCTACAGGATGCACTGCAGCAACTTGCCAAGGCTTCTTCGGCAGCACCTCCCAAACCAGCGACCTCTTCCACCTAGAAGGACAAGGGCAGCAGGCGCATGGGAATAGCACCACCTCCAAGTTCCCCTCCAAGTCACACACCATCCTGACTTGGAAATATATTGCCGATCCTTCGTCGTCGCTGGGTCAAAATCCTGGAACTCCCTCCCTAACAGCACTGTGGGAGTACCTTCACCACATGGACTGCAGCGGTTCAAGAAGGCGGCTTACCACCACCTTCTCGTGGGCTACTAGGGATGGGCAATAAATGCTGGTCTTGCCAGCGACGTCCACATCCCATGAATGAATATATTTAAAAAAAATCTCCATGATACAGTCATCTCTCAGAACAGCAGCACATGGCAGACCTCTGGCCTTCCCTCTCAGAGCACTACATCAGTTGAATGTGCGATGTGACACCAGCCTGCCGAGGAGCAAGCTCCACAGATCAAGGCAGCAGTGGCTTCATGCCATGAGAAGAGGGCTACCTTAGTCCAATGACCCATTTGTAGAACATGATGAGCCAGTCACCTCTTACAATCCTGGCCCTTAGGTTGCACCTAGAAGATGCGCTAAAAAGTATATGCAGGCACTCAGAGGAAGTAAGGTGTTAAATTTGCATTTATATAGTGCCTTTCACAACCTTATTTATCCCTCAATTAACATAACAAAAACAGATTATCTGGACATTATCACATTGCTGTTTGTGGGAGCTTGCTGTGTGCAAATTGGCTGCCACGTTTCCCACATTACAACAGTGACTACACTCCAAAAAAGTACTTCATTGGCTGTAAAGCGTTTTGAGACGTCTGGTGGCCATGAAAGGCGCTATATAAATGTAAATCTTTATTTGTTTACAATGACCAAGCCATTTCTTTCACACTGATCACCATTGCTGGAGGTAACATTATGTCTCATCAGTCACTCCAACTTACGAAACCACTTCCAAAGGTGCACCAATTTGTCCATGACTAGAAAGTGGTGAAAATAAAGATTTTTATCTGTGACATCACAGTAACGGAAACTTTATACCAACATTTAATAAAACACCCAAGTGGCTACCCTTGTGAATCTACTTGTGTTTCATCTTTCTCTTACATGTGCTACCCCTGTGGCTTCAGCAGAGGCAGAGGCAGCCTGCTCACTTCCCTGCTGTGACTGCACAAACCCTTTTGGCAGACGTCCCCTGGGTTTTGGAGCCTGTGATGGCCCCTTCAAAGTCTGCGGGGGAGAATTTCGGTGGCGCCCCGAAAAGGTTCGCGCCCCAAGCAGGAGGCTCTTGGGGCGCTACCAGTGAATTTCGTGGCGCTACATGCAACAGCGCCACACACATCGGCACGTAGCGCTGTGTCATTGCAGACCTCCCTCCCCTGATTAATGGGGAGGGGCCTAGTGCTGCACACACCGGGGCCCTGCTGGACCACCGGGGAGCAGGGTGCCGGGAAAACAGCCCGGCACGATCACGGCCGGCACCCTGAAGAAAAAGAAAGGGGTAGGTGCTGGCATTTGGCCCCAAAAAAATGGCTGCCCGACACCTGTCGTTTAACTAGCGTTGCCACGGCTGCAAATACATTACCTTGACCCTGTCGGACATAATGTCTGGCGATAGGTCAGGGGGTGCAACCGAAGTTTGCAGCCAGGGTGTGAGCAGGGCTACTGCCGCTGCTAATCTCTCGCTGAATTTCGCGGGAGGTGTCAGCAGCACCGCACCCGGGCCCCAAGAGCTTTGCGCCCCCCGGGGGCGCTAACGGGAGGCACAAAGCAACCAAATTTTTCCCCTGCATCTTCTGCGACTGTGCAGGGCCAGACTTGGCCATTGCAATCCGAGGAGGCATATGGAGCTCTGACTGCAGCGGGGGTGGGTAGGGTCAACGGGGGAAAAGTGTAAGCACTTTGATAGGAGCCCCCACTTGCATGTCCCCTCTCATCATCATCCCTCTCTTGGGCCACCCACACTTTCCTGCTAGCAAGGAGCTGGAGCAAGGACCCACTTCTACTGTTGGGTGCACTTATGTCTGGTGACGGTGCGCCCTCAGAGGCTGGAGGCTGCATGAGGAGTTGTCTTCCTCTTCCTCCTGGACAGTGGGGTGGGGGGCGGTGTGACTCTTGATGGACCTGTGGGAGAGTAAAGAGATGAGTTAGATATGTCATATGAAGAATGGTACAGATACCATTATACACATGATGAACATTCACTGGCTGCTGACATCAGTCCCCATATGAGTGACTGCTGTATGCCACGTGGCTGTATAATATGTAATTCTGTCACCAGGTTGCTGAGATGTCCCCCTCCGTCTCCCATCTCCAGCTGCTCGGCGACTCCCGTAACTTCCAAGGCAGCCTCCTCTGCTGATGTTAGGTTGGCCAATGATGGAGTGCCACCTCCGGTTCTCTCCCTCTTATTGTGGGCTCTCTTTTCCTGCAAGGAGGGAAAGAAGAGAAGGTTGAGTGAGAGTGATGGAATGAGTGTAAGGAATGAATGGCTTACATCTGTAGAGGGTGACTATGATGGAGTGGGGTGGCAATGCCAAGTGACTTCCTTGTGTGTTAGTTGGTATGATTGCATTAGGATGAGGGTGTGTGTGAGGGGTGGCTAGTCATACGGGGATGTGATAATGTAGATGGAGAGAGAGGGATGGGTGGGCATGCAAGGTATGTTGGTGTGAGTAAGGATGTGCACGAGCAGGGTTGGGAAGGCAGAGTGATGGGTATGTGATGAGAGGCGCAGCAGGATAAGATTGAGTGTGGCTTTGCACTCACCTTTCCTGATCTAATGAGGTAACTGAAACATTTGCGGCACTGAACTCAGATCCTCAAGACCACATCCCTGCTGTTCACCTCCTCGGCTATTTGGAGCCAGGTCCTTTTCTTTCCTGGGGAGGTTTCTTCTACCCATTAGAAAGGCAAGAGGACCTCCCTGCGTGCTCTCACTCCCTCCACTAGGATATGGAGGGAGTCATCGGAGGACCTGCCTGCAGCTCAGTGTAGTCATGTTTGGCACTCTCTGTAGCAGTCCAGTTGTGCAGTGCGCTGCCTGCACTGTTCTAGATGAACCTTCAAATGCAATGTGGCCATGGCCCCTTTAAATATCCCGGCTGAAAACGCGTCATCGCTGATGTCATCAGACCTGCACCATTTAATTGGGCTGGGTATTGCGCAGGGTGGCCTTAATAGGCCCCATTAACGGAAAGTCACCTCAGGAGCGGCATGGGATGAAGAAGAGGGTCGCAACCTGCCACAGCGACCACCTGCACCCGACCCGCCCAGGTACAGAAAATTCTGGCCTATGAATCTGAAGTTATTGGCAATCTCCTCCTCAGGCTCTGCTAGGATGGTGGTATATCCTCACTCACTTCCCAGTTCTCTGGTTCCATTGTACTCTGTGAATCATGTGACACCACATCTTTGCTAACACTGTCTGATTGCCCCGGGTGAAAGTATCTGGTGCTTGGGAGTGAGGAAGACAGTTCTGAGAGGGAAGGCCAGAGGTGCTGCCAGAGATTACTGTATTAGGGAGCCTTTAGTGGCAGCCGGTTTGGAAGAAAATATGTCGTCTGCCTGCTTCTGGCGGGTGCTGTGGCGGCCACCATTTTGGCCAGGTTGGCAGCGCTGCCATTGCCTGTGCTCACTGCAGAAATGGAAAGGAGGTAGATTGTGACGTCAGTGAGTGTCCAACACTAATTTGACGCATGATCTGACATTTTGGACATCGCAGCTACATTTAATGTCCTCTCCTAATCATGAGCAGCTGACCGTTCGTTCAGCAGCAGGAAGGACCCCCTACCAGCGCTATTTAAAGGGATCATCAACAACTTGCAGCTGACTTGCTTTTTCATTTTTACTGATTCTGTGTAAGTTTGTGCAACTGTTTGGAGCTCCCTAGAGCTGTTTAAAGTTGCTGAGGTGACGGGGAGTGTTGCTGCAAGTGGAGAACGCCTTCTCATTTAAAGGGTTCTGCTCACACCACTTGCTCCCACTCATGGGTCTCTACTTGCAGTCCCCCTCGCGCTCGAGTAAGACAGAGATGGAGCGGAGGCAGCGAAGAAGAGGACAAGATGCTCTCAGAGGGAGCAGGAGGAGCAGGAGGGCTCTCAGCAGGAGGTCTTACCCACTGAGGGTCTTCAGGGAGCACTTCTTCTACCTGCACCTAAACCGGTCAGTGTATTCGGAGACTTCGCTTCACCAAGGAGTTGGTCACAGAACTCTGCCATCTCCTGCAACCAGACCTGCAGCCTCAGAGCAGGGCGATGATGGCTCTCCCAGTGGCCCTCAAGGTCACCATGCCCCTCAATTTTTTTGCAGCCGGATCCATCCAGTCTGGAGCAGGAGGCATAGCTAACATATCCCAGTTCGTTGTCCATCGCTGTATCCAGGAGGTCACAGAGGTTCTGTACTCCAGGAGAAGGGACTTCATTGTCTTCTCTCTGAGCCGAGAGAAGCAGGAGACGCACGCATGTGGCTTTGCCAGGATGTTGGGCTTCGTCAGGGTGCCATCGACTGCACATACGTGGCTTTGTGCATGCCGCATAGCAATCCTGAGATGTTCCATAACTGCAACGGCTACCACTCATTTAATGTGCAGTTGATGTGCGACACCCCCAGCGCATCGTGATGGTGAATGCCCAGTATCCTGGCAGCAGTTATGATGCCTTCATCTTGCGGCAGTCCGCTATGCCAGCAATCTTCCAGCCACCAGGTCAAATCCAAGGGTGGCTGTTTGGAGACGAGGGCTATCCGCTCTACACCTGGCTGATGACTCCCCTCCACAACCCCATGACTCGTAGCCAGCACTCATATAATGACAGCCATGCTGCCATGAAGAATGTCATCAAGCAGACTATCCGGGTGCTAAAGCTATGGTTCGGCTGCCCATTGGCAGATAAATAAGGTTTTCCAATCATAACGTCGGCAGAAATCATCAAATTTAAATGAGCTGCCATTATGAATGGTAAACCCAAGCTCTTAGTCAGAATTCACTTGTGATCATACAATTTTAAAGGGGATGCAGAAACAGAGAGTCCTGCGTGGTGTATGTACACAAATCTTTAAAGGTGGTAGGACAAGTTGAGAAGGCTGTTAAAAAAGCATATGGGACCCTTGGCTTTATTAATAGAGGCATAGAGTAAAAAAGCAAGGAAGTTATGCTAAATCTTTATAAAACACTGGTTAGGCCCCAGCTGTGTTATGATCAATTCTGGGTACCACACTTTAGGAAGGCTATCAAGGCCTTGGAGAGAGGGCAGATGAGATTTACTAGAATGGTACCAGAGATGAAGGACTTCAGTTATGTGCAGAGACTGGAGAAGCTGGGGTTGTTCTCCTTCGAGCAGAGAAGGTTAAGAGGAGATTTGATAGCATTCAAAACCATGAATCATTTTTGATAGAGTAACTAAGGAAAAACTATTTCCAGTGGCAGAAGGGTCGGTAGGACATAGATTTAAGGTGATTGGCAAAAGAACCAGAGGCGACATGAGGAAACATTTTTTACAGAGTGAATTGTGATCTGAAATGCACTGCCTGAAAGGGTGGTGGAAGCAAATTCAATAGTAACTTTCAAAAGGGAATTGGGTAAATACTTGAAAGGAAAATAGTTACAGTGCTATGGGGAAAGAGCTGGGGAGTGGGACTAATTGGATAGCTTTACTAAAGAGCTGGCACAGGCATGATAGACCAAATGGCCTCCTTCTGTGCTGCATGATTCTATGATTTTGTGCTTCTTTGAAATGGCCTTCTCAGTCCATTTGGTGTCTCTGCTAGATCCTTTAGTGGAAGACATTTTTGGCATCGCTTAGGACTTTATCAATGTATACAAACTTAACTGTTTAAAGTCAGAGTGATAACTTTTAAGACCACCTTTAGTAGTTCCTGAGTTCACATTTTACATTAATTTTCATTTCCTTTGGAGCAGTTATATGTCAGATGATGAGGCTAAACTTGCTTTAAATAAATACGTGGAGATGAAATCACTACTTCAGAAATTCTGTGAGCAAGTGTACGCAGAGTGGGTTATGAAAGTGGACGAAGACTGCCAATTTAACTTAAATCAACCACTTATAATTCGTGATACAACTACGAACCTCATCAGCGTCAGCTTTAGCAAAAAGGTTAGAACTCTAGTTTCAAAACCTATTTTCTATAATTATGTAATAGGTGTAGGGGGTGGTGTGGGGTGGCGCATACGCCCAGTCAGTTATGCCTCTGACTGTTTATGAGCGGTTCGAATCGCTCCCACGCCCCTGGGTTCTAGACACCAGACTTAGGTACAAGGCGGCGATACAGAAAAGACTCGAGTAGACAGGTGGTTGGATGTAAGCAAAACCAAGATTTTTATTGAAGAGGAAATTAATACAATCTTATGAAAAAGTTACCAGTATACACTTCTACAGGCAAAATACAAAAGAATAACTTATATACTTATACAGGGAATGGGGAACACACGGCACATCGAGGGGAAACAACTATCTTAACAATCCCCTTATCCCACCCCCTATACCTAACTAGATTAAGCTATGAGGGGTCAGAACTTCATGCTCACCAATCAAAAGGGGTCTGCTGAACTCGGAACAGCGGTGGGGTTCGGGGTTCGCTCTTGGTGCTCTCTAGAGCCTGCCGTCGTCACGTGGTCTCCGGGTGCTGCAAGGGCGTTGTCCAGGTACAAGTACCCCAAAGTTAAAGTCTCTGCTTGGGTACTTTACCTGGCAGGGATGGCGGTTTCTCTTCCTCGGCCGACAGTTTGAGTTTGCATGAAGATAATTGCAGATCAGCTGAGACTGAAGGCCCGATGATTCGAAGCCTGCCTTCAGTCGTCTTCCTCAGTTCGTCTTCTCTGTCGTCTTCTTCATTTCGTCTCCCCCTCGCCTCGTCGCGTCCCGCCTCGCCTGGCCTGAATTGTCCGTGTCCGCCCGATGCAATGCCTGGGCGATTCCGGATGGAGTGGGGAAAAGGCACGGGCAAAGGCCAGGAGGTAAGCGCGGGATGGGGAAGGAGCAGCAGCCACGAGGGCGAGGGGCCGGAGCCGGAGCAAGGCTGAGAGCAGAGCGAGAAGGTTGCCGGTGGGCCTACAATTATACTTCTTTGGATGGCCCTTATCTGCGCGCCAAATCAGGTTAGTTCTTTGTCTTAATTTTGGCGGGCTATTTTAAATAACGGTGGCAATCTACTCTAACTGTTTTTAGATGGCCGGTAATCGCATCTACCGGCCCGATAATTGACTTGTTTTGTCATGAATACACCTTGATGGGCCTGTCCAGCCTCGATGGCTTCTGTTAATCTGTTGCTGATTATATATGCAAACTGCTTGATGGCCTTAACTATAGGCCTAACTAGGTTTAGATTTGTCTCCAATTTGATCTCATACATAATTCAAAGTCCTGTTTGGTTTTACAAATGCAAAGTCTCTCTTCACAGAAACTGCAGCTTTGGTTTCGATTTCTCCATGAGCTGCCTGTGCCGCAGAGTCCAAGTTTTAAAAATCTCACAGGCTTTCTGCCACGAGGCGCGGACGCCATTTTGGGTACCCTTTTTAAAATGTCCATGCAGGGTCCCTTTTCTTATTAATAACCTTTGGGAAAATGTCAAAATTTTGCGAATCTTACATAGGATAAAAAATGTAAAATTATTATGTTTTAAAGAAGATAACTACTTTGGGAATATGGATGCTATAATGCATAATTCTTTCATGATTATATTCAATGATTAAAGGTAAGTATAGAACTAGAAAAATCAGATAAATACTTTTAAGAGGCTTTGAGGGAGGAAACCATGTTGTTTTTTGTTATCACAAAAAGAAAATACTGCAGATGCTGGAAATCTGAAATAAAAACAGAAAATGCTGGAGAAACTCAGCAGGTCAGGCAGCATCTGTGAAGAGAGAAACAGAGTTAACGTTTCAGGTCGATGACCTTTCGTCAACTGGAAAAAAGCAGGAAATGGAACAGATTTTTAAGCAAGTGAAGAGGCTGGGAAAGGGGGGAGGGGATGAAAGAATCAAAGGGAAGGTCTGTGATAGGATGGAAGGCAGAAGAGATTAAATGCCATTAAGAGATATTCAAGGCAAAAGGAGATGGTAATGGGACAGGTTAAGAAACAAAGGATGGCTCCAGATGAAGTGTAAATTGTGCTGGCAGAATGAAAGACAGCTGCCATGTGGGGGAGAAGAAAAAAAGACACAGACAAAAAGTGTGGATAAAAAAAATATATATATGATAGGGGCCAAGGTTATGATCTGAAATTGTTGAACCCTATGTTGAGTCTGGAAGGCTGTAAAGTGCCTAATCGAAAGATGAGGTGCTGTTCCTCGAGCTTATGCTGAGCTTCCGTGGAACAATGCAAGAGGCCGAGGATGGTGAGGTTTGAGTGGGAGGTCTGAGTTTTTTGTTATCATTTAGACCACCTTCTTCATGTGTTAGCTTTGGTTAATTCCCTTCACATTATTACTGTCAGTTGTAAGTGCATTGACCTCTTGACAGAGTGGGAGTAAAAGTAAACCGGCTAAATAAATACATCATGGTTCTCCATTTTATTGAATTTGTTGTATGCCAGTTTTTGCTTTTAATGTCTGTCTGAACTTCAGGTATTGATAGTGACAACAAATATGCATAATCAGCAATCACAAAGGCTAATGGAATATTGACCTTTATCTTAAGGGGCCTGGAATACAAAGGGGAGGAAGTTATGCTTCAGTTGTAAAGAGCCTTGGTGAGATCCCATCTAGAGTACTGCATTCAGTTTTGGGCACTGCACCTCAAAAAGGATATATTGGACTTGGAGGGGGGTGCAGCACAGATTCACCAGAATGATACTGGCGCTACAAGAGTTACATTTTGAAGATAGCTTGCCTAAACATGGCATGTATTCCCTTCAGTATAGGAGATTATACATTGCAGGGTAGTAGAAATTTGAAACTCTCTCCCTCAAAAGGTATGGGCCTAGAAATTGGCCTCCTTAGCACCTCCTGTTATTGCCTCTGGGGGGTGATAATGGGGCGCGAAGCACTTACCGACCGGGTGTGGCAAGAAGATCGACTCCCACTATATTCGGCGGGAGGTTTGCAGCGACGGTATGGCGTTGCGCCCCAATCTCCTTCGGCTGGAGATCGTGACGTCATCGCCGTGCGTATCGCCCCGGTAGCGCCTTGGACCCGAACTTCGATTTCGCTCCATATAGCATCGCCGGGCAAAAACACTGGCAGCTGCAGGAGGTGTTCATCGGGAGGCTGGGCACTTCGGGGGCGATACTTAAAAGCCGAACTAAGTGAAAACATTTTGAAATGCTCTTTTCTTGTTTTTCCATTTGTGTTTGCCAGCGTTCAATTAGCCCGGCACTCTGCTGCAGTGCATCGGGCTGATCGGGCTGGATGGTGGCTGCCGTCGGGGACCAGGTAAGTTTTCCCCTTGCAGATCCTGCAATGATGGCCCTTCCCTTTTAAGGGAGGGAAGGAGCCTTCCAATGCGGCAGTGCTGCATGGCCCATTGTGCAGAGCTGCACACCTACCGCCCCGCCTGCTGCCTGTTGCGCTCTAGGATGGAAGTGGAGCATTTGATTTAGCGCTCCACTTCCTTCCTGGAGCACAAACCTAATTTTTTTAAAGTTGAAAAATATTAGCACCTGGTGCAAATTTTTTCAACTTTTTAAAGTTAGTGCCCCAAATGGGGCAATATCGAATTTCTCCCCCATGGAGCGAGAAAATAGAATTGAGGTTCAGATTAGCCATGATCTAACTGAATGGTGGGGTGGGCCCAACGGACTGAATGGCCTACTCCTCTCCTAATTTTCCTATGTTTTAATCTGCTATGGCTTTTAGGAAATAAGTCTGCCTGGGATTTTAACTGCCAGCGGGTTTCTGGCAAGAATTACGCTGGAGAGTTCATTTCCCACCCACCCATGACAAATTTTAATGGGCAGGCCTGATTTAAACCCTGAAATAGGTGGGAAGTCGTCAGTAAATGGCAGAAAATTGTATGGCCTGGAGGCCAACCACCAACACATTGTATCATTGGAAATGCTCATCTACGCCATTGGATTTGTTTAATACCGTAAAAGTCTTAGGACATTATGGCATAAGTAATTGCGGCAGTGGATATGATGTGCCATAGTTTCCTGGGAATTTTCGATCACCCACCAATTTGCTTTCGGAGAGGGGTCCATAAACAGGCATTAGGCCTCTCATTAGCTTATACAAGGAGCCTAGTGCCTGTTTAAGGCAGCAGCGTGGGATGCCTGAATATTGCCTGAGCCAATATATCGTCTGATGGATTTCAGGCACCCTTGGTGCATGGGAATTGAATTGTTTTGTGTCTGAGAAACTGGCAAAATGAGGTCCAAGTTTGTTTAAGACTTTTTAGGTAGCTTAAATGACTAATGTCATCTTCTAAATAAATGGTTAAAAAGTTTGTAAATTAGAATGTTCCTGAAAACTGCATACAGCAGTTGAGCGTACCAATAACTCAAACAATTTGCAAGTGATCAAGTTCAGCATAATGAAAGGATTTGAAACTTAGAAGTCTGTGTCAGAGATCATGCCAATATTTATCTGCTTAATTGATGCAAATAAGAAGAGAAATTATTACAAAAAGGATATAGAGGCACCGGAGAAGGTGAAAAAAAGATTTACACGGTTGATACCACAACGGAGAGGTTATAACTATCAGGAAAGATTTAACAGGATAGGATTAGATTAAAAGAAGAGGCTTCTAGTGTTGCGAAGAATTGTAGTAAGCCTGAGGATTGGGAGAGCTTTAGAAACCAGCAAAGGATGACACAAACATTGATAAAAAGGGAGAAAATAGATTGAGAGTAAACTAGCAAGAAATACAAAAACAAATTGTAAGAGCTTCTACAAGTATGTAAGAAGGAAGAGAGTAGCAAAAATAAGCATTGGTCCCTTCGAGGCTGAGACAGGAGAAAGTATAATGGGGAATAAGGACGTGGCGGAGACTTTAAACAAATATTTTGTAACTGCCTTCACAGTAGAAGACACAAAAAGCATACCAAAAATAGTGGGGAACCAAGAGGCTAATGAGTGAGGAACTGAAAGTAATTAATATCAGTAGAGAAAAAGTACTTGTAAAACGAATGGAACTAAAAGCTGACGAATCCCCTGGACCTGACGGCTTACATACTAGGGTTCTAAAAGAGGTGGCTGCAGAGATAGTGGTGCATTGGTTGTGATCTTCCAAAATTCCCTAGATTCTAGAACGGTCTCAGTGGATTGGAAGGTAGTAAATGTAACACCGCGAAACAAGAAAGGAGGAAGAGAGAAAACAAGGAACTACAGGCCAGTTAGCCTAACATCTGTCATCGGGAAAATGCTGGAATCCATTATTAAGGAAGTGGTAACAGGGCACTTCGAAAATTATAATATGATTATGCAGAGTCAACATGGTTTTATGAAAGGGAAATCGTGTTTACAATTTTATTAGAATTTTTTGAGGATGTAACTAGCAGGGTAGATAAAGGGGAACCAGTGGATGCAGAATATTTGGATTTCCAAAAGGCATTCAGTAAGGTACCACATAAAAGGTTGTTACGTGAGATAAGGGCTCATAGGGTTGGTGGCATGGATAGAGGATTGGTTAATGGACAGGGATAAATGGGTCATTTTCAGGTTAGCAGGCTGTAACTCGTGGGATGCTTGGGCCTCAGCTATTTACAATCTATATATATATATATTAATGACTTAGATGAAGGGAAGGAGTATAATTTATCAAAGTTTGCTGACGAAACAAAGCTAAGTGGGAAAGTAAGCTGTGAGGAGGATGCAAAGAGCCTGCAAAGGGATACAGACAGGTTAAGTGAGCGGGCAAGAAGGTGGCAGATGGAGTATAATGTGGGGAAATGTGAGGTTATTCACTTTGGAAAGAATACAAAAACACAGAGAGTTAGCATGCAGGTACAGCAAGCAAATGGCATGTTGGCCTTTATTGCAAGGGGATTGGAGTACAAGAGTAAGGACATTTTGCTACAGTTGTGCAGGTGAGACCACACCTGGAGTACTGTGCACAGTTTTGGTCTCCTTATCTGAGGAAGGATATACTTGCCTTAGAGGCAGTGCAACAAAGGTTCACTAGATTGATTCCTGGGATTCGATGGTTGTCCTATGAGGCGAGATTGAGTAGATTGGGCCTATACTCTAGAGTTTAGAAGAATGAGAGGTGATCTCATTGAAACATATAAGATTCTGAGGGGGAATGACACGGTAGATGCTGAGAGGTTGTTTCCCTTAGCTGGAGACTCTTGAACTGGGGGGGCAAAGTCTCAGGATAACTGATTGGCCATTTAAGACTGAGATGAGGAGGAATCTCTTCACTCAGAGGGTTGTGAACTTTGGAATTCTCTACCCCAAAGGGCTGTGGATGCTGAGTCGTTGCGCATATTAAAGGATGAGGTAGATTTTTGGACTCTTGGGGAATCAAGAAATATGTGGATCGGGCGGGAAAGTGGAGTCGAGGTTGAATATCAGCCATGATCTTCTTGAATGGCGGAGCAGGCTCAAGGGGCTGTAGGGCCTACCCCTGCTCCTAATTCTTATGTTCTTAACAGGCTGGGGCTCTTTTCTCAAGAAAAGAGAAGGCTGAGGGGTTAAAATCATTAAGAAGTTTGATAGGATAGATGTAGAGAAAATGTTTCCACTTGTGGGGGATTCCAAAACTAGGAGTAATAAATACAAGGCAGTTACTAATAAATCTAATAAGGAATTCAAGAGAAACTTCTTTACTCAGAGTGTTGAGAATGTGGAACTTGCTACCACAAGGAGTAGTTGAGGTGAACAGCATAGATGCATTTAAGGGAAAGCTAGTTAAGTACATGAGGGAGAATGGAATAGAACGTTATGCTGACAGCGTTAGATGAAGTAAGGTGGGACGAGGCTCTTGTGGTGCATAAACATCAACGTAGACCAGTTGGGCCAAATGGCCTGTTTCTGTTCTGTAAATTCTATTTAATTCTATGTGATGCAGATGAGATAAGCCATTGGATGCCCTTCTGAGGTCCCTGATTTGCAATTATGCTTGCTGCAGCATATACAAATAACAGCAAATTTTGGAGCAACTCCACAATGGGAAAGTCTGAGCACTAAATGCCGTAATTTACGCCGTAAGTCACAGATCGCACGTTCCAGGAAATTCTGGGTGGTTAGTATCCAGGTTTGCAGTAGATAAGGTCTTCCAAGAACCAGTCTTTCCATTTGAAGATTTGGGGCATGCACAGTTATCTCAGAATGAAGGTATCATAGCTATTGCCCAGGAAGTGTATGCTCACATACATGAAGAGTCTTAAAGGAGGAGAGAGAGGTTTCGGGAGGGAATTCCAGAGTTTTGGGCCTATACAGCTGCAGGCAGGCCCGCCAATGGTGGAGCCATAAAGTAGGGGATGCGCTAGAGTTAGAGTGCAGAGATCTCGAAGGCTTGTAGGTCCGGAGGAGGTTACAGAGATAGGGAGGGTCGAGGCCATGGAATGATTTGAAAACAAGGATGAGTATTTTAAAATTGAGGCGTTGCCGGACTGGGAGCCAGTGTAGGTCAGTGAGCATGGGGTGATGGGTGCACAGGACTTGGTGCGAGCTAGGATACCGGTAGCAGAGATTTAGATGAGCTCAAGTTTATGTAGGGTGGAAGGTGGGAGGCTGGCCAGGAGAGCATTGGAATAGTCAAGTCTAGAGGTAACAAAGGCATGGATGATGGTTTCAGCAGCAGATGAGCTGAGGCAGGGGCAGAGTCAAGCGCTGTTACGGAGGTGGAAGTAGGGGGTCTTGGTGATGGAGCAGATATGTGGTCAGAAGCTCATCTTGGGGTGAGATACAACACCAAGGTTGCGAATGGCCTGGTTCAGCCTCAGACAATTACTAGGGACAAGGATGGAGTCGGAGGCTAGGGATTGAAATGTGTGGTGGTGGTTAAATTTAGAAGACCTGAAAACGGGAGTGGGGATCGTGATGTGCGATTAACCCGCGCCCATTCATTGCATTGCAGACACCACGGTACATTCGTCCTGCCTACTGTTTTACATGCAGCCAGTACTACCTGCACTGTTCATTGGCTGCACGCTTCAGCAGGGGGCCTGATACTGCGAATGGCCAGTGCTACTTAAAGGCAGCCTGCATCTCTTAAAGGGGAAGTGCATTGTGGCTACTGGAATTAGTGGGAGTCATTTCAAAAGTGAATCTGTTCTGTGAAAGAGTGAAGAATGGCTGACATTGCAAGAGAGCCCGCACAAAGGTTTCCAGATAATGCATTTGATGCCTTGGTGGAAGAGGTGTAAAGGAGGAGAGATGCCCTGTATTCGCGGAGGGGCAGGATGCTTTCCAGACACATGCTCAGGAGGCAGTGGGAAGAAGTAGCAGCGGAGGCCAATGCCAGGAATGTTGCTCCTAGAATCTGGATGCAGTGCAGGAAGAAGTTTAATGATCTCACACGAGTTGTCATGGAGAGTGAGTTCATTTTCAAATGGCATATCCTACTAACTGAAGGTCAATCATCACAGCCCCAGGACATCACTGCAGGAGTTCCTCAGAGCAGTGTCCTAGGCCCAACCATCTTCAGCTACTCCATCAATGACCTTCCCTCCAACATAAGGTCAGAAATGGGGATGTTCGCTGATGACTGCAGTGTTCAGCGCCATTCACAACTCCTCAGATAATGAAGCAGTCCATACTGGCATGCAACAAGACCTGGACAACATTCAGGCTTGGGCTGATAAGTGGCAGGTAACATTCGCACCACAGAAGTGCCAGGCAATGACTATCTCCAACAAGCGAGCGTCTAACAACCTCCCCATGACATTCAACGGCATTACCATCACCGAATCCCTCACCATCAACATCCTGGGGGTCACCATTGACCAGAAACTTAACTGGACCAGCCACGTAAATACTGTGGCAACAAGAGCAGATCAGAAGCTAGATATTCTGTGGCGAGTGTCTCACCTCCTGACTCCCCCATCTTTCCACCATCTACAAGGCACAAGTAAGGAGTGTGATGGAATATTCTCCACTTGCCTGGATGAGTGCAGCTGCAACAACACTCAAGAAGCTCGACACCATCCAGGACAAAGCAGCCTGTTTGTTTGGCACCCCATCCACCACCTTAAACATTCACTCCCTCCACCACCGGCGTACCGTGGCTGCAGTGTGTACCATCTGCAAGATGCACTGCAGCAACTCACCAAGACTTCTTCGGCAGCACCTCCCAAACCCGCAACCTCTTCCACCTAGAAGGACAAGGGCAGCAGGCGCATGGGAACACCACCACCTCCAAGTTCCCCTCCAAGTCACATACCATCCTGACTTGGAAGTATATCGCCGTTCCTTCATCGTTGCTGGGTCAAAATCCTGAACTCCCTCCCTAACAGCACTGTGGGAGTACCTTCACCACACAGACTGCAGCGGTTCAAGAAGGTGGTTCACCACCACCTTCTCAAGGGCAATTAGGGATGGGCAATAAATGCTGGCTTTGCCAGTGATGCCCACAACCCATAAGCGAATAAAAAAAAAACTGCTCAATTCACTACACCCCCGTCACTCACCTACCAACAATCTCTCTCAATCAGGACACAACCCTACCATTCATATACTTTACCTCACCTCACACACTTAGTACTGTTGCAAGCCTAGCACCCACAACTCAGACTGCTGCCTTGCAAGCTCAGACTGCTGTCATCATGGCTCTGGATATCACTGTTCAAAGAGGCTTCCAGGGAGTCATAGCAGTCCATCAATCTGTTCCGCAACAGATCAGTAGGATTGCTGAGACGTTGCCCCGGGAGAGTGGCAGTGGGCTCATGGAGCACGAACCTGCTGTTCTCTCTCGGGATGATAGTATTCCTGCTCCCACCCCTGCCACTCCGCCAGTGCCCTTGCTGTTGCTTGTCCGCCAGCCAGCCGAGACTGCTTTAGCCCAGGCCGAGGTGGTGCAGTCTGATGCCGAGCTTACTGGGCTCAGAGCTGCTTGAGGTCACCCTCCAAGGCCACCTGCAGTCTACTCAGTTGAAGGTCAGCAGCCTTCCACCACCCATGCTGCCGCCACTGGGGAAACACCTCGTAGGAGCACTAGGATAGGGACATGCTCTAAGGGAAAGCACAAGGATGATTAGTTTAGTTTTGTTTGAAGAATGTAATGATTAAATTTATAAATTTGGATTGGAATGTGCATTTTCTGGTGGTTTATATTTTTGTGGTGTCGGACCTGTGGGCAGGAGGGATGAGGACAGTAGGAGTATGTTTGTGTGTGTGTGCTAGGCCGATATAGCAGAGCCAATCATCTTCGATCCCCTTGCCATTGGACCAAGACCTTGCTCTGTCAAGCCCGTGTGGTAGCTGGTGTGCAACGGCTACCCCACGTTAAAAGAATTCATGCACAGGCATCTTCCACCCTTTAAAATGAAGTTTGAGACCTGGAATGTCAGGACCCTCATGGACAACCCCAACAGTGACAGACTGGAACGTCGTACTGCTATCGTTGTCCGGGAGCTCAGACGTTTCAACATAGACATCGCAGCCCTAAGTGAGACCCGGCGGGCAGGGGAGGCCAGCTGAAGGAGCAAGGCAGTGGTTACACCTTCTTCTGGAAAGGCAAACCTGAAGAAGAACGCCGCCTCATGGGGTAGGCTTTGCCATAAAAAATGAGCTAGTTGAACATCTCAGAGACTCCCCTTGTGGAATAAACAAATGCCTCATGACTCTACGGCTCACCCTAGCCCGGAACCAGTGCGCTACGGTCATCAGTGCATACGCTCCAACACTGGAAGCCACAGATGAGACCAAAGAGGAATTCTACTCCAGCCTCGAACAATCCCTGTCCCGACTCCCAACGGGCGACAAGCTGATCCGCCTTGGCGACTTTAACGCCAGAGTTGGAAAGGACACAGACCTCTGGGGAGGTGCGATCGGCAGAGAGGGGGTAGGGAAAGCCAACTCCAACGGTAACCTCCTCCTGACTAAATGCTTAGAACATGGCCTTGTCATAACCAACACCTTGTTCTGTCAGAGAGACAAGTACAAGGCTTCATGGCAACACCCTTGCTCCAAGCACTGGCATCTGCTGGACTACGTCATCGTCCGAGCGAGGGACCGCAAGGACGTCCGCATCACCCGCGCCATGACAGGAGCTGATGACTGCTGGACAGACCACCGCCTAATCCGCTCTGTCATCTCCATCAATGTAGCCCCAAAACAGCGGCAGCAACAGAAGTAATGCCGCAGGAAAATCAACGCTGGAGCACTCAAAGACCCTGCTAAGAAAGCCCTATTCAACCTGCGCCTCAGAACCAACCTGACGACTCCCAGTGATTCAGAGACACAGCGTGTCCACAGCACCTGGTCTGCACTCAAGGCCTCCATAATAAGCACCTGTGAAGAGACGCTCGGTCACTCGACCAGGAAACACCAAGACTGTTGTGTCCGTGTGTTAATAGAGACACTGAAGGCAGGAATAAGTTTCACAGGTGTTTACTGAACAAAGTCTGGAGGTGAACTAACTGATACAACACAATATACAGGCTTATATAGCCCGAGTGGCCATTACCGGCATTGCAGTACACAGGGGGCTCTTAAAGGCACATACACTACAATTACTGGTTCGACAAAAACGACCAGGAGATCCAGGAGCTAATAAGCCGCAAGCTCAAGGCATTCCTGAACTGGAAACAGCAACAGAACTCGAGAGCAAGAAAGCAGCTCTACAGACGCCTGAAGGCCGAGGTCCAACAAAAAACTCACAACCTAAAGAACAGATGGTGGGTGGAGAAAGCGCAGGAGATCCAGCAGCTAGCCAACAATCACGACGTGCGTGGATTGTTTAGCGCAGTCAAGAGCACCTACGGTCCATGCATCCAAGGTCCTATCCCACTGCGGGCCAAGAACGGACAGGTACTCATCAAGGACAGGGAGGCAGTCAGTGCCCGTTGGAAGGAGCACTTCGAAGATCTCCTTAACCGAGACTGTCTTCGACGCGAGTGTCCTCAACTCCATCCCGCAGCATGCTACCCGCCACCACCTCAGCACAACCCCAGCCCGGCATGAGGTTGAAAAGGCCATCTGACAACTGAAGAACAACAAGGCCTCAGGAGCAGATGGAATCCCCGCAGATGCGCTAAAACATAGCGGAGAAGCACTACTGGCACGAATACATTGATATACCTATCAATTCCTCCAATAAAAGGCGAAGAGTTACGAAGGTGACTAAAGGTTTTTATTGACTAAATAACAGCCCACTCTCGTGGGTGATCCGATCCAAGCAGGAGGAATACCAGCCAGTCGCTCACCTTTATACCTGGCCTGGTGGGTGGAGCCAAGGCGGAGTCGGCAGTGGTCATCCCAGGTATAGCAGTGTGGCAAGAGGCGACCTCGTACCGTGATACAATAGTGGTCAGTGATACAGTTATAACGAACAGTGGTGAACAGTGCTAACGATAGTGAACGTGGTTTACCACATTCACCCCTTGTTTAGAATTAAGTCCGGCGGGGTGAAGTGTACTACCAATTCTGGTAGGTCAGTCTGTCCGGAGGCTTCGTAAGCCTCTCCGATCGCCGCAGCGGTGGTGTTGCCTTATCCGGTGCTGGTGCCTTATCCGGTGTTGATGCTGGTGTTTGCGTGGTCGGCGAGGGCTCGTGGGGTTCCGGCATGCCGTCTACCTGGACTGAGGTTGGGGGGGGTGGTGGCGGTGTTTCCGGATCGGCTGAGGGTGCGAGGTCTCGTAGGGAGACAGTGTCCTCCCGCCCGTCTGGGTACGCCACGTAGGCGTACTGGGGGTTGGCGTGCAGGAGGTTCACCCTCTCGACCAGGGGGTCCGTTTTATGGGTCCTCACGTGTTTCCGCAGCCAGACCGGCCCCGGGGCGGTCAGCCAGGTTGGTAGAGTGGTTCCCGTAGTCGACTTCCTGGGGAAAACGAACATTCGTTCATGGGGGGTGGTGTTAGTGGCCGTGCAAAGTAATGACCGGATGGAGTGCAGCGCTGTCGGGAGGACTTCTTGCCAGCGGGAGGTTGGGAGGCCCTTAGACTTTAAGGCTAAGAGGACGGCCTTCCATACCGTCGCGTTCTCTCTTTCCACCTGACCGTTACCTCTGGGGTTGTAGCTGGTGGTCCTGCTTGCTGCAATACCTCTCTCTAGGAGGAATTGCCGGAGTTCCTCGCTCATGAAGGAGGAGCCCCGGTCGCTGTGTATATAGTTCGGGAACCCGAACAAGGCGAAGAGGGCATTCAGGCACTTAATGACCGTGCTACTGGTCATGTCGGGGCAGGGGAAGGCAAAGGGGAAACGGGAGTACTCATCAACGATGTTGAGGAAGTACACATTACGGTCAGAGGACGGGAGGGGCCCCTTAAAGTCGATGCTCAGGCGCTCGAAGGGGCGGGTGGCCTTGATCAGGCTTGCTCGGTCCGGCCTATAGAAGTGCGGTTTGCACTCCGCACAGGTCTGGCAGTTCCTGGTCATGGTCCTGACCTCCTCGATGGAGTAGGTCAGGTTGCGGGCCTTAATGAAATGGTAGAGTCTGGTGACTCCGGGGTGGCAGAGCTGGTCGTGGAGGGTCTGAAGCCTATCGATATGCGCGCTGGCGCATGTCATTCGTGAAAGGGCATCAGGGGATTCGTTCAGCTTGCCTGGCCGGTACAAGATCTCATAATCGTAGGTGGAGAGCTCGATTCTCCATCTCAAAATCTTGTCATTCTTGATTTTGCCCTTCAGCTTGTTATTAAACATGAAAGCCACCGAACGCTGGTCGGTGAGGAGGGTAAATCGTTTGCCTGCCAGGTAGTGCCTCCAGCGCCGTACTGCCTCCACGATCGCCTGGGCCTCTTTCTCGACCGACGAATGTCGGATCTCGGGGCCCTGTAGGGTCCTTGAGAAGAAGGCCACTGGCCTCCCCTCCTGGTTTAGGGTGGCGGCTAAGGCGAAGTCGGAGGCGTCGCTCTCCACCTGAAAGGGGATGGACTCGTCCACTGCGTGCATCGTGGCCTTGGCTATGTCTCCCTTAATGAGGGAGAAGGCCGCGCACGCCTCCTCCGTGAGGGGGAAGGAAGTGGCTTTCAGGAGGGGTCTGGCTTTGTCCGCGTAATTGGGTACCCATTGGGCATAGTAGGCGAAAAGCCCCAGGGTTCTCCTAAGTGCTTTAGGGCAGTGGGGGAGGGGTAGCTCCATGAGGGGGCGCATTCTTTCTGGGTCGGGGCCGATGATTCCGTTCTCCACTACGCAGCCGAGGATGGCAAGGCGCGTGGTGTTAAACACGCATTTCTCCTTATTGTAGGTGAGGTTCAGCCGTTGGGCCGTACGGAGGAATTTCTCCAGATTCGCGTCATGTTCCTGCTGGTCGCGGCCGCAGATAGTGACGTTATCTAGGTAGGGGAATGTAGCCTGCAGTTCGTTCTGGTCAACCATCTGGTCCATCTCCCTTTGGAAGACCGAGACCCCATTAGTGACACCGAAGGGGACCCTAAGGAAGTGGTATAGGCGCCCATTCGCCTCGAAGGCGGTATACTGGCGGTCCTCAGGGTGGATAGGGAGTTGGTGGTAGGCCGACTTCAGGTCGATGGTCGAGAATACTTTATACTGTGCAATCTGATTGACCATGTCAGATATGCGGGGGAGGGGGTATGCGTCCAGCTGGGTATATCTGTTTATGGTCTGGCTGTAGTCGATGACCAGGCGGTTTTTATCGCCGGTCTTTACGACTACGACCTGGGCACGCCAGGGGCTGCTGCTCCCCTCGATAATGCCCTCTTTCAGGAGGCGCCGCACCTCAGAGCTAATGAAGGCTCTGTCCCCGGCGCTATACCGCCTGCTTTTGGTAGCGACGGGTTTGCAGTCAGGGGTAAGGTTAGCAAACAGAGAGGGTGGCGGGACCTTGAGGGTGGAGAGGCTGCAGGTGTTACGCGGTGGGCGGTTTAACGTTTGCTGGTTGTTGACTGTGAGTGGGGGGAGGGGTCCACCGTATGCTAGGGTTACGCTTTGGAGGTGGGATTGGAAGTCCAGCCCTAGTAGGACGGCAGCGCAGAGATGGGGGAGGACGAGGAGTTTAAAGTTTTTATACTCCGTGCCCTTAACCGACAGGGTCACGACACAGTAGCCGCTGATGTCCGTGGCGTGGGACCTCGATGCCATCGAGATTCGGCTGCGCGTTGGTAGGACAGAGAGGGAGTAGTGGCTCACCGTGTCTGGGTGGATGAAGCTCTCCGTGCTTCCGCTGTCGAACAGGCAGGTCGTGGCGTGGCCGTTCACTTTGATGTCCATCATTGACTTGGACAGATGGTGCGGGCGGGCTTGGTCCAGGGTGACGGAAGCTAGTGTGTAGCTGAGCGAGTCGTTGTCATCTGCGGGCGAGGCGGTCGGGCGTGGTGAGTAAAATGGCGTCTCCCACGAGGTAGGGCCCCATGAGGCACTATTGGGGTCGGTTGCCTTAATCAAAGATGGCCGCCCCCATGACTCATGTGTGGGGATGCTGGCCTCAGTTGCCCTAAACAAAGATGGCCGCCCCCATGACTCATGTGTGGGGATGCTGGCCTCAGTTGCCCTAAACAAAGATGGCCACCCCCATGACTCATGTGTGGGGATGCTGGCCTCAGTTGCCCTAAACGAAGATGGCCGCCCCCATAGTTCGCATGCGGCACTGCTGGCCTCTGAGGATCCGCTCCTGCAGGCCTTGGAGAAGTGGCCTTTCTTCAGGCAGGTTCTACATATGGAGTTCTTGGCTGGGCAGCGCGACCTCGGGTGCTTCTCCTGGCCACAAAAAAAACAGCCGGCGGCCCGATCGCGGATGCCCGATGTCGGGGCCGGTGCCGGGGGTGGCGGGGCCGGTCGGGTCCGGGACGCCGACGCAGAGGTAGGTCCCGGGGGCGGCGCTGGGAAGGGTGCTGTGGTAGGGGTCGGGCCCGAGTCCCAGGGTCGCGAGCAGTACCTGGTGAATGCTTCCTGATCTTGGTGGGCCACTTCCAGGGAGATAGCGAGGGCTTCAGCTTTTTCCATGCTGAGGTCTTTAGCTTCCAGCAGTCTTTGCCGTGAGTACTCGGACCGTAGGCCTTTCAGGAATGCGTCGCGGATATTATCTTCAGTATTTTCGGCTGCCGACACCGATTTAAAGTCACAGTTCCTGGCGAGTGCATATAGCGCCTGTGAGAATTCGGCTACTGATTCTCCTGGCTGTTGCGGCCGTGATCTTAGGAGGTGCCTAGCGTACATGTAGTTTACCGGGGTCCGGTACTTCTGTTTCAGCAGGTTGATGGCGGTCTCGTAGGTAGTCATGTCCTCGATGAGAGTGTATACTCTCGGGCTCAGTTGTGCCTGCAGGACACTTAGTTTGGATGCCTGAGGGACGCTGGATTCTCTCAGGTATGATTCGAAGCAGACCAGCCAGTGTTTAAAGTCTGCGGCTGAGTTTGCTGCTCGTGGGTTCAGGTCCAGGTACGGCGGTCTGAGGGCTCGCAGCCAAGCTGGCTGGTGTGGCTGTGCTCCTGGGAGCTGCGCTGGTGGCTCCTCCGCCGGTTGTGACTCGTTGTCGGACATCATTAAATTTAGTCAATAAAATTGATATACCTATCAATTCCTCCAATAAAAGGCGAAGAGTTACGAAGGTGACTAAAGGTTTTTATTGACTAAATAACAGCCCACTCTCGTGGGTGATCCGATCCAAGCAGGAGGAATACCAGCCAGTCGCTCACCTTTATACCTGGCCTGGTGGGTGGAGCCAAGGCGGAGTCGGCAGTGGTCATCCCAGGTATAGCAGTGTGGCAAGAGGCGACCTCGTACCGTGATACAATAGTGGTCAGTGATACAGTTATAACGAACAGTGGTGAACAGTGCTAACGATAGTGAACGTGGTTTACCACATACATGAAATCATTTCTCTTATTTGGAAGGAGGAGAGCATGCCAGGGGATCTCAGAGATGCCGTAATCGTGACCATCTTCAAGAAAGGTGACAAGTCCGATTGCGGTAATTACAGAGGAGTCTCCCTCTTTTCTGCCACAGGGAAAGCCATCGCAAGAATCCTCCTCAATCGCCTTCTCCCAGTGGCTGAAGAGCTCCTCCCAGAGTCACAATGTGGATTCCGCCCACTAAGGGGCACAATGGACATGATCTTCACTGCACTTCAACTACAAGAGAAATGCAGGGATCAGCGCCAACCGCTGTACATGGCCTTCTTTGACCTCTCAAAGGCATTCGACACCATCAACCGTGAGGGATTATGGAGTGTCCTCCTCAAATTCGGCTGCCCTCAAAAGTTTGTCACCATCCTTTGCCTGCTTCACGACGACATGCAAGCTGTGATCCTGAACAACGGATCCACCACAGACCCAATTCATGTACGGACTGGGGTCAAGCAAGGCTGTGTCATCGCACCAACGCTCTTCTCGTTCTTCCTGGCTGCAATGCTCCATCTCAACCTCAGTAAGCTCTCCGCTGGAGTGGAGCTAATCTACAGAACAAACGGGAAACTGTTCAACCTCCGTCGCCTCCAGTCCAGATCCAAGGTCGTCCCATCCTCTGTCATCGAATTACAGGATGCAGACGATGCTTGCGTCTGCGTACACTCTGAGGTCCAACTCCAAACCATCGCCAACACCTTCACCGAAGCCTATGAGAGCATGGGCCTTAGACTAAACATCCGTTAGACAAACGTCCTCTATCAACTTGCCCCCGCCACACAGTACTGCTCCCCGATTATCAAAATCCATGACGAGGCCTTAAACAACGTGGACCACTTTCCATACCACGGGAGCCTACTGTCAACAAGGGCAGACGTCGATGACTAAGTCCAACACCGCCTTCAGTGTGCCAGTGCAGCCTTCGGTCGCCTGAGGAAGAGAATGTTTGAAGGCCAGGACCTCAAACCCAGCACCAAGCTCATGATCTACAGAGCAGTAGTGATACCCGCCCTCCTGTATGCTTCAGAGACATCGACCATGTACAGCAGGCACCTCAAAGCACTGAAGAGGTACCACCAATGCTGCCTTCGCAAGATATTGCAAATCCATTGGCAGAATAGGCGCACCAACGTCAGTGTTCTCGCTCAGGCCAACAACCCCAGCATTGAAGCTTTGACGACGCTCATCAGCTCCGATGGATGGGCCACATCATCCGCATGCCCGATATGAGACTCCCAAAACAAGCGCTCTACTTGGAGCTCCGATACGGCAAGAGATCCCCAGGTGGGAAGAGGAAATGCTTCAAGGACACTCTCAAAGCCTGCTTGAAAAAGTGCAACATCCCCACTGACACCTGGGATTCCCTGGCCCAAGACCGCACAAAGTGGAGGAGAAACATCTGGGAAGGCGCAGAGCACCTCGAGTCTCTTTGCCGGGAGCAAGCGGAAGCCAAGTGCAAACAGCGGAAGGAGCGCACATCAACCAAAGCACCCCACCCACCCGCCCCTTCAACCACCGTCTGCCCCACCTGTGACAGAGACTGTAGGTTCCGCATTGGACTCATCTGTCACCTGAGAACTCATTTTTAGTGTGGAAGCAAGTCATCCTCGGTTCCGAGGGACTGCCTAAGAAGAAGAGAAGGTGTCAGAAAGAGGACGATGTGATGGTCAGTGATACAGAAAAGGTAAGGAGCGTGGAACTGTTGGTGAATGGGGAGGTGTCGTTGAGATTTCTCATAGCACTCATGAATTATGTGATCAAAGCACTGCCTGGGCAGAAAGGGGCTATCTACCTTTCTGTTCCTGTTCCTCCATTTCCTGTTGCACTTCCTCTTCCTCCACTTCCTCCTCTTCCTCCTCCTCCTCCTTCTCGTGCTCCTGCTCCTCAGCTTCTCGCCTGATGGGTGGTGGCAAGGGTTGTTCCCTTATAATGGCCAGGTTGTGCAGCATGCAGCATCCTACTTCAAATCTTGATACCCTCTCAGCTGAGTACTACAGGGCTCCCCCAGAGCGGTCCAGGCAGTGGAAGCATTGGTTGAGGACGCCGATGGTGTGCTCTATAATATTCTTTGTAGCACCATGGCTCTCATTGTATGCCCGCTGTGCATATGTGCATGGGTTCCGGACTTGAGTCATAAGCCATGTCATGAATCGATAACCCTTGTTGCCCAGTAGCCAGTTCTCCAAATTTTCAGCCATGGTACTGAAACTCCTTGGTAGGCCTTCCAATAACTGATATAATTGCTTCTGTGAAGCAAGCAGTTTTCTTCTATTAGCTGGGCCCATGAAGTCCTTATCTCTGTCCTCCTCAGCAGAGCTGGGAGAGGACCTCGCCCAACAGCGAGTTGTCTCTTGTGCTATCCCTGCCACCAGTACCTGATACTGCACACTAGTGCTGGATGCTTCACCACGTGCAGACCTCTCTAGCCAGGGTACCAATCTCTGTTGCTTGAGTGTGATGCAACGTGTGACAGTGCCTTCTCAGCAAGATTCTCCTCCTCAGAAGTGCCTTCTTCTGTGGCTTCTGTGGCTTATGGTTGCTAAGAAGGACATAGAGGAAAGAGAAATGTGTCAAGAATTAGCATGGCACTGAGAGGCTGGTCAGCAGCAGATGACAGGCATCACAATGCAGTTTGATGTAGTCAAGCTATCTTATTATGTGCTTTTCTGAGGTTCATGCTGGTACAAGTAATAGTCAGAGAACCTATTCAGATACGCTCCTAGCCTTGAAATCTCTTATTCTGGTAGCTTTATAGGGGCCACTGATTTCCAGCACATTTTGCTCAGCTTGGAAAGGGTTATGATTTTTTCTGGCCCTCCCTGGGTCTTGTGCCTCTCCCTTGTGTTGTGCACTATCTTGTCCTGCAGAGACAGATGGCAAGAGTTAGTGAGTGTCGCCTAGAAAGCAGATTGCTGCTGTGTGGATCGTCTGCTTGTTGTGCAGATGAGAGGGAGAAGAAGCAAGATGGAACCAGGATAGGGAGGTGTTGAATGGAAATCACATGTCTGGTGTGTGAATTGAAGAAGGAGCCATGAGAGAAGTTGGTGATTCTGCAAAGGGTACCATGTGAGAAGAAAATGCCACTACTGGCTGCTGTGAAAGGAGCACGGAAGTGCCTTTCTGCTAGAGGGGAGGAAATTGTTCAAAGTGCTGTGGGGCGGGATTGGGGGGTGGGTGGTGCTGTTGGAAAGGAGTGTTGCTATGTGTTGAGAGAAATGGAGAAATTTGGTTCCTCTCCTGCCTCCAGGCCCTGGAGGTGATGCTCCTGGAGCTGACAATCTCCACAATCTCTCTCTGTGCCTGGTACATTTGTTGTTTACGGATCCTCCTCCCACTGCCTGGAAAGAGAACTTCCTTCCTCACCCTGACGTCTTCTAGCAGGACCTCAAGGGAGGCTTCAGAGAACCTGAGTTTTGCCTGCAAATCATGTTGGCAGCGAAGAAGAGAAGATGCATGCTGGGGGAGGAGGAAGAGGGCCATGAAGGCTCTCAACAGGAAGCCTTACCCACCTATGGTCTTCTGAAAGCACTTCTTTTATCCCTGCTTAAGCAAGGAGCAGTGTATTTAAAAAAAAAAAAAATTTTTATTCATTGATGGGATGTGGGCGTCGCTGGCTAGGCCTGCATTTAGTGCCCATCCCTAATTGCCCTTGAGAAGATGGTGGTGAGCCGCCTTCTTGAACCGCTGCAGTCCATATGGTGTAGGTACACCCACAATGCTGTTAGGGAGTTCCAGGATTTTGGCCCAGCGACAGTGAAGGAACGGCGATACAGGTCCAAGTCAGGATGGTGTGTGGCTTGAAGGGGAACTTGTAGGTGGTGACGTTCCCATGCGTCTGCTGCCCTTGTCCTTCTAAGTGGTAGATGTCACAGGTTTGGAAGGTGCTGTTGAAGGAGCTTTGGCGAGTTGCTGCAGTGCATCTTGTAGATGGTACACACTACAGCCACAGTGCGCTGGTGGTGGAGGGAGTGAATGTTGAAGGTGGTGGATGGAGTGCCAATTAAGCGGGCTGCTTTATCCTGAATGGTGTCGAGCTTCTTGAGTGTTGTTAGAGCTGCACTGATCCAGGCAAGTGGAGAGTATTCCATCACACCAGAAAATGCTGGAAAAACTCAGCAGGTCAGGCAACATCCGTGGAGAGAAATTTGAGTTGATGTTTCGGGTCGAACCCTTCTTCAAAAGTATTTTGCTATCGTATTCCATCACACTCCTGACTTGTGCCTTGTAGATGGTGGAAAGGCTTTGGGGAGTCAGGAGGTGAGACACTCGCCGCAGAATTCCCAGCCTCTGGCCTGCTCTTGTAGCCACAGTATTTATATGGCTGGTCCAGTTCAGTTTCTGATCAATGGTAACCCCCAGGATGTTGATAGTGGGGGATTCAGTGATGGTAATGCCATTGAATGTCAAGGGGAGATGGTTAGAGTCTCGCTTGTTGGAGATGGTCATTGCCTGGCACTTGTATGGTGCGAATGTTACTTACCAGTTGTCAGCCCAAGGAGGTGGTCACAGAACTCTGCCACCTCCTGCACCGAGACCTGCAGCCTTGGAGCAGGGCGACCATGGCTCTCCCAGTAGCCCTCAAGATCACCATGACCCTCAATTTCTTCACCAGCGGTTCCTTCCAATCTGCAGCAAGAGACATAGCTAACATCTCCCAGTTCGCCGTCCATCACTGCATCCAGGAGGTCACAGAGGCTCTCTACACCAGGAGAAGGGACTACATTGTCTTCTCTCTGGATAGAGAGAAGCAGGAGGAGTGCACATGTGATTTTGCCAGGATAGCGGGCTTCCCCATGGTGCAGGGCGCCTTCGACTGCACCCATGTGGATTTGCGGGCACCTTATACCAATCCTGAGAGCTACTGAAAAGGCTACCTCACCCTTAACGTGCAGTTGTTGTGCGACCACACCCAGTGCATCCTGATGGTCAATGCCCTCTACCCTGGCAGCAGTCATGATGCCTTCATCCTGCGTCAGTCCAGTGTGCCAGCAATCTTCCAGCCACCACATCAAACCTGAGGGTGGCTGCTTAGAGACAAGGGCTATCCGCTCTGCACCTGGCTGATGACTCCCCTCCACAACTGTTGTGTCGGTACCTTTCTACCGAGACACAATTAGAACTCAGAACTCAGAGATTCAAACATGAAGTGCTTTATTCAGGAAGGAAAGGAAAGTTCTGGAGAGTTCCGAACGAAGAGAGCTAAACTTAACCAAGGGAATACCCAACCATGAATCTGCTGTGACAGCGCCACTGCATGTGGGAGGGGAACACACAATACATAACATATTTCTCCCCTCTTAAATGAAAGGTCCACATTATTCCTCAACAGGTAAGTTACTTTCAATGCACTCAACTAACCAAGGGTAGAGGTAGACTGCCTCAAACCCTGACTTTACCCTGGGGTTTATTCTGCCCCAGTCTTGTGGGTAAGTCACAAAGCCTACAGATCCAAGCGTCTTGGAGGCCGCCGCTCTCTGACAGGATACCGGTGGTCATCCACAGCAGTAGGCATTGACAAAGGCCTGGATGGAGAAGGTGCCTGTGTCAGTCGAAAGTCAGGAGTTTGCACAGGTGGAACAGTCTCTATGACTTCCTGTGTTGGAGAAGAGCACTGTGGCAAAGGATGCTGGTTTGCGGTATCATCCGGAAACAGTTCAGGCCAACCAGCCGTTGGAGCCTCTGTGGCTGTCTCTGCTCCTAGCAACAGTTGATCTGTGTGTCTTCCCCAGACGACGTCCTCGGCAGTCTCAACCGTGTAAGACACAGGGCCCGTCTGCGCGATCACCGTAGCAGGAACCCATTTCGGTCCAGTGTTGTAGTTTCGAGCTAGGACGCGCTCTCCAGGGTGAAACCGTCTCTCCTTGGCTCTTTTCTCTCTCTTTTCAACTTGAGCTTGTTGTTGACAATGGACAACCTGTTCTGCCCTTGGAGGTTTGAGTAAGTCAAAACTTGTCTGCAACTGCCTCTTCATCATGAGCGAAGCAGGGGAAGTTTTGGTTGTGGCATGCGGCTCGTTTCTGTAGGACAACAGGAAGCTGTTCAGACGTTGGTGGATTGAGCCCTGACCTTGCGATGCCTTCAAGGCGTGCTTCAAAGTTTGCACGAACCTTTCTGCCAGGATGTTAGTAGAGGGATGATAGGGCGCAGACCTGATGTGTTGGACACCATTCACATGCAGGAAGGTTGCAAACTCCTGTGATACAAATTGTGGACCGTTGTCACTTAGGAGTTGTTCTGGTGAGCCATAACGGCTGAACATCTCACCAAGTTTCTCAATTCTTTTCTCTGCCGTGGTAGACCTCATCACAGCGACCTCCGGCCACTTGCTACGAGCGTCCACAACCACCATAAACATCTTCTCTTCGAAAGGACCAGCGAAGTCCACATGTACTCGCTGCCACACTTCTGCAGGCCAATCCCAGGGGTGTAGGGTTGCCAGCTGTGGAACATTCCGGACCCTTTGACATGGGGAACATGTTTTGGCTTTCTCCTCAATATTCCCATCGAGACCTGGCCACCAGAAGTAGCTTCTTGCCATTTCCTTCATCCGAACCATCCCACTGTGGCCTGTATGAAGTTGTTGCAGTATAGGTTCCCTCAGAGGTGGCAGAATGATGACACGGCGTCCCCAAAGAAGACAACCTGCCTGGACGGAGAGCTCATTTCTTTTTGAAACGTAAGGTTTCAAACTAGGAGAATCTCCTATTGCTCTCCCTCGAATGACATCGTCCATTACCTCAGACAGGACTGGATCGTTGCAGGTGTACCTTCGCACCTGAACTGCCATGACAGGTGCTCCCTCCACTTGTCTAAAGTAGAAGATGTCTATCTGACAAGGCTCTGGGGGAGTAACAGGCAAGGGTAGCCTCGAGAGACTGTCTGCGTTGCCGTGCAAGTCTGATTTGCGATATTTGATGTCGTATGTGTGTCCTGACAACAGTAAAGCCCACCTTTGCATCCTGCTTGCAGCAAGAGACGGAATTCCGGTGTGGGGCCCGAAGATTGACGTCAATGGACGATGGTCCGTCAGGAGTGTGAACCTTCTCCCAAACAGGTACTGATGAAATTTTCGAATTCCAAAAACGATTCCCAAGGCCTTGCGCTCAATCTGTGCATAGTTACTCTCGGCCTTGTTCAAGGTGCGTGATGCGAAGGCGATAGGTTTCTCTTCACCAGAAGGCATGATGTGGGATATGACTGCTCCCACACCATATGGTGATGCATCACATGCTAGCTGCACGGGTAGCTTTGGGTCGAAGTGTGTCAGGACCTCCGATTTCAGCAATGCTTTCTTTGCTTGGGCGAAAGCTTCGTTGCACAGTTCAGTCCATTTCCATGTTTTGCCTTGACATAACAACTGATGTAACGGCTTCAGCAATGTTGCCAAGTCTGGAATAAACTTCCCATAGTAGTTAAGTAGCCCCAGAAATGAACGTAACTGGCTCACATTCTGGGGTGCTGGGGCCTCCACGATCGCCTTGACCTTTGACAGCGCCTTATGCAGGCCAGTCACGTCAATCACATGCCCTAGGTACTCAACTGAAGACTGAAAGAATTCACATTTGTCTTTACGAACTCTGAGTCGGTACTCTTTCAGTCGTTGTAGTGTCGCATCCAAGTTCAGAAGATGATCCTCCTCATTTGTCCCAGTGACAAGGATGTCGTCCAGGTAGCACTGGACTCCTGGCAGTCCACTCAAAATCTGATCCATTGCCCTTTGGAATAGAGCAGGGGCCGACGTAATTCCAAACGGAAGGCGGCAGTACCTGTATAGCCCCTTGTGTGTCACAATTGTCAGCAGCTCCTTTGATTTGTCATCGACATGCATTTGTAGATAAGCCTGGCATAAGTCTATTTTGCTGAACTTTTGCCCTCCGGCCAGGCCCGTAAAAAGATCATCAATGAGGGGAAGAGGGTACTGTTCCGCAGACAGCACCGGGTTAATAGTCACTTTAAAATCCCCGCAGATTCGAACAGATCCATCCTTTTTCAGGACAGGAACAATGGGTGTGGCCCATTTGCTCACGCTCACAGGCTCCAGGACTCCATTCTCGACTAAGGCCTCCAAGTTAGCCTCAACTTTTGGCCTAATTGCATAGGGTACAGGTCAGGCTTTGTGAAACTTCGGCTTGCTGTCAGGTTTAATGTCCAGTCTCACGCTGATCTTTTTCATGCTCCCAAGTTCCCCATTGAAGAGTTCTGCATGTTTGTTTAACACTGCAGTCAGATCTGACTCCCCTTTTGACATCATGTGGACTGTAGGCCAGTCCAGCGTGATTTTCTCTAGCCACGCACGTCGCAGTAGCGATGGGTAATTTCCCTTTACCACATATAGTGGCAGTTTCGCAGTCTGTCCGTTCAATTTAACTGTCACCTCAATGGCGCCTCTCATGGCCACAGGTTCGCCGGTATACGTCTTTAGCACAATGTTTGTTGGCTGAAGGGTAAGATGCTTTTGCATTTTGTTGTACACAGTGTCTGAAACAAGGGACACAGCCGCGCCTGTGTCCACCTCCATCCGCACTGATTGTCCCTCCACCAGTGGTGACACCCAGTAGCCATTTGAACCACCTGCAACCGTCAGTATGTGCACCTCTTTCTCCTCAGAGGTGTCGCTCCTCTCTGTTTTGCTTGTTCCATCATACTGCACTGAATGAACACTCTTTTTCCTCTCTTGTCCAAATAGAGACATTTTGCTTTCATGCTTCCCAGCTCTCTCTGTTCTTTTTTTACCTCTACAGGCGCGTTCAATGTGACCCTTTTTACCACAATTTCAGCATTCCAGCTCCGTACACCAGCAGTCATTAGCGTGATGGCCCGTTTTCCCACAACGGTAACATGTGCCGTTCGGCGCACCTTTAGGCTCAGACGACACCTTGTGAACTCTCCCTGTTGAACTCAACTGGTGAGCCTCCTTTTCTGCCATCTCCATGGAGACACTAACTTCAATGGCCTTTTCAAGAGTAAGGTTGTCCTCAGTAAGAAGGCGCTTCTGTGTGGCTGCACTTTGCAGACCACACACAAGTCTGTCTCTAATGGTGTCATTCAGCACCTCCTTGAACTGGCAGTGTTCTGACAACCTTTTTAAAGCAGCAATAAACATTGTCACTGATTCCCCCTCCTTGATTCCGTTTGTGAAATCTAAATCTCTCAGCAATAACCAGAGGTTTTGGTGAAAAATGTGCTCCAAGAATTTCCACTAGTTGCTTATATGTTTTAGTTCCTGGCTTATCTGGCTGCACAAGGCTGCGAAGTAAATTGAATGTCTTCGGCCCCATTACACTCACAGGTAGGCACGACCTTTTTGTTTGCCACCGCATTCGCCAATACAAAATAGTCAAAACGTTCCGTGTAAGCGCTCCATTGCTCCACATTTTCATCAAAATCACCAATGTTTCCTAATATAGTAGCCATCTCACGTTTCAAATTAAAATTTCTGTTTACTCACTGCACCCGTAACGTTAATGTGATGCTGCAATCTCTGTTCCGAGTGTTTTGTAGTCGAAAACAAGAAAGTTCCCACAACGCAGATTCATCCGATCCTCGTCGCCACTTTTGTTATGTCGGTACCTTTCTACCTAGACACAATTAGAACTCAGAACTCAGAGATTCAAACATGAAGTGCTTTATTCAGGAAGGAAAGGAAAGTTCTGGAGAGTTCCGAACAAAGAGAGCTAAACTTAACCAAGAGAACACCCAACCATGTATCTGCTGTGACAGCGCCACCGCAGGTGGGAGGGGAACACACAATACATAACAACAACCACACAACTCCTGCCCAGCACTCATATAATGAGAGCCATGCTGCCACCAGGAACATCATCGAGCAGTCCATCAGGCTGCTGAAGCAACGGTTCAGCTACCTTCACCGCTTGGGAGGTGCCCTCCAGTACTGGCCGGAGTGGGTGTCCCATTTCGTGGTGGCATGCTGCATGCTTCAAAACTTGGCCATCATGAGGGCGCAGTCCTCGCCAGCAGTGATTGAAGGACCACCTCAGCGGGAGGAGAAGGACTAGGAGGATGGGAGGAGGCAGGCAGCAAATCCCCGTTCCAGACTGGGCTGTCCGTGAACGCCTCATCAGAGTCCGGTTCCAGTGAATGAAATCCCAGATCCCCGTTGTTCACCACATCCCCATCATACCATGAAACATCACAGCGTCCTCCTGGGCACAAAGCTGAAATGAGAGCCACCACAAAACAAACATTCCAAACAAAATGAATAAATTCATAAGTATTCAATTAACATAATATGAACTATCATGCTTGTGCAATCCCTTAGTGCCTGTCGTTCGTGTGCCTTTTTCTAGCCTGGTGCTTCTACGCAATGCTTCCCCAGTGACTGCAGCATGGCTGGTGGAAGGATGCTGAGTTTCCATAGTGGAGACTACAGATGGCCTTGCAGGACGACCTTGACCAGCTGTGGACCTAGAAGGCCCAGCTGTAGACTGCACCACCTCGGCATGGGCGGCAGCGGTCTGGGCTGGCTGGCTGATAGGCAGCAGAAAGGGCAATGGTGGAGTGGCAGTGATAGGAATAGGAAAGCTGTCATCCTGAAAGACAACAGCAGGTTTCTGCTCCACAGACCCACTGCCACTCCCCCGGGTCAGCACCTCAGCATTCCTAGCAATTTGTTGGAGGACAGATTGCTGGTGTGCTGCGACATCCAGCAAGCCCCTTTCGACACTGGTAGACCCAGCCACGATGGCAGCAGCCTGAGCTTGGGTCACAGCAAGCTGAGGCTGCAGGAGAGCAGTCTGTGCTTCCACTGCAGTACTAAGACATTGGGTTGCTTCCGCCTATGCTGCAATGGAAGCTGCAACATCGCCCATCACATGCAGCATCATGGCAGGGTCCACAAGGTCTCTCCTGGAGTTGTCCATCATTTCCAGCCTGGAAACCATGGGCTTCAAGCTTCGTCCAATGTTGAAGCCTGACTCCTCCATGCTCCGTGACATTGCCAAGAGGCTCTCTGGCAGGCTTGCCATTGCACCTGTATAGCCATCACCCTTCCTCTGAAGGCCACCCCATCAAAGTCATCATCTGAGTCGTGTGCAGCAGAACTCGTGCGCGAACTCACCCTCTGGGGAGCTGGCCCCCGAGCTACACTTTCCCCCTGGCCTTGCTGCAGCCCACTCGTACCCAGTGCCTTACCATGTGCAGATCCCGCATCTATGTTGCCCTCTACACTCCACGCAGTGTCAGTTTCTGAGCTGGTGTCTGCAAGTGTCAGATGCAGTGACTGTGTGTCTTCTTCTTCTCCACTCTCCCCTATGACTTCGGGCACAGGCTGGCCTGCTGGTAGTTCTTGGATATCTGAAAGCAGAAAGGCACAAGAGTCGGGTTGTGGTGAGGTGGGGTGGGGGGTGGGGCGGCGGGAAAGCAAGATATCCATGCATACACCATTAGCAGCTTGTAAATGAGAAGACATTGTGGGATGAGGGGGAACTGAGATGTGAGAAGAAGAAATACGAATGCCCATGTCGTTATTGTCCCCAAGGGCTTCAATTTCGCCCATTGCCATGGCCTTGGTGACTTCCCCTCCAATGATGTCGAGCACGGACTCCTCCAGTTGGCTCAAGGTCTGTAAGGTGGCTTGGCCGCCTCCCGTCTATCGCTGCTCCCGGCGGTTGTGAGCCACTTTGGCCTGCAAGAGAAAGGGAAGCCTGTCGTGAGTGTGGGGCAATGTACTTGGTTGATGTGCCTGCCATAGTTGAATAGCTGTCAGTGTGTTCAAGGTGTGAGATGTGGGTGTGAGTGTTGCAGCAGTGGTAAGGTTATGAGAGTGAAATGAAGCTATGATTGTGAGGTATGAGTGGTGAAAGGTAGAAATTGTTGGTGGGTTTGGTGCTTTGAGCAGTGTGTGAGGCTTGTGGTACATGAAGCCTTCACTCACCTTGACCTGCCATATGAGGTCATTAAGCTTCTTTTGGCACTGTATCAAGGTCCTTGGCATGACACTGTTCGCCGTGCCAAAGCATTCTGTAAGTGGGCTTTGATGGCTTTCTGCCACCCTTCTCTCCACTGCCATGACCAAGGCCTCAACAGCAACATCGGAGAACCTTCTGGCTCTTCCTCTGTTGTTGTTGTTATGCCATGGCTTCAGACTGCAATGACAATGAGGTGCTGCTGCATCAACGCACCTCCCCTTTAAGTAATGGAGAGAGACTAGGCCAAACTTTACTGGCCATTAGACTGCACCCGATAGTGGCCCACCTGTTGAGTGTTAAGCCAATCAGCAGCGCGTCTAGTGCTGGGATCAGTGCTGCAATCAATATAATAAGCAGGCAGCACGAATTTTGCGTGCTGCCTGGACCACTTTCAACGGGCGCAGACAAATACTGCTGGCCCTTGACACTGCCACGTTTTTGGGCCTAGTCCAATTTCTAGGCCATACTTTCCAGCCTTGATCCCTAAAACCTACTCCTGGTTTATAGGGCTAAAAATTCCGTGGCTTAATGCCACCTGTTACCAGCAAAAAATGGTGAAAGAGTCCTGTGGCAGGTCCTGTGGCGTCCTTCATTTTGGTCCTCTCCGTCGTGCTGCTGGTCAGTATTAGAGCCCTGCCAAAATAAATAGCAGATTGGTGACGTTGTCACCACGGCCAACTTCGACCCTAGTGCTGAGTTCAGCGCTGGGTCATAACCACACCAAGGAAACCCAGCGTGTAAAGAGCCCCTCTTAAAGGGACACACATTTTTCAGTTAAGTTTGCATTTAAGCTTTTGGACTGGGTTGTTTGATTTTATTGAAGTAGTGGCTTGCTGCAATATATGTTAAACATTTTTTAAGTGTGTAGGGAGTGCTGCTGGACACTTTCAAGGCTTTGGATGGTAAAGGAAGGCCTCTGAGAAAACAGGAAATGCTGCAAATACTCAACAGGTCAGGCATCATTCGTGGAGTGAGAAACAGAATTCAGATGCTGGCTGAGCATTTTATGCTGTCATTTCAGATTTACAGCATCCGCTCGCAGAGGGAAGAGGAAGAAGCAGAAGAGGAGGAAGCCGAAGCGGAGGAAGCAGAAGAGGAGGAAGCTGACGGAAGGATGCATCCCAGACAGCCCCTTTGTGGCTGGGATATCCGGGATGGAATCATCCGCCTGCGGTCCCAGTGACCACAACCCCAATTTCCCTTTCAACATGCGTCCCACACCTTACCTTCCCTCTGTTACTGACCATCACTGCGTCCACTTGGCCATGATGCTGAAGTAAAAGCCACCACAAAACAAACTTTCCAATCCAACATTATACATCTACCCATCCAGTATGACACTGTGAAATCAACTCACCACCCTTATGCATTCTCTTAGTGACTGTCTTGTGTGTGCCTTTGCCTATCCTGCTGATGTCACACAGTGCTACCCCAATGGCTGCAGCATGGCTGGTGGAAGGCTGCTGACTTTCAGTGGGGGACACTTCAAATGGCCTTGCTGGTTGACCTTGAGGAGCTGGTGGCTGGGTGTGTCAAATCAATCTTCTTTTTCTGCTTGTTATTTTTCACTCTCCTCTCTCTCTTCTTGGTCACCCAGTGGCTAGGCAGGCTGCATTCCTTGGGTGTGTGAAATGAGGAAGGCACAAGTGTGCAGTTGTGTTGAGGGGAGGATGGGAAAACAAGAGGTGCATGCGAGAAGGAGGATAACATATGAAGATACCAGCAGCCCCACAACTAGCCAAGGGCTCAACCATGCCCCTGCCAAGAATAACATGCATGGTCTCCTCCAAGGGAGTGAGGTAAAGCTAGGAATGGGAGATGTGTCTTGTGATTGATAAAGAATGTTGGTAGGTGAATGATGGGTGGGTGGGGGGGGGGGGTGGGGGGGAGTGGAGTCGTGCATTGAGCAGTGTGTGAGGCTAGTGCTGCAGTTGGTAGGAGATGGCTTTTGAAGATGCATTCACTGACCTTGACCAGTGGTCTGAGGTCAACAAATTTCTTTGGGCACTGGAGCCAGGTGATGGGGGCAACACTGCTGGCAGTGATGGCCTCGGTGATGTGGTCCCACATCGTTCTTCCAGGAGGGCCTCTTGCCCCTGTGGGTTGAGGACCTCTCTTGCAGTGTTGACCCCTTGCACAAAGCTGGAGTGCTGCGTGCGAGACCCTGGGTGCCCTTTCCCTGGCTTGCTGAGCCATTTGTGTTAGTGCTGAAGCACGTTTACCATTTTTTTAGGTGTGGAAGACAATTCAGCTTTAAGAGCTGAAGACTGCCATTTGGGAATTACTTATAATGTATTTTTTTTTTGAAAGGCAGTAAGGGCTGAAAAATGCATTTTTTCAGTTGATTTAAATTTTTATTCGTTTTGAATACATTGACTCTTTAATTCATATCCCCTTTAATTGCCCACAATGCCTTGCGAACTGCACAGCCTCGTTCCCAGAGGCTGTAAGAAGCAGCAACGCTGACTGTGGATGGGAACTTCGGGTCGGAGGCCTACATTAGTGCCACCAGGAGGGCGTTGCACAGTAAGTTAGCGCTGTGCTCCACATCGCCAACCCCCAGAGCCAATTTTTCTACGGTAGCATTGCGCCTATTTTTGGCGGCCGTTAACTCGAGTTGCCGATGACACCGGCAATTTTGTTGGCATGTACAAATTTTTCCCTCATAATGTATTCATATCTTTGTAACAAGATATAACTGTGTAAGGACACTGGCAAGATAACTTGGCATATTTTTTTTAAGGTATCCTATTACTTTTTTATGCAGTGATAGAGTGTGTTATGCCACAGTTAAGTGGAATGTGCGTTTACATTTGTAATTTTTACATTGCAATATTGGGCATTTTGTTGTGGAGTCTCTCCAGGCCCTCTTGGGCTTGTATTGTAAATAATCTGATTAGAAAGGAAAGCGTAAAAAGAAAAATAATTGATTATTCTCTAGCCTTCCAGATTTTCATCTATATCTTTTTTATTCAAAAAATGCTACTGTTTGTTTATGATGGTTTCATATATTTTGTCTTATTTAGTTGGCTGCAGTTCTTCGAGAAGTTCATTATATGAACATTCAGGAAAGGAAAGATATCCCAAAGAGTGGAACTGATGTCTTTTCAATGAACAAAACTTTCAGAAATTATGTTGACAATTTAGATCTTATTGTTGGATGGTATAACAAGGTGTGTTTCAGACATTACACAACATTTTTGTGAACGTTGTGAGAGAAATTTAAAAAATTATAATTTTGATCATAGCATAATAAGATTTCTTGCGTTAATAATGGCCCGGACTTTACATTAAGAATAACGATGAGGCTAACGGTGCTCACCTTTATTATGGAGTCAATCGGACAGCAACTTCTGGAGTCCGCACATGCACAGTTAAATGTCAAAATCCGGAAGTTGCTGTTCAAGTTGCCTCTCTGCTGCACAAACTTAATTCCACCGGTACCTCGTCGATAGACTCAGCATTGAAATCCATGTAAGGGCATGAAGTTGCTGTATTTACCCACTACAGGAAACTTTGTGCTATCCGGAAGTTGAATGTCCGGCAACTTTGATCTAACGGCAGAAATCAGCAGCCGTTTTGGTTAGGTTTTTTTTCTCCTAGCATTCTTTTCACAGGCAGGCTCTGGAAAGCATCTTTGTCGCTTAGCAACAGCTTCAGAGACGCTTCCAAGCTACTGGGCCGAGTGTTTACAAGCTGTTGCTGACCAACAGTGTTTGTGGTCAGACACGGCAGGCTCTAGAAAGCGTCTCTGTATCTTAGCAACAGCTTCAGAGACGCTTCCAAGCCACGGGCCGAGTGTTTACAAGCTGTTGCTGAGCAACAGTGTTTGTGGTCAGATACTGCGATGAAAAGCTCCTATCTGATAACATTGACGCTGGCCTATCCGGAGCTTTTAAAAAAACGGCAGTAGCTTGGTCCCATGGGTGCCGGATAGCACAAAGTTTCCTGTAGTTACCCACTAAAGACGCCAGAAAAAATTAGGGCTGGTGCATTCAGGTTTAAGGGAATTTTTAATGGCGTGATAAGTCTTAATTGCTGCCAAACGACCTCTCTGGCCCTGAAATTTAATTTTACAACTGTGGCATCTCATTCATTCAGAATTTAATTATTTTTGGAGACTTAAAAAAAATTAGCAATTAGAATATTTGTTTTACTTTCTCTTTCTGTCTCTTTTATCTATCTCTCTTAATTGCTTCTTTCTTTCTCACTTTATTTTGCTTTCTGTACATAATTTTATAATTAAATAAATATTCTAATTGATACTTCCTGGTTTAGACTCGGGGGTGGGGGGGTGGGTGGTGGGTGGAGTGGTGGCGGGGTGCTAGGTGGGGTTGGGATTTTTAACCCCAATAAACAGGTTAGGTGGGATGTTAAAATGTTAAAAATGTGAATCCCGATGCCAACCCGCCTCCAACCCACCCACTTCTGGGTTTAATGGGGGTGGGAGGTGGTGGGGGAGGGTGGCAGGGCAAGAGGTAGGTTAGCACTTTAAATATTACAGTGAGGCTGGAAGCTGCTGTGCAGGTATAACTGTGGCCGGCCGGCGTTCCCGGGCCTCGGGATTCCCAGCAGCTACAGTGAGGCGAGGACATCCTTGGGAAGCTATCCTTGTGGGCCGGGAGGAGCAGGAGTGCTTCCTCCCAGCCCGCCAATCTCCCCCACCATCAGCCCCCCCTCCATACAAACGCCCCACACCCCCGGGGTTGGGGATCAGACCCCCCCCCCCCCCCCGTGATCGGGACACCTCTGGGGTCAGGGATCGCACCTACCTGGGGCTGCGGCCTCTTCTGCAACATTCCACGCCTGATGAATGAATTCCAATCAGGCTGACTTCTGGGTTTCCTGCACGCTACCATCTCCCACCACCCCCCCCCCCCCGCCGCCCCCAGGTTCCGGTCGGGCCAAAAACTTAAAATTCCGCTTGCGTGTCTCAGTGAGGATTCTTCAATCTGATTGGTTGTAGAGCCACGCTGTTGCTTGTCCTGCTCACACATACCACAGAGTCTCTGTTGAGGGCGCAACGCTGGTTCAGACGCCCGATGACAGGAACTTGTCGCTCAAAAGCCCGCGAAAATCTGTGGGCATATGTAAGCGTAATGAACGGCGAGCACTGTTCCTTTCCCACTGACTGCGACATCTGGGTCAATGTAATTTTAACTTTTATCCAGCCAGTAATCTATTATATTTTATAGAATAATTTTAAGTGTCATTTTGGGCATCCACAATGAAATATTAATGTTTAGTTACTGTAAATGAGGTATTCTTGGAATCTTCAAATGTATTGACAATCACTTTATAGTTCTATACTAAGGACTTTTTTTTCAAAGTCAGTGATATGCATTAAATGTGTAAGTTGTCAAAAAGTCAAGTGGGTGCTGTCTAAATGCTTCGTTATCCATTTTGTATTCAGTGTAATTTGCAAAAAAATCAAAGTGGGATGGTATTTCCACTTTAGGTAACTTAAAAACCCTTGCAGTAACAATTCTGCATTTATAATATCATTTAATTCTTTCAGATAAGACTTACAGTTCTTGATGTTGAATATCCTCTGATAATAGACCAGCTGGGTAATATAGATTTTAAGTTGATTAAAGCTGAACACCAATTGCACTGGAACAACAAGGGTAAGTTTCATGTTGACTCTTTGTTGAATAATTTGAAATTAATGTGTTTATATTACAATATTATTGCAGCCAGAAGCAAAACTAAATAATGTTGTGTAGAACCTTTTGTTAGCATTTTACTCAAATGGTATTTTTTGTTCAGTCTACTTCTAAAAGTAAAATAATTAAATTTAACATTAATGTTAATGATAAATTCAATCACAGAATCCTTGTGTTTTGAATTTCATTTGACTTTATTGTTATTTGGATTTCATATATGCATATTGTTTAAAATACATTAGATGGCATAACAGCAATGTGCAATTAGAGAGTATTTCAGCAAGGAAAGATGCCGTATAAATTTAATGTTGGGAATGTAGAAAGACTTGGAAAAATTGTCCTGCGGTACCAACAGCATTTTTACAAAGTTCCTCATTGTCTGATGTATGCTCGAGGAACCCTGAGGCAACAATTAATTGTTAACTTTGCAATTGAACTTCTGTATAAAAGGTACAGAATTCCAGGCCATAACACTCTATGACAAACTGGACCACAGGCGGCAGTGTGTGTATCATTCTGTTCCGAAGGGACGGGCGATGGCCTCCGTTGCCCCCAGCCGGGATGCTGTAACCTGCAGGGCTACGGACCAAGAGCTGGGAAGTGGGATTAGGCTGGATAGCTCTTTGTTGGCTGGCGCGGACATGATGGGCCGAAATGGCCTCCTTCCGTGCTATAACTTTCTATGATTCTATGATTCTATCTTTGCTGCTGGTGCTCTTTGCAGACTCCTTGGATAGATAGAGAACACTGAGAGGTAGCCACAGAGACACTTGTGTTTTTGCATAAAAATTGAGGTTTTACTTAATGTAGCAGCTCTTGTGGTGCTGCATTGGTTGTGATCAAATAGAAAATTGACAATTTGGTTATCAGTTTCTAATGCTATAGTGTATGGAATGTTATAAAGTAATGAGTACTCTGGTATAGAGTACACCATCTACCAAGTTCATTAGCCGACATGTATTTACACTAAATACATGTGTAATACATGTATTACACAAATTCCGTGGTGCCATTGCACAACCAGAAGTTCTTCCATGGTAATTCTCAAACTAATCCTTGGGTTGAGGTAATTTAAGCATTAGAGGTGGGCATCTAAGAGATGCTTGGCCCATGAAGGCAGTGGATTTTGAGAGCGGCACATTGCCACTCTGCGAGGAAGCCAGAAGTCCAAGTTGACAAAGAAAATTATAGGAATTATTTTTGTATCCCGAGGGAACAGAACAGCCATTGAGAAACAGTAATCAATTCCGCCAGGATTGATTACCATTGAATTGTGCACTATTGGGGCCTTCACTAGGCCCAGACCAGGATCTTAGTTTGCTATCATCAGATGTAGGTCCTGCTGTGCCTACCAAGCATACAAACATATGAAAAAGGATAGGAAAGGACCAGTTGGTCTTATCAGGTGTGTGCTGTCCCATCACGGTGTAAATTACACACAGCATCTCCCTTGCTCACTCCACGCTGTCATATAACCAACCTCCTGGAAGAGGCAAATAAACAGGGAAACCAGGGGAAAAAATCTGGGAAATTCCTCTCGGAAAGCAATCAAGTAAACTCCCAGACACTGACCCCAATTACTCACTTGTCTTTTATATGTAGAGATTTTGCCACTCACAGAAACTCTCCCAGATCTTTTGAATGCTTGCAGTGAATCTGTGCTTGTGGAAACTTATTTCAGAGATCAAAGACTTTCTGTGGAAAGAAGTACCTCCTAGCATCTAACCTAGTTGTATTTGTAACTTATACTTACGTCCTCTAGTCCTCCATAACCTACCTAGCTCAAATAATCGAATCCTTTCATTATTTTAAAGAGTTCAATCATATCTCTGTAGTGCAGTGGGAGATTTTAACTGGGAGTGGGTTTCAAGCGGGCGGGGGTTGGGACGAATGTTAAACCCCTCTGATGCCATCAATTTGAGGCCTGGGATATTTTAACTCCTAGGCCTCATTTATAACAAGATCCCTGCCCAAAATGTGCATAAAGAGGCTAATGGCGAGCTCCTGGCAGGCGAGGGCCATTCTTTGGCACTCAGGTAAGGTATTCCTGCTCCTCCTGGCCCCACTAAGGGAAGGTTAACATTTACCTTATGAGGATTATTTTTCCTGTAGACCAGGTTTCACCGAGTGAGGCGGCTGTGACAGGCATCCCGCTCAGTTGGCGGTTAAAATGTTTCGACTCCAATTTGCATGTATCAATAAGTCTCGCGTCTGAGTGAGGGGGGCACCTCAGCCACTCAAAAATAGGGCCAAGTTATGTTGACGGCGGGCAGGAATGGAGCAGAAACAGGTAATGTTTTCAGAGTTGATTTTATTTGCGCGACCGTCCCGTTCTCGCTGGTCATTATGGGTTAAAAACAGCTCCTATGTCTTTCCAAAGTATAAAGTCCTAGCTCTCTAAACTTGTCATAATGACTATGGGCCCTTAAAGTATCAATTTAGTCACGCTACGCTCAACCTTCTCCAGGGCTTCGCTGTCCATGACCAAAATTACAATTCCCCCCGCTATAATTCTGCACCCCAGGATTTCTTTGTAGTTCACGGACTAAGGTGAAACTCTTCTCGTGCAGCTTATTCTTGAAATTGAACCACTGCTGGCCGAATCTTTGGACCTTCCGCCTGGGCAGCCTGGTGTCAACTCTTCCCTGCCACTGTCATGGTGCTCTGAGGGTGAAGGCCAGTTGCCTGAGAAACAGCAGCTACAAGCAGGTCTATTCCAGTCATCACCATTGCACTGGGCCCTGGATGTGTGTCTCCTCTAATCAGTGGGTTTTCTGGTCTAATGGCAGTTAGCTGGTCCTGAAATCTCTGAGAGATAGTGACATGCTTTCAGTCTCCAGCGCCTGAAAACTGGAATTTAATCTGTCCTCTATTGCCACGAGAGCTGCAATTTGGGCTTCCATGGATTTCAACTTTAGCTGCTTCTTAAGTGGGAACCTGCTGCAGATTCCAATGAAGCTCTCACTTTCAGCATTGATGCCTACAATAAAGAAAAAGTTTCCAAATGTTGCCTCACATGAGAGCTGTTACGTCAAGAATCACACTTGTCAGTTGCCACACATCCTCATAGACTGACCTCAGAGCCTGCACATAAGTGTGATGTTCCTTGAACATTCTTCCTTTCAGATGAGTACTTATGAGATCTGGGACAAAACTTTGAAGCCATAGGCCTTCTCCATGTCCTCCGCTGGGAGGTGGTCCACCCACTCCCCACTTCTCATGCTCTGTGAATCTCCTCATTAGGTCTAGCTAATTCACCCAGAAGAAATATCTGAGGTGGTGTCTGGGAGTGAAATAGCGAGTGATGCAGGGGATGAGATGGAAGCCTCTTTGCCAGAGGGACACAGGGCAAAATCTAGGTCTTGGGACTCATGGGTGGGCTTGACCTTCACATTCTGCTCCTTCTCCTCATCATCGTCAACTTCCTCATCATCTGACTGTTCCGTTGCTATGAGGGATCTGCAGAAAGAGAGAGTGAAAGGAAGTAATTGATATTTATATAGTGCATTACATGTCCTCACGACATCCGAATGAAATACTTTTGACGTGTAGTCACTGTTGAAATATAGGCAAATTCAGCAACCAATTTGCACAAAGCAAGGTCTCACAAACAACAATTAATAAGTGACCAGATAATCTGTTTTGTAGTGGTGCTGGTTGATAAATAAATGTTGGCCAGGATACGAAGGGGGTGATGTTCATCCATCCTTAAGGATGAGTGAGCACAACCCCTTTGGATTAAGAAGACAGAGAAGGGTGTGGAAGTTTGTGGCTGTGTGCTGCTTCATAGGGAATTGTGGCAACTATGAAGGTGTGGAGCCAGCATTGTGCCACTGACTTCGCCATCTCTCACAGCAAGAGCAGTATGCCTCTCCAATAGCTCAGTAGCCTACTTCTCATCGGGGTGAGCTCCCTAATGTTCGAACACCCCTGTCTCTCGTTGACATTGTGGTCATGGTTTTAACTCCTCCCACCTGGTAAGGGTACAGTTAAAATGAGGGTAACGACTAGCCCCTCTGATCCTACTGCTTTTCTGCCATGTCTCGATGTTAACCTGCTCTTTTGAGCAGGCAAGCAGGACACCTGAAGGAAGACAGCGGGGTCGTCTTTAAATATGCAGAATGGGTCCCAATGTCATTGGGGCCTGATGTGCAATTTTAGTTGGAGGCCTGAGTGGTGGGGGGATGTGGGGGGAGGCAGTGCGGGAAATCAGTGACGGCTTCCCCATCAGGCTAAACCTGCCAAGAGATGGATTGTGGCCAGAAGAGGCCCAGGCAGGTAAATTAAAAAAATTATTAGCTTACTTCTAGACCAGGAGTAGGTGTCCTTCTTTGGGCGATATAAGGATACCTTGGACTGAGCTCCCCACTCCTCAGACCACCTTCGTCCCCCCTTATCACTTATCTGAATGCCGGGAACCAATCCCGCGGGCCCCAGGCTGCGGCCTCCTGCCATTGATCTTCTGCTCCTGCCCACTGGCCAGATTGTGCACCTGGCCAGGCTCGGGTGGGACTCCGATGAAAGTTATGGCAGTGAGACCCAGCCATTAAGATCGACTGGTCCTCCACATCACCGGAGTCCCCAGGTGCGATGCTCACTGCGGGTCTCGCGTGCACCGTAAAATCGGGACCTGTGTGCAAGATGCTCTGGGAGGTACAATATGAACTACTCTGGGGAGACATTACTAATGCTAAACAGGCCATGCTAGGGGTATGCTAAAGACCACCAGGTCAGCATAAGAAGGAGGACAATTTGCTCTATGAAAAGATAGGAAAGGTATGAGAGAACTGAAAGGTCCAGAAAAAGAGGCCATTGATACAAAATTAAGTATAAGAGATTTAGAAGAGAGGGCAGGAGAAACTTCTTTCACAAAGAGCTGTGAGGCTGTGGAATTTACTTCCTGGTTTAGTGGGTGAGGTTAAATTGTGGGTGAAGGAAATTGTGTTGAAGGGAAATGGGAACAGGGTGGCTAAATGTGATTACAACTGTTTTCTCAAGTGAAGGATTAACGCTGACATGGAAGATGGTTGTGGTGGTTGGAGGTCAATCATCACAGCCCCAGGACATCGCTGCAGGAGTTCCTCAGGGCAGTGTCCTAGGCCCAACCATCTTCAGCTGCTTCATCAATGACCTTCCCTCCATCATAAGGTCAGAAGTGGGGATGTTCCCTGATGACTGAACAGTGTTTGAGTGCCATTCGCAACTCCTCAGATAATGAAGCAGTCCATGCCCACATGCAGCAAGACCTGGACGAAATTCAAGCTTGGGCTGATAAGTGGCAGGTAACATTCACGCCACACAAGTGCCAGGCAATGACCACCGCCTCTCAACGTCATTACCATCTCCGAATCACCCACCATTGATATCCTGAGGGTCACCATTGACCAGAAACTTAACTGGACCAGCCACATTAAATACTGTAGCAACAAGAGCAGGTCAGAGGCTGGGTATTCTACAGTGAGTGTCTCACCTCCTGACTCCCCAAAGCCTTTCCACCATCTACAAGGCACAAGTCAGGAGTGTGATGGAATACTCTCCACTTGCCTGGATGAGTGCAGCTCCAACAACACTCAAGCAGCTTGACACCATCCAAGACAAAGCAGCCCGCTTGATTGGCACCCGATCCACCACCTTAAACATTCACTCCCTCCACCACCAACATGTAGGAATTGATGGGGGTTTGGGGTTACTGCCTCTGGCCAGTCAGAAGTCTCTGAGCTGCTCCAGAGCCCCGTGCGGTTTCGAATCGCTCCCCTTTCCTGGTTCTGACCGCTGGACTTATTCAGCAGCGATGTAGACAGAAACGAGACTCGTGGTTGGGTACAAAACAGACCAGTATTTATTGAAATAAAAAGAAATAAATTGAAAATAATCAATACAACACTCCTATGCTTAATACAGTACACTTATTGTCCACTACAGCACTCTTCTGCTTAGTGCAACACTCTTTTACTTAAATACAGCACTTTACTTCTCACAGTACACTTAGTGTCTACTGTAGCACTCTTCTGCTTAGTACAACACTCTTTAATAGGGGAGGAGAGAACGGACACAATGAGGGAAAATTGACTAAAATCACAATTTAACAATAATTCCCCTTAACTCCCACCCCCTAAATACCTATCTAAGTTGCCTTGTAATGGGTCAGAAAATCTATGCTCACCAGAGAACGCCTGCTCCATGCCCTTGCGGTCTTAGATTCTTCACCACCCTGAAATGGAGATACCCCAGTGTTTAAAAGTAACTGCTGGTATTCCACTCCTTTGGGCGGGCTGTCGAGTTGTTCTTCCTTGCAGGCAGAGCATGGAGACGAGGCGGCAGAGAGAGAGAGTGATGGCTTCCTGAGAAGCTATCTTTATACCCCATTTGGAGCCGAAATCTTCGCGCCCAAATCCGGATGCATCTGGGCTAAGCAAAAGGGATCCAAACTGCCCCCATTGATTGTGATGGGGTTTGGATGAATTACCCATTCATTTAAACTGGGTTGAATAAAGCTGTCTCAGTTTGAAAAAAAAATGTCTGTTTCCTTAATTGCTGGGCAAACAGCCCTTGGATGTTAGTGTAAACAAAGCCATTGTCCTGTGGTCAGTGCAACCGCAATTGATTGACAGCTTTAAGTGGTTAAGCCTTTGTGTCAATATTGTAGACTTCCTGTAAACAAACATCGATTGTCCTGCAGTGAAACTCCCTAAACTGCCTTTGACAGTTTAAATACCTCATTGCTTCAGAGGCTGGGGTTTTTTCTAAATCCTTTGTCAGCCATCTTTGATTTTCCTTTCCATATGCACACAGGCTGTGTTGTGTCTTTTGCCACGAGGCCGGACAGCCATCTTTGATTTTCCTTTTTCACAGACGCACAGGTTGCCTTTCAAGTCCTTTTTGTCAGCCCGTGCTTTGAAGAGAGACTGTCTTTTGTCTTCTGCCACGAGGTCTGACGGCCATTTTGATCCCTGGATTTTTAAAGGTATATTCTAGCCAGGTTTATCTTTGATCAAAAATATAATCTTCGGAGCTGTAAAAAATGTTGAAATTATTGCGAAATCCTACAGACGTACCGTGGCTGCAGTGTGTACCATCTACAAGATCCACTGCAGCATCTCGCCAAGGCTTCTTCGGCAGCACCTCCCAAACCCACAACCTCTACCACCTAGAAGGACAAGGGCAGCAGGCGCATGGGAACACTACCACCTCTAAGTTCCCCTCCAAGTCACACACCATCCTGACTTGGAAGTATATCGCCGTTCCTTCATCATCGCTGGGTCAAAATCCTGGAACTCCCTCCCTAACAGCACTGTGGGAGTACCTTCACCACATGGACTGCAGCGGTTCAAGAAGGCAGCTCACCACCACCTTCTCAAGAGCAACTAGGGATGGGCAATAAATGCTGGCCTTGCCAGTGACGCCCACATCCCATGAACGAATAAAAAAAAAAGGACTGGTTGGCCTGAATAGCTTGTTTTTGTGTAGTAACTGCTATGCATTTCTATGTCAGTAAAAATCAATTGCTTTATTATAAATGAAATGAAGCTCTGAGGCAGACTACTCTGGGCGAAAATAAATGATATTTATCCCAGTGTGCAGAAGGAGACCGGGGATGAGATCTGTGAAGCACTGACAATCATTATGAGGGAGTCACTGGACACTGGGGAGGGACCAGAAGATTGGAAACAGGCTACTGTGATACCCATATTCAAAAACGATGACAAAGCAAATGTATGCAACTTCAGACCCATTAGTCTTACTTCCATTCCATGTTAAATAATGGAATTAATTTTAAGCAGGTTTGCAGCCTCTAAGTCTATTTGACATGGATCATGCCTAAGAAATTTAATGGATACCATGGTCATTGCTCAATGTTTCCAGCAATATTTTTCTCTGGCCATCCAATAATGTTGATTAAGAATAACCTGAGGTAAAATTCCTACCCATTTTATTTATTTCGTTCTCAGCAGCTCAGCAATTTGCTTCCCCTATTACATCTGGTCAAGATCACCATTGTGCAATCTAAGGAATATTGGCCTGGAGTTTCCACTAGGGGTGCAATTGGTAAAATGTGCCCAGAATGCACTGAACACTGCCGATTTTGCCGAAGTGGAGTTGTGCCCAAGTTTCCGCTCAAACTCATTAGTATAAGCCCAAACATAAAATCTCCCATGAATTAGCGCGATCAAGCAGTGTTATCGATCATGACCAGTTATTGACTCGAACATGGCCAGTGGTGCCTCAAGATGACTTAATTTAAACTGAAAATTTATTCCAGTTATTGCTGCAACTGAACAAACAGGCCAATCAGTGGTTCAATTAACAGCCTGTAACAAGTCTTATGTACAATCTTCAATTGACGGCAGATCAATTGACTGAATTTGAACTAATTTAAACTGAATTTTAGAAGTAATTGTAGTATCAGTATGAGAAACAGACCTGCGTGAGGCTTCAGTTGACTGGTCACTGCAGCTGCAGGTCATTAACAATGGATGAACATGACTGAGGGTGCCTGTGCTCCCGAGACTCTGGGTGCAAGGTGATGAGCACAATTGGCGGAAACTCACCTGGGGCGGGGATTGCTTCGGCGAATGGGCTTTTGTACAGTGTAAAAGATCATGGAACTCCAGCGTAAAGTGGTTATGGGCGTAACTCACTTATACTTTAACTTCTGCGATCCTTTGCAATATTTCATTTAATTCCACCCAGATTCCGATGTTATCTGGGGTAGCTCCGGACCCCCAAGTGCAATTGTCAGCCTAAGTTGGAACCCAATCTTTGTTGGCAGTTTAAATTTTACAAAAAAATCATATAACATATTGAATATGTCATACAGCAGGATGTAAATTACTTCTTTGTGCTTTTGTCTCTTGTTAGGTGTTTGGGAATATATTCAGGAGATGAGAAACATAGTGTATGATCTTGAGAGTAGGATTCAGAAAGCCAAAAACAATGTAGAAACGATGCATCTCATGATGATGGTGAGTACCATCTAGATTTTTGATAATGCCAACTAGAATGCTGATACACTGCAAACTTACTGTAATAAGGAACTTAGAAACAGTTAAACAGCAAGCTTAAGTAAGGTGTACAACTTTGTACGGCTGTACCAAATCCTACATTTGCAATCTTTGTCGACATTCATGACCTATAAGAGAAAATTATTTTGGTTCCAGTCTAGCCAATGTATTGTACAGGATGAAATGTTGGCTGCAATAATGGTAGCTCAAGCCAAGCAGTGTTAAAGTGTTACACCTGTACTGTTCCATTATATCATTAATTAACATATACGCCAAAGGTTACTCTCCTCTGGGAGTAAAGAGATACAAGAAAGATATGAGAAAAGGTGAGCAAGGCCACTATTAAGTGGTAATGGAACAAAAGGTCAGTATCTAGCACTATTCTTTGTCTTGCTCCCATTGTGAAAGGATAATACAGGTTAAAAAGCCTTTTTTAATGCCTTGCTAAAGACTGCAAAGCATTGACAACAGCGGAGGGAGAGAAGCTCACTCAGAATTGTGTGGCAAGGGGAGGGGATGTAATTAATAAGTGAGTTCTGAAGTCCCATTCAAATGTGTCTATTAAATAGAGGCATGGCAGGGCACCTCAATCCCATGGAATGCACATCTTGTGCCATGTGGGAATTCCAGGACGCTTCCCGTGCCCTGGACAACTACATGTGCAGGAAGTGTCGTCAGCTGGAGCTTGAGCAGCAGCTGGTGTTACTGCGGTGCATCCATGAAGCTGAGAGCTACGTGGATAGCGCATTTCAGGAGGTGGTCACCCTGAAGCGTAAGAGTGTGCAGGCAGAGAGGGAATGGGTGATCGTCAGACAGACCAGGCAGGTAGTGCAGGAGTCCCTGAGTGCATCTCACTCTCTAACCCGTGTTCAGTACTGAATACTGGTGAGGGTGATGGTTCCTCTGGGGGATTACAGCCAGAGCCAAGTCCACGGCACCATGGGTACAGGGGGGAGGTGGAAGATTCATAGAATCATAGAATGGTTACAGCACAGAGGAAGGCCATTCGGCTCGTCGAGCCCGTGCCGGCTCTCTGCAAGAACACTTCAGCTAGTCCCACTCCCCCGCGGCTTCCCAGTAGCCTTGCAATTTTTTTTCCTTCAGGTACTTATCCAACTCCATTTTGAAAGCCCTGATTAAGTCTGCCTCCACCACCCTTTCAGGCAGTGCATTCCATCCTAACCACTCACTGTGTAAAACAGTTTTTTCTTGTGTCGCTTTTGGTTCTTTTGCCAATCACCTTAAATCTGTGTCCTCTGGTTTTCGACCCTTCTGCCAATGGGTACAGTTTCTTTCTATCTACTCTGTCCAGACCCCTCATGATTTTGAACACCTATATCAAATCTCCTCTCAATCTTCTCTGCTCTAAGGAGAACAACCCCAGCTTCTCCAGTCTATCCACGTAACTGAAGTCCCTCATTCCTGGAATAATTCTCGTGAACCTTTTCTGTACCCTCTCTAAGGCCTTCCCATCCTTCCTAAAGTGCGGTGCCCGGAATTGGGCACAATACTCTAGTTGAGGCCGAACCAGTGTTTTATACAGGTTCATCATAATTTCCATGCTTTTGTACTCTATACCTCTATTCATGAAGCCCAGGATCTCGTAAACTATTTTAACTGCTTTCTCAACCTGCCCTGCAACCTTCAACGATTTGTGCACATATATCCCTAGGTCTCTCTGTTCATGCAGCCCCTTTAGGATTGTACCCTTTAGTTTATATCTTCTCGTTCTTTCTACCAAAATGTATCACTTCGCACTTTTCTGCGTTAAATTTCATCTGCCACATGTCCGCCCATTCCACCAGCCTGTCTATGTCCTCTTGAAGTCTATCACTATCCTCCTCTCTGCTCACTATACTTCCAAGTTTTGTGTCATCTGCAAATTTTGAAATTGTCCCCAGTACACCCACATCCAAGTCATTAATATATATCAAGAAAAGCACTGGTCCTAGAACCGACCCCTGGGAAACACCACTGTATACCTTCCTCCAGTCTGAAAAACAATCGTTTACTACTACTCTCTGTTTTCTGTCATCCTGCCAATTTTGTATCCATGCTGCCACTGTCCCTTTTATTCCATGGGCTTCAACTTTGCTGGCAAGCCTATTATGTGCACTTTGTCAAACGCCTTTTGAAAATCAATGTACACCACGTCAACCGCATTGCCCTTATCAAACCTCTCTGTTACCTCATCAGAAAACTCGATCAAGTTGGTTAAACACGATTTGCATTTAACAAATCCGTGCTGGCTTTCCTTAATTAATCCACACTTGTCCAAGTGACTGTTAATTTTGTCTCGGATTATCATTTCTAAAGGTTTCCCACTACCGAGGTTAAACTGACTGGCCTGTAGTTTTTTGGTTTATCTTTACACCCTTTTTTGAACAAGGGTGTAACATTTGCAATTCTCCAGTCCTCTGGCATCAACCCCATTTCTAAGGAGGATTGGAAGATTATGGCCAGTATCTCCACAATTTCTTCCTTTACTTCCCTCAGCAGCCTAGGATGCCTCCCATCTGGTCCTGGTGACTTATCTACTTTAAGTACAGCCAGCCTTTCCAGTACCTCCTCTTTATCAATTTTTATCCCATCCAGTATCACCACTACCTCCTCTTTCATTATGACTTTGGCAGCATCTTCTTCCTTGGTAAAGACAGATGCAAAATACTCATTTAGCACCTCAGCCATACCCTCTGCCTCCATGCGTAGTGTTATAAATCTCATCATCATAGAGAAACTACTCATGAAATAGCATTGGACGGCCAGCTGGTGGCACCGTCCAAGGAGTATAAATACTCGGGCGTGGGCCCAGCTTGCCCAGGGACATTTTGTAAGACAGGAACTAGTGAAGTACAACTAGACCTCCATGTTCTGAAACAAGTTGATTAAAGCCTTGCTTTATACTCAAACCAAGTGCGTAGTGAGTTTTATTACGTCAATTTAATCAACTTGTTATCGACTCCACGTTCTGAGTGATTTCGAGAACAGCCAGTTATGACTTCAACTGCAGAAGGGAACTCCGGCATAGTAATCAATCCATCATGGACAAACTACTCAGACCCGCCCGTCTTGACCTGGACCCGAATTCACCTACAACTGCTAACGTATGGAAACACTGGCATCGTACTTTCAGCAACTTCCTCAGGGTGTGTGGTGAGAATGTTCCTGATAAATTAGAGATACTTGCCAATTATGTATCTCCTCATGTGTTTGACTATATCAAAGACTGTGTAGACTATGACTCCGCTATCCTAATATTACAGCGACAAAATTTTTGCTCGGCATCTACTGGCCACAACTCGACAACAACCTGGGGAATCATTTGACGAATTCCTTCAGAAACTTTGCAGGCTCAGCAAGGATTGTAATCTTAAAGCTGTCACAGCTGAGCAGTACCAGGAGGAGTTAATTTGTGATTCCTTTATTAATGGGATCGCGTCTCCCTTCATACGCCAGCGTCTATTGGAGAATAAAACCCTCGAGTTACAGGCTGCCTATGACCAGGCATGTTCCCTGGACTTAGCAAAGAGGAATGTAGATACCTATCTTTTACCTCGTGCACGGACTCCTTCGATAGATCTCGGGCGGAAGCCCTCACTGATGATGACTCTAACCTAGCGGATGACAACCCTACCCTAGAAGCCTTCACTGATGATGACCCCACCCTAGTGACATCTTGGCAATCTGGAAGGAAGTGTTTCGTCTGTGGAGGTGCGTTCCATTATAGGAAATTTTGTCCTGCTCGTAACGCAACCTGCAATCATTGCAGCAAGAAAGGTCACTTTTCTAAGGTATGCCAGTCGAGAGCTCCTGTTAGTTTTGCAGCTACTATCTATAAAACTGCTCCTCCCACAAGAGCCACTACTAAGGTTACAGCTGCTATCTATGAAACTGCGCCTCCCCCAAGAACCACTACTAAGTTTACAGCTGTGAAGGGTAAAACTGCCCCTCCTCCCATCACAGCTGTTTTTCCCCAAAGTCTGTCCCATGCAGCCACAAAGGTTTCGGTAAATGGACACATTTTGAGCGTACTAATCAACTCATGCAGCTTTGACAACTTCATTAGTGAGCAGGCTGTCAGTAAGTTAAAACTGCGGATTTACCCCTCAGATAGGGAAATTGCAATGGCTCTGACGACACTGACCACCAATTCTTCCAGCTTTTGTCTTGTTGACCTTATTCTCAATAGCCGCACTTATTTCTCCACCCGGCTCGGGGTGCTCAAAAACCTATGCAGTGATGTGCTCCTGGGACAGGATTTCCAGAAACAACACAAAAGACTCCCTTTCGAGTTTGGAGGGTCAAAGCCGGAGCTTACTATTTCCAAAGTACCGTTTTGCGCGCTTTCAGCGGTTTCGCTCGACGAGCCCTCCTTGTTTGCCAATCTTTCCCCCCGATGTAAGCCCATAGTCACTAAATCACGACGTTTCAGCCAAGATGATCGATCCTTCATCGAGGCAGAAATCTCTCGCCTTCTAGCTGACGGTATCTTTGAGCCATGTTCATCTTCCTGGCGGGCTCAAGTCGTTGTTGTTAAAAATCCTCTGAAGCAACACAAGAAACATCTTTGCATCGATTACTCGCAAACTATGAACCAGTATACCGACCTGGATGCCTACCCACTACCACGCATCGATGACATGGTCAATAACCTTGCCAACTACAAGGTATTTTCAACTTTTGATTTAAAGAGCGCATAGCATCAAGTACCGTTAAAGGACTCTGACAAAAAGTATACGGCCTTTGAGGCCAATGGTCGGCTTTACCAGTTTTGTCGCCTTCCATTTGGGGTCACCAATGGGGTGGCTGTCTTTCAATGGGCAATGGATAGCTTAGTCAAACAGGAGAACTTAACAGACACTTTTCCATATCTGGATAATATCACCATTGCTGGCCATGACCAGTAGGAGCATGATGCCAATCTCCAGAAATTTTTTGACGTTCTCCGTCGTCGCAACTTTACCTTAAATGAGTCCAAATCTGTGAAATCAGTACCATCAGTCAACATCCTTGGCTACTGGGTGGGCAACGGTGTCATCAAACCGGATCTGGAGCGACTTCGTCCGCTTCAGGAGCTCCCTCCCCCTACGAATCTCGGCTCTCTTCGTCGGGCACTCGGCATGTTCGCCTATTATGCGAAATGGATACCCCACTTCTCCGACAAGATCCAGCCCCTGCTTCATGCAAAGTCATTTCCATTGGAGGCAACGGCTATTTCAGCTTTCAAGCTCCTCAAGCGACAACTGGAAAAAGCCACGCTTCGTTCCATTGATGAAAATCTTCCTTTCGTGGTCGAGTGCGATGCATCGGATGTGGCGATCTCTGCTACCTTGAATCAAGGTGGTCAACCCGTTGCATTTCTGTCCAGAACTTTGCAGGGTAGTGAGCTCCATTATCCTCCTGTCGAGAAGGAGGCTACGGCCATCATCGAAGCTGTACGTAAATGGAGTCATTTTCTCGCTCGTCGCCATTTCACACTTATAACCGATCAGCGCTCCGTGACCTTTATGCTGGATAACCGGAAACGCACTAAGATCAAGAATAACAAAATACAACTCTGGAGGATGGAATTGGCTGCCTTTGGATACACCATACATTATCGACCCGGCAACGAGAATGTGGCCCCGGATAACCTCACGCGTGCATTCTGCTCTTCTATGTCAACTTCAACTCTTGTGGATCTTCATACTGACTTATGCCATCCTGGCATTACCCGTATGTTGCATTTTGTGCGATCTAAAAATCTCCCATTTTCTACGGATGATGTGAAAAGAACGTGCTCCTCCTGTAGAATTTGTGCGGAATTAAAACTGCAATTCTTCCGTCCATCGGATGGCTCGCTCATACACGCTATGCAGCCTATGCAGCGACTCAGCATTGACTTTAAAGGGCTATTGCCTTCCTCAACGCGAAACACCTACTTACATACAGGAAACTCTCGATTTACTGGCACCTAAATAACCGGAAATCTCTGTTAACCGGCAAAATTTAGGAGTAGGTTCATGTAAGTTTTACTTCATATTAGTGGCTGTTCCTGGATCTGTGGCCGGGGTTGCTGCACCTGTTGCTATGCAACAGGGACGCTTGGTCTGTGGCCGGGGTTCCTGCACCTGTTGCTATGCAACAGGGACGCTTGGTCTGTGGCCAGGGTGCCTGCACCTGTTGCTATGCAACAGGGATGCTTGGTCTGTGGCTGGGGTTCCTGCACCTGTTGCTATGCAACAGGGACGCTTGGCCTGTGGCCTTGTACGGGGCTCTCGTACCTTTTACTATACCCCTCTCTAATCCAGACTTTTTGATAAACCGGCACCACGCCGGTCCCGTTGGTGCCGGATAAAAAAAGAGTTTCCTGTACTATGGTGGATGAATATTCATGCTTTCCCTTTGCTTTCCCCTGTCCCAATATGCTTATTTCCACAGTAATCAAATGTCTTGATCAAGTCTTTTCCCTTTGCGTTATGGCCAATTTCATCCACTCTGATCAGGGTCCCTCCTTCATGTCAAGCGAACTCAAAAGTTATCTTTCCCAATGGGGAATCGCCACAAGTAAAATGACATCGTACCATCCCATTGGTAACGGACAGGCTGAGAGATACAACGCTATCATTTGGAATGCTGTTCGTCTTGCACTGAGGTCACGCAACCTACCAGACCAGCAGTGGGAAACTATGCTCCCTGACATGTTGCATTTTATCAGGTCTCTTCTTTCTACGCCCACCAATGTCACACCTCACGAGCGATTCTTCAGCTTCCAGCGTCGCTCCACTCATGGGACGTCCTTACCGTCATGGTTGGCAGCTCCCGGCCCCGTGCTGCTCCGAAGATTCGTCCGATCTTCTAAAAATGATCCCCTCGTCGACAAGGTAGAACTCATGGACGTCAATCCCACGTACGCGCATGTACGGTACCCTGATGGCCGGGAGACCACCGTTTCGCTCCGGGACCTGGCTCCCTGTTCAGCCGATTCCACGGACCCAACTGATAGAGGGACTCACGGTGATGATGCCGACACTCTGCGCTCCCTTGAAGATGACGCCCCACCTGGGACATCGAGAGATCTGCCGGCTGCCTCACCGGATCCACTCGGGAAACTGAGCGCTCCCCGTGGGATGGTCACCCGAGGCCAGGACGCCGGTCAATCCCTGTCTATCAAACAGGATGAAGCCAGCTGTGCGCCTGTGGGGACCCACAACTGGAGTCACGATCTCCCCAGCCTCCCTCGGGTCGATCAGGGCAACACGGGCCCTGTCGATCCACCGGTACGGATCAAGCGGCCCAGGGACCAAGACACGGTCCAGGGAGATGTGCCTTCTAGCCATAAACAAAGATCTAAAAGACTGCGGCTATTCGTGGTCCGCCTAATCTGTTACGAGGAAGTCGTCGGACTTTCAAATTTTTTAGGCAGGAAGAATGTTATAAATCTCATCATCATAAAGAAACTACTCATGAAATAGCACTGGACGGCCAGCTGGTGGCGCCGTCCAAGGAGTATAAATACTCGGGCGTGGGCCCAGCTTGCCCAGGGACATTTTGTAAGACAGGAACTAGTGAAGTACAACTAGACCTCCATGTCCTGAAACAAGTTGATTAAAGCCTTGCTTTATACTCAAACCAAGTGCGTAGTGAGTTTTATGATGTCACGTAGGTTTCCTTTTTCGTCCCTAATTGGCCCCACCCCTCCCTCCTCTTACTACCTGTTTACTATTTATATGCCTATGGAAGACTTTTGGATTAACTTTTATGTTAGCTGCCATTCTATTCTCATATCCTCCCTTTGCTTAAACCAAATTAGCTGGGGATAGGCACCAAGATGTAGCATTAGAAAAGAGAAACAAAGGGCACAAAGGCTTGGGAGAGACGGATAGCACTAAAGTAATAAATAGTAATGTATTAGGTGGAGTCAGACTAAGAGAGAACACAGGATGGTCTAAGATGGGTTTATAGTGTATGTATGTGAACGCACAAAGCATAGTAAACAAGGTTGGTGAGCTGCAGGCGCAAAAAGCCACATGGGAATATGATGTCATAGCAGTAACAGAGACCTGGCTCAAAAAAGGGCAGGATTGGGTATTAAATATTCCTGGATATAAGAGGTTCAGGAAAGATAGGGAAGGAAAGATAGGAGGTGGTGTGGCAGTATTGGTTAAGAAGAATGTTAAAGTGCTGGATAGAGAGGATGTCCTGGAGAAGTCAAGGACAGAATCTATATGGCTAGAGTTAAGAAATAATAGAGGTGCCATTACACTATTCTATAGGCCACCAACTAGTGGGAAAAATATGGAGGAGCAAATTTGCAGAGAAATTACAGAAAGATGCAAGAACTATAGAGTGATGATTATGGGGGACTTCAACTATCCTAATATAGACTGGGATAGTAATATTGTAAATGGCGGAGAGGGAGAAGAATTTCTGAAGTGTGTTCAGGAGAACTTTCTGGATCAGTATGTTTCCGGCCCAATGAGGAAGGAGGCATTGCTGGATCTGATTCTGGGGAGTGAGGTAGGTCAAATGGAGCAAGTGTCAGTAGGTGAACATTTAGGGAACAGTGATCATAGTATCATAAGGTTTAGATTAGCTAGGGAAAAGGACAGGGAGCAATCTAGAGTAAAAATACTTAATTGGAGGAAGGCCAATTTCAGCGGGTTGAGAATGGATCTGGCCTAGGTAAACTGGAATCAAAGATTGGCAGGCAAAACTGTAATGGAAATCGTTTGGGTACAGTCGACGTACATTCCCACTAGGGGGAAAGGTAAGGCAACTAAAGTCAGAACTCCCTGGATGACGAAAGAGATAGAGAGTAAGATGAAGCAGAAAAAGAGCACATATGACAGATGTCAGGTTGAGAATACAAGTGAGAACCAGGCTGAATATAGAAAGTTCAGAGAGGAAGTGAAAAAGAAAATGAGGGGCAAAGAGAGAGTATGAGAATAGATTGGCAGCTAACATAAAAGGGAATCCAAAAGTCCTCTATAGGCATATAAATAGTAAAATTTTTGCTCATCCAGAACTGGATGTCAGACAAGCAGTCTGAAAATTTAGAGACCTTGATGGTGTCCATTCTCTGAAGAGTGTTAGACCACCGTTTCCACTCTTGGGAACCCTCGCTCCACGGTCAGACCTAAGAGTTCTTTAGCTCTTCCTTTTATTCTCTTTTTAGGGGTTGGCCTGAGGTAGAATAATGGACAAGACTATTTAACCTATAGGGGTTCCCCTTAAAACAAGGTGCACAATGGCATGTTGAGTTCTTTGTCTAAACTTACAGATGAAGACCCTCCCTCAAGGGGTCTTCACAACCATTACACATGCTTTCTGTACTTGACCAATCATGGCCTTAAAGCATGTTGAGGACTGTCTTCCCTTATCTCATCCAGCCCTTTCCTTCCAAAGCAATAGTCTCTCATCTCATCCTGTCTTGTCCCCCCTGGTGCAGCCAGTGCAAGTACCAGGCACAGCTTTGGGCCATTAAATCAGAGGCCCAAGCCAGAGCTGTCTTACTCAGCCAGCCATTATCCAAACTATCTCCCCTTAATCTAACAGACTATTCCATTCTGAGCTGGTACCTTAATTCCCATAAATTCCTTCTATTCTATGTCCTTTATACTAATTCAATTTAATTATCTTTGCAAGCAGTTCTGTTAAATGACCTCCAATTCCTACCTTAGCATTATAATATGGTTATTAGTAATAATGGAAGAAACATGGGTTGGGCCTTCATTGGCCAAATTAAAGACACAACAACAGAGTCAAAATTCTAACTTACAAACAACAGATAGCTAGCCTGTTGTTAGCTGGCAAGGCCATACTGTGGGCCCCTATGTGGGATGTTATACATCCTCTAATCTAACTAACTGAAGACATTTTGTCTCAAAGTACAATACAAGCCTCCAGGAAAACGAAACTTACACAGTTCCAGTAAAACACAACTTACGCATTAACCCCTTACTTGTCTCGAGCACTAATACAACACAGTATTATTCGCTTTGCAGTTTAATTCGCATAACCATATACAGTATATTTTTAGGCACCCCTAATTTCTAACAGACTGGGGGAGTGGGACAAGCTGAAGTGCTCTTGCAGAGAGTCGGCACGGGCTTGATGGGCCGAATGGCCTCCTTCTGTGCTGTAACCATTCTATGATTCTATGGAAGAGTTTAAAGTGTTATAAGAACACTGACAATATTGGTTAAAGGAAAAGGACTTGTATTTATATTGCACCTTTCATGACCTCAGGATGTTCCAAAGCACGAAAGAAAATTTATGATAATACATGTATATGCCCTCCACTGCACAATTTGCAATGAGTTCCTCTCCATCAGCCTTATTATATTGGGATATTTGAAATAATTTTACAAAATTAATTACTTTTGGAGTGCGGTAACTGTTACATGGGCAAATGGGATAGTTATTCTGCACATAGCAATGACCTAAAAGCAGCACTAAAATTAATGACCATAAAATCTATTGAATAATGCCAGAAGATTATTTCACCTGAACCACTGGAACAGGCAGACTGGACCTTAGTTTAACATTCCATCCAAAGCACAGCACTTCTGACTGCCTTGTAAATATGAGCTTAAGTCGGGGTGTAGGGCTCGACCCACAATGTTCTGATACAGCATGGGATGAGTAGCTACTGCAGGTTATTACATAATCTACCAAGGAAGGAGAAGGCATCTAAGGAGCACATAAGGCATAGGTTTTAGCTTCTTAAGCCTCTGTTCATTGCTTTCTAATGTAAAATCTTTGTGGCTGATTTCTGAATCAGTTCTATTGCCTATAACTTTTCTGAAGTATGGAAACCACATCTAGACACAATAGGGTACATTTTCCGAGACCTCTCCTATGATAAGATACCACGCTCACTGAAAATGCTTATTGGAATTTCTTGGGTGCTGCCTGCAATATTCTGAAATGCATTTGCAATGAGTGGAGATTGAAAATCTGCTCTATTACTTCACAAGTGATCTCACTAATACTTTGTAGAGTGTATTCTATGGATCTACTTACAGTATATGCCTGCAACATTTTAATTTCTTTTGAAACCCCTATGTAAAACAACACTCTCAATGTATATCCAGCTGCTTTTGCACTTCCTCCTTATATACACAAGATAATAGTATTTTTAGATAGTTTCCAAGCCAATGAATTGTAGAATCCACTGTGGTCACAGATGCAGTGCTTTTTCCCAGTACCGGCTACTACTGATTTCTACCCATGCTGTGCTGTTACATGCCACCTTGTTCTGTAACAAGCAGAATAATGGTACGATCAACCATAATGCATTTTGTGGCACACAGATTAATATTTGCATGAATTTAGTTAAACATCTGCCAATTTGGCAAACTATTCTACAACTTCTGACATGGTTCTATGTTGTCAGTTAGAATTCTGCACAAGCCAGATAGGTTTAAAAAAAAAGCTGTCCTTTCCCACCTTTAGGTGTCAGCTGTGGCTCAGTGGCAGCACTCTCACCTCTGGGTCAGAAGGTGTGGGTTCAAATCCTCCTCCAGAAACTGAGCACAAAAGCTAGTACTTAGGGAGTGCTGCATTGTCAGAGGTGCTGTCTTTCGGATGAGACATTAAACCAAGGTCCCGTGGTGGATGTAAAAGATCTCATGGCACTATTCGGCTGTCGTGCTGAATGCTTGTGCTCCAGAACTAGCCGCGCCTCTAGCCAAGATATTCCAGTACAGCTACAACACTGACATCTACCCGACAATGTGGAAAACTGCCCAGGTATGTCCTGTCCACAAAAAGCAGGACAAATCCAATCCGGCCAATTACCTCCCCATTAGTCTACTCTCAATGATCAGCAAAGTGATAGAAGGTGTCATCGACAGTGCTATCAAGCGGCACTTACTCACCAATACCTGCTCACTGATGCCCAGTTTGAGTTCCGTCAAGAGCACTCGGCTCCAGACCTCATTGCAGCCTTGGTCCAAACATGGACAAAGGAGCTGAATTCCAGAGGTGAGGTGAGAGTGCCTGCCCTTGACATCAAGGCAGCATTTGACCGAGTGTGGCATCAAGGAGCCCTAGTAAAACTGAAGTCAATGGGAATCGGGGGGGAAAACGCTCCACTGGCTGGAGTCACAGCTAGCACAAAGGAAGATGGTTGTGGTGGTTGGAAGTCAATCATCACAGCCCCAGGACATTGCTGCAGGTTAGAGTTCCTCAGGGCAGTGTCCTAGGCCCAACCATCTTCAGCTGCTTCATCAATGACCTTCCCTCCAGCATAAAGTCAGAAATGGGGATGTTCACCGATGACTGCACAGTGTTCAGTGCCATTCGCAACTCCTCAGATAATGAAGCAATCCATGCCCGCATGCAACAAGACCAGAATAACATTCAGGCTTGGGCTGATAAGTGACAGGTAACATTCGCACCACACAAGTACCAGGCAATGACTATCTCCAACAAGCGAGAGTCTAACCACCGTCCCTTGACATTCAACAGTATTACCATCGCCGAATCCCCCACCATCAATATTCTGGGGGTCACCATTGACCAGAAACTAACTGGACCAGCCACATAAATACTGTGGGCAACAAGAGCAGGTCAGAGGCTAGGTATTCTGCAGTGAGTATCTCACCTCCTTACACCCCAAAGCCTTTCCACCATCTACAAGGCACAAGTAAGGAGTGTGATGGAATACTCTCCATTTGCCTGGATGAGTGTAGCTCTAACAACACTCAAGAAGCTTGACATCATCCAGGCAAAGCAGCCCCCTTGATTGGCACCCTACCCACCACCTTAAACATTCACTCGCTCCACCACCGGCGTACCGTGGCTGCAGTGTGTACCATCTACAAGATACACTGCAGCAACTCGTCAAGGCTTCTTCGGCAGCACCTCCCAAACCCGCAGCCTCTACCACCTAGAAGGACAAGGGCAGCAGGTGCATGGGAACACCACCACCTCCAAGTTCCCCTCCAAGTCACACACCATCCTGACTTGGAAGTATATCGCTGTTCCTTCATCGTCGTTGGGTCAAAATCCTGGAACTCCCTCCCTAACAGCACTGTGAGAGTGCCTTCACCACATGGACTGCAGTGGTTCAAGGAGGTGGCTCACCACCACCTTCTCAAGGGCAATTAGGGATGGGTAATAAATGCTGGCCTTGCCAATGATGCCCACATCCCATGAACAAATTAAAAAAAAAACTCGAAGAAGAGCAGCTGAATTATCCCCGGTGACCTGGTCAATATTTTTCTTCAACCAACATTACTATAAGTGATTTACATTAGATTCAGTGTGTGATACTCAGAGACTAGAGGGAGCCTTGTTTCAAAGTATGTATGTTTATTACAGTTACAAAAGAAGCTACAATACATGAAGTAAAGAAGTTAAAATAGAAAGGTTATACTTATAGCATAGTCAATTAAAGACAGGTAACAGGTACAACTTGTTAACATCTATAACATTTCAAGATGATCGATCTCGAGTGGCCTTGTGCTAACACTGAGCAGAATGTTCTAATGAAATAGGCTTTATGTCCTTCTTTATTACAGTAAAGACACCCTTATTCCCAACTATCCTTGTTCCCCTGAAAGGCTTTCCATCAATTGTGGTCTTTGTCTCAGCCTAACAGCCATCTGTTTTATTACCTCATCTGGGATAACAGACACAGTACCTGACCTCCCTAAAACCATCCTATAAACATAAGATTAGTAGGATGGATGGGTACCTCCTTACTCGAAATGCTCATAAAAACACAATGGGGCAAATTGCTTACTTCTGTGCTGTAAACGTCTATGATTCTATGATGTTTTCATCATTAATGGCATACCCATCCACACTAGCAAAAGGCGAGAAGCTGGTCCCAGATCACTGCTGTAACTTTAAAAATACTGAGATTGGGTATCCTGCCACTGTAAAACCTTGATGTACTTAGAATATTAAAAATGAATTTCAGTTGGCCACGTGCCTCATTTTATCAATTGGTGATGCAACAATGTCATTTTTAGTTTAATTTGTTTTTTTTCTTAACCATTTTAATCAAGCAAATAAATAACACAATCAACCAATGATACAATGGAAAAAAAACCTCTAAAGTGTACGTGTTTGTGATATTTACCATACCAGTGATCATTCTGGCATCTGATTTAACCTTGAACCAAAATACCCAATACCTGCATGTATTATCATTCATTAATATCTGAATAAAAAATTCAGTTGGGGTGAAACCGTGCTCAACTCCCTTTCATAAAGCTAAATAAGCATAATTAAGATCAGCTTTCATTGTAGTACAGTCCTCACCATTTGTAGCGTGAGTGTTCGCGCCTGTACAATTTTTCTGCTATATACGTTAGACAATAATGTTAATAGAAAATGGTTTGCCCGATTTAAGCAATTGGCCGATTTAATTGGTGATGACTGTATTAATACTTGGAATTCTTTAAAAGGCTGCTTTACCATATTGGTGGATTGGGATGATTCTTTTTACTGATTTTCTGGTAGGAATGGTCAGCAAGCCCATTGTTTGAAAGAGGTGGCAATAAAAAAGATTCATTCTTGGACCTTGACGGACGACCAAATATGTTAAACAAAAGATACGCAACTGTTACCGAAGATGGAGTCAAGCTTCATGCATTATTAGAGGTAAAAAGAGAAGTGTACACTGTTTACAACAACGGAGAAGGAAATAGAGTGAATTACAGTCAAATCAGGTACAAAAAGAGAAATAAAGAAAGGGTAATAAAGATTGGATTAAGAGAGGTAAAAAGAGACTGTTTACAACATCCTGTTTTTTAAAATATGAACACTAGCATATCTCCTGTTGGATAGATCATGATAAGTTGAATGATAAGTTGTTTTGTAAAGATGGGAGATCTACATAATATGCAAAATATTAACCTATTATCTGTGTCTGTTTTTTTATTCGTTCATGGGATGTGGGCGTCGCTTGCAAGGTCAGCATTTATTGCCCATCCCTAATTGCCCTTATTTCTGTAGCATTGTTCATGGTAAGTTGGTTGATATATTTGCCCAGAATTTGCTGGAGCAGGGCATCTCACGGTATAGCCTGTTAGTTAGAATTTTCCCCTCACCCTTCAGCTTAAAAAAATTTTGCGCTGCATGTTGTTGGAAGTGCGAGCTGATAACGGTACGGCAAAGGCAACAGGGCATCTGGGACCTTGGTGAACGATGGGACCAACAGTCTATCTCCTTAACCAGTGAGATTTAAGGGTTGAGAAAGAAACAGGAACAACGGAGAAGGAAATAGGGAGAATTACAGTCAAATCAGGTACAACAAGAAAAATAAAGCGAGGGTAAGAAAGATTGGATTAAGAGAGGTAAAAAGAGATTGAAAGAAAAAGTAAGAAAATAATGTAAACATGTAAAATTTAAAAAATAACAAACAACAATTTATTACCTGTAGGAATGAGACTCTGCATTTTAAATTGTTCCCTTTCTGGGCACCAGACCTAACTCTCCGACAAGTTTAATTGACAATTGATGTGAAAATGCAGCAATTTCTTGAAATTCACAGAGGTTGAGGGCGAGCTGCCATTTTCACGGGCTAACGGTGGTGTGGTGCAAATTTAAAAAAAAAATAATTCCTGGGATGTGGGTGCCACTGGCAAGGCCAGCGTTTATTGCCCATCCCTAATTGCCCTTGAGAAGATGGTGGTGAGCTGCCTTCTTAAACCCAAACTGAGCATTGGTGAGCAGGTATTTGGTGAGTAAGTGCCGTTTGATAGTGCTGTCGACGACACCTTCCATCACTTTGCTGATGATTGAGAGTAGGTTGATGGGGCGGTAATTGGCCGGATCAGAGTTGTCCAGCTTTTTGTGGACAGGACATACCTGGGCAGTTTTCCATATTGTCGGGTAGATGCCAGTGTTGTTGCTGTACTGGAACAGCTTGGCTAGAAGCACGGCTAGTTCTGGAGCATTGTCCAGCAACTTGTGGCATTTCGTAATTCATGGGGTATCCCTTCCTCAACAAGTTGTTGGGCAACTTACACATTAATAACAGCATGTGCATTAAACTCGCTGTTATTTTGGCAGAAAATTCTGTGATGTTTTATAAGGAGAGAATTGTAATTGTTTGCAGTGTATAATGTGATGTTTATGTGGCAACCTTTTAAATTTTTTAAATTTTCTTGTCTACCTGCTGATCTATGGACAAAGGTGAAACAATATTGACCCTTTGTGGCACCTCCATTCACATTGCTCCCATGTTACGTTAAAAAAAAGCTGAAAAATGTTGTCACTACGGGGACAAATTTGAACCAAGAAACTTACAGGCCCATTGGACTGACATCAGTGGAAAGAATATATGTGAAAATCTTACAAAGGAGTACCTGTCAGAAGTGTCAGCTTGGTTCCGTAGTAGCTCTCTTGCTTCTGAGTCAGAGGACATGGGTTCAAGCCCCACTTCAGGTGAGGGAGTGCTGCATTTTCAGAGGTGTTGCCTTTCAGGTGAGGTGTTTTATCAGGCTTTCTCCAAGGGGTGGAAAGGCATTGGTCAAATGTTGTTTTAATGAGGTGGGAGGGATATTCCTGGGCTACCAATCTAATTTTTCTGCAGTTTGGTTGGTTGGAGGCCCAGACCCAGGAGTGCTCTAAAGAAGACTCGGGAACAGTGCCGATGGATTGGAGGGTAGCTAACGTTACCCCACTATTCAAAAAGGGGGGTAGGGAAAAAGCAGGTAATTACAGACCTGTAAGCCTTACATCAGTTGTGGGCAAAATGCTGGAGTCCATCATTAAGGATGAAATAGCGGAGCACTTAGCAAATGGGGACAGGATAGGACAGAGTCAACATGGATTTACAAAGGGTAAATCGTGCTTGACTAATCTATTGGAATTTTTTGAGGGAGTAACTGGTAGAATAGATGGGGGAGAGCCAGTAGATGTGGTGTACCTGGACTTCCAAAAGGCCTTCGATAAGGTCCCACATAAAAGATTAGCATGGAAAATTGAGGCTCATGGGATAAAGGGGAAAGTTTTGGCGTGGATAGGGAACTGGCTGTCAGATAGAAAACAGAGAGTTGGAATAAACGGCTCATTTTCTGAATGGCAGGCAGTAACAAGTGGGGTACCACAGGGATCTGTCCTGGGCCCCCAGCTGTTCACAATTTACATTAATGACCTGGATCAGGGAGTCGGATGCAGCATTTCCAAATTTGCAGACGACACTAAACTAGGAGGGGGGGTGGGCTCAGAGGAAGAGACCAGGAAGCTCCAGAGCGATTTGGACAGACTGGGCGATTGGGCGGATAAATGGCAGATGCACTATAATGTGGACAAGTGCGAAGTTATCCACCTTGGGTGCAGGAACGGGAGGGCAAATTATTATTTAAATGGCAATAGATTGGGAGAGGGGGAAGTACAGAGAGACCTGGGTGTTCTTGTACACCAGTCACTGAAGGCGAGCATGCAGGTGCAACAGGCGGTCAAGAAGGCAAACGGTATGCTGGCCTTCATAGCAAAAGGGTTAGAATACAGGAACAGGGATACCTTGCTGCAGCTGTACAGGGCACTGGTGAGACCACACCTCGAGTACTGTGTACAGTTTTGGTCGCCTCATCTGAGGAAGGATGTTCTTGCCATGGAGGGGGTGCAGCGGCGATTCACCAGGCTGATACCAGGAATGGCGGGAATGACCTATGAGGAGAGACTATGTAGTTTAGGGATGTACACACTGGAGTTTAGAAGATTGAGAGGGGACCTCATAGAAGTGTATAAAATTCTGACAGGTCTAGACAGACTGGATGCAGAAGGAATGTTTCCCTTGGCGGGTGAGAACAGAACTAGAGGACATAATTTAAGGATAAGGGCTAAACCATTTAGGACAGAGATGAGGGGGAATTTCTTCACTCAGAGAGTGGTGAACCTGTGGAACTCATTGCCACAGAGGGCAGTGTACGCCAGCTCATTAAATATATTTAAGAGGGAATTAGATATATTTCTACGGGCAAAAGGGGTTAAGGGTTACGGAGAGAAGGCGGGGACGGGATACTGAATTAAAGGATCAGCCATGATCTCATCGAATGGCGGAGCAGGCACGAAGGGCCGAATGGCCTACTCCTGCTCCTATCTTCTATGTATCTATGTATCTATGTAAGACAGCATTAGGGCTCCCACCTAGACCTTAATGAAAGGGAGGTCTGAATAGCAATCAGAAGGCTCTAGTAATGGCAGCAGTGGCCAATTTTCTTGCTCCAAAAGCCTTGTCAGGGGGCAGGCCTCCGCTGGGGTGTGACTGGCCCATGATAATGACTCAGGCCACCAAATCTGGGCATTCCAAGGCCTGGAAAATAGCAATGCACGTTAGGTAATCTGCCCCTGTACAGCACCCAGACTTTGGACCCCAGGAAAATCATCACTGTTGAATAATTTGTAGCATATATAAATAACTTGGATTTTGTATTATTTTTCTGGCTGCAGGTAAACAGAATACTTTTTCAGGCAGATGGAAAAACTTCAAGCTGGGAGAAATATGTGAATTACATAGATAAGATGGTTGTAGAAGGCTTCCATGCAGTGGTTCAGAAGTCTCTACAGTTTCTTCTCAGCAACATGGAAAGTGAGGTTTGTAATACTCAGCAGAGTCAACCTAAACTACAATGAAGCCCATATGAATATTAATCTAAGTTGCCATGAAAAAGTTGTAGATTCAATGCTGTGAACTTCAAGAACACAAAAATCATGAGCAACGGTTATAATGGTTTTCCTCCTTTTGATTACTATCCAGTGACAACTGGTCATGATGAGCCTTAACTGTGATACGCAGTACTCAAATAGCCTGCTTGCACTCACTGTCATGGCTCACACATGAGGTGTGGCTACTTGAGTGAGGTTTTGGAGGCGGCAATGTCTGCAGGAATACCCCAGGTTGTGAGTTAGCAGGTTCAGGACAGATACACACAGATACAGATTTATAGGGGGAAAAATTCGGTTGGTTAGCGCCTCCCCTAATTGCCTTCGGTGGGCTTTAATGGGACGCTAACGACTTACCGCCTGTGCGCGGCAATTTTAGCACCGCCTGCGAGATTCAACGGACGGTTTGCGGTGGTACTAAACACTTTGAGTGCTGTTGGGGGGGGATGGCTTATCAGAGGAAAGCAGCAGCAGCCAACTTCCTGGCACCAGGGGTGGCTCTGCTGCACAGAATGGGAGGAAAAAGAGTGGGAGAGCTATAGTAATAGGGGATTCTATTGTAAGGGGAATAGATAGGCGTTTCTGCGGCCGCAAACGAGACTCCAGGATGGTGTGTTGCCTCCCTGGTGCAAGGGTCAAGGATGTCTCAGAGCGGCTGCAGAACATCTTGGAAGGGGAGGGTGAACAGTTAGTTGTCGTGGTGCATATCAGCACCAACGATATAGGTAAAAAGCGGGATGAGGTCCTAAAAGCGGAATATAGGGAGTTAGGAGGTAAATTAAAAAATAGGACCTCAAAGGTAGTAATCTCAGGATTGCTACCAGTGCCATGTGCTAGTCAGAGTACAAATAGAAGGATATTTCAGATTAATACGTGGCTAGAGGAATGGTGCCAGGGGGAGGGATTCAAGTTCCTGGGACATTGGAACCGGTTCTGGGGGAGGTGGGACTATTTCAAACCGGACGGTTTGCACCTGGGCAGGGCTGGAACCGATGTCCTCGGGGGAGTGTTTGCTAGTGCTCTGGGAGAGGGTTTAAACTAAAATGGCAGGGGGTTGGGAACCTGAGCAGGGAGACAGAGGAAAGGGAAACAAGGATAAAAGCAAAAGATAGGAAGGAGAAAAACAAAAGTGGCAGTCAGAGAAATCAACGGTTTAAATCAAACGTGTCCACAGTAAATAATAATTCTAATAGGTCTAAGAGCGTTAAAAAAACAAGCCTGAAGGCTTTGTGTCTTAATGTGAGGAGCATTTGTAATAAGGTGGATGAATTGGCTGCGCAAATAGAGGTAAACGAATATGATTTGGTTGGGATTATGGAAACGTGGCTCAAGGATGGCCAAGGCTGGGAACTCAACATCCAGGGGTATTCGATATTCAGGAAAGATAGGCAAAAAGGAAAGGGAGGTGGGGTAGCATTACTGGTTAAAGAGGGGATTAACACAATTGTAATGAAGGATATTAGCTCTGATGATGTGGAATCGGTATGGGTAGAATTGAGAAATACTAAGGGGAAGAAAATGTTAGTGGGAGTGGTATATAGACCTCCAAACAGTAAGGCAGAGGTTGGGGATGTAAAAGGGAAATTAAAGAAGCGTGCAATAAGGGCACAGCAGTCATCATGGGTGACTTTAAACTAAATATAGACTGGGCTAACCAAATTAGTAACAATACTGTGGAGGAGGAATTCCTGGAGTGTTTACGGGATGGTTTCCTGGACCAATATGTCGAGGAACCAACCAGAGATCAGGCCATCTTAGACTGGGTATTATGTAACGAGAAAGGATTAATTAGCAATGTTGTACGAGGCCCCTTGGGTCGGAGCGATCATAATATGATCGAATTCTTCATTAAGATGGAGAATGAAGTAGTTGACTCAGTGACTAGGTTCCTCAATTTAAATAAAGGAAACTACGATGGTCTGAGGAGCGAGTTGGGTAGGATTGATTGGGGAATGTCACTCAAAGGGTTGACGGTGGATAGGCAATGGCAAACATTCAAAGACCGAATGGATGAACTACAGAATTTGTTTATCCCAGTTTGGCATAAAAATAAAACAAAAAAGGTGACTCAACCGTGGCTAACAAGGGAAATTAGGGATTGCATAAGATCCAAGGAGAGCACATATAAATTGGCCAGAAAACGCAATAATCCTGAGGATTGGGAGCAGTTTAGGATTCAACAAAGGAGGACAAAGGGATTAATTAAGAAAGGGAAAATAGAATATGAGAGTAAGCTTGCAGGGAACATAAAAACTGACTGTAAAAGATTTTATAGATATGTGAAGAGAAAAAGATTGGTGAAGTCAAGCGTAGGTCCCTTGCAGTCAGAATCAGGGGAATTTATAATGGGGAACAAAGAAATGGCTGACCAACTAAATACCTATTTTGGTTCTGTCTTCACAAAGAAGGACACAAATAACCTCTCAGAGATGCCGGGGAACAGAGGGTCTGATGAAAGGGTGGAACTGAAAGAAATCAGTATTTGTAGGGAAATGGTGTTAGGAAAATTGATGGGACTGAAGGCCGGTAAATCCCCAGGTCCTGATAATCTACATCCTAGGGTACTTAAGGAAGTGGCCCTAGAAATAGTAGATGCATTGCTGGTCATCTTCCAGAACTCGATAGACTCTGGAACAGTTCCCATGGATTGGAGGGTAGCTAATGTTACCCCACTATTCAAAAAAGGTGGTAGAGAAAAACCTGACATCGGTAGTGGGGAAAATGCTAGAGTCCATTATAAAAGATGTAATAGCAGAGCACTTGGAAAGCAGTGACAGGATCGGTCAAAGCCAACATGGATTTACGAAAGGTAAATCATGCTTGACTAATCTACTGGAATTTTTTGAGGATGTAACTGGTAAAATAGATAAGGGAGAACCAGTGGATGTGGTGTATTTGGACTTTCAGAAGGCTTTCGATAAGGTCCCACATAAGAGATTAGCGTGCAAAATTAAGGCACATGGGATTGGGGGCAAGGTATTGACTTGGATAGAGAACTGGTTGGCGGACAGAAAGCAAAGAGTTGGAATAAACGGGTCGTTTTCCGAGTGGCAGGTAGTGACTAGTGGGGTACCGCAAGGATCGGTCCTAGGACCCCAGCTGTTCACAATATATATTAATGATCTGGACGAGGGAATTGGATGTAATATCTCCAAATTTGCAGACGACACAAAGCTGGGTGGGAGGGTATGCTGTGAGGAGGATGTCGTGAAACTCCAGTACGGACGAGATGTATCCCAGGCTGCTGTGGGAGGCAAAGGAGGAGATTGCAGGGGCTCTGACACAAATTTTCAGAACCTCTCTGGCCACAGGGGATGTACCAGAGGACTGGAGAACAGCTAATGTAGTACCATTATACAAGAAGGGTAGCAGGGATAAACCAGGGAATTACAGGCCAGTGAGCCTAACATCTGTGGTAGGGAAATTATTGGAAAAAATTCTGAGGGACAAAATTAGTCTCCACTTGGAGAGGCAAGGATCAATCGGGGATAGTCAGCATGGCTTTGTCAAGGGTAAATCATGTCTGACAAATCTGATTGAATTTTTCGAGGGGGTGACTAGGGGGGTGGATGAGGGAAATGCTGTGGATGTGGTTTACATGGACTTCAGTAAGGCTTTTGACAAAGTCCCGCATAGGAGACTGGTCAAGAAGGTAAGAGCCCATGGGATCCAGGGTGCCTTGGCGCGTTGGATCCTAAACTGGCTGAGTGGCAGGAGGCAGAGGGTGATGGTCGAAGGTTACTTTTGTGACTGGAAGCCTGTGTCCAGTGGGGTACCTCAGGGATCGGTGCTAGGTCCCTTGTTGTTTGTGATCTACATAAATGATTTGGATGAGAATGTAAAAGGTATGATCAGTAAGTTCGCAGATGACACGAAAATTGGTGGGGTGGTAAATTGCGAGGAGGAAAGCCTCAGGCTACAGGACGATATAAACGGGTTGGTCAGATGGGCGGAAAAGTGGCAAATGGAATTAACCCTGAAAAGTGCGAGGTGATGCATTTTGGACGGACAAATAAGGCAAGGGAATACACAATGAGTGGTAGGACCCTAGGAAGTACAGAGGGTCAGAGGGACCTTGGTGTACATGTACATAGATCCCTGAAGGCAGCGGAACAGGTAGATAAGGTGGTTAAAAAGGCATATGGGATACTTGTCTTCATTAGCCGTGGCATAGAATATAAGAGCAGGGAGGTTATGATGGAGCTGTACAAAACGCTGGTGAGGCCACAGCTGGAGTACTGTGTGCAGTTCTGGTCGCCTCACTATAGGAAGGATGTGATTGCTCTGGAGAGGGTGCAGAGAAGATTCACCAGGATGTTACCTGGGATGGAGCGCCTCAGCTATGAAGAAAGACTAAACAGGCTGGGGTTGTTTTCCTTGGAGCAAAGAAGGCTGAGGGGGGACCTGATTGAGGTGTACAAAATGATGAGGGGCATAGATAGGGTAGACAAAGAGGAACTTTTCCCCTTAGTAGGGGGGTCAATAACAAGGGGGCATAGATTCAGGGTAAGGGGCAGGAGATTTAGAGGGGATTTGAGGAGGAACTTTTTCACCCAGAGGGTGGTTGGAATGTGGAACTCCATGCCTAAAATGGTGGTAGAGGCAGGAACCCTCACAACATTCAAGAAGCATTTGGATGAGCACTTGAAATGCCATTGCATACAAGGCTATGGACCAAATGCTGGAAAATGGGATTAGACTGGACAGGGATGGATAGGCGGCGCAGACACGATGGGCCGAAGGGCCTCTTTCTGTGCTGTAAAACTCTATGACTCTATGACTCTATGATTTGGACAGGTTGGGTGATTGGGCAGAAACATGGCAAATGCACTGTAATGTGGATAAATGTGAGGTTATCCACTTTGGTGGCAAAAACAGGAAGGCAGATTATTTTTTGAATGGCAATAGATTGGGAGAAGGGGAAGTGCAAAGAGACCTGGGTGTTCTTGTGCACCAGTCGCTGAAGGTAAGCATGCAGGTGCAGCAGACGTTTAAGAAGGCAAATGGTATGTTGGCCTTCGTAGCAAGAGGGTTCGAGTACAGGAACAAGGATGTCTTGCTGCAGTTGTACAGGGCCTTGGTGAGACCATACCTTGAGTATTGTGTGCAGTTTTGGTCACCTTTCCTGAGGAAGGACATTCTTGCCATGGAGGGAGTGCAGCGAAGATTCACCAGGCTGATACCTGGGATGGCAGGAATGACGTATGAGGAGAGATTGTGTCGATTGGGCTTATACTCACTGGAGTTTAGAAGATTCAGAGGGGATCTCATCGAAACCTATAAAATTCTGTCAGGCCTGGACAGTCCAGATGCAGGAAGGATGTTTCTGATGGCCGGGGAGTCCAGTACCAGGGGTTATCGTCTAAGGATAGGGGTAAGCCATTTAGGACTGAAATGAGGAGGAATTTCTTCACCCAGAGAGTGGTGAACCTGTGGAATTCTCTGCCACAGAGGGCAGTGGAGGCCAGTTCATTAAATATATTCAAGAAGGAGTTGGATATATTTCTTAAAGCTAAAGGGATCAAGGGATATGGGGAGAAGGCAGGGACAGGGTACTGAATTTGGATGATCAGCCATGATCTCATTGAATGGCGGAGCAGGCTCGAAGGGCCGAATGGCCTACTCCTGCTCCTATCTTCTATGTTTCTATGACGGGACCATCAAATGGGAAAATACTCAATTGGAGGAGGGCTGATTTCAGGGAGTTGAAAAGGGGGATTAGAATCAAAGTTTGGCAGGGGAAACAGTACATGAGCAATGGGAAGCTTTGTAAGAGGAAACAGTTCAGGTATAAATTAGACACATTCCCATGAGAGTTCCCTGGATGACTAGGGATATATAGATTAAAATGAAACAGAAAAGGAGGCTTATGATAAATGTCAGGCTCATAATATAGTGGAGAACCAAGCTGAAGATAGAAATTACAGAGAAGAACTCAAAAAGGAAATAAAAGTGGCAAAGAGAATGTATGAAAATAGGTTAGTAGGTAGCTTAAAAAGGAACTCAAATGTCTTTTATAAACCTATAAATAGCAAAAAGGTAATCAAAGGAAGGATGGGGCTGATTAGGGATCTTCTTGTGGAGGCAGAGGACATGGCTGAGGCACTGAATGAATACTTTGCTCCTGTCTTCACTAAAGAAGAGACACCATGGATGAATAAAGACATAAGGGAAAAATTGAGGGTAAGAAAATGTACATGGACAGCAGGGGAGAGCATGACAAGGGAGAATATGAAGAGATTAGGAGAGAAGTCAAAAAAACAATTAGGAAGCCAAAGAGGAACTATGAAATTAAATTATCAAGGAACATAAAACAAAATAGTAAAATATTCTACAGGCACATGAATAAAAAAAAGGAAAGTCGGGATGGGAATAAGGGATGGAAAGGATAAAATCATGGGCAGCGATAGCAAAAATGGCAGAAATATTAAATAATTACTTTGTTTCAGTATTTACCAGAGAGACAGATCAGGTGGACATGACATCGGATGATGAGATTAGAAATGATATAACCACATTTAAACTTGAAAGAGGTGCCACATAATAGACTAATGAATAAGGTCAGAGCATGCAGAGTCAGGGGATAATTAGCAGAATGGATAGCTAGCTGGCTGAAAGATAGAAAGCAGAGAGTAGGGGTAAAGGGTAGCTATTCAGAGTGGCAGAAGATGGGAAGTGGGGTCCCACAAGGATCAGTGCTGGGACCACTGTTGTCACAATTTATATGAACAATTTTGACCTTGAGATCAAAAACACAATTTCTAAATTTGTGGACAGCTGTGGTGTATGTGCCTTTAAGAGCCCCAGGTGTGCGTAATGCTGGTAATTGCCACTTGGGCTATATAAGCCTGTGTATTGTGTATATCCTTTAGAAACCACCCCCCAGACTTTGCTTAGTAGATACCTATGAACCAACTCCTGTCTTCAGTGTCTTTATCAACACACGGACACAACAGTGGCGACGAAGTGGAAACGGACTTACCGGCAATTCGGCAGCACCTCAAGGACATTGATTCCTCCGGCGTCCAGAAGACTCAAGGAAGTGAGAGAAGCTGTGGTTTCACCAGCTGGCCAAGCTGGTGGCAGGTACTGCGCTAATCCTTCCTGGGCGTCAGGCTGGGGCTCCAGCGGCGGGCTCTACAGCTGAGACAGGCAGCGAAATCGGAGGCAAGCAATAACGGACTGGGAGGGAGCACTCGGGAGACGGCCGGCGCGGCAAGCAGGTCAGCGTTCAGACCTCCGGCGGGAACGAGTCTCCAACAGTAAATTAAAAAAACATAAAGAGAACGGGAACCGCAGTAAACAGCGTTGTTATCGGCAGCAGCGGTGGGAAAGCGCGGGAAAGCGCGGGAAGCGCCATACCTTGCTACAGAAAAGAAAAAATAAAAGCGCGGGAAGCGCCATATCTTTTCTGAAATGCCTAAGTCTGGCAATATTGATGCTTTTGATAGCGAAACAGAGCCTAATTTTGGCAATATTGATGTTTTTGATAACAAGATAGAGGATTGGACCACATATGTGGAAAGAGTGGAGGTATATTGCACCACAAATGGAATAGAAGATGAAAAAAAAGCTTCAGTGCTTCTGGATCTAATGGGCGCAAAGACATACAAGCTGTTACAAAACTTAATCACTCCAGCCGAACCGATGGACAAGAATTTTGAGGAGATTGTTGATACCCTACACTGCCAATTTGAGGCAGGACTGGCAGATTCTCTGCGAGACAAATTCATCTGCAATCCCCTAAGTGTAGAAACACAAAAAAAGGTATCTTCTGAAAAAGATTTAACACTGGACAAGGCTTTCAGTGCAATAGGAGCTGCAAAGATACAGCAAAGGCCACAGGACTTCGGCACCCATGAAATGACACGGGGTTTCGAGAGATGTTATCGCTGCGGCAGATCCACCCATGACCAGAGGGACTGCTGGTTCAAGGACAAAGCATGCAGGCAATGCGGAAAGATGGGACACATTGCATGTGTATGCCGATCTGGAAACAAAAAATGCACTGACAGAAAAAAAATCAATAAGGAAAAGTACAGAAAGGTACAAATGATGACGGACAGTAGCTCCGAAGACCAGAAGAGTGATAGCGACTCCGGAAACAAGAGACTAAGCTGTCTCAAATTACATAATGTAATTGCCAAAGAAGATTACCAGACCATTTGGGTTACCCTCACGATAGCGGGGTCCCCAGTTAAAATGGAGCTAGATACAGGATCAGCTCTGACCGTCATAAGTCGACGGGATTACGAGCGGCTATTTCCGCATATACCTTTGAAAGACACATCCATTATCTTGAAGACATATAGGGGGCAGAAAGTATACCCCAGAGGGAAAATAAGGGTGCCTGAAAAAATTGAGTCGGTCATAAAAGCCCCAGCACCTGAAAATGTTTCACAATTAAGGTCGTTCCTGGGATTAATAAATTACTATCATAAATTTTTACCGAACTTATCAACTCTTCTACACCCTCTTAATGAACTGCTACAAACAGGAGTAATTTGGAAATGGAACGAAGACTGCAAAAATGCCTTCCATAAATGCAAAGACTTAGTCACATCCAAAGAAGTTTTGGCTCATTACAACCCATCACTGCCAATCAGACTGGCGTGCGATGCATCCCCTTACGGCATAGGAGCAGTATTATCGCATAAATTCCCTGATGGCTCGGAACGGCCGATAGCTTTTGCGTCACGCTCATTGAACTCAGCTGAGCGTAACTATGCCCAAATCGACAGGGAAGCACTCAGCCTGGTATGGGGAGTAAAGAAATTCAACCATTACCTACACGGACAAAAATTTACCTTGTTGACTGACCATCAACCCCTCATCTCCATATTCAACCCTAAAAAGGGTGTTCCCATTATGACAGCACAAAGGCTACAGCGGTGGTCCCTTTTTCTAGGGGCACACCAATACAACATAGAATACAAAGGTTCAAAACAGCATGGGAATGCTGACGGTTTATCGCGCCTACCGTTGCCAATGGTAGAAGAAGCACCTACAGCAGACCCAATGGAGATGTCCCACTCTACCATAGTGGTAATGTCTACCAGTAACAAATTCTGCCATTGAAAGGGAAACGAGAAATGACCCGACTCTTTCACGGGTCTACTATTTAACAGTGAAGGGATGGCCAGCACATGGCCAACCACTGTTGCCAGCATTCTCGCAAAGAAGAGAACAGCTGTCAGTGTGCCGAGGAACCTTGATGTGTGGATCCAGAGTGGTAATTCCACCCAAACTCCAGGATAAAGTGCTAAAGGAGCTTCACGAGGGGCATCTGGGTGGAGTGAAAATGAAGAACCTAGCCAGGGCGTTTGCATGGTGACCAGGTATCGATGGAGACATCGAAGAAATGACCAAGAGCTGCCTAGGATGCCAGAAGGTCCAAAACGCTCCACCACAAGCCCCTCTACATCCATGGGAGTGGCCCTCATCTCCCTGGCAAAGGGTACACATCGACTTTGCTGGTCCATTTATGGACTCAATGTTCTTAATCGCGGTTGATGCACACTCCAAGTGGCCGGAGGTAATAAAGATGTCCTCCACCACCACGGAAAAAACCATCACAGTATTAAGGACCATATTTGCCAGGAATGGACTGCCGGAACAGATCTGTTCTGATAATGGACCGCAATTTGTGTCCGAAGAATTCAGAAAGTTCTTAAAAAACAATGGGGTTAAGCACTACACGTCCGCCCCATACCATCCCGCCACCAATGGGTTGGCTGAAAGGTTTGTCCAGACCTTCAAGAAGGCCATAAAGGCCATGGGTAATGAAGACATAAAACTTCAGCACAAGGTGGATAACTTCTTATTCGCATACAGGAATGCAACACATATGGTTACCAACCAAACTCCCGCCATGATGTTCTTCAATAGAAACCTAAGATGCCGGCTGGATTTGGTCAAGCCCAACATCAGAAGGGACGTGGAGAACCGGCAGTTTCAAGGCATGAATGAAAGGTCAACTAGAACCTTCCAGATAGGTCAACAAGTTTTGGCCCGGGACTACCATACCGAGAAATGGCAGCCTGGAACTATCTGCACACGACTAGGACCACTGATGTACACCGTGGACATCGGAGAAAGCATAATAAGGCGCCATGCTGACCAAATCATAAAGTCATCCGAAAAGGGACAACCTACATCACAACTCTATACATCTAACGATGAAGTAGAGATACCCATCTCCGATCCGGTGATACTGGAACCCGATGAACCCGACACTGGCATTCAAGCCGAATCAGCCTTGCCAGAAGAACCTACTACACCACCAGAAACTACTACACCCCCGAGGCGTTATCCGGACCGAGTCAGGAAGCCTCCTGAGAGACTAACTTATAATTAATTAATTACAGCAATGTATATTATTTTGCATATAACATGTAATTAATAATTACTTATAATATGATGTAGTGGTTAGCTAAAAGGGGAGGAATTGTGGTGTATGTGCCTTTAAGTGCCCCAGGTGTGCTTAATGCCGGTAATTGCCACTTGGGCTATATAAGCCTGTGTATTGTGTATATCCTTTAGAAACCCCCCCCAGACTTTGCTTAGTAAATACCTATGAACCAACTCCTGTCTTCAGTGTCTTTATCAACACACGGACACTACAACAGCCATATTATAAAAAGGATATACAGGCACTGGAGAGGGTGCAAAAAAGATTTACAAGGACGATTTACAGAACTGCGAGGTTATACCTATCAGGAAAGAATGAACAGGCTGGGTCTCTTTTCTCTTGAAAAGGGGTGAGCTAATAGAGGTCTTTAAAATTATGAATGGTTTTGATAGAGTAGACACAGAGAGAGTGGGCTCGATTTTGCCATTGGGAGCGGGCTGGAGAGTGTAAGGTGATTTTCGTGTCAGGACCCTGACTCCAATGTGAAGTGGGAAAAGAGTGAGATTTTGCCCTAATTGGGCACTTGATTTCCAGCGTGTGGAAACCCCTGGCCCAATGAGTCTTTTCATACAGAAAGTCGCCTCCGATGACATCATCAATGCTGCTGGATTTAAGGCCTGCAAGCGGCCTTGCTTCTTCTGGAGACTTTAAACTTCATGCCCATTGTTGTGATCGCTTCAATCAGCAACTATGTCCAGCAGTAAGCCAAAGTGTGCTCCAGGGTTGAGTGAGGCCTCCCTCCAAGCTCTGGTGGAGGGAGCAAGATCAAATAAGGAGGTGCTCTTCCCTTCCTCAGGGAGGAAAATGCCTCCCCAGCAGACTAAAGCTGTGTGGAAGCAAGTGGCCCAGGAGGTCAACCCAACCTCTATGTGCCGCAGAACCTGGTTGCAGTGCAGGAAGAGGTTTCATGACCTCTGCACAGGAAAAGTGAGTATGACTTTCCCATCACCCTCAATCTGATCCCCATCACCGCTCCTCACCAGCACTCTGCTTTGCCAACCTCTTCCTCCACATTCCACTTGACATCTCTGCACCCTTACCCATTCCCTCTCTCTCTATGGTCACATTCACTTAACTATTCGACCATGCAGCCCTCACACTCCCTATCACTGTCATGCAATGACAACAACTTACATCATACAGGGAGGGCCCTTTGTCTCCTTCTAAGCATCTATGCTATGGATTCTCTACACTCACTCCTTCATTCTCACTCAAACTCCACTTGTGCCCTTATTGCAGGAAAAGAGAGCCCACAATAAGAGGAAAAGAGCGAGGACAGGAGGAGGGCCACCCTCAGTAGCCCAGCTCACCACCTCGGAGGAGGCCGCCCTGGAAATCGCCGGTGTCGAGGAAGATTTGGAAGTTGGGGACGGACAGGCGGGCGCATCACAGCAAGCTGGTGACAGAATAGTTTGGCATCTCTCTCATTGACATTGCATGAGTGACTGATAATGATCCTGATGCTCTAACAGATTGACTTATGATCATCTGCACAATCCAATGTGCATGCAGCCTTTACCTCACATCTCTAACTCTTTCCTTTACTCCCCACAGGACTATCGACAGCCCCCGTCCCCACTGTCCAGATGGAACAGCCTGAACTTCAAGACTCCTCAGAGGAAACTGCAACCTCTGAGGGCGTAGCATCAGCAGAATTCAGCGCACCCAGCACCAGTGCAGACACTCACACCTCGGTGGGATCTTCGCGAGATAGAGTAGTGTTGTCACCTGGTGCATCACAGCTCACAAGTGAGCATCAGCCGATGGTGGAGACTGGGACAGCAGTGGAGATTCCTCGTCGGAGGGCGCAGGACTCTGCCAGCTCGGCTCAGCTGCATGTGGACCCTGTGCCTCCGGGTCCATCCAGAAGGAGAGCGGTGCTGGAACTCCAGGAACAGGTGCAGGAGTCTCTGGCAGGTTTTGTCTCTAGGGTCGCTGTGAGTGTGGAGCGAATGGAGGAGTCCATCGCGAACATGAGCAGAGCCTTTGTGGAGGCATTGGCGCATGAACGCATCACCACGGAAAGGATGGCAGCCTCTGTGGAATGGATGGCTATGGTAGAGGGGAGGATGGCTACGGCCACGGAGGAGCTAAGTCGCCAGAATGTTGAAAACATGGTCATTGTTCAGAATAGACTGGCATCTCTTGAGGAGCGATGGTCAGCTATTGAGCATAAAAACCAGACCTCCATGGAAGTCCTCTGGAGTAGGACTTCCAGTGCAGAAACTGGTCCTTATGCCCCCCTGAAGTGCAGCAAGGTGCTGTCAAGCCACTTGCTAGCTCTGAAATGGGGCTGACCCATGAGAGGGATGTTGCTGACAGATAACAAGGAAGTGGGGGCTCCTCTCCAAGCACTCACACGACCATGCCACTGCAAAGCCCTCGGTCAGAGCCTCACCAGAGTCCTCACCCAACTGGGATGGGCGTCTCATCCCCTGCACAGCCGCCAGCAGCAGAAGACTGTTGCCGAGCCCTCATAGGCTCGCAACCCCAGAGGACGGCCGCCAAAGGTGTCGAGACAGGAGCAGCAGGAAAGTGAGCAAGGGGCCTTCACATCTGCTGAATCCACAGGGGAAGCACCACGTAGGAGCACACATAAGAGGAAGATAATGCACAAGTAGTCACAAGGGTAGTCACTTGGGTGTTATGTTGTGTTTATTTTTGAAATGCCATCAGTTGCTTGTTGTGATAAAAATTTCTGATGGCAAACTGTTGAAGTTGTGGCCTGTGTCATTTCGCAAATGGGACTTCCACATTGAGGGCTTAGAGCGACTTGCAATTGTCAGGATGGTGGTCAGAGTGATTAGACTCTGCAGGTTCTTGTCCATTGCCGATGCTCTGGTAAGAAGGTGTGAGGCAAAAGTGTTTGATTGTGCAGGCTAAGCAAATCTGGCCAACATGAGTGCGTCCCTTGCATCCCGGGCAGCAATGTGGTCACGCGCTGGCGCCTTCTGGTCTGTGCAGCTTCAGGTGGGTGAGCAGCTGTTTGGCGCTCCTGTTGTTCATGGTTCTGCTGCTGCCATGGCTGGTCTTCGTCCGAATCTGATGTCCAGGAGGAAAGGAAATAAATGGTTCCCATGCTTCTGGTATATGCCTCAGTTGAGAAAGTGCTGTCAAGGTGGGGAGAGGGGTTTCCCAGCAGGTCACACTGGAGATGGGTGTTAGGCTCAAAACTTCCGAAACAATGAGTATGCCTGCTAAAAGTTCCCCCAGACCTGAGACAACAGAGTTCTGTCACCTGCAAATGATCTTTGGTGAAAACTCCTTTTTAATGGTGGAGCTGCAGCTGTTAATAAGCAATCCACTTGTGAGGCCACCAGGATTAACTGGCGTGTTCCAGAGGAGATGTGCAGGATGGGGGAAAAGTGTTAAAATCAGAAAGGCCTCTCAAAATGGGATTATAGAGGCAATTAACTGGTTCTTAAGGGCCTATCCCGCCTCTTGGAGGCGGGATGGAAACGGGGTCTGAAACCCCGATTCTGGAAAAATTGCTTGGAAGCAGGCTGGAGATGGGATCGGAGTTGCCCACCGGTTTTTGCGATTTTATCGCCTCACACGCCTCCAATCCCGCCTCCAATCCCGCCTCCTCGGGCCTGGCAAAATCGAGCCCAGTGTTTCCAGTTGTGGTGAAGAGTAAACTAGAGGCCATCAATATGAAAAAGTCACCAAGAAATCAAATAGGGAATTCAGAAGAAACTTCTTTACCCAGAGTGTGGTGAGAATGCAGAACTCACTAGCACAGGGAGTAGTTGAGGCAAATAGTATAGATGCATTTAAAGGGAGGCCAGATAAGCATATGAGGGAGAAGGTTACACTGATAGGTTTAGCTGAGGAAAGACTGGAGGAGGCTCGAGTGGTGCATAAACGCCAGCATGGATTGGTTGGGCTGACTGGCTTGTTTCTATGCTGTATATTCCATGTAATTCTATTTGTATGTAATACCTTTCAAAAGAGAATTAGATAACTACTTGAAGGGGAAAAATTTGCAGGGCTATGGAGAAAAAGCAGGGGATTTGGATAGCTCTTTCACAGAGCTGGCACAGGGACGATGGGCCGAATGCCCTCCTTCTGTCCTGTATCATTCTATGATTCTAAACAAAAATTGTTAAAAGTAGAACTTCAGTGTGAATATTTTGATAGATATAACATGATGTGGGAAAATTTCCACTGATTGCTTTCGTAGCAAACTTATAAAAATGCATATAAAGACCAATTTTACAATTTTCAATACTGTGAGCAACAGTGGGAATCTTCCTCCCAATATATTTAACAACTGATGGTGTTCAGTTGTTTATTATTTACTTCTGATTCTAATTTTACTAAATCATTTTCTTCTGCTGTTTGGGATCCCTAGACTCATACTATACCGCTGTTTGAAGTACGTCTTGAGCTCACTGAGTCTGATACTGAGTTTCGTCCAACTATAGGAATAGGCAGTGAATTCTATATCCTCATAGAGAATTTGATGAATGACGTGTTTAAACTGGTAGGCCTTGTACCACGTTTAGCAAAACATGGTTCTCGAAAGAAATATCAGGTGAGACCAAAAAATAGGGTAATCCTATATAATTTATCATTAATCTTAGATTACTGAAAAATTACATGTTTTGCTTATTGCTGTTACTGTGATGTTAAAAAGGTTGCATTTCTGAAAATGTGTTTTTTAAGCGTTATAATAATTTTTAAAAATATAATTTCTTCACACAACTGTGCAGTGTGCAAAAACTGGCTTTTTTGTTTTTATAAGCCGCATATAGCAAGCTAGTTAAAAATAGCGAAAATACACAAATACAGGAATCTTTTACATTCTAGTGAACACTTTCTTCTAGTTTTATTTTTGCTGAAATTAACTTGGACAAACTATTGGCATGGAATTTGCTGCAATGGCAATATTAGTGATGAAAACCATAAATTAGTTAATTGTGCTCCCCGTGCTCCAGTGGCAAATGTATTCTGTTCCCATTCATTATTCTGTTATACTTTATTGAAGCCACAATTAGCTTCCTGAGGGAGTAACTATGCTCCATAATGTGAAGCAGATTATTATTGTCTGTTTACTTGCCTGTACATACAGTATTGCAATGGTCAGGAATATACACTGTGGTCTGATTCAAATCCATGGTTACTTGAATTATCATCGTGACATCAATATGGGAATAATTATACTTTAACGCATCTGTGGGAAATACTCTAACCGTGTGATTTCTTTGTTATGGTGGCAACACTGAAGCGCTTAACTCAACTAAAGTAACAGGAAATGTTCTCTTACCCTAATATTTATTACAATGGAAATCATTATAATTCCAAATGATGTATCTCAATGAGAGTGCTTTGATCAATGACTTATTGGCTGCTAAGCTGAACTCTTATGCACCCACAGACAGAAGTTGTAACTGTGACACCCCTACTGCAACCACCTTGAATAAACACATAAATCATGCCACTGCTAGGTCTCCAGCACCATTATTTTTCAATTTAAGTGGCAGCAGAATGAAAACTGGAATAAATGCAGCAAATTTGCAATTGCCACTAATTTTAATGGGTTGGAGCTATAATAATGACCTTCTAGCTGTTTTTGGCAAGGGGTTATAGCGGAAATACAATAGAATAATGGTGTATACTGTAGATGTGCCATTACTATGGTGCAAGTTTTCAGCAAGTTCAGTGCAATTATTTGTTTCAACACAATCCAATGGGTTGAATATAAGGATTTAAGAACAAGTACTACTCCAGTTTAAAATTTTTCCCATCCCTTTTGTTACCCATGCTGAGAAACTATGGTCAGCCAACTATCTCCCAGGCCTCTGCACAGTCCTCTAATAGGTCTGAAAGAGTGATGTGAACTACACAAAGACCCAAATAAGTATTGGATAACAGAGCCTTCAACTTCTAAATGAAACTCCAAACATGGTTATGTATATGAAAAAGACTGCATTTAATAACAACTGGTAATGAAGAAGCAGTAATAGCACTTGCCTACTTAGAGAACCTTTTGGACTTTGCTTTATATACTCAACTTCCCCCTCCCTTTCCCCATAAGTAAGAGAAGCAACTACACCACCATGCCACAGTTCAATCTCTTAGGTACATTACATATGCCCCTGCTCAGTCTCTGGAATCCTGTCAGTACATAACACACATGGTATCTGAGTAATGATCCTGTCAAACAAATGAAATGATGGACTGCTGTGACACCTTGGAAACCCCTTTGAACAGTGGTACCCAGAGTCACTATTGGCAGCAGTCTGAGCTTGCAAGGCAGCAGTCTGGGATTCCACTGCAGCATTCAGACCTTTGATGGAAGCTGCTTGTGCTGTAATGGAAGCTGTGACATCGGCCATCAGACGCTGAATCATGGTGGATTCCACAGGTGCGTTGATGGAACTGACCACCCGTTCCATTTTGGAAAGGATTGGCTCCAAGCTCTGCGCCAATTTGGAGCTGGACTCCTTCGTGCTCCTTGACATTTTGTGCAGGATTTCTGGCCAGTTTTCCAGTGCACCAAGCATTTAGTTGTGTACACCCATCAGGCTTCTTCTGTAGCCTTGCCCACCGAAGTCCTCATCTGACTTCTCTGCAGCATAGCTAGTGTGCAAGCTGGCACCTGTGCTATCCTTTCCGCCTGCCCTGCCTCCTTGTGCCCGGTGTCTCACCAAGTGCGCAGGAAGCAGGGTGGGTGGAAAGGATCCCTCCTGTATCCTAGCCTCTAAAATACATGCAGTGTCAGTCTCTTAGTTGGTGGCTGCAAGTGTAAGATCGAGTGACGATATCTCTTCATCTTCACTGTCTTCTTCGTCTTCCTCCTCTGAATAGGAATGTTCCAGTTCTTGGGTATCTGAAATGAAAATGACAAGGGTTGGATTGTAGTGAGGGGAGAGGAGAAAGTAAGAATTGCGTGCTTACACCATCTGCAGCTTCTGAGTCAGAAGAGATTGTGGGATGAGGAAGAAGTGGGAAGAGAGAAGGAGGATTAGGTATGCAGACACCCTCATCATTAATCCCTCCAGCACCACCAGTGGCTACGGCCCTTCCCATGATGGACAGCACTGTCTCCTATCTGTGCAGCGAAGATTCACCAGACTGATACCTGGGATGGTAGGAATGACGTATGAAGAGAGATTGAGTCGATTAGGCTTATATTCGCTCGAGTTTAGAAGAATGAGAGGGGATCTCATTGAAACTTATAAAATTCTAACAGGACTAGACAGACTAGATGCAGGAAGGATGTTCCCGATGGCGGGGGAGTCCAGAACCAGGGGTCACAGTCTAAGGATAAGGGTTAAGCCATTTAGGACAGAGATGAGGAATTTCTTCACCCAGAGAGTGGTGAACCTGTGGAATTCTCTACCACAGAAGGCAGTTGAGGCCAACTTATTAAATATATTCAAGAAGGAGTTAGATATATTTCTTAAGGCTAAAGGGATCAAGGGATATGGGGAGAAAGCAAGGACAGGGTACTGAATTTGGATGATCAGCCATGATCTCATTAAATGGCGGAACAGGCTCGAGGGGCTGAATGGCCTACTCCTGCTCCTATCTTCTATGTTTCTATGTTAAAATGTGCAGGCACACTTGTCCTCCAGTTCTTTCTGCTGCCTTCTGTTATGCGTCACCTTCTCCTGCAAGAAAGAGGGAAGTGTGTCAGTGAATGTCCTGCAATATGTTTGGGTGAATAGCTGCCAGTGTGTGCGAGCTGTGTGTTGTGGGTGTGGGGCTTGCCACAGTGCTAAGTGGGTGAGGTAAACAGTATGAATTGAAGAGTTGAGTACTGATTGATAGACATTGCTGGTAGGTGGGTGATTGGGGGGTGGTGCATTGAGCAGTGGAAGAGGCTAGTGCTGCAGTTGGTAGGATATGGCATTTGAAGATTAAACTCACTTACCTTAATAACTCGTGTCAAGATTGTTAAACTTCTTACTGCACTGCATCCATGTTCTTGGAGTTACATTCCTGGCATTGACCTCTGCTGCTACTTCTTCCCACTACCTCCTGAGCATTTGTCTCAAGGGCCTCCTGCCCCCCTGTGGATACAAGATGTCTCTCCTTCTCTCCATGTCTTGCACCAAGACCTCCAGTACATTATCAGAAAACCTTTGTGCATACTCTCTCGCATGTTCAGCCATTCTTCAGTCTTTCACAGCACAGATTCAGCTTACAAACGACTCCCACCACTTCTTCCAGCCACAGTGCACATTTAAGAGGTGTAAACTACCTTTAAGAAGTGCTAGCCATTCACGCTATTGGGCCCCCTGCTGATGCATGCAGCTAATGAACAGCCAGGTAGTTCTGGCTATACACAGCAATCATGTAAAACAGCAGGCAGCACCAATTTAACATGCTGCCTTCAGTGCAATGAACAGGCGCAGGTTAATCGCGTACCGTGATCCTCATGCTGGTTTTCGAGTGTTATCCAATTTAACCCCCACAGAATATTATAATTACAACCAATTCCTTGGTGATTGCTTGGCAGTTACCCTGGAACCTTCAACCTTTTTGAATGGAATGCTTTCCTTCATCGATTAGTTCTTTCCCTTGAGTAACCTGAGAGGTTAACCAAGGTCACAACTCGTGTGATAAATGAGCTACAAACATAAACAGTACATGCTCCTCTTTTTTGGGGACAGAGGGATATCAGACTGCAAGATGTGATCACTCTCCACCATCCAAAGCCAACAAAAGTTTTCTTCGACTACACTCATTGTGTGACGTCACACCACAAGCTGAGTATAGACACTATGGAGGATAATTTGGTTGGTTAGCACCTCCCGTTAGCCCCTCGGAGGGGGGTGGGGGTGCTAATGACATACCACCCGAGCGCAGCAATTTTAGCGCCACCCGCGAATTTGACCTGCCGGTTTGCGGTGGTGTTAAACACTGCCACCATGATCTCCTTTGCCCAGAGATCGTGACATCATCGAAGCGCGCATCGCCCGGTAGCGCTCGGACCGGAAATTGATTCTCGCCCCCTGTCTCAGCACCTGCCGCTAGGAACAACAGGTAGAGGGGGATGGTTTGCAGTCGGTTGGAGCTAAGGGGGGAGCGCTATTTAAAGGCGTGCGCTTCCTGCTTTTTCCTGTCGGGAAAAGCTTCTGCATACGCGAGATGAGAGAGTGAAAGAGGCGTCTGGAGATATTTAACGCTATCCTACAAGGAGTTTTGTTCCTCAGCAAGACTTTTCAGGTTCCCATTTCTGTCAGCTTTATTACTACCATATTTAGAAAATTTAATGGGGGCTGTACGAGCATGGGGCCTCGTCCTCCAGCTTCACTGTCAGAGGCAGCGGAGGCGGAGAGAGAGTGGAAAACATGGCCAGAGGGAGGAGGGCCAACAGGGCTCTGCACAGGAGACCTTGCCCTCCCAGGGTATTCCGGGAGCAATTCTCATATCCATCTGTCCGAGGAGCAGTGTTTTAGAAGGCTTCTCTTCAGCAAGGACGTGGTCACAGAGCTCTGCCACCTCCTGCAGCCAGAGCTCCAGCCTCAGCTCAGGACCAGGATGTCTCTGTCAGTGGCAGTGACGGTGGCTCTGAATTTCTACGCTAGCGGCTCCTTCCAGGCTTCAATAAGGGATATTGCGAACATCTCTCAGTTCGCTGTCCATTGTTGCATCCAGGAGGTCACAAATGCTCTCATTCCCCATGACCCAAGACAAACAGCGTGACCGCGCATGTGGCTTCGCTAGGATAGCGGGCTTCCCCATGGTTCAGGGCGCCATTGACTGCACGCACATGGCATTGCGGGCACCTCACGAAAATGCAGAGGTTTTCCGCACCCGCAGAGGTTTTCCGCACCCACAAAGGCTACCACTCTCTCAACATCCAGTTGGTTTGCGACCACAGACAACACATCCTCGCCGTAAGTGCCTGCTATCCTGGCAGCAGCCACGATGCATTCATCCAACGCCAGACTGGTGTCCCAGACCTGTTTCAACCACCACATCAACCTCTTGGCTGGCTTCTCGGGGACAAGGGTTATCCACTCTACACCTGGTTGATGACACCGCTCTGTAACCCCAACACTCCTGCTGAGCTCGCATACAATGAGAGCCATTTCGCCACTAGGAACCTCATTGAGCAGACGATCGGCATGCTGAAGCAATAGGTTCTGGTGTCTTGACCACTCTGGAGGAGCCCTGCAGTACTCCCCCGATTGAGTATCGGTTTTCATTGTTGTGTGCTGCATGCTTCACAACCTCGCAATTCTGAGGACCCAGCCATTGCCACCAGGGATTGGTGCACTACCTCAGGACCGACACACTGCCACTCCCCCGGGGCAGAACCTCAGCATCCAGAGCAATCTGCTTGAGCACAGATTGCTGGCCAGCTGCGGCACCGTGAGATCCCCGGTTGACAGTGGTCAACCGAGCTATGATGGCAGCAGCCAGCACCTGAGTGGCATCAATCTGAGACTGCATGAGAGCAGTCTGAGCTTGGATGGCACCAACTAATGACTCGATTCCAGCACTAAGCCATTGCATTGCTTCGGCCTGTGCTGCAAGAGATGTTGCCACCTCACCCATTACACGTGGCATGGGGTCTGGGTCCCCATGGTCCCTCTGCAATGAGGTAAGGATGAATTCAAGGGTTTGCGCACAGATGACAGCTGTGCTAGCGGCGGACTCCTCCACGCTCCTAGCTCGTGCATCCATGCTCTCGGGCACCCTTGCCATTGCACCCATGAGCTCAATATGCATGCTCATCACCTAAGTATTCATTGACGCGATGTCGAGGTCCTCATCCGAGTCCTGTGCAGCAGAACTCGTGCACGCATTCATTCTCCGGGGAGATGGCCCCTGAGCTTCCCTTCCCCCATGGCGTTGCTGCAGCCTGCTGGGTCCCGGAGCTTCACCCACATTAGATCCTAATCCCCTGCTCCCCTCCAGTGAACGTGTGGCCCCAGTATTGGATTTCTCACCCTCGGGAAACGCAGGCAGTGAGGCGCCGGTTTCGTGTCCCTCCTCTTTTCTCACGTCGCTGCCACTGGGAGGCTGAGGGACAGGCTGGTCAGATGGTGGCTCACTATCTGAAAGCAGGAAGGTGCAAGAATGGCTTTAACATGAGGGCAGGGGAGCAGGAAGGGAGCAAGGAATGGAGACAGTATAGTTAGATGGAATGTGGGAAAGGCTGATGTTGTGAGGGGGATGTGGTATGAGAGAGGAGAGAGAGATGATGAACATACTGTTGCTGTCCTCAAGGGGGTCGACCTCTCCAACTGCCACAGCACCCACGACATGAAGCGCGATGAGTCTTTGAACTCACTCCTCCAGCTGTGTGAGGGGGTGCAGCTCCGCCTGACCTCCTCTTGTGCATTGTTGCTCCCTCCGGTTATCTGAAAGCTTGGCCTGCAAGAAAAAGGACTGCGTGTGAGTGAGTGTCCAGCCATGTGTTTGGCAGATATGCCTACCATAGTTGAATAGCCGTTAATGTCTGCAAGGTGTGAGATGTGGATGTGACTTTTAGTAGATGGGCATAGTTGTTGGGTGAGTGTTTGGGATTTGGCACTTTACACCATATGCGCACAGAGTGAGGTTAAGATGGTGGGATGTAGAGGTATTTCATGCATTTACTCACCCTGACCACCCGAGTGAGGTCGTTGAACTTCTTGCGGCACTGTGTGTAAGCCCTTTGGACCAGGCTCCTGGATGAAACTTACTGGGCAACCTCCCTCCACACCCTTGTAAACTCCTGGGGCAATGGCCTCCTGCCAGTGTCTGGAAACAGCACTGCCCATGGGCATTCCACAGCGACAACCAGAGCCACCAATGCCTGGTTGCTAAAACGACTCTCTCTCTCTCTCTCTCTCTGGGCCTCTGAGTAGCCCCGATAATCTTTGGTGAAGATTTGCACCTCCTTGCAGGCCCAGGTCAAACGCAGCAATGATCAGGGTGTGGCTGTGCAGTATGAGGAACCCTTCCCTTTAAGAACTGAAAGGCGCCAGTATATCTGAGTACAAGGTAATTGACATTGCCTGAGCTTGAGTAGTGCTCTGAGGTAGTGCCCCGTTCCCCGACGTTAGCGCCCTAAGAGAAGTGTGTAGCGCTTGATTTAGCGCTCCAATCGGCTCCAGGGATGCTGGAGATGAATTTCCTGGTCGCCGGCAATAATTTGCGTCGGGTGCTAAATTTTGCGCCTGGCCAATATTAGCACCCCAAGATGGGCGATCCTGAATTTTCCCCCCTATATTGATCCAATTTGCTTCTTCACATTCATGTACTGAAAATTTAAGCCCCAATATTAACTCTTGAGCACGTTTGGAGCTGGGGAGTCCGATATTGCGTGGAAAACCCGGACGTCTGTCTGTGGCATTTTAACACAGCCACCTCATCATAATTTTACTTCCGTGTTTGGCGTCAAATGCGTGGCAGTGACCGTGGTGCGGACTCACGTGACGTGATCTCAACTCGAGTATTTAAAGGGCCAATCCAAAGATGGAATTTGGAAGAGTTGGAAAGTTTGCACATCGTACGAGGTGGACTCAGGACGCTCGAAGTCTGCGCCCTGCTTTAATGATGCCTCCCTTGATATACTGCTGGGAGGAGTGAGGAACTGGAGAGAGATACTCTTCCCCAGCAACGGGAGAAAGAAACCTTCTGTTGCCACAATGAAAGTGTGTTTGGATGTGGCCGAGGAGGTCAGCAGTAGACACATTGTGCCACGCTCCTGGCTTCAGTGCAAGAAGCGCTTTGATGACTTTTCCTGGTCAGGAAAGGTGAATACAATTGCAAATAGCCCAACACTGCGCCAGCGAATTTCCAGCGGATGCGTATAATCTGTCAAGCAGAAACTTGACAGATCGCAAGTTCTGGCTTTTTGTGCATGCCCAGGGCCTTCATGCATGCAGCAGCAGTCGGTGGACCTCGCAGACGATGTATCCTCAGAGGAGCCGATTCCATCTGAGGGTGCACCGTTACAAGACTAATGCTTACCATGCACCAGCGCAAACACTTGCACTTTGGTGGGTCCAGTTAGACACATAATTGGGTTTTTACCTGGTGACTCAAACCTGATGACTCATAGTTCATAGGTGAACAAAAGCAGACAGTGGTGGCAGGGACAGTTGCAGAGACTCTGCGTCGGAGGGCACTGCCCTCTACAAGCTCTGCTCACCTGGACACAGATGCTGTTCCCAGGGGGCCATTGTTGAAAAGGATAATCATTGAAGGGCAGCAGAAAATCTGCTGCATACTGACAGGCCTTCCACGCACACTGTCCATGATTGCAGAGAGAATGGAAGAGTCCACCTCAAGGATGAGTAGGTTGATGTTGCAGGGCATTGTGAGGATATCTTCTTCCATGGATAGAGTGGCCAACTCCATGGAACATTAATCATGGAGTCCATGTAGGCCTTGACCACGACCGTGCAGACTCTGGATGCCAACATATCTGCCGCCTTAAATAGGATGATAGCCACCTTAGCCTTGGCCATACAGCGTGTCACTGATCTGTACCAAGCTGCTCTCCAGTGCTCTTGGCACATGAGAAGGCGAAAGGGCACATGGAAGTGGGGACTCCACTCAAAGCGCTCCCAGTACTTGCCCGTTCCCCCCCACTCCCTCGTCAGTACCCGACATGCAGTCTCCTCTCCCAATGGCAGAGTCTGCCCCTGTGCAGGTGGAGCAGTCTTTGGTGGGGTCCTCACAGGCTCCAACACCCAGAGGTCATTGGCCAAGAGCATCTTCGCAGTAAGAGCAAGCATCTGAGCAGGCTTCCTCTGCTAAAGCCACAGGGATTGCACCACGTAGGAGTGGTGGGAAAAGGAAGAGTAAAGCTATGTTGTTGCACAAAGGTGTATGAGAAAATGTTATGCTAAGTTTCCGTTTTTTAGTAGAATCAAATAAAATTTATTACTTTGCACCACTTTCCCGTGTTGCTAATTCTTGGTTGCTGGGTGGCAACTTGCCTTTTCAGTTGCTTGTTGATGAATGAGAAGACATGAATTGACAGGGACCAATGCGGGGATGTGCAATTGATATTTGGTTGGTTTCAAGATTGTTTTGTGTCAGTGGGATTGGGGGGTAGGGTGGGGATGAGAGTAGCTGTTGGATGTGGCTGTTAATCGGTCCAGTGGTGGTAACTAACTGAACCTTACAGCTGTAAGTGAATCCCTGGCATCGTGGGCAACAAAGTGAGCAGCTGGTGCTGCATTGGCGCCACCCTCTTCCTCCTCCTCCTCCTCTTCCTCCTCAGATTTGTCTGCAGAAGATGTGTGCTCAGCACCTTGTTCCTCCTGCAGCTCCAATCCTCGCTGCTACGCAATGATGTGCAGCGCACAGCACACTATGATCATTCTGAAGACCCTGACCGGTGATTACTGAAGGGCACCTCCAGATCTGTCCAGGCACCTGAAGCCCAACTTGAGCATGTCCAATGATACATCTGGTTATCATATTGGCTTTTATTGTACTACTCTTGGGCTTCATTGGTTGAGTTTCTCACGCGTGTCATCAGCCAAATTTGAAGGGGGTATCCTTTGTCTGCTTGCAGCTCCAAAGAAGTCAGGGAGCTTTTACTGCTGCAGGATGGAAACATAGAACCATAGAAGATAGGAGCAGGAGTAGGCCATTCGGCCCCTCGAGCCTGCTCCGCCATTCAATGAGATCATGGCTGATCATCCAAATTCAGTACCCTGTCCCTGCCTTCTCCCCATATCCCTTGATCCCTTTAGCCTTAAGAAATATATCCAACTCTTTCTTGAATATATTTAATGAACTGGCCTCCACTGCCCTCTGTGGCAGAGAATTCCACAGGTTCACCACTCTCTGGGTGTAGAAATTCCTCCTCATCTCAGTCCTAAATGGCTTACCCCTTATCCTGAGATTATGACCCCTCGTTCTGGACTCCCCGACCATCGGGAACATCCTTCCTGCATCTAGTCTGTCCAGGCTTGACAGAATTTTATAGGTTTCGATGAGATCCCCTCTCAATCTTCTAAACTCCAGTGAGTACAAGCCCAATCGACCCAATCTCTCCTCGTACGTCATTCCTGCCATCCCAGTTATCGGCCTGGTGAATCTTTGCTGCACTTCTTCCATGGCAAGAACATCTTTCCTCAGATAAGGCGACCAAAACTGCACACAATACTCAAGATGTGGTCTCACCAAGGCCCTGTACAACTGCAGCAAGACATCCTTGTTCCTGTACTCGAACCCTCTTGCTACGAAGGCCAACATACCATTTGCCTTCTTAACCGCCTGCTGCACCTGCATGCTTACCTTCAGCGACTGGTGCACAAGAACACCCAGGTCTCTTTGCACTTCCCCTTCTCCCAATCTATTGCCATTCAAATAATAATCTGCCTTCCTGTTTTTGCCACCAAAGTGGATAACCTCACATTTATCCACATTATAGTGCATTTGCCATGTTTCTGCCCAATCACCCAACCTGTCCAAATCGTACTGGAGTTTCACGACATCCTCCTCACAGCATACCCTCCCACCCAGCTTTGTGTCGTCTGCAAATTTGGAGATATTACATCCAATTCCCTCGTCCAGATCATTAACATATATTGTGAACAGCTGGGGTCCTAGGACCGATCCTTGCGGTACCCCACTAGTCACTGCCTGCCACTCGGAAAACGACCCGTTTATTCCAACTCTTTGCTTTCTATCTGCCAACCAGTTCTCTATCCAAGTCAATACCTTGCCCCCAATCCCATGTGCCTTAATTTTACAAGCTAATCTCTTATGCGGGACCTTATCGAAAGCCTTCTGAAAGTCCAAATACACCACATCCACTGGTTCTCCCTTATCAATTTTACCAGTTACATCCTCAAAAAATTCCAGTAGATTAGTCAAGCACGATTTACCTTTTGTAAATCCATGTTGACTTTGTCCGATCCTGTCACTGCTTTCCAAGTGCCCTGCTATTACATCTTTTATAATGGACTCTAGCATTTTCCCCACTACCGATGTCAGGCTTACTGGTGTATAATTCCCCGCTTTTTCTCTACCACCTTTTTTGAATAGTGGGGTAACATTAGCTACCCTCCAATCCATGGGTACTGTTCCAGAGTCTATCGAGTTCTGGAAGATGACCAGCAATGCATCTGCTATCTCCAGGGCCACTTCCTTAAGCACCCTAGGATGTAGATTATCAGGCCCTGGGGATTTATCGGCCTTCAATCCCGTCAACTTCCCCAACACCATTTCCCTACAAATACTGATTTCTTTCAGTTCCTCCCCCTCATTAGTCCCTATGTTCCCCGACATATCTGGGAGGTCATTTGTGTCCTCCTTTGTGAAGACAGAACCAAAATAGGTATTTAATTGGTCTGCCATTTCTTTGTTCCCCATTATAAATTCCCCTGATTCTGACTGCAAGGGACCTCTGCTTGACTTCACCAATCTTTTTCTCTTCACATATCTATAAAAACTTTTACAGTCAGTTTTTATGTTCCCTGCAAGCTTACTTCCATAATCTATTTCCCCCCTCTTAATTAATCCCTTTGTCCTCCTTTGCTGAATCCTAAACTGCTCCCAATCCTCAGGTTTGCTGCATTTTCTGGCCAATTTATATGCCCTCTCTTTGGATCTTATGTTATCCCTAATTTCCCTTGTTAGCCACGGTTGAGTCACCTTTTTTGATTTATTTTTATGCCAAACTGGGATAAACAAATTCTGTAGTTCATCCATGTGACCTTTGAATGTTTGCCATTGCCTATCCACCGTCAACCCTTTGAGTGATATTACCCAATCAATCCTACCCAACTCGCATCTCATACCATCATAGTTCCCTTTATTTAAATTCAGGACCTTAGTCTCTGAGTCAACTTCTTCACTCTCCATCTTAATGAAGAATTCGATCATATTATGATCGCTCCGACCCAAGGGGCCTCGCACAACAAGATAGCTAATTAATCCTTTCTCATTGCATAATACCCAGTCTAAGATGGCCTGATCCCAAGTTGGTTCCTCGACATATTGGTCCAGGAAACCATCCCATATACACTCCAGGAATTCCTCCTCCACAGCATTGTTACTAATTTGGTTAGCCCAATCTATATGTAGATTAAAGTCACCCATGATGACTGCTGTGCCCTTATTGCACGCTTCTCTAATTTCCCTTTTAATGCCATCCCCAACCTCTGAATTACTGTTTGGGGGTCTATACACCACTCCCACTAATGTTTTCTGCCCTTTGGTATTTCTCAGTTCTACCCATACAGATTCCACATCATCAGAGCTAATATCTTTCCTTACAATTGTGTTAATCCCCTCTTTAACCAGCAATGCTACCCCACCCCCTTTTCCTTTTTGCCTATCTTTCCTGAATATTGAATACCCCTGGATGTTGAGTTCCCAGCCTTGGTCCCCCTGGAGCCATGTTTCCGTAATTCCAGTCATATATTCATTTACCTCTATTTGCGCTGCTAATTCATCCACCTTATTACGAATGCTCCTTGCATTAAGACACAAAGCCTTCAGGCTTGTTTTTTTTAATGCTCTTAGACCTTTTAGAATTATTATTTACTGTGGCCATGTTTTTTTTAAACCCTTGATTTCTTCGATTGCCACCTTTGTTTTTCTCCTTCCTGTCTTTTGCTTCTATCCTTGTTTCCCTTTCCTTTGTCTCCCTGCTCAGTTTCCCACCCCCCTGCCATTTTAGTTTAAACCCTCCCCCACAGCACTAGCAAACACTTCCCCAAGGACATCGGTCCCGGTCCTGCCCAGGTGCAGACCGTCCGGTTTGTACTGGTCCCACCTCCCCCAGAACCGGTTCCAATGTCCCAGGAATTTGAATCCCTCCCCCTTGCACCATTCCTCTAGCCACGTATTCATTTGAAGTATCCTTCTATTTCTACTCTGACTAGCACGTGGCACTGGTAGCAATCCTGAGATTACTACCTTTGAGGTCCTATTTTTTAATTTACCTCCTAACTCCCTATATTCAGCTTTTAGGACCTCATCCCGTTCTTTACCTATGTCGTTGGTGCCTATATGCACCACGACAACTGGCTGTTCGCCCTCCCTTTCCAAAATTTTCTGCAGCTTCTCCGAGACATCCTTGACCCTTGCACCAGGGAGGCAACACACCATCCTGGAGTCTCGTTTGCTGCCGCAGAAACGCCTATCTATTCCCCTTACAATAGAGTCCCCTATCACTATAGCTCTCCCAGTCTTTTTCCTCCCATTCTGTGCAGCAGAACCACCCCTGGTGCCAGGAAGTTGGCTGCTGCTGCCTTCCCCTTGTAAGCCATCCCCCCCATCAGTATCCAAAGCGGTATATCTGTTTGAGAGGGGGATGGCCACAGGGGACCCCTGCACTACCTGCCTGCGCCTACTACTCTGCCTGTTGGTCACCCGTTCCTGCTCTGCCGGTGCCAACTTTACCTGCGGTGTGACCAACTGATCAAACGTGCTATTCACGACATCCTCAGCATCGCGAATGGTCCAGTATGTATCCAATCGCTGCTCCAGCACTGTAATGCGGTCTGCCAGTAGCTGCAGCCGGACACACTTCCTGCACACATGGTTGTCAGAGACACAGGAAGTGTCCCTGAGTTGCCACATAGCGCGGGAGGAGCATACCACGGCACCGGGCTGTCCTGCCACGACTTACCCTTTAATTAATTGCAATTAATTAAACAAATGAATCCCACCAATTTCACTACAGTTAAATGATATATTTAAGGGCCCTGGTTTACAAACTGTCCCCGCTACACCACAGAGACGTTAAAAACTATAAACCACAGAGTTAAAGTTTTAAAAAGAGAGAAATACTCACCAACCAATCACTTACCTGTTTTGTGGTGACGCCACACCTCGATTACTTTTTAGTTCTCTCCCTCCCTAAGATTGGAGATTGGTGGGGCCTACCTGAGCCTCTGGGGCCTTTTATAGTCGCTCCGCCGCTCCGAGATTTCTCCCGCCGCCGACGCTGAGAAAGCATCATGACAGCTCCCCAGGAATCTGACGCACACCTGCATAAACCTATTCTTGTGGTTGCACATCAGCTGAACATTGATGGAATGAAATGCATTGCAGTTTACGAATATTCCTGGTTAATCTGGGGGTGCACGGATTGCCATGTGTGTGCAGTCGATAACGCCCTGCATCTGTAGGAAGTCAGCCAGAGATGCAACCTGAGCACTCACAGGTGAAGTTGACATAATTTCTGGCTCTGGCAAACAACCCAGGGACCTGCCTTTTGCATTTCTGTGCAGCCAACTGAGAGATCCTGGATATGCCTCCGGTAGCACCCTGGAAGGATCTGGAGACAAAATGTTGAGGGCGTTGGTCACTTTCACAGCCACTGGTAATACATGGCCACCAGGTCCAGTAGGGAGCAGGTCTTCTAGGAGGCTGCAGATTCTGCCACCACCTGACGTGGCAACCTCAGCCTCCGAGCTCGACCCCTCTGCCGCTACCCTCTCTGCTGCTCCCCTCTCTGCTCATCACCTGCGGGTGCTTCCAGAGCAGGCTGTTGCAGCTGCTGATGGTCATCTTGCTCCTCGCCCGAGGTCCAATCTAAAGCAGTCAAGGCATCACCCATTCTGATCTGAGTCTCAATATCTCCAAAGGGCAAAAATTAGCCTCTTGCCAGAAGTACTCTCAACAAACCCTTTTCCAGTGGTAGGTAAGAAAGCAGCTGTGAGCACTGTATTTATTGCTGTATTTGCCTGACTTTTTAATGAGCCCCATGAATTGCTGTTTTGTTCTCGTCTTGTTTCAATAGCATGTTTCAGGAAGCCCGTTAAATTATAATGTAGGTTAAAATACCACTGGAATTGATCAATTATATTTAAATTGCTAACTCTCCTTTCCAGAGAGGGTTAAGTGTAACCAGCCAAACGTGCCTGAGTTAAACCCAGAAGTCGGCGCGTTGGAGCCAGTTTTCAGATACAAATGGATTTTCAGCCACTTTAACCCCCCACCCACACTTAAACCCACATGCTGCTCCAAGTTAAAATTACACAATTAGTCTTTCTCACACCCACTGGTAGTATCTCTGTCAACCAAGCATTGGAAGGTGACACAGAAGATGATAATGATGTCAGTGGAGATGAAGATAAGAACCACTCCCTGTCTGGAGTGATTTTTAGCATTTTCATGTACCTCCTTGTCTACTCCTTCATGTACTCTTTCCCATGTCTAATATGGAAGCATGTCACACACACAGGAAAGATTAGACCGAAATTTCTCACTTCACCACCATAACTTTACCGGAAATAAATGGGGTTTCTGCTGCACTTCAGGTGAAGTTATGGCAGCGGAGCAGGGGTAGCACTGAAGAAATTCTGGGCCATTGGGCCTTCTAGTTACCTCAGAATACTAGAATGCATATTCAATGTTAAAACTATGTTGTACGGACCCTTGTAGTGGCTGGTTTGGCTGTGGTACCTTGTAATGACATTGATCTCAGATGGATACTTGCTTTCACCTAGCTGTCAATATCAGCGCAAATTCAATGCAATGCAATATCAATGACGGTACCATAGTGGTTATGTTACTAGACGAGTAATCTAGAGGCCTGGACTAAAGATCTGGGGGGAAAAATTCAGTATCGCCCCATTTGGGCCGCCATTATTGGCAGTGTGCAAAGTTTAGCGCCTGGCGCTAATTATCGCCTCCGACAGCAAACTTGGCTTTTATCGCCCCTGGAGGTGATTGGAGTGCTAAATCAGGTGCTACACACCTCTCTTAAGGCGCTAAGGCCGAGGAGCGAGGCGCTACCTCACAGCGCTGGCGAAGCTCATGTGATGTCAGTCAGCACCATCCAATTCTTAAAGGGGAGTTCTGACGAATGGTCATCGACCTGAAATGTTAACTCTGTTTCTCTCTTCACAGATGCTGCTTGACCTGCTGAGTTTCTCCTGCATTTTCTGTTTTTATCTTAAAGGGGAGGGTTGATCTTGCTGTCCATCCACATCTTGCTCATTGCAGCCTTGAATCTCGGCCTGAATCTCAGCCTGGAGAGACCTGTACATCAAATCTGCTGGAAAGAACAATGGAGAGAACCAGGGAAAGAGCTCAGAGTGCAGACCCCCAAGTCTCTTCTAAATCGATACAAGGAAGGGCAAATCAAAATCAACCTGCAAAGTGCTGCTTAGTCCCCAAAACTCCTTCACACAGCGTTGAATCTCTCCAGAAGTCTCTCTCTCTCTCTCAGAATGCGTGGTGCAAAAATGTCACCGACAAAAAAAGGCAGGAAGTGGTCGCCTTTAAATAGCGCACCCCTAGTCCCTTTCCGACAGCATAACGCTCCCCTCAACCTGTCGTTGCTAGCGGCAGGCGTTAAGGCAGGGGGCACCACTCAATTTCCGGTCCGGGGCGCTCACGGGGCGTTGCGCACTCGACTGACGTCACGATCTGCCAGCGCAGGAGATCGTGGCGGTAGTGTTTAGCGCCGCCGCAAAATGTCTAGTTAAATTCGCGAGCGGTGCAAACATCGCTGCGCCCGGGCGCGAGTTGCTTTGCGCCCCACTTGGCACCCTCTTAAGGCGCTAACGGGAGGCGCAAACAACTGAATTTTTCCCCCTGGAGACTTGAGTTCAAATCCCACCATGGCAGCTGGAAATGTCCTTTAGGGATGGAAATCTGCCGTCCTTACCCAGTCTGGCCTATATGATTGACTCTTAACTGCCCTCTGAAATGGTCGAGCAAGCCACTCGGATGTACCAAACTGCTACGAAAAACAATAATAAGAATAAAACTGGACATACCCAGCCCAGTGGGCCTTGCAAAGTCCGCCTCACTAACATCTGGGGACTTGTGCCTAAATTGGGAGAGCTGTCCCACAGACTAGTCAGGCAACAGTCATAGTCATACCCACAGAATCATACCTTTCAGGCAACGTCTCAGACTCTTCCATCACCATCCCTGTCCTGTCCCACCGGCAGGACAGACCCACCCGAGGTGGCGGCACAATGGTATACAATCGGGATGGAGTGGCTCTGGGAGTCCTCAACATTGAGTCCGGACCCGATGAAGTCTCATGGTATCAGGTCAAACATGGGCAAGGAAACCTCCTGCTGATTACCACCAACCGCCCACCCTCAGCTAACGAATCAGTACTTCTCCAAGTTGAACACCACTTGGAAAAAGCACTGAGGGTAGCAAGGGCACAGAATGTACTCTGGGTGGGGGACTTCACCAAGAGTGGCTTGGCAGCACCACTACTGACCGAGCTGGCACTCTGGGCCTGCCACAGGTGGTGAGAGAACCAACACGAGGGAAACACCTAATTGACCTTGTCCTCACCAATCTATCTGTTACAGATGCATCTGTCCATGACAGCATTGGTAGCAGTGACCACCACACAGTCATTGTAGAAACGAAGTCCCACCTTCACACTGAGGACACCCTCCATCATGTTGTGTGGCACTACCACCGTGCTAAATGGGACAGATTCAGAACAGATCTAGCAGCTCAAAACTGGGCATCCATGAGGCACTGTGGGTCATTAGCAGCAGCAGAATTGTATTCCACCACAACCTGTAACCTCATGGCCTGGCATTTCCCTCACTCTACCATTATCATCAAGCCAGGGGACCAACCCTGGTTCAATGAGGTGCATAGAAGAGCATGCCAGGAGCAGCACCAGGCGTACCTAAAAATGAGGTACCAACCTGGTGAAGCTACACACAGAATCTTGTCAAACAGCGGAAGGAGCATGCTACAGACAGAGCTAATCGATCCCACAACCAACGGATCAGATCAAAGTTCTGATGTCCTGCCACATCCAGTCGTGAATAGTGGTGGACAATTAAACAACTAATAGGAGGAGGAGGAGGCTCCATGAACATCCTCATCCTCAATGATGGCGGAGCCCAGCAGGCAAATGCAAAAGATAAGGCTGAAGCGTTTGCAACCATCTTCAGCCAGAAGTGCTGAGTGGATGATTAATCTCGCCCTCCTGAGGTCCCCATCACAGAAGCCAGTCTTCAGCCAATTCGATTCACTCCAAAAAAGCAGGACAACTCCAATCCGGCCAATTACCGCCCCATCAGTCTACTCTCAATCATCAACAAAGTGATGGAAGGTGTCATCAACAGTGCTATCAGGCGACACTTACCAATAACCTGCTCGCTGATGCCCAGTTTGGGTTCCAGTGGCTGGAGTCATATGTAGCACAAAGGAAGATGGTTGTGGTTGTTGGAGACCAATCATCCCAGTGCAAGAGTTCCTCAGGGCAGTGTCCTAGGCCCAACCATCTTCAGCTGCTTCATCAATGACCTTCCCTCCAACATAAGGTCAGAAATGGGGATGTTCGCTGATGACTGCACAGTGTTCAGTGCCATTCACTACTCCTCAAATAATGAAGCAGTCCATGCCCGCATGCAACAAGACCTGGACGACGTTCAGGCTTGGGCTGATAAGTGGCAGGTAACATTCGCACCACAGAAGTGCCAGGCAATGACTATCTCCAACAAGCAAGAGTCTAACCACCGCCCCTTGACATTCAATGGCATTACCATCACTGAATCCCCCACCATTAACATCCTGGGGGTCACCATTGACCAGAAACTTAACTGGACCAGCCACATAAATACTTTTGCTACAAGAGCAGGTCAAAGGTTAGGTATTCTGCGGCGAGTGTCTCACCTTCTGACTCCCCAAAGCCTTTCCACCATCTACAAGGCACAAGTCAGTGGCAGCTTGGATAAGGAATTAGCTGAAGGACAGAAAACAGCGAGTTGTGGTAAATGGCTGTTTTTCAGACTGGAGTATGGTAGACAGTGGTGTTCCCCAAGAGTCAGTGCTGAGGCCACTGCTTTTTTTGATATATATACAAATGACCTGGATATTGGAATACAAAGTAGAATTTCTAAATTTGCCAATGACATCAAACTTGGGGGTGTGGCAAATAGTGAGGATGATACCAATCGACTGCAACACGACATAGAAAGTCTAGCAGAATGGGCAGACAAGTGTAGATAGAATTTTATACAGAGAAGTGTGAGGTGATGCATTTTGGCAGAAGGAACAGGGAGAGGCAATATACACTTAATGGCACAGTTTTAAAGAGTGTGCAGGGATAGAGGGACCTGGGAGTTAATGTGCATAGGTCCCTGAAGGTGGCAGGACATATTGAGAGAGTGGTTAGCAAAGCATATGGGATCTTGGGTTTCATAAATAGAGGTATTGAGTACAAAAGTAGAGAAGTTATGCTGAATCTTTATAAATCGCTGGTTAGGCCACAACTGGAGTATTGCGTCCAATTCTGGTCACCATACTTTAGGAAGGATGTGAAGGCCCTTGAGAGGATGCAGAGGAGATTTACCAGAATGGTTCTGGGGATGGGGGATCTTAGCTACAAGGACAGGTTGGAGAAGCTGGATTTGTTTTCATTAGAGCAAAGGAGGTTGAGGGGTGATTTGATAGATGTGTACAAGATTATGACGGGTTTGGATAGGCTAGACGGGGAAAGGCTGTTCCCACTAGTTGATGGTACAGGAACTAGGGGACACAGATTTAAGGTTTTGGGCAAGAGATACAGGGGGGATATGAGGAAAAACTTATACGCAGCATGTGGTGAGGACCTGGAACTCGCTGCCGATGGAAGTGGTGGAAGTTGAGACACTCAGGCCTAGAAATTCAGTGGGCTGCGCCACCCGTTAGTGCCCAAAGAGGGCACTTAGTGGGTTTTGCGCCATTGGCCACGCCTCCCGCTAATGGCGGCGCTAGCTGTTAGCGCTGCACCGCCACCGATGACGTCATCGGTGTGGGCAGCACCCCGCTACTGCCCCGACCGCGAAATTTGGTAGCGCCCCCTGCTTTAATGCCAGTCGCAATTTGCGACTGGTTCAGGGGGGCCTACCTGTGGCGGTAAAGGCGTGGAGGTGCGGGCGGCCATTTTTTTTGCTGGCCGCCTGCCAGCACCTTCGCGCCGCCGTCCCCGGCCTCCTGAGCCCTCCCCCTGCGTTGTGCCGGCTGTGTCCCAAGAGCCCGGCACTTCTCCTCGGTGCCGGGCTCTTTTGCCGGCACTCGCGATCGCCAATCGCGCTGCAGCAGGCCCCTCCCCTTTAAGAAGGGGAGGAAGGCCTGCAGTACCGTAGCGGCGTGGCGCTGTGGCACGTTGCGCTGCAATTTTCAGTTGCAGCGCCCCAAGAGGGATGCAGGGCGCCTCGAGTAGCGCTGCGCTTCCGTCTGGGGCGCTGAAACTGAATTTTCGGTGGGCATTCGCGACTCCTTCCGGGGCGTTACTTTCGGCGCCAGTGAATTTCTAGGCCTCAATGTTTTCAAGGGGAGACTGGATAGACACTTGAGGGAAATAAACTTGCAGGGCTACAGGGATAGAGCGGGGAATGGGACTTACTCGATTGCTCTGCAGAGAGCCGGCACGGACTCGATGGGCCGAATGGCCTCCTTCTGTACCATTATGACTCTATGGGGGAAAAATTCAGTTGGTTTGCGCCTCCCGTTAGCTCCTTAAAGGGCGTTAATGGGGCGCAAAGCAACTGGCGCCCAGGCGCAGCGATATCTGTGACTCTCGCGAAATTGACCGGACATTTTGCGGCGGCGCTAAACAATACCACCCCGATCTCCTGCGCATGCAGATCTTGATGTCATTCGAGCGTGCAACGCCCTTGTGGCGCCCCGGAACGGATATTGAGTGGCGCCCCCTTCCTTTCTGCCTGGCGCAAGCAACGACAGGTAGATTGGAACGCTTCCCAGTCGCTGTGGGACTGGGGGCGGGGTGGGGGGGCGCTATTTAAAGGTGGCCTCTTCCTGGCTTTTTCTGTGGTAGACATTTTTGTACCACTCGTCCTGACAGAGAGAGATATTTTGAGAGAGAGGAGAGACTTCTGCATAGAATCAACGCTGTGTGAAGTAGTTTTGGCTACTGAGCATCACTTTGCAGGTACTTTGGTTTTTAACCTTCATTACTTTGATTGCCAAGAGACTATGGGGGCTGCACTGATTGGGGGCGTCGTCCTGCGCCTGCAGAATCGGAGGCCACAGAGACGCAGAGAGAGAGAGTGGCAATCATGGCCAGACGGAGGAGGGCCAACAGGCCTCTGTACAGGAGACCTTGCCCTCCCAGGGTATTTCGCCAACAATTCTCCGACATTAATATGTCTGAGGATCAGTGTTTGCAAAGGCGGCGCTTCAGCAAGGAGGTGGTCACTGAGCTCTGCCACCTGCTGCAGCCAGATCTGCAGCCTCTACTGAGGACCAGGATGTCTCTGTTGGTGGCAGTGAAGATCACAGTGGCTCTGAACTTTTATGCCACCGGCTCCTTTCAAGCAGCTACTGGGGACATCGCCAATATCTCCCAGTTCGCGGTCCATTGCTGCATCTGTCAGGTCACAAATGCCCTCTATAAAAGGAGATGACAGTACATCTCTTTCCCCATGACCCGGGCCAAACAGCATGAACGCGCATTGGGCTTTGCAAGGATAGCGGGCTTCCCAATGGTGCAGGGCGCCATTGACTGCACGCATGTGGCATTGCGTGCACCGCATGAGAATACAGAGGATTTCCGCAACCGAAAGGGGTTCCACTCCTTAAACGTCCAGTTGGTTTGTGACCACAGACAGCTGATACTCGCTGTCCATGCCTGCTATCCTGGCAGCAGCCACGATGCATTCATCCTGCGCCAGTCTACTGTGGCAGAACTTTTCCAGGCACCGCATCACCCAAGTGGTTGGCTTCTCGGAGACAAGGAATATCCACTGTGCACCTGGCTGATGACACCGCTCCGTACCCCCAACACCCCTGCTGAGCTGCGGTACAACGAGAGCCATCTCGCTACCAGGAACATCATTGAGCACACAATCGGCATGCTCAAGGAACGGTTCCGCTGTCTGGACCACTCAGGAGGAGCCCTGCAGTACTCGCCTGAGCCAGTCTCCCTCTTCATAGTTGTGTGCTGCATGTTGCATAACCTGGCAATCCTCAGGACCCAGCCAATGCCACCAGGCCTTGGAGCACCACCAGAGGAGGAAGAGGAGGAGGATGACCATCAGCAGCACCAAGGCGGGAGGGAGGCCCACAATGTTGAAACTGGAAGGGCCGTCCGTCAACGTCTGATAGCAAGCCGCTTCTAGGCCCCTGCTGAGGAAATGGCTTCTGCCATTGAGAACAACATGAATGAAACCAACCCGCAACCCCTAAGCCGGCCAAGGCAGCAATGATTCCAAAGACCAAACATATACATTTTGAATACAAAAACTTATTTATTTTACAAAGTCTATGTGTGTCATTTCCTCATGACAAACTAATAGAAAGAAACACAAAAAAAACAGTCATTAACATAACTGGTTCTCACAACCTGGAGATAATATCCAAAACACTAAACAAAAGTTTGACCACGAACCTCGGCCTTTAATAAAAATTGACCAACATTTTGTCACACCTACTTTTTGCCCTTCAAGGGTGACCTCCTTCCCTTGCGCACTTCCCTCCTTCCCACCCTACTGCTCCTCTGTACTGGGACCCCAGTGGCTGGAAGGCTGCTGAATGTCAGAACCTGAGACTGCAGATGCCCTTGAAGGACAGCCTCGACCAGCTCTGGGCCTGGAGGGCCCGGCTGCAGACTGCACCAACTCTGCATGGGCGGCAGCAGTCTGTCCTACAGGTGGTGGCAAGTGCAATGGAGGTGTGACAGTGGTGGCAGCAGGAATGCTGTCATCTTGAGAGAGGACAGCAACTCCCTGCTCAACCGACACACTGGCACTCCCACGGGGCAGCACTTCAGCATCCGGCGCAATCTGCTGGAGCAGAGATTGCTGGCCTGCTGTGGCGCAGTGAGAGCCCCGGGAAATGTGTCCGAACCAGCGAGGATGGCAGCAGTCAGTGCTTGCGTGGCCTCAATCTGAGTCAGCATGAGAGCAGTCTGAGATGGGGTCATGGCAGCCAGTGACTGAATTGCAGCACTAAGCATTAGCGTGGCATCCGCCTGTGCTACAGCGAAGTGCTCCACACTCCTTGCCAGTGATTCAATGCATTCGGGCACCCTTCCCACTGCACCCATGAGTTCAGTGTGCATGTCCACTGCCTGGGTGTTCATTTCAGCGATGAGCCGCTCCTGCTCTGCGTCCAGTGCAGCAGGACTCGCTGGCATATTCTCCCTCCGGGGAGAAGGCCCCCGAGCTTCCCTACCCCCATCGCGTTGCTGCAGCCCGCTGGGTCCTGGAACTTCACCCTCATCAGACCCTTCCCCCCCTGCTCCCTTCCAGGGAAGGCGTGTTCCCAGTGTGGGCATGGGCTTCCTCGGGAGAGGGTGGCGCTGATGCTCCGGCTTCATCTTTCTCCTCGCCTGCAGCTTCACTCCCACTGGCAGCTTGAGGGCCCGTCTCCTCAGCTGGTGAATCACCATCTGAAAGCAGGGAGGTACAAGAGTGGCTTTAGCGTGAGGACAGGGGGGCAGTAAGGGAGGAATAAGTGCAGCGATTTAGTAAATTGGATTGAAAGTGTCAAAGGCTGGTGTTGTGAGGGACAAGTGGAAGGAGAGAGGATAAAAAGGTGATGACCTTACCATTGCTGTCCAGAACGGGTTCGGCCTCTCCAGTGGCGACGGGACCGATCACCCGGCTTGCCACAATCCTGTGGACGTGCGCCTCAAGATCGCTGAGGGGTTGCAGCTGAGGCCGCCCTCTACCCGTCCGTTGCTGCTGTCTCCTATTATGAGATAGCTTGGCCTGCAAGAAAAAGGACGGCGTCTGAGTAAATATACAGCCATGGTCTTGCCTGATGTGCCTCCCGTAGGTGAATAGCCCTTACTCTTTGCAGCCATGGTCTTGCCTGATGTGCCTCCCATAGATGAATAGCCCTTAATCTATGCAGCCATGGTCTTGCCTGATGTGCCTCCCATAGGTGAATAGCTCTTACTGTATGCAAAGTGTGGAATGTGCGTGTGTGTTTCATGAGAGGGCCATAGGTGTTGGATGAGTGTTGGGCATTGGGGTTTTAAGACCTTCTGGCCATAGAGTGAGGTTGAGATGGAGAGGTATTGAAAAAAAGCCACTCACCCTGATGACCCGAGTGAGGTCATTGAACTTTTTTCTACATTGAGTATGGGTCCTGGGCACCATGCTCCTGGAGGAGACGCTCTGAGCCACCTCCCTCCACACTCTTCTGTATTCGTGCGACAAAGGCCTCCTGCTACTCTCTGGGTATAGTATTGATCTTCTGCGTTCCACCACGCCAACCAAAGCCTCCAAGGCCCGCTCGCTGAAGCACTGTGCTCATTCTCTCACCCTCTCCATAGTCCTTGGCTGCAAGAATTAGGCACAGGTCTCTCCAGGCCGAGATTCAAGGCTCCAATGAGCAGGGTGTGGCTGGAGAGCAAGATCGACCCTCCCCTTTAAGAACTGTCTGGCGCCAGTGTGTCTGTGTTCCATCGCTAACTGACAGCACCTGCGCTGCGCCCGCTCGCTCTTCGGCCTTTGCGCCTTAAGACAGATGTGTAGCTCCTGATTTAGTGCTCCAATCAAAGCCAAGTTTGCAGTCGGAGGCGATAATTAGCGCCAGGCGCTAAACATTGTGCACAGCCGATAATGGCGCCCTAAACAGGGCAATACCGAATTTTTCCCCCTATAACACTCTATGACAGCCATTTGAGCTTCCATTAAAGCTGCAAAGGCTGGTAACACTGGCTTCTTTTGTGAGAGCCCAGCTGCAGCATTCCTAGGGGTAGTCACACTCTCCAAAATAGACTGCAGCATGCTGATGCCATGCGTAATGACACCACGCAGGCTGGAAGCGGACTTCTTCCTACTTTCAGCCATGGTGCTGAAATTCTTTGGCAGGCCTTCCAATACCTGTGAGAGGCAAGCAGTTTTCTTTTCATAACTGGGTCGCTGAAGTCCTCATCTCTGTCCTACTCAGCAGTGCTGGGAGAGTACCATGCCCTCTGGTTTGCTGAGGTGAATGAAGGGTTACAAGTAATATGCTGACACCCTGCTCAGAAAAGCTGGTAGCCTCACCTTCCATGATGCTAATGGCTTTTGTGGCACCACTAATCTCAAGGGTTTCCTAATCTGTTTGGGTAAGGGCTGTGATGAGAGGCAGTCCTTCCTTGGTCTTGTTCCTCTCCCTGGCATTATGCGCTGTTTTGTCCTGCAGAAGGAGAGAGCAAGAGTTAGTGAATGACTCTTGAAAAGGAAATTGGAGATGTATAGACTGATTTATGTAGTGCATCTGCTGAGAGCTGGAGAAGAAGCAAGATGGAGCAGAATGGGGAGATAATGGATGGAAAGTCAGGTGTGTGGAATGTAAAGTGAGGAAAGAGTCCTGGGAGGAGTTGCTTGTTCTGCAAGTGCTAGCATATGAGAAGAGAATGTTGTTAGTGACTGATGTGAAGACTGCAAAGGAAGATGTGAGTGTGTTTGGAATGAGAGGTGGTACAGTGTGCCCTTGTAATTATATGTTGAAGGGTGTGTTGGAGGGGAGGGAATTTTTGAGAGTGGTGGGGGTGGGAGTTAAAGGAGTGTTGCAGGTATTGTTGGAAGAGATGGAGCTGTTCTCACCCTTGCTGCTCTTGTAATATTATTGAAGCTCTTTCTACATCGAACCCAGGTCCTGGGAGTGATGCTGCTGGCACTGATCCTCTCAGCCACTCCTGTTCAGGCCTGCTGGATATTCATCTTGGGATCATCCTGTGGTGCTGGGGAATAGTACCTTCTTCATTGCTCTGACCTCCTGCATCCAGATCTCTAGGGACGCTTCCCCCTCGAGACTCATTACTCCTAAGAACAGTTCAAACTGTTGCAACAAAATCAGACAGAATGGACTGCAGCCTTGGTTTAAGAGGTGCATTCCTGCTCTAAATAGGCCTCAGGTGGCCCACTGGAAATTGGGACGTGAAAATTGGTCAATCATTAAAATGAGACCCGGGAGTTAAAATCGCCTGAGTCTCACGTTGGCGTCGCCATAGGGGTTTGTTTGCCACTCACCCCGGCCAATTCCTGCTCCTAGTTAAAATCAGGGCTATTGTAATATATGTGTACTGGCCGCGCTAGACGTGCTCCTATCTAGCTACCCAGCAAGTTAAACACTCATTCAAAATAATTCTTCCTGAAGCCGTTTGCTGTTTTGAAGCTTTTACTTGAACAAATTTGTGAAACTGTAAACAAAGACAAAGTATGTTTTGTACATAAACTGAGTACTACACATTCGATATTACACAAGATATAAACATATTTACAACAGTAGAATAGACTAATTGTATAACTAACTAACATTTGAACTAACTTCTGTAACTATTAAATATTAACCTTTTACAAACATAGTATTATCAAAATATTACTCTGACAACATTGCTATTATGCTAAGAACTAAAGATACTCACAGATATTGCGTTTGGCCTAACATATGAAGTCAGATTACACTGGATTGAAAATCCCTCATGGAATTCTCCATTACTCAAGTCAGGTGCTTCCTGGGGTCAACAGGAAGAAAGGTAGGCAGGTCAAATGACCTCTCACAGGAAGAAAGGTAGGCAGGTCAAATGACCTCTCACAGGAAGAAAGGAACAAAGGTCAAATGACCTCACACAGGAAGAAAGGTCAGATGACCTTTCCAGCATACAAACTGTTAACACAATAACCGCCACCAGAGGGTGCTATCTACACACATAAAATGTTCAGAATGTCACATAATGTCCATCGGTCCAGAACAATGTGTGCATGAGAAAACAACATTGTGCAAGCAAGTTTTATTTGATTGGTTTCCTCTTGTTAAAACTAATGGATTCATATTGAACCAATATTTCTGAAGCAAAGCAGCATGTGTCATTTTGAGTTGGGTTTTAATTTGTTTGGCAATTAATCCTTCATCTGTGAAAACAGCAAAATATATCTAAATTATTATCACCTTTCTTTGACTATAGATAGATCTAGAAGAGATGGCAGATTTGTCTGAGATGCGAGAAGAAATAATGTCTCAAGTGATAAACATAATGAAACAGGCTGAGGAATATGAGGAATCATTTGATAATTATTCATATTTGTGGGTGGATGATCGCAATGAATTTCTGGAAGAATTTCTGATATATGGGCGTGTGCTCACACAGGAGGAAATAGAATCTTATGGCGAAGGAGGTGTTCCTCCAACTCCACCTACTCTTGAACAGTTTAAAAATCAGGTAATTTTATGTTACAGATATGATATCTTTCTAAATATATAGACATATAAGCCTAGAAATTACTGCAATAGAGAGATATTACCATGTGAATGTTTAACACTTATGTATCAAATTCCTTTTTCCGTTTATTTTATTTGGGTTAATGTTGTCTTTAAGATAGCAGAGATACCAATGTGTTGCATGTTTATATGGTAACATTTTACAGGAAACTTTCGATTTACCGGCACCTAAATAACCGGAAATCTCGGTTAACTCCAAAATGCCTTCCTCCATTTGTTGTTGTGCAAGGGTGTGGCTGCAGCTGTTGCTAAGCTACAGAGACGCTTGCAACTTGTGGCCATTGTTCTGAAGCTAAGCAATAGGGTTTGTTGCGTTATACGGAGCTCTCAGCTCCGTATCTTTTACTATAGCTTTCGGTTATCCGGAATTTTTGATGAACCGGCACCACGTCGGTCCCGTCCGTGCCGGATAAAAAAAAGTTTCCTGTAATTTACTGGCTATAGAGAAAATTAAGTGGCTTGGAGTGTGTTACATAGGTTTCAGATAAACTAATGATTTAAGACTCAGTTAGAATATTGTGTCCAGATTTGTGTGCCTTATTCTAGGAAGATATCGCGGCCATGGAGACAGTGCAGAAGAGATTCAGTAAGACGATACCAGGGTAGAGAGGCTTTAGTTAAATGAGAGACTAAAGAATCTGGGACTCTTAATTAAGAGATCAAATAGAGTGTTCAAAAATATGAGGTTTTGAAAAAGTAAATTGAGAAATTTCCACTGCTTTTGTGAGTTGGTAACAAGAGGCTGTAAATTTAAGATCATCACCAAAAGAAAAAGAGAGGTTAAGAAAATGTTTTGTTACACAGAGGTTTGTTAGGACCTAGAAGGCCCTACCAGAAATAGTGATGGAAGCAGAATCCTTCATATTTTTTAAAAGAGAAGTGGATAAATATTTGAAAAATATATATTTTTAAATGTTTGGGGAAAGGGCGGGGCAATGGGATTAAGTGGGTAGCTCTTTCAGAAAGCCAGCATTGGTGTGATTGGCTAAACAGCCTCCTTCTGTGCTGAAAAATTCCAAGATTATAACAAAATAAGGAGTTCACACATTACTTGGAAAATAAGAATCTAAATGGGGTAGAGGAGAAAATGTATCTGGGAGTACAAATACACAAATCTCTAAAAGTAGCGACAGAGGTTAATAAGGCCTTAAAACAGCAAACCAAGCACTAGGGGTCATTTCTAAAGGGATAGAATTGAAAAATAGAGAAGTTATGCTAAACGTGTATCGAACCTTGGTTAGACCACACTTGGAGTACTGTGTGCAGTTCTCGTTGCCATGTTATAAAAAGGCTATAGAGGCACAGGAGAGGGTGCAAAAAGGATTTACAAGGACGATAACAGAACTGCGAGGTTATACCTATCAGGAAAGGGTGAACAGGCTGGGTCTTTTTTCTCTTGAAAAGGGGTGATCTAATAGAGGTTTTTAAAATTATGAAAGTTTGTGATAGAGTAGACACAGAGAGAGCATTTCTACTTGTGGGGAAGAGCAATACTAGAGGCCATCAATATAAGATCGTCACCAAGAAATCAAATAGGGAATTCAGAAGAATCTTCTTTACCCAGAGAGTGGTGAGATTGTGGTACTCGCTACCACAGGGAATAGTTGATGCAAATAGTATAGATGCATTTAAAGGGAAGCTAGATAAGCATATGAGGGAGAAAGGAATAGAGGGTTATGCTGATAGAGCTAGATGAGGAAGGATGGGAGGAGGCTTGAGTGGAGCATAAATGCTGGCATGGACTGGTTTGGCCAAATGGCCTGTTTCTATGCTGTATATGCTATGTAATATTATGGAATTCAGTTGATGTCATCAATTGTTAAGAACAAAGTAAATTTATGATGGTACCTGCTTAAGTTAGGATTTTTTAAAATTCTGTGCTTGAAGGATTTTTGAGCTGGGGAATAGAACTTTGTACACTCAATGGGTTGCATTTTCCCAGGTCACACCGGCACGGTGCTGGGGGACCCAGGAGACGACGGGAAACCCGGAAGTTTGGGTTTACCGGCACGCTGTGGAGTTTTAACAGTGTGCGTCGACATGAAGGGTGGGTTCCCCGCCCAGAAGTCAGCCTGGTTGACAGGTTGGCTTCCATTCGTGCGGGGATCGCGGACCAAGAAGCCACAGGAAAACTTAAGTGCTGGGCCCAGGATGGTGGGGGGGGGGGGTGGGGGGAAGGTCCAAGCCCGGGAGAATTCTGATCCGTGGGGGGGGTGGGGGTGGTGGGATCGATCCCAGTGGGGGGGTTGTGGTCCGATCCCCAACTCCGGGGCTGAGTCGCGATCATGGCGGGGGGTCCGATCCTTGACCCCAGGGCAGAGTCACGATCCCAGGGTGGGGGGGAGATGTGTTGCAAGCCGCGGGGGGGGGGGTCCAATCCCTGCGGCGATTGGGTCCCTGTCCCCGAGGATGGGCATGCTGATGGTGGGGGAGCTTGGGGGGCCAGGAGGAAGCACTCCTGCTGCTCCTGGCCCACAAGGATTGTTCCCCGAGGCTGAGGCCTCCTCATTGCAGCCACGGGGAATCCCGAGTCCCAGGATCCACAGCCGCCTGCAGTAAAACCTGCAAAGCACATTAAAGTAGAGGTTTCAGGCCTCATTATCATATTTAAATTGCCAACCCATCTCTTGGCAGTGGGTTGGTAGCCTGCCCCCCTGTCCCACCTGAGTGAAAGGTGAAAGTGGGTGGGTTGGGGTCGTGTTTAACATTTGCACAACTTTCACTTCCCCTCCCACACCTCCAACCCACCCGTTCTTAGCTCTGAAAATTCCGGCCAATGTTATCAAGATTTGAAATTTAGTTCAGCAGACTTAAGTTCAAGTCCCATCCAGAATAATGGAATGGAAGTTTATATATACCAACAGTCAGTTTTCCAACCCATGTATCAGCTTTGTTAGAATTTTGCAAGAAAAAAAAACAGGTTATTAGCATCAACAGAAGCAATTTCATCATTAGGAGGGCAGAACTGAAATTCAGTAGAATCATCAGATGTTACTTTCTCTCACTGTTGGCTGTGCACAAACTTGAGATGCAAATGCTTTGGCTAGAAATTTGCAGTCAGCAGGGAAGGAAAGGCAATCGCCGTTGGCCCCGAAGAAAGCCTCCCACAAAGATCTCGCGAGAAGTTTGCTTTTTTCGATGCGGGGGGCGCACGGTGGCGGTCCACAGTATAGCCAGTGTCGGAGCAGTGAATGACTGACCACATCTTCAGGATTCCCGCATTTAGACACGCATGCGCTACATACTGAAGCTACGTTCAGTTTCAAGGAGTAATAACAGCGAACGCTGTTAGTTCGCCGTTATAACCCACCGCAAATTGCGGCCCATCAAGATGAACTACTGCTTTCTAAGAACTACAGACTTGTTTATTTAGGATTTATCTCCAAATCAATTATCTGTAACAAATAAGGTACTAAAATTCATCTTTAAAGTAACTATTTTCCTGAAAGGAACTTTCTGGGACATGGCCGAATGTTTGTGAAAGTTTAGCCCTGAAAATGTACGGGTCATAATCCTGGCTGTTATTCTAGGATTGTGTCTGTTGGTGCTCTCCAGCACTGCCCCTGCCAGAGCTTGTAAGGTCTGAGAGGGCATCTCATTTGTTCGGGCTGGCAGACGTCTGCATGGCTACAAGCATATCCCGGGCTGCTGGAAATTCTGGTGCGTGGCCACCAATAGGGTAGGGTTGCTTGGAAATTCAATGCATTTCTTTTCACTTGGCTTACATCCATAATTAAAAAGAAAAGTCATCTTCTGATTGCTTTTCTGGTCTGGATTCTACCCACCCCTCGGCCCCCCGCCTCCCTCATAAAACTCACTTTTACCCTTCTGGAAGCCGCTACACCTCAACTCAGTGGGATACGGGATCCCTTATAGTGGAGGCATGACTACAGTGCTCACATACTCCTTCAGTAATTATGAAATTCACCGCTGCTGCAAAACTGTTTTTTCCCCTTCTAATAGAAGTCATTAAATGTAACTGTATTTGAGTTGGTAGCATTTTGGGCTGTAGCATCCTTTTTGAAGCTGTTGGTCTGCCTTTGCTTCTTTTCTATATTGGCATATATGAAAGTTTCTTCCTTCCACTGGCTGTAAAGATTGTATGTGAAATGCATTTAAGTGGTAACAGTCCAGATGCATACATGCAACTGTCAGTATTTCATATTGACAGTCAACGCTTTGGGGGTCCAGTTTACAAGTTAGCATCTGGTGATAAAAATCAGTTGAGACTGGGTTCTTCTGCCTTTATTGTTGCTCCTATCTGAGTCTTGTTGCTAGTGGAAATGATTACATACTATAGTTGGGAATTCTCATGATAACAGGAATTCGTGTCTATAGTATGCAGTGGCTGGAATAATTGCTATAACAACAGGACCCGGGTAGGAGTGCTGTTGAGGGGAGAGGGAATGGGGGAAATAAATGGTAATGGAAGGGAGAGGTAAGGTGGTATAAGTCAAGTGCACTGCTTTGGTGTAGGGGAGGAAGGTGAATGCTGGCATTAACTGAGGCTGGAATTTTCCGGGGGGTCAGCAAGCGGGATTGGTGGTGGGTCGGGTGAGAAATTTGATATTTTTGACAGCGGGTCAGGAACCCGCTGTCAACTTGCCGCAATGCGCCTTTCCCGATGTTGGGTCTGTCAGCGCTGAGCAGACCTGACGGGCAGCGGCGGGTGACCCAATTCAGCTAATTAGTGGCTTGTTTAGAGCCACTTAAGAATGATTTACAGCTTACCTTTTGCATTTGACAGCTCGCCCACGGGGTCCACACTGGTCGTGGACCATGTCTGTCAAGCTGAGGCGGGAGTTCAGTGGCCATTCAATCAGCTGATCAAATCAATCAATCAATCAAATCAACTTTTATTGTCATTGTTAGTGCACAAGTGCAGTACAACGAAATGTAGGCTTGCGGCTCCCGAGAGTGTACAATTTGGATTAGGACACTTAAACATTTCAACATACATTTGCACATATATATTAGCATAAATATGACCATAATAGAGTGCATCGGCAGATGTGCAGGCTTTAGTGTTTATTTGTGGAGTTCAGTAGGATGACAGCCCTGGGAAAGAAGCTGTTCCTAAATCTGGTCGTACGGGCCATTTGACAACTTCAAATGTAAAGTAAAAGCTCCCACCTTACAGATATATCTTCCCTCAGCAGCAAGCTGTTTCTCACTGCATTTCCACAACAGATTCAGCATGCAGCAAGTCTTACACAAGTCTCCATCCAGACTGACCTCATTACCTCTCTCACCATTGACAGATCGCTTCTGTCATCTCTACTTCACCTGCTATCTATTCCATCTATTCCATCAGCTTGGGTGCCCTTTATACTCTCTCACCTTGGTCCTCAGAATCTCACCACGATCAGCCCCAACGCCAGCAGCACCAGGCACACCAGCAGCACCTACAATAACATCAACCTTCTCCGCAATCAACTGATGCTGCACAGGGCATCAGCACCTGACCACATTGCTGCCTGGGAGGCCAGGGATGGCCTCACCATGACCAGATTTACTTCCCTTGACGCTGTACACCCTAGCTGCCACATGGTGCGCCAGGTTGGCACCACCCCATACCAACACCATAAAGCATCCCTACAATGTCCAAGCCATTCCTTTTACATTCATCACCATTGTGGATGGTACCATTATGTCTCACCATTCACTGCAACTCACTAAGCCACTTCCAAAGATGCACACAAATCTGTCCAAGAATGCAAAGTGTTGAAAATAAAGGTTTCAATGTTTGACAGCACATTAACAGAAACTTTACATGAACATTGCATAAGACACCCTAGTGGCTACCTTTGTGTGTAGTTACATGGTATGATTGCACTCGGATGAGGGTGAGTGTGAGGGGTGGCTAATGAGATGGGGATGTGACAATATAGACAATATGGGTGGAAGTCCAAGGTAAGTTGGTGTGAGTAAGGATGGGCAGAGTGATGGGGATGTGATGAGAGGCACAGCAAGATGAGGTTCAGCGTGGCTACTAATGTTTCGTGACCTACTGTGGCTGTATTTACTTTAATAAATATAGAAGCTGGGAAATTCCTCCAAGTTGCTCCTGCTCCGCCGCTGTTACTTTGCCGGAATTGTGGTGGAAACCCCAAAAGTGTGTAAAAGGGGTTTCTGCTACACTCCTGGTGAAGTAATGCCGGAGGATCAGGAGCAGCTCCAAGACATTGCCTGGCCTGAGTCTTTAGTCCGAGATCATGTGTTTTAAATTATAGTATTTGTTTTTAATTAATGCACTTCATTCACATTTTTAGCATGTATATGGTATCTATTGCAAAGTGTTTATGAATACATGTATTGGATATGTTTTCTTTAGATTGACTCCTACGAACAATTATATGAAGAGGTATTGAAGTTTGAGTCCATAAAGATATTAGATTATTGGTTTAAAATTGATTGCAGACCTTTCAAGCATGCACTTCTAAACCTCATCAAATGGTGGAGCCTTTTGTTCAAACAGTACCTTATCGACCATGTAACCAACAGGTAATACTAAGTACCATTGGTAAATGGGGTGCATGTGGGAAATGTAACATAAAGTGGATCGTTCACTGATGTCAATTAAGTGTTTAATTTCTACAATTGGTATGGAAATCCTTCTGTTTTATATAAGATATGTGGATTTTGTATTAATTATGATTCTGTAAAACAAGGAGGATGCTTTAACACTTTTTTAATGACTTTTGAGTGACCTTTCATCTCTACGGTGATGACTGTCGCCTTGAAAATTCCATTAACAGAGATTGACTTCTAAGTATTGGGCTACCTCAGTTTCATGCAATCTATGAAAAAGGGCTGAATATTTCTATGATTCCATATAAATTGTATAGAAAGAGGATCTGCTCTTATCTTTTCAATTCTGTACAACAGGTTGTAATTGTTCAGTTTTTGCAAAATGACTGAACAGCGGAAGCAAGAAAAGTAGTTCTGGTTGTGCAATCACATCATGTGATGGTATAGTTCTTTCTTCAAACTGTAAAACTTCAATTTTCCCTTTATATATAATATTCATATACCAATACATATACTTGACTTATGCCTAAAACAGGCATGAAGCCAGTGGAGTGGCCTCTCCACCATGCTGCCGTGAAGCCCGAATCAAATTTGGGGTCAGACATCATTTATGCAAACAGGTGCCCTTCTGCAGCTCGCCAGTTGGGGTAGGTAGGAAATCAGCCTGCAGGATGGGGGTCTGGGTGGAGGAGGCAACTTCCTGCTCCCATCTGCATGACTTACTGTCCCTCCTAACTTAGTGTCATCTCCAAACTCTCTCTTCCTTCATCAAAGTCATTAATATGTATGGTGAATGTTAGAGGCTAGATGTTCTTATTTATAAGGTACTCCTCAAAATAATAGGGTTCACATCATTACAGGTGAACATTCACAGATTTATTAAGTATGTGATAAGTATTATTGACAATAATTAAACATACACTTAACAGAAGCACTCACAGCAAAACTTTGAGAGTTTTTATTGGAGAATCCACACATGTTCACAGCGAAGTTGATCAGGACTCATCAAATTCTGAGGTCCCTCGCCCAGCAACTACTTTAAAAAAAAAAAATACTGCAGATGCTGGAAATCTGAAATAAAAACAGAAAATGCTGGAGACACTCAGCAGGTCAGGCAGCATCTGTGAAGAGAGAAACAGAGTTAACGTTTCAGGTCGATGACCTTTCATGAGAACTACTTTTTTATATCGTTTTTTCCCAATCCTGTAATTTTTTAGTAATGCCTAATGTTCCCTTCATGTCCCCTGTCAATGACTTCAGTTTTACACATCCTGATTGATCTGTCAATCAAATCCTTAGGATGAAGTCAGTTACAGAAATTCATGAACTATCAAAGGCATGCTAACACTCCTGTGTGTGATACTTTTCTATCACCCTAGTCTGTATTCCTTTCAACAGATGTTGCCTTACAGGGTGGCATTCGCATACAGCTGTTTGATGTATCAATACAATCACCATCAACTTTACAAACACCTAACCATATCTCCTCTATCGCTGTGAAGTTAAAAGACAAATAATCTACAAGATGACGTTTCCTGTCACCTTCAACTTGCACCTACAAACTCCCAGGGTCTTGTTACAGGATCTGTTCATATCAAAGGGATACTCAGACTGCTAGTGAGATTAGTTCCAAATGAAAAGTTACTGGACATAGTTAAATTAATACAGGTAGACTATCCTTTATCCGAAAACCTTGGGACCAGCAGTGTTTCGGTTTTCGGAATTTTTCGGATTTTAGAAGGTTTTCATCTCCGTATCTGACAACAAACACTGTTGCTTAGCAACAGCTTGTAAACACTCGGGCCCTGCCTTGGAAGCATCTCTGAAGCTGTTGCTAAGCTACAGAGACTCTTTCCACAGCCTGACTGTTTAAAAAAATGCTAGGGGAAGAAAAAAAACCTGGGGAAGAAAAAAAACCTAACAAAACGGCTGCTGATTTCTGCCGTTAGATCGAGGTTTCCGGCTCCCCCTGCTATTATTTGAATTCCTTGACTAAGCGGGGGTCTGGGGCTCGACTGCCACCGCCAGTTGTGGGAAAGCCGGATATCGGCTGACTCCTACACTAAGCTGGCCCGCAAATCAGGTCGGGGGGTGGGGGTGGAAGAAAAGACGATTGGATGGGCCGCTGCAGCTATCGGACGGGCCGCTGTATTGTTGGGTTCACTCTTCCGGTACCTCCTTCACACTGCCCGGCTCGGCCTGCAATCTCCTACCCAGGAGGGAACTCTGTGACCCTCTGCCCTGCTCACAGGGAAAGGCAGAGCTCCCGGACCACTCCTGTCATGTTTGGCGCCACTCGGGTCATGTCGTGCGCACGACTTACGCTCCACGAAAAAACTTTCGGTTTTTAGAGGTTTTCGGTTTTCGGAAGTGCGGGTAAAGGATAGTCTACCTGTATAAAGAAAATCAATAGCAGTCCCATTTGATCAACGCTTCGCTAATAGTGAAATGTTGAGGCCCCAGAACAAATCCCTAGGGAACACCACTTGTCACATCCTGCCAATCAGAGTACCTAACCTTTATCCCCACTCTCATTCTCCTACCCCCCCCAACCAATTTCCAACTCAAGTCGAAAGCTTTCTCTAATTCCATGTGCCCTAATTTTTGTTAATAATCCCTTGTGTGGAAATTTTTCGAATGCCTTCTGGAAGACGACACAAAGCTAGGTGGGATTGTGAGTTGTGAGGAGGATGCAAAGAGGCTTCAAGGTGATTTAGACAAGGTAGGAAAAACAGAAAGGCAGAGTATTATTTAAATGGTGATGTACAGAGGGACCTGGGTGTCCTTGTACACCAGCCACTGAAAGCAAACATGCAGGTGCAGCAAGCAGTTAGGAAGGCAAATGGTATGTTGGTCTTCATTGCAAGAGGATTTGAGTACATGAGCAAGGATGTCTTACTACAGTTATACAGGGCCTTGGTGAGGGCACACCTGGAGTACTGTGTGCAGTTTTGGTCTCCTTACCTAAGAAAGGATATACTTGCCATAGAGGGAGTGCAGCGAAGGTTCAGCAGACTGATTCCTGGGATGCCAGGACTGTCGTATGAGGAGAGATTGGGTCGACTAGGCCTGTATTCACTAGAGTTTAGAAGAATGAGAGGGGATCTCATTGAAACGTATAAAATTCTGACAGGGCTAGACAGACTGGATGCAGGGAGGAGGTTTCCCCTAGCTGAGGGCTCTAGAACGAGGGGTCACAGTCTCCGGACATGGGGTAGGACATTTAGGACTGAGATGAGGAGAAATTTCTTCACTCAGAGGGTGGTGAACCTGTGGAATTCTCTACCACAGAAGGCTGTGGAGGCCAAGTCACTGAATATATTTAAGAAGGAGATAGATAGATTTCTAGACACAAAAGGCATCAAGGAGTATGGGGAGAGAGTGTGAATATGGTATTGAGATAGAGGATCAGCCATGATCATATTGAAAGGCAGAGCAGGCTCGAAGGGCCAAATGGCCTACTCCTGCTCCTATTTTTCTATGTATTTATGTTTCTATAAGTCCATGTAGATAACATCCATAGACAGTCTCTTATCTACTTTATTATTCAAAAAATTCAACTTGAGAATTCAGACATGACTTACCCATAACAAAGCCATGCTGGCCCTCTCTGAACAGCTCATATTTATTCAAATGCTCAGTCACTCTATCCTTAATGACAGATTCTCATAGCTTCCCTACAAATGACATTAAACCGATAAGGTTGGAGTTACCTAGTTTATCTTTCCCACTCTTCTTAAATAATGGAGTGACATTAACAAATTTCCAATTTAACGGCACAATTCCCAAATCAAGAGAGCTTTGAAAGATTATGACAATGCTTTTGCAATTCCCTCACCTACTTCTTTTAAAACTCTGTGGTGGGAACCATCAAGTCATGGAGATTTACTTAGCCTGTACCATTATTTCCCACATTACAACAGTGACTCCATTTTAAAAGTACTTCATTGGCTGTAAAGCGCTTTGAGACGTCCGGTGGTCATGAAAGGCGCTATATAAATGCAAGTCTTTCTTTCATTACCATTTTGTTACTTATATTGAATCCAATACGTTACTCCCCTACTGCCATTACCTTGTTGTCCATTACAGTATCACCTGTTTCTGTCTTTAATGGGCCCACGTTTCCCTTAGCCACTCTTTTACTCTTAATCTACTTATAAATACTATTGCCATTAGTATTTATATTATACAGTCATAATGGCACAGAAGGAGGCCATTCAGCCCATCGAGTCCGTGCCGGCTCTCTGTAGAGCAATCCAGTCAGTTCCATTTCCCCACTCTATCCCCATCGCTCTGCAAGTTTATTTCCCTCAAGTGCCTATCCAGTCTCCCCTTGAAAACATTGAGGGCTGGATTTTGTCATGGGGCGGGCTGGGGTCGTGTCATCCGCTGTTCGTGTTATCCACCCGATTCCAAATCGATGTGGGAGATTGATGCGATTTTCACATAATTGGGCAATTGAGTTCCAGCGTGTGGGAACCCATGGCCCAATTAGTTTTTTCAGTCTGAAGCTCGCCTCCGATGACATCATCATTGCTGCTGCATTTAAGGTCTGCAAGAAGCCTTGCTTCTTCTGCAGACTGCCAACCTTTTGGCCTTTGCAGTGAGAGGGACCTGGAGGCAGAATGAGCAGCAGGAGACCTAAGTCTGCTCCCAGATTTGATGACGTCACCCTGCAAGCTTTGGTGGAGGGAGCAAGAGCTAATAAGGAGGTGCTCTTCCCTTCAGGGAAGAAGAAGCCTCCCCAGCAGACGAAGGCTGTGTGGTCCAGGTGGCCCAGGAGGTGAACTCGTTGTCGCTCATCCGCAGAACCTGGTTTCAGTGCAGGAAGAGGTTTCATGACCTGCGCACTGGAAAAGTGAGTATGACTTTGCCATCACCCTCAATCTGATCCCCATTGCCTCTCCTCACCAGCACTCAGCTTTAGCAACCTCTTCCTCCACATCCCACTTGACACTGACATCACTGCACCCTTACCCATTCCCTCTCTCTCTATGGTCACATTCACCTAACTATTCGACTATGCAGCCCTCACACTCCCTATCACTGTGATGCTATGAAAACAACTTACAACACACAGAGAGGGCCCTTGCTCTTGCCAACTCACTCCATCTTTGTCTCCTTCTAAGCATCTATGCTATGGATTCTCTACACTCCTTCATTCTCACTCAAACTCCACTTGTCTCCCTCATTGCAGGAAAAGAGAGCTCACAATAAGAGGGAAAGAGCGAGGACAGGAGGAGGGCCACCCTCAGTAGTCCACCTCATCCCTTGGGAGGAGGCGGTCCTGGAGATAGTGGGACTCGAGGACGATGTGCAAGTGGGGGACGGACAGACGGTTGCATCAGAGAAAGCTGGTGACAGAATAATTTTTCATCTCTCTCATTGACATTGCATGAGTCGCTGATAATGATTCTGAAGCTCTAACAGATGGACTTATGATCATCTGCAAGATGCAATGTGCATGTAACCTTGGCCTCACATCTCTGACTCTTTCCTTTACTCCCCCACAGGACCATCGCAAGCACCCATCCCCACTATCCAGGAGGAACAGCCTGAGTCTCCAGACTCCTCAGAGGAAGCTGCAACTTCTGAGGGCGCAGCGTCAGCAGAATTTAGCCAACCCAGCACCAGCGCAGACACTCACACCTCGGAGGGACCATCGCGAGATAGAGTAGTGTTATCACCTGATGTATCACAGCTCACAAGTGAGCATCAGCAGATGGTGGAGACAGGGACCGCAGTGGAGAGTCCTAGTCAGAGGGCGCAGGACTGTCCTAGCTCGGCTCAGCTGCATGTCGACCCTCTGCCTCTGGGTCCATCCAGAAGAACAGCGGTGCTGGAAATCCAGGAACAGGTGCAGGAGTCTCTGGCAGGTTTTATCTCCAGGGTCGCTGCGAGTGTGGAGCGAATGGAGGAGTCCAACGCAAACATGAGCAGAGCCTTTGTGGAGTCATTGGCGCATGAACGCAGCACCATGGAAAGGATGGCAACCTCCGTGGAAAGGATGGCTACAGTAGACGAGAGGATGGCGATGGCCATGGAGGAGCTATGTCGCCAGAGTGTAGAAAACATGGTGAGTGTTCAGAATAGACTGACATCTCTGGAGGAGCGATAGTCAGCTATTGAACAGAGAAACCAGACCTTCATGGAAGTCCTTCTGAGTCGGACTGCCAGTGCAGATACAGGTCCCCATGGCCCCCCTGATGTGCAGCAAGGTGCTCTCAAGCCACTTGCAAGCGCTGAGGTGGACCTGACCCATGAGAGTGATGTTGGTGGCAGAGAACAAGGAAGTGGGGGCTCCTCTCCAAGCGCTCACACTTCCATGCCACTGTCAAGTCCTCGGTCAGAGCCCCACCAGAGTCCCCACTCAACTGAGATCGGCGTCTCAACCCCAACCCCTGCACAGCCGCAGGAGCAGCAGATGGCTGCCGAGCCCTCACAGGTTCGCAACCCCAGAGGACGCCCGCCAAAGGTGTCGAGACAGGAGCAGGAAGAAAGTGAGCAAGGGGCCTCCACATCTGCTGAAGCCACAGGGGAAGCACCACGTAGGAGCATGCGTAAGAGAAAGATACTGCACAAATAGTCACAAGGGTAGTCACTTGGGTGAAATATTGTGTTTATTTTTTAAATGCCATCAGTTGGTTATTGTAAATAAAAATTCTGTTGGCAACTGTTGCAGTTGTGGCGTGTGTCTTTTCGCAAATGGGACTTCCACATTGAGGGCTTAGGATTACTTGCAATTGTCAGTATGGTGGTCAGAGTGCTAGGAATCCGCTGGTTCTTGGCCATTGTCGATGGTCTGATAAGAAGCTGCGAGGCAAAAGTGCTTGATTGGCTAGGCTAAGCAAATCTGGCCAAGATGAGTGCGTTCCTTGCATCCCGGGCAGCAATTTTCTCACGTACTGCTGCTGCTGGTTGATGGGCCTCTGCAAGATGTTCGTTTTCGCTCTCCTCCTCCTCCTCCTCCTCCTCCTCCTCATCTGAGGAGGATCTGTGAGGAGCCACTTGGTCCTCAGGAATCTGCAAGCCACGACGCTGTGCCATGTTGTGAAGTGCACAGCAAACCACGACGATTCTGGAGACCCTGGCTGCTGAGTACTGCAGGGCTCCACCTGATCTATCCAGGCATCTGAAGCCCATCTTCAGCATGCCAATGGTTTGCTCGATTATGGATCTGGTGGAAATGTGGCTGTAGTTGTAGCTCTCCTCAGCTTCGTTGGATGGGCTCCTCAACGGCGTCATTAGCCACGTCTTCAGGGGATAGCCCTTGTCTCCAAGTAGCCATCTGTTAAGTTGGTCTGGCGGACTGAAGAGCGGAGGCACACTAGACTGGCGCAGTATGAAGGAGTCATGGCAACTGCCAGGGTACTTGGCACAAACATGCAAAATTTCCTTCTTGTGGTCACACACCAGCTGCACGTTGAGGGAGTGGAAGCCCTTGCGGTTGACAAAAATAGCTGGATTACGATGGGGTGCCTTAAGGGCCACGTGTGCAGTCAACGACGCCCTGCACCCTTGGAAAGCCTGCCAGATTAGCTAATGCAACCGCACACACCGTAACACTTGCTTGATCCTTGGAGAAATGGATGTGATTGTGCGCGATGGCAAAGAGGGCATCGGTTACCTGCGTGATGCAAGTGTGTGCGGCCGCCAGGGAGATGCCGCTGATGTCTGCTGCTGATCCCTGGAATGAGCCTGAAGCAAAAAAGTTGAGTGCCGTGGTGACTTTGACGGTCAATGGTAAGGGGTGTCCACTTGCTCCTCTGGTCTCCAGGTCTTGCTGAACCATTGCGCAGATGTCACCCACTTCCTCTCGCGAATGTCGGAGCCGCCTTTGGCACTGCTGCTCACTCATGTTGAGGTAGCTGATCCTCTGTCTGTAGACCCTGTTTGGGGGGTGCCTCCTGCGCCGACGGGCTTCCATGGGCTGGCGCCTTCTGACCTGTGCAGCTTCAGGTGGGTGAGCAGCAGCTTGGCGCTCCTGTTGTTGCCGCTGCTGTTGGTGCTGCTGTTGTTCATGGTTCTGCTGCTGCCGCGGCTGGTCTTCGTCCTCATCTGATGTCCAGGAGGAAAGGAAATAATGGTTCCCATGCTTCTGGTAAATGCCTCAGTTGAGGAAGCGCTCAGTCAAGGTGGCGAGAGGGATTTCCCAGGAGGTCACACTGGAGATGGGTGTCAGGCTCCAAACTTCCACAGCTATGGTTATGCCTACTAAAAGTTCCCCCAGACCTGAGACAACAAAGTCCTGCCATCTGCAAATGATGACTGATCAAATCTCCTATTTAATGGTGGAGCTGCAGCTGATAGTCAGCAATCCAATTGTGCTCCCGCCAGGTTTCACTGTCGTGTTTCAGAGGAGACGTGAATCACGTGGGAAACGTGTTAAAATCGGAAAGCCCCTCAAAATGGGATTATAGAGGCAATTTAGTGGTTGTTAAGGGCCTTAAGGGCCTATCCTGCCTCTTGGAGGCGGGACGGAGATGGGATCAGAAACCACGTATTTGGGAAAATTGCATGGAGGCTAGAGAGCAAATAATACAAATGACAACAGAGAAGGTCATAGACTTAGGTAGCAGTGGGGAAATTAAAAACCAGAGCATGTCTGGAAGGGGCAGAAGGTATGGAGTAAAAGGTAAAGTAATAAAAAGGGCAAAAGCAGGAAATAAGTGTCACAAAACATCTTTGAAAGTTCTCTATCTGAATGCACGTAGCATTCGTAACAAAATAGATGAGTTAATGGCACAAATAACTACATATGGGTATGATCTTGTGGCCATTACAGAAACATGGCTGCAGGGTGACAATGCCTGGGAATTAAACATACCAGGTTATTTAACGATCAGGAAGGACAGGCAGGAAGGAAGGGGAGGTGGGGTGGCTATGTTAATAAAGGAAGGAATCACTGTAATACAGAGAAATGATATTGGGTCAAAAGATCAGGACAATGAAACAGTTTGGGTGGAGGTAAGGAATAATAAGGGGAAAAAAACACTAGTGGGCGTAGTCTATAGGCCTCCGAACTGTGGCAACTCTGTTGGACGGAGTATCAATCAGGAAATAGTTGAGGCTTGTAATAAGGGAACATCTATAATTATGGGGGATTTTAACTATCATATTAATTGGACAAATCAAATTGGGCAGGGCTGCCTTGAGGATGAGTTCATTGAGCGTATTAGGGATGGGTTTCTTGAGCAGTATGTAACTGAACTGACCAGGGGGCAGGCAACCTGTGTAACGAGACAGGATTAAATGTCCTAGTAAAGGATCCCCTTGGAATGAGTGACCATAACATGGTTGAATTCCATATTCAATTAGAGGGTGAGAAGGTTGGATCTCAAACAAGCGTGCTAAGCTTGAATAAAGGAGACTATGAAGGTATGAGAGCGGAATTGAGTAGAGTGGATTGGGAAAATAGATTAACGGGTAAGACGATACATGATCAGTGGTGTACATTTAAGGAGTTATTTTACAACTTCCAAAAAATATATATTCCACTGAGAAGAAAAGGGTGTAAAAGAAAAGACAGCCATCCGTGGCTAAGTAAAGAAATTAAGGATAGTATTCGACTAAAAACAAGGGCATTTAAGGTAGCCAAATCTAGTGGGAGGATAGAGGATTGGGAAAACTTTAAAAGACAGCAATAAATAACAAAAAGATTGATTAAGAAAGGGAAGATAGATTATGAAAGTAAATTAGCAAAAAATATAAAAACAGATAGTAAGAGTTTTTATAGTTATATAAAAAGAAAAAGGGTGGCTAAAGTAAATGTTGGTCCCTTAGAGGATGAGACTGGGAAATTAATGGTGGGAAATATGGAGATGGCAAAAACACTGAATGAATATTTTATATCAGTCTTTACAGTAGAAGACACTAAGAATATCCCAACACTGGACAAACAGGGGGCTAAAGGGGGGGAGGAGCTAAACACGATCAAAATCACTAAGGAAGTGGTACTCGGTAAAATAATGGGACTCAAGGCAGATAAATCACCTGGACCTGATGGCTTACATCCTAGGGTCTTGAGGGAAGTGGCAGTAGGGATTGTGGATGCATTGGTAATAATTTTCCAAAACTCCCTGGACTCGGCAATGGTCCCGGCAGACTGGAAAACTGCTAATGTAACACCCTTATTTAAAAAGGGCAGTAGACAGAAGGCTGGAAACTATAGACCGGTTAGCCTAACATCTGTGGTAGGTAAAATTTTGGAGTCCATTATTAAGGAGACAGTAACAGGACATTTGGATAATCATAATTTAATAGGACAAAGTCAGCATGGTTTTATGAAGGGGAAGTCATGTTTGACAAATTTGCTGGAGTTCTTTGAGGAAGTAACATATAGGGTGGATAAAGGGGAACCAGTGGACGTAGTGTATTTAGACTTCCAAAAGGCATTTGACAAGGTGCCACACAAAAGATTATTGCTTAAGATAAAAAATCACAGGATTGGGGTAATATTCTGGCATGGATAGAGGATTGGCTATCTAACAGAAGGCAGAGAGTTGGGATAAATGGTTCATTCTCAGACTGGCAATCAGTAACTAGTGGTGTTCCGCAGGGGTCAGTGCTGGGTCCCCAACTCTTTACAATCTATATTAACGATTTGGAGGAGGGGACCGAGTGTAACATATCAAAGTTTGCAGATGATACTAAGATGGGGGGGAAAGTAGTGAGTGAGGAGGACATAAAAAACCTTCAAGGGGACATAGACAGGCTAAGTAAGTGGGCAGAGATTTGGCAGATGGAATACAATACTGGAAAGTGTGAGGTTATGCACTTTGGCAGGAAAAATCGTAGAGCAAGTTATTATCTTAATGGCAAGAAACTGGAAAGTACTGAAGTACAAAGGGATCTGGGGGTCCTGGTGCACGAAACTCAAAAGGTTAGTATGCAGGTGCAGCAAGTGATTAAGAAGGCCAATGGAATGTTGGCTTTCATTGCTAGGGGGATAGAATATAAAAATAGGGAGGTATTGCTTCAGTTGTACAAGGTATTGGTGAGACCGCACCTGGAATACTGCGTACAGTTTTGCTGTCCATACTTAAGAAAGGACATACTTGCTCTCGAGTCAGTACAAAGAAGGTTCACTCGGTTAATCCCGGGGATGAGGGGATGGACATATGAGGAGAGGTTGAGTAGATTGGGACTCTACTCATTGGAGTTCAGAAGAATGAGAGGCGATCTTATTGAAACATATAAGATTGTGAAGGGGTTGGATCGGGTGGATGCAGGGAAGATGTTCCCGATGATGGGTGAAACTAGAACTAGGGGGCATAGTCTTAGAATAAGGGGCTGCTCTTTCAAAACTGAGATGAGGAGGAACTACTTCACTCAGAGGGTGGTAGGTCCATGGAATATGCTGCCCCAAAAAGCTGTAGAAGCTACATCATTACATAAATTTAAAACAGAAATAGACAGTTTCCTAGAAGTAAAGGGAATTAAGGGTTACGTGGAGCGGGCAGGAATTTGGACATGAGTCTAGGTTCGGATCGGTCATGGCCCTGTGGGTAGCGGAGCGGGCCCAGGGGCCGTGTAGCCATATCCTGCTCCTATTTCATGTGTCTAATTCTGTTAGATGCAGGAGATGGTTCTGAGATAGTGGATTGGCAGTTAGGATCAGATCAGCCATGATCTTATTGAATGGCGGAGCAGGCTCGAGGGGCCGATTGGCCTACTCCTGCTCCTATTTCTTATGTTCTTATGTAAGTCCTACTCCAGAGGACTTCCATGAAGGTCTGGTTTCTATGCTCAATAGCTGACCATCGCTCTTGAAGAGATGCCAGTCTATTCTGAACAATGACCATGTTTTCAACACTCTGGCGACTTAGCTCCTCCATGGCCGTAGCCATCCTCTCCTCTACTGTAGCCTTCCTTTCCACGGAGGTTGCCATCCTTTCTGTCGTGATGTGTTCATGCACCAATGCCTCCACAAAGGCTCTGCTCATGTTCGTGATGGACTCCTCCATTTGTTCCACACTCGCAGTGACCCTGGAGACAAAACCTGCCAGAGACTCCTGCACCTGATCCTGGAGTTCCAGCACCGCTCTCCTTCTGGATGGACCCAGAGGCACAGGGTCGACATGCAGCTGAGCCGAGCTGGCAGAGTCCTGCGCCCTCCGATGAGAACTCTCCACTGCTGTCCCTGTCTCCACCATCTGCTGATGCTCACTTGTGAGCTGTGATACACCAGGTGACAACACTACTCTATCTTGCGAAGGTCCCACTGAGGTGTGAGTGTCTGCCCTGGTGCTGGGTGCGCTGAATTCTGCTGACGCTGCACCCTCCGAGGTTGCAGCTTCCTCTGAGGAGTCGTGAAGTTCAGGCTGTTTCTCTGGGACAGTGGAGACGGGGACTGTCGATGGTCCTCTGGGGGAGTAAAGGAAAGTGTTAGAGATGTGAGGTAAAGGTTCCATGCACATTGAATTGTGCAGATTATCATAAGTCAATCTGTTAGAGCATCAGAATCATTATGAGTCACTCATGCAATGTTAATGAGAGAGATGTTAAACTATTCTGTCACCAGCTTGCTGTGATGCGCCCGTCTGTCCGTCCCCCCACTTGCGAATCCTCCTCAACTCCCACGATCCCCAGGGCTGCCTTCTCTGCACTAGTGAGCTGGGCTATTGAGGGTGGCCCTCCTCCTGTCTTCGCCCTTTCCTTATTGTGGGTTCTCTTTTCCTGCAATGAGGGACACAAGTGGAGTTTGAGTGAGAATGAAGGAGTGAGTGTAGAGAATCCATAGCATAGATGCTTAGAAGGACACAAAGATGGAGTGAGGTCCCAAGACTAAGGGCCCTCCCTGTATGTTGTAAGTTGTTGTTATAGCATAACAGTGATATGGAGTGTGAGGGCTGCATAGTCGAATAGTTAAGTGAATGTGAACATGCAGAGAGAGGGAATGTTTATGGGTGCAGGGATGTAAGGGTCAAGTGGGATGTGGAGGAGGAGGTTGGCAATGAAGAGTGCTGGTGATGAGAGGCGATGGGGAGCAGATTGAGAGGAATGGTGATGTAATACTCACTTTTCCTGTGCGGAGAAGGTCACGAAACCTCTTTCTGCACTGCAGCCAGGTTCTGCTGCACATTGAGATGGCACTGACCTCCTGTGCCACTTGCAGCCACACAGCTTTGGTCTGCTGGGGAGGTTTTTTCCTCCCAGAAGAAGGAAACAGCACTTCCTTATGAGCTCTTACTCTCTCCATCAGAGCTTGGAGGGAGTCCTCATCAAAACGGGCTGCACACTTGGGTCTTGAGTTTGCCATGTTTGCACCACTAATCCCTCAGAAGTCTCAGCAAAAAGTTGTAAGGCAGAAAATGAACCAAGGCTGCTTGTAGGCCTTAAATGCAGCTGCATAGATGACGTAAACAGAGGCGAGTATCAGGACCACCTGATTCATTGGGCCAGTGGTTCCCACACGCTGGAAATCAAGTGCCCAATTAGGGCAAAATTGCTCAATTTCCCCGCCTCACATCGGAGGCGGGGGCAGGACCCGACACCCACCTGACCCGCCCCCAATGACAAAATCCAGCCCTTGACCTGTTCCTAAACAGATTTTTGAGTTTTTTTAGCATTAAAAAGTGGAATGCAATCACATTTCAGGCATCCAGTGTCAACGTCAGCTATTCCCAGATGAATTACAGTGCCAGTAGATGCAGAGTAAAGCACTTTCTATTCTGCTCTAACCTCAACACTGTACTCCATCTATGGTGGCAATCTCCATTTTTTACACAAATCATCCCTTTTAGCCTTTGAGTGAGATTGTCAATTATTGCCAAATCAGGGGCAGGTTTATGCTGTGTTAAGAAGGAACTGATCCAGCTCTTTTTTAACAACATACATTGGGGATGAATTTCTTCGCCGTTTTTGCTGTATTTCTGCTGCATAAGCAGAACAAATTTTTTGCGGCCAGTAAATCAAGCAAAAACTGTTTCATTTGCTTTCCCGCCACAAAATTGCTCTCCCGAGTTCCCTCTTGCTTTTTGACAATTCCTGCGATCCGCCCACCAAGTCCCGAGTGCACTCGTTTACCATATATTATAATCATGAGGGCCACTGACCGTGCAGCTCCAAGTTTCCTGCTTTTACACTTCTAATAGATTGAGACTTAGAAGGAGCTGCTGTTGCCAGGATCAGCTGAGATAGGTAGAAGGGAGGAGTTTCTGAGGCTGAAGAGTTTGGAGCGCTTCAGTAGAGATTTCTGCAATTAGAAAATATTTTTGCAGTGAATTTTTGACATTCTGCCCACACAGATCTAGATTTGCTTCTCACTGCTTCCACCAGCAGATTTTCACCCCGCCTGCCCCCCGTTCCATACCTATAGTTAGGGCGTCTCAGAAACAAGTACGGAATCCTATATGAGCATATACTTTAATGCTATTATCATGGAGAAAGAGGACCAGCACAGGATGAAGCAGAGGAGAGTTAGGCAATCTTTAAGATGCATGTAGCCAACCAGATATTACCCCCTCCCTCATGGAATATACAGGCAGCACATGTCATATGAGGACCGTACAGAGGAGACATGTGTAAGCAGACTGCACCTAAGAGGCAATGGGGCAGCTCTGTCACCCAGTCCTCCCACTGCCCCCCACCCCAGGCCTGCCCCCCCCCAATGATGATGCTGAGGCCAACCACGATCCTCCGGTGGCCGGCCCCGATCCTCCTTTCCCTCGCCTGTTCCCCGATTGCTGGCCGATTTTTTTTCCCCCCCCCCCCCCCCGATCATCTCTCTCCCTAGTCCTTTCTCCGGCCCCTGATCCCCGGTTCTCTCTCACCCCCCTCTCCCTGATCCTCTGCCCAGCCCCCGATCCCCGGTCCTCTCTTCCCCACCCTCCCTGATCCTTTTAATGGCCCGGCCCTCACTCGAACCCTCCCACCCGCCTCTGTCCCGTCGAAGGCCTACCCGCCCGCAGCCAACCAGCCTCTCAATCTGGTTGGCTGTGGGTGAGAAACCAAGGTCTCACGTGCAAATCAGGCCCTGCTGTTAAAGTCGGCAGGGCCTGCGGGAAACCTGGCCTCCCGGGTTTCCCGACAGTATCGAAGCCCCACCCCGCCCCCAACCCGCCTTCCTCCAGAAAATTCCAGCCAATATCTCTGCTTATCAATTCTATCCTTTTAGAAATGATCCCCAGTGCTTGGTTTGCCTTTTTTATGACCTTGTGTGGCCTCCTTATTCTTCCTACCATCTCACATTTATCTGTATTGAAATTAATTTGCCAATTGCACGCCCATTCTGCAAGTTTATTAATATCCAGTTGTATTTTGTCACAGTTCTCCTCAGTGTTAATTATACCCCACAATCATCTGCAAATTTTGAAATTTTTCTTCCGATTCCCCAGTCCAGATCATTTATGTAAATTGTGAACAACAGTGGTCCCATCACTGATCCTTGTGGAACACCACTGCCCACCTTTTGCCAGTCTGAGTAACTACCTTTAACCCCTACTCTCTGTTTTCTGTTTTGTAGCCACTCTGCTCCTTGTCCCCTGACCCCACGTACTCTGAGATTAGTCATGAGTCTACTATGCGGTACCTTATCGAAAGCCTTTTGAAAATCCAAATATATTGCATCTACTACATTACTCTTGTCTACTCGTTCTACTACTTCAAAGAATTTAATAAGGTTGATCAAGCATGACCCTTTTGAAATCCATGCTGACTATTCTTTGTTATATTTTTGGATTATATTACATCTTTGAGTAAAGATTCCATTATCTTTCCTATATTAAGCTAACTGGTTTATAGTTCCTTGGACTTGTTTCATCTTGCAATAAATTACTTCTAACAACAGATTGACATTGATATCCATGACAACTGATATTGCAGAAAGACTGCAGACAAATTAATAATTCCAAACTTTATTGCATTTTAATTGCTTGTACAAACTAAATGAAACAAAATTATAACCCAGGTGTTAGCCCATAGTACCTTTCTTAAATGTCCTTTTTGCTAAACTACTGCTCCTATAACATACACCCTCAGTAGCTTCAGCATCTGAGGTGGTCAGCTGCTGATGCCTAGATGAGGGTGCTTGAAATACTCATATAGGAGCTCTGATGCAAGAGGAACCACCCTCAAACTGCAGAATCTCAGCTGCTGCCAGAGCAGTCTGTTCTAGTTGGCTTTCTGGAAGCAGGGCAGGCATTTGTTGAGGGGGTGGTGAGGGAACAGACATGCTGGCCAGGATTTTGCTAACCTCGGCGGGTCCGGGGCGAGCAACGTCAGTGGTGGGTCCCGACCCCGCTACTGGCTCCATCCCGCTGTCAAAAATGACTTTCCATTGACAGGACTGGTTAAGCCCACCCAGCGTATTTGCCGGACTAATTAGAGGAGGCGGGTGTGGTGACACGTCATCAGCCGGTTTCCTTAAAGGGCCAACTTTATTTTGGCATTTGTGCTGTCAGTGTTCTGCAGCATTGAAGTGCTGCAATCACCTGACAATGACTGCACAGCGGAGCAGGGCTGCACCCAGGTTCTCCTATGACTCTGGAGGGAGTTAGAGCACGTAAGGAGGTCCTCTTCTCTTCTCATGGGTGGAAGAGACCTCCCCAGGAGACCTAAACAGCCTGGTTGCACATTGCACAGGAGGGCACAAGCAGGGATGTCATCAGGAGGACCTGGGTGCAGTGGCGCAAACCTTTCAATTATCTTATTCGATCACGAAATGTTAGTACAAAGCCACACTCACCTTCATCCTGCTGTGCATCTCATCACATCCCCATCACTCTGCCTTCCCTACCCTACCCCTGCATATCCTTACTCACACCAACTTACCTTGCACCTCCACCCATCCTTCTCTCTCTATCTACATTATCACATTCCCATCTCACAAGCCACCCCTCACATTCACCCTCATCCTAGTGCAATCATACCAACTAACAACACACAAGGGTAGCCACTTGGGTGTTTTATCCAAAGTTCATGTAAAGTTTCTGTTAATGTGCTGTTAAACATGGAAAGTTTTATTTTCAACACTTTGCGTTCTTGGACAGATTTATGTGCACCTTTGGAAGTGGCTTAGTGAGTTGCAGTGAATGGTGAGACATAACGGTACACCTACAATGGTGGTGAGCATGAAAGGAATGGCTTGGACATTCACAGAATCACAGAAACCCCACAATGCAGATAGGGAAACCCCACATTGTAGGGATGTTTTATGGTGTTGGTATTGGGTGGTGCCAACCTGGCATATCATGTGGCAGCCAGGGTGTACAACGTCAAGTGAAGTAAATCTGGCCATGGTGAGGCCATCCTTCGCCTCCCAGGCAGCAATGTGCTCGGATGCTGATACCCTCTGTCCTGTGCAGCATCAGTTGATTGCGGAGAAGGTTGGTGTTGTTGGTGCTGCTGGTGGGCCTGGTGCTGCTGGTGTTGGGGCTGATTGTGGTCGGATTCTGAGGACCAATGTGAGACCGTATAAAGGGCACCCATGTTGATGGAATAGATGGCAAGTGAAGTAGAGATGAAAGAGTTCTTCCAATGAGGTAAGAGTGGATAGAGAGTGGAAAGTGGAAAGCCTGCAGAATCTGTGCTGGAAATTGACTGAGAAACAGTTTGTGGCTGAGGCAGGTGATGATCTATAGGTGGGAAGTTTTACTGTACATTTGAAGCTGCCAAGTAATCAGCTGGAGCAATAGCCACTGAACTCCTGCCTCAAGTTGACAGTCGTGGTCCCCGAACAGCGTGATTCCCGTGGCCATGAAGTTAAAGTGAAAAGGTAAGTTAAAAAAGCCTGTTAATGATCTGTTAATGACATTATAATGAGTTTAATTGGGTCCCCCGCCACTGCCTGTCGGGTCTGCTCAACGCTGACAGACCCGACATTGGGAAACGCGCGTGGCGGCGGGTTGACAGTGGGGTCCTGACCCGCTGCCAAAAAAAAACACTTTCCCACCTGATCCACTACCGATCCCACCCACTGACCCCCCCCCCCCCCCAGAAAATTCTGGCCGCTGCCATTCTGAGAGAGGGCAATATGTGGCACCCCCATTGAGACCTGCAATTGATCTGGGGCTGTGACACAGCACTCCCACTGATCTGTGCAAGAGCAGATTACAGGAGACCTATAAAGCAAGTTAAGCTGCTATCTATTCAATTCTCAATCTCACCATCTCCTACAGCTTGAATGGATTGTCTTCCCACCAGCTCTAAGGTTTGTTCCTCATAAGGGGTCAGCTTTCCAGTGACTGGTATACCCTCTCCAGCCCCTGTCTTTCACTCGCATTCTAAACAAGCTGTTACAAGATTAATTGCATTAGATGAAAGCTAGCATGTGAGGGATGTATCCTTTGTGGCATCAGACTGCTGAGGTTATAGATCAGCTGATAGTATTCTTTAAATTGAAGATAGGGGTTCATGTTAAGGGAGTTGCAACATAACTTGTACGTAACATAGTTAAGGAATTCCTGAACCACAGTGCAGTATGAAGGATGACTTGTACAGCTAATCATTTTAGAGGGTGAACAGTGTGCTAGTGGCCATGGTACCCGGGGAAGGAAAGAGAGAGTAGCTGGTCTGTTACTTTGTCTGCGCTCGTCAGGCCATTGATTTTTTTTCTGGCACAGTTATGCAGTTCTCGGGATAAAAGAGGTGGCATAGTGCTATTCACTCCACATGGCATGTGAAACAGTTTTTTTCTCCTTTGCTGCATCTTATATGAACATACAAAAATGACTGACAGGAAAAGACCTACTGGTCCATCCAGCCTGTTTTACACAGTTATGATGCCTTTTCCATCACAATACATGCATTCCCCAACCAAACCAAAGTCAGATAAAGATCCAGGTCAAATTAGTGGGGAAAAGCTGGAAAATTGGTCGCTGACTCCCTTACATGATTGAAACTAGTCCAAGAGATCACATTAGCCCTGACTTATGTTACAAAATACCTACCTCTTATACGAGGTGATCTTCATCCCAGTCAGAAATGGGCCCAGCTTTCATTTGAAGGAAGACAGTAAATTACCATTCATGACACGAGCCAGCATCCTGTTCCACAGGTCCACTATTTTCTGGGAAAAGAAGTGCCTAACATCCAACCTAGTTCTGCCCCTACATAAATTGTAAGCATGACCCCTGGTCCTCCACAACCTATTCAATTGAAATAATTGGTCTACACAAACACAATCTAGTCCCTTCATTGTTTTATAAACCTCAATGTATATAGACCCAGCTCGTTGAGCCTGTCTAGTTAACTGGCAATTAATCTTGTGGTCTTCCTCTGCACTCTTCCAAAGCCTTAATACCCTCCATAGTATTCTCAGTGAAGCATAACCAAGATCTTTTACAAAGTCAAATTAGTATGCTCTTTTTGATGAAAGGTCATCGACCTGAAACATCAATTCTGTTTCTCTCTCCACAGATGATTCCTGACCTGCTGAGTGTTTTCCAGCATTTTCTGTTTTTGTTTCAGATTTCCAGAATCTGTATTATTTTGCTTATGCTTTGTTTTATGCTGAATTGTCCTGTGAATACACCCTAGAATTCCTGTTCACTTTAGTTCTACCTTCTCAGCATTGGTCATGAACTTTTAGAGATTGATGCACTAAAACACCCATTCTTTCACCGCTGGCTTTATGTTTAGCATTTAACCTGCCCACATGCAAACAGTACACTTTTCTAAGTTAAACATTATTTGCCAAACCTGGACCCAATCCCCCAGCGAATCTAGATCTGCTTGTAGTAGTTGAACATCCTCTATAGTCCTAACTTTTGCACATATCTTGGTACCGGCCGCAAACTTAAATCATTTCCCTAACATCTATATCTAGATCATTGATGAAAATAGTAAATAGCAAAGGACCTAACACTAATTCCTGTGGAACACCACTGGTAATGGTCTCCAAACAGATCCAAATCTATTGACAACCACTTTCTGTCTATGGGCGTTCAGCCAATTCTTATCGACTGCAGCAGATTACCACTAATTTCTGAAGATTCTATCTTGTACAGAAGCCTCTTATCAAAAAATTTCTGAATGTCCAGGTAGACAGTGCCTACTAGGTTACCTTCATCCAGTAACCTGGTGACTTCCTCAAAAATTCAATCAAATTGGTAAAACACAACCTTCTTTTCGTGTTGGGTGTCCCTGATATGGCCTTCTCTGTCTAAAGAGAAGTTGCTACCACATCGTGCGATTTCAATCTGTAGGTCAATTTTTTAGCACACAGGCATACTTTTTGTCTGGTCCTATTTTTGGTCTAATTTATTCTGTTTACTTTTCTATGAGTGTCTGAAGGTCAGCCTCATTAAAAGTTTGTGCTCTTCTTTTCTGCCTCCTTCTAATGCCCTTTTCCTATCTTTGGGTGCCTCTGCTAGTCAAAGACATTTTTCAAAAGTCCCCAAAAATCTCACATGAGCCATCTATTGCAACTACCTGACTTAGTCATGCATAAGGTTCACTACTTACCTGCTGCTCCCCCAGTCTTCCATTGAAATCTTCAGCCATTTCTTGTTATTTAGAGGCTACGCCAGTAGCTCTCACCCAGCCCAATGCATGACACAGGAGTTAGGCTACGAATAGCTCAGGGGTATTTAAATAAGCTGACCCCACACTACAGTCAATCATGGGTAGAAATTTCGCTCCAGAGTGTATTGTGGTAATGTTATTCATGGTATTAAGATTTGTGGAGGATGCCCCTTAGAAGGCAAACAATGGTTAATTGTTTTTGCATTAACAAAGCATCTATCTATATATATAAATCGGTACATCTGTCCTTCTGTCTGTCTGTCTGTCATCGCGTGTGCGTCTGGCGGGCTATGCGCTCGAAAGTTACAGGGCGTACCTACGCGCGCGTTACCTCCAAAGAAAGCTTACGCTTCCGAGACGGTTTTAAGCGTATTAACGTTTCGGCCGGGCTAAAATCGCGCCCGCGGTATCTGAAAAACCTTCAACATTCCGCTCATTAGCATCTCATTATCCGCTCATTAGCGACAGAGTGACCTCGAGCTCGACCAATCGTACGCCGGGTTGCTGGCGTGTGCCGCCGGGCCAATCGGTGCGTGTGTGGGCGGGCCTTATTGTTCTGAACCGAGGTGAGTCGCCGCCATCTTGATTCCAAACTTTTCCTTTCTTTTTCCCGCTTTCTGCGTCTTTAAAAAAAACGTTGCTTTTAAAACACATACTGTTTTAAAAAAAAATGATTTAGAAAGTCATTAACTTATCTAATCTCATTAATTTTCCTACCTTTCCCTGTTTTTCCAGGTAGGCCTCGAAGCCTCGGCCTCTCCTCCGCACCCACGCCCGAGCTAGGCACCTCCCGGCCCCACTCGAAGGCTGGAGCGGCGGGCCTCAGCCCAGTGCCGCTACCTTACTAAAGGGTGTGCGCGCAGCAGGAGCAGCTGAGACGTGGCGTCTCTCTCTCTGGCTCAGCCGGGGGGCGGGGCTTGGTGAGCGTCAAGAGTTACCCTGGCAACCGGGCCCGCCGGCCGCCTCGCACAGCCGCAATCTTGAAGCCAGCTCGGAAGATCGCGCCTCCGGAGTTCGGTGCTTGGTTGGTGGGGGGGGGGGTGAGCCTCTGGGGTGGGGGGGGGCGAGCCTCGGAGGGGGGGGGGGGCGAGTCTCGGGGGGGCCAACCAGGGGGCTCGGGAGTTTGGGGGGACGGGGATCAGGGGGCTCGGGGACCCTTCCCCTTCCCCCCTCCCCCTCCCTCCCCCCCCTTCCCCCCCGCCCGCCCTCCCCTGCCCGCCCTCCCTTCCCCCCCCCGCCCTCCCTTCCACCCCCGCCCTCCCTTCCCCCCCCCCGCCCTCTCTCTCTACCCCCCAGTCGCTCTCTCTCTACCCCCCAGTCGCTCTCTCTCTTCCCCCCCAGTCGCGCTCTCTCTTCCAACAACAACATGCCCTCGAAAAAGCCTCGGCACCGCCGGGCACTTCAGCTAGTTAATAATATAACAGAAAATACTTGTGAGAAACAAGATCCAATGAATTGAATGTTGCAGTTATATTTCAACAATCATGGGTCAGAAATTGTTGGGAATTCGTGCATTAACATCTAATGTCATTATTAATTCGTAAAAAATTCAGCAGGTTGCACAGTTGGGTTCTGATCCTCTGCAAATTTCTGGATGATTTGCTCCATTCTGTCCTTTGCTTTACCAACACCAATAAAAGTTTGTTCTCAATGTTAGGCTCCCCATTGAACTTCATGGCAATTGTGAAATTGCTGGATTTACAACATTATTATGAATAATTCCTGGTGCAGCCATTTTAGGCTGAGAATTAATATCATAGAGAACCCTGGCAATGGTATGATTTATGGTCCTCACATGACACTCAACATTGGAGGCCCATAAAGGGACCAGTGATGTTGTGGCGTCTCACTCCAGCAGGTAGTGAATTGTTCCTAGAGGTTTTTATTCTTTTTATCTGTCTTGGCAAAGCTGTTTGACACTCAGAAGAGGGAGAAAGCAGTGCAATGGCATACCCACTGGGTGTACCACTGTTTCTTACCATGATGGATGGGGCCGCTGGTTTTATACTTCATGGGTCAAAAATGTTAGTACATTTCGCACACCTACCTTGCCATTCATTCATTAACTTCAAAAGGACCAATACAGCAATTCCCAAACACAACTGGTTTACAATGTCCTGTTCTTCTGCTTGTTCTTTTTCATTTTTTTTCTTACTTTTCCATTGCTATTGCAGAAATTTCTTGCCCAATTACTTTCCCTGGAAACGTGCTTCCGTTTGTAATTTAGTAGTTAATTTGTATTATCTACAGTGAGCACTGTTCCAATAACAAAACTAATTTGAGGCGTTGTGTATTTGGTTTTCTAGTTTGAATACTTTGGAGGCTTTCATCAAGGAGACAAATGCTGAACTATCAAAAACAGTGAAAGAAGGGGATTTGAAGAGCCTTATACAAGTTATGGGATATCTGAAAAAAGTAAAAGAGAGACAGGTGACCACAGATAATATGTTTGAACCTTTGAAGCAAACCATTGAACTGCTGAAGACCTATGATGTAGAGATGCCAGAGGAAGTTCACACGCAACTACATGTAAGAAATAAACCTTTTTTATATATGTATACCTTTTGTCATTGGTTCAAAAATGAATTCCATGGTGCGAGTAACAATTTCATTATCTACTAATACGTTAAGTTAAAAATAAATCCTCCTGATATTCTTTGAAAGATGTTTCAACTGCAAGAGTTCACCCCTTGGAATATATAAAATATCAACCCATTTTAAAGATGTTACTGATATTTTTTCATGTTGGGGATTGCTGATGTTTACTGTTATTTAAAGGCCTTTTCACATTTTATTTAAGGGATTTCATTATGTGCAGTTAAGCAGCAGAACAGATATATTGCAATCTGGACCTTTTAAAATAGCATACAATATAGGAGTGACAGATTAATTAATTAATTAAGAGGACAAACCATCAAGTAATGTAGGCTATGAGGTGTGATGTGATTCAGAAGAGTGAACATAAAAACTTCAGAAAATGCCTTTATCCAAGTGCAATTGATTAACAGAAAATAGACATCTCACCTCTATTTTGTGTGTATATTTTTATTTTATAAAAAAAATTCTGTATGCAAAGCCTTTGTGCCCCTCACACTTAGATACATTTCACATGTCAGATGTCACACATTAATACTAATTCTGTGTGACACTTAAAAAGAAAAGTAGAATGAAACAAAGGCAGTCATTTGGAAGGTATAGAAAAACTGTAGGAAAAAGAAATGTCAATGACAATGAACTGCAGGCTCTTAACTGACCTATGCATAAGGCCAGTGTGCTGATCTCGAGCCTGATTCGCAAATAAGAGGATAATTTCAACCTAACCCACCTACTGGGAAACTGACGGGATCCGATTGGGTGCCTGTTTTACACTCTGTTTGATATTAATTTCCATTGTGGAAAGTAAAAACGGTCAGGGTGTAAAACGGGCGCCTGACCCAATTCTGTCAGTTTCCCCCCAGGTGGGTTAGGTTAAAAGTACTCGCCAACATTTGAATGGATTCAACCAATGTTTCCCTAACATCAATTAGACTTTGTAACGTTAAAGTAATTGTAGTGTATGTACCTTTAAGAGAACTACTTTTACAGCTCCTGTATACTGTAGTACCGGCAGTGACCACACCTGTATATAAGCCTTGAGCATGCCTCTGTACCCCAGTCTTGAGACTACACTACTCCAGTAAATACCTGTTGATTGTTAAGTTACAGCATCCGTGTGGTTATTGAAAAACATCATACTCTCAGAATCACGGATCTAACAGTAATCAGCTTCGCCTTAGCTACAGAATAATACATTGGCCTGGAATTTGCGTAGTAATAATGACAAGGCTGTTAGTGCTTGCCGTTATTACTGTATAAAACTGAAAGCAACTTCCGGCGTCCGCACACGTGCAGTTAAACGCAAAAATTTGGAAATTGTTGTCAGTGATAACCTGCTCCTCAACAGGGTGCGCTGTTGCAGTCTTTGTAGATGGAAACATTAGAAATCACTGATTAGTCATGAACTTCAACTATTTACACACTATTCTCGCTGTAAAATCCAATGAAAATGTTAAGCCTTATTCAATCAGGAATAATGGAGCTTTTAACGGCGTACTAAGTCATACTTACTGCTGAACAACAACTCTGGCCCTGAAAAACTAATTTTACAAGTGTGGAGTCTCATTCCCTCAGAAGAACATTTAAACATTGCAGATTTTTAATAAAATAAAAATTATTTATTCTTTTTTAAGGCGTGTTTGTTCTGATATTCGTTTCTCCCTTAAACCCATGTATATGTCCCAATCTTTATTTCGCTTTCTGCACAATGATTAAATGTGATTTATATTCCTGGCTTTTTACTTCCTGCTTTGCTATCTGTGAATTCTTCAATCTGATTGGCTGATCGCCTGCTGCCTTGCTGGACGCCACAGATCCCCTGTCGAAGGCGCCAAATTAAAACTGACATTAGAAAAGAGGAAATCTACGCTCTAGGCCCGCCAAATCTTTGTGGGCAGGTTTTTCGAGGTCAGCAGCAAGCACCGTCCCTTCACTGCTGACCGCAAAATCCGGGCCATTGTATATTACATCATAAAATGGTCCTCCCCTTATAAAATGTTGTGCAATGGCAAGGGAAATCAAATAGTAATATTATAAATAAAAACAGAATACTAGAAATGCAGGTCAGGGAGCATCTGTAGTGAGAGAAACAGAGTTAATAGGCGGGGCGGGGAGGTTAAAAAATAATAAATCACGTACCACAACCACAACCTGCCATGTAGGCACCTGCCGCCATTTTTACAGCGGTGGGTTGCGTGGCATGCCTGTGTCCTGTCTTGTAGAGGCGGGACACTTCATTATAATATTTTAATCAGCTTCCCACAGTGCAATTGGCTGGGTTTCACAGGGCTCAGGAAACCTAGCGGCGAAATGGAGATGAGAGCAGCCGGCTCAAGAAGCTAAATGATTAGAGCACTCGATGTGAGCCAGGAGCAGCAGGAGTGCTCCCCATGGCCCCTATAAGCAAAGCTTCTGCCGATCACGCCCTTTCCTTGCTGTCGCGATCAGCAGACTCCTCCAACCCTTGAACTCGAGTCATCTGCCCTGCAATCAGCTGACCCCACCCCCCCACCCCAAGCCCCAATGTTTCCCTCCCTCTCGATTGCCAGGCTCTGAACCCCTCCACCACCAAGCTCCGATCTTTCCCTCCTTCCTGATTGGTGGGTTCAACTCTCCCCGCCAAGCCCTAACCTTTCCCTCCTTCCCGATTGCCAGGCACCAACCACGCCCCCCCCCCCTGTAGTGTATGTACCTTTAAGAGCCCCTGTGTACTGTAATACCGGTAGTGACCACTCAGGTATATAAGCCTGTATAGCGTCTTGTATCTTTTAGTTCACCTCCAGACTTTGTTCAGTAAACACCTGTTAAACCAACTCCTGCATTCCGTGTCTCCATTAACACACGGATACAACAGTGGCGACGAATTGGAAACGGACTTACCTGCAATTCGGCAGCACCTCAAGGAGGTCGATTCCTCAGACGAAGGTCGAAGAAAAAAAAAACAACTGTGGTTTCACCAGCTAGCCGGGCTGGTGGCAGGCACTGCACTAACCCTTCCTGGGCGGCGGGCTGGGGCTCAATCGGGTGGCTCTGCAGTGGGGCCGAGCAGCGAGTCGGAAGGCGGAGGCAAACAGAGACGGAGGGTGAAGCACTCTGGAGACGGCCGGCACTGCAAAGCAGGTCGGCGTTCGGACCAAGCAGAGGGAGGGAAAAGTCCCAGAGAGTCCGGTGGGAACGAGTCTCCAACTATTAAAAATATCTGTGTAAATAAAAACCGCGGAGAACAGCGTTGTCAGCGGCGGGAAAGGGCGGGAGGTGCCATTTTTTCTCAGCAGGGAAGAAAGGAAAGCGCGGGAGGCGCCATTTTTAATTTTCAGGATGCCTAAGACTGGCAATATTACTGCTTTCGATAGTGATGTAGAGGATTGGACCACATATGTGGAAAGAGTGGAGGTATATTGCACAGCGAATGAAGTAGAGGATGATAAAAAAGGCATCGGTACTTCTAAATCTGATGGGCGCAAGGACATACGGGCTGTTACGAAACTTAATCACTCCAGCCAAACTGATGGACAAGAATTTTAAGGAGATTGTTGATACCCTACAGGAGCACGTAAACCCAACACCGCTGCTGATAGCGGAACGATTCAAATTCTTCAGGAGGAATCAGCACAAGAATGAAAGTAACGCTGATTACCTCACCGAATTAAGAAAGCTGTCAAAGCACTGCCAATTCGGGGCAGGACTGGCAGATTCTCTACGAGACAAATTCGTCTGCGGTCTCCTAAGTGAAGGAACACAGAAAAGGCTACTTTCTGAGAAAGATTTGACACTGGACAAGGCTTTCAGTGTGGCTGTATCATACGAAGCAGCAGCAAGAGGAGCTGCAGAGATACAGCAAAAGCCACAGGACTTCGGCACCCATGAAATGACACGGGGTTTCGAGAGATGTTATCGCTGCGGCAGATCCACCCATGACCAGAGGGACTGCTGGTTCAAGGACAAAGCATGCAGGCAATGCGGAAAGATGGGACACATTGCATGTGTATGCCGATCTGGAAACAAAAAATGCACTGACAGAAAAAAAATCAATAAGGAAAAGTACAGAAAGGTACAAATGATGACGGACAGTAGCTCCGAAGACCAGAAGAGTGATAGCGACTCCGGAAACAAGAGACTAAGCTGTCTCAAATTACATAATGTAATTGCCAAAGAAGATTACCAGACCATTTGGGTTACCCTCACGATAGCGGGGTCCCCAGTTAAAATGGAGCTAGATACAGGATCAGCTCTGACCGTCATAAGTCGACGGGATTACGAGCGGCTATTTCCGCATATACCTTTGAAAGACACATCCATTATCTTGAAGACATATAGGGGGCAGAAAGTATACCCCAGAGGGAAAATAAGGGTGCCTGTTGTATACAACGGCAAGGAAATACAGAAGTTGTATTTATACGTTCTGCAAGATGGTGGTCCACCGCTGTTGGGACGTGAATGGATCAAGAAGATACGTTTAGACTGGCACTCCATTCAGGCACTGACGGTGACCAGTAAGAAAAAAAATAATGATGATGTCATACCTGAACGATTAAAAGACATCTTGGCCAACGCCAAAGAAGTGTTTCAACAGGAACTAGGAACCTTAAAAGGCGTCACCGCCTCAATAAAAGTGGAAGATGCGGCAATTCCCAAGTTTTTTAAGGCAAGACCGGTGCCATACGCAATTCGTCCAGCAGTCGAGGCAGAGCTGGAGAATTTGGAAAAGGCAGGCGTGTTATCCAAGGTAGATTGGAGCGAGTGGGCAACACCCATCGTCCCGGTCATGAAGAAAACGTTGAATAATGATAAATCTGAAGAACAGAGAAAAATTCGCATCTGTGGGGACTTCAAGGTGACTGTAAACCTGGTCCTTCACACTGTACAGTATCCTCTTCCGAGGATAGAAGATATTTTCGCCTCACTATCCGGAGGGAAACGTTTCACCAAAATTGACTTGGCACAGGCATATCTACAGATGGAGGTTGAAGAGGCCTCTAAAAAGTATCTCACGATAAACACACACAAAGGCCTGTACCAGTACAATCGACTGGTTTTCAGAGTAGCATCCGCTCCAGCTATCTGGCAAAGAGCTATGGAGCAAGTCCTGCAAGGGATTCCGGGGACTCAATGCTACCTAGACGACATCCTTGTAACAGGAGAAAATGACAACGAGCACCTTGCCAATTTGGAGCAGGTGCTCACTAGGCTGAGAGAACGGGGCCTACGAGCAAATCGCCCCAAGTGCGAATTTTTCCAGAAACAAATATATTGTGGCCATATAATTAACGAAGAAGTCACCTGAAAAAATTGAAGCGGCCATAAAAGCCCCAGCACCTGAAAATGTCTCACAATTAAGGTCGTTCCTGGGATTGATAAATTACTATCATAAATTTTTACTGAACTTGTCAACTGTTCTGCACCCTCTTAACGCACTGCTACAAATGGGAGTAATTTGGAAATGGAGCGCAGACTGTAAACATGCCTTCCATAAATGCAAAGGCTTGATCACATCCAAGGAAGTGTTGGCTCATTACAACCCATCACTGCCAATCAGACTGGCGTGCGATGCATCCCCTTACGGCGTAGGAGCGGTATTATCGCATAGATTCCCTGATGGCTCGGAACGGCCGATAGCTTTTGCGTCACGCTCATTGAACTCAGCTGAGCGTAACTATGCCCAGATCGACAGGGAAGCACTCAGCCTGGTATGGGGAGTGAAGAAATTCAACCATTACCTACACGGACAAAAATTTACCTTGTTGACTGACCATCAACCCCTCGTCACCATATTCACCCCTAAAAAGGGCGTTCCCATTATGACAGCGCAAAGGCTACAGAGGTGGTCCCTTTTCCTAGGGGCACACCAATATGACATAAAATACAAAGGATCAAAACAGCATGGGAATGCTGACGGTTTATCGCGCCTACCGTTGCCAACGGTAGAAGAGGCACCTACAGTGGACCCAGTGGAGATGTTCCACTCAACCATAGTGGAATGTCTACCAGTAACAAATTCTACCATTGAAAAGGAAACGAGAAATGACCCGACTCTCTCACGAGTCTACGATTTAACGGTGAAGGGATGGCCAGCACATGGCGAACCACTGTTGCCAGCATTCTCGCAAAGAAGAGAACAGCTGTCAGTGTGCCGAGGAACCTTGATGTGTGGATCCAGAGTGGTGATTCCACCCAAACTTCAGGATAAAGTGCTAAAGGAGCTTCACGAGGGGCATCTGGGTGGAGTGAAAATGAAGAACCTAGCCAGAGCGTTTGTGTGGTGGCCAGGTATCGATGGAGACATCGAAGAAATGACCAAGAGCTGTCTAGGATGCCAGAAGGTCCAAAACGCCCCACCACAAGCCCCTCTACATCCATGGGAGTGGCCCTCATCTCCATGGCAAAGGGTACACATCGACTTTGCTGGTCCATTTATGGACTCAATGTTCTTAATCGCGGTTGATGCACACTCCAAGTGGCCGGAGGTAATAAAGATGTCCTCCACCACCACGGAAAAAACCATCACAGTATTAAGGACTATATTTGCCAGGAATGGGCTGCCTGAACAGATCTGTTCTGATAATGGACCGCAATTTGTGTCCGAAGAATTCAGGAAGTTCTTAAAAAACAATGGGGTTAAGCACTACACGTCCGCCCCATACCATCCCGCCACCAATGGATTAGCTGAAAGGTTTGTACAGACCTTCAAGAAGGCCATAAAGGCCATGGGTAATGAAGACATAAATCTACACCATAAGGTAGATAACTTCTTGTTTGCGTACAGGAATGCAACACATGTGGTTACAGACCAAACTCCCGCCATGATGTTTTTCAATAGAAGACTAAGATGCCGGCTGGATTTGATCAAGCCAAACATCAGAAGGGACGTAGAGAACCGGCAATTTCAAGGCATGAATGAAAGGCCAACTAGAACCTTCCAGATAGGTCAACAAGTTTTGGCCCGGGACTACCGTACCGAGAAATGGCAGCCTGGAACTATTTGCACACGACTAGGACCGCTGATGTATACCGTGGACATTGGTGAAAGCATAATAAGGTGCCATGCTGACCAGATCATAGAGTCATCCGAAAAGGGACAACCTACACCACAACTCTATACGCCTAATGATGAAGCAGAGATACCCATAGTATCTACCTCCGATCCGGTGATACTGGAACCAGATGAACCCGACACTGGCATTCAAGCCGAATCGACCTTGCCAAAAGAACCTACTACACCACCGAAAACTACTACACCACCGTGGCGTTATCCGGACCGAGTCAGGAAGCCTCCAGAGAGACTGACTTATAATTGATTAACTGCAGCAAATGTGTAGATTATTGTTCTTGTAAACATGTTAATTAATGATTATTTAAAATGTTATGTACTAATTATCTAAAAGGGGAGGAATTGTAGTGTATGTACCTTTAAGAGCCCCTGCGTACTGTAATACCGGTAGTGACCACTCGGGTATATAAGCCTGTATAGCGTCTTGTATCTTTTAGTTCACCTCCAGACTTTGTTCAGTAAACACCTGTTAAACCAACTCCTGCATTCCGTGTCTCCATTAACACACGGATACAACACCCCCCCCCACCCGATCTTTCCCGATTGCTGGGGACCATCTTCAAAAGCAGAGAAGATATATTAAACTTATATAGAACCTTGGTAAGACCAGAGTACTGTGTACAGTTCTGGTCTCCATATTACAAAAAAAATAAAGAAGTACTGGAAAGTGCAAAAAAGATTTACAAGAATTATACCAGAACTGAGACTGTACAATTATCAGGAAGGACTGAATAGGCTGGGGCTCCTTTCTCTAGAAAAGTGAAGACTCAGAGGCGACCTGTTAGAGGTCTTTAAAACGATGTAGAGAAGATGTTTCCGCTTGTAGGGAGTTCAAAACTAAGGACCATAAGTATAAGATAGCCACTAATAAATCCAGTAAGGAATTCAGGAGAAACATCTTTACTCAGAGAATGGTGAGAATGTGGAACTGGCTACCACATGGAGTGGTTGAGGCAAATAACATAGATGTATTTAGAACATCAAGGTCTCTGCGCTCCTCCAATTTTGGCCTCTTGGGCATTCCCTATTTTAGTCGCTCCACCATTGGCAACCATGCTTCCAGCTGCCTGGACAACTTGCATTTATATAGCGCCTTTAATGTACTAAAACGTCCCAAGGCACTTCACAGGAGCATTATCAAACAAAATTTGACACCGAGCCACATGAGGAGATATTAGGACAGATGACTAAAAGCCTGGTCGAAAAAGGCAGGTTTTAAGGTGCATCTTAAAGGAAGAGAGAGAGGTAAAGATACGGTGAGGTTTAGAGAGGGAATTCCATCGCTTAGGGCCTAGGCAGCTGAAAGGTTAAAATAGGGGATGTGCAAGATGTCGTGTCTGAGGATCAATAAGACTCAGACTGCAGGAGAACAATAAAACAGGTATTTACTGAACAGAGAGTAATTCAAGACTGAAATACAGAAGCCTGCTATGGCTTTATATACAGGGGTGGTCACTGCCGGTACTGCAGTATAGAATCAGTTCTTCTCTTAAAGGCACATACACAACAATTCCTCCCCTTTTAGATAAACAGTACATAACATTCATTTAACAACTAAATAATAACTAATTACAATTACAATTTTCTCTGTACCATATACATCAACTGAAATAATCATTTATAAGTTCAGTCTTTGAGGAGGCTTCCTGATCCTGACTGGATAGCGCCTTTCTCGAGTATCCTGTTCTTGCGGCGGAGTTGATTCTGGCTCATTGTCATTGGTTGGTTCGTCAGCTTCCAATACCACTGTTTCTGAGGTAGACGCAATCTGTACTTCGGGTTGATTACCAGGTGCACCTGCTCGTGGTATGGGTTTGGCTTGTTCCTGTGACTCTAGAACCTGGTCAGCATGGCGTCTCACGATGCTCTCTCCAACGTCCACTGTGTACATTAGTGGTCCCTGCTGTGTGCATATCGCTCCTGGCTGCCATTTTTCTGTTCGGTAGTCGCGGGCCAAGACTGGTTGCCCTATCTTGAAGCTCCTGGTTGGCTTCTCATTTATGTGCTGGAATTGCTTATCCTCAACATCTCGTCTTATGTTTAGTTTGAGCAAATCCAGGTGACATCTTAGCCTTCGGTTGAAGAACATTATGGCTGGAGCTTGGTTGGTGACTGCATGTGTCGCATTCCGGTAAGCAAACAAGAAATTATCCACCTTGTGTTGTAGTGGTATGTCGTCATTATGCATTGCCTTTATGGCCTTTTTAAAGGTCTGAACAAACCTCTCAGCCAATCCATTTGTGGCTGGATGATATGGGGCAGATGTGTAATGCTTTACCCCATTATTCCTCAAAAACCTCCGGAAATCCTCGGACACAAACTGTGGTCCATTGTCGGAGCAAATCTGTTCTGGCAAGCCATTCCTGGCGAAGATGGTCCGTAGGATTGCAATAGTTTTCTCCGTGGTGGTGGAGGACATTTTGATGACCTCTGGCCATTTCGAATGGGCGTCCACAGCGATTAGGAACATTGAGTCCATAAATGGACCAGCAAAATCAATGTGTACCCGTTGCCATGGAGATGAGGGCTACTCCCATGCATGTAGCGGGGCCTGTGGTGGAGCGTTTTGGACCTTCTGGCATCCTGTGCATCTCTTGGTCATATCCTCGATTTCTTTATCGAATCCCGCCCACCACACAAACGCCCTGGCTAGGCTCTTAATTTTTACCCCTCCCAGATGACCCTCGTGAAGCTCATTGAGCATTCTATCTCTCAACTTGGGTGGAATTACCACTCGGGATCCACACATCAAGGTCCCCCGGCACACTGACAGCTGTTCTCTCCTTGGCGAGAATGCTGGCAACAGTGAGTCGCCATGTGCTGGCCATCCCTTCACCGTCAAATCATAGACCCGAGAGAGTGTCGGGTCATTTCAGGTTTCCTTCTCTATACTTGAGTTTGTAACAGGTAGACATTCGACTATGGTCGCATGGAATATCTCAACAGGGTCCACTGCAGGTGCTTCCTCTACCGTAGGCAACGGTAGGCGCAACAGCCCATCAGCGTTTCCATGCTGTTTCGTACCCTTGTACTCTATGTCGTACTGATGTGCCCCTAGAAAAAGTGACCATCTTTGCAGCCGTTGCGCCGTCATCACCGGAACGCCCTTCTTTGGGTTAAAAATGGAGACCAGGGGCTGATGATCAGTCAGCAGGGTGAATTTCTGCCCGTGCAGATAGTGATTGAACTTCTTCACACCCCACACCAGGCTGAGGGCCTCCCTGTCAATCTGGGCGTAGTTACGCTCGGCTGAGGTTAACGAGCGCGACGCAAAGGCTATTGGCCTCTCTGAACCATCAGGGAATTTGTGTGACAGCACCGCTCCGATGCCGTAGGGAGACGCATCACATGCTAACCGAATCGGTAGTGTTGGATTGTAGTGGGCCAATACTTCTTTTGAAGTGATTTGGCATTTACATTTCTGAAAGGCACGCTTATACTCATCACTCCATTTCCATGTTACTCCAGTTTGCAGTAGGGAGTTCAGTGGGTGCAGAATTGTAGATAAATTCGGCAAGAACTTATGGTAGTAGTTCACCAACCCGAGGAACGACCTCAGTTGCGACACATTTTCCGGTGCTGGAGCCTTGACTACAGCCTCAATCTTGTCCGGCGACTTATGCAACCCTTCCTCATCAATCATGTGGCCACAATACGAGATTTGTCTTCTGAAGAACTCGCATTTGGGGCGGTTGGCTCGTAGCCCATATTCCTGTAATCTCGTGAGCACCTGCTCCAGGTTGGCAAGGTGTTCACTGTCATTTTCGCCCGTAACCAGGATGTCGTCCAAATAACACTGGGTCCCCGGGATCCCTTGCAGGACTTGTTCCATCGCCCTCTGCCAAATAGCCGGGGCTGATGCTACCCCGAATACCAGTCAATTGTACTGGTAAAGGCCTTTGTGAGTGTTTATCGTGAGGAATTTCCTAGACGCTTCTTCCACCTCCATTTGTAGATACGCTTGGGCCAGATCAATCTTTGTAAAGCGTTTCCCTCCAGATAGTGAGGCGAAAATATCTTCTATCCGTGGAAGTGGATATTGTACTGTGTGCAGGACTGGGTTCATAGTTACCTTGAAGTCCCCACAAATGCGAACCTTCTTCGGTTCCCCAGGCGTGCTGCTCAATGATTTCTTCATTACAGGAACGATGGGTGTGGCCCACTCGCTCCGGTCCACCTTGGACAGCACACCCGAACGCTCCAGACTCTCCAGCTCTGCTTCAACGGCTGGGCGGATCGCGTAAGGCCTTAAAATATTTTGGGTTTGCGTTATCTTCGATTTTTATCGTTGCCGTTACTCCTTTTAGAGTCCCAAGTCCTTGTTGGAACACCTCTTTCACGTCAGTTAGAATTTTTGACAGTCGTCCAGGTGTGACGTCATCATCCTTTTTATCAGTCACAGTTAGCGCCTGAATGGAATGCCAATCCAATTGTATTTTTCGGATCCATTCACGTCCCAATAATGGTGGTCCTCCATCTGGTAGTATATATAGATACAGTTTCTGTGTTTCCTTGCCGTTGTATTCAACTGGCACCCTTATTTTTCCTCTGGGGTAGACTTTTTGCCCCGCGTATGTCTTCAATACAATGGACGTGTCCTTCAAGGGTATGTGTGAGAATAGCCGCTCATAGTCTCGTCGATTCATGACAGTTAGGGCTGATCCTGTGTCCAATTCCATCTTTACTGGGGACCCTGCTATCATGAGGGTGACCCAAATGGTTTGGTGATCCTCCTTTGCGATCACGTTGTGTAACTTTAGACAACTTAGTCTCCTGCTCCCGGAGTCCTTATCACTCTCCTGATCTTCCGAACTACTGTCTGTCAATTTCTTTACTTTCTTGTACTTTTCCTTAGTAGTTCTTGTAGTGTTAGTTTTCTTTCCCGACCTGCAGGCTCTTGTTATGTGTCCCATTTTCCCACATTGCCTGCATACTTTGTCCTTAAACCAGCAGTCCTTCTGATCATGGGTTGTTCTGCCGCAGCGGTAGCACTTTTCTGCTCCATACGCCATTTCGTTAGCGCCGTATTCTTGTAGTTTCTGTTGTATTTCCGCAGCTCCCCGTGCTGCTGCTTCGTAGGATACTGCCACGCTGAAAGCCTGTTCTGGCGTCAGGTCCTTTTCCGAAAGTAGTCGTTTCTGGGTTCCTTCACTCTGGATCCCGCAGACAAACTTATCCCGTAAGGTGTCTGCCAGTCCTGCTCCGAACTGGCAGTGCTTCGATAACTTGCGTAGTTCCGTAAGATAGTCAGCATTGCTCTCATCTTTGTGCTGGTTTCTTTTATGGAACTTGAATCTTTCTGCTATCAGCAGCGGTGTAGGGTTTAGGTGTTCCTGTAAGATATTAACAATCTCCTCAAAACTTTTCTCCATTGGTTTAGCTGGGGTAATTAAATTCCGCACTAGGTCGTACGTTCTCGCGCCCATCAAATTTAATAATACCGACGCCTTCTTTCCATTGGCCACCTCATTGGCATTGCAGTATACTTCAATTCTTTCCACATACGTGGTCCAGCCTTCTACCTCGTTGTCGAAAGCAGTGATACTGCCACTCTTCGGCATCTTGAGTGATTTAAAATGGCGCCTCCCGCGCTTTTTCTTCTTCCCCAATGTAATAAAATGGTGCCTCCCGCGCGTTTCCTTCTTCCCCAATGGAATAAAATGGCGCCTCCCGCGCTTTTCCTTCTTCCCCTTGCTGCCACGCTGCTCCTAGCGTTCTACAGGGTAATGGCGGTGACCCGCGGCTTCGGCGCGTCTCACTTTTCCTTCCCCGCGTTCTATCCTCTCCACGCTGCCCTGTTCTTGAGCACCGACCGCGCCCTGTGCGCTCCACCCTCTCTCTCTTCCTCCCAACGACGCTGCACGGCCCCTTTGCAGAGCCGCTCGATCGAGCCCGAGCCTGCCGCAGTCCAGAAGGGTCAGCGCACTACCTGCTACCAGCACGACTTGCTGGAACACCTCGACTGGGGAGCCAGGCCCAGCTCTCCACAGCCTCCCCTGCAACTCTCCGATGGATCCCTGGGCGGTTGCCCGCGGTCGACGCCCGCCATTCTGACTTCGACCTCCAAGAAGCTTCTCTTAAGGGAAAAGATCCCCGTGAGGTGATGCAGTACTGCAGGTGAGTTCAAACCTGCCCGTCGCCAGTGTAGTGTCCGAGGATCAATAAGACTCAGACTGCAGGAGAACAATAAAACAGGTATTTACTGAACAGAGAGTAATTCAAGACTGAAATACAGAAGCCTGCTATGGCTTTATATACAGGGGTGGTCGCTGCCGGTACTGCAGTATAGAATCAGTTCTTCTCTTAAAGGCACATACACAACACGAGACCAGAATTGGAGGAGCGCAGCGATCTCGGAGGGTTGTAGGGCTGGAGGAGATTACTGAGATAGGGAGGGGCAAGGCCATGGAGGGATTTGAAAACAAGGATGGGAATTTAAAAATTGAGACATTGCCAGACCAGTAGCCAATGTAGGTCAGTGAGCACAGGGGTGATGGGTGAACGAGACTTTGGTGCGTGTTAGGTTACGGGCAGCAGAGTTTTGGATGAGCTCACTGGCTTTGATATTTCCAGTATTTAGTTGGAGGGAATTTCTGCTCATCCAGTATTGAATGTCGGACAAGCAGTCTGACAATTTAGAGACAGTGAAAGGGTCGAGAGAGGTGGTGGTGAGGTAGAGTTGGGTGTCATCAGCTTACATGTGGAACCTGATGTGTTTTCGTAGAAGCTAAGGGAAAGCTAGATAAGTACATGAGGGAGAAAGGAGTTGAAGGATTTGTTGTTAGGGTGAGATGAAGTAAATAGAGTGGGAGGAGGCTCATGTTGAGCATAAACACCGGCATAGACCTGTTAGGCCGAATGGCCTGTTTCTGTGCTGTAAATTCAGTGTAATTCAATGTAACTCTGCTGATATTCAACCCCTAAGTCATTTTCAAAGATAATGGTGGAACAGTGATGATGTTTGATTTAATAGTTGAAATATATTTCTGATATTTTATGTTTAGGATCTTCCAGAACAATGGAACAATACGAAGAAAATTTCTGTTATTTGTAAGCATGCTGTGACGCCTTTGCAAGCCAATGAAGTTAATGTCATTAGAAGGAAATGTCTACGATTTGAGGTAAGGCTTTCCTAGAAATTTATTTTGACAGGTTCAGCAAACGAATGGTTACTGCCAAAGAAATGACGATACTTTATCTGCTATTTTAACACAAGTGATAACCCTGTTATTTTAAATGCATTAATATCTGGTAAATTGGTAGAGAAATTAGTGTCATAAAAATATTTTAAGCATTTATTTGCTAATACTGGCAGCATTAATTTTAGTGGGGACACGGCAAAAGAAGTTAGGACTTCCCCTCTCAGGCTTCCCTTCCCTTGCTGCCAGACCACCTCAGGCTCTGAAGGGGCTCAAGCACAAAGCATACCAACAGTTTGTTTGAACACCCCTAGATTTAGGCACCCTCCCAGCAATGATGGAGGAAAGCAAGGTGGAAAGGCCCAGTATGCCCCCTCCTACCTCACTTCCATGGATGTCCTTTCCCTGTACCTGTTGTAAGTTTAGGCCCAGATGTGCCTCTTTGGGGAAGTTGCAGAAATCAAAGGGCAACATAAAAGGGACAAGAGTCACAAAGTAGCAGATATCTATGCCTTTTTCCTCTCTCCAGTGACTGAGAATTGAGCGTTTCCCAGATACTATGGAGAGGAGTGTTGGGCTTTTAACTCCATTTGCCCCTTCCCATCACACTATTCATAGGAACAGGAGTTGGCCATTCAACCCCTCAATTCCACCATTCAATTAGATCATGGCTGATCTCTGTCTTAGCTCCATCTACCCGCCTTGGTTTCATAACCCTTAATATCCTGGCTTAAAAAAAATCTGTCAATCTCAGTTTTGAAATTTTCAATTGACATAGCCTCAACAGCTTTTTGGGGGAGAGAGTTCCAGATTCCCACTACCATTTATGTGAAGAAGTTCTTCCTCATATCACCCTTGAACGGCCTGGGTCTAATTTTAATGTTATGACCCTTGTTCTGGACACCTCCACAGAGGAAATAGTTTCTGTCAACCTGCCCTATCAACTCCTTTAAACATCTTAAGCACCTCAATTAGATCACTTCTATACGCAAATAAAAACAAGCCTACCTCATAGACATCCGCATGTTAAACTTTTTATGAATCTTTGTCTGTATCTTCTGTTGCAGACACCACGTTAACCTTGTTATTGATTGTTACTGACTTTTGCTTACTCACAGTTTAATTGTTATCTATGAAATACAATTCAGTACTATTTTCATTATTCTATATGCCATTTTATGTGTTGAAATTATAAACTATTAAAAAGCATGAGAGGAATGCGTTGGTATATAATTTGATTTGGGATTTACTTTACGCCTTAATTCACAAATAAGACATTAGAGTAGAATCTACTTTGTGCATTGATTTTCTGTTTTTATTTTATTTTATCGGCAGATTAACCAACATGGTTTTAGACAAAAATTTAACATAAAGGCTCCTTTCAAGTATGACAATCCAAATCCATATAAGGCTTTGGATAAGGTAATTATTCATTTGTATTTTAGTCACTTGGGTTGAAATTGTTTTGCACCATGAGATTCTTCTTCAATCACATTTGTCCTTTGGGTGCTCCCTCGATTGTATGAAGCATTCCTAAGGCCCACCAGAACTGTAGTGATAGGGTGTAAATGGGAGCAGGATAATGGAGTGAGGTAATCTGTGAGATTTTCCATCATTCCATCCTTCCATACTTTGCTCAAGGATGGTACAGGCTAGGCAGGTTCATATATATATCTACTAGCTGGGGGAGCCCGGCTTTGCCAGGGCTGTTTTGGGCCGGGCGGTTTAAATCGAGTGCCAGGCTTTGGGGCCTCTCTGTGTCCCTCTGTGAATCTGCTGCCGGGCAACATTTTAAATCGAGTCCCAGGCTTTTGGGCCCTGTCTCTGTGTCTTTGTCAATCTGCTGCCGGGCAACATTTCTACCTTTTAATACCTTGAAAGATGAAAGTGAAAGTACTTATAAAACGTTTTTGGTAAATCTTATGTTATTTTTAAAAGAGATACTAACTTTTTCAAAGCTGGATGATCAAAGTAGTTTGAGCTGGAAGCTGAAGTAATGGCAGTGAAACAATGGCTGCCACATCCCTGAGATGAAAACGATTAGTCCCGCCCACACACACACACACCGATTGGCCAACCATCAGGGGACCGTACTGTAGGATTGGTCAATCGTGACGGCACAGGATTGGTCGAACCTTGACGTCAGTCAATCAATGCTAAGTAGCAGATAATGAGTTTAATTTTGAAGGTTTTTTGCATAAGGCGCTAACAATTATCGTCCGACTGAAAAGTAAATACGCTTACGAGCCTCCCGGAAGCGTAAGCTTTCTTTGGAGGTAACGCGCGCGTAGGTACGCTCTATAACTTTCGAGCGCATAGCCGGACAGACGCACACGCGAGGACAGACAGACAGAAGGACAGACAGATAGACAGACAGACAGATCGATTCCTTTATATATATAGATATATATATCTCAGAATATAAATTTCAACAGAGGATGTTGGAAGGTGCCAAAATTAAACTTCCATTTGAGCAAGGCGAGATTTTGATATATTGCAAGGAGAGCACCTATACCAGGAGAAAATGTATTGCTGTTGTCCATTTAAGGTCTTGAACTTAAAACTACTTACTACTGAGGCCTGAATCTGTGATTCCAGAATTTTAACAGTGATTATACAATCTCCTACAGAGATGTTGATGGACTGACAATTTTGTGTGTGTGAGCATTGAGGAATCACAATGTATTTATTGACGTATATATAGTTCTAAGACATTGGAACCAATTTTAATGTAACGACTTTCATCAGGAGGTGGGTGGAGTGAGCCTGCTGCCCTCCCAATGAAAGTGGTTGGAGACCTGAACCATCTTGATGGTTGGGCATCATTACCATATTTACGGCAAGCTGCTCGTGCATTTGGAGTGGTTTGCCTTAATGCATTAATGCTCCTCCTGCCACCATAAACCTAACTAAAAGCCTACAGTGGGTGGGTGGCACACTTTCCTTGCCCATTTTGGTCAAGTCATTCAACTAATTTTTGCATTGTGTTGCTGATTTCGGATTTGTAAAGGTGGTACTCACTGCATCAGCTATGTCTTGCGAGTGTGCCCTCACTTTTGCACGTGATGGTCTCTTCCCCTGAGTGCCAAATAATCGTGCCTGAATTGTTCTTGTAACTTCCAAAATTACTTCCATCTCTGCATCTGAGATGTTCGAGGCCCTTCTGCCAGCTCTACTCCACTGCTATATTTGCTGACACTTCCCCTTTAAGCTACTACAGGATTTTAAAGCTGTGGGGCCTCAGTTTCTGCCCCACAGGGGAATGCAGTCAATCGCTGTTAGGTCTACAGTGGCAGCCCACCAACAACTATGTCTACCAGAGTAATCCTTGGAAATCTGCAAGGGTCAGCACCGTGGCCAAAAGGTGGGCAGAATTTCACATTTATTGCACCAACACAATGATACAACAGGAAATCCAGGCTATGGTGACTAGATGGGTTTAAGATAAATCAAAAAGATAAACAGGCTCTTTTGCCAAACTATCTTTTTCTGTTCCCAAAAGATCTTAGATTTGCCCAAAAGATAGGCAAATTATTGGAAAAAATTCTGAGTGACAGTATTAATTGTCATTTAGAAAGGCACAGATTAATCAAGGATAGTCAGCATGGATTTGTTAAGGGAAGGTCGTGTCTGTCTAACTTGATTGAATTCTTTGAGGAGGTAACAAGGAGGGTCGATGAGGGTAGGTGTTTGATGTAGTCTACATGGATTTTAGCAAGGCATTTGATAAGGTCCCACATGGCAGACTGGCCAGAAAAGTAAAAGCCCATGGAATCCAAGGAAAAATGGCAAGTTGGATCCAAATTGGCTCAGTGGCAGGAAGCAAAGGGTGTTTTTGTGACTGGAAGGTTGATAGTGAGGAAGATAGCAGTAGACTGCAGGAAGATATCAATGGATATCAGGTGGGCAGAAAAGTGGCAAATGGAATTCAATCTGGAGAAGTGTGAGGTAATGTATTTGGGGAGGGCTAACAAGGCAAGGGAATACACAATAAATGGTAGGATACTGAGAAGTGTAGAGGAACAGAGGGTGTGAAATTAGGTGCCTTTGTGCCTTCCATTAGCATAACGGGGCGCAAATGGTTTTGCGACCAGGCACGGCACTGACATCAATTCCCGCCATATTTAGCGGGAGTTTTGTGGCGGTGCTACGGCGTTGCATCCCGATCGCCTTCGCCCAGAGATCGTGACGTCATCACCATGTGCATCTCCCTGGTAATGCCCCGGACCCAAAATTGACTTCTGCCCCGTGCACCAGCGCCGGTCGAAAACACCAACGGCTGCTGTAGGCGTGCATCGGGCAGTCGGCCACTTCAGGGGCAATGATTAAAAGCGAGGTGGTCGAGATAAGTGGAAAAAAAACGTACCTTTCCTGTTCTAGTTTTTTTTGCGGGTTCCTGCCCACGATCAATCAGCTTGGCACTCTGTTTGAGTGCCGGGCTGATCACGCGGGATCGCAGCTGCCTTGGTGGTCCAGGTAGGTACTTTTTAAATTGCAGAGCCTGCAGCGATGGCCCTTTTAAGGGAGGGAAGGAGCCTTTGAACGCGGCAGTGCTGCACGGCCCAGTGTGCAGCGCTGCTGAAGTCTCCGCCCCGCCATCCGACATTAGCGCCCCAAGAAGGAAGTGGAGCGCTTGATTTCCCACTTGGGGTGCTAAAACTCAATTTCGCGGTCGCCAGTGCTAATTACCGCTGGCCGCTAAAGTCAGCACCCCAAAATGGTTGATACCGAATTTTTCCCTCAGAGAGTCCTTAGAGTGCATGTCCCCAGATCCCTGAAGTTAGCAGGGTAGGTAGTTAAGAAGGCATACGGGATACTTTCCTTTATTGGCCTAGGCATAGAATATAAGAGCAGGGAGGCTATGTTTGAACTGTATAAAACACTAGTTAGGCCACAGCTAGAGTACTGCGTACAGTTCTGGTCACCACATTACAGGAAAGGTGTGATTGCACCAGAGAGGGTACAGAGGAGAATTACAAGGTTGTTGCCAGGAATGGAGAATTAGAGTGGAGTTGAGAACTTTTCTCACCCAGAGGGTGGTGGGGGTCTGAAACTCACTGCCTGAAAGGGTGCTTAGAGACAGAAACCCTCATCACATTTAAAAAGTACTAATTCATATATTTTCTCCCTGCCAGGGCCTTCACACGTGCAGCAGCAGTCGCTGGATCTCATAGGCGATGGATCCTCAGAGGAGCTGACTCCTTCTGAGGGTGCGCCATCACAGGACACATGCTCACCATGTACCAGCGCAGATATTCGCACTTTGGTGGATCCAGTTAGACAGATAGTTGGGTTTTCACCTGGTGACTCAGTTCACCAGTGAGCAAGAGCAGTCAGTGGTAACAGGGACAGCTGCGGAGAGTCAGCTTTGGAAGGTGCAGCCCTCTCCAAGCTCTGCACAGATGGACACAGATGAACAGGATAATTATTGAGGGCAGCAGAAAATCTGCTATGTATTGACAGGCCTTCCACGCACACTGTCCATGATTAGAGAGAGAATGAAGTAGTCCACCTCAAGCATGAATGGGTTGATGTCGCAGAGCATTGCGAGGATGTCTTAAGGGTACTTAAGGAAGTGGCCCTAGAAATAGTAGATGCATTGCTGGTCATCTTCCAAAATTCAATAGACTCTGGAACAGTTCCCATGGATTGGAGGGTAGCTAATGTAACCCCACTATTTAAAAAAGGTGGTAGAGAGAAAACAGGGAATTATAGACCGGTAAGCCTGACATCGGTAGTGGGGAAAATGCTAGAGTCCATTACAAAAGATGTAATAGCAGAGCACTTGGAAAACAGTGACAGGATCGGACAAAGTCAACATGGATTTACAAAAGGTAAATCGCGCTTGACTAATCCACTGGAATTTTTTGAGGATGTAACTGGTAGAATAGATAAGGGAGAACCAGTGGATGTGGTGTATTTGGACTTTCAGAAGGCTTTCAATAAGGTCCCGCATAAGAGATTAGCGTGCAAAGTTAAAGCACATGGGATTGGGGGTAAGGTACTGTCTTGGATAGAGAACTGGTTGGCAGACAGGAAACAAAGAGTTGGAATAAATGGGTCTTTTTCCGAGTGGCAGGCAGTGATTAGTGGGGTACCGCAGGGATCGGTGCTAGGATCCAAGCTATTCACAATATATATTAATAATCTGGACGAGGGAACTAGATGTAATATCTCCAGGTTTGCAGACAACACAAATCTGAGTGGGCGTGTGTGCTGTGAGGAGGATGCAGAGAAACTCCAGTATGATTTGGACAAGTTGGGTGATTGGGCAGATGCATGGCAGATGCAGTATAATGTGGATAAATGCGAGGTTATCCACTTTGGTGGCAAAATCAGGAAGGCAGATTATTATCTGAACGGCAATAGATTGGGAAAAGGGGAAGTGTAATGAGACCTGGGTGTCCTTGTGCACCAGTCATTGAAGGTAAGCATGCAGGTGCAGCAGGCGGTTAAGAAGGCAAATGGTATGTTGGCCTTCATGGTGAGAGGATTCGAGTACAGGAGCAAGGATGTCTTGCTGTAGTTGTACAGGGCCTTGGTGAGACCATACCTTGAGTATTTTGCGCAGTTTTGGTTGCCTTCTCTGAGGAAGGATGTTCTTGCCATGGAGGGAGTGCAGCGAAGATTCACCAGCCTAATACCTGGGATGGCAGGAATGACGTATGAGGGGAGGTTGGGTCGATTAGGCTTATATTCGCTAGAGTTTAGAAGAATGAGAGGGGATCTAATTGAAACTTATAACATTTTAACAAGACTAGACAGACTAGATGCAGGAAGGATGTTCCCGATGGTGAGGGAGTCCAGAACCAGGGGTCACAGTCTAAGGATAAGAGGTAAGCCATTTAGGACTGAGATGAGGAGGAATTTCTTCACCCAGAGAGTGGTGAACCTGTGGAATTCTCTACCACAGAAGGCAGTTGAGGCCAATTCATTAAATATATTCAAGAAGGAGTTAGATATATTTCTGAAGGCTAAAGGGATCAAGGGATATGGGGAGAAAGCAGGGACAGGGTACTGAATTTGGATGATCAGCCATGATCTCATTAAATGGCGGAGCAGGATCGAGGGGCCGAAAGGCCTACTCCTGCTCCTATCTTCTATGTTTCTATGTCTTGCTCCATGGATAGAGTGGCCACCTCCGTGGAACATCAATTGCAGTAACCAAATAAGTCCGTGCAGGCCTTGACCAGAGCCATACAGACTCTGGATGCCAACATGTCTGGCACCTTAAATAGGATGAAAGACACCTTAGCCTAGACCTTACAGTGCGTCACTGATCTGCACCAAGCTGCTCTCCAGCAGAGTGGTAGGAGTGAACTGTGGCTGGCGCATGACAGGGATGAAGGCGAAAGGGAACATGGAAATGGGGACTCCACTCAAAGCGCTCCCAATTCTCACCCATTTGCCTGCGCCCCCTCCCCACCCCCATCTCAGTCAGTACCTGACATTCTGCTTCCTCTCCTGATGGCCAAATCTGCCCCTGCACAGGTGCAGGTGGAGTAGTCTTTGGCGGGCCTCCTCACGGGTTCCAATACCCAGAGGTCGTTGACCAAGAGCATCTCAAAAGTCAGAGCAGGGATTTGAGCAACTCTGCTGAAGTCACAAGGGTTGCACCACGTAGGAGCGGTAAGAAAAGAACGAAAAGCTTTGTAGTTCAACAAGGATATGCACATAGGTGTTATTGCAAATGTTAGGTTATTAAGTTTCCGTTGCTTACTAGAATCACGTAACATTTAATACTTTGCACTACTTTCCCATGATTCCCAATATTGGTTACTGGGTAGAACTCACCTTTTCAGTTTGTTGATGAATGGGACATGAATTGACGGAACCAATGGGGGGGGACATGTACAATAGGTGGTTGGTTGGTAGCAGGACTGCATTGTGTCAGTCGGATTCGGGGTGGGGGGCGGGGGATGAGAGTGACAGTTAAATATGGTTGTTACATGGATCCAATGATGGTAACTAAGTGACACTTACAGCTATAAAGGAATATCTAGCATTCCGGGCAGCAACGTGAGTGGCTGGTGCTACGATGGGGTTGCCATCTTCCTCCTCCTCTTCCTCTTCCTCCTCGGATTCGTCCGCAGATGATGAATGCTCAGCACCTTGTTCCCCCCCTGCAGCTCCAATCCTCGCTGCTTCGCATTATTGTGCAGAGCGCAGCACACCACGATCATTTTGGAGACCCTGGCTAGTGAGTACTGAAGGGTGCCTCCATATCTGTCCAGGTACCTGAAGCACATCTTGAGCATGCCGATCGCTTGTTCAATGACACATCTGATTGTCATATGGCTTTCGTTTTACTGCTCTTGGGTTTCATTGGTTGGGTTTCTCACAGGTGTCATCAGCCAAGTTTGAAGTGGGTGTCCTTTGTCTCTGAGCAGCCACCCCTTAAGTCTGTTTGCAGGTCCAAAGAGCTCAGGGAACTTGGACTGTCTCCGGCAGTACCGCAGAAGGATCCAGAGTCAAAAAAGTTGAGGGCAGTAGTCACTTTCATAGACACTGGTAATGTGTGGCCACCAGGTCCTGCAGGTATCAGTTCTTTTTCTCAGAGGCTACATATGTCTGCCACCACTTGATGTGACAACTTCAGCCTCCAGAGGCACTGCTCTTCCGAGAGGTCAAGGAGGCTGAGCCTCTGCCTGTACACCCTGTTATGCAGGTAATGCCTCCTACGAGCTTGACCCCTCTCCTGATCCCCTCTCTGCTCACCACCTGCAGATCTCTCAGCAGCAGGCTGTTGCTGCTGGTGATCCGCTCTCTGCTCATAACCTGCAGGTCTCTCCACAGCAAGATGCTCTTGATGGTCATCTTGATCCTCGTCCGAGGTCCACTATAAGGCAGCTAAGGCACCACCCATCCTGATCTGAGTCTCAAACTGTCCAAAGTGGAGAAACTAACCTCTCACCATAAGTATGCTGAACAAACGCTTTCCCGGTGGTAGGTAAGAAAGCAGCTGTGAACGCTGAGTATTTATTGCAGTATTTGCCTGATTTTGCTTTGTGTCCTTGCCTTGGTTTCAATGGTGAGTTTCAGGAAGCCTGGGAAAACCATGGATGCACCGTTAAATTTGTAAGTAGGTTGAAATAGCGTAACAATGGAGCGATTTTCATATTTAAACTGGTAACCCTCTCTTCTGACCAGACCAACATGTCCGAGTTAAACCCGAAGATCGGCAGGTTGGAGCTGACTTCCGGCCGTGCCTACATTTCCGTCGAACTTATCCCACCCACCCCCCACCCGCACTAAACCCATGCACTCTTCAATGCTAAAATTCCCCCCTATTATTTTCTAATTACCTCGTGGAATATATTTTTCAAATTTACTAAGGTACTTCTACTTTGACATTATCCTTATAACTCAGTCATGCAGTGCCCTTAGAAGCCAAATGAACTAAGTACAGTATTTGTAGACAGCAACTGAAAAATGTCATTGCATATAGGTGGTGAGCTAAGTTGAAGCCTATGAAATGCTCTTTAAACATATGTCATTAGGCTAGAAATTCGTTATAGCCAGGGAATGGGCAGTGTTTAGACTAAAAATGGTGAATTAGCGCCAGGTGAAAATCATCTAGGATGCACGCAAAATTCGTCCTCACTCATTAAAATGATTGGAGCCATAAATCTAGCCTAAAAACCCAAGCTCATTGGCGTTACACTGAAAAGATGGACCAATATCGGGTGTAGTCTAAACGCACGTAATGATTGCCACAGGCTTTTTTCACTGCTTAAAGGGGAGATCCATTGATGCTGCAGCACCTCATTCTCAGCATTGTTGCTTGTGCCACTGCCTCAACAACCATAAGAAGGACAAGGAGAAGGAGCACTTATTTACAAATCCTAATGGCAGATTGCTGCCCCAGGGAGAGAGCCCACAGGTTTTTCCATGAAGCTTTGGAGGCATTGGTTTTAGTGGCCGGTCCTGTATACACCAACTGGCAGGAGGCCCTCACCTCAAGTTTGCCGCATTATGTGGAGGGAGGTGGTACACCACATCACGGACCGCCCGTCTGGAAGCCCGATTGTCTGGCTGCCTTCTCCATCCCTCTTGTTCCTCGGCTTCTTCTTCCTTGTCTACTTCCTCCTCATTTTCTTCCTCCTCGTCTTCTTCCTCCTTATCTTCTTCCTCCTCATCTTCTTCCTCCTTGTCCTCATCCTCCTCCCTTGGTGCACATGTTCCCGTCTTTCTCGCTGCCTGCGCTCCCTCAGTCACATGGAATGCACATCCTGTGCCATGTGGGAACTCCAGGATGCTTCAAGTGTCCTGGACCACCACGTGTGTAGGAAGTGTCGTTGGCTGGAGGAGCTCAAGCTCTCTACAGTAGGAGAAGGGACTACATTTTCTTCACATCATGGAGCAGGGCGCCATTGACTGCAGCCACGTGGCTTTGTGGGCACTGCATAACAATCCTGAGATCTTCTGTAACTGCAAAGGCTACCACTCACTTAATGTGCAGTTGGTGTGCGACCACGCACAGCGAATCCTCACCGTCAGTGCCCGCTATCATAGAATAGAATCGTAGAAATTTACAGCACAGAAAGAGGCCATTTGGCCCATCTTGTCCACGCCAGCCGATAAAGAGCTACTCACCTTTATCCCACTTTCCAGCACTTGGTCCGTGGCCTTGTAGTTTATGGCACTTCAAGTGCATATCCAAGTACTTTTAAAATGTGATGAGGGTTTCTGCTTCTTCCACTCTTTCAGGCAGTGATTTCCAAAACCCCACCACCCTCTGGGTGAAAACATTTCTCCTCAAATCCCCTCTAAACTTCTGACCAATTACTTTAAATCTATGCCCCTTCGTTATTGACCCTTCTGCTGAGGGAACTAGGTCCTTTCTATCCACTCTATCTAGACCTCTCATAATTTTATACACCTCAATTAGGTCTCCCCTTAGCCACCTCAATTAGGTCTCCCCTTAGCCTCCTCTGTTCCAAAGAAAACAACCCCAGCCGATCCAATCTTTCCTCATAGCTGAAATTCATCAGCCCAGGAAACATCCTCGTAAATCTCCTCTGCAACCCCTCTAGTGCAATCACATCCTTCCTGTAATGTGGTGACCAGCACTGCACGCAGTATTCTAGCTGCAGCCTAACTAGTGTTTTATACAGTTCAAGCATAACCTCCCTGCTCTTATATTCTATGCCTTTTGGCTAATAAAGGAAAGTATCCCGTATGCCTTCTTAACCATATTATCTACATGTCCTGCTACCTTTAGGGATCTGTGGACATGCACTCCAAGGTCCCCCTGATCTTCTGCACTTCTCAGTGTCCTCCCATTTATAGTGTATTCCCTTGCCTTGTTAGCCCTCCCCAAATGCATTACCTCACACTTCTCCAGATTGAATTCCATTTGCCACTGTTCTGCCCACCTGACCAGTCCATTGATATCTTCCTGCAGTCTGCAGCTTTCTTTTTCATTATCAACCACACGGCCAATTTTTGTATCGTCTGCAAACTTCTTAATCATACTGCCTACATTCAAGTCCAAATCATTGATATATACCACAAAAAGCAAAGGACCCAGTACTGAGCCCTGTGGAACCCCACTGTTTCCTACCTCTAAGCCAATTTTGGACCCAACTTGTCACTTTGCCTTGAATCCCATGGGCTTTTACTTTCGTGACCAGTCTGCCATGTGGGACCTTATCAAAAGCTTTGCTAAAATCCATAAAGACTACATCAAATGCACTACCCTCATCGACCCTCCTTGTTACCTCCTCAAAAAATTCAATCAAGTTAGTCAGACACGACCTTCCCTTAACAAATCCATGCTAACTGTCCCTGATTAATCCGTATCTTTCTAAATGAAGATTTATCCTGTCCCTCAGAAATTTTTCCAATAATTTTCCCACCACCGAGGTTAAGCTGACTGGCCTGTAATTACTCAGTCTGTTCCTTTCTCCCTTTTTAAACAACGGTATCACATTAGCAGTCCTCCAGTCCTCTGGCACCACACCTGTAGCCAGAGAGGATTGGAAAATGATGGTCAGAGCCTCTGCTATTTCCTCTCTTACTTCTCTTAACAGTCTGGGATACATTTCACCCGGGCCTGGGGATTTATCCACTTTCAAAGGTGCTAAACCCCTTAATACTTCCTCTTTCACTATGTTTATTTCTATCCTGGCAGCAGCCACGATGCCTTCATCCTGCGCCAGATTGGTGTGCCAGCACTCTTCCAGCCACCACGTCAAGCTTGCAGCTGGCTGCTCAGAGACAAGGGCTATCCGCTCTCCAACTGGCTCATGACTCCCTTCGCAACCTCATCACTCCTGCCCAGCACTCATATAATGAGCGTCATGCTGTCACGAGGAACATCATCAAGCAGACCATCGGGGTGCTCAAGCAACGGTTCCGCTGTCTTGACCGCTCGAGAGGAGCCCTGCAGTAATCGGCTGAGCGGGTGTCCCATTTCGTGGTGGTCTGCTGCATGCTCCACAACTTGGCCATCATGAGGGCCCAGCCCTTGCCACCAGTAAGTAAGGGACCATCTCAGGAGGAGGAAGAGGGAGAGGAGGAGGAGGAACAGGAGCGAGGGAGGAGGCAGCCACTCAATCAGCCTTCCGGAATCAGGTCCGTGACTGCCTCATCAGACTGCAGTTCGAATGAATTAAACCCCAGATCCCCGTTGCTCGCCACATCCCCATCATTCCATGCCTGTCGCAGGCCATATCATAGCGCAAAGCTGAAATGAGACACACCACAAAAGAATAAATTTATCAAAAATCAATGAACACATATTTACAACAAAAATATTAACTATTCACCCTTGTGCAATCCCTTAGTGCCTGTCGTTACTGTGCCTTTGCCTACTCTAGTGCTCCTACGAAGTGTTGGCCCAGTGGCTGCAGCAGGGCTGGTGGAAGGCTGCAGAGTGTCCGTGCGGCAGACTTCAGATGGCCTTGCAGGAAGCCCTCGCCCAGCTCTGGACCTGGAAGGCCCAGCTGTCGGCTGCACCACCTCAGCATGGGTGGCAGCAGTCTGGGCTGGCTGGATGACAGGCAGTGAAAAGGGCAATGCCGGAGTGGCAGTGGTGGGAGCAGGAATGCTGTCATCCTGAGAGAGGATAGCAGGCTCTGGCCCCACTGACACTCCACCGGAGCAGTATCTCTAGCAATCTGTTGGAGTATAGATTGTTGGCCTGCTGCGATACCATGAAAACCCCGGTCGACAGTGGTAGACGCAGCCACGATGGCAGCAGTCAGAGCTTGCATGGCATCAAGCTGAGACTGCATGAGAGCAGTCTGAGATTGGATGCCACCAAGCATAGACTGCTTGATGCGCTATCAATTACTCAAAAGACTGAGGTTAAGCGAGTAACTAACAGGCTTTTATTAACAAGAGAATGAAGGTGTGCCTCGAGTGGTCGACCAGTCCAGAATACAGAGGGACTGTGGAGCAGTCACCTTTATACCTGGACTCGTGGGAGGAGTCAGCCGAGGCATGTACACAGTGGAATACAAACACCCACACAGGCAGGTATAACAGTGGTTTACCACATTCACCCCTTGTTTAAAAATGAGTCCGGCGGGGTGAAGTGTATTAAAAGTTTGTGTATTGGAGTCTCTCCGGTGGTCTTGTCTGCCGCTGTGACCGACGTGGCGACGGCAGGGGTAGTGAAGCTTCTGGCGTCGAGTCCCGCGTAGGCTGGGGCACTGGTGTGTAGTCCTTGTGGGTGTCGAGCGGGTCGCGGGGCCCAGGCGTGCCGTCTGCTGGGGTTGGATATTGGATCGTGGTGGGGGGTGGTAGTGGGTTACTGGGGCCCCCGAGGGTGCGAGGTCTCGTATGGAGACTGTGTCCTCCCGCCCGTCCGGGTACGCAATGTAAGCATACTGGGGATTGGCGTGGAGGAGGTCGACCCTCTCGACCAGGGGGTCTGTTTTATGGGTCCTCACGTGTCTTCTCAGTAGGACCGGCCCTGGGGACGTCAGCCATGGCGGTAGCGATGTCCCCGATGTGGACTTCCTTGGGAAGACAAACATTTTCTCATGAGGGGTGGCGTTAGTGGCAGTGCAGAGCAGTGACCGAATAGAGTGGAGCACATCGGGGAGCACATCCTGCCAGCGGGAGGTCAGAAGGCCCCTAGACTTTAAGGCTAGCAGGGCGGCCTTCCAAACTGTCGCATTCTCTCTTTCCACCTGTCCGTTCCCCCGGGGGTTGTAACTGGTGGTCCTGCTTGTGACAATACCCCTAGCGAGCAGGTACTGGCGGAGTTCGTCGCTCATAAACGATGAGCCCCGGTCGCTATGGATATAGCTGGGGAAACCGAACAGGGTGAAGAGGTCGTTCAGACATTTAATGACCGTGGCACTGGTCATGTCCGGGCAGGGGATGGCGAACGGGAAACGGGAGTACTCATCAATAATGTTGAGGAAGTACACATTGCGGTCGGAGGAGGGGAGAGGCCCTTTAAAATCAACGCTCAGGCGCTCGAAGGGGCGAGTGGCTTTTATCAGGTGAGCCCTGTCTGGTCTATAAAAGTGCGGTTTGCACTCAGCGCAGACTTGGTAGTTCCTGGTCATGGTCCTGACCTCCTCAATGGAGTAAGGCAGGTTGCGGGCCTTGATGAAGTGGAAGAACCTGGTGACCCCCGGGTGGCAGAGGTCATTGTGGAGGGCCCGCAGTCTATCGATCTGCGCGCTGGCGCAGGTGCCACGCGATAGAGCATCCGGGGGTTCATTGAGCTTCCCGGGCCGGTACAAGATCTCGTAATTGTAGGTGGAAAGTTCGATTCTCCACCTCAAGATCTTGTCGTTTTTGATTTTGCCCCTCTGCTTGTTGTTAAACATAAAAGCAACTGAACGCTGGTCAGTGAGCAGGGTAAATCGTTTTCCGGCCAGGTAGTGCCTCCAATGACGCACAGCCTCCACAATCGCCTGGGCCTCCTTCTCAACAGCGGAGTGTCTGGTCTCCGGGCCCTGGAGGGTTCGTGAAAAGAAGGCCACGGGTCTCCCCGCCTGATTAAGGGTAGCGGCCAGGGCAAAGTCGGACGCGTCGCTTTCCACCTGGAAGGGGATGGATTCGTCCACTGCGTGCATGGTGGCTTTGGCAATGTCTTCCTTGATACGGTGGAAGGCTAAGCGGGCCTCTGCCGTCAAGGGAAAAGAGGTGGACTTGATCAGCGGATGGGCCTTGTCCGCATAGTAGGGGACCCACTGGGCGTAATAGGAGAAAAACCCTAGGCACCTCTTCAGGGCCTTGAGGCAGTGGGGCAGTGGGAGTTCCATAAGGGGACGCATCCGGTCGGGGTCGGGACCGATGACTCCGTGTTCCACAACACAGCCAAGGATGGCGAGGCGGGTTGTGCGGAATATGCACTTCTCCTTGTTATACGTCAGGTTCAGGAGTTGGGCGGTGCAGAGGAATTTTTCGAGGTTTGCGTCATGGTCCTGCAAGTCATGGCCGCAGATGGTCACATTGTCCAGATATGGGAAAGTGGCCTGCAACGCATTTTGATCGACCATCCGGTCCATCTCCCTTTGGAAGACGGAGACCCCGTTGGTGACGCCAAAGGGAACCCTAAGGAAGTGATAGAGGCGGCCGTTTGCCTCAGAGGCAGTATACTGGCGGTCCTCAGGGCGGATAGGGAGCTGGTGGTACGCTGATTTCAGGTCAATGGTCGAGAAGACGCGGTACTGCGCGATCTGGTTGACCATATCAGCTATGCGGGGGAGTGGGTAAGCGTCCAGCAGGGTGTAGCGATTTATTGTCTGGCTGTAGTCGATGACCAGGCGCTGCTTCTCGCCGGTCTTAACGACCACAACCTGGGCTCGCCAGAGGCTGGTGCTGCCCTCAATAATCCCCTCCTTCAGGAGCCGCTCCACTTCGGTTTTAATGAAAACCCTGTCCCCGGCACTGTATCGCCTGCTCTTTGTGGCGATGGGCTTACAGTCGCGGGTGAGGTTAGCAAACAGTGGGGGGGGGTGACTCTGAGTGTGGAGAGGTTGCACCTGGCGCGCGGCGGGCAGTTTGGAAGCTGCTGGCTGCGGACTGTGAGTGGGGGGAGGGGTCCACCGTACGCCATCGTAACACTTTTAAGGTGGCACTGAAAATCTAACCCCAGTAGAACGGCAGCGCAGAGGTGGGGCAGGACCAGAAGTTTAAAATTATCGTACACAGTCCCGTCTACTAAGAGTGTCACCACGCAGTAGCCGCCAATATCCGCCGACTGGGACTCGGAGGCCATAGCAATCCGCTGGTGCGCAGGCAGGACTGGGAGAGAGCAACGCCGCACCGTGTCGGGGTGGATGAAGCTCTCCGTGCTCCCAGAGTCAAAAAGGCAGGTTGTTTCGTGACCATTTACCTTAATGTCCATTGTGGACCGGGCCAGTTGGTGCGGTCTCGCTTGGTCCAGCGTAACGGAGGCCAGCGTAGGGGTCGGTGTGTCGCTGCGGGTATCAGATGAGGCGGTGTTGGGGGCCTGCTGCGTCCCGGCTGGCGTCCAAGATGGCGGCGTCCATGATCCCCATGTGGCTGGAGGCGTCCAAAATGGCTGCTGTTCCGGTGGTTCGCACATGGCTGGGGAGGCCCAAGATGGCGGCCCACACGCGGCGCTGCTGGGGTTCGGGGTGGCTTTGGCCCTGCAGACGCTGGCGTAGTGTCCCTTCTTCCCGCAGCCCGAGCAGATCGCATTTTTCGCCGGGCAGCGCACTCTGGGGTGTTTGGCCTGGCCACAGAAGTAGCATTTCTGGCCTTGGGACACTGCTGCGGTAGTTGGGCCGTTGCTGGGATGTGGCTGGGGTGGCACGGCGCTATGAGATGGTCCTACCTTGTCCCAGGCTGTCGTTCCCCGCGGCGTCCACGGTGCAGAGGAGTAGGCATCCATGCCCCGGTAGGCTGCGTCCAATGATAGTGCGAGTTCAGAGGCCTTGTTGAGGTCGAGGTCACTCTGCTCCAACAGTCGCTGTCGGGTGTAATTGGACCTGTGGCCCGCTACAAAAACGTCCCGGATAAGTTCCTCTGTGTACACGGCGGCCTTTACATCCTTACAACCACAGGCCTGGCCAAGCACAGACAGTGCCTGAAGGTATTCCTCGGTCGATTCCCCAGGTTGTTGTTTACGACTCCCCAGGAGGTGCCTGGCGTACACCTCGTTCACTGGGCGCGTGTACTGGTCCTTGAGGAGCTTGAGAGCAGCCGTGTACGAGGTCGCGTCCTGGATGACCGAGTACGCTCGGTGGTTCACTTTGGAGGTCAGGACATCCAGTTTGTCCTCATCCGATTTGACCGTTGCAGCGGAGGCGATCAGGAATCTTTCAAAGCACCTAAGCCAGTGAGCAAACTTGGTGGATGCATCCGCCTCCCGATGGTCTAAGCCCAGGCATGCTGGTGTGAGGATCTTCTCCATTATAAAAAAATCTTGTTAATAAAATTGATGCGCTATCAATTACTCAAAAGACTGAGGTTAAGCGAGTAACTAACAGGCTTTTATTAACAAGAGAGTGAAGGTGTGCCTCGAGTGGTCGACCAGTCCAGAATACAGAGGGACTGTGGAGCAGTCACCTTTATACCTGGACTCGTGGGAGGAGTCAGCCGAGGCATGTACAGACATGTACACAGTGGAATACAAACACCCACACAGGCAGGTATAACAGTGGTTTACCACACTGCTTTACAGCACTAAGCCATTGCGTCGCTTCCGCCTGTGCTGCAATGGAAGCTGCCAGATCGCCCATCACACGCGGCATCAGGTCTGGGTCACCACGGTCTCGGGGAGTCTACCATCCTTTGCAGACTGGAAATGATGGGTTCCATGGTGTATGCAGAGCCATGTGCAATGTTGGAGGGGGACTCCGCCACACTCCTTATCATTGCCGAGAGGTTCTCGGGCACCTTTGTCATTGCACCTATCATCTCCGTGTGCATGCCCATCACCCTTCTTCTAAAGGCCTGTAAGTTTCATGGAACAGTTTGGCCCCAGCACTGAAGGGCATGAAACGGTTAAACTTCGAGGCACAGAAAAGGTGCCAGTCATCTAAAGTTTGAATCATGATCAGTTCTTAGAGACTGGACAATGGAAGCTTTGACTCATGATTAACTCTGAAAAGGACATTGACATTGAACTGTAAGGCCTTGAATCATGATTGGTTTCGATGGGAAAAATTAACAGCTGGACAATGCTCTGAGTTTAACTGAAACAATGGGGTCACGATCGACTTCCTGACATGAATGGAAGACACACTAGTCCTGAGCAGACAATCAGCTAACCGCCCATCAACAGTAATAGAAATCACATTGTATATGTGTTACAGAGAGCAGGAAAGGAGATAAGGAGTTATCTTCGATCTTACAGCTCTGTATACCTCCGGTGATTGAATTACAGGTTGACGAGGTATGAATGTCGGGCAGTTCAGCAAACCGACAACTGAAACTGGTTGGGGGAGGCCCAGCTATGGAGCCAGGTGACTGAAGAAGTATAAGAAGGTGCGACATCGACCTGTGGATACTGCTGTAGTCAGGTGAAGAAGGACGGGGGACCGGTCAACTCCAGATTCAGGTCTACAATCAACATCGGTAATGACCAGCCGCATGGGTGATTGTCAGTTTCAGCCAAATCTCTAAGGGGTTTTTGTCTGTGGTTTGTTGGTTTTAATAAACCTACAGTTTTGGGTTGAGCCTAAACCTTTGTGTCATGTATATTTTGGTCCTGTAAATCCAGAGTCCAAGAATCCTTGTAAGGCACAAGGGAACTGAACACCTTACAGCCTCCCCATCGAGGTCCTCATCTGAGTCCTGTGCAGCAGAATTCACGCGCGAACTCGCCCTCCAAGGAGCTGGCCCCTGAGTTACCCTTTCCCCCTGGCCTTGTTGCAGCCCACTCGTCCCTGGTGCCTCACCCTGTGCAGTTCCCACTACTACGCTAGCCTCTAAAGAATGGGTATAGCCAGTATCTGAGCTGGTGTCTGCGGGTGAGAGATGCAGTGATGTGGTGTGTTCTTCCTCCTCCTCTTCTCTCACCTCGCTCTCTATGGTGCCCTCAGGGACAGGCTGCTCAGGTGCTTGCTGATTATCTGAAATAAGCCTGTTAAAGTGGCGGGAGGGATTTTAAGGTTGTGCACGTAATTGCTAGCCATAGTGTAATAGCTGAGTTATGTGGCGAGTATTAAATCACACACCTGACCAATGTTCCCTTTAAGCTGTGTGGCTACTCAGCGTTCAGCAGCTCCCGTGCAGCCGGTGAACTGGCTTTTAAATACAAAAACCGCGTGTGCACAGAATTTTGAATGGCCCGCGCAGCCCATTAAAGGGGCTGTGTGGGCCAAAACAAAATTAGAGGGTACATTGCTCCTGACTTGTGCTTTGTAGATGGTGGAAAGACTTTGGGGAGTCAGGAGGTGAGTCACTTGCCACAGAGTTCCCAACCTCTGACCTGGCCTTGTAGCAACAGTATTTATGTGACTGGTCCAGTAAAGTTTCTGGTCAATGCTGACCCCCCAGGATGTTGATGGTGGGGGATTTGATTATGGTAATGCCGTTAAATGTCATGGGGAGGTGGTTAGACTCTCTTTTTGGAGATGGTCATTGCCTGGCACCTGTGTGGCGCGAATGTTACTTGCCACTTATCAGCCCAAGCCTGAATGTTGTCCAGGTCTTGCTGCATGCGAGCACTGACTGCGAATGGAACTGAACAGTGTGCAATCATCAGCGAACATCCCCACTTCTGACCTTTTGATGTAGGGAAGGTCGTTGATGATGCAGCTGAAGATGGTTGGGCGTAGGACACTGCCCTGAGGAACTCTTGCACTGGGATGATTGGTCTCCAACAACCACAACCATCTTCCTTTGTGCTACGTATGACTCCAGCCAGTGGAGAGTTTTCCCCTTAATGCCACACTCGGTCAAATGTTGTCTTGTTCTAAAGGGCAGTCACTCTCACCTCACCTGGCGGAACCCACAAAAGAGAGGGGCATTGCAGACATTGTAGTTAAGGAGGAGGAGTGTGAAATATTAGATGAGATAAACATAGTGAGAGAGGATATATTAAGGGGTTTATCATCTTTGAAAGTAGATAAATCGCCAGGTCTGGATGAAATGTATCCTTGGCTGTTAAGAGAAGAAAGAGGAAATAGTGGAGGTTCTAACCATCATTTTCCAATCCTCTCTGGCTACAGGTGTGGTACTGGAGGACTGCTAACATTGTACCATTGTTTAAAAAGGAAGAAAGGGATAGACCAAGTAATTATAGGCCAGTCAGCCTAACCTTGGTCGTGGGCAAATTATTGGAAAAAATTCTGAGGGACAGTATTAATCATCATTTAGAAAGGCACAGATTAATCAAGGACAGTCGGCATGGATTTGTTATGGGAAGGCATTGTCTGACTAAGTTGATTGAATTTTTTGAGGAGGTAACATGGAGGTCCCTTGTTTTTTGTGATATATATCAATGATTTAGACTTCAATGTAGGGGTCATGATTAAGAAGCTTGCAGATAGTACAAAAATTGGCCGTGTGGTTGATAGTGAGGCTGAAAGCTGTAGCATGCAGGAAGATATCAATGGACTGGACAGGTAGGCAGAAAAGTGGCAAATGGAATTCAATCTGGAGAAGTGTGAGGTAATCCATTTGGGGAGGGCTAACATGGCAAGGGAATACACAATAAATGGTAGGATACTGAGAAGTGTAGAGGAACAGAGGAACCTTGAAATGCATGTCCAAAGATCCCTGAAGGTAGCAGGACAGGTAGATAAGGTGGTTAAGAAGGCATACAGATACTTTCCTTTGTTAGCTGAGCATTGGATATAAGTGCAGGGGTGGATATGCTTGAACTGTATAAAACACTAGTTAGGCCACAGCTAGAGTACTGCGTACAATTCTGGTCACCACATTACAGGAAGGATGTGATGCACCAGAGAGGGTACAGAGGAAATTTATGAGGACTGGAGAATTTTAGCTATGAGGAAAGATTGGATAGGCTGGGGTTGTTTTCTTTGGAACGGAGGAGACTGAGGGGAGATTTGATTGAGGTGTATAACATTATGAGGGGCCTAGATAGAGTAGTCAGGAAGGACCTAGTTCCCTTAGCAGAGAGGTCAATAACCAGAGGGCATAGATATAAAGTAATTGTTTGAAGGATTAGAGGGGAGTTGAGTGGAACTTGTTTCACCCAGAATGTGGTTGAGGTCTTGAACTCACTGCCTGAAAAGGTGGTAGAGATAGAAACACTAATCACATTTAAAAAGTCCTTGGATATGCACTTTTAGTGCTGCAACCTACAGGGCTATGGACCAAGAGCTGGAAAGTGGGGTTAGGCTGGATAGCTCTTTTTCGGCCGGCACAAACACAAAGGGCAGGATTTTCATTGTGCCATGGAGTCGGGATTGGAGGCGTGCGGGGGGTGAAAATCCCGAAATTGGGGGTCCCGACCCCATTCCGCACCCAACCCACCTCCATGCCAGTTTCAAAGGAGGCGGGTACCCGCCCCGCACTGGGACCCACCTACCCGAGGCGGGAAGGGATTAGTGCCAATTAACTGCCTGTTAACAGGTAGTTAACAGGCAGTTTTTAGCCTAATCCCTATTTTTAAGGTTGAACTGTGGGATTCCCGACGGCTCCAAACCATGCCAAGTTAGAGGAGTCGGACCGTCGGGTTGAAGGGCTTGGAAGGGTCGAGATGTCGGTGTTCAGGTGAGTGATGTGTGCATGAGTGCAAAGGTAAGTGTGTTTGGTGTGTCTAAAGTGATTAAAGAAGTGTAAATTACCTTTTCTTACCTTTTCAGCCTTCCTTTAGGTTCCGGGAGTCCCTCATCTCACCGGCACAGAAAGCAGAATGGCTGCGAACTGTCAAAAGTGACAGCCTTCTGCTTTCTGTGCAGGAGAGATTTCTAACTGAGCCTGTGGAGAAGGACTCAGGTTAGAAGTAAGACTGTCAGTGTTTGACAGCTTCAAACAGCTGTGAAACGCTGATATTTCATCTGTCAAAATCTCTTGACAGATGAAATTTCAGTCTGTGACGTCACCTGTTGCTGGGTGGCCCTTAATTGGCCTGCTGAGCCCGCTGGGCGGGCTCAACAAGATCAATCAAGTTAAAATCGCGTGGAATGGCCGCATCTCGATGGAGGCGGGACTACACCCCGAAAGTTGTAGTCCTGCCTCCAACCCGACTCCTGAATGAAAATCCAGCCCTAAGGGCCGAATGGGCTCCTTCTGTGCTGTAAATATCTATGATTCTATGCTTCTAACCCAAATTGAGCATCGGTGAGCAGGTTATTGGTGAATAATTGCTGCTTGATAGCACTGTCGACGACCCCTTCCATCGCTTTGCTGATGATTGAGAGTAGGCTGATGGGGCGGTAATTGGCCGGATTGGATTTGTCCTGCTTTTAGTGGACAGGACATACTTGGGCAATTTTCCACTTTGTCGGGTAGCTGCCAGTGTTGTAATTGTACTGGAACAGCTTTGCTGGAGGCCCGGCTAGTTCTGGAGCACAAGACTTCAGCACTACAGCCGGGATGTTGTTGGGGCCCATAGTCATTGTTGTCTTCAATGCGCTCAGCTATTCCTTGTTCTCAGGGGGAATGAATTGAATTGGCTGCAGACTGGCTTCTGTGATAGTGGGGAACTCTGGAGGAGGCCGAGTTGCACATCCACTCTGTTCTCTGATCAACCATTCATGATTGCTCCTTCAGCCACTATGGACCCAATTGCTGCAACTATCTTTCCCAGCACCTCCTCCTTGTCCTTCTCAGCTTTCAGTAGTTCCCTCAGGCTGTTTTCTTTTACTGTGTTTTTGCCCCTGCACCATTCTTCTTTCTCTTACCCTTCCTAGTTGGTGTCTACTCTTTGTTTACTGTGCTATTAAGTACTTTGCAATTCTGTTCAAATGAGAAATACAATAGAATTTCAAATTGTTGTTGTCTTTCCAAATATTAAAAAAATATCTTTCCTAATTCCTTTATAGGCTCAAAAGAAAATTCTTGCCATGGAAGTTGAATTGCAAGCACTGTCACAGTCAGCTGCTCTGTTTGAAGTTTTGGTTCCTGATTGCAAACAGCTAAAAGCCTGCCGCAAAGAAATAGTATTGCTGAAAGAACTGTGGGATATGGCTATCCTTGTAAGTTTTGCACGTCATTTGTCTTCAAGTTAAAATTTTAATCATGATATAATGGCATGCATTGATCATTATTATTTGTGATTTTTTCAGAATGAGGTAGAGGTAGATGCATATTTTAAAAGTAGATATTTGGTGGGGGGGGGATTTTAACTAAGCGGTTTTCGGGCAAGCAGTGGTCAGGGCAAGCGTCAAACGTACGCGTAATGCCAGTCTCTGCTGGTGCATGAGACCCACTTCCTGCTCCCCCGACCCTATTCCCACGAAACTGCTGACCACCCAACTTCCTTTTCTGGCTCCCAAGTTAGCTGACATTGTTAATGGTTCGCTCTCCTCAGGTACTGTCCCCCTCTCCTTTAAATCTGCCATCATCACCCCTCTCCTCAAAAAAACAACCCTCGACCCCTTCGTCCTTGCAAACTACCACCCCATCTCCAACCTCCCTTTCCTATCCAAAGTCCTTGAACGTGTTGTCATCTCCCAAATCCGTCTCCATCTTTCCTGGAACTCCATGTTTGAATCCCTCCAATCAAGTTTCCGCCCCTGCCACAATACCGAAACGGCTTTCTTCGAAGTCACAAATAACATCCTATGTGACTGTGACGAAGGTAAACTATCCCTCCTTGTCCTTCTCGACCTGCCTTCAGCCTTTGACACGGATGACCACACCATCCTCCTCCAATGCTTCTCCACCGTCATCCAGCTGGGTGGGACTGTACTTGCCTGGTTCTATTCTTATCTATTTAATTGTAGCCAGAGAATCATCTGCAATGGTTTCTCTTCCCACTCCCACACCATTACCTCTTGTATCCCCCAAGGATCTATCCTTGGCTCCCTCCTATTTCTCATCTACATGCTGTCCCTCGGCGACATGATCCGAAAGCCCAACGTCAGTTTCCACATGTACGTTAACGACACCCAGCTCTACCTCACCACCACCTCTCTCAATCCTCCACTGTATCTAAATTGTCAGACTACTTGTCCAACATCCAGTATTGGATGAGCAGAAATTTCCTACAACTAAATATTGGGAAGACCGAAGCCACTGTCTTCAGTCCCTGCCACAAACTCTGTTACCTAGCCATCGACTCTATCCCTCTCTCTCGCATCTGTGTGAGGCTGAACCAGACTGTTCACAACCTTGGTGTCATATTTGATCCTGAAATGAGCTTCTGACCACATATCCGTGGCATAACTAAGACCACCTATTTCCATCTCTGTAACATTGCCCGACTGTGCTCCTGCCTCAGCTCATCTGCTGCTGAAACTCTCATCCATGCCTTTGTTACCTCTAAACTTGACTATTCCAACGCCCTCCTGGCTGGCCTCCCACATTCCACCCTACGTAAACTTGAGGCCATCCAAAACTCGGCTGCCCGTGTCATAACTCGCACCAAGTCTTGTTCACCCATCACCTCTGTGCCCGCTGACCTACATTGGGTCCCAGTTAAGCAGCGCCTCGATTTCAAAATTCTCATCCTTGTTTTCAAATCCCTCCATGGCCTCACCCCTCCTTATCTCTGTAATCTCCTTCAGCCCCACAACTCCCTGAGGTATCTGCGCTCCTCAAATTCTGCCCTCTTGAGCATCCCTGATTATAATTGCCCAACCATCGGTGGCCATGCATTCAGTTGCCTAGGCCTTAAGCTCTGGAACTCTCTCCCTAAACCTCTCCGCCTCTCTACCTTTCTTTCCTACTTTAAGACACTTCTAAAAACCTACCTCTTTGACCAAGTTTTTGGTCATCTGCCCTAATTTCTTCTTATGTGGCTCCGTGTCAAATTTTTGTCTTATACCACTCCTGTGAAGCGCCTTGGGATGTTTTACTACGTTAAAGGCACTATATAAATACAAGTTGTTGTTGTTGGTGCTTGCTAAAGTAAGGTCACATAATACAGTGCCACCTTGGCTGATGCTCTACATTTTGTTGACCTGAAAGGGAAGAGAGAGACAAGGATTAGTTTTTAGTGTGAAGGATGATCAGAAACAGATGAGTGGCTGCTGGTAGAAGCTGCACTTTGTCAAACATAGTGTATGAGGGTGAGATTTCAATGAAAAGGGACAGAAAGATAGCCAAGGACCCTGCAGGATGCATCCTCTAGTCTGGCCACTCGCAACAACCCTGATGCGACCCATCCCAATGATCTATATTACCTCCTCCTCAATTGGGTTGAGAACCTGAATAGGTTCTCTCCTTCCTCCTGTCATCACTTACTCTCTACTATTCTTCACCAGCTTTGCCTGCAAGAAAGAAGGGAGAATGTTAGTCGTCACTTTGTGAGATGGTTTGAGGATGTGCACATTGGCATTGAATGTTGGTGCTTGTATGTGAAGGGTGGCAGAGATGTGAGGAGGTGAAGGCAGTACTAGTGAGGAGAGTAGGAAGTACAGACTGGGACATTAGGAGCAGAAGCAGGTGGTGTGAAGTGTACTGGAGTGAATGAAGGAGAGTGCTGGTAATTGAGGGAGGGAAGCGTGGTGAATACTGGGACTTCAGGTGGTACAGGATTATGCAGCAAGTGATACGAGATAGGAGTTACGTGTCTTACCTTAGCAACCTTGGTCAGGTTATTAAAATTCTTCTTACATTGGAACCAGATCCCTGAAGCGATGCTCCTGGCACTGTGCCCACTACAGCCGAGCAGCTTGGCGGGATATCTTCCTGCCACTTGGTGGAAAAAGGACGTCCCTCCTCCTGCAGACCTCCTCCACCAGGACCTCTATTGCAGTGTCAGAAAAGCGCAGGACCTTTGAACCATTTGCTTGTCCCGCCATCTCTTGAGCTGCCTTCCAGTTGCCTGCAGGCAAAGTGGACCTCTCCTTTAACAGGTGCAGGCTACTTTTAAATATCATCAGGAAAAGCCGGATATTGAAGGCCCTGATTGGGCCAATCAACAACAGTACTAGTGCTGGCAGGTCTCTATTTAATTGTAATGAGCGCCTCTGACCAGTTTCCTGTTCTTGTTCCATCCGTGTGATTAGTTGCGCGCTGCCAGTGTTGTGCCTGTTCTTGGCTCAAAAACACACAAATTTCTACCCTATTATTTCCAAATAAAAAATATATAGTGTAGAGATTCTTATGATCTGAAAGAGGACAAATCTCTGACCTCTCACTGTCAATCTGCTTCAGATTCTCCCAGCAATTCTTCCAAATGATTGGCCAGCAGTAGTTGAAGTGAAAAATGCAAACTAAGGAAAGCCCTTTGTGTATGCCAGATTAAGTATGATCATCTACTACAAAGACATGAGGGGAGATTTTCCTCTTCATTGCGCCTGGACAATACTCAGTTGCCAAGAATAAGGAAGTGATGGCAGAGACTCATTGGCCCTGATATTTTTGGGGAAGTGGAGAGGGGGTGGATGAAAATGAAAACGGCTGATGAACCCAGCAAGGCCGGGGATGTAGGGATCCTACCGATCTTACTGACAGGTCCTCATTAACATTTTGAATATCTGTCTCTTGCCCATTACCCAGCCAAAGGACAGTTCGGCCGTCGGGCAGGAGGAAACACCAGCAGCAGGAGGACCCTTGGGGATGGTCTCTGGCATTCGGGAGGGGAGGGAGACCCACGGTCAGGAGGGCTGGAGGGTGGTTGGTAAATGTGGCTGGCGAGAGGTCAGCAAATGGGGCTGGGGAGAAGTTGGCAATCTGAGCTAGCGGGGCGAGGTTGGCAATTGGGACTGGGAATGGAGGTCAGCAATTGGGGCTGGGGGAGAGGTCAGCAATCGGGGCTGGGTGGGGGAAGATGCTGGCAGTCGGTGCTGGGGGCAACCAAAGGCTTCCTTGTGAGGCCTGTGGGGAGCACTGCTGATTCTCCTAGCCCACAAGGAATGCTGAAAGAGGCACTTACCTTGGGGAGTCTGCACCTCCCGCTTCCCTTTCACTGCCGAGTTTCCCGTTCTAACGGAAACCCATGCAACTGCAGTAAATTTCAAGTCATGCTCCCAATTACACTGTGGGTGCCCAATATGTTGATTAAGCATCCCGCCACTCCATGGCAGGACACTCGGACGCCCCGAGATCCGCAGCTGTAGAAAAGGTGGCGGGAGCGTCCGCGACAAGTTGGGGACCCGTTGCACGAATTTCACTTTTTAACCACCCACCCGCCCCGACCCTCTCCTGCCCATTATGGGGAGGGTTAATATCGAGGCCATTGTGACAGGTCCCTAACCCCCATAGCTCTGACTGAGATTTCTTGGGCTGCCCCAAAGTGACATAACTAGACCTGCACTTGAAGTAGTTATGTCCCAAGTTTAGGAGTGTTATTGAGGAGAAAAGGATCGATCCTGTTTTTCTACTTCAATTTCTTCTATATCTCACCATGGTGCAACCCAATAGGATCACTCATTAAAATCTGGCATTAGATCTTGTGCCTCTCTACTCTAGAGTGACAGCTGCGCCTCAGTTAGTAGCACTCTTGCTTCTGAGTCAGAAGGTTGTGGGTTCAAGTCCGACTCCAGAGAAGTGAGCACAAACATCCAGGCTGACATTCCAGTACAGTACTGAGGGAGTGCTGCACTGTTGAAGTTGCTGTCTTTTAGATGAGACGTTAAACTGAGGCCCCATCTGCCCTCTCAGGTGGACGTAAAAGATCCCATGACGTTATTTCGAAGAAGAGCAGAGGTGTTCTCCCTGGTGTCCTGGCCAATATTGATCCCTTCACCAGCATCACTAAATAAACAGATTATCTGGTCATTATCACATTGCTGTTTGTGGGACCTGGTTGTGCACAAATGCGTTTCCTACATTACAACAGTGACTACACTTCAACACTACTTCATTGGCTGTAAAGTGCTTTGGGATGTCCTGAGGTTGTGAAAGACGCTATATAAATGCAAGTCTTTTTTTTCTTTTTAGAGGGTCTATGGGAGGTCCTGGGGCAAGCCTAGGAGAAAAGCAGATGTCCAGATTCCCCCCTCCCCCAACAATCCTCAGGCTATGGATCTAAGGCCTGCAACTTTGCTCCTATTTCTGCCCTCCCCGATCACATTGCAAGTCCCTGCCAGGAGTTGGACATGCACCAGGAGTGTCTGGGACAGGGAAATCCTTGGCATTCCTCCCACTATATGTAGCCTGGCGAAATGGAGCAGCACAGGACACGAACTTTCGTTTTTGGGGTTTTTTATTCTGTATTAATAACTTGGGTCTAGGTTTAGGATGAAATTGTAAATACATAAAACACAGTCGACAAAATACGGCAGTGGCTTGCTGCAAAACAGAACATGAGGCAAACCACAGGTGAAGGCAGTTAATTAACTAACAATCATTATACAAAACAAAACATATCATACCATACATTCGTATGTCCCGTTATCACTTGTCACCTCTTACAAGCAAACAGAAAGTATTAAACTCGTTCGAAACGTAGCCCCAAGGGCTCAACAACAATTTTAACAAAGGTTAACACCAGCACATGGTGGGACAATCTACAAGCATCCCCGTGATATCGAGTGATTTGGGAAACAATATCACTTTAAAACTATGTCTGGCTGCACTAAATGCTGTTTTAGTTGTACTTTACGCAGACTAAGTTCATTTAAAAAGTCATATTCACCCCAACTCTCCTGAGCACACCCCCCACGCTGGATCTAGAAAATGGAGGCTGTGAAGAAAGGGGAGGTTCCTTTGGCATCACATGGCCTTACCCATAACCCTTTTCTCAAATTCTAAAGGGGAAAATGAACCGCGCCATCTAGTGGACTTAAATATTCACTGCATTTTCCCACTTGGCTACATTCTCCCCTGCTTTAAAGTCAACGTCCTCGGTGACTTAGCACCCGTTTTTCACTTCTTTTACAGCTTCTCGAAAAAATGCAGTACCCAGACTCGATAAAACATGAGAGAACACCTCAGGACTGAGTGAGACTGCATTACAGGCTGACTGAGGCAAATGGTATGGGTTAGGGTTTACCCCAGCATTGGCTCTTTTAGTTCTGCGAGGAGCCGGAATGGGTACCTCAACCTCAGTCCCACACTCAGAAGGGTCTGAATGCTCTGGCTCAGAAACAGCCTCTGATTCCTGTACATCTTGGGCGTTACCAACAGGATCATTGTTTACTTTTTCCTCCTGAGTTAACTCTGGATAGGTGACTTCCTCTACCACAACAAACTCAGTATCAGAGGGCTCTGGCAACGATTCTGTCAAAAGAGTGACAGGGGGTACGGTGACAGGGGACTTGGTTCTCGTCCGCCTAGGCTCAGGGACAGGGGTAACACATGGCCTAAGATTAACTCTATGGACCCTTTTTAAAGGACCGCCCTCTACAGGCTCAACTGCATGTGTAGTACCCTGTACCTCCACCACTCTGTACACAGTAGGACCCCACGCATCCTGAATTTTGTTCCTACCCAAAGGCCTGTGTCGTAAGTATACCAACTGACCCACCTCAATGGTTGGACAGTACACTTTGTCTTTGTTAAGTTCAATTCTTTGAGCTGATTTCTTTTCAGTGTACTCTCTTGCCCTTGCATGTGCCTCCTTCAAACGCTCTTGGTGGACAACCAACCACTCATGATTCTTGTCTAACACTTTCTCCTGACCTAATAAAGCATCTACAGGAAGGTGTGGATGAACCCCGAAAAGCAGATAGTACGGTGAGTAGCCAGTCGTAGCATGGAGTGTTACATTGTAGGCATACACCAACTCAGATAAGTGCTCAGGCCAGCGGCGCTTCTTTTCTGGAGGCAGTGTACGCAAAAGATCATGTAAAGATCTGTTGAATCTCTCACATTGAGCATTTCCTTCTGGGTGGTGTGGGGTAGTGCGGGTTTTCTTTACACCATAAAGCTTACACAGCTCGGCAATGATTTCACTCTCAAAATTTCGACCTCTGTCTGAATGCAATCTTTCTGGGACCCCATACTTCATGAACCACTCTTTGAGAAGGACTTTTGCCGTGGTATCAGCCTTTTGGTCCCGAGTAGGGAAGGCTTGTGTGAATTTAGTGAAAACATCGGTCACCACTAACACATTCTCACGACCATCGGAGGCCGGTTCCAGCATGGTGAAATCTACAGCAACTACTTCAAGGGGCCGGGAGGCTAGAAATGATTTCATTGGGGCATGTATCTTGGGGTGGGGCATTTTTGTCAAAACACACCTCTCGCATTTCTTGACCCACTGTTCCACATCCCCATACATCCCAACCCAAAAACATCTCTGTCTCAAAAGGTTCTGTGTGCGCTCTATTCCCTGATGGCCCATACGATCATGCACACCTTCAAGCACGACTTCTTTCAAACAAGAGGGCAGTAGTAGCTGGTGACACTCACCAACATGGACATCCTCGATTACACGGTACAACAAACCATCTTGCTCACAAATACGGGGCCACTGCTTTAACGTGGATAATACTAGCTTGGATAACTGCGACCTCTCCTTGTAAGTTGGCCTTCGCTGCTCACCCCAAAACTTCCTAAACACGCTGAGGGTGGGGTCTGTGTCCTGAAACTTACGTAGTTCCTCTTTAGAGTAACCGGGAAGTGTTGGTGTGTTACCCTGCAACTCACTACGCTCAGTACTTTCTTCTGCGTCCGAAACACGGATCTGTCTGACTTTACAGCACTTGACTCCTGCTGTCCCTAAGTCTGGTCCTAGAGCTGTTCCCTTGTGACTGACATTACATATGGCCACACAACCATCATAGTCCGCATCCCCACTGTCTGACTCGGGCTCCCCTGCTAACGGCTGCCTAGAGAGGGCATCTGCTGCTGCATTACAGCGGCCTGGGCGGTACTTGACGTCAAAGTCAAAAACAGCTAACTGAGCCACCCATCTTTGCTCAACAGCACCTAACTTAGCTGTAGAAAGGTGACACAGGGGGTTGTTATCTGTTATGACAGTGAACTTGGAACCTAGAAGGTAACCTCGAAATTTCTCTGAAACAGCCCATTTGAGGGCGAGGAGCTCTAGTTTCATACTGCTGTAGTTTCTGTCATTTCTTTCAGCATTACGGAGCCTCCTACTGGCATATGCTATCACTCTCTTCCTATCTCCCTGCTGCTGGTGGAGGGTGGCACCTAATCCTAGGTTACTGGCATCCGTCTCTACAATAAAAGGCTGAGTGAAATCTGCGTAACCTAACACTGGAGCACTGATCAGCTTTTCTTTCAGCTGTTCGAAAGCAGCTTGGCACGCCGCTGTCCATGAACCTTCAAACAACCGTTTTGCTTTTGCTGGGCTGTCTTCCCTAAGGCATGCATTGACTACGTCATGGAGAGGGCCAGCTCGTTTAGAAAAATCCTCAATGAACCTCCTGTAATAACTACAGAAACCAAGAAATGACCTCAGATCTTTGACTGTACTGGGGACTGGCCACTTCTTTACGGCGGCAATTTTCTCTGGATCTGTCCCTATACCCTCCCCTGAAATTTGATGCCCAAGGAACCTGACTTCCTGCTGCAGGAAGTGACACTTTTCAAGCTTTACTTTCAAACCTGTCTCTTTCAGTCGTCTTAGAGCTGTCTCAAACCTCTCTAAATGGTCCGGGAAGGTCTGAGAGAACACAAGGATGTCATCTAAATACACTAATAGGATGTGGAACACTAAGTCGCTCATAGTCGCTTGCATAAGTCGTTGAAAAGTCGCAGGTCCATTACAGACACCAAAAGGCATTCTGAGGTACTCAAAAAGGCCAAAAGGAGTTGTAAAAGCAGTCTTATGCCTGTCACTTTCACGAACAGCAACCTGGTGGTACCCACTTGCAAGGTCAATGGTCGAGAAGAACTTTGCACCATGAAGGGCATCAAAACTCTCGTCAATGCGGGGCAAAGGAAATGCGTCACGTCTGGTTTTTGAGTTTAGTTTCCTAAAGTCAACACATAGTCGTATGTCTCCATCAGTCTTACGAACTACCACTATGGGTGAAGCGTATGAACTATTGCTCTCCTGGATGACACGCTTTCTTAAAAGCTTAGTGATGTGGTCCCTCACCTCTTTGTACAGTGTAGGTGGGATACGACGGTATGGCTCTGTAACTGGTGCGTCATCTACCAAGTTAATCTCATGCTCAACTTTATCAGTGTAGCCTAGGTCCTCATCCTTAAAAGCAAATACTTCCGAATACCTGGCTAAAAGTGCACCTAACTCTGCTTGTTGGCCCTGTGTGCCACCTATGTGTAGTTTGTCCAAAAGCAACTGAATGTCTTGGTCTGTCATCTGTCCTTCTTGTCTGCCAACAGTTACTTCCTCTGTGTCAGCGGAGATGCGTTGAAATCGCACCTCACAGGAGTACTTGTCTACACACTCTGCCTGAGTCGGAATACCAAGCCTGGTCCTGGGGTTTAACCACACATCCTCCTCAGAGAAATTTACCACCTGCACTGGAAATAAATGTCCCTTTGATTCAACTAGAGTGGGGACAACTACCAGGCCACCTGGCAATGGTGTGTTACCTGGCTCCAACAGCATTTTAGTGCTGCCACCTGACTGAGTTTTAAGTCCCTTTACATAGACTGTAGCTATGGAAGACGCAGGCACATGTACAGCACCCCTACCAGCTACACGGACAGAAGATGACTTTGGAGTGATGTTACACTGTTGTACTTGCTGAAATGCTTCCCTCCAATCTGAATCCAACTTTCCCCCTAGAGTAGTGTCAAACTCAGCATGAACTAGTTGTCTGCATCGGCTGATGATGTTCATACCAATAAGACCTGGTGCTGCAGGCTGTGACTGCTGATGCTCTTTGACTACCAGGAAACCACATTCGGGTAAGGTTATGCCCATAGTTTCAACGTCTAACTCAAGGTAGCCCAAGTAGGGAATGTCCAACCCGTTGGCGGCAGTGATCTTAAGCCACCCGGTTGTAGGCAGCATATCCTCATCCCTCCCAAGTAAGTGCTCTCTGAAAAAAACTTCAGTAATAGTGCTGACTTGGCTCCCGGTATCCAGTAAACAGTTAGCAGTAACCCCCCCAATCTTGAGATCTACTACTGGACATTTACCTACTGCACGGTCAAGAAATCTGTCACGAATACCAGTACTGTTCTGAGAGCCTGCAGGTTTTCCTCGCATTGCCCGGCTCATGGCAATCGAGGGAGTTAGTTTTCCTGCACCCCAGCCAGCATTGGTGGATGTGTTTGCTACCTCGTGCTTCTGAGGACACTGTTTGGCAATGTGCCCCGCCCCGTTGCACTTAAAGCAAATAGGCTGACCTTCATCAGTGAACTTTGGCTTGGCTCTAGGTTTCCCAACCTTGTCATTACCCGTGTTTTCCTTCTGTAGAGCAAGACCCCGTACTGCCTCTGTTAGTTCCCCGATAGCTTTACCCTGTTCCGCCACCACTTTAAGAACATCCTGTAAAGTGACAGCCTGGCTGCCTGGTACCCCAATGGCAGAACACTGAAGATCCCTCCCCGTACTGTCACACACTACATTCTTGCTCTTTGCAACTTTAGTGCTACAGGGCTGGTCTTCTAAGGACCATAAGACAGCTTCCTCACGTACATCGAACAGGGTAGACTGGGGGTTGTCTCGTACAAACTTGCGCAACTCTCTCCGGAGTGAGGGATCTCTAACACCATCAACAAATCTGTTTCTGACAACCCGTTTTGTGTCCGGCACAGCATCAGGTGATTGCTTTACCAAAGTTCTAATAATCTGAGAGAGTGCATGTGAGTATTCTTGGAAACCTTCACCCTCTTCTTGCTTGCGTCCATAGAAAGTTTCTAACAGCTGGGACTCACTGCGTTTTTCGGTGAAAGCCCCCCTTAGGTAACTGAACAGGTCACTGGGCTGCTTAGACTCTCCACCCAACCGTAACCTAATTTCCTGTAGGGCTGCCCCCCTCAACAAAGATCGAATGAAATCTACCTGCTCTGCAGGAGTCTGATCTCTAGCTCGTAGTACACTTTCAACCTCTTCAATGAACTCATCAACTGAACGACTATCTTTAGATACCTCACCACTGAATGGTTGGATCTGACGCTCTCTGGGTACATACACATATGACTTGGTTGCCCCATTACCTAGAGTGGCAATAATTGCCATTGCTTGGTCATGGTTTTTTTTCAACTCTGAAATCTGTGCCTTGAGTTGATCTATCTGGTTGCCTTCACCCACACTCGAGGTATTGTCCTCACCATCCGAATTGTGAGCTCCACCCGCCTCCTCAGGAGGGTCTAACATTTTGACTCAGTTCACAAGTCCCTGACAGTCACTGAATGGGATGGCCGCTGTGACGATTCTTCTCCAATGGTGTCCCTCCTCGGTGCCTTGATGGGTCCTCTCCCAGATTGGTCCTGGCGCCCTCTGGATCCCGTCTGTCTGGTCTGGTCCTCCTTAGCAACCCCAGGCAGCACTCTCCGTCCGTCTCCAGGTCCACTTGGCACCACACCGCTCTTCCCCCACTGCCGTATTTTATGTAACTTTCCCAAACCTGAGAAACTCCAAGCTAACAGACCCCACTCCTGGTACCAAAATGTGTAGCCTGGCGAAATGGAGCAGCACAGGACACGAACTTTCGTTTTTGGGGTTTTTTATTCTGTATTAATAACTTGGGTCTAGGTTTAGGATGAAATTGTAAATACATAAAACACAGTCGACAAAATACGGCAGTGGCTTGCTGCAAAACAGAACATGAGGCAAACCACAGGTGAAGGCAGTTAATTAACTAACAATCATTATACAAAACAAAACATATCATACCATACATTCGTATGTCCCGTTATCACTTGTCACCTCTTACAAGCAAACAGAAAGTATTAAACTCGTTCGAAACGTAGCCCCAAGGGCTCAACAACAATTTTAACAAAGGTTAACACCAGCACATGGTGGGACAATCTACAAGCATCCCCGTGATATCGAGTGATTTGGGAAACAATATCACTTTAAAACTATGTCTGGCTGCACTAAATGCTGTTTTAGTTGTACTTTACGCAGACTAAGTTCATTTAAAAAGTCATATTCACCCCAACTCTCCTGAGCACACCCCCCACGCTGGATCTAGAAAATGGAGGCTGTGAAGAAAGGGGAGGTTCCTTTGGCATCACATGGCCTTACCCATAACCCTTTTCTCAAATTCTAAAGGGGAAAATGAACCGCGCCATCTAGTGGACTTAAATATTCACTGCATTTTCCCACTTGGCTACATATAATAGCAATATTCCTCTGTTATGCTGTGCGATGAAAGTCAATGGTTGTGAACTTGTTCTTGTGTCTTGTTCTTCTGGACCCTGAAAATCATTCCAGCTGATAGAAAACAAAGGGGGAAAAATTCATTTTAGCCCCGTTTGGGGCGCTAACTTTTAAAAGTTGAAAACATTAGCACCAGACGCTAATGTTTCTCAACTTTTTTTTAATTCGGTTTTGCGCTCCAGGAAGGAAGTGGAGCACTAAATCAAACGCTCCACTTCCTTCCTGGAGCACAACAGGCAGCAGGTGGGGCGGTAAGTGTACAACGCTGCACAATGGGCCATGCAGCACTGCCACGTTGGAAGGCTCCTTCCCTCCCTTAAAGGGAAGGGCCATCGCTGCAGGCTGTGCAATGGAAAGCAGCTTACCTGGTCCCCGACAGCAGCCGCGATTCAACCGGATCAGCCCAATGCACTGCAGCAGAGTGCCAGGCTGATCGAGCGCTGGGGAAAAAAGGAAAAAAAACAGAAAACGAGCATTTGATTATTTTTTTTCCCTACCTCAGTCACCTTGCCTTTAAGTATCATCCCTGAAGCGTCCGGCCTCCCAATGAACGCCTCCTGCAGCTGCTGGTGTTGTCGCCTGGTGATGCTGCAGGGGGCAAAACCAAAGTTTGGGTCCGGGGCGCAACTGGGGCGATGCACTGGCGATGACGTCATGATCTCTGGGCGAAGGAGATTGGGGTGCAACGCCATACCGCCGCCACAAACCATCGCTGAATTTAGCCCCCCCGGAGGCGATAACGGGAGGCGCAAAAATACCCAATTTCTCCCCCAAAGAATAATCATAGTAATCTACACTGACTGCAAGAAAATCAGTAGGCCATCCAATTGTAGAAACTGGGGCACCAGAACTTGGAACTATCTATTGGCCTGAAGTTGTAGGTTCTCAGAGAAATGTTTTCAATATTTTACGCTACAGTTATAGCTTCTTCTTGAATGCGGAGATTGCTCCAATGAGGAAGAATGGTAAATTACTTAATATAGATCAAGTTTTATCATTTCGTGAGTGAAGATCAATGTCCACATATAAACCCCTGCATGGCACCCTTTAGTCTCTCTGATCTGGTAAGGGTTATGGTTCACTGTATTTTATGTGATATCTTTTGCTTTCATAACTTTTTAAAAATCCTTCTTAAATGTTTTATAACTTTTATTTTTTTCATGCTATGATTGTTAATGATTTAGCAACTGCTGATTAATTATTAGGTACAACACCAATTAAACTGGAATGTTTCAGAGATTTCATTTTTATTTCTGTTTTTTGCCTCTCCCAGGAGATTACATGGTTGCTAATGGGGCGGGGATAATTGAGGGACCAGGGATGTGTAACTTCAGTTATGTGAAGAGACTGCAGAAGCTGGGGTGTATTCCTTAGAGTGGAGAAGGTTAAGAGGAGATTTGACAGAGGTGTTCAAAATCATGAATGGTTTTTATAGAGTAAATAAGGAGAAACTGTTTCCATTGGCAGAAGGGTTGGTAACCAGAGGACACAGATTTAAGGTGAAGCCAGAAGGGACATGAGGAAACATTCTTTTACACGGCGAGTTGTGATCTGGAATGCACTGCCTGAAAGGGTGGTGGAAGCTGATTCAATAGTAACTTTCAAAAGAGAATTAGATAAATAATTGAAGGGAAAAATAATCAGGGCAATGGGGAAAGATCAGGGCAGTGGGATTAATTGGATAGCTCTTCCACAGAGCTGCCACAGGCACGATGGGCTTAATGGCCTCCTTCTATGCTGTATAATTCTATGATTCTATGAAGAGAAATCCATATGATAATTAATTACAATTTTTGATCTATTACTTGCAACTTAATGATATAGTGAATAGTACAACTGTTTTTCTGAAAAGAGCAGCAAATACATTCATAAATTATTTCCAATTTGCAGGTTAGCTTAACTATTGATGATTGGAAGACCACTAAGTGGAAAAACATTAGTGTGGAGAATATGGATGCAGATTGTAAGAAATTTGTTAAAGACTTAAGAAGTATGGATAAGGAGATAAGGGCATGGGATGCTTATTCTGGTTTAGACAACTTAATAAAGAACACGATGACTTCGCTGAAAGCTGTAAGTGAGCTGCAGAACCCAGCTATAAGGGAGCGTCACTGGCAACAACTCATGCAGGCAACTAAGGTACCAAAGAATTATTAAGGCATTTTTTGTAAATTTAAATCTAAATACATAAAGTTATTGTAGTTTACAACAATGTGGCCTATAATTTCCACTCACGCTCCTGCTGCCCACTTTTGGGTTGATTTGGGCAGTTGGGTGTGGAAAGTTCCTCGGGAACGTGTTCTGGCAGCCCTGCAACCTTCTGTAGGGGGTGGCGTGTGCGCCGTCAGCTTCGCCCTTGACTGGCTTTTGAGCGGTTTGAATCGCTGCCACACCCCTGGGTTCCAGACACCGGACTTAGGTACAGGTGGCGATACAGAATTGGAGTAGACAACTGGTTTGGTGCAAGAAAACTGTATTTTTATTAAAAGGCACAATAAAATTACAACACTGAAAATTACTGGAATAGTTATAGGCTTACAAGAGTACACTCAATTAGGAATGGGGAACGCATGGCACATCGAGGGAAAAATCACAGTAATAATCCCCCTACCCTTGTCCCACCCCCAATATCTAACTAAATTGTGCTGTGAGGGGCCAGGGATTATGCTCACCATTAAGGGTTTCTGGACAGGTCGGATCCTGTTGATCAAGCCGGTTGCGGTTTTAGGGTTCGGTCTTTGTGTCCTTTGGGGCTCGCCGTCATCACGTGGTCCCAGGGCGCGGCGGTGGAGTCATCTGAGTAAAGTACCCGCTTTTCCTCCGTTAGAGATAGGGAGTAAAGTCTTTGTTGGGTACTTTACCTTGTAGAGTGGAAAACTTTGGGTTTTGTTTTTCTGGTGGTGGTCTGGTCGTCGGAGTTTTGTTGCGGTTGGGGTTCGGTTGGCGGTCTTCGGTGTTGGCTTGGTCGCGGTGGTCTAGATCACTACCTGTGCAGTGGTAATGATCCGAAGGTATGGTTTACCCGGCCCTTTGTTACCACGGTGCTCGTGGTCGTCTGCTTCTTGGAGTTTCGAGTATCCCTGGACCTGAGCGTGTGCCACCCAACGCTTCTTTGCGTTTCGAGTATCTCTGGGTCTGAGCTTATGTCTGCTCGTCCCCCAACGCTTCTCCACACTGCCCTTCTCTGCTTTTCGTCGGCCCGCCTTCGTCTGCCCCAGCCCACTTGCCTTAGTCTTAGTCTTCGTCTTCTTGGTTACTGCACGTTTTAGTCTCCGGTGGGCCTACAATTATACTATTTCAGAGATTCGTTATCTGCACGCCAAATCAGGGTTAGTTCTTTGTCCGATTTTTGGCGGGCTCGTTAAAGTGATTATAGCCGTTCATCTTAACTGCTTTTTGGGTGGTTGCCCTGTTGCTAAATGCTCTTTAATGTCTCGGTGTTTGTTATTCATAATGTGAATCGGTATCTTCCTGGCTCGGTAGCCAGTTTAAACTGTAAGCGATTATTTATGCAAAGGTTTGATGGGTTCAAGATTAAGTCTTTCCTGAGTTGATTAAGAATGCGTATTCTGCATTGTCTACTTGTCTGGCTCTCAGAAATAACAAGCCTTTCACAGGCCCAGGCATGTCAGGGTTTTCAAAAGCCCTTTTGAATTGACCTGCCGTTTTTGCAGGGCCCTGCATTCCAATCTTGCAGGCTTCTGCCACGAGGTCCAGAAGCCATTTTGTTTAGGGTTCCCTTATAACTTCGTCCTTCAGGGTCCCTTTATTAATAACTTTGGGGAATGTGGGAATTTTGAGAACCCTACACCTTCTGCCCTTAATATTTTGCTCTCCAGGCTTGGCGGCAGAAACACATCCTCCCCTTATATAGGAGGAAGGTTCTTCTCCCATTTACTTGATTCGATTACTAAACATTCAGAGATGCCTGTTGGACACAAGTGTGCAGCAGAGTGGGTTCCAGAGTTTTATTTATACAACCAAAATCTAGCAAAGTACTCACAGAACAAGGCCTTGCACTTTCTGAGGAGGGGACTTCAAAATTTAAATAATCTTTATTTTGGACAGCTGTAGGCTTGAATATTGCTCCCTATCTAAGGAGACATTTCTCGCACCATTGTCACACTCCTCGACAAGGTACAGCAAAAGGCTTATTGTCTGATAGGCAAGTCTTCTTGCAACTCTAGCCTTTCTATCCTAACCTTTCTTGTTTTTCTCTATTCTCTAACAACAGTTGGCATTTATACAGTGCCTTAAATGTTGAAAAACATCCCAAGGTGCATCACAGAGGTATAATCAGACAAAAATGGATGTTAGACCAAAGAAGGAGATATTGGGATATTAAGAGAGGTGACCAAAAGTGGTGGGCTTTAAGGAGTGCCTTCAGGGAGGAGAGGGATCTGGAGAAGTGGGTGGGTATAGGGAGGGAATTCCAGAGTGTGGGGCCCAGGCAGCTGAAGGCACGGCTGCCAGTGGTGGGGCAAAGAGAGGGGAGATGCACAAAAGGCCAGAATAAGGAGCGCAGACAGTTCTGGGGTGGGGTTGTTCTGCTAGAGGAGCTTACAGAAATAGAGAGGAGCGGACCTGCGAGGGAGCACCAGAGGCAGCGGAGCTACTTAAAGAGCAGCCCGAGGCAGCGAGGCCCAGAGCCCCGAGACCGGAGAGGCAGCGGAACTGCGAGGGATCACCAGAGTCATACCAATCCAGGTTCCGGGAGAGAGGTAAAAAGTAATCCAAGTGTGACGTCAGCAGGAAGCAGGTAAGTGATTGGTTGGTGAGTATTTCTCTCTTTTTTAAACTTTAACTCTGGTTTATAGTTTCTAAGGTCTCTCTGGTGTAGCGGGGACTGTTGGTAAACTATTTAACTGTAGTGTAATTAGTGGGATTGATTGATTTAATTTAAACTCAATTAATTAAAGGGTAAGTCATGGCAGGACAGCCCGACCCTGTGATCTGCTCCTCCTGCGAAATGTGGGAACTCAGGGACACCTCCTGTGTCCCTGACAACTACGTGTGCGGGAAGTGCACCCAGCTGCAGCTACTGACAGACCGCATTGCGGCACTGGAGCTGCGATTGGATGCATACTGGAGCATTCACGATGCTCGGGACATCGTGAATAGCACGTTTAGGGAGTTGGACACACCACAGGTAGAGGTTGGACAGGAAGAAAGGGAACGGGTGACCAACAGGCAGAGTACTAGGCGCAGGCAGGTAGTGCAGGGGTCCCCTGTGGCCATCCCCCTCTCCAACAGATATACCACTTTGAGTACTGTTGGGGGGGATGGCTTATCAAAGAAAGGCAGCAGCAGCCAACTTCCTGGCACCAGGGGTGGCTCTGCTGCACAGAATGGGAGGAAAAAGAGTGGTAGAGCTATAGTAATAGGGGATTCAATTGTAAGGGGAATAGATAGGCGTTTCTGCAGCCGCAAACGAGACTCCAGGATGGTGTGTTGCCTCCCTGGTGCAAGGGTCAAGGATGTCTCCGAGCAGCTGCAGAACATCTTGGAAGGGGAGGGTGAACAGCCAGTTGTCGTGGTGCATATAGGCACCAACGATATAGGTAAAAAGCGGGATGAGGTCCTAAAAGCGGAATATAGGGAGTTAGGAGGTAAATTAAAAAACAGGACCTCAAAGGTAGTAATCTCAGGATTGCTACCAGTGCCACGTGCTAGTCAGAGTACAAATAGAAGGATACTTCAGATGAATACGTGGCTAGAGGAATGGTGCCAGGGGGAGGGATTCAAGTTCCTGGGACATTGGAACCGGTTCTGGGGGAGGTGGGACCAGTTCAAACCGGACGGTCTGCACCTGGGCAGGGCTGGAACCGATGTCCTAGGGGGAGTGTTTGCTAGTGCTGTGGGGGAGGGTTTAAACTAAAATGGCAGGGGGTTGGGAACCTGAACAGGGAGACAGAGGAAAGGGAAACAAGGATAAAAGCAAAAGATAGGAAGGAGAAAAACAAAAGTGGCAGTCAGAGAAATCAACGGTTTAAATCAAACATGGCCACAGTAAATAATAACTCTAATAGGTCTAAGAGCGTTAAAAAAACAAGCCTGAAGGCTTTGTGTCTTAATGCGAGGAGCATTTGTAATAAGGTGGATGAATTGGCTGCGCAAATAGAGGTAAACGAATATGATTTGGTTGGGATTACGGAAACATGGCTCAAGGATGGCCAAGACTGGGAACTCAACATCCAGGGGTATTCGATATTCAGGAAAGATAGGCAAAAAGGAAAGGGAGGAGGGGTAGCATTACTGGTTAAAGAAGGGATTAACACAATTGTAATGAAGGATATTAGCTCTGATGATGTGGAATCTGTATGGGTGGCATTGAGAAATACTAAGGGGAAAAAAACATTAGTGGGAGTGGTATATAGACCTCCAAACAGTAAGGCGGAGGTTGGGGATGGCATTAAAAGGGAAATTAAATAAGCGTGCAATAAGGACACAGCAGTCATCATGGGTGACTTTAATCTACATATAGATTGGGCCAACCAAATGAGTAACAATACTGTGGAGGAGGAATTCCTGGAGTGTTTACGGGATGGTTTCCTGGACCAATATGTCGAGGAACCAACCAGAGATCAGGCCATCTTAGACTGGGTATTATGTAACGAGAAAGGATTAATTAGCAATCTTGTTGTACGAGGCCCCTTGGGTTGGAGCGATCATAATATGATCGAATTCTTCATTAAGATGGAGAATGAAGTAGTTGACTCAGAAACTAGGGTCCTCAATTTAAATAAAGGAAACTACGATGGTCTGAGGAGCGAGTTGGGTAGGATTGATTGGGGAATGGCACTCAAAGGGGTGACGGTGGATAGGCAATGGCAAACATTCAAAGACCGAATGGATGAACTACAGAAGTTGTTCATCCCAGTTTGGCATAAAAATAAAACAAAAAAGGTGACTCAACTGTGGCTAACAAGGGAAATTAGGGATAGCATAAGATCCAAGGAGAGGACATACAAATTGGCTGGAAAAAGCAATAATCCTGAGGATTGGGAGCAGTTTAGGATTCAACAAAGGAGGACAAAGGGATTAATTAAGAAAGGGAAAATAGAATATGAGAGTAAGCTTGCAGGGAACATAAAAACTGACTGTAAAAGCTTTTATAGATATGTAAAGAGAAAAAGATTGGTGAAGTCAAGCGTAGGTCCCTTGCAGTCAGAATCGAGGGAATTTATAATGGGAGCAAAGAAATGGCAGACCAACTAAATACATATTTTGGTTCTGTCTTCACAAAGGAGGACACAAATAACCTCCCAGAGATGCCGCGGAACATAGGGTCTGATGAAAGGGTGGAACTGAAAGAAATCAGTATTTGTAGGGAAATGGTGTTAGGAAAATTGATGGGACTGAAGGCCGATAAATCCCCAGGGCCTGATAATCTACATCCCAGGGTACTTAAGGAAGTGGCCCTAGAAATAGTAGATGCATTGCTGGTCATCTTCCAGAACTGAATGGACTCTGGAACAGCACCCATGGATTGGAGGGTAGCTAATGTTACCCCACCATTCAAAAAAGGTGGCAGAGAAAAAGCAGGGAATTATAGACCGGTAAGCCTGACATCGGTAGTGGGGAAAATGCTAGAGTCCATTATAAAAGATGTAATAGCAGAGCACTTGGAAAGCAGTGACAGGATCGGACAAAGTCAACATGGATTTACAAAAGGTAAATCATGCTTGACTAATCTACTGGAATTTTTTGAGGATGTAACTGGTAAAATAGATAAGGGAGAACCAGTGGATGTGGTGTATTTGGACTTTCAGAAGACTTTCGATAAGGTCCCGCATAAGAGGTTAGCGTGCAAAATTAAGGCACATGGGATTGGGGGCAAGGTATTGACTTGGATAGAGAACTGGTTGGCGGACAGAAAGCAAAGAGTTGGAATAAACGGGTCGTTTTCTGAGTGGCAGGCAGTGACTAGTGGGGTACCACAAGGATCAGTCCTCGGACCCCAGCTGTTCACAATATATATTAATGATCTGGACGAGGGAATTGGATGTAATATCTCCAAATTTGCAGATGACACAAAGCTGGGTGGGAGGGTATGCTGTGAGGAGGATGTCGTGAAACTCCAGTACGATTTGGACAGGTTGGGTGATTGGGCAGAAACATGGCAAATGCACTATAATGTGGATAAATGTGAGGTTATCCACTTTGGTGGCAAAAACAGGAAGGCAGATTATTATTTGAATGGCAATAGATTGGGAGAAGGGGAAGTACAAAGAGACCTGGGTGTTCTTGTGCACCAGTCGCTGAAGGTAAGCATGCAGGTGCAGCAGGCGGTTAAGAAGGCAAATGGTATGTTGGCCTTCGTAGCAAGAGGGTTCGAGTACAAGAACAAGGATGTCTTGCTGCAGTTGTACAGGGCCTTGGTGAGACCGCACCTTGAGTATTGTGTGCAGTTTTGGTCACCTTACCTGAGGAAGGACGTTCTTGCCATGGAAGGAGTGCAGCGAAGATTCACCAGGCTGATACCTGGGATGGCAGGAATGACGTACGAGGAGAGATTGTGTCAATTGGGCTTATACTCACTGGAGTTTAGAAGATTGAGAGGGGATCTCATCGAAACCTATAAAATTCTGTCAGGTCTGAACAGACTAGATGCAGAAAGGATGTTTCTGATGGCCGGGGAGTCCAGAACCAGGGGTCATAGTCTAAGGATAAGGGGTAAGCCATTTAGGACTGAAATGAGGAGGAATTTCTTCACCCAGAGAGTGGTGAACCTGTGGAATTCTCTGCCACAGAGGGCGGTGGAGGCCAGTTCATTAAATATATTCAAGAAAGAGTTGGATATATTTCTTGAGGCTAAAGGGATCAAGGAATATGGGGAGAAGGCAGGGACAGGGTACTGAATTTGGATGATCAGCCATGATCTCATTGAATGGCGGAGCAGGCTCGAGGGGCCGAATGGCCTACTCCTGCTCCTATCTTCTGTGTTTCTATGTTTCTATGTATTTAAACACGAGGATGAGAATTGGACGTGTTGGGGGACTGGGAGCCAATGTAGGTCACCAAGGACAGGGGTGAGCAGGACTTGGTGAGAGATAGGATGTAGTCGAAGAGTTTGGATGAGCTAAGTCTGTGGAGGGTGGGAGACTGGCCAGTAGAGCATTGGAATAGTCAAGTGTGTAGGTGACAAATACACAGATGATGGTTTTGGTAGTAGATGGCCTAAGGCAGGGGCAGAGTTGGGTGAAGTTATGGAGGTGCTAGTTGGCGGTCTTCATGACCGTTAGGACATTTGGTTGGAAGTTCAGCTCAGGGTCACATAGGATGCCGAAGTTGCGAACAGTCTTTTCTACCTGAGACAATAGCCAGGGAGAGGATAGAATCGGGGGCAAGAGTACAGAATTTGTTGCATGGGCCAAAGACAGGGCATGGGAACACCAGCCAGCAACATATGTAAATAGAAAAGGATTCTACTCCATCAATGTGCAGCTAGTGGCCAATCCCCGGAACACCATCATGCAGGTCTGTGCAACATACCCGGAGAGCTGCCACAGTGTTTATATCCTGAGACAGTCTACCATCCACCCAATCTTCAAAGCTGTGAAGAACATGACAGGATGGCTGCTGGGGGACCAGGGTTACCTGCTGCAGACATGGCTACTGACACCCCTGTGCAGTTCCACCACACCCCAGCAACACAAATATAATCAAAGCCAGGGACAACCAGGATCATTTTTGAACACACCATAGGAATGCTGAAGCTGAGATTCAGGTGTCTTGACTAGTCAAAGGAGGGCTTCCTACAATATATGTATAGTAAATTATGCCCTGCATGTGAGGGAAGCTAGCCAATGCAGCAAATCCCTGAGCTCTGTTTTGGGGAGTGAGGAGGTGAGACACTTGCCACAGAATAGCCAGCATCTGACCTGCTCTTGTTGCCACAGTAGCTATGTGGCTGATCCAGTTAAGTTTCTGGTCAATGGTGACCCCCAGAATGTTGATGGTGGGGGATTTGGCAATGCTAATGTCATTGAATGTCAAGGGGCGGTGGTTAGACTCTCGCTTGTTGGAGACATGCATGTCCAGATGACATCTTCGGAAAGTGACCTTTAGGCTGTGAAATTCAGCACCTTAGAGCTAGCAATTAAGGCCACCTTGCTTCTGGTGCGGTCCGTGCTGGTTGCTATCTTGGTGAGGGCGATAGCGTAGGTGGGAGTGCGTGTGCCAGCAGTATGCTGAGTAGGCAGATCGTGACATCAGTTAGTGTGCAATGTTGATTTGACACACAACCTGCCATTTTGGACGTCGCCATTCCAAACAATGCCCTCTCTTGAACATGCACAGCTGAACGTGTATTCAGCTGCACGAGGGAACACCCCCAGCGCTATTTAAAGGGATACATCCAACTTGCAGGTAAGTTGATTATTGCTTTTGTGTATTGGCTCTTGCAGAGTTTATATCAATACCAACTTGCTGGAAGACATTTATCACGTTATTAAAGTGTGCAGGGAGTGCTGCTGGACATTGGGAAGGCGTTGGCGGCAACTGGAAGGCCTCTGACTACACCTCTTGTTCCCAGACACATGACAAGGAGATGGAGCAGAGGCAGCAAAGACAAGCTATTCACAGAGAGACGAGGAGGAGGGGGAGAAAGGCTCTCAGCAGGAGGCCTTACCCACCTAGGGTCTTCAGGGAGCACTTCTCCTACCTGCACTTAAGCCAGGAGCAATGTGTTCGGAGGCTCCGCTTCACCAAGGTGCTGGTCACAGAACTCTGCCATCTCTTAGAACCAGACCTGCAGCCTCAGAGCAGGGCGAAGATGGCTTTGCCAGTGGCCACAAGGTGACCGTGGTCCTGAATTTTTCCAACAGCGGATCCTTCCAGTCTGGAACAGGCAACATAGCTAACATCTTGCAATTCGCTGTCCACCGCTGCATCCAGGAGGTCACAGAGGGGCTGTAATCCACGAGAAGGGACTTCATTGTCTTATGTCTAAATAGAGAGAAGCAGGAAGAGCGCGCATGTGGCTTTGCCAGGATATTGGGCTTCCCCATAGTGCAGCGTGTCATCGACTGCACACACATGGCTTTACAGGCACCACATATCAATACTGAGATGTACCGTAACCGCAAAAGCTACTACTCTCTTAATGTGCAGTTGGTGTACGACCACACCCAGCACATTATGATGGTGAATGCCCGGTATCCTAGCAGCAGTCATGATACCTTCATCCTGCTCCAGTCCGCTGTGCCAGTAATCTTTCAGCTACCATGTAGAACCTGAGGATGCCTGCTCGGAGACAAGGGCTATATGTTCTGCACCTGTCTGATGACTCCCCTCCACAATTCTACCACTCGTGGCCAGCAATCATATAATGACAGCCATACTGCCACGAGGAACCTCATTGAGTAGACCATCGGGGTGCTCAAGCAGTGGTTCCGCTGCCTTGACCACTCAGGGGAGCTCTCCAGTACTCACCGGAGCGGAGGTCCCAATTCGTGGTGGTCTGCTGCACCCTCCACAACTCGGCTATCATTAGGGTGCAGCCATTGCCACCACAGGCTACGCGACCACCTCAGGAGGAGGATGAAGGGAGGAGGCAGACTGTTAATCCCCGTTCCAGACAGGCTGTCCGTGAGCACATCATCAGACTCCGGTTCCCCTGAATGAAACCCCAGATCCCCATTGCTCAACACTTCCCCACCTTACCATCCCTCTGTCACGGAACATCACAGTATCCTCTTGGGCACAATGCTGAAATGAAAACCATCACAAAAAATTCCAGACATAATTTATAAACGATTAATTCCAACATTACATTACAAAGCCAACTAATCACCCTTGTGCATTCCCTTAGGCCGTCAATTTAATAGAGGAGGCGAGTTGGAGTCGGGTTGCCTGGTGGGCGGGTTCCGGTCCCGCTGCCGGTTTCAGCCACTCCCGAATTGAGATTTTAATTTAAGTGGCCTATTAAGTCCCGTCGTGCACGCTGCCCGGTCCAATGAGTGGGATCGGGTCTGTTAGTTACCGCTGATGACGTAGTTGCTGCAGCTTTTAAGGGGCCCATGCAGCCTCAGCCTTTCATTTCTCATTTCTGCTTGTGTTTGAATGGGCCCAGGCTACAATGAGTGCTGCAAAAGCCAAGGCTGCTCCACGGTTTAATGAGGACTCCTCCCAAGCTCTTGTGGAGGGAGTAAGAGGGCGCAGAGAGATTCTGTTCCCTTCCGATGGCCGGAGGAAGCCTCCTCAGTAAACCAAGGCAGCCTGGCTGCACATTGCTGAAAGGTCAGCGCTTGGTCCATATGTTCATGCACCTGAGTCCAATGCTGGAAACAGTTTAATGATCTTCTGCGATCATCAAAAGTGAGTAGCACATCACCCTTACCTTCAATCTGCTTCCCTTCTCTTCTCATCACCAGCACTCTGCTTTGTAAGCCTGCTCCTCCACATCCCACCTTATCCTTACTTCCCTTGCACCCTTACCTATCCATCTCTCTCTCTCTACTGAATCACTTCACCATCCTACTATGCACCCCTCGCACTCACTCTCACTGTTAGGCAATGACAACAACTAACAGCTGCCTCTTGGTGAGGGCGATAGCATGGGTGGGAGTGCGTGTGCCAGCAGTATGCAGAGTAGGTATATTACGTATTGTGATCCGCGCGTCCGTTTAATATTTAAAATTGAAAAAAATAATTTACAAAGGTATTTGGTCCAAGAACTTTCAGAAATAAGCAAGCCTAGATTGTAATATATACAATTCAGTGTCCTTTTATAGTATGTAACTTTTATGCCCTCAAGACCATTCTAGCTTGGAATTTAAAAAAAAATTGTCTTGGTTGCTAAGCAATTAGGCCCTGAAATTACACTGTGAGATAATAATGTCTGAACATTTAATGCATTTGTTTAAAATTCCCCTCTCCCTTATTTATTAGCCTGTTTTTATGAGTTAATGCCTCACTACGATGATAGAGATAGACACAGGAATTTCAGGTAAATGTATTGCGGCTTTTATGATGGCTCAGTTCATGAAGGTAGTGGTCTGAAAATTCCTGAGGCCAAAATTTTGTTTTTAACTGTTTGGCTCCCATTGGAGCCATTCCACCTAGAGAAGGTAATCATTCCCATTTGGGATTGATTACCTCACTCTAGTAAATATCTGAGGTTTTTAGTAGGCCTTAAATGGACTCCAGGTTTCAACACAAGGTGCCACATAAAAGATTATTACACAAGATGAGGGCTCATGGGGTTGGGGGTAATTTAGTAACATGGTTAGAGGATTGGTTAACGGACAGAAAACAGAGAGTAGGGATAAACGGATCTTTTTCAGGTTGACAGGCTGTAACTAGTGGGGTGCCGCAAGGATCAGTGTTGGAGCCTCGGCTATTTACAATCTGTATTAATGTCCTAGATGAAGGGACCGAGTGTAATGTATCCAAGTTTGCTGCTGATACAAATCTAGGTGGGACAGTAAGCTGTGAGGAGAACACAAAGAGGCTGCAAAGGGATATAGATAGACTAAGTGAGTGGGCAGTAAGGTGGCAGATGGAGTATAATGTAAGGAAATGTGAGGTTATTCACTTTGGTAGGAAGAATAGAAAAACAGAATACTTTTTAAATGGTGAGAAACTTTCAAATGTTGGTGTTCAGAGACATTTGGGTGTCCTCGTTCAAGAAACACAGAAAGCCAGCATGTAGGTACAGCAAGCAATAAGAAAGGCAAATGGCATGTTGGCCTTAGTTGCAAGGGGGTTGGAGTAAGGAAGTCTTGCTACAATTGTACAGGGCCTTGGTGAGACCACACCTGGGGGGAAAAATTCGGTATCGCCCCATTTGGGGCGCCATTGTCGGCCGTGCGCAAAGTTCAGCGCCTGGCGCTAATTATCGCCTCCGATAGCAAACTTGGCTTTTATCGCTCCTGGAGGTAACTGGAGCGCTAAATCAGGCGCTTCACACCTGTCTTAAGGCGCAAACGCCGAGGAGTGAGGCGCTACCTCAGAGTGCTGGCGAAGCAAGGAAGGGCAAATCAAAATAAACCTGCAAAGTGCTGCTCAGTACTCAAAACTCCTTCACACAGCGTTGAATCTCTCCAGAAGTCTCTCTCTCTCAGACTGCGTGGTGCAAAAATGTCACCGACAAAAAAAGGCAGGAAGCGGTCGCCTTTAAATAGCACTCCCCTAGTCCCTTTCTGACAGCATAACGCTCCCCTCAACCTGTCATTGCTAGCGGCAGGCGGTAAGGCAGGGGGCGCCACTCAATATCGGTCCGGGATGCTAACGGCGCTAATGACGTCACAATCTGCCAGCACAGGAGATCGTGGCGGAAGTGTTTAGCGCTGCCGCAAAATGTCTAGTTAATTTCGCGAGCGGCACAAACATCGCCGCGCCCGGCCTCTAGTTGCTTTGCGCCCCAATTGGCGCCCTCTTAAGGCGCTAACGGGAGGCGCAAACAACTGAATTTCCCCCCCCTGGAGTACTGTGCACAGTTCTAATCTCCTTATCTAAGGAAGAATATACTTGCCTTGGAGGCGGTGCAACGAAGGTTCACTAAATTGATTCCTGGGATGAGAGGGCTGTCCTATGATGAGAGATTGTGTAGAATGGGCCTATACTCTCTGGAGTTTAGAAGAATGAGAGGTGATCTCATTGAAACATACAAGATTCTGAAAGGGATTGACAGGGTAGATACTGAGAGGTTGTTTCCCCTGGCTGGAGTGTCTAGAACTCGGGGGCATAGTCTCAGGATAAGGGGTCGGCCATTTAAGACTGAGATGAGGAGGAATTTCTTCACTCAGAGGGTTGTGAATCTTTGTAATTCTCTGCCCCAGAGGTCTGTGAATGCTGAGTCTTTGAGAATATTCAAGGCTGAGATAGATAGATTTTTGGACTCTAGGGGAATCAAGGGGTATGGAAATCGGGCGGGAAAGTGGAGTTGAGGTCAATGATCACCCATGATCTTATTGAATGGTGGAGCAGGCCCAAGGGGCCATATGGCCTACTCCTGCTCTTACTTCTTATGTTCTAACTGGCATGAGTTCAACTGAGGCCTTCCAAGGGCATAGTGAGGAATTTCCTGGGGAAACTCAGCAACACCCCGTGACATCCTCCCTTGATGAAGGTCTGAATGAGGCGGAATCCCAACAGAGCCAGCATCCAGCCCGTAATCCTGCCTACACCCTGCATATTAATGTGACTTATGCCCTGTCCAGACCCAGGAATTTTGAGGCCAGTATGTAGCTAAGCCATATAGACCAGAATGTTGCAAGTTCAATTCCCAAACTATGCTAAGTTATATGATCTCAGCTGATGTATCAGTATGCAACTGTGGTAATATATCCTCAGTACCCCAGGCAAAGCAGAGGAAAACTTCCAGGGTTCCCACTCCTATTTTGTATCCAGTGAGCCTGATCGAAAAAGCGTGTTGGTAGGTCAGGTTCAGGATCAGCTGTGGTGTCTCCCATGCTGACATTCACTGTCTATACTTATATGTGAAGAATGACCATTTGGGTGAGGCACCAGAGGGTACCTGAAGCTGGAAGAGTATTTCAATGGAGTCAATAATTTGAAGAAAGGAGAGGAAATTGATTTTTAAAAAGGTGAGAAAATTGACTTTAAAAAGTGTAGAGAAAGTAGGAAATTATTGTTCATTTTCTTTCATTGTTCTTACAGGTCAATTTTGTGATGTCAGAAGAAACAACTCTTGCAGACTTATTGAGTCTGCAATTGCACAACTTTGAAGATGAAGTACGCAATATTGTAGATAAATCTGTGAAAGAGTCTGGAATGGAGAAGGTATTGGATTCATTAGCTTGTTTGAAAAAGAGGAATGAGATACTTATAACTTTCAAATTTCACCAGCATACCAGTTACGCAGTAAAGGATAGATTTTAGAAATTTGTATGCTCCAGAGACAGAAAATCCAACAGGATTTGGTAGCCCTCTGCCACTGAATTTTTGAAATGCACACCCGGCATGAGAAGTTTTGCACTGGGAATGCAGATTTATAAAACCTACCCTTATAAATTTAAATATTGCATAAAGGTAGCTCTCCCTCAAAAATTGTTTGATCTGGGTGCGATCCAATTTCCAGGCCCTAATCTTCAAAGGTCAGCAGAGGGGAACCGGGAGGAAGCGGTTAAAAAAAACTAAATTGCCACTTTACTGGCAACTGAAAAGCTACTCAACGCTGTGGGCGGCCGCCAAGACCTGTTCTAAGAAAATTCCACATCTATTTCAGCAGAAATCCATGGTAGAGGCCGGTCAGTCTTTCTCCTGTATTTGAATACTCTGGAGGCTGCTTTAGAACAGCCTTCATCTATCTTTGGAGTGCTCCCAGGACACCTTCTGGTCTGCAGAGGGTCCTGGTACAAGCTCCACCATGGGCACAGATAGAAAATGAGGAAGGAAACCAGGACACCCTCACCCACCTTATTACCATCCTAATGCTTTCCCTGTGCCTACTGAAGTTATTATCTGTGTACATTTGAAGTAAAATTGAATATCGAAAATGCAAATGAAAAGGATCAGTTGATTAAATTGTAAAAAAAATAGTTGAATTCTGTATTTTACAGGTGTTGAGTCAGCTGGATAACATTTGGAGTATCATGGAATTTGAACATGAACCTCACAGCAGGACAGGAATTCTGTTACTGAAAGGAAGTGATGAACTGGTAGAGACATTGGAGGATAATCAAGTTCAGTTGCAGAACCTGATATCTTCTAAATATATTGCATATTTCCTCAAACAGGTCTCCAGCTGGCAGAAAAAATTGTCCACTGCAGACTCTGTCATTTCAATCTGGTATGAGGTACAAAGAACTTGGGTTCACCTTGAGAGCATTTTTATAGGATCTGAAGACATCCGTACCCAGCTGCCTGAGGATTCCAAGCGTTTTGAAGCCATTGATGTTGACTTTAAAGTATGTAGTTTTCATAGAATCATAGAAATTTACAGCACAGAAAGAAACCATTTGGCCCATCGTGTCTGTGCCAGCCGAAAAAGAACAATCCAGCCTAATCCCATTTTCCAGCTCTTGGTCCATAGGTTGCAGCACTTCAAGGGAATACCCAAGTACTTTTTAAATGTGATTAGGGTTTCTGCCTCTTCCACCCTTTCAGGCAGTGAGTTCCAGACCCCCACCACCCTCTGGGTGAAAAAAATTCTCCTCAACTCCCTTCTAATTCTTCTACCAATTACTTTATATCTATGCCCCCTGGTTACTGACCTCTCTGCTAATGAAAACAGGTCCCTCATGTCCACTCTATCTAGGCCCCTGATAATTTTATACACCTCAATCAAGTCTTCCCTCAGCCTCCTCTGTTCCAAAGAAAACAATCCCAGCCCATCCAATCTTTCCTTATAGCTAAAATTCCCCAGTCCTGGCAACATCCTCGCAAATCTCCTCTGTACCCTCTCTAGTGCAATCACATCCTTCGTGTAATGTGGTGACCAGAACTGTACACAAAACTCTAGCTGTGGCTTAATTAGTGTTTTATACAGTTCAAGCATAACCTCCCTGCACGCACTTATATTCTAAGCCTTGGCCAATAAAGGAAAGTATCCCATATGCCTTCTTAAACACCTTATCTACCTGTTCTGCTACCTTCAGGGATCTGTGGACATGCACTCCAAGGTCCCTCTGTTCCTCTACACTTCTCAATATCCTACCATTTATTGTGTATTTGCTTGCCTTGTTAACCCTCCCCAAATGCATTATCTCACACTTCTCCGGATTGAATTCCATTTGCCACTTTTCTGCCCACCTGACCGGTCCATTGATATCTTCCTGCAGTCTACTGCTTTCTTCTTCACTATCAACCACACGGCCAATTTTTGTATCATCTGCAAACTTCTTAATCATGCCCCCTACATTGAAGTCTAAATCATTGATATATACCACAAAAAGCAAGGGACCTAGTACTGAGCCCTGCGGAACTCCACTGGAAACAATCTTCCAGTCACAAAAACAACCGTTGACCATTATCCTTTGCTTCTTGCTACTGAGTCAATTTTGGCTCCAACTTGCCACTTTCCCTTGGATCCCATGGGCTTTTACTTTTCTGACCAGTCTGCCATGTGGGACCTTGTCCAAAGCCTTGCTAAAATCCATGTAAACTACATTAAACATGCTACCCTCATCGACCCTCCTTGTTACCTCCTCAAAAATATCAATCAAAGTTAATCAGACATGACCTTCCCTTAACGTATCCATACTGACTGTCCTTGATTAATCTGTGCCTTTCTAAATGATGATTAATACTGTCCCTCAGAATTTTTTCCAATAATTTGCCTGACACTGAGGTTAGGCTGACTGGCCTGTAATTATTCGGTCTATCCCTTTCTCCCTTTTTCAGCAACGGTACAACATTAGCAGCCCTCCGGCAACACACCTGTAGCCAGACAGAACTGGAAAATTATGATCAGAGCCTCCGCTATTTCCTCCCTTGCTTCTCTTAACAGTCTGGGATACATTTCATCCAGGCCTAGTGATTTATCTATTTTCAAAGATATTAAACCCCTTAATATATCCTCTCTCACTATGTTTATCTCATCTAATATTTCACACTCCTCCTCCTTAACTACAATGTCTGCATTGTCCCTATCTTTTATGAAGATAGATGCAAAGTTTTTATTCAGAACCATACCCACATCTTCCACCTCCACACCTTTTTGGTCTCTAATAGGTCCTACTCTTTCTTTAGTTATCCTCTTGCTCTTTTTGTACTTATAAAACGTCTTTGGGTATTCCTTGATTTTACTTGCCAATATTTTTTCATGCCCTTTCTTTGCTTTCCTACTTTCCTTTTTAATTTCACCCTGCACTTTCTACATTCCTCTAGGCTCTCTGCAGTATTTGGCTCTCGGTAACTTACATGAGCTTCCCTTTTTTACCTTTTCCTACGCTGTATGTCCCTTGACAGCCAGGGGGCTCTAGATTTGGGAGTCCCACCCTTTTTCTTGTGGGAGCATATTTGCTCTGAACCCTCACTATATCTCCTCCTTGAATGCCTCCCATTGCTCTGACACTGATTTACCTTCAAGTAGCTGTTTCCAGTCCACTTTTGCTAAATCACATCTCAGCTTAGTAGAGTTGGCCTTTCCCCAATTGTGAACTTTTGCTTCTGGTTATCTGTGTCCTTTTCCATAACTACGACTGAATTATGATCATTACCACCAAAATGGTCTCCCACTGATACCCCTTCCACCTGCCCAGCTTCATTTCCTAAAACTAAGTCCAGAACCGCCCCCTCTCTTGTTGGGTTTGCTACATGCTAAAAATGTTCTCCTGAATGCATTTTAAGAATTCTGCGCCTTCTATACCTTTTACACTGATTCTATCACAGTTAATGTTAGGGTAGTTGAAATCCCCTACAGTTACTGCCCTATTGTTTTTGCACTTCTCAGAAATTTGCTGCATATTTGCTCTTCTATCTCCCGCTGACTATTTGGGAGTCTATAGTACACTCCCAGCAGTGTGATTGTCCCTTTTTCGTTCTTCAGTTCAACCCATATGGTCTCATTTGATGATCCTTCTAACATATTTTCCCTCCTCACAGCTGTAATTATTTCTTTAAACAATATTGCGACCGGCCCCTCCCAACCGTGACTAACAAGGGAAATTGGGGATAGCATAAGATCCAAGGAGAGGACATATAAATTGGCCAGAAAAAGCAGTAAACCTGAGGATTGGGAGCAGTTTAGGATTCAACAAAGGAGGACAAAGGGATTAATTAAGAAGGGGAAAATTGAATATGAGAGTAAGCTTGCAGGGAACATAAAAGCTGACTGTAAAAGCTTTTATAGATATGTGAAGAGAAAAGGATTGGTGAAGTCAAGCGTAGGCCCCTTGCAGTCAGAATCAGGGGAATTTATAATGGAGCTCAAAGAAATGGCAGACCAATTAAATACATATTTTGGTTCTGTCTTCACAAAGGAGGACACAAATAACCTCCCAGAGATGTCGGGGAACATAGGGTCTGATGAAAGGGAGGAACTGAAAGAAATCAGTATTTGTAAGGAAATGGTGTTAGGGAAATTGATGGGATTGAAGGCCGATAAATCCCCAGGGCCTGATAATCTACATCCTAGGGTACTTAAGGAAGTGGTCCTAGAAATAGTAGATGCATTGCTGATCATCTTCCAACATTCGATGGAATCTGGAACTGTACCCATGGATTGGAGGGTAGCTAATGTTACCCCACTATTCAAAAAAGGTGGTAGAGAGAAAACGGGGAATTACAGACTGGTAAGCCTGACATCGGTAGTGGGGAAAATGCTAGAGTCCATTATAAAAGATGTAATAGCAGAGCACTTGGAAAACAATGACAGGATCGGACAAAGTCAACATGGATTTACAAAAGGTAAATCGTGCTTGACTAATCTACTGGAATTTTTTGAGGATGTAACTGGTAAAATAGATAAGGGAGAACCAGTGGATATGGTGTATTTGGACTTTCAGAAGGCTTTTGATAAGGTCCCACATAAGAGATTAGCGTGTAAATTTAAGGCACATGGGATTGGGGGCAAGGTATTGACTTGGATAGAGAACTGGTTGGCAGACAGAAAGCATAGAGTTGGATTAAACGGGTCTTTTTCCGAGCAGCAGGCAGTGACTAGTGGGGTACCGCAGGGATCGGTCCTTGGACCCCAGCTATTCACAATATATATTAATGATCTAGACAAGGGAACTAGATGTAATATCTCCAAATTTGCAGATGACACAAAGCTGGGTGGGCGTGTGTGCTGTGAGGAGGATGCCGAGAAACTCCAGGATGATTTGGATAGGTTGGGTGATTGGGCAAAAGCATGGCAGATGCAATATAACGTGGATAAATGTGAGGTTATCCACTTTGGTGGCAAAAACAGGAAGGCAGATTATTATCTGAATGGCAATAGATTGGGAGAAGGGGAAGTGCAACGAGACCTGGGTGTCCTTGTGCACCAGTCACTGAAGGTAAGCATGCAGGTGCAGCAGGCGGTTAAGAAGGCAAATGGTATGTTGGCCTTCGTAGCGAGAGGGTTCGAGTACAGGAACAAGGATGTCTTGCTGCAGTTGTACAGGGCCTTGGTGAGACCACATCTTGAGTATTGTGTGCAGTTTTGGTCGCCTTATCTGAGGAAGGATGTTCTTGCCATGGAGGGAGTGCAGCGAAGCTTCACCAGACTGATACCTGGGATGGCAGGAATGACGTATGAGGAGAGATTGGGACGATTAGGCTTGTACTCGCTGGAGTTTAGAAGAATGAGAGAGGATCTTATTGAAACTTATAAAATTCTGACAGGACTGGACAGACTAGATGCAGGAAGGATGTTCCCGATGGTCGGGGAGTCCAGAACCAGGGGTCACAGTCTAAGGATAAGGGGTAGGCCATTTAGGACAGAAATGAGGAGGAATTTCTTCACCCAGAGAGTGGTGAACCTGTGGAATTCTCTACCACAGAAGGTAGTAGAGGCCAATTCATTAAATATATTCAAGAAGGAGTTGGATATATTTCTTAAGGCTAAACGGATCAAGGGGTATGGGGAGAAAGCAGGGACCGGGTACTGAAATTGGATGATCAGCCATGATCGCATTGAATGGCGGAGCAGGCTCGAGGGGCCAAATGGCCTACTCCTAACTTCTATGTTTCTATGTTTTTATCCCCCTCTCTATCTCATCTGAAAACCCTGTAACCAGGAATGTTGAGTTGCCATTTCATGGTTAAAAATATAAAAATAGTCATGCTTTGTTTAAACAGCCAATATTCTAAACAGTTAATATTCTAAAAGCTGGTAATCACACTGAATTTTGTTATTTCAATTATATAAAATAAAGTTGAAGATAACTGCATATCCCTTTTGATTACCAGATGGCTCTTATCTGGTGCTGCCAGATTAATCTGGCTTCTCTTACAGCCTCCTGCTGCTTCTATTCCTTCAGTTTATATGTCACGTAACATGTGATTCCCATTGGGAAGCCCATTGTACAGTTCTGATATCTTTGTGGGGTGATTTTCAACTGCCAGCCACCCGTTTCTCATTTGAAAAACAGGTGGTTGGCAGAGGGAAATTGTGGGGTGAGGTGGGGAGGCAGTGATCCTTGGCCGTCTTTTAGATGCCCAAGGCTGGCCTATAAATGAGCACACAGCACCCCTGCTTGTTTTGGGCCAGAAGCTGTTTAAATATGCAAGCCAAGATTTTACACCATTTTAGTGCTCCGATTACAATTTTGAAGTACAAATAGACAGATCGTGCACCGTGCTACAAAAGGCGCAAAACCTTTTCCTTATTTTTTCTGCCGGTCTGTGCTCGCCCCCCTCCGAGATCAGTTCCTTCCCAAGGCTACATTGAAATGAAAGCATAGGTGAAAGCAGCAAGGATGGAGGTACAGTAGTGAAGAGGAGCAAGGAATTGTTAATGCAGGGAGCTAAATACAGTTAGTGTCAATGGATCTTCCAAAAAAAGCACAATTTTCAAATCAATGTTGGAAATGGTAACCTAGCTTTAAGATTCTAGTTTCAGCACTCCAGATCAATGAATTAGCAATGCAACCATTTTATATATGCAAAGTGAGTGAAGGGAATTAGCTTGCCCAGTGAATTTTGGCATGGGATTTAATGAACATTAACACCTCTTTCAGAATGGCCTTCCTGTATCCGGTAGCAACTAGGTATGAAATCCCAAACCATAGCAAGGCCCTACGCCACTAGAAGAGCCTCATAAATTTTGGGTAATAGTCTCTTGTTATTGCTAGTATTGTTATTGATGCTGTTTTAAGTTTACTTTTTTGATTCTGTCAAATGACACTTTCTCTGAGTTCACAAAGGTTAAAGTTTCATGCTTCATATAACTATTGGTATCAAAACAAATGCAGATATACCATGAACTGAAGTATGGTGTCAATTTCTAGCTTTGCCAAGGGCTTTAAGCATTGTAGAAAAAGAACCATTGCAGAAAGCCATGGCCGCTGCTTATGTCGCTTGTCCCCTACTGCATGTTACAATCACTATGGAATTTTGGTCTCCATTTGTTGGGAAAGTTTGAACAGTGTAAAATTTGATTAAAAGAATAACAAGAAAGAAAAGAAAAACAATCACTTCTCTAATGTGCATTGACAATCAAAATATATCTCAGGCATGTAAAAAGAGTAGGTAAAAAAGGTTCTAGGGCCTAGAAATTCTGGTACTGTAGGAATTAACGAATTCGTAGGAATTAACGAATTCCTACGAATAACGGAGATCGACACAAGAGAACAATTAAACAGGTCTTTACTCAACGGAGATGCCACGAGGACTGCCGGGGCAACCCCGTGGTTTGCGACGTGACGTCATCGCGTTTTCCCACACTCTTAAAGCGGCCACGCCCTGTACATGCAAACTCTATATACAAAACACAGTAATGCCTAACACAATGGTACAGGTTTAGGCTGGTGTTAGAACATCGTTCAAGAGAATTATATACAGTTAGCCAGAGTCATTCAGTGGTTCTGCCACATGTGCCCCCCCAGAATTCGCTTTAACGGACAAAGTCAAACGGTGAGGGGGTCTGACGAGCCTGTCAGAACGACTCCTGTACTCTCGAGGCGGAGGCTGCTGGCGGTCTGGCGGGCGGTCGCACTTGGTCTGCCGTAATGACGATGGGTGGCCGACCCCGTCTCAGCGGTTGTGCTGTCTCGACGGGGCGGTCGAGGTCTAAATGTGCTGGCTTTAAGTGGTCGACCGAAATGTGGTCCGATTTACCATCGACGTCTACCGTGAAGGCTTTGTCCCCTGCTTCCAACACGGGGAAGGGACCAGTATATGGAGGGGTGAAGACCAGGGACTATTTGACCGGCGAATAATCCCTAACCGTTCCATGGTTGCGAACTCCGTCTTTGCGACCGCCAGCTTGCCGGGTTCCAGGCGCCGGGCCCGCGCGTAGTCCGGGGGACCGTTGGTGCTGATGTGGTGTTCCACACCATGTTTTGTGGCTGTGGAGGAGAACGTGGGTCTTGTCAGGTCGGGGAATTCGCCGAGCAGGTGAGCGAACTCATCAGGAGTCGGGAACGCACAGGAGACGGTGCGTGACGTAGTGTTACTGCAGTAACACGGAAGAGAATCAAAAGTTGCTGCGTTGATCAGCCGCCGGTTCCTAACGTTGACCAGGAGGCTGTTGGCGCACAGGAAATCCACGCCGAGGAGGGGCTGGGAAACTATGGCCGTAACAAACTCCCAGTGAAAACGTTGCCCACCGAGGCACACCTCCACTCGCCGTCTGCCGAAGGTCCGAATTGTTCCGCCATTGGCCGCTTCAAGGGCGGGGCCGTGATTCCCCGTCTGCACACCGAGGGCGGACGCGGGTAAAATGCTGCACTGCGCTCCGGTGTCGCACAGAAAACGACGACCGGAGAGAGTATCAGTGATGAAGAGCAATTTTCCCGCGTTGCCGATCACCATCGCGGCCGCGGGGTGCCCGTTAGACATGTTCCTCAGTGGTCGTAGTGTCAGTTGTTGTTTGTTTTGTTGGGGAAAACTGCAGGGAGGGCGGCAATGCTTCGCCTTCGCGCCGAACTGCGCGTGGTAGAAACACAGCCCAGCAGGCTGACGAGCTGGGGCGGCGTCTGTGGGGGATGGGTGTCTTGTGGTGGCGCAGTACTGCCGAGTTACAGCGAAAATTTTGTCAGCCTCCGCAGCGAGTGTTGCGCAGTCTTCAATTTCAGATCTGGCCAGGGCAGCTTGTACCTGTTCAGGCAGTTGGCTGAGGAAAATCTCGCGAAATAGGAAACATTCCCGTTCTGAGCCCAGGAGTGTGAGCATTTGGCTCATCAACTCTGAAGGCTTGGAGTCCCTGAGCCCGGGCATAGTGAGTAATCGACGGGCGCGCTCCGATTTTGTGAGCCCGAAAACCTGCAGTAACTGCGCTTTGAGGGTTTCATACTTGCGCTCCGTTGGGGGGTTTTCGAGGAGGCTGACGATCCGAGAGGCAGTAGAGCTGTCGAGTGCGGAGACCACATAAAGGTACTTGGTCTGATCCGCATCGATGTTCCTCAGGGCGAACTGGGCCTCGACCTGAATAAACCACGAGGGCGCTTGCTGCTCCCAGAACTGCGGTAGCTTTAGCGAAACGGCGTTTGCTTCCATGCTGTGCTCTTCTTTTGTGAAAACGTTCACAAAAACGGGGTCACCAATGTAGGAATTAACGAATTCCTACGAATAACGGAGATCGACACGAGAACAATTAAACAGGTCTTTACTCAACGGAGATGCTACGAGGACTGCCGGGGCAGCCCCGTGGTTTGCAACGTGACGTCATCGTGTTTACCCACGTTTTCCCGTGCTCTTAAAGGGGCCACGCCCCGTACATGCAAACTCTATATACAAAACACAGTAATGCCTAACATAATGGTACAGGTTTAGGTTGGTGTTAGAACATCGTTAAAGAAAATTATACACAGTTAGCCAGAGTCATTCAGTGGTTCTGCCACAGTACTTCTTGGAAAAAAAAAATGGCGACCGCCTCACTTCCACCCACTTCTAGCACGGGACTCAGCGGCTGCCATTTTGGTGAGGGCCATAGCGCTGCCGTGAGTAAGGCTGGCCCTAGAAATGCAAAACAGCAGAGCATGCCGTCAGTCGTCGTGCAACACCGACTTGACACCACGCTCTACAAACTTGAACCTTAGTGCTGACTTTAAAGCTGGGTCGTAAGCTCGCTCTCAAAAGCGAGCGAGCAGCAGGCTTACAGAGACGCTGTTAGCACTACTTAAAGGGACACACACATCTTTCAGGTAAGTTTGTATTGAAGCTTTTAGACAGGATTTTTAATATTTTATTGAAGTAATGGCTTGGTGCAATAGATGTTAAAAGTTTTTTAAGTGTGAAGGGAATGCTGCTGCATGCTTGAAAAGCCTCGGATGGTAAAGGAAGGCCTCTGAAAAGACAGAAAATGCTGGAAATACTCAGCAGGTCAGGCAGCATCCATGGAGAGAGAAAAATAGTTCACGTCTCAAGTCGAGATGCTGCCTGATCTGAATATTTCCAGCATTTTATGCTGCTATTTCAGAATTGCAGCATCCACTCACAGAGGGAAGAGGGAGCCGAAGAAGGGGAAGGAAGGATGTAACCCAGACAGCCCCATTCTGGCCGGGATATCTGGGATGGAATCATCTGCCTGCGGTACCAGTGACCACAACCCCAATTCCCCTTTCAACATTTGTCCCACGCCTTACCTTCCCTCTGTTACTGACCATTACAGCGTCCTCTTGGCCACAATGCTGAAATAAGTCACCACAAAGCAAACTTTCCAATCCAACTTTACACATCTATCCATCCAATATGACATCAAGAAATCAACTCATCACCCTCATGCATTCCCTTAGTGACTGTCTTGTGTGTGCCTTTGCCTATCCTACAGATGTCATGCAGTGCTAACCCAGTGATTGCAGCATGGCTGATGGAAGGTTCCTGACTTTCAGTGGGGGACACTGCAGATGGCCTTGCAAGATGCTGGTGGCTGGGAATGTCAAATCAAGTGGCGGTGTTTCTTCTTCTCCTTCCCCATTTCCCTCTTCTTGGTCAACCACTGGCTGGGCAGGCTGCATTTCTTGGGTGTGTGAAATGACGAAGGCACAAGGGTGGAGTTGTGAGGGGAGGGCGGGAAAGCAAGAGGTACATGCGAGAAGGAGGATAATGTAGGAGGATACTGTTGTGTATGTAATATGTGTGCTACTTTGAACCTATGGACAGGACTGCACTACTTGTAGGGCGTAGTGATACGCAGTACCACTCCTGGCCATAGGGGTATAAATAGTACTGTGGGTACTGATCTCCCCTCAGTTCCTGCCTGTGGGCATGAAGTAAAGACCTACGTATAGTCCCTACCTCCAACCAGTAAAGACCTGTTTGAGTTATACGTTTAAGTCTTTGTGTTAATTGTTCAATACAATACACATACTTAACAGATACCAGCATCTTGTATCCTTTCAGCCCCGCCATGGGCCAAGGGCTCATCCATTCCCCTGCAAGAATGGCCAGTCCCGTCTCCTCCAAGGGGGTAAGGTGAAGCTAGGAATGTGAGATGTGCCTCGCGTTTGGTAGTGATTGTTGGTAGGTGAGTGATGGGGTGGGGGGGGGTCGTGCAGTGAGCGAGGCTAGTGGTGCAGTTGGTAGGAGATGGCTTTTGAAGATGCATTCACTGACCGTGACCACTTGTCTGAGGTCTTGAAGCTTCTTTGGGCACTGGAGCCAGGTGGTGGGGGCGATGCTGCTGGCAATGACGACCTCAGTGATCTGGTTACACATCGTTCTTTCTGGAGGGCCTCCTGACCCCTGTTGGTAGAGGACCTCTCTTGTAGTGTTGACCCCCTGCACAAAGCTGGAGTGCTGCATGCGAGACCCTGGGTGCCCCTTCCCTGGCTTTTTGAGCCATTTGTTTTAGTGCTGAAGCACTTTTACCATTTTTTTTTTTAGGTGCGGAAGGCAATTCAGCTTTAATAGCTGAAGACTGCCATTTGGAAATTATTTTAAAAATTTTTTGTCAGAAGGCAGTTGCGCTCCAAGAGTTAAAAATTGCCTTATTTTTAAATTATTTAAAAACATTTCATTTTAGAAGGCAGATCCCCTTTAAGAGACTGACACTGCTCTCTAAAATGACAGTCTTGCTTTAAGAGAAAGCTGTTCTTGCTCCAGGGACACTACTGCCATGCTACATTGGGCCTCCTGCTGTGAGTAGCAGCCGAAATCCAGCCTTACAGGGGAAATTTTGTTCTGCGCTCATGTTAAACAACAGGCAGCATGAAAATACCAGTGCTGCCTGCGCGATTAATTCGGGCGGCCGTTAACTGTGGCCAGTGATGGCACCGTCAGCTTTTGTTTAGCCCTAGAGAGTTTTCCAAAAGATTCTCAACATTGGAGATGCAGCAAGGCTGGAACTGCAAGGCTGTGCTAGCCTTGAAGGAGTCGGAAGCATAAAGGTTAAGAGCCTTGGTCACCTTAACTATCACTGGGCATATTGTCTTTATCATGGAGGCTGGTTGCATGTCTTCTTGAAGCAGATGGCACAGCCCCAGTAACTTTCTACCTGCTGCACCTGAGCCTGTGGAAGCAGTTGCCCTCCAACATTGGCAGGTAGCTGGCCAAATCTGTAGATATAATTGGTGGCAAGACAGTGTTGCTGTCAGTCTACCTTTGGTGCAATCTGTTATACCTGGCATCTGTTCTTTTATTTATCCTCTTCCATTACGACCAGTGAGATGGGAGTACCAAAAGAAATATCCATAGCTTTCATCTGTGTGGTAACATGAAAATGAACATTACAGATTTAAGGGATCAGATCCTGACAAGCAAGAGTCTGGCAGCTCATTTGAAATGGACAACAATAGTGCACTTCACTGATGCATGAAAGAAGGAAAATTACAGGCTTTCCCCACTAACTAGTATTTATAAGCAGATTTAATTGGTAATGAAACTATTGCACACTGCTGTGTACTGGAACTAGCTCAGAGATTTAAAGTGCAGAATGAGCAGAAGTGAGGGAATTAAGGAATTTTCTGGTCCCTCCATTCAGAATTTCCCTCCATGCAGAATTCCCCTGATGTAAGAACGTTTACTGGTAGGAATTTCTAGTTATTCCCAGCATGATTTAGGGGTAGAAGTTGAACTATCAAACAAACTTAAAAAAAAAAATTATATTGAAAACCTATAATTCTTTATCATATTAATGGAAAAATTTGACATTCCACAAATATAAAATTAGGTTTTCAGGGCCAGAACAGTTGTTCAGCAGTCAATACACCATTAAAAACCCAGTTACACATCTTTCAAAAAGGCTTAATGTTTTAGGGGGAGTTTTAGCAGCGATATTCCATTGTAAAAGGAGAAGTTTACGTCCTTGTATGTGATTTCAACTGCCGGCTCTGGGGAGTTCCACAGCACAGCCTGTGGCGGAGCAGTGAATCACTGACGCAACTTCAGGATTTCCGCGTTTATATGCGCATGCGCTAAATCCTGAAGATGCATTCAGTTTCAGATGGGTAATGATGCAAATGCTGACAGCTTTGTCGTCATTACCATTGCCGAATCCAGGCCATTATCTTGTTTGTTTAATCCACACATATATCTCTGGATTTTAAGGAGCTCCTGAATATATCAACCAGAACTCAGCTATTTCTGTCAGGATTTTAGAAAGTTTCCCAACTGTTCTGGATTCCAATATTATGTGACAACATTTTTCAGCTTCCAGCTTCAATTAATCCAGCTTCATCTGCATGAGGATAGGATTGTTCTGAAACCTTGTCCTAAGATTCTTCCATCTTCTCAGAAAATTACTAGAACATTTGTTCTCTATCTTGTTTCTCATACTTTGGAAGTGAAGTATTGATTTCACTATGTGGATGGCAAATGTACATTGAGAGGATTTATAATTCAATATAACCACACCATTGTTTGTACCCCATATAGAAACATAGAAGATAGGAGCAGGAGTAGGCCATTCAGCCCTTCGAGCCTGCTCCGCCATTCAACGAGATCATGGCTGATCATCCAAACCCTAGCACCCGGTCCCTACACCGACAGCCATCCCACCCAAGCCCTATCCCCGTAACCCCACGTATTTAATCCCCCCTAACACTAAGGGCCAATTTTTATCATGGCCAATCAACCTAACCTGCACATCTTTGGACTGTGGGAGGAAACTGGAGCACCCGGAGAAAACCCACGCAAACACAGGGAGAATGTGCAAACTCCACACAGACAGTCACCCGAGGCCGGATTTGAACCTGGGTCCCTGGCGCTGTGAGGCAACAGTGCTAACCACTATGCCACCGTGCTGTTACACACTCTTGAGATTTAGGTTCTTGAATAGAGATGGTTAATGGGATGCATGCAGAGTGCCATCACTTAGCAGGGTGGAACTCATGACAGATGCAATCAAATACTCCAGGGTTGTCCTGCCCTATTTCAGTATATTAGCCAAATACCTCCCATATTCACGGCCATCCTTTGACCTTGCCATTCCTCTGGCTCCCATGGTCTCTATCACAGACAAGGTCATAGCGGACCATTTCCTATTATCTCTCACCACCAACATGCCTCTACCCCATTCCAACCCCACTTCCTTCTGCATCTGCCCCCGAATAAACTCTCTCCCAAATCACTTATCACTGCACTTTCTAAATCCCAACTGCCTAGTCTTTGGCCCTCCATCGCTATTTCTAAAATATTTCTGCAGCTGTTGATCTGCTTAACTACTCCTTCATGTTCACCTTTGATGCCCATATATCCAGTAAAACGTCTACTATCTCTTCCCCCTGGCATGGTTCCCATCTTCACTCCCTCAAGTCCAAGGATGCATTCTTGAGCATATCTAGTGCACAAGTGGTTTAGCCAGCCATTACCTGGTTTGGCTTGGCCACAAAAAGAGCTATCAGACCACACTCTCTTCTGCCAAAACCATGGTTGCACTATTATCTATCCAATCATAGCCAAAGAATTTCCAGCAATGGCTTCTCTTCCCGCTCCTGAATTACCCCTGGAGTCCCCACCTGGAGCCCCTCATCTTCCTCATCTACATGCTGCCCCGTGGCGATGTTATCCGTAGACATGGGGTCAGCTTCCACATGTATGCTGACAATACCCAGCTCTACCCCTCCACTGCATTGGTCGAACCCTCCACTGCCTCTGCTTGTCCAATATCCAGTCTTGGATGAGCTGCAATTTTCTCCAGCTAAGCAATGGGGAGATTAAAGCCATTGCATTGGCCCCTGCTACAAACTTTGCATCCTCACCACCAATTCCATGCCCCACCCTGACCTTTGTCTCAGGCTGAACCAGACTGTTTGCCATCTTGGCATCTGACCCCACTTTCTGATCATCACAGAGACTGCATCCAAAATTTTATCCACCTTCTCATCTATGCCAGACTCGACTATTCCAATGCTCTCCTAGCCGACCTCCTAATTTCCACCCTCCATAAACTTCAACTCATCTAAAGCGTTGCTGCCCTTAACCTATCCTGCACCAAGTCTTGATCACCCAACACCCTGCCCTTGCTGCAGTACATTGTTTCCCGGTACCCAATGCCGCAAATTGAAAATTCTCATCCTCTTTTAAATCCCTTAATGGCCTTGCCCCTCCCTATCTCTAATTTCTTCCAGCCCAAGAGCCCTGATCCTGAACTCTCCGTGCTTCTGGCTCTGGCCTCTTGTGTAACTGCTTCGCTTTGCCCACCATTGGTAGCCGTGCCTTCAGCATCTAGGTTCCATGGTCTGGAATTCCCTCCTGGAATCCCAACACCTCTTCACCTCCTCCTCCTCCTCCTTCAAGGCCCTCCTTCAAACCCACCTCTGACCAAGCTGTTGGACACCTCTCTTAATATCTCCTTGTTTGTCTCTGTCTATTTTTGTCTGATTACGGCATGTGAAGCACTTGTAGACATATTTCTTTCAAAGGTGCTATATAAATGCAAGTTGTTATTGTTCCTGTTTGTGGTGGATGCTGAAAGGCCATCATTATAAAGCTTGTTTATTAAGGTTTTTGTTCTTCACATGGAAGTATCCTGCACATGGTGTGTATCTATTAAAAGATCTTTAATCTGTCTTTTTAGGAATTGAGTATTCATATAGTTGTGCATTATTGCCATTAGTGCATTTAATTAACAAGTTTTTACTTTATTTACCCTGGGGAGGTATCCTTTATATATTGCACAAGAATGGGATAATTAAATGGATGACATTACAAAGTCAGATCAGGGTTAATTGAAATAGCACCACGGCCATTTTCTGCATTCATGATATGGACTTACTCCTAGTGGTATGTGGAGGACACTTCCATTCAAAGAATGAAGAAAACATTATTAGGTGGCTAATCTACCATTTTCTACTCTATAGGAAATCATGGCAGATGCAATAAAGACTCCAAATGTAGTTGTAGCAACAAATAAACCTGGTTTGTATAACAGTCTGGAAGAGCTACAGGGACGGTCAGTGGTTGCTTAATTTATTTTATATTTATAATAATGAAAACTTATTTTCTATTACTAATAATTGTTGCTAGAAAGAACTGAGACTTATATATTTAATGTTATTATCATTGCAATATATTAATTCAGGATACTGATTGGCATAGGGATAGACAGATCAGGAAGGTAAATGCGTGGTTGAAAGACTGGTGTGGAAAGGAGGGGTTCCATTTCATGGGACACTGGCACCAGTACTGGGACCAGAAGGAGCTGTACCGCTAGGATGGGCTCCTCCTAAACCGGCTGGGTCCAGTGTCCAACCGGAAAGTGTAAATAGGGCTGTCAATACGACTTTAAACTAATAAGGTGGGGCTGTGGCGGGTGGGGGCAGTGGGGTGCACAAGAGGCATCTGGTGAAAATAACAAGTCTGAAGATAAAAGAAATAGAAATATAGGGGTCGATTTTCAGTGTGCCGTAAGGCGGGCTTTTAGGCGTGCGGGGGGGCAAAAATCCCGAATTCGGGGGTCCTGACACCATCCCGCCCAAAACCCGCCTCCATGTAAGTTTCAAAGGAGGCGGGTACCCGCCCCGCACTGGGACCTGCCGACCTGAGGCGGGAAGGGATTAGTGCCAATTAACTGCCTGTTAACAGGCAGTTTTTAGCCTAATCCCTATTTTGAAGGGTGTCATGTGGGATTCCTGACGGCTCCAAACCACGCCAGGTTAGAGGAGGCGGGCCGTCGGGTTGAAGGACTTGGAGGGGTCGAGATTTCGGTGTTCAGGTGAGTGATGGGTACATGAGTGCAAAGGTAAGTGTGTTTGGTGTGTCTAAAGTGTGTAAAGAAGTTTTCATTACCTGTACTTACCTTTACAGCCTTCCTTCCTCTAGGCTTCGGGAGTCCATCATTCAGCCGGCACAGAAAGCAGAATGGCCGCGAGCTGTCAAAAGTGACAGCCTTCAGCTTTCAGTGCCGGCGAGATTTCTAACTGAGTCTGCGTAGAAGGACTCATGTTAGAAGTAAGACTGTCACTGTTTGACAGCTTCAAACAGCTGTGAAACACATATTTCATCTGTCAACACGTCTTGACAGATGAAATTTCAGTCTGTGATGTCACCTGTTGCCGGGTGGCCCTTAATTGGCAGCGGGCTCAACAAGGTCAATCAAGGGAAAATCGCGTGGATTGGCCGCATCTCGATGGAGGCGGGACTAAAACCCGAAAGTTGTAGTCCCGCCTCCTTCCCGACTTCTGAATGAAAACCCAGTCCATAGAAACATAGAACATAGAAAAATAGGAGCTGGAGTAGGCCATTCGGCCCTTCAAGCCTGCTCTGCCATTCAATGTGATCATGGCTGATCCTCTATCTCAATACCATATTCCTGCTCTCTCCCCATACCCCTTGATGCCTTTTGTGTCTAAATAGGAGATGAGAGTAAATGTCAGATCAAAGTAAGGAATAAGGGTAGCATAAACGGCCAGGGAACAAATTATAGTTATAAACCATAAGTATAAAATGACTGTTAAAAAATAAAGTGAGGGGAACAATTAATAAAATCAAATTAAATTGCCTGTACAGCAATGTGCATACATCTGAAACAAAATGGAGGAACTGGAGGCAATAATTCATAGCAAGGCACCAGATGTAGTCGGGATAATGGAAACATGGCTACATAAAGAACAGGATTGGCAGTTAAATGTTGCATAAGAACGTAAGAAATAGGAGCGGGAGTAGGCTATTTGGCCCTTCGAGCCTGCTCCACCATTCAATAAGATCTTCTACCTCATCTCCACTTTCCTGCACTATCCCCATATCCCTTGATTCCCTTTATATTCAAAAATCTATTGATCTCTGTCTTGAATATACTCAACGACTGAGCCTCCACAGCCCTCTGGGGTAGAGAATTCCAAAGATTCACCACCCTCTAAGTGAAGAAATTTTTCCTCATCTTGGTCCTAAATGGCCGACCCCTTATTCTGAGACTGTGACCCCTGGTTCTAGACTCCCCAGCCAGGGGAAACATCCTCCCTGCATCTACCCTGTCAAGCCCTGTAAGAATTTTGTATGTTTCAATGAGATCACCACTCATTCTTCTAAACTTTAGATAATATAATAATAATAATAATCAACTTTATTGTCATTGTTAGTGCACAAGTGCAGTACAACGAAATGTAGGCTTGCGGCTCCCGAGAGTGTACATTTAGATTAAGACATTTAAACATTCAACATTCATTTGGCTTGTAATACATTAACATAAACATAATAAAGTGCATTGGCAGATGTGCAGGCTTTAGAGTTTATTTGTGGAGTTCAGTAGGATGACAGCCTAGTCTACTCAATCTCTCCTCATAGAACAATCCCCCCATCCCAGGAACCAGTCTGGTGAACCTTCATTACACTCCCTCTATGGCAAGTATATCCTTCCTTAGGTAAGGAGACCAAAACTGTACACAATACTCCAGGTGTGGTCTCACCAGGCCCCTATATAATTGCAGTAAGATGTCTTTACTCTTATACTCAAATCCTCTTGTAATAAAGGCCAACATACCATTTGCTTTCCTAATTTCTTGCTGTACCTGCATGTTAACTGCAGGACATACAGGAAACTTTGTGCTATCCGGCACCGACGGGACCGAGCTGCTGCCGTTCCCTCAAAACTGCCGGACACTCCAGAGTTAATGTTGAAACATACGGAGATTTTCATCTAGGGAAGGAAGAAGTGGGTGGGGTAGTTGTACTAAGTAGAGACAACATATTGGCAATAGGAAAAAGGGACATAAACTAACATTAAGATAGAAACAGAATCCAAATGAATTGAGACAAAGGATAAGAAGGGATCAACCACATTAATAATAGTAGGGATATAGTTGGATCCGTGGTTCAGTGGATATGCTGTTATTAAATAATCACACGGATGCTGTACATTAACAATAATCAGGTCTTTACTGGAGGAGGGTAGTCTCAAGACTGGGGGTACAGCGGCATGCGCAAAGCTTATATACAGGTGTGGTCACTGCCGGTACTACAGTATACAGGAGCTGTAAAAGTAGTTCTGACTTAAAGGCACATACACTACAATTCCTCCCCTTTTAGATTAGTAGTACCCCTAATATTCAAATAACAATTAACATTTCAACATGTACATTAAACAACAAAAGTCCATTTATAGATTCAGTCTTTGGGGTGGCTTCCTGACCCTTTCCGGATAGCGCCTTTCCGGAGGTTCTTGTTCTTGGTGCAGAGGCGTTTCTGACCCCTTTTCATCGGGTAGTTCATCGGGTTCCACTGCTACTGGGTCTGAGGTAGATGCTACCGGTATGTCGGGTTCATCCCCAGGTACTCGAGACATGGGGTTGACGCGTTCCTGTGACGCTAAGATCTGATCGACGTGGCGTCTCACAATGTTCTCCCCGACATCCACTGTGTACATTAATGGCCCCTGCCTTGTACATATCGTTCCGGGTTGCCATTTCTCTGTTCGATAGTCACGGGCCAAGACTGGTTGCCCTACATTGAAGCTCCTTGTCGGCTTCTCATTGATGTGCTGGAATTGTTTCTCCTCAACATTTCTTCGCACATTTGGTCTGAGCAAGTCCAGACGAGATCTCAACCTTCGGTTAAAGAACATCATGGCCGGGGTCTGGTTGGTAACTGCATGTGTCGCGTTTTGGTAGGCTAAGAAATTGTCCATCTTATGCTGTAGTGGAATTTCATCGTCGCACATGGCCTTTATCGCCTTCTTAAAGGTTTGTACGAACCTCTCAGCCAATCCATTTACCTCTCAGCCAATCCATTTGTGGCTGGATGATACGGGGCGGATGTGTAATGCCTTACCCCATTCCTTCTCATAAATTTTTAGAACTCGTCAGACACAAACTGTGGTCCATTATCAGAGCAAATCTGCTCTGGCAACCCGTTTCTGGCAAATATGGTCCATAGGACTGCAATCATTTTCTCTGTAGTGGTTGAAGACATTTTTATCACCTCAGGCCACTTTGAATGAGCATCCACTGCTATTAAGAACATTGAGTCCATGAATGGACCAGCGAAATCAATATGCACCCATTGCCATGGAGAGGAGGGCCACTCCCATGGGTGTAGAGGGGCATGTGGTGGTGCATTTTGGACCTTCTGGCATCCTGAGCAGCTCTTGGTTAGGTCTTCGATTTGTTGATCGATTCCCGGCCACCACACATAAGCCCTAGCACGGCTTTTCATTTTCACTCCCCCCAGATGACCTTCATGTAGCTCATTTGGCACTCTCTCCCTTAACTTGGGTGGAATCACCACTCTGGATCCACACATCACTGTCCCCTGGCATACTGACAGCTGTTCTCTTCTGGATGAGAATGCTGGCAACAGTGAGTCGCCATGAGTTGGCCACCCCCTCACTGTCAATTCATATACCCGAGATAGCGTCGGATCATTGCGGGTCTCCTTCTCTATATTCGCGTTCGTTACTGGCAATCGTTCAATTATTGACGAATAAAATATCTCGATGTCGTCCAAATAACACTGGGTCCCTGGAATCCCTTGCAGGACCTGATCCATCGCCCTTTGCCAGATAGCCGGAGCCGAGGCTACTCCAAACACCAGCCGGTTGTATTGATAGAGACCTTTATGAGTGTTGATCGTAAGGTATTGTTTCGAAGCTTCTTCTACCTCCATTTGCAAGTACGCCTGGGCTAGATCAATTTTGGTGAAGCGTTTACCTCCAGATAGCGAGGCAAAAATATCCTCAATTCGTGGAAGCGGATATTGCACCGTGTGAAGGACTGGGTTCACTGTCACCTTAAAATCCCCACAGATGCGGACCTTCTTTGGTTCCCCAGGCGTATTACTCAACGACCTCTTCATTACAGGAACGATGGGTGTAGCCCACTCGCTCCAGTCCACTTTGGACAGTACTCCTGAACGTTCCAACCCTTCCAGCTCTGCTTCAACAGCTGGTCTGATCGCATAAGGCACTGGTCTGGCCTTCAGAAACTTTGGGCTTGCATTTTCCTCTATTTTAATCATTGCTGTTATTCCTTTTAGTGTTCCTAGTCCCTCCTGGAACACTTCTTTTGCGTCAGTTAGCATTTTTGACAGTCGTCCAGGTGTGACGTCGTCATCCTTTTTGGCCTCAACCTTCAGTGCCTGTATGGAATGCCAATCTAATTGTATCTTCTGGATCCATTCACGTCCTAGCAGTGGTGGTCCTCCATCTGGCAATACATATATATCCATTTTAGGTATTTCCTGGCCTTTATATGTCGCTTTCACCCTTATTTTTCCTTTGGGGTAGACTTTTTGCCCCGTATACGTCTTCAAGACAATCTCTGTAGCTTTCAAGGGTATGTGTGAAAATAGCCGCTTGTAGTCTCTTTGATTTATGACTGTTAGAGCTGACCCTGTGTCCAATTCCATTTTCACTTGGACTCCGTCTATCTTGAGTGTAACCCAGATAGTCTGGTGATCCTCCATTTCTGTCACCTTATGTAGTTTCAGACAACCCAGCTCCTTGATTCCGGAGTCTGTGTCACTTTTCTGTTCGTCTGAACCACTGTCCATCACCTGGTGTACCTTTTTGTACTTCTCCTGTGGAGATTTCTTACTGTTGGTTTTCTTCCCAGACCTGCAGACTCTTGCTATGTGTCCTGCTTTCCCACACTGTCTGCACACTTGGTCCTTGAACCAACAATCTTTCTGGTCATGTGTTGTTCTGCCGCAGCGATTGCACTTCCCTGTTCCATAGGACATTTCATTGGTGCCATATTCTTGCGGTCTCCGTTGTATCTCTGCAGCGCCCCTTGCGGTTGCTTCGTGTGATACTGCCATACTGAAAGCTTTGTCCAGCGTAAGGTCCTTTTCTGATAGAAGCCGTTTCTGGGTTCCTTCACTTTGTAGCCCACACACAAACTTGTCCCTTAACGTATCTGCTAGTCCCGCTCCAAACTGGCAGTGTTTCGATAGCTTGCCCAGTTCCGTTAGGTACTCAGCATTGCTTTCGTCTTTGTGTTGGTTCCTTTTATGGAACTTAAATCGTTCTGCTATCAGCAGCGGTGTGGGGTTTAAGTGGTCCTGTAGGATTTCTACTATGCTTTCAAAATTCTTGTTTACCGGCTTCTCTGGGGTTATTAGATTTCGCATTAACCCATAAGTTTTTGCACCCATGGAATTTAACAGAACCAGTGCTTTGTTAGCATCTGGCACTTCATTCGCCCTGCAGTACACCTCAATACGTTCCACATATGTCGCCCAATCTTCGACTTCATTGTCAAACGCAGAGATACTGCCACTCTTCGGCATCCTTGGGTGTGAGTTAACTGTCAAAAATGGCGCCTCCCGCGCTTCCCCTTCTTCTCCGCTGGCACAAAATGGCGTCTCCCGCGCTTCCCTTCCTTCCCGCGCTCGCCCTTCTTCTCCGCTGCGGCTTCTAAAAATGGCGTCTCCCGCGGTCTTTCTTCTCCGCGACTCAATGGCGTCTCCCGCGCTCCCCTTTCTTCGCCCCGCGGACCCTGTTCAGCCCGTGAGCCCTGGCTGTGCTCTACGCGTTCTTTTTATATTTTTCGACCCCGCTCAGTCTAGAACCTGACTGTTTCTTTACCCTCTCTCCGGTTTGTTTTCTTTTTCTCGACGCCGCTCGGTGTTCAACCCCCGGCTGCACCCTGCGCTCTTCACCCTCTGTCTTACCCCGTCGACGCTGCTCGGCTTTCTCTCCGCCGTCGGTCGGCTCCAGCCGCCGCTGCTCGGGAAGGGTCTGCGCTGGACCTGTCGTCGGTCTCTTGCTGCTTGTCATGGCTGGGGAACCAAGCTCGGCTCTCCACAGCCTCCCCTGCGAAGTTCAATCTCTGCCTGACTGCTGGGCGGTTGCTCGTGCTCGACGCCCGTGTTCCTGGCCTCGACTTTTTTTTTATGTTGCAGGTAGATTCGAATCGACACTCATCGCCACTGTTGGATCCGTGGTTCAGTGGATATGCTGTTATTAAATAATCACACGGATGCTGTACATTAACAATAAACAGGTCTTTACTGGAGGAGGGTAGTCTCAAGACTGGGGGTACAGCGCCATGCGCAAAGCTTATATACAGGTGTGGTCACTGCCGGTACTACAGTATACAGGAGCTGTAAAAGTAGTTCTGACTTAAAGGCACATACACTACAGATATAATAGAAGGGAAGTGGAGGAAGAAATATGTAGGCAAATCCATTTTCATCTCCGTATGAATCAACAAACCCTGTTGCTTAGCAACAGCCTCTAAACAGTTGGCAAGCGTCTCTGTAGCGTCTCTAGCTGAAGCTGTTGCTTAGCTACAGACCTTGCACAGCTTGACTGTTCAAAAAAAGCAAAGAAAAGAAACGAAAAGAATAAAAAACGGCTCCTGATTTTTGCTGGTGGCTCCAGCTTGCCGGACGGTTCGCCTCCGGATAACTCAAAGTTTCCTGTAACGTATTTAGGAAGGATAGGGAAGGAAGAAGTGGGTGGGGTAGTTGTACTAAGTAGAGACAACATATTGGCAATAGGAAAAAGGGACATAAACTAACATTAAGATAGAAACCGAATCCAAATGAATTGAGACAAAGGATAGGAAGGGATCAACCACATTAATAATAGTAGGGATATAATAGAAGGAAAGTGGAGGAAGAAATATGTAGGCAAATCCATGAAATGAATAAAACAAAATTGAATAATCATGGGAATTTTCAACTACCCTGAAATAAACTGACAAGCAGAGGTAGGGAATGGAATTTTTACAGTGTGTTCAGGACTCCTTTCTTACCCAACAAGAGAGAAATCACTGCTGGATCTACTAATGGAAAATTAACCAGAGCAGAAGAGAAGTAAGCGTTGGGGAATAATAGCGATCATAACATAATATGGTTTAAAATAATGATTTGAGAAAGACATAAGTGAGACAAAGACCAAAGTAATAGATTGGGGAAAAAATAATTTTGAGGGGATGAGAATGGAACTAGGGAAGGTAAACTGGAAAAAATTGCTGACAGACAGAGATAGAACAGCAGTGGGAAATATTAAGAATGGTGATCATTGAGTTCTGAAGAAATATATCACTCTTTAAAAAAAAAAGAACATATTAGCCAACAATGAAACACCATGGATGATTAAAGGGATAAGGGTAAAATTGAAACTAAAGAAAAAGGCAGACACTAAGTACATAGACAATAAAGGAGAGAATGACAAAGGGGAACAGGTTAGGAAAGAAGTCAAAAATCAATTATGAAAGCAAAATTATGAACTACAAAATTAAGTTATCAAGGAATATAAAAGTAATTAGTAAAATATTCTACAGAAACATTATTAACAAAAGAAAAATCAGGATAGGGATAGGACCACTAAGGAATGCACAAACTAAACTCACAGCTAGAAGACAGTGAAATGGCAGAAATGTTGAATAGTTACTTTGCCCCAGTATTTACCAGGGAAACTAACAAGTTGGGCATGACATTAGAAGAAGAGATCAAAAAAAGATATAAAGGCTTAGAAATTGGAGGGGTTAGCGCAGGCTGTTAAGGCTAGTTTGGGAAAAGAAATGGCAGCCGCCTCACTTCCGCCCGCTGTCCTGTGGCGGTCGCCATTTTCAACTGGGAGGCAGCGCTGCCGATGTCCGTGCTTGCTAAGGATATGTAGATTATGCAGATCGTGACATTAGTGAGTGCGCAATGCTCACCTGATGCCCAATCTGTCATTTGCGAGATCGCTACTCCTGTGTCAATTACGACCAGCTGACCAAGCATTCACAAGCAGGAAGGAGCCTCCAGCAGTGTTATTTAAAGGGATCATCAGCAACAACTTACAGCTGCCATGCTTTTTCAGTTTGACTGGCTGTGTACCTTTCTGCAACTCTCTAAACTTGTCATGGGGGCTCTACTTGTATTCCTCTTGTGCTCGAGTATCTTCGGGAGAGGGAGTGGAGGCGGCGAAGTAGAGATGATGTGTGCAGAGGGAGGAGGAGGAGGACCAGGAGGGCTCTCAACAGGAGGCCTTCACCCACCTAGGGTCTTCAGAGAACACTTCTGTTATCTCCACTTAAGCAAGGAGCAGTGTATTAGGAGGCTCTGCTTCACCAAGAAAGTGGTCACAGAACTCTGCCATCTCCTGCAACCAGACCTGCAGCCTCAGCAGGATGACCATGGCTCTCCGAGTGGCCCTTGATTTCTTCACCAGCTGATCCTTCCAGTCTGCAGCAAGAGACATAGCTAACAAATTCCAGTTCGCCATCCATTGCTGCATCCGGGAGGTAACAGAAGTGCTCTACACCAGGAGAAGGGACTACAGAGAGAAGCATAAAGAGCATGCATGTTGCTTTGCCAGGACAGCGGACTTCCCCAGGGTGCCATTGACTGCACCCACAGTGCTTTGCGGGCACCGCATACCAATCCTGAGATCTTCCAGAACCGCAAAGGCTATCACTCACTTATTGTGCAGTTGTTGTGTGACCACGCCCAGCACATCTGATGGTCAATGCCCGCTATCCTGGCAGCAGTCATGATACCTTCATCCTGTGCCAGTCCACTGTGCCAGTAATCTTCCAGCCACCACGTCAAACCCGAGGGTGGCTGCTCGGAGACAAGGGCTATCCGCTCTGCACCTGTCTGATTACTCCCCACAGCAACCCCAACAGTCCTGCCCAGCACTCATAATGGGAGCCATGCTGCCACCAGGAACATCACCGATCAGACCATCGGGCTCCTGAAGCAAAGATTCCGCTGCCTTGACCCATCAGGGCAGCTCTCCAGTACTGGCCAAAGCAGGTGTCCCATTTTGTGGTGGGCTACTGCATGCTCCACAACTTGGCAATCGTGAGGGCACAGCCCTTGCCAGCAGGGATTGCAGGTCCACCTCAGGAGGCGGAGTCGGAGTAGGAGGAGGACGAGGAGGAGGAGGGAGGGAGGTGGCAGGCAGCAAATACTCGTTCCAGACAGGCTGTCCATGAACAACTCAACAGGCTCGGATTCAACTGATTGAAACCCCAGATCCCCTTTGCTCACCACTTCCCCATCATACCATCCCTCTGTCACAGAACATCACAGCGTCCTCCTGGACACAAAGCTGAAATGAGAGCCACCACAAAACAAACATTTCAAAGAAAATGAATAAATTTAAGTATTCAATTAACATTACAGTATCACCCTTGCACAATCCCTTAGTGACTTTCCTACTCTAGTGCTCCTACACAATCCTCCCCCAGCAGCTACAGCATGGCTGGTGGAAGGCTGCTGAGGTTCCGTGGGGGAGACTACAGATGCAAGACTTGCAGGATGACCTCAACCAACTGTGGACCTAGAACACCCGTCTGTAGACTGCACCACCTCAGCATAGCTGGCAGCAGTCTGGGCTGGCTGGCTGACAGGCAGCGGCAAGGGCAATGGCGGAGTGCCAGTGGTGGGAGTAGCAATGCTGTCATCCTGCTCTACAGACCCATTGCCACTTCCCTGGGGTAGCACTTCAGCATTCCGAGCAATCTGTTGAAGGACAGATTGCTGGCCTACTGAGACACCCCGCAAGCCCATTCGAGACTCTTAAAACCCAGCCACGATGGCAGCAGTCTGTGCTTCCACTGCAGCAGAGAGATGTTGGGTTGCTTCCACCTATGCTGCAATGGAAGCCGTGACATCGCCCATCACACGCAGCACCATGGCTGGGTCCACAAGGTCTTTCCTGGAGTTATCGATCATTTCCAGCGTGGAAATCATGGGCTCACAGTTCTGCACAGAGCCCCATCCAATGTTGGAGCTGGACTCCTCCATGCTCCTTCACACAGACAAGAGGCTCTCTGGCAGGCTTGCCATTGCACCTAGGATTTCCGTTTGCATTCCCATCACCCTTCTTCTGAAGGCCGCCCCAGCGAGGTCATCATCTGAGTCATGTGCAGCAGAACTCATGCATGGACTCATCCTCCAGGGAGCTAGCCCCTGAGCTACCCTTTCCCCCTGGCCTTTCTGCAGCCCACTCATGCCCGATGCCTCACCATGTGCAGATCCCACATCTATACTACCCTCTACATTCCACGCAGTGCCAGTTTCTGAGCTGGTGTCTGAGTTTCAGATGCAGTGATGGTGTGTCATCTTCTTCCTCTCCACTCTCCTCCATGACTTCGGGGACAGGCTGCGCTGGTAGCAGTTCTTGGTTATATGAAAGCAGAAACGCACAAGAGTTGGTTTGTGGTGAGGAGAGGCAGGGGGGAAAGCAAGATATCCATGCATACACCATCAGCAGCTTGAAAGTGAGAAGAGATTGTGGGATGAGAGAGGATGGCTTCAACTTCGCCCACTGCCACAGCCCCGGTGACTTCCCCTCCAATGATGTTGAGCACCGTCTCCTCCAGTTGGCTGAAGGTGTCTAATGCAGCTTGGCCGCCTCCCACCTGCTGCTGCTTCCGGCAGTTGTGAGCCACTTTAGCCTGCAAGAGAAAGGGAAGTGTGTCAGTGAGTGTGGTGCAATATGTTTGGGTGATGTGCCTGCCATAGTTGAATAGCTGTCAGTGTGTGCAATCAGAGAACCTCTGGCTCATTTTGTGCTGCTGCTGAGCCATGTCTTTCAACTCCAATGACAATGAGGTGCTGCTGCAACAAACCACCTCCCCTTTTAGCAGTGGAGAGAGCCTAAGCCAAACATTACTGGCCATTAGACTGCACCTGATACAGGCCCATCTGTAGAGCGCTAAGCCAACCAGCAGCGTGTTTAGTATGGAGATCAGCATGCCAATCATGTAAATGAGCAGGCAGCATGAATTTTGCATGCTGCCTTCACCACTTTGAGTGGGCTCAGCCAAATAGCATTGGCCCATGACACCGCCCGTTTTCGGGCCATATCCAATTTCTAGGACAAAGACATTTAAGATAGAAAGGGGGAGGTGGGGAGATAATTGATAAACTAATCATACTTAAGAGAGGATAAATGACCTGGTTCAGATGAATTGCACCATGCCTATTAAAAGAAATTATGGAGGAGATAGCAGAGGCACTAATGCGTAGATATAAAAAGGGAATAGTGCCAGAGGACTGGAGGACAGCTTATGTTATTCCTGTATTTAAAAAGGGCGATAGAACAAGTCCAGGGAACAATAGAGCAGTTAGCTTAATGTCAGTAGTAGGAAAGATAATGGAATCTTTTCTCAAGAATGTAATAGAAAAACATCTAGAAATCAAAAATATAATAAAGAGTAGTCAGCACGGATTTCAAAAGGGAAGGTTATGCTTGACCAACCTTTCTGTTACTTCTTTAAAGAATTCAGTATGAGTAGACAAAGGTAATGGAGTAGATGTAATATGTTTGGACTTTCAAAAGGCCTTTGTTAAGGTACCATATAGTAGACTCATGATTAAGGTCAGAGCATGTGGAGTTAGTGGACAGGTAGCAGAATGGCTAGCAAGCTACCTGCAAAACAGAAAACAGAGAGTAGGAGTTAGGGTAGCTACTCAGACTGGCAAAAGGTGGGAACTGGTGTTCCACAGGGATCGGTGCGAGGACTACTATTGCTCACAATTTCTATTAATGATTTGGACTCGGGAATTGGAAATACAATTTCAAAATTTGTGGATGGCACCAAATTAGGGAGTTTAATTAACACAAAGGAAGACTGCAACAAAATGCAAGATGATATTAATACACTTGCTGAATGGGCATGCAATTGGCAAATTAATTTCAATATAGATAAGTGTGAGGTGGTGTATTTTGATAGGAAGAATAAGAAGCCCACATACTGCTTGGATAATAAGAGTCTAAATGGGGTAGAAGAGCAGAGGGATCAAAGGGTACAGATACACAATTCTTGAAACATTATGACGCAGAGTAAGAAGGCCATAAAAAATTTTTCTAGAGGGATAGAACTGAAAAGCAGAGAAGTTATGTTGAACTTGTATAGAACCTTGGTTAGACCACATTTGGAGTACAGTGCACAGTTCTGGTCTCCAGATTATAAAAAGGATATAGAGGTATTGGAAAGAGTCCAAAAAGATTCACAAGGATGATATTAGATCAGAGAGGTTATAACTATCACGAAAGACTTAACAGGCTTGGGCTCTTTTCTCCAGAAAAGAGAAGGCTGAAGGTTGACCTGTCAGAGGTCTTTAAGATAATGAAAGGGTTTGATAGGGTAGAAATGGAGAAAATGTTTCGAGGTTATAAATATTAAATAGTCAGTAATAAATCCAATAAAGAATTCAGGAGAAACTTCTTTACCCAAAGAGTGGCAAGAATGAAGCACTCATTACCACAACGAGTAGTTGAGGCAAATAGCACAGATGCATTTAAGGATAAGATAGATAAGCACATGAGGGAGAAAGGAATAGAAGGGTATGCTGATAAGATTAGCTGAAGAAGGGTGGGAGGAGGCTTGTGTGGAGCATAAATGCTGATATGTACCAGTTGGGCCGAATGGCCTGTGTTTGTGCTGTACACTTGATGTAAGAATTCTGAGTTCTGATTTTTATATAATCGTTTTATTTTCTGTGATTTCTGTTCAGTTTGACTCTATGTGAAAAAGCCTTGACTGAATATCTTGAGACAAAAAGACTTGCTTTTCCTAGATTCTACTTTGTATCTTCTGCAGACTTGCTAGACATATTATCCAATGGTAACAACCCTTTAGAGGTGAGATCTGTATTTTCAGCATTATAATGAGTAATATTTGTGGTATCATAATCCTGAATTTAACAGTATATTATATAACCTGTGGCAGAAAGCCTAATAACCTTTTCAATGCATAATTAGACTGTTGCTAATTTTATAGCCCAATTACCATTCCACCTTCAGAGGTAAAAGCACATTAATGAACTCCAGCTGCTAGTGCTTAATCAATCCTGCATTAGGACAGGATTATTCTTATACCTTATCCTATGTTCTTGTCTAAAGTAATCTCTGAATTCCATCTATCAGAAAAGTATGTAATACTTTTCTATCATGTTTCACATGCTTTGGAAACAAAGTATTGATTCCACTATGTGGGTGCCAATTGTGCCTTAGCCTTTTACACTTAGGCTCATATTGGTCAATTAATGACACTTATTTTGTTCCAAAATTGTTAGCACATTGGCAAATGCTACCCATTAAAGCACCAATTTTAGAATGTGGTAATGATCCAATTAACAACAACTTGCATTTATATAGCACTTTTAACGTAATAAAACGTCCCAAGTCGCTTCACAGGAGCGTTATAAAACAAAATTTGACACAGCCACATAAGGAGATGTTAGGACAGATGACCAGAAGCTTGGTCAAACTTAGGTTTTAAGAAGCATCTTAAAAAGAGGAGAGAGAGGCGGAGATTTAGGAATTCCAGAGCTTAGGACCAAGACAGCTGAAGGCACGGTGGTCAATGGTGTGAAGGAAATAGAGGATGCACAAGAAGCTAGATTTGGAGGAACGCAAAGTTTTTGGGCTGTTGTATGGCTGAAGAAGGTTACTGAGATCAGGAGGGGTGAGGCTATGGAGAGATTTGAACACAAGGCTGAAAATTTTAAATTTTAAACTTTGCTGGACTGGGAACCAGTGTAGGTCATCGAGCACAGGGGTGATGGGCGATCGGGACTTGGTGCAAGTTAAAACACGGTCAGCAGAGTTTTGGATTAGCTAAAGTTTAGAGAGGTTGAAAGGTGGGAGCTGGCTAGGAAACCATTGGAATAGTTGAGTCTGGATGTAACAAAAGCATGAATGAGGGTTTCAGTACCAGGTGGGCAGAGGCAGGGGTGGAGATGGTTGCTATTATGGCGGTGGAAATAGGCAGTTTTGGTGATCGAGAAGATATGAGGTTAGAAGCTCAGTTCAGGCGAATAGAATGCCAAGGTTATGAACAGTCTAGTTCAGCTTCAGACTGAAGTAAGTCAGCCATTCCTGACATTTTAAACCTACACTATCAGCACAATGTCACATTTGAACCAGATGTTACCACCAATAAAATTCATAATACAATTTAATAAATAAAATGAGTTTAAGCCTTACTGTTGAATTATAAAACATAATGCATCATAATGTAACTGAGGAAGGTGAAATTAATGTCAGTGCAAGATAAGGGGAAGCCATTGTGCAAGAGGTAGATAATATGTAGACAATTCTTTCCGCTGTAAAGCCAGGGCTAACAGCAGAATGATTTATCTGCCAGAGTCACTGGTTGAAATTGTTAAGAATATAAGAATTAGGAGCAGGAGTAGGCCATATAGCCCTTCGAGCCTGCTCCACTATTTAATAAGATCATGGCTGATCTTCGACCTCAACTCCACTTTCCTGACCAATCCCCATATCCCTTGAATCCCCTAGAGTTCAAAATTCTATCTATCTCAGCCTTGAATATACTCAACAACACAGCATCCACAGCCCTTTCGGGTAGAAAATTCCAAAGATTCACAACCCTCAGTGAAGAAATTCCTCCTCATCTCAGTCTTAAATGGCTAATCCCTTATCATGAGACTACGCCCCCTAGTTCTACTCTCCAGCCAGGGGAAACAACCTCTCAGCATCTACTCTGTCAATCCTCCTCTACTCAATCTCTCCTCATACGACAACCCTCTCACCCCAGGGATCAATCTAATGAACCTTCATTGCACCACCTCCAAGGCATGTATGGCCTTTCTCAGATAAGGAGACCAAAACTGCACAGTACTCCAAGAGTGGTCTCACCAAAGCCAGCCCTGTACAATTCTAGTAATACTTCCTTATTCTTGTACTCCAACCCCCTTGCTTTGCTAATTGGTTGCTGTACCTGCGTGCTAACTTTCTGTGTTTCCTGTACGAGCACACCTAAATCTCTCTGAACACCAACATTAATAGCTTCTCACCATTTAAAAAATATTCTGTTTTTCTATTCTTCCTGCCAAAGTTAATAACTTCACATTTCCCCACATTATACTCCATCTGCCACCTTATTGCCCACTCACTTAACCTGTCTAGATCCCTTTGCAGGCTCTGTGTCCTCTTCACAGCTTACTTTCCCACCTAGCTTTGTATCATCAGCAAACTTGGATACATTGCACTCGGTCCCTTTATTAAGTCAATAATATAGATTGTAAATAGCTGAGGCCCAAGCACGGATCCTTGCAGCACCCGACTAGTTACAGCCTGCCAACTGGAAAATGACCCGTTTATCCCTAATCTCTGTTTTCTGTCCGTTAACCACTTCTCTATCGATGCTAATATATTACCCCCAACCCTGTGAGTCCTTATCTCATACAGCCATCTTTTATGTGGCACCTTATCAAATGCCTTTTGGAAATCCAAATATGCTCCATCCACTGTTTCCCCTTTATCTATCCTGTTAGTTACAGCCTAAAAAAACTCTAATGAAATCGTGAAACATGATTTCCATTTCATAAAACCATGTTGACTCTGCCGAATCATATGATTTTCTAAGTGCCCTGTTACCACTTCCTTAATAATGGATTCCAGCATTTCCCCCGACAACTGATGGTCAGGGACTGGGAGAGCTTTAGAAACTAGATGGTCAGGCTAGCTGGCCTGTAATTCCCTGTTTTCTCTCTCCCTTCTTTCTTGCATAGCGAGGTTATATTTGCTACCTTCCAATCCACTGGGCCCATTCTAGAATCTAGGGAATTTTGGAAGATCACAACCAATGCAGCCATCTCTTTTAGAATCCTAGGATATAGGCCATCAGGTCCAGGGGATTTGTCAGCTTTTATTCCATTAGTTTCTCAAGTACTTTTTCTCCACTGATTAGTTACTTTAAGATCCTCACTCTTATTAGCCCTTTGGTTCTCCACTATTTTTGGTATGCTTTTTGTGTCTTCTACTGTGAAGATAGATACAAAATATTTGTTTAAAGTCTCTGCCATTTCCTTATTCCCCATTATAATTTCACCTGTCTCAGCCTCTAAGGGACCAATGCTTACTTTTGCTACTCTCTTCCTTTTTACATACTTGTAGAAGCTCTTACAATCTGTTTTTATATTTCTTGCTCGTTTACTCTCATTCTATTTTCTTCCTTTTTAATCAATTTTTTGGTCATCCTTTGCTAGTTTCTAAAGCTCTCCCAGTCCTCAGGCTTACTACTATTCTTCACAACATTACAAACCTCTTCTTTTAATCTAATACTATGCTTAACTTCTTTAGTTAGCCATGGATGGATCACTTTTCCTGTGGAGTTTTTATTTCTCAATGGAATGTATATTCATTGAGTGTTTTGGAATATTTCTTTAAATGTTGGCTACTGCTTATCTACTGTCATACCTTTTAATCTAATTTCCCAATCTAGCTTAGCCAACTCGCCCCTCATACCTATGTAATTGGCTTTGTTTAAGTTTAAGACTCTCGTTTTCGACTGAAGTATTTCACTCTCAAACTCAATGTGAAATTTTATCATGTGATCACTCTTATGTTCATTAATAAATAGACATTCTTATTATGAACACAGCTAGCTTTTGCTAGACACTTTATTGAGCACATGTGGACTAGGTACAGTATCTGTAGAGGCATCCATCTTGACTGCTGCCTTGTGGGTAGCCTAGTGCCTCATGGGTAATGTAGTCTTAATATACATACAGCTGGGCAGTGTAGTCTTATATATATACAGCTCTACACAGCTCTACGGCTCCACCTAGTGTCCACTATAGAACGACATGTTATTGATCATTACATCCCCCTTTCTTTGAGGTTTAACAAAATCAATATCAATCAGCTTTCAAGAAAACAATAAAGATAATATCAGTAACACTTTTGTTAGTGCTCTGTAAACATAAACATTTTCAAAACAGTCAACACATTTTCAAAGCTTTACAATGTACTCAAAGATTAAGTCTATCAGGCTTTTTTACTTCACGTGTGGATCTTCTCAACATGGGTAAGTCGGACGTGTCTTCATGAGATTGTTCTGGCGGTGAATGACAAGATGCAGTTGCGGCATTGTCATCAATCTGGTCTTGAATAGTCTCTTGTGTTTTTAGGAGGGAACGGCGGTTCCTCCTGAGAATCTGTCCTTCCTCAGTTCTAACAGTGTATGACCTTGGTCCTACTTCCTCAAGAACTGCAGCTTTCCTGTTCCATGCATCTGGATCCTCAATCCTGACAACATCATCCCTTGTCAATGGTTTTAGAGTTTTGGATGACTTGTCATAGTATGATTTCTGTTTCAGCTTTAACAGTTGAAGTCTCTGTCTCAGTTCCTCACTTTGCTGTTCTTTTGCACAGCAGGGTAGCGTGGTGCACAACTTGCGACCCATTAGTAGTTCAGCAGGTGAAGAACCAGTCTAAAGGTGAGGTTCGGTAGCTCAGCAGGGCGAGATAAGGATCAGACTTGCTTTCTGTCGCTTTCTTCAGTAGCAGCTTGAGAACTTGAACACCTTTCTCTGCCTTACCATTTGACTGAGCATACAAAGGACTGGATGTGATGTGCTGAAAGTCATAATGTGCTGCAAACTGTTGCCACTCCTTACAGTTGAAGCACGGACCATTGTCGCTAACGGCAATCCTGGGAATTCCATGTCTGGCGAAGATGGATTTCACATGCATTATGACACTGCTTGCTGTGGTGCTTGAGAGCAGCGCCATCTCAGGATAGTTAGAATAGTGGTCAATCACTATTAGATAGTCTTTACCATTTAAATGAAAAAGGTCCATACCAACCTTTTGCCATGGTGCTGTTGGTATATCAGCTACTATCATTGGTTCCTTTGCTTGTTTGTTTTGGTGTTTCTGACATGTCTCACATTTGCCTATCATGTTCTCAATATCCTTATTTATGCCAGGCCAATAAACAGTGTCTCTTGCCCTCCTTTTGCATTTTTCAATTCCGAGGTGTCCCTCATGAATCCTTTTGAGCATGTCTTGACGTAGAGCCTGTGGAATGACTATTCTGTTCTGTTTTAGTAATAGTCCACTTGCGACACTCAATTCTGACCTTATGTGAAAATATTTTGGACAGGAACCTTTTGGCCAACCATGATGAATGTTCTCTATTACTGTTTGTAATACTGTATCTTTTACTGTTTCTTCTGCTATTTGCTTTGATTTTGTGTCTGACACGGGCAGCGCAGCAGTGACCATACTCACATGAACATCCACGTCTTCTTCAGTAGAGTTCACATGACTCATTGTGGGTGCTCGGGATAGTGCATCTGCTAACACTATGTATTTGCCTGGTGTGTAGATCAGTTCAAAGCCATATCTTTGCAGCTTCATCATGAGTCGTTGAATCCTTGGAGACATCTCATTCAGGTTTTTTTTAATGATGGCTACCAGAGGGCTGTGGTCTGTCTCAACTGTGAAGGTGGGAAGTCCATATATGTAGCCATGAAACCTTTCTAGTCCAACTAGCAAGCCTAGACATTCCTTTTCAATCTGGGCGTATCGACACTCAGTATCAGTCATAGACCTGGAGGCATAGGCAACAGGCTTCCAATCTTCACCCTCTGCTTGTAGCAAGACCGCACCTAGGCCATCTTTTGATGCATCCGTTGACACTTTGATTCTTTTTGTTGGGTCAAAGAAGGTGAGTACAGGTGTGGTTGTCAGCACTGTTTTGATGTTTATCCACTCTTGTTCATGTCTTTCTGTCCATGCAAACTCATTTGTTTTATGTAGCAGGTCTCGCAGACAGGTTGTCTTGGCTGACAAGTTAGGAATGAACTTTCCAATGAAGTTTATCATCCCCATGATGCGTAGCACTCCTTTTTTGTCAGTGGGTCGGGGCATTTTGAGTATGGCGTTTACTTTTTCCATATCTGGCTCTATTCCTTTACCAGATAGATTATCTCCTAGGAAAGTGACGTCCTGGACGCCAAACTGACACTTGGCTTTGTTGAGCTTCAGTCCATTCCGGCGTATGCTCTGTAGCACTTTAGTCAGTCTCTCATTGTGTTCTTTCAGTGTGGAGCCCCAGATGATGATGTCATCAACATAGACCCGAACTCCTTCCAGACCTTCAATTATGTGTTCCATCGCTCTATGAAAGATTTCAGATGCAGATATTATCCCGAAAGGCATTCTGAGGAAACAATACCTGCCAAATGGTGTGTTGAAGGTACAGTATTTGGTGCTCTCTTCATCCAGTTTTAGTTGCCAAAATCCTTGTGAGGCATCGAGCTTTGTAAAGTATCTGGCACCTGACATTTCACTGGTGATTTCTTCTCGCTTGGGAATCTGGTAGTGTTCACGTTTTATGTTTGCATTTAAGTCCTTTGGATCCATGCATATTCTTAGATCATTGTTCTTTTTCTTTACACATACCATGGAGTTAACCCAGTCTGTTGGCTCTTCGACTTTCCTGATGACTCCTAGTGTGGTCATTCTGTCCAGTTCATTCTTGAGCCGGTCACGCAGGGGTGCTGGAACTCTTCATGGAGCATGTACCACTGGCTGAGCATCCTCCTTTAGCTGGATCTTGTAAGTGAATGTTAGAACTCCAAATCCTTTGAACACATCCTGGAAATTATTCACTACAGAATCCACCGAGTCATCTGGTCTGCTTATGGCACAGTTTATACAATAGACTATCTTGACCAGTTCTCAGTCCTCACAAGCTTTGTCACCCAGTAGTGAATCAAGTCTTTCAGCCACAACAGAAAACATGAGATGATGCACTTTGTGTTTGACTGTCACTTTAAGTCTGCATACACTTAAGCTATCTATTTTCTGTCCATTATAGTCCTTCAGTAGTACTGACTTTTTCTGTATTTTGGGCTTTTCTTTCATATTGTTAATGTCACTCATACTGATTAAGTTTGTTTTTGCCCCAGTGTCTAGTTTCAAGGTAACTAATGCTCCATTTACCTGCAGTGGGATCATCCATTTGTCCTCTTTTACTGCATTAACTTTATGTTCAGCATTGTCCATTTCTGAGGGCTGCACATTTTCTGTATCCTTTTTGATATTGTCACATGACACCATTCCTACAAAAAATGTCTCACTTAAATCAGTGTCCTCAATTACATTAACTCGTTGCCCTTTCTCAGTTTGTACTTTTGAAAAGCATTGTTTGGCAAAGTGATTCTTTCCATTACACTTTGTGCACATTTTTCCAAACGCTGGGCATTGTCTTAACTGGTGTTTGTAACCACAGCGTTTACAATTAAAAATGTCATCCTCCGATTGCTTTTCATTTCTGTTCTGCCCACGTTTCTTCCCCTTGTAGGACACAGCACCGACAGCAGCATTATCACTCATTACAATCGCATCATTATTGATTTCACTGAAAGTCTTCGCGTGCTTTCGAGCTAGCTCGCTGGCTTGGCATATTTTCACAGCATTTTCCAAATTTAGTTCGGTTTCTCTCAACAGATGTTCCCTGACTTTTTTTTATCATGAATACCAAACACAATCTGGTCACGAATCATGGATGCTTTGAGCTCAGAGAAATTACATGTCTGTGCTTTCAGTTTCAGATCAGTTATAAAGCTATCAAAAGTCTCATTTTGCTGCTGTGTCCGAGAACGGAAGACGTATCTTTCATAGGTCTCATTCTTTTTGGGAGAGCAATGTGCATCAACATTTTTTAGCACATCTTCTAATTTTTCTCTGTTCTCCTCTGGATTAAATACAAATGTATTAAATACTTCTATCGCCTGTGGGCCTGCAACCGTAAGCAGCAACGCTATCTTCCTTGCATCTGGCTTCGTACCAAATCTGATGGCTGCAATGTAGAGTTCGAATTGTTGTTTAAAAGTCTGCCAATTGTAGTCAATATTTCCTGTGAGTTTCAAACGCTCTGGTGGCTTCAAATTCTCCATGTCGCTTTTCACAATTTTTAGCAGATCTTCATCCCGCTCCTGGTACCTTATTATGTTCATTAATAAATAGACATTCTTATTATGAACACAGCTAGCTTTTGCTAGACACTTTATTGAGCACATGTGGACTAGGTACAGTATCTGTAGAGGCATCCATCTTGACTGCTGCCTTGTGGGTAGCCTAGTGCCTCATGGGTAATGTAGTCTTAATATACATACAGCTGGGTAGTGTAGTCTTAAATATATATGCAGCTCTACGGCTCCACCTAGTGTCCACTATAGAATGACATGTTATTGATCATTACAATCACTGTTCCCCAGAGGATCCTTTACTAATTAACTCTGTCTCATTATACAATACAAGATCTAAACTAGCCTGTTCCCTGGTTGCTTCCATGACGTATTGTTCTCGGAAACCATCTTGAATGCATTCCATGAACTCGTCCTCCAGACAGCCTTTGCCAACTTGACTTGCCGAGTCTATGAAGATTAAAGTCCCCCATGATTATTGTATTACCTTTGTTACAAGCTCCTATTATTTGTTGATTAATAATCTGTCCAATGGTATAGCTACCGTTTGGAGGCCTATAAACTATCCCCACCAGTGTTTTCTGCCCCTTGTTATTTCTTATCTCCACCCATACTGATTCTACTTCCTGATCTTCTGAGCCAAGATCCTTTCTCACTACTGTCCTTACGTCATCCTTTATTATCAGGGCTACCCCACCCCTCCCTTTTCCATTCTGCCTGTCTTTTCAAAACATCAAGTACCCTGGAATATTTAGTTCCCAACCTTGGTCACCTTGCAACCACGTTTCTGTAGTGGCTAATAGGTGAAAGCCGTTTATCTCTATTTGTGCCACTAATTTGTCTATCTTGTTATGAATGCTTTGTACATTCAGATAAAGAGCCTTTAATTTTAACTTTTTATCATTGTTCACTGCTTTCACCTTATTCGCTGATGCACTATTACTGTTAAACTCTCTGTCCCTTCCTGTCACACTCTGCTTATCTTTACCCAAATCGCTACACTGCTCCATTGCCTTGACTTTTCTCTTTAGATTTCTAAATTTTCCCTCACCTGACCCCTCTCCCCACATCTGCCCCCTCCATCCTTTTTAGTTTAAAGCCCTATCTACAGCCCTTGTTATTAAATTCACCAGGACACTGGTTCCAGCCCGGTTTAAATGGAACCCATCCCATCGGAATGGGTCCATCTTTTCCCAGTATTGGTGCCAGTGCCCCATGAATCAAAACCCCTTCCTCCCACACCACTCTTTGAGCCACGCATTTAACTCTCTGATCTGCTTGTCCCTATGCCAATTTGCACGTGGCTCAGGTAACAATCCAGAGATTGAGGTTTTGCTTTTTAATTTGGATCCAGGAGAATTTATAATTGGGAACAAGGAAATGGCAGAGCAATTAAACAAATACTTTGGTGCTGTCTTCACAGAAGAGGACACAAATAACTTCCCAGAAATGCTAGGAAACCAAGGGTCTAGTGAGAAGGAGGAATTAAAGGAAATTAGTATTAGTAAAAAAAATAGTGCTGGAAAAATTAACGGGACTGAAAGCCGATAAATCCCCAGGGCCTGTTAATCCGCATCCCAGAGTACTAATAGTGGATGCATTGATTGTCATCTTCCAAAATTCTATAGATTATGGAACAGTTCCTGCAGATTGGAGGGTGGCAAATGTAACCCCACTATTTAAAAAAGGAGGTAGAGAGAAAACAGGGAACGACAGACCGGTTGGCCTAACATCAGTAGTAGGGAAAATGCTAGAGTCTATTATAAAGGATGTGATAACAGGACACTTAGAAAATATCAATGGGATTCGACAAAGTCAGCATAGATTTATGAAAGGGAAATCGTGTTTGACAAACCTACTGGAGTTTTTTGAGGATGTAACTGGTAGAATAGATACGGGAGAACCAGTGGATGTGGTGTAATTGGATTTTCAGAAGGCCTTTGATAAAGTCCCACATAAGAGGTTAGTGTGCAAAATTAAAGCACAGGGGATTGGGGGTAATATACTGGCATGGATTGAAAATTGGTTAACAGACAGGAAACAGAGAGTAGGAATAGATGGGTCTTTTTCGGGGTGGCAGACGTTGACTAGTAGAGTACCGCAGGGATCAGTGCTTGGGCCCCAGCGATTCACAATATATATCAGTGCTTTGGATGAGGGAACCAAATGTAATATTTCCAAGTTTGCTGACGTCACGAAGCTAGGTGGGATTGTGAGTTGTGAGGAGGATGCAAAGAGGCTTCAAGGTGACTTCGACAAGTTGAGTGAGTGGGCAAATACATGGCAGATGCAGTATAACGTGGATAAATGTGAAGTTATCCACCTCGATAGGAAAAACAGAAAGGCAGAGTATTATTTAAATGGTGATAGATTGGGAAATGTTGATGGACAAAGGGACCTGGGTGACCTTGTACAGCAGTCACTGAAAGCAAACATGCAGGTGTAGCAAGCAGTTAGTAAGGCAAATGATATATTGGCCTTCATTGCAAGAGGATTTGAGTACAGGAGCAAGGATGTCTTACTACAGTTATACAGGGCCTTGGTGAGACCACACCTGGAGCACTGTGTGCAGTTTTGGTCTCCTTACCTAAGAAAGGATATACTTGCCATAGAGGAACGTTCACCAGACTGATTGCTGGGATGGCAGGATTGTCGTATGAGGAGAGATTGGGTCAACTCGGCCTGTATTCACTAGAATTTAGAAGAATGAGAGGGGATCTCATTGAAACGTATAAAATTCTGACAGGGCTAGACAGACTGGATGCAGGGAGGATGTTTCCCCTGGCTGGGGGGTCTAGAACGAGGGGTCACAGTCTCAGGATACGGGGTAAGACATTTAGGACTAAGATGAGGAGAAATTTCTTCACTCAGAGGGTGGTGAACCTGTGGAATTCTCTACCACAGAAGGCTGTGGAGGCCAAGCACTGAATATATTTAGGAAGGAGATAGATAGATTTCTAGACACAAAAGGCATCAAGAGGTATGGAGAGAGAGTGGGAATATGGTATTGAGATAGAGGATCAGCCATGATCATATTGAATGGCAGAGCAGACTCGAAGGGCCGAATGGCCTACTCCTGCTCCTATTTTTCTATGTTTCTATCCAAGCTCCTCAAACTCCCTCAGCAGAACCTCATTCCTAGTTCTACCTATGTCATTGGTTCCTACGTGGACCACGACAACTGGATCCTCCCATTCCAAATTCTTCTTCAGCCACAAGGAGTTATCCTTAACCCTGACACCGGGCAAGCAACACAGCCTTCGGAATTCCCGGTCACGGCTGCAGAGTACAGTATCTATCCCCCCGACTATACTGTCCCCTACCACTACAACATTCCTTTTCACTCCCCTCACTTGAATGGCCTCCTGTACCACCGTGCTGTGGTCAGTTTACTCATCCACCCTGAAGACTTTGCCCTTATCCACACAGGCAGCAAGAACCTCATGCCTGTTTGATAAGGGCAAAGAAGTTGAGAAGAGGTTAAGCATTAAAAAGCAGAAGATGATCAGTGGCGGTTGTACATGCTAGAATTAATGATAGAACGAAGCAGTCAGAGGTGCGGGTGCTCAAAAGTAGATTTAGGTATCTTGTGAGGAAACTAAAGTAAAGTTGCATTTTTTAGGTTATTTCCAGCATTTGTTAAAGACAATTGGCGCAAAATTGGGATCAGTAGTGCCCGTTGTTTGGGCACTAAGGGTGCTGTTTGGGTACCAAAATGGCGTCCAATGCGCGCACGCACAATTGTGGGGCGAATGGCGCCGGACGCCATTTTGATGAGGGCATTAGTGCACGTGTAGCTCACATCTGGCAGAAGTATGCAGAGCAGGCAGATCATGATGTCAATCAGCGTCCAACACTGATTTGACACCAGCGGTTCCATTTTAGAGCTCAAAGCTCCATCCAGCACCCTCTTTTAAGCTCGCACAGGAAGAACCCTCCACCAGTGTTATTTAAAGGGATCATTAACTACTTGCACATTAGTTGCTGGTTGATTGCTTCTGGTTGGTGGTAGGATTCTACACGTGTTTGGTGCTTTCTATAGTTGTTTCGAGTTGCAAAAGTCTACAGTGGCTGAAGATGCTGAAGGGCCTTTTGCTGACTTCAAGGCTTCTGCACAAACTGTTGTGTATGTACCTTTAAGAGAGAACTGCTTTTATACTGTAGTACCGGCAGTGACCACACCTATATATAAAGCCGTAGCAGGCTTCTGTACTTTCAGTTCCAGCATACCCTCTGTTCAGTAAACACCTGTTATTATTGTTCTCCTTCAGTCCGTGTGTTATTGATAGGCGGACACTACAGTGGTGACGAGCAGGTTCGAACTCACCTGCAGTACTGCATCACCTCACGGGGATCCATCCCTGAAAAGAAGCTTCTTGGAGGTCGAAGCCAGAGCAACGGGCGTCGACCGTGGGCAACCGCCCAGTGATCCATCGGAGTTCAGTGAATCGCAGGGGAAGCTGTGGAGAGCTGGGCTTGGCTCCCCAGTCAAGGTGTTCCAGCAAATCATGCTGGTAGCAGGTAGTGCGCTGACCCTTCCGGACTGCGGCGGGCTTGAGCTCGATCGAGCGGCTCTGCAAGGGGGCCGTGCAGCGTCGTCGGGAAGGAATAGAGAGAGAGAGGGTGGAGCGCACAGGGCGCGGTCGGTGCTCAAGAGCCGGGCAGTGTTAAAGAAAATAAAAAGAGGGGAAGGAAAAGAGACGCGCAGTGGACAGCGTCGAAGAAGAATAAAACGAAGGAAATTAACTAACAAAAGAGAGACACGCCGAAGCCGCGGGGCGCCGCCATTACTATTTAGAACGCTTGGAGCAGCATTGGCAGCAGGGGGAAGAAGGAAAAGCGCGGGAGGCGCCATTTTAATCCATTGGGGAAGATGGAAAAGCCCGGGAGGCGCCATTTTAAACCACCCAAGATGCCGAAGAGCGGCAGTATCACTGCTTTCAACAACGAAATAGAAGACTGGACCACGTATGTGGAAAGAATTGAAGTGTACTGCAAGGCAAATGAGGTGGCTGATGAAAAGAAGGCTTCGGTATTATTAAATTTGATGGGCGCGAGAACGTACGGCCTATTGCGGAATTTAATTACCCCAGCTAAACCAATGGAGAAAAGCTTTGAAGAGATTGTCAATATCTTACAGGAACATCTGAACCCTACACCGCTGCTGATAGCAGAAAGATTCAAGTTCCATAAGAGAAACCAGCACAAAGATGAGAGTAATGCTGACTATCTTACGGAACTACGCAAGTTATCGAAGCACTGCCAGTTCGGAGCAGGACTGGCAGATACCTTAAGGGATAAGTTTGTCTGCGGGCTCCAGAGTGAAGGAACCCAGAAACGACTACTTTCGGAAAAGGACCTTACGCTAGAAATGGCTTTCAGCGTGGCAGTATCCTATGAAGCAGCAGCACGGGGAGCTGCGGAAATACAACAGAAACCACAAGAATATAGCACTAACGAAATGGCATATGGAGCAGAAAAGTGCTATCGCTGCGGCAGAACAACCCATGACCAGAAGGACTGCTGGTTTAAGGACAAAGTATGCAGGCAATGTGGAAAAGTGGGACACATAGCACGAGTCTGCAGGTCGGGAAAGAAAACCAACACTAAAAGAACTACTAAGGAAAAGTACAAGAAAGTAAACAAAATGACAGACAGTAGTTCAGAAGATCAGGAGAGTGATAATGACTCCGGGAGCAGGAAACTAAGTTGTCTAAAGTTACACAACGTGATCGCAAAGGAGGATCACCGAACCATTTGGGTCACCCTCATGATAGCAGGGTCCCAAGTAAAGATGGAATTGGACACAGGATCAGCCCTAACAGCCATGAATCGACGAGACTACGAGCGGCTATTCTCACACATACCCTTGAAGGACACGTCCATTGTATTGAAGACATATACGGGGCAAAAAGTCTACCCCAGAGGGAAAATAAGGGTGCCCGTTAAATACAACGGCAAGGAAACACAGAAACTGTATCTATATATACTACAAGATGGAGGACCACCATTATTGGGACGTGAATGGATCCGAAAAATACAATTGGATTGGCATTCCATTCAGGCGCTAACTGTGGCTGACAAAAAGGATGACGACGTCACACCTGGACGACTGTCAAAAATTCTAACTGACGCGAAAGAGGTGTTCCAGCAAGGACATGGAATCTAAAAGGTGTAACGGCAACGATAAAAATTGAAGATAACGCAAACCCAAAATTTTATAAGGCCAGACCGGTACCGTATGCGATCCGCCCAGCCATCGAAGCAGAGCTGGAGAGTCTGGAGCGTTCGGGTGTGCTGTCCAAGGTGGACTGGAGCGAGTGGGCCACACCCATCGTTCCTGTAATGAAGAAATCATTGAGCAGCACGCCTGGGGAGCCGAAGAAGGTTTGCATCTGTGGGGACTTTAAGATAACTGTGAACCCAGTCCTGCACACTGTACAATATCCACTTCCGCGGATAGAAAATATTTTCGCCTCACTATCTGGAGGGAAACGCTTTACGAAGATTGATCTGGCCCAAGCGTATCTACAAATGGAGGTAGAAGAAGCATCTGGAAAATACCTCACGATAAACACTCACAAAGGTCTTTACCAGTACAACCGACTGGTATTCGGGGTAGCATCAGCTCCGGCTATTTGGCAGAGGGCGATGGAACAAGTCCTGCAAGGGATCCCGGGGACCCAGTGTTATTTGGACGACATCCTGGTTACGGGCGAAAATGACAGTGAACACCTTGCCAACCTGGAGCAGGTGCTCACTAGATTACACGAATATGGGCTACGAGCCAACCGCCCCAAATGCGAGTTTTTCAGGAATCAAATCTCATATTGTGGCCACATGATTGATGAAGAGGGGTTACATAAGCCCCCAGACAAGATTGAGGCAGTAGCCAAGGCTCCAGCACCGGAAAATGTGTCGCAACTGAGGTCGTTCCTCGGGTTGGTGAACTACTACCATAAGTTCTTGCCAAATTTATCTACAATTCTGCACCCACTGAACGCCCTGCTGCAAACTGGAGTAGCATGGAAATGGAGTGATGAGTGTAAGCGTGCCTTTCAGAAATGTAAATGCCTAATCACTTCAAAAGAAGTATTGGCCCACTACAATCCAACACTACCGATTCGGTTGGCATGTGATGCGTCTCCCTACGGCATTGGAGCGGTGCTGTCACACAAATTCCTTGACGGTTCAGAGAGGCCAATAGCCTTTGCATCACGCTCGTTAACCTCAGCCGAGCGTAACTATGCCCAGATTGACAGGGAGGCCCTCAGCCTGGTGTGGGGGGTGAAGAAGTTCAATCACTATCTGCACGGGCAGAAATTCACCCTACTGACTGATCACCAGCCTCTTGTCTCCATTTTTAGCCCAAAGAAGGGCGTTCCGGTGATGACGGCGCAACGGCTGCAAAGATGGTCCCTTTTTCTAGGGGCACATCAATACGACATAGAGTACAAGGGTACGAAACAGCATGGAAACGCTGATGGGCTGTCACGCCTGCCGTTGCCTACGGTGGAGGAAGCACCTGCAGTGGACCCTGTTGAGATATTCCATTCGACCATAGTCGAATGTCTACCTGTTACAAACTCAAGTATAGAGAAGGAAACCCGAAATGACACGACACTCTCTCGGGTCTATGATTTGACGGTGAAGGGATGGCCAGCACATGGTGACTCACTGTTGCCAGCATTCTTGCCAAGGAGAGAACAGCTGTCAGTGTGCCGGGGGACCTTGATGTGTGGATCCCGAGTGGTAATTCCACCCAAGTTGAGAGACAGAGTGCTCAATGAGCTTCATGAGGGTCATCTGGGAGGGGTAAAAATGAAGAGCCTAGCCAGGGCATTTGTGTGGTGGCCGGGAATCGATAAAGAAATCGAGGATATGACCAAGAGATGCACAGGATGCCAGAAAGTCTAAAACGCTCCACCACAGGCCCCGCTACACCCATGGGAGTGGCCCTCATCTCCATGGCAACGGGTACACATTGGTTTTGCTGGTCCATTTATGGACTCAATGTTTTTAATCGCCGTGGATGCACATTTGAAATGGCCAGAGGTCATCAAAATGTCCTCCACCACCACGGAGAAAACTATTGCAGTCCTACGGACCATCTTCGCCAGGAATGGCTTGCCAGAACAGATTTGCTCCGACAATGGACCACAGTTTGTGTCTGAGGATTTCCGGAGGTTTTTGAGGAATAATGGGGTAAAGCATTACACATCTGCCCCATATCATCCAGCCACAAATGGATTGGCTGAGAGGTTTGTTCAGACCTTTAAAAAAGCAAAAAGGCGATGTATAACGACAACATACCACTACAACACAAGGTGGATAATTTCTTGTTTGCTTACCGAAATGCGACACATGCAGTCACCAACCAAGCTTCAGCCATAATGTTCTTTAACCGAAGGTTAAGATGTCGCCTGGATTTGCTCAAACCAAACATAAGACGAGATGTTGAGGATAAGCAATTCCAGCACATCAATGAGAAGCCAACCAGGAGCTTCAAGATAGGGCAACCAGTCTTGGCCCGCGACTACCGAACAGAAAAATGGCAGCCAGGAACGATATGCACACAGCAGGGACCACTAATGTACACAGTGGACGTTGGAGAGAGCATCGTGAGACGCCATGCTGACCAGATTCTAGAGTCACAGGAACAAGTCAAACCCATACCACGAGCATGCGCACCTGGTGATGAACCCGAAGTACAGATTGCGTCTACCTCAGAATCAGTGGTATTGGAAGCTGACGAACCAACCAATGACAATGAGCCAAAATCGACTCCGCCGCAAGAACAGGATACTCGAGAAAGGCGCTATCCAGCCAGGATCAGGAAGCCTCCTCAAAGACTGAATTTATAAGTGATTACTTCAGCTGATGTATATAGTACAGAGAAAATTGTAATTGTAATTAGTTATTATTTAATTGTTAAATGAATGTTATGTACTGTTTATCTAAAAGGGGAGGAATTGTTGTGTATGTACCTTTTAAGAGAGAACTGCTTTTATACTGTAGTACCGGCAGTGACCACACCTGTATATAAAGCCGTAGCAGGCTTCTGTACTTTCAGTTCCGGCGTACCCTCTGTTCAGTAAACACCTGTTGTTACCGTTCTCCTGCAGTCCGTGTGTTATTGATAGGCGGACACTACACAAACCACTTGCTGCCAGACATGGGTGCTCTAGTAGGCATTCCCCTTGGAATATTGCATGACTTGCAGAATGAACAGAATCCACGCAGAGCAGGACAAGCTGCTGGAAGAGGGAGGAGAAGGGCTTTCAGCAGGAGGCCATATCTGTCCAGAGTGTTTAGGGAACAATTCTCCTACCTGTGTTAAAATCGGATAACCTGGTGGTGAAGGAACAAATACTAAAGCCTAGTCTTTAGTTGCTTACACCTTTTATGTTGAATTTGGTGATTTGATGGCTGGTGCCATCACCAATAAGGAAGGAAGCAAGTACCCCTTTTTAACAGGGCACAACCAATAAATCGCAAATTAAACCAAATTTAAATGAAACTTATCAAATCAAAATTTTGTTTCCGGGGTGATGAAGCATTCCAGTCCCTCCGGTGCCCACCGGTCATGGAAGGCCTCAAGTGTACCGACGGACACCGCATGCTCCATCTTCAGGGACACTCAGGGTGCGAACATAACAACGGAAGAGAAACAGGCAGTCGGGTTGAACAACCGCTCGCTGCCTGGACCTGTTAATGGCCCCCTTGGCTAGGCCCAGGAGCAGTCCAACAAGGAGGTCCGATCTGCCCACTCCGGGTGCCCAAGGATCAGAAGCGTGGGACTGAAGTGCAACCAATAATTGAGGAGCAGCTGCTTCAAAAATTGGCAGAGGTGCTGCAACCTCTCACACTCAATGTATACATGAAACACAGACTACTCCCAGCCGCAGAAATTGCAGGCAACCTGGGAGTCCGTGAACCTACTTAAAAATTTGCTGCACGGGACTGCTCCATGCAACACCCCCCAGGCCAAGTCCCCAATAGAAAAGGGGAGGACTCCCGCATAGAGAGCCCTCCACTGGGGACACCCGCCTCCTCCGGGTGGGAAGATGGCATGCCAAGGCATGTTTGGATGTCAGGTGAGGAAGACAAAGTTGAGTGTGCAAGAGCAGCCCATACAGGAAACCCCTCCGTGCAGAATGGAAAGGCACGGAAGGGATCTCAGACGGCTCAAGCTGTGAGGCGCCGGCTCCCAAGGAAGGTTTTGGGGCCTGGCTCTGATGAGAAATTTTGTCTGAATGGGAGTCAGCTCGGACTGGATCACTCCATATGCTTGAGCCTCCTTGACACACCTAGTGGAGTCGGCCGAGTGCCACTTTTAGCGTCTCGATGGCTTTGGCCGCAGACCGGATGCTGTGCCAGGACATGCACTGTACCAGCTATTCTGGCGACAGCCAGCCCGCTCGTCCATCATCCAGTACGTCCCTGACTTTGGTCACCTTGCCAGCCAGGGCCCTGCCCTCCGCCAGCCACCTGAAACCCCGATCGTGGAGGTGCGGATTTCTGAGCAGCAGCTCCCGGAGGATAGCCACCACTCCTGACGGGGAGAACTCCGGCTGGAGGCGACAGTGTTCCAGATTTTAATCAGTTCCTGGTAAAAGACAGGCAGCTCCTGCAAGGAGGCATAATTACACCGCAGTTTTATAAACAGGAGCTGTGTGCAGTAATTGAGGCCACGCAGCTGGCGGAAATACGTCGCCAGCGCGTACCATCTGGGAGGATCCTCAACGTACAGATATCTCTGCAGAGTCTGAAGACAAAGTCGCAGCCTGGGTACGCACGCACACCAGCGCATGACCGCCCTCCCTAAATGGGAGATTCAGAACCACAGCAGAGACCCAATGCTTTCTTCTGCCCCAGAAGAAGACAGTAAGCTTCTTCTGTACCTTGGCGACAAACTCAGGGGGAGGGATCAAAGTGACCAACTGGTACCACAGCATAGCGGCCACCAGCTGATCTATGACCAGTGCTCGACCCCTGTAGGACATCACTCGGAACAATCCTGTCCAGCGCCCTAGGCAAGCGGTGACTTTGGCCTCCAGCTCTTGCCTCTGGTTCGCTGGCTAGGCTTCCTTGGCAGGGCTAAGGTAAATTCCCAGGAAGAGGAGATGAGCAGTACGCCAGGCAAAAGACCTGAGCTCCTCCAGCCAGGAGTGTCCACCTGCCACTGACCCACCAGAACATTTCTCCCAGTTGATCCTTGCAGAGGACGCAGCAGAGTAGACTTGCTGGCACTCGCGCATCCTCCGCAAGTCAACAGGATCCGTGACCATGAGGAGCACGTCATCGGGGTATGCAGAGATGACGACCTCCATGTCCAGCCCTTGCAGAGCCAGTCGCATCAACCTCCTCCTCCAGAGACGCAAGAAAGGCTCTACGCAGATGGCATGTAACTGGCTGACATGGGGCATCCCTGACGCACCCCTCTACCGAAGTGAAAGGGCGCCTGAAAGACCCGTTAACCTCAATCAGACATTCTGCGGCGTTGCAGAAGTCGGATCCGGGTGACAAATTCCGTCCCGAACCCAAATGCGCGCAGAGTCCCAAAGAGGTACTCATGATCTACCCTGTCGAACGCCTTCTCCTGATCCAGGGGAGGGAAGGCGACCGACAGACCAGCCCTCTGGGAATAGTGGACCAGCAGTTCGGGGCCCTTATCCATCTCAGGCTGTGTGGCGCAACCGGGGAAAGAACCATCCCAAGTTCCCCCCACATTTGTCTGAACCCGGGTCAGCCCAGACTGGATCGCTCCACACACTTGCGCCTCCTCGACACACCTAGTGGAGTCAGGGCCAAGTGCCACTTTTAGCGTTTCGATGGCTTTGGCCGCAGACCGGATGCCATGCCAGGACATGCACTGTACCAGCTCTTCTGATGACAGCCAGCCCGCTCGTCCATCATCCAGTGCGCCCCTGACTTTGTGCCTATGGCACAAACGAGAGAGATGAAGAAGGGGAGGGCCTCCCCTTCCCCACCGCCATCCAGCGGGCAGGGAGTTTCTATTAAAATCGACCAGGTCAAGCAACTCCCGGGAAATGTCAGGGTGTGGCTGGGCGAGCTTAGCCTCGTCGGCCTTGCCCACCCTAGCCTCCAGGATGCCTTCTCCCCACTGATCAAAGAAAAGTAAACAAGACAATAATAACAATGCAAGAGGCTGCCTCTCAAGAGTGAGAGATGGAGAGGCAGAGAAGGAAGGAAGGAAGGAGGCTGCAGAGCTATGATCACCACTCAAAACAGGGCTCAATGGGTAGGTGGGTGTGTTGCAGGGATGCACTTCCTAGTTATTAATTACAAGTCTTTAAGATCTTCCTGGTAGGGGGAGGTGTTGTCTTCACCCAGGACAGCTGGAACTGCCCAGGCACAGTGCTCCACCAAGCCTTATTAATGGGAAAAGGTAAGAAAAAACTTAACCCAGGCAGCTCCAGCTGTCCCAGACCAGGCAATGTTTATAAGTGTGTGCAGCCTAGTTGATTTTGAAAGAGCACACACACACCCCTCATAATCTTTCAGCCTTTATCTTTGTTCCTCAGGTAATAGTCTTGAAAAGAAAGTGCACCAACACACCCACCTTATGTTGATCTTTGGTTGTTAATAGTCCCCCTCCTTCCACATAAATGTTATGTTCTTCCGGTTGTTGAAGTTGTAATTCTCTCTCACCCTCCCTATACAGAGAGCCAGCAAGTAGGCAAACAAATTGCTCCCCTTCTTCCTACTTTCTAGTAGAGCCAGTAGAAGAACTAAAGCTAGTTGCTCGCAAGCCTTTATTTACAAAGGCACACATTACATGCTATGCACTCCCCCCTCTCTCCCCCTCCCCCCTCTTTCCCCTCCCCCCCTCTCCCTCTCACCCTCTCCCCTCCCTAGTTGCCCTTGAGAAGATGGTGGTGACCCGCCTTCTTGAACCGCTGCAGTCCGTGTGGTGAAGGTACTCCAACAATGCTGTTAGGGAGGGAGTGCCAGGATTTTGACCCAGCGACAATGAAGGAACGGCGATATACTTCTAAGTCAGGATGGTGTGTGACTTGGAAGTGGTGGTGTTCCCATGCACCTGCTGCCCTTGCCCTTCTAGGTGGTAGAGGTTGCGGGTTTGGGAGGTGCAACCGAAGAAGCCTTGGCGAGTTGCTGCAGTGCAACTTGTCGATGGTACACACTGCAGCAACAGTATGCCGGTGGTGTAGAGAGTGAATGCTTAAGGTGGTGGATGGGGTGCCAATTCAAGCGGGCTGCTTTGTCCTGGATAGTGTCGAGCTTCTTGAGTGTTGTTGGAGCTGCACTCATCCAGGCAAGTGGAGAGTATTCCATCACACTCCTTACTTGTGCCTTGTAGATTGTGGAAAGGCTTTGGGGAGTCAGGAGGTGAGACACTCGCTGCAGAATTCCCAGCCTCTGACCTGCTCTTGTTGCCATAGTATTTATGTGGCATGTTCCAGTTAAGTTTTTGGTCAATGGTGACCCCCAGGATTTTGATGGTGGGGGATTCGGTGATGTTAATGCCGTTGAATGTCAAGGGGCAGAGGTTAGACTTGTTGGAGATAGTCATTGCCTGGCACTTGTGTGGCGCGAATGTTATCTGCCACTTATCTGCCCAAGCCTGAATGTCGTTCAGGTCTTGCTGCATGCAGGCATGGACTGCTTCATTATCTGAGGAGTTGCAAATGGCACTGAACACTGTGCAGTCATCAGCAAACATCCCCACTTCTGACCTTATGATGGAGGGAAGGTCATTGATGAAGCATTCTCTCTTGCCAGAGACAAGCAGGCGGCTTCGCTAGGATTACAGACTTCCCCATGATGCAGGGTGCCCTTGACTGTGCGCACATCGCTTTGCAGATGCCACACGTCAACTCTGCCCTATACCAGAATCAAAAGCGATTTCACTCCCTCAACGTCCAACTGGTGTGTGACCATAGGCAGCAGGTTATCCTGGCAGCAGTCATGATGCCTTCATTTTGTGGCAGTCTGCTGTGCCAGCTGCATTTCAGCCACCATGGCAAACCAAAGCGTGGCTACTGGATGACAAGGGCTGTCCGCTGACAACATGGTTCATGACTCCGGTCCGCAACCCACGCATACGTGCACTGCATGCATACTGTGAAAGCCATGCTGGCAGTTCTGGGGCACCCTGCAGTACTCTGGTTGGATCCTTGGAGGCAAGACTATCCTATATGGCTATGACTGATAACAGCTATATGGATCTTCACGATGACATGCACCACAACATCTGCTTATGAAAGTGCCGTACATCTTTTCATGATTTGTCTACATGACTTAGCTTTGGGGCTTGTAGAAATTATTTCAATTACCAGAAGAAAATCTTTGGTTACTTCCATAAATGGATTCACTGGCCTAGAAATTGGATATGGCCTAAAAACGGGTGGTGTCATGGGCCAGCGCTATTTGGCTGTGCCCATTCAAAGTGGTGCAGGCAGCATGCAAAATACGTGCTGTCTGCTCATTTACATGATTGGAGTGCTGATGTCATTGTTAAATGCGCTGCTGGTTGGCTTAGCGCTCAGCAGGTGGGCCAATATTGGGTGCAGTCCAATAATGTTTGGCCTAGGCTCTTTCCACTACTAAAAGGGGAGGTGCTTTGATGCAGCAGCACCTCATTGTCATTGGAGTTGGAATACATAGCTCAGCAACAACAGCAACAACACAGAAAATGAGCCACAATGTTCTCTGAGGCGGCTCTCGAGGCATTGGTCATGGCAGTGGAGAGAAGGCAGGGTGTCCTGTTCCCACAGGGTGGCAGCAAAGCCCACTTACAGAACGCTCTGGCAAGAGATAGCTGCTACTTCACGGCCAACAATGTCGTGCAGCAGACCTGGATACAGTGCCGAAAGAAGTTTAATGACCTCACACGGCAGGTTCAGGTGAGTGAAGGCTTCAGCAAATGCCAGGTCCCACCATCTGTACTGTAGTGATCAATAACATGTCATTCTATAGTGGACACTAGGTGGAGCCGTAGAGCTGCGTAGAGCTGTATATAGCTGCATGTATAAGACTACACTACCCAGCTGTATATATATTAAGACTACATTACCCATGAGGCACTAGGCTACCCACAAGGCAACAGTCAAGATGGCAGCCTGCACACAGGAGCACACATGCTGCATCTCTACAGATACTGTACCTAGAGAACGTGTACTGAATAAATGACTAGCTAGAAGCTAGCAGTGTTCATAATAAGAATGTCTAGTTATTAATGAACATAACATGTACCACAAGCCTCACACACTGCTCAATGCCACACACCCCTATCACCCTCCTACCAACAATCTCTCCCTATCACCACTCATACTTTACAATCATAGCTTCATCTCACCCTCACAATCTTACCACTGCTGCAATACTCACACCCACATCTCACACCTTGCACACACTGACAGCTATTCAACTATGGCAGGCACATCACCCAAACACATTGCACCACACTCACTGACACACTTCCCTTTCTCTTGCAGGCCAAGGTGGCTCACTACCGTCAGGAGCAGCGGCAGACGGGAGGCGGCCAAGCTGCATTCGACACCTTGAGCCAACTGGAGGAGACGGTGCTCAACATCATTGGAGGGGAAGTCACTGAGTCTGTGGCAACGGGCGAAGTTGAAGCCCTTGGGGACAAAAACGGTATGGTCATTCCTAATCCTTCTTCTCACATCCCACTTCCCCCTCATCCTACAATCTCTTCTCACTTATAAGCTGCTGATGGTGTATGCATGGATATCTTGTTTTCTCCACCCTTGTCTCACCACATTCTGACTCTTGTACCTTTCTGCTTTCAGATAACCAATAACTGCCACCAGCACAGCCTGTCCCCGAAGTCATGGAGGAGAGTGGAGATGAAGAAGACACACCGTTACTGCATCTGACATTCACAGACACCAGCTCAGAAACTGGCACTGCGCGGAATGTAGAGGGTAGTATAGATGTGGGATCTGCACATGCTGTGGCACCGGGCACGAGTGGGCTGCAGCATGGCTTGGGGAAAGGGTAGCTCGGGGGCCAGCTTGTGGACTCAGCCATGATGCTGCATGTGATGGGCGATGCCACGGCTTCCATTACAGCACAGGCGGATGCGACCCAACGTCTCACTGCTGCATTGGAAGCTCAGACTGCTGCCATCGTGGCTGGGTTTACAAGTCTCTAAAGGAGCTTGCAGGGTTTCCAGCAGCCAGCAATCTGTCCTCCAACAGATTGCTAGGAATGTTGAGGCGCCGCCCCAGGGGCATGGCAGTAGGTCTGTGGAGCAGGAACCTGCTGTCCTCTCTCTCAGGATGACTGCATTCCTACTCCCACCACTGCCACTCTGCCATTGGAACATAGGAACACAGGAACAGGAGTAGGCCATTCAGCCCCTCGAGCCTGTTCCGCCATTCGATGAAATCATTTCTGATCTGCGATCTAACTCCATATAGCTGCCTTTGGCCCATATCCCTTAATACCTTTGGTTAACAAAAAGCTATCAATCTCCGATTTAAAATTAACAATTGATCTGGCATCAATTGCCGTTTATGGAAGAGAGTTCCAAATTTCTACCACCCTTTGTGTGTAGAAGTGTTTTCTAATTTCACTCCTGAACAGTCTGGCTGTAATTTTTAGACTATGCCCCCTAGTCCTAGAATCCCCAACCAGTAAAAACAGTTTCTCTCTATCTACTCTATCTGTTCCCCTTAATATCCTGAAAACCTCAATCAGATCACCCCTTAACCTTCTAAATTCTAGGGAATACAACCCTAATTTGTGTAATCTCTCCTCGTAACTTAACCCTTGAAGTCCAGGTATCATTCTGGTAAACTTGTGCTGCACTCCCCCCAAGGCCAATATATCCTTCCTAAGGTGTGGTGCCCAGAATTGCTCACAGTACTCCAGTGTGGTCTGAACAGGATTTTGTATCACTGCAGCATAACTCTGGTCCTCTAGATATAAAGGCCAGCATCCCATTAGCCTTTTTGATTATTTTCTGTACCTGTTCATGGCATTTTAATGATCTATGTACCTGAACCCCCAAGTCTCTTTGGACATCCACTGTTTTTAGCTTTTTACCATTTAGAAAGTACCCTATTCTATCCTTTATAGGTCCAAAGTGGATGACCTTTCATTTGCCTTCATTGAAATCCATTTGCCACAGTTTTGCCCATTCACTTAATCTATCAATATCCCTTTGTAATTTTATGCTTTCATCTACACTGCCTACAATGCCACCTACCTTTGTGTCATTGGCAAATTTGAATATATGACATTCTATGTCATCATCTAAGTCGTTAATAAATATTGTGAATAGTTAAGACCCTAACACGGATCCCTGCGGGACACCACTAATCACATCCTGCCAATTTGAGTGCTTACCCATTATCCCTACTCTCTGTCTCCTGCCGCTCAGCCAATTTCCTAACCAGGTCAATAATTTGTCCTCAACTCCATGGACTTCTACCTTAGATAACAGTCTCTTATGTGAGACTTTATCAAATGCTTTCTGGAAATCCATATAAATAACATCCATCGACATTCCTCTGTCCACTACTTTCGTCACCGCTTCAAAAAATTCAATCAGGTTTGTCAGGCGCGACCTACCTTTCACAAATCCATGCTGGCTCTCTCTGATCAACTGAAGATTTTTGAGGTGTTCAGTCACCCTATCCTTAATTATAGACTCCAGCAATTCCCCCACAGCAGATGTTAGGCTAACTGGTCTATAATTCCCTGGTTTCCCTCTCCCACCATTCTTAAAAAGTGCAGTGACGTGCGCAATTTTCCAATCTAAAGGGACGGTTCCTTAATCTAGAGAACTTTGGAAGATTATAGTTAGGGTGTCTGCAATGTGCTCACCTACTTCTTTAAAATCCCTGTGATGGAAACCATCTGGCCCTGGGGATTTGTCACTCTTTAGTGCCATTATTTTCTTTATTACTGTTATTTTACTTACGTTAATCTTATTGAGTCCCTGTCCCTGATTCAATATTAGTTTCTTTGGGATTTCCGGCATGCTTTCCTCTTCTACTGACGCAAAGTAATTATTCAACATGTCCACCATTTCCCCATTGTCATTGACAATATCACCACTTTCAGTTTTTAAGGAGCCAAAATTGCTCCTGATCACCCTCTTTTTCCTAATGTAACTATAAAAATTCTTCGTATTGATTTTGCTATCCCTTGCAAGTTTCTTTTCATACTCCCTTTTTGTAGCTCTTACTATTTGTTTTGTGACCCTTTGCTGTTCTTTGTATCTTTCCCATTCGCCAGGATCTGTGCTATTTTTTGCATTTTGCATGCCCTTTTCTTTAGTTTTATGCTGTCCCTTACCCCTAGTTGTCCACGGCTTTTTTTTGGCCCTCAGGGGTATAAACTGGTTCTGGATCACATTAAATTATTTTTTAAACATCCTCCTTTGCCTTTTCTGCTGCATGTCAGCTAGCCAGCCCAGACTGCTGATGCCCATGCCAGGACTTCTAGGTCCACAGCTGGTCGAGGTTGTCCTGCAAGGTCATCTGTAGTCTTCCCCCACGGAAACTCAGCAGCCTTTCACCAGCCATGCTGCAGCCACTGGGGAGCACTGTGTAGGAGCACTAGAGTAGGAAAGAGCATACGAACAACAGGCACTAAGGGAAAGCACAAGGGTGATTAGCTGATATTGTAATGTTAATTGAATACTTAAAAATGTATTCATTTTGTTTGGAATGTTTGTTTTGTGGTGGCTCTCATTTCAACTTTGTGCCCAGGAGGACGCTGTGATGTTCCATGACAGAGGAATGGTATGATGGGGATGTGCTGAACAGTGGGAATCTGGGGTTTCATTCATAGTCTTATGAGGTGTTCACGGACAGCCCGTCCGGAAGGGGGATTTGCTGTCTGCCTCCTCCCTTTCTCCGCGTCGTTCTCCTCTTCCTCTTCCTTCTCCTCCACCTCCTCCTCTCCCTCGTCCTCTTCCTGAGGTGGTCCAGCTATCCCTTATGATGGCCAAGATGTGATGCATGCAACAGACCACCACGAAATGGGACACCCACTCCGGCTCCTCCCGAGTGGCCAGGGCAGCGGAACCATTGCTTCAGCAGCCCGATGGTCTGCTCGGTGATGTTCCTGGTGGCAGCATGGCTCTCATTATTTGAGTGCTGGGCAGGATTTTTGGGGTTGCGGAGGGGAGTCATCAGCTAGGTGTAGAGTGGATAGCCCTTGTCTCCGAGCAGCCACCCTCGGGTTTGACATGGTGGCTGGAAGATTGCTGGCACAACGGACTGATGCAGGATGAAGACATCATGTCTGCTGCCAGGATAGCATGCATTGACCATCAGGATGTGCTGGACGTATTCCCACAACAACTGCACATTAAGTGAGTAGTAGCCTTTGCGGTTAGGGAAGATCTCAGGATTGGTATCGATCGCCTGCAAAGCCATGTAGGTGCAGTCGATGGCACCCTGCACCATGGGGAAGCCCGCTATCCTAGCAAAGCAACATGCATGCTCCTCCTGCTTCTCTCTGTTCAGAGAGAAGACAACGGACTCCTTCTGGTGTAGAGAGCCTTGGTGACCTCCCAGATGCAGCGATGGATGGCAAACTGTGAGATGTTAACTATGTCTCCTGCTGCGGACTAGAAGGATCAGCTGGTGATGAAATTGAGGGCTACAGTGACCTTGAGGGCCACTCGAAGAGCAGTGGTCGCCCTGCTCTGAGGCTGCAGGTCTGGTTGCAGGAGGTGGCAGAGTTCAGTGACCACTTCTTGGAAAAGCGGAGCCTCTTAATATACTGCTCCTTGATGAGTGGAAATAAGAGAAGTGCTCTCGGAAGACCCTAGGTGGGTAAGGCCTCCTGTTGAGAGCTCTTCTGGCCCTCCTCCTCCTCCCTCTGCACGCATCTTCTCTTCTTCGCTCCCCCTGCTCCCTCTCCTAAAGATACTCGAGCGTGAGGGGGACGGCAAGTAGAGCCCCCATGACTGTGAGCAGGTTGACGTGAGCAGAAGGCTTTAAATAAGAATGAAGGCATTCTCCACTTGCACCAACACTCCCTGTCACCTCACGAACTTTACAAGTTTAGAAAGCTGCAAAAGTTGCAGAAAGTTGCACAGAGCCAGTCAAATTGAAAAAGCATGTCAGCTGTAAGTTGTTGCTGATGATCCCTTTAAATAACGCTGCTGGAGGCTCCTTCCTGCTGTGAACACTTGGTCAGCTGGTCGTAATTAACACAGGCCGGGAAGTGGCGTGGCGAACATGAAAATCACAGATTGGGCATCAGGTGAGTGTTGCACACTCACTGACATCATGATCTGCATAATCTACATATCTCTAGCGAGCGTGGACATTGGCAGCGCTGCCTACCAACCAAAATGGGCCTTAATGGCCAGCGCTAACACCTCCAATTTCTCTTACATTGACGCCCATGTTAAAATCATCAAAAATGTCATGTATCTGTGTCTAGAAAACAGTCTATGCTAATGACCTGACACCAAATGTAAGCATGATCAAGTCAGAACAGGTGCAGCACAGTTTGGGTGCACTGTGCCTGCCTAGCACCAGGCAGAGGTGGGGTGAAGGAACATTGGGGCCAATATAATCACTGGGCATATGCCAACCATATGCAGGAGTCTTGCAAGAAATGCAAAATTAACAGTCCCATTTCTGATCACCATATATATGCAATGGTGACCTAAGTGTGTGTGGAAGACTTTTCATGAGAATATAAAATTATTGTGATTAATATTCCCTTATATTCTAGGTGAGTCAGCATTTGTCAAAATTATTTGATAACATGGCTAAACTGAAGTTCCAAACGGATGCAGATAACAATCCAATGAAAGTTGGCATTGGCATGTACAGTAAAGAAAACGAATATGTGCCATTTGATAAACCGTGTGATTGCACTGGTCAGGTGAGTGTCACTAAGTTTACTACAATGTCAGGATCACTTGATAATATGACTGCATATGATTACCTGTTATATGCAACACTCATTTGAACTGGTATGGTCAGTTCAAACCACCTTCGATTGCTCTGCCTCACTTCTGTTATGCAGTTGACTCTTTAATATTCCAAGGTGAATGTATCTGAGCTCTTTGCTGCCTGCTCAAGAGTGTAATGTGGAAGATCATGAGATGGCCCAGCTTCATGCTTCTCTTTAGTCACAGGTACATTATCCTCGAAGGACCTCAAAGAAAAATCAAGATGAAGTGTTACCATGGTGGATGGTGCCTGCACAAAATACATAGAATGCCTTACTGTTGCTGGGCAAAATTACCTATGTGTTAGTAAGTGACTCAGCTTGAAGGGGAAACAATATGAAGTAGTGAAAGTAGCACTTTGCCTAGTTGGCTGTCATCAAGCTGCCAAGCTCTGCCTAGCTCACACTCTTAATTACCTCCACTTCCACAATTTGAAAGACTGATTAATATGTTGAACGTTAACAGGGCTGCCACTAGTCTGGTTTTTATATGTGGTTGTGGACAACAGACAAGACGTACAAGGGCAAATTTTCCTCTGCTTTCTGGTGTAACTGCAGCAGGCAGAAGATAAAGGTCTGCTGGGAAGCTATTCCATTGGTTCATAACCTACTGAAATCACTTCCACGATTTTCCACTATGTGACATTGAGCAAATAATACATATGCCCAAATACAGTCGGATTTTTTTTTTTATTCATTCAAGGGGATGTTGGCATCACTGGCAAGGCCAGCATTTATTGCCCATCCCTAATTACCCTTGAGAAGGTAGTGGTGGCCTGAATTCTTGAACCGCTGCAGTCCGTGGGGTAAAGGTACTCCCACAGTGCTGTTAGGGAGGGAGTTCCAAGATTTTGACCCAGCAACGATGAAAGGAACGGCGATATATTTCCAAGTCAGGATGGTGTGTGACTTGGAGGGGAACTTGCAGGTGATGATGTTCCCATGCGCCTGCTGCCCTTGTCCTTCAAGGTGGTAGAGTTCGCAAGTTTGGGAGATGCTGCCGAAGAAACCTTGGTGAGTTGCTGCAGTGCATCTTGTAGATGGCACACGCTGCAGCCACAGTGCGCCGGTGGTGGAGGGAGTGAATGTTTAAGGTGGTGGATGAGGTGCCAATCAAGGGGGCTGCTTTGTCCTGGATGGTGTCGAGCTTCTTGAGTGCTGTTGGAGCTGCACTCATCCAGGCAAGTGGAGAATATTCCATCACACTCCTGACTTGTGCCTTGTAGATGGTGGAAAGGCTTGGGAGAGTAAGGAGGTGAGACACTCGCCACAGAATACCCAGCCTTTGACCTGCTCTTGTCGCCACAGTAGTTATGTGGCTGATCCAGTTAAGTTTCTGGTCAATGGTTGATATACCTATCAATTCATCCAATGAAAAGCGACGAGTTAAGAAAGTAACTATAGGTTTTTATTGGCTAAATAACAGAGCCCACCCTCGTGGGTGATCGGATACAACAAGGAGGAATGCCAGCCAGTCGACTACCTTTATACCTGGGCAGGTAGGTGGAGTCATGGGCGGAGTCAGCAGTGGTCAGCCCAGGTATAGCAGCGTGACAAGAGGCGACCTCGTATAGTGATACAACAGTGTGAACAGTGATAACCATAGAGTAACGATATAACAGTGATAACTATAGTGTAACGATAGTGAACGATAAAAGTGGTTTACCACATTCACCCCTTGTTTAGATTTGAGTCCGGCGGGGTGAAGTGTACTACCAGTTCTGGTATGTCAGTCTGTCCGGAGGCCTCGTAAGCCTTCCTGATCGTCGCAGCGGCGGTGTTGCATTATCCGGTGTTAATGCTGGTGTCTGCGTGGTCGGCGAAGGCTCGTGGGGTTCCGGCATGCCGTCTACCTGGTCTGGAATTGGGGGGGTGGTGGGGGGGGGTGAAGGTGGTGTCTCCGGAGTGCCCGAGGGTGCGAGGTCTCGTAAGGAAACTGTGTCCTCCCGCCCGTCTGGGTATGCCACATAGGCGTACTGGGGGTTGGCGTGCAGGAGGTCCACCCTTTCAACCAGGGGGTCCGTTTTATGGGCCCTCACGTGCTTTCGCAGCAAGACGGGCCCTGGAGAGGTCAGCCAGGTTGGTAGCGTGGTTCCCGTAGTCGACTTCCTGGGGAAAGCAAACATTCGTTCATGGGGGGTGGCGTTGATGGCAGTGCAAAGTAGTGACCGGGTGGAATGCAGCGCTGCCGGGAGGACTTCCTGCCAGCGGGAGGTTGGGAGGCCCTTAGACTTTAATGCTAAGAGGACGGCCTTCCATACCGTCGCGTTTTCTCTTTCTACCTGGCCGTTCCCTCGGGGGTTGTAGCTGGTGGTCCTGCTTGCAGCAATACCTCTCGCTAGTAGGAACTGACGGAGTTCCTCGCTCATGAAGGAGGAGCCCCGGTCACTATGTATATAGTTTGGGAACCCGAACAAGGCGAAGAGGTCGTTCAGGCATTTAATGACCGTGGTACTGGTCATGTCTGGGCAGGGGAAGGCAAAGGGGAAACGGGAGTACTCATCAACAATGTTGAGGAAGTACACATTACGGTCAGAGGACGGGAGGGGCCCCTTAAAGTCGATGCTCAGGCGCTCGAAGGGGCGGGTGGCCTTGATCAGGCTTGCTCTGTCCGGCCTAAAGAAGTGCGGTTTGCACTCGGCACAGGTCTGGCAGTTCCTGGTCATGGTCCTGACCTCCTCGATGGAGTAGGGCAGGTTGCGGGCCTTAATGAAGTGGTAAAGTCTGGTGACCCCGGGGTGGCAGAGGTCATTGTGGAGGGTCTGAAGTCTATCACTTTGCGCGCTGGCGCATGTAATTCGTGACAGAGCATCGGGGGGTTCGTTCAGCTTACCTGGCCGGTACAAGATATCATAATCGTAGGTGGAGAGCTCAATTCTCCACCTCAAGATCTTGTCATTCTTGATTTTGCCCCTCAGCTTGTTATTAAACATAAAAGCGACCGAACGTTGGTCGGTAAGGAGGGTAAATCGTTTGCCTGCCAGGTAGTGCCTCCAGCGTCGTACCGCCTCCACAATCGCCTGGGCCTCCTTCTTGACCGACGAGTGTCGGATCTCAGGGCCCTGTAGGGTCCTTGAGAAGAAGGCCACCGGTCTCCCCTCCTGGTTAAGGGTGGCGGCTAGGGCGAAGTCGGATGCATCGCTCTCGACTTGGAAGGGGATGGACTCATCCACTGCGTGCATAGTGGCCTTGGCAATGTCTCCCTTAATGAGGGAGAAGGCTGCGCACGCTTCCTCCGTAAGGGGGAAGGATGTGGACTTCATGAGGGGTCTGGCTTTGTCTGCATAATTGGGCACCCATTGGGCATAGTAGGCGAAGAGCCCCAGGGTTCTCTTCAGTGCCTTTGGACAGTGGGGGAGGGGTAGCTCCATGAGGGGGCGCATTCTTTCGGGGTCGGGGCCGATGACTCCGTTCTCTACTACACAGCCGAGGATGGCAAGGCGCGAGGTGTTAAACACACATTTATCCTTATTGTAGGTGAGGTTCAGCCATTGGGCCGTACGGAGGAATCTCTCCAGATTAACGTCATGGTCCTGCCGGTCGTGGCCGCAGATGGTGACGTTATCTAGGTAGGGGAACGTGGCGTGCAGCCCGTTCTGGTCAACCATCCGGTCCATCTCCCTTTGGAAGACCGAAACCCCGTTGGTGATGCTGAAGGGAACCCTAAGGAAGTGGTAGAGGCGGCCGTTCGCCTCGAAGGCGGTATACTGGCGGTCCTCAGGGCGGATAGGGAGTTGGTGATAGGCCGACTTAAGGTCGATGGTAGAGAATACTCGGTATTGTGCAATCTGATTGACCATATCAGATATGCGGGGAAGGGGGTATGCGTCCAGCTGGGTGTACCTGTTTATGGTCTGGCTGTAGTCGATGACCAGGCGGTTTTTATTGCCGGTCTTAACGACCACGACCTGGGCACGCCAGGGGCTGGTGCTCCCCTCGATGATGCCCTCCTTCAGGAGACGCTGCACCTCAGAGCTAATGAAAGCTCTGTCCCCGGCGCTGTACCGTCTGCTCTTGGTAGCGACGGGTTTGCAGTCGGGGGTGAGGTTAGCGAACAGGGAAGGTGGCGGGACCTTGAGGGTGGATAGGCCGCAGGTGTTACGCGGTGGGCGGTTTAAAATCTGCTGGTTGTCGACTGTGAGTGGGGGGAGGGGTCCGCCGTATGCTAGCGTGACGCTTTGGAGGTGGGATTGGAAGTCTAGGCCTAGTAGGACGGCAGTGCATAGCTGGGGCAGGACGAGGAGTTTAAAATTTTTATACTCCGTACCCTTAACCGACAGGGTCACAACACAGTAGCCGCTGATGTCTGTGGCGTGTGACCTCGATGCCATCGAGATCCGGTTGCGCGTTGGTAGGACAGGGAGGGAGTAGTGGCTCACCGTGTCTGGGTGGATGAAGCTCTCCGTGCTTCCGCTGTCGAACAGGCAGGTCGTGGCGTGGCCGTTTACTTTGATGTCCATCATCGACTTGGACAGGTGATGCGGGCGGGCCTGGTCCAGTGTGACGGAGGCTAGTGTATAGCTGAGCGAGTTGTTGTAGTCTGCGGTTGAGGCGGTAGTCGGGTCTAGAGGCACGGTGGCGGTCGGGCGTGGTGGGTAAAATGGCGTCTCCCACGAGGTTGGACAAAATGGTGGAGAAGATGGCTGCCCCCATAACTCACATGAGGCACTGCTGGTGTCGGTTGCCTGTATCAAAGATGGCCGCCCCCATGACTCACATGTGGGGATGCTGGCCTCTGTTGCCTTGAAGGAAGATGGCCGCCCCCACAGCTCGCATGAGGCACTGCTGGCCTCTGATGATCCACCCCTGCAGGCCTTAGCGAAGTGGCCTTTCTTCATGCAGGTTGAGCAGGTAGAGTTCCTGGCTGGGCAGCGCGACCTCGGGTGTTTCGCCTGGCCGCAGAAGAAGCAGCCGGCGGCCCGATCGCGGGGGTCCGATGTCGGAGCCGGTACCGGGGGTGGCGGTCTCGATCGGGTCCGGGACGCCGACGCTGAGGTAGGTCCCAGGGGGGTTGCTGCGGGGGGTATCACGGTCGGGGTCGGTCCCAAGTCCCAGGGTCGCGAGTTACAGTACCTTGAGTATGCCTCGAGGTCCCGATGGGCCACCTCTAGAGAGAGAGCGAGGGCTGCAGCTTTGTCCAGGTCGAGGTCCCTTGCTTCCAGTAGTCTTTGCCGTGAGTAGTCGGACCGCAGGCCTTTCACGAAGGCATCGCGGACGTTGTCTTCGGTATTTTCTGCCGCCGTTACCGCTTTAAAGTTACAGTCTCTGCCGAGTGCTTGTAGCACCCGTAAAAATTCCTCCACGGGCTCTCCTGGCTGTTGCGGGCGGGATCTTAGGAGGTGTCTGGCATACATGGAATTTACCGGGGTTTGGTACTGTCTTTTCAGCCAGTTGATGGCGTCCTCATATGTTTTAAGGTCCCGGATGAGTGCGAATACTTTAGGGCTCACTTGGGCGTTCAGAACTCTTAGCATGGATTTCTGAGGCACGCCGGATTCTCCCAGGTAGGCTTCGAAGCAGCTCAGCCAGTGTTCGAAGTCGAGGGCTGAGTTTCCTGCCTGTGGGTTTAGATCCAGGTACGGTGGTCTGAGGGCTCGCAGCCAGGCCAGCTGCTGTGGCTGTTGTAGCTGGGCGTCTGGCTGGTCGCTTGGCTGGTCGTTTGACTGCTCAGTTGTCGACATTTTAAAATTTAGCCAATAAAATTGATATACCTATCAATTCATCCAATGAAAAGCGACGAGTTAAGAAAGTAACTATAGGTTTTTATTGGCTAAATAACAGAGCCCACCCTCGTGGGTGATCGGATACAACAAGGAGGAATGCCAGCCAGTCGACTACCTTTATACCTGGGCAGGTAGGTGGAGTCATGGGCGGAGTCAGCAGTGGTCAGCCCAGGTATAGCAGCGTGACAAGAGGCGACCTCGTATAGTGATACAACAGTGTGAACAGTGATAACCATAAAGTAACGATATAACAGTGATAACTATAGTGTAACGATAGTGAACGATAAAAGTGGTTTACCACATTGGTTACCCCCAGGATGTGGTTGGTGGGGGATTCAGCGATGGTAATGTCGTTGAATGTCAAGGGGCGGTGGTTAGACTCTCGCTTGTTGGAGATGGTCATTGCCTGGCACTTGTGTGGCGCGAATGTTACTTGCCACTTATCAACTTAAGCCTGAATGTTGCCCAGGTCTTGCTACATGTGGGCACGGACTGCTTCATTATCTGAGGAGTTGCAAATGGAACTGAACACTGTAAACATCCCCACTTCTGACCTTATGATTGAGGGAAGGCCATTGATGTAGCAGCTGAAGATAGTTGGCCCTCAGGAACTCCTGCAGTGATGTCCTGGGGTTAAGATGATTGACTTCCAATAACCAGAACAATCTTCCTTTGTGCTAGGTATGACTCTAGCCAGTGAAGAATTTTCCCCTGATTCCCATTGACTTCAATTTTACTCTGGCTTTTTGATGCCACACTTGGTCAAATGCTGCCTTGATGTCAAGGGCAAGCACTCTACCTCACCTCTGGAATTCAACTCTTTTGTCCACGTTTGGACCAAGACAGTAATGAGGTCTGGAGCCGAGTGGTCCTGGCGGAACCCAAACTGAACATTGGTGATCTGGTTATTGGTGAGTTACTGCCACTTCATAGTACTGTCAACGACCCCTTCCATCACTTTGCTGATGATTGAGAGTAAACTGGTGGGCGGTAATTGGCTAGATTGGGATTTGTCCTGCTTTTTGTGGACAGGACATACCTGGGCAATTTTTCCACTTTGTCGGGTAGATGCCAGTGTTGCAGCTGTGCTGAAACAGCTTGGCTAGAACCACAGCTAGTTCTGGAGCACAAGTCCTCTGCTGGAACCAACAATGGAGTGGCCCAGGGAAAGAGCTCAGCGCTTCAGCGACCGGGCCTTGGTGGCTCTGGTTGGCGCTGTGGAGCGGCTAAGGGCAGTGCTCTACCCACAGAGTGGTAGGAGGCCATTGCCATGCGAATACAGAAGAGTCTGGAGGGTGGTGGCTCAGCACGTCTCCTCCAGGAGCCTGGTGCGGATGACCCACACCCAATGTCGGAAGAAGTTCAACGACCTCGCTCGGCTGGTCAGGGTGAGTGGCTGCTTTTCAATACCTCTACATCCCTCCATCTCAACTTCATTCCGTGCCCAGAGGGTTTAAAAACCCCAAATTCCCAACACTCATCCAAGATCTATGGCCATCTCATAAAACCCACACGCACATTCCACACCTTGCATACATTAAGGGCTATTCAACTACGGGAGGCACATCAGGCAAACACATGGCTGCACATTCACAGAGACACCGTCCTTTTTCTTGCAGGCCAAGCTACCTCATAACAGGCACCAGCAGCAACGCATGGGAGGAGGACTGGCTGAGCTGCAGACCCTCAGCGATTTGGAGGCATGCGTGCACAGGATCGTTGCTAGCCAGGTGATAGGTGCAATGGTATGTTCATCAGCTTTGATAGGTGCAATGGTATGTTCATCAGCTTTCTCTCCTCTCTCATTACACTTGCCTCTCACAACACCAGCCTTTTACACTTTCAATCCAACTTACTAAATGCCTCCAGTCCTTGCTCCCTTACTGCCCCCCTGTCCTGACGCTAAAGCCACTCTTGTACCTCCCTGCTTTCAGATAGTGAACCACCAGCTGACCAGCCTTCCCCTCAATCAACCAGTGGCAGCGACGCCCCAGGCGAGGAGGAAGAGGAAGCCGGAGTCTCAACTCCTGCGTCTCCCGAGGGAGCCCATGCCCACACTGGGACCATGCCTTCCCTGGAGGGGAGCAGGGGGAAAGGGTCTGATGAGGACAAAGCTCCGGGACCTAGCGGGCTGCAGCAACGCCATGGGGGTAGGGAAGCTCGGCGGCCATCTCCTCGGAGGGCGAGTAGGCAAGTGAGTTCTGCTGTACTGGACTCCGAAGAGGACCGCGTTATCGCAGAAATGAATAGCCAGGCCTTGAGCATGCACACTGAGCTCATGGGTGCAATGGCAAGGGTGCCCGAAAGCATTGATGGACTGGTTAGGAGTGTGGAACACTCCACTGCAGCACAGGCCGATGCAACACAACGGCTTAGTGCTGCAATTCAGTCACTGGCTGCTGCTATCCAGTCTCAGACTGCTCTCATGCAGTCTCAGATTGATGTCACGCAAGCACTGACTGCTGCCATCCTTGCTGGGTCGGCCACATTGCCCCAGGGCTCTCAAGGTGCCGCAGCAGGCCAACAATCTGCTCGAGCAGATTGCTGCGGATGCTGAGGTACTGCCCCGTGGGAGTGCCAGTGTGTCAGTCGAGCAGGAAGGTGCTGTCCTCTTTTCAGGATGACAGCATTCCTGCTCCCACCACTGACACTTCCCCATTGCACTTGCCACCGCCTGCAACACAGCCAGCCCAGACTGCTGCCGCCCATGCAGAGTTGGTGCAGTCTGCAGCCGGGCCTCCAGGCCCAGAGCTGGTTGAGGGCATCCTTCAAGGGCATCTGTAGTCTCTGCATCTGACATTCAGTAGCCTCCCACCAGCCTTGCTGCAGCCACTGGGGCCCCATTATGGAGGAGCAGTAGGCTGGGAAGGGGGGAAGTGCGCAGAGGTTGGAGATCACCCTTGAAGGGCAAACAGTAGGAGGCCTAAATAAATGGTGGAAATGTTTGTAGTAAAGGTCGAGGTTCTTGTGATTACATTTGTTTCCTGTTTTGCTGTTTATCTCCATCTTGTGAGAACCAGTTCTGTTAATTCATGATTTGTTGTGTTTGTTTCAAATTGTTTGTCCTGAATAAATGAGAGTTTGTAAAAGAAAAAAGTTGTTGTATTCAAAATTTACATTTTTAGCCTTTGGAATCATTCCAGCTTTGGCCGGCAATAGGGGGTGCGGGTTGCTTTCCATGATGTTGTTCTCCATGCCAGAAGTCATCTTCTGAGTAGGGACCTAGAAGCGGCTTGCTATCAGCCGTTGACAGATGGCCCTTGCAGTGGCAACATTGTGCGCCTCCCTCCCACATTGGTGCTGCTGCTGATCATCCTCCTCCTCCTCTTCCTCCTCCTCCTTCTCAGGTGGTGCACCAATCCCTGGTGGCATTGGCTGGGTCCTCAGGATTGCCAGGATGTGAAGCATGCAGCACACAACTATGAAGAGGGAGACTTGCTCAGGAGGGTACTGCAGGGCTCCTTCTGAGTGGTCCAGACAGCGGAACCATTGCTTGAGCACGCCAATCGTCTGCTCAATTATGTTCCTGGTGGCGATATGGCTCTCATTATACCGCAGCTCAGCAGGGGTGTTGGAGTTACGGAGCGGTGTCATCAGCCAGGTGCAGAGTGGATAACCCTTGTCCCCGAGGAGCCATCCACTTGGGTGATGCGGTGCCTGGAGAAGGTCAGGCCACCAGCCTGGCGCAGGATGAAAGCATTGTGGCTGCTGCTAGGATAGTGGGCATTGACGGCGAGTATGAGCTGTCTGTGGTCACAGACCAACTGCACATTTAAGGAGTAGTAGCCGTTGTGGTTTTGGAATACCTCTGCATTTTTATGCGGTGCCCGCAATGCCACATGCATGCAGTCAATGGTGCCCTCCACCATGGGGATGCCCACTATCCGAGCAAAGCCACATGCACGTTCATGCTGTTTGGCCCGGGTCATGGGGAAAGAGATGTACTGGGGCCTCCTTTTATACAGGGTATTTGTCACCTCCCAGATACAACAATGGACAGCAAACTGGGAGATATTCGCGATGCCCCAGTAGATGCTTGAAAGGAGCCGCTTGGCATAAAAATTCAGAGCAACTGTCACCTTCACTGCCACCGACAGAAACGTTCTGGTCCTCAGTTGAGGCTGCAGATCTGGTTGCAGCAGGTGGCAGAGCTCAATGACCACCTTCTTGCTGAAGTGCAGCCTGCGCAAACACTGCTCCTCAGACAAATGAATGTAGGAGAATTGCTCCCGGAATTCCCTGGGAGGGTAAGGTCTCCTGTGCAGAGGCCTGTTGGCCCTCCTCCCTCTGGCCATTTTTGCCACTCTCTCTCTGCGTCTCTGATGCCTCCGATTCTGCAGACGACACCCCGAATCAGTGCAGATGCATAGGGCTGGATTTTCATTGAGGAGTCGGGTAGGAGGCGGGACTACAACTTTCGGGGTTGTAGTCCCGCCTCCATCGAGTTCTAGCCAACCCACGCAATTTTGACTTGATTGACCTTGTTGAGCCTGCCCAGCGGGCTCAGCAGGCCAATTAAGGGCCACCCGGCAACAGGTGACGTCACAGATTGATATTTCATCTGTCAAGACCTTTTGACAGATGAAATATCAGCGTTTAACAGCTGTTTGAAGCTGTCAAACACTGACAATCTGTATTCTAAGTTAATTCCTTCCTCTCCGGATAATTTAGAGATCTCCCCGGAACAGAAAGCTGAAAGCTGCAATTTTTGACAGCTCGCAGCCATTCTGCTTTCTGTGCCGGTGAGACGAGGGACTCCCGAGACCTGAAGGAAGGAAGGCTGTAAAGGTATGTAAAACTTCTTTAAACACTTTACACACATCAAACACACTTACCTTTGCACTCATGCACCCATCACTCACCTGAACACTGGACAGCTCGACCCCTCCAAGCCCTTCATCCCAACGGTCCGCCTCCTCTAACTTGGCGTGGTTTGGAGCCGTCGGGAATCCCACACTTCAACATTAAAAATAGGGATTAGGTTAAAAACTGCCTGTTAACTACCTTCCCGCTTCGGGGAGGCAGGTCCCAGTGTGGGGCGGGTACCCGCTTCCTTTGAAACTGGCATGGAGGCGGGTTGGGGGCGGGATGGGTTCGTGCCTCCCGATTTCGGGATTTTAACCCCCCACACGCCTCCAATTCCGCCTCCACAGCCCAATGAAAATCATGCCCAAAGTCTCTTCTAAATCGATGCAAGGAAGGTCAACTCAAAATGAACCTGCAAAGTGCTGCTCAGTACCCAAAACTCCTTCACACAGTGTTGAATCTCTCCAGAAGTCTCTCTCTCTCTCTCTCTCTCTCTCTCTCTCTCTCTCTCTCAGAATGCGTGGTGCTAAAATGTCGCAGACAAAAAAAGGCAGGAAGCGGCAGCCTTTAAATAGCGCTTCCCCAGTCCCTTCCCAATTGCAAAATGTTCCCTTCTACCTGTCGTTGCTAGCGGCAAGCAGAAAGGCAGGGGGGGCCACTCAATATCCGGTCCAGGGTGCTACCGGGGCGTTGCACGCTCAACTGACGTCATGATCTGTGGGCGCAGGAGATCGTGGCGGTAGTGTTTAGCGCTGCCGCAAAATGTCTGGTCAATTTCGCAAGTGGCGCAAACATTGTCGTGCTCGGGCGCTAGTTGCTTTGCGCCCCATTAGCGCCCTAAGAGAGCGCTAACGGGAGGTGCTAATCAACCGAATTTTTCCACCCTGGTCCAGATGGATTGCATCCACACATTTTAAAGAAATCTAGGGAAGAGATAGCAGAGGCATTACTACACATATTTAACAATTCATTAGAAAAAGGTGTAGTGCCAGAGGACAGGCAGATAGCTAACGTAATACCTATATTTAAGAAGGGGGATAGAATATGTCCAGGGAATTATAGACCAGTCAGCTTAACATTGGTGGTAGGAAAAATAATGGAATCCCTACTAAAAGAAAAAATAGAAGAACATCTAGAAACCAAAAACAGTAATGAATAGTCAGCATGGATTTCAAAAGGGAAAAGTCTTGCTTGACCAACCTCATTGAATTTTTTGAAGAGGTAACAGAGAGTAGACAATGGTAATGTAGTAGATGTAATTTTTCTAGATTTTCAAAAGGCCTTCGATAAGGTACCCCATAATAGACTGATGAACAATGTCAGAGAATGTGGAATCAGGGGACAAGTAGCAGAATGCTAGCTAGCTGGCTTCAAGACAAAAATCAGAGAGTAGGGATAAAAGGTAGCTATGCACAGTGGCAGAAGGGTAGTGGTGTTCCACAAGGATCAGTGCTGGGACTACTGTTGTTCACAATTTATATTAACGATTTAGACTTGAGAATCGAAAACACAATTTGTAAATTTGCGGATGACACCAAATTGGGGGGATAGTCAATACTGAGGAGGACTGCAAAAAATGACAGGAGGACATTAATAAACTTGCAGAATGGGCATATAATTGGCAAATGAAGTTCAACACAGATAAATGTGAGGTATTACATTTTGGTAGGAAGAATAGGGAGGGTGCGAGTCTAGGTGCGGTAGAGGAACGAAGGGATCTCTGCGTACAAATACACAAATCACTAAAAGTTGCAACACAGGTTAGCAAGGCCATAAAAAAAGCAAACCAAGCACTAGGGTTTATTTCTAGAGGTAAAGAATTGAAAAGTAGGGAAGTTATGCTAAACCTGTGTCAAACCTGCTTAGACCACACTTAGAGTGCTGCGTACAGTTATGGTCGCCATATTATAAAAAGGATATAGAGGCACTGGAGAGGGTGCAAAGAAGATTTACAAGGATGATACCAGAAATGTGAGGGTATACATATCAGGAAAGGATGAACAAGCTGGATCTCTTTTCTCTTGAAAAAAGAAGGCTGAAGGGTGACCTAATAGAGGTCTTTAAAATTATGAAAGATTTTGATAGAGTGGATACAGAGAGAATGTTTCCACTTGTGGGGAAGAGCATAACTAGAGGCCATCGATATAAGATAGTCACCAAGAAATCGAATAGGGAATTCAGAAGAAACTTCTTTACCCAAAGAGTGGTGATAATGTGGAACTTGCTACCACAGGGAGTGGTTGAAGTGAAAAGTATAGATGCATTTAAGGGGAGGCTAGACAGGCTAGGGAGAAGGAAATAGAGGGTTATGTTGATAAATTTAGATGAGGAAAGATGGGAGGAGGCTCGAGTGGAGTATAAACGCCAGCATGTATTGGTTGGGCCGAATGGCCTGTTTCTGTGCCATATATCCTGTGTAATCCTATGAACTCTGCCACCACCTGCAACCAGACATCGAGCCTCAGATCAGGTCGAGCACAGCTCTCTCAGTGGCTATCAAGATCACCGTCGCTCTCAATTTCTTCGCCAGCTGTTCCTTCCAGTCTGCAACAGGAGATATAGCAAACATCTCGCAGTTCGCCATCCATCACTGCATCTGGGAGGTCATAGAGGCTCTCTACAGTATGAGAAGGGACTACATTTTCTTCCCCATCACCAGAGAGAAGCAGGACAAGCATGCTTGTGGCTTTGCCAAGATAGCAGGCTACCCCATGGTGCAGGGCACCATTGACTGCACCCACATAGCTTTACGGGCACCGCATAACAATCCTGAGGTCTTCTGTAACTGCAAAGGCTACCACTCACTTAATGTGCAGTTGGTGTGCGACCACAGACAGCGAATCCTCAATGTGAATGCCCGCTAACCTGGCAGCGGCCACGATGCCTTCATCCTGCGCCAGCACTCTTCCAGCCACCACATCAAGCTCACGGGTGGCTGGTCAGAGTCAAGGGCTATCCGCTCTCCACCTGGCTCATGACTCCCCTTCGTAACCCCAGTACGTTGGCTCAGCAATCATACAATGAGAGCCATGCTGCCACCAGGAACATCATCAAACAGACCATCGGGGTGCTCAAACAACAGTTCCACTGCCTTGACCGCTCGGGAGGAGCCCTCCAGTACTTGCCGGAGTGGGTGTCCCATTTCGTCGTGGTCTGTTGCATGCTCCACAACTTGGCCATCATGAGGGCCCAGCCCTTGCCACCAGGGATTGCAGGACCACCTCAGGAGGAGGAAGAGGGAGAAGAGGAGGAGGAGGAAGAGGAAGACGAGGAGGAGGAGGAGGAACAGGAGCAAGGGAGGAGGCGGCCACTAACTTGGCCTTCTGGAAGGGCGGTCTGTGACTGACTCATCAGACTGTGGTTCTAATAAATTAAATCCCAGATCTCCGTTACTCACCAGATCCCCATCATTCCATCCCTGTCACAGGCCACATCACAGCGCGACGCTGAAATGAGAGACACCACAAAATCATCCAAAGCCAATTAATAAATTTATCAATAATCAGTGAACACATATTTACAACAACAATATTTACTATTCACCCTTGTGTAATCCCTTAGTGCCCCTCGTTACAGTGCCTTTTCCTACTCTAGTGCTCCTACGAGGTGTTGGCCCAGTGGCTGCAGCGCCGTGGGTGGAAGGCTGCTGCGTGTCTGTGTGGGAGACTTCAGATGGCCTTGCAGGACGCCTTCGACCAGCTCTGGACCTGGAAGGCTCGGCAGTAGACTGCACCATCTCAGCATGGGCAGCAGCAGTCTGGGCTGGCTGGAAGACAGGCAGCGACAAGGGCAATGGCGGAGTGCCAGTGGTGGGAGCAGGAATGCTGTCATCCTGAGAGAGGACAGCAGCTTCCTGCTCCACTGACCCACTGGCACTCCTCCGGGGCAGCACCTCAGCATCACTACAAATCTGCTGGAGCACAGATTGCTGGCCTGCTGCGACACCGTGAAAGCCCCGGTGGATGGTGGTCGACCCAGCCACGATGGCAGCTGTCCACCATCCACCGTCTGAGACTGCATGAGAGCAGTCTGAGAATCGATGGCACCAAGCATAGACTGCATTACAGCACTAAGACGTTGTGTGGCTTTCGCCAGTGCTGCAGTGGAAGCTGCGACATCGCCCATCACACGCAGCATGAGGTCTGGGTCACCATGGTCTCTCTGGGTGTCCACCATCCTTTGCAGACTGCAAATGATGGGCTCCATCGTGTGCGCAGAGCTCTGTGCAATGTTGGAGGCAGACTCCTCTACGCTCCTTACCATTGCCAAGAGGCTCTCAGGCACCCTTGCTGTTGCACCTATCATCTCCTTGTGCATGCCCATCACTCTTCTTCTAAAGGCCTCCCCGTCGAGGTCCTCATCTGAGTCCTGTGCATCAGAACTCGCGTGCGAACTCGCCCTCCGGGGAGCTGACTCCCGAGCTACCCTTTCCCCCTGGCCTTGCTGCAGCCTGCTCGTCCCCGGTGCATCATCCTGTGCAGATTCTGCTACTATACTAGCCTCTAAAGAACATGTAGTGCCAGTATCTGAGCTGGTGCCTGCGGGTGAGACATGCAGTGACACGGTGTGTTCTTCGTCCTCTTCTTCCACCTCGCTCTCTATGGTACCCTCAGGGACAGGCTGCTCAGCTGCTTGCTCATTATCTGTAAGCATAAAGGCACAAGAGTCAAGTTAAGGTGAGGGGAGGGGGGCAGGAAGGGAGAAAGGCATGCATACAGCATGATTAGCTGGAAAGTGGGAAAGGCTTGTGGGGTGAGGGGCATGTGGGATGTAAGAAGGAGTAGGGATGAACATACCATTGTTGTCCCCAAGGGGGTCAATATCGTTGGTGGCCAAGGCGCCCACCAACTGGTGCCCAATGATTTGCAGCACTCTTTCCTCTAACTCAGAAAGTGGTTGGGTGTCAGTTTGTAACCCGAGTGAGGTCGTTAAATTTTTTCCTGCACTGTGTTGGGGGTCCTGGGGACCACAGTGCTGCCTGAGACCTGCTGGGCTACCTCCCTCCACATGGCGTGGAAGACTTGCGGCGAGGGCCTCCTGCCACTTGCTGGGTAGAGCACCGCCTTTCGTCTCTCCACAGCGAAGACCAACTCTCCAATGCTTGGTGGCAGAATCTGCGAGCTTTCTCCCTGGGCCGTTGATCTGCCAAAATGACGCCTCCTTCAGTTGTCCGGTTCCTTCTCCTTGACTTTCTGCTGCTTATTGAGTCAGCTGCAGAACCAGCAATGCTGAGAATGAGGTTCTACAGCATGTTTGAACCTCCCCTTTAAGAATGGGAAAGAGCCTGTGGCAATGATGACTAGCGATTAGACTGCACCTGAAATTGCTTAGCGCTTTGAGTCTAACGCCACTGAGCTAGGTCATTAGCGCTCGATTTAGCGCTCCCATCCTTTCTTTGATCGATGACACTGAAATTTGCACGCAGCGAGATTCATTAGCGTCTGGCACTAAGTCTCAAACTTTCCATAAGTTAGCGCCCATTCCTAGGCGATAATGAATTTTGCCCCCTATGCCTCTATTTATAAAGCCCAGGATTCCTCTGCTTTATTAACTGCCTTGTTAACCTGCCCTGCCACCTTCAAAGATTTGTGCTCAAACACTCCCAGGTCTCTCTGTTCTTGCACCCCCTTTAAAATTGTACCATTTAGCTTGTATTGTCTCTTCTCAGTCTTCCTACCAAATTGTATCACCTCACACATTTCTGCGTTGAATTTCATCTGTCATGTGTCCACCCATTCCATCACCCTGTCTCTGTCCTCTTGACGTCTTGCTGTTGTATATTGAGGACATTGCTAAGCTATTGGAGCTTCTCCATCTTAAGATGTCTTGGGGGGAAAATTCAGTCGTTTGCGCCTCCCGTTAGCGCCTCAAGAGGACGCCAATTGGGGCACAAAACAACTAGAGGCCGGGCACGGCGATGTTTGTGCCGCTCGCGAAATTAACTAGACATTTTGCAGCGGCGCTAAACACTTCCGCCACTATCTCCTGCGCCAGCAGATTGTGACGTCGTTCGAGTGCGCAACGCCCCATTAGTGCCCCGGACCGATATTGAGTGGCGCCCCCTGCCTTATCGCCTGCCGCTAGCAGCGACAGGTTGAGGAGAGCGTTATGTTGTCAGAAAGGGACTAGGGGAGTGCTATTTAAAGGCGACCGCTTCCTGCCTTTTTTTGTCGGTGACATTTTTGCACCACGCAGTCTGAGAGAGAGAGACTTCTGGAGCGATTCAATGCTGTTTGAAGGAGTTTTGAGTACTGAGCAGCACTTTGCAGGTTTATTTTGATTTGCCCTTCCTTGCTTCGCCAGCACTCTGAGGTAGCGCCTCACTCCTCGGCGTTTGCACCTTAAGACAGGTTTGAAGCACCTGATTTAGCGCTTCAATCACCTCCAGGGGCGATAAAAGCCAAGTTTGCTGTCGGAGGCGATAATTAGCGCCAGGCGCTGAACTTCGCGCACGGCCGATAACGGCGCCCCAAATGGGGCAATACCGAATTTTTCCCCTCTCAGCTTTTATAGAAGTTATTATCTTGTACCATGTTTCAGACTATTCTACATACCAGTAGCTCTCTCATGACTTTGCTTACAGTGTATCAAAGATGCAGTGGGGCTACAATACACCTGGTGGCTATAGCATGCAACTATAACACCACTGGGGTTGTTTACATAGGGAACTCTGATTATAACTGATAGACATTTTAAAAGTTAATGTTGGCATAAAAAACAGGACCAAAAATCTTGACAACAGGAAGTGAAGTTTATTGACAGGAAATGTGTGGATACACAAAGGTATCAAATAGTCTTAATGTCTTAGGGTAGCGATCTGGTATAAAATGGCTGGGAAAGCAGTGGAGAGGGCTGGGACACAGAAATGCCAGTCTGCTCTGAAGAGTGAAAAATGGGTTTTCCCATAAGGGGTGGTGGCAGAGGGTAGTTCCATCCACCCCATAAATGGCCTAATGTTGAAAAGGATGTAAAGCTGGTGGGATAACATCATCTGCTGGATTTCCTGCTTTACCCATCTCCTGAGTGCCCAGTTACCTGGAAGCCAGAAAGATACCGACATTCAGGTCAATGGACTGATGCAAGTTAGCCTACAGGGATATCGCCCCAACGCAGAATAAATGAAATCAGTCCTCTTATACAAGGAGCCGATTTCTACAGCTTTTGAATTTTTACTCAATTGTGCTGGCTTCTGCCCCAGTGACAGTCAAGCATCACATCCTGAATCCAGCCCCTTCTAGTGGGCAGTCAAGATTCACTAATTCTGGTGTGGGCAGACGCCAATGTATATAAATTTAGTGACCCTGCCCTAACCCCAGATTATGTGGCGATGTCAGAATTGCAGTTCACTGGAGCGGGATCAAGGAATTTCAACCCCAAGATTTTAAACATATTGGGCCGTATATTCCGATCCCTACGGGTGTGTATGCGCTGTGTACACACCCGTAGGGACATCGGAAATGCCTGTTTCAGGCATGCCAAGCGCATGCGCTGAAAACCGGCATTTCCAATCTGTCAAGAATGCTCTTGACAGATCGGACGCCTGCCCTAGAGAAGGGCCTCTGCGGGCGGATAGTTCCGCTCTCTGGAGAACCTCCACTTGCAGAAAACCCTTAGAAATCTTACGCCTGATAAAAGTAAGGCCTGCTTTTACCAGCATAAGATTTGAAAAAAAAAACAAAAACATTTCACTCATTTATCATTTAAAAACACGTTAAAAAAAGGTAAGTTTATTTTTAGCCCCGTAAAAAACTTTAATTATTTAATGTTTTACAGTGTTTTTGGGGTGATCTCCATTCATATATTTGACAGGTCTATCTGTCAAGTGTATGAAGGGAGATTCCCTTCTCCTATTGGCTCCCCATGGCCCACGTGATCCAAGGGATGCTTGCAAACTGCATGTGCCTCTGGGATATGTGGGCCCTGCACATTTCAAGTTGGAGAGGCCCAGGAGAGCTCCAAGTGTCCGGACCTCTGGAGCCCTCAGGTAAGTCCATAGATTTTTTTCCAGATCAGAGGCCTCCGCACGCAGGAAGCCTCCGATCAGAAAATACGGCCCAATATATATAGATTATATGGCGGTAACATTAAATTGCAAGCGTATGTCAGCCTTGGCTCAGTGTTAGCACTCTTGCCTCTTAGTCAGAAAGTCATGGGTTCAAGGCCTATGCCAGAGACTTGAGCATACAATCTAGGCTGAAATTTCAATGCAGTGCTAAGAGAGTACTGAGGGAGTACTGCACTGCCATCTTTCTGATGAGATGTTAAACTGTGTCCCCACCTGCCCTATCAGGTGGAATGTAAAAGATTCCATGGTTCTATTCAAAGAAGAGCAGGGGACTTTTCTCCCAGTGTCCTGATCAACATTAATCCCTCTACTAACACTTAAAAAAAAATTACCTGGTCATTATCTCATTGCTGTTTGCAGAACTTTGCTAAGTGCAAATTGGCTACTGCATTTCCCTGCATTAGAACAGTGACTACACCTCAAAAGAACTTGATTGGCTGTGAAGCCCTTGGTTGGGAAAGGCTTTATATAAATGAAAATTAGTTCTTTCTTATATATTTGTCCTTAATTCTATTTCTTTTCAACTTGTTTTTGTTGTATGCATTGTTCTAGGTTGAAATTTGGTTAAATCGGTTGTTAGAAAGAATGTGTGCCACTTTGCGTCATGAAATCGCTGAAGCTGTAATGGCTTATGAAGAAAAGCCAAGAGAGCAATGGATATTTGAATACCCTGCACAGGTACTGTTAAGAGAAAATATGTTATATATTCCATGGGTTAATATTTGGGTGGGAATGTAGTAGCAATTGTAAAGGTTACTAGCTAAAATAATTATACCATGAAAGAATGGCAGCTCAACATTCCTAGTTACAGGATTTTCAGACGAGGCGGGGTCGCAATATTGGTTAAAGAAACAATTACAGCTGTGAGGAGAGATGATATGTTAGAAGGTTCATCAAATGAGGCCATATGGGTTGAACTGAAGAACAAAAAAGGAGCAATCACACTGCTGGGTGTGTACTATAGTCCCCCAAATAGTCAGCGGGAGATAGAAGAGCAAATATGTAGGCAAGTTGCTGAGAAGTGCAAAAACAATAGGGCAGTAATAGTAGGGGATTTCAACTATCCTAATATTAACTGGGATAGAATCAGTGTAAAAGGTATAGAAGGCGCAGAATTCTTAAAATGCATTCAGGAGAATTTTTTTAGCCAGTACGTAGCAAGCCCAACAAGAGAGGGGGCGATCTGGACTTAGTTTTAGGGAATGAAGCTGGGCAGGTGGAAGGGGTATCAGCGGGAGAGCATTTTGGTGGTGTCATGAATCTTATCACGATACATGAAGTAACACTGGGTGGCCAGCTGGTGGTGCCATCCAAGGAGTATAAATACTCGGGCGTGGGCCCAGCTTGCTCAGGATGTTTCTGTAACCAGGAACTAGTGATGCAACTAGAATCTCATGGTTTTGAAACAGTTGATTAAAGCCTTGTTTTATACTCAAACCAAGTGCTCAGTAGTCTTTTTATATCAGGTGCTAGTGATCATAATTCAGTTAGATTTAGAGTACTTATGGAAAAGAACAAAGATAGACCAGGAGTAAAAGTTCTTGATTGGGGAAAGGCCAATTTTACTAAGCTGAGATGTGATTTAGCAAAAGTGGACTGGATACAGCTACTTGAAGTTAAACCAGTGTCACAGCAGTGAGAGGCATTCAAGGCAGAGATAGTGAACATGTTCCCACAAAGAAAAAGGGTGGGACTCCCATATCTAGAGCCCCTTGGATATCAAGGGGCATACAGGATAGGATAAGGCAAAAAAGGGAAGCTTATTTCAGATACGGAGAGCTAAATACTGCAAAAGGCCTAGAGGAGTATAGAAAGTGCTGGGGTAAAATTAAAAAGGAAATTAGGAAAGCAAAGAGAGGACATGAAAAAATATTGGCCATTAAGCTCAAGGAAATCCCAAAGATGTTTCATAAATACATAAAGAGCAAGAGGATAGCTAAAGAAACAGTAGGGCCTATTAGAGACCAAAAAAGTAACTTGTGAGTGGAGGCTGAAGACGTGGGTATGGTTCTTAATGAATACTTTGCGTTTGTCTTCACAAAAGAAAGGGACGATGCAGACATTGTATTTAAGGAGGAGGAGGGTAAATATTAGATGAGATAAACATAGTGAAAGAGGAAGTATTAAGGGGTTTAGCATCTTTGAAAGTAGATAAATCACCAGGCCCGGATGAAATGTATCCCAGGCCATTAAAAAAAGCAAGGGGGGAAATAGCGGAGGCTCTGACCATCATTTTCCAATCCTCTCTGGCTACAAGTGTGGTACTGGAGGACTGCTAACATTGTACCATTGTTGAAAAAGGGAGAAAGGGATAGACTGAGTAATTACAGGCCAGTCAACCTAACCTCAGTGGTGGGCAAGTTATTGGAAGAAATTCTGAGGGACCGTATAAATCATTTAGAAAGGCACAGATTAATCAAGGACAGTCAGCATGGATTTGTTATGGGAAGGTCGTGTCTGGTTAACTAGATTAAATGTTTTGAGGAGGTAACAAGGATGGTTGATGAGGGTAGCGCGTTTGATGTAGTCTACACGGACTTTAGCAAGGCTTTTAACAAGGTCTCGCATGGCAGACTGGTCAGAAAAGTAAAAACCCATGGGATCCAAGGGAAAGTGGCAAGTTAGATCCAAAATTGGCTCAGTGACAGGAAGCAAAGGGTAATGGTTGACGGGTGTTTTTGTGACTGGAAGGCTGTTTCCAGTGGGATTCCGCAGGGCTCAGTACCAGGTCCCTTGCTTTTTGTGGTATATATCAATTATTTAGACTTCAATGTAGGGGGCATGATTAAGAGGTTTGCAGATGATACAAAAATTGGCCGTGTGGTTGATAATGAGGAAGAAAGCTGTAGACTGCAGGAAGATATTAATGGACTGGTCAGGTGGGCAGAAAAGTGGCAAATGCAATCCGGAGAAATGTGAGGTAATCCGTTTGGCGAGGGTGAACAAGGCAAGGGTATACACAATAAATGGTAGGATACTGAGAAGTGTAGAGAACAGAGGGAGTGCATGTCCACAGAGTCCTGAAGGTAGCAGGACAGGTAGATAAGGTGGTTAAGAAGGCACACCAAGGGATAGAATGTAAGAGCAGGGAGATAATGATAGAACTGTATAAAACACTAGTTAGGCCACAGCTAGAGTACTGTTTACAGTTCTGGTCACCGCATTACAGGAAAGGTGATTGCACTTGAGAAGTTACAGAGGAGATTTACGTGGATGTTGCCTGAACTGGAGAATTTTAGTTATGAGGAAAGATTGGTTAGTCTGTGGTTGTTTTCTTTGGAACAGAGGAGGCTGAGGGGAGACTTTACTGAGGTGTGTAAAATTATGAGGGGCCTCGATAGAGTGGATAGGAAGGACCTATTTCCCCTAGCAGAGAGGTCAATATCCAGGGGACATAGAATTAAAGTAATTGGTAGAAGGATTAGAGGGGAGTTGAGGAGAACCTTTTTCACCCAGAGGGTGGTGGGGGCTCTGGAACTCACTGCCTGAAAGGGTGGTAGAGGAAGAGATCCTCATCATATTTAAAAAGTACTTGGATATGCACTTGAAGTGCTGTAAGCTACAAGGCTACGGACCAAGAGCTGGAAAGTGGGATTAAGCTGGATAGCTTTTCAGGCCGGTATGGACACGATGGGCTGAATGGCCTCCTTTTGTGCCATAAGTTTCTATGATTCTATGAATTAGGCACATCTGAGCAAATCACAAGGTATTATGCACCAATCTTCTGTGCAGATTCACAAACCTGTGCAACCATACAAATTTTTAAACACAAAACTTGGCTGAAAATTTTAAAATATGGATTGCAGGCAATATTCATGCATAGTTTGTGAGATAAACTTGCTCAATTAATATTTATGCCACTCATCACTTATATCTTACTATTTCAAAAATGTATGTTGGAATGGTAGCAATGTATTTCAGACTCAGGCTTGTGTCGTAAGAATACTTAATCTGAGCCCCATCTATCTACCCTTTCACTATATCATTCAATCCACACTCAAAGTAATTTGTCTTGTGAAGCAATTTGAGATGTTTTAACATGATAATAATGGACTATGTAAATACACATGTGATTGTTAAAATCCCTTCTCTCTCCAAAAACATGTCTAATTGTCTTGGGAACCTACTTTATATATATTTCAATTGCTTTCCCAGATAATGTATTCCAGAAGTGGATGAAAAGGTTTCCATCATAACTTCCTAATTTAAATCTTGTGTCCCCATAGTATTTGAATCCTTCACTATAGTGAACAATCACCTGAATCAATGTTGATGATTCCATTCACGGCTTTGAAAATTTCAATTCGGTCACCTTAAAGTTTCCACTTTTTCAAAGAAAACAAGTTCAATTTGCTAAAACATCCAATAGTGTTTCATTATAAACATATAGGGGCAGATTTTCCTCTTACTGAGTTGGGTGTAAAGGATTGCATGGATACAACAGATCCATTAAATTGAATGGACAGAAAATTGGGTGAGCTCTTTTACATATGTGTGATCCTCCTTGCTTGATTTTCCTCTATGTGCTGAGCTCAGATGATGCTTTAATAAAAAGAAAGCCTGCCCTATACTCTTATTTCTGAAAAACAACTGTCATAGTTGGTACTAAGACATGGTAAATATTCCTACTTACGGTCAAAATTACAATAGGCTCTGTTCTCAAGTTTAATGTGATTACAGTATATCAAACTTCTCTCTGCTATATTAACACAAGCACTAACTAGTACCCATGATAATTTCTACTTTTAGATATCTTATCCGTAGTTATATAATAAGCTTTATTTCTTTAAAGCTACTTATAACATAATGTACACCAGTGTCCCAAAAGCACAGAAATATTTTCAACATTCAGTGATTTTTGACATCAAAAGATAGATAGATTATTATAGGTATACCAAAAATACATTAACCCCTGAAGCTGTAATCATGGGAACCAAAAGTGCTGAATAATAAATATCACTCCTCGTACTGAGGGGCGATTTTAAGGGGGAGCAGGATTGGTGCTTGGGTGGCCGAGTCAGGCGGAGGACCCGAACGGCATCATCGGCGCGAGGCTTGGCCGATTTTAACTGCTGGGCCTCATTATAATATGATTGGTGGGGTGGCTGGCCAATCGTGTCAACAGCAGGCCACCTACCCACCTTTGTCGTGCAATTTACGGTGACAGTCCCAAGACAGCATACTTAAATTGCTTAAATTACTTGAATTCAGTGAATGCTCCTCTTAAATGGAGTTTGCATTCAGTGAATTCAAACATTGTTTTCTGATTCTATTTCTTCTGGTGGTTGGAGATGATTGGAATGAGGGGAAAGGTTGCCTCCAGGTTTTCAGATGCCTCCCTGAAAGTGTTATTGGCAGAGGTCAGGCCAAAAGGGAAGTACTTTTCCCACAAAGAGGCAAGAAGTTTCCTAAATGCCTAGCCAAGAAATCTTGGATAGAGGAGGAGCATCACCCCATGGACCTGAATACAGTGTAGGGAGAGGTTCAATTACCTCATAAGCTCAGCAAAGGTAAGTGCAGCTCCACCTTTCCTCCTTTGTCTTGTAATGCATCTGGTCAAGTCTCTCCCCTGTGGGCATCGCTGGCAAGGCCAGGATTTTTTGCCCATCCCTAATTGCACTTGAGAAGGTGGTGGTGAGCCGCCTTTTTGAACCGCTACTGTCTTTGTGGTGAAGGTGCTGTTAGGGAGGGAGTTCCAGGATTTTGACCCAGCGATGATGAAGAAACGGCGATATATTTCCAAGTCGGGATGGTGTGTAACTTGGAGGGGAACTTTCAGGTGATGGTGTTCCCATGCCCTTGTCTTTCTATGTGGTAGAGGTCACGGGTTTGGAAGGGGCTGTCAAAGAAGCCTTGGCGAGCTGCTGAAGTGCATCTTGTAGATGGTGCACACTGCAGCCACGGTGCGCTGGTGGTGGAAGGAGTGCATGTTTAAGATAATGGATAGGATGCCAATCAAGCGTGCTGCTTTGTCCTGGATGGTGTTGTGCTTCTTGAGTGTTGTTGGAGCTGCAATCATTCAGGCAAGTGGAGAGTATTCCATCACACTCCTTACTTGAAGATGGTGGAAAGGCTTTGGGGAATCAGGAGATGAGACACTCGCCGCAGAATACCCAGCCTCTGACCTGCTCTTGTGGCAGTTAAGTTTCTGGCCAATGGTGACCCCCTTCCCCACCCCCAGGATGTTGATGGTGGGCGATTCGACGATGGTATTGCTGTTGAATGTCAAGGGGCGGTGGTTAGGCTCTTGCTTGTTGGAGATAGTCACTGCCTGGCACTTGTGTGGCACGAATGTTACTTGCCACTTATCAGCCTAAGCCTGAATGTTATCCAGGTCTTGCTGCATGTGGGCATGGACTGCTTCATTATCTGAGGAGTTGCGAATGAAACTGAACACTGTGCAATCATCGCCAAACATCTCCACTTCTGACCTTATGATGGAGGGAAGGTCATTAATGAAGCAGCTAAAGGTGGTTGGACGTAGGACACTGCCCTGAGGAACTCCTGCAGCGATGTCCTGGGGCTGAGATGATTGACCTCCAACAACCACAACCGTCTTCCTTTGTGCTAGGTATGACTCCAGCCAGTGGAGATTTTCCCCCCTGATTCCCATTGACTTCAATTTTACTAGGGCACCTTGATGCCACACTCAGTCAAATGCTGCCTCGACGTCAAGGTCAGTCACTCTCACCTCACCTCTGGAATTCAGCTCTTTTGTCCAGTTTGGCCGGAACCCAAACTGAGCATCAGTGAGCAGGTTATTGGTGACTAAGTGCCGCTTGATAGCACTGTCAACGAATCTTTCCATCACTTTGCTGATGATTGAGAGTTGACTGATGGGCAGTAATTGGCCGGATTGTATTTGTCCTGTTTTTTGTGGACAGTATATACCTGGGCAGTTGTCGGATAGATGCCGTGTTGGAGCTGTACTGGAACAGCTTGGCTAGAGGTGCGGCTAGTTCTGGAGCACAAGTCTTCAACACGACAGCCGGGATGTGGTCGGGGCCATAGCCTTTTCTGTATCCAGTGCACTCAGCCACTTCTTGATGTCACGTGGAGTGAATCGAATTGGCTGAAGCCTGGCTTCTGTGATAGTGGGGACTGCAGGAGGAGGTTGATATGGATCATCCACTTGGCACTTCTGGCTGAAGATGGTTGCAAACGCTTCAGCCTTGTCTTTTGCATTTGCGTGCTAGGCTCCACCATCATTGAGAATGGGATATTCATGGCGCCTCCTCCTCCTGTTAGTTGTTTAATTGTCCACCACCACCACCTACAGGCCTCAGAGTGATTTCCACCTCTGCATCAGATCCCTCACCACAAGGGCACACTATACCACCTCTCATTCTCACTCCCAGCACACACTCACCTGCTGCTTGCTGACTAACGGTATGCTTTTCTCACCTGTTGTCAGTTGCAGAACCTGCACCTCCTCTCTTGATTCCTTTCTCAATTTACACTCAAGCCAGTTACTTCCCACTCAATGCATCCCCATTCTCCTAACATCTTCCTCTCAGCTTATCAATTGCATGTAGAAGTTCTAAACATATGCACTTCCTTACTCAGTAGCCACTCATAACTCTATACTTCTCTCATTGCTTGAGAAAACAGTACACAACACCAGGGAAAGAAATAATACAGGGAGAGGAGCACCCAACATTATGTCCCTCACCCAGGTGGGCTCATAACTCTATAGTTCTCTCACTGTAGGAGAAGACGGTGCACAAAACCAGGAAAAGAAATAAGAAAGCTAGAGGAGCTCCCAACATTATGGCCCTCACCCAGGTGGAGCAGGGAGCAGTGGCAATCAGTGGGTTAATAGCAAGAGGCAGCTTTGGAGATGGAGAGGCCGACAGCATCTCTGAGCAGGGTGAGTGCTTATCATTGGTACCCCTTCATGTACCACAAGCAATGTCGCCTTAGCCAACTTCAAAACCTCAACCAGTATAGTCAAACCTATTATGTGCAATGGTTAGCCTCTGATTATCATCCTAACTCATGTCACTTTCCTCTAGATTCTTCTCAGCAGAAAGAAGTTACTCAAGAAGATGATGAATAAGACAGCCCTCCATTGGAGGAACCATCCCTCCCAAGCACCAGCGCAGAGATTGGAACCCCGGAAGGGATAGATAGCGAGTTAGATGGGCCTGCACCTTGTGAAACACACAGCACATGAGCAGGAGTATGGACTTTTGTCAGGGACAGCCCAGTAGATGATTTGCCAGAGGGCGATGTTCTGTCCTAGCTCTGCTGAGCGGGACAGAGGTGCGGACATCCAGGGCCCAAATATGGAAAGAAAAACGCTCGAGATTCATCTGTAATTATAGTGGAAAGTCTGCCAAGACTGAGCACCATGTCTGAGAGTATGTAGGAGTCCACTTCCAGCTTTGTGGAGTTCTATCACATGGCATTTCTACACTGCAATCTACCTTGTAGTGTATGGCCACCTCTAGGTACACTGCAGCTGGGCCCTCACAGCAGGAATCTGTGCCACCAGCCTTTGCAGCTTTGAGGGAAGATTAGATGGCTACAATCCAGACTCTCGTCTTCAACTACTGCTCCATCTTGGACAGCCTGGTGCACCAGATGAATTGACAGGTTGACCATATGTACAGAGGCTCTCAAGGTGTCACTTATCTCCTGAAATCTGCTCTCCCTCTGATCAGTGGGAATGATGAGCTACAGCCCCATGGGAATGACGGTGGCACTATGGAACAAGTCTTCTCTCAGGATGACAACACATCTGCTCACTTGCCACCCCCTCAACCAATACCCACCATGGTGGCTAAAAGCTGCTCCGTCAGTCTGCCCTGGCAGCAGCTGAGGAGCTGCAGTCTGCAACTGTGCTCTCACAGGCTCAAGATCCCAGAGGTGACCAACTACGAGTTTCCCAATATCATCCACAGCAACGGAAGCCACTGGGGAGCACTTCATCGGCCGAAGTAAACCTTATTTGAAAAATGGACTATGGGTTGACATTAAGTGCACATTAAAAACTTCATCGCTTTTGACACATTTGTCTGTAGTGTATTTGTAGAACAGCTTATGAGCCTGCGTTGTCAGTTAATTATTGATACAAAAGTTGCCTGAATGATTTCAATGCAGGATTAAGGGAGTGGTGACTGAGGTAACCAGGACAATTAATTGGTTTCAGTTTTTAAGGCAGGGAACTGAGCAATTCAACAACAACAATAATTTGCATTTATATAGTGCCTTTAATGTAAAACGTCCCAAGGCGCTTCACAGGAGCGTTATCAAACAAAATTTGTCACTGAGCCGCATAAGGAGATATTAGGGCAAATGACCAAAAGTTTGGTCAAAAAGGTAGGTTTTAAGGAGCATCTTAAAGGAGGAACAGAGTTAGAGAGGCGGAGAGGTTTAGGGAGGGAATTCTAGAGCTTAGAGTCTCGGCAGCTGAAGGCATGACCACCAATGTTGGAGCGATTAAAATTGGGGATGCGCAAGAGGCCAAAATTGGAGGAGCGCAGATATCTCGGAGGTTTGTAGGGCTGGAGTAGGTTACAAAGATACAGAGGAGCGAGGTCATGGAGGAATTTGAAAAGAAGGCTAAGAATTTTAAGCCTGTTGGAATAGTCAAATCTAGAGGTAACAAAGGCTTGATGAGGATTTCAGCAGCAGATGAGTTGAGGCACAGGCAGTCGGGCAATGTTACGGAAGTGTGTTAGCAGTCAACCTTCTTCCTCCTCTGGTTCACAACAACACATTTTGAGTAAGCACAAGGCACTTCTTAGTGTAGTCTATGGAACAGACTTTATTGATATACACTGCAATTGATCAGCCTAGCTGTATAGAGAGAGTGGCTTTTCGGCTTCAAATCTATTTTTCGAACCCTCTGAAGTAATGCTGAAAACCATGCTCCTTTATACACCATATACAGTATTTTGCCTACATCAAAGGTAAATGTCATAGATAAGACGTCATGATGTATCTGTTCTCAAATCCTTTGACAACAGTCTATTCATGTAAACACTTGTAGTTGTTTACTCCAAAGCTATTTCCCTTAAACAAGACTTTCTGATCTAACTGTCCTTTAACCCTTTAAAGAATAGACTTTATCAACCGTCCTCTTTCCATACTTTGGCTAATAAATACCTCTACCTATGTTTTATTACGCTAGCCCCATAAGTTATACTTTAATCACTCATGGTTGATGTCATTATTGTCATGTATTTCTTTACACAAGCATTTTCGCATCAGAAGACAAGCTGTGCCTTCCTCTCACGACACTTCAAAGTCATCCTGTTTATATTGGAAAGTTTATTGCTCCACGATATGAAGAAGTATGACTGTTAACCCGTAACCCACAGGGGGGCACGGTGGCATAGTGGTTAGCACTGTTGCCTCACAGCGCCAGGGACCCGGGTTCAAATCTGGCCTCGGGCAACTGTCTGTGTGGAGTTTGCACATTCTCCCCGTGTTTGCGTGGGTTTCCTCCGGGTGCTCCGGTTTCCTCCCACAGTCCAAAGATGTGCAGGTTAGGTTGATTTGGCTATGATAAATTGACCCTTAGTGTTAGGGGATTAAAAATACGTGGGGTTACAGGGATAGGGTGGGATATGTGTCGGTGCAGGCTCGATGGGCCAAAATGGCCTCTATCTGCACTGTGGATTCTGTGAACTCCCCAAGATGTCCAAACATGCATCTCTCCAGGATGTCCAACATATCTGTTGTGTATGTAACCGTTTACCTTTAAGGGAACTATAGAATGTAACCGTTCGCCTTTAAGAGCACTACTTTAGGGTGGCACTATCTATTGGCTCATGTATACTGTAATACCGATAGTGACCACACCAGTATATAAGGGTTGTGATACGTTAACTAGGGCAGAATCGCCCGAGCCTCTGAATAGTAAAGACGTGTTTTATTTTGTTAACAGTGGAGTCTGTGATTATTTATAATACAACCCACAGACTTAACATTGGCGACGAGGATGGGATTCGAACCCTGCGGCAGTTGTTCCACGGCGGCTTCGTCCGAAGACAGGACGTTGAAGAGAGGTTTCAATCCTCACCAGTCTGGAACCGACAGGCTGGAAGCGACAGGCATTAGGACCCTGAAGCCTCCATAACCTCGTGGGTAAGCCGCAGCGTTGGCTGCAAAGACAGTGCCACCGATCGGGAGATAAGGGCGATCGCAATCCCTGATAAGAGCCGCGGTGAAACGCGCGAGCGGGTAAGCCAGAGCCCGGGAGGGAGCGAGCAAGATCCGCGCGAGCGGGTGAGCCAGAGGCCGGGGCCCGCTTTCAAGTGCGAGGCGCAGCCGGGCCATCGATCGCATCCGCTGATAAGAGCCGCACTCGGGCTGAAAGTCAGCGTCGGGGAACGGGTGATAACCGCCATTGAAGTGGGTGGAGAGCGCCGAGAAGCGCGGGAAAACCGCCATCGAAGTGGGCGGGGAGAGCGAGAAGCGCGGGAAAGCCGCCATTTTTCGCGGGGAAACCGCTGAAGAAGAAGGAAGAAGCGGGAAACCGCCATCTTGGAAATTATTAAGAATTTCAGGAAAGTAATAAGATTTTTCAGAAAGGCTGGTGTGTTCTCAAGAAGAGAGGGAAAATAAGTATAAGTACAGCAATACTTGTGGTGTTCTCAAGAAGAGAGAAGAAAATTAATAATAAGTAAAGTAATACTTGTACTGTACTCGAAAAGAGAAGAAGATGCCTAAGCGAGGAAATATTAATGACTTTAATGCTGAAATAGAAGACTGGGCCACGTATGTGGAACGCATAGAAATATATTGCGTAGCCAACGACATTGAGGATGACGACAAGGCAATAACTTTGTTAAATTCGATGGGAGCAAAAACATACGGGCTTTTGAAACATCTAATAGCACCAGTTAAACCAGTGGACCAGACCTTCGAAGAGATCGTAGCAGTGCTGAAGGATCACTTGAACCCCACACCGTTGATGCTGGCTGAACGATTTAAATTTTACGCCAGAACCCAGAGGCAAGATGAAAGCAATGCGGAATACTTAGTCGAACTGCGTAAGCTAGCGAAATACTGCCAGTTTGGAGGGAATTTGACAGAGGCGCTGCGGGACAAGTTCGTATGCGGCTTGGCCAAAGAAGGAACGCAGAAGCGACTCCTGGAGGAAAACGACCTCACACTGGACAGGGCTGTCCTCATAGCTTCATCGCACGAAGCCGCAGTGAAAGGAACGGCGGAAATGCAGCTAAAGGCGGCGGCACTCGGGGTGGACCAAATGAATGCAAGAATTTCCAAATGCTACCGTTGTGGAAAGACAACGCACGACCAGAATCAGTGCGGGTTTAAGAATCAAGAGTGCAGGAAATGTGGCAAACTGGGTCACATCGCGAAGGTATGCAGGTCCAGAAAGAAGACCAACAAACAAAGGAAGCCACCACCACAAGAAAAGTACAACAAGGTGCATCAGGTGGCTGAAAAGAGTTCAGACGAACAAAATTCAGACTCAGACCCAAACAGCCAGGAGTTGGATAGTCTGAGAATCCACAATGTGGGTAAAGTAACTGATCTACAGATGATCTGGGTCACACTAAAAATAGCTGGAGTCCAAGTACGAATGGAGCTGGACACGGGATCAGCTGTATCAGTCATCAACCAAAAGGACTACCACCGACTATTCTCTCACATACCCTTAAGAAATACCAAGTTCGTATTACAGACATACACGGGGCATCGCGTATACCCCATGGGGAAAATAAGAGTCAAGGTGAGAGATAGGGGTAAAGTACACCCAAGAATGAATTTGTACGTACTACCTGAGGGAGGACCACCACTTCTAGGACGGGAGTGGATCAAGAAAATAGACATGGAATGGCACTACCGACAAGCAATGACGAGTGAGGACTCGGTGCAGACAAGCAGCTCAGACTCTGAGCCGGAAGACGATAAGTCCAGCTTATGTATGAAAAACAAGGTTAACATTAACTCACAGACTAAGGTTGGAAAATCGATGGCGTGCATAAAGACAGAGAATTCTGAGTCTGTTCAAGCTACAGACATATGCATTACGGAGGAACACCGGGCTCGAACTCAACGCTATTTCAAAGTACAACAACAATTAGAACAATTAAGTTACCGCCTCGTACAAGAGATGAAAACAATGAAAAAGTTCTATGACACCGAATGGGAGAGTCTGGAAAGACAACAGAACCTACTGGCTCAAGCAGAGAGCGACCATAGAGCCATCGTGACCAATTACCGATCACATCTCCCTGATGATGTTCAGGGGTTAGAATATTTGCATGATCTAGAGATACAGCAGAAGGGCAAATCACGCTGCACTGAGGATTTTGTTCTGCAATTAGAGACGGAGCTAGTGCAGGCAAAGTTAAGAGAAGTTGAATCACAGGGTGCTCTTAAGGAGATGCAGAAACAAATCTTGGACATGGAAAAGAGAAACGCTTCTTTACCTGATGAGAATAATGTGGCCATGTTGCAAGAGGAGCTTATAGGGGCGAAACTGAAAGAAGCTAAGCAAAGGATGTTGGAACTTGAAACGCAGAACCAAATCAGCGGTAATCAGCTATGTCAAGCAGAGAAGGAGTGCAAGGGTCTACATGAGAAGGTGCAATATCTCTCAGCCCAAAATAAGGGACTACTCACTCAGTTAAATGAAAGTAAACGGGAAATGGCTGAGATGGACTGCAAGAATAAAGAAGAGTTGATGGCAGTGAGACTTCGAGAGGCAGATAGCATAGCAGCCTTGGCTGAACTCCAACAGGAAATTGCGAAAGAAACAAATGAAGAGGAATCTTCAGGAAGCCAGGATTTTATTCCAGTTCTTCTCTACGACTCCTTACAAGCAGAGTGCGAGAAGTTGAAAAAACAGTATGAACAGGCCCAGACTACAATTCTGGAGGGGGTTAACTCAGCAACCTCCGAAAAGCTAGTTTCGTTGGAAGTATATGAGCAACTAAAGGTTGAACATGAGCAAGAAGTCCAAAGGCTGCAGGAAATTCTTGAGGAGCTCAGGGCCAAGACAGACTCATCGGTAGAAGTTCCATACATAGATGAGGATGTAGAGGTGAAAGACATGGCAGAACTCATAAAAATATGGAAGGAAGCCCAAGACAAATATGAGGCGGCAATTACCGAGGTTGACCGACTTGAAGAACAGTTTCAACTGGGAATGGGCCCTGAACATGAGCTAGAGAGCATCGAGGCGCAACTTCTCCAAGCACTGGAAGCCAAAGTACAAGAGGAAGAGAAGATGAAAGCATTGGAGAAAATGATGGATGAAATGGAGGAGTACGCTGAATTACGTCCAGGGGAACAGGAGAATGGGGAAACAGCTACTTCAGTAGAAGGATTAAATAGCCTGATAACGAAATCCCTGAAGGAAGGGAAAGGATTGAACGCACAAATGAGGCCAGGAGGGAAGGAAGGGCAGACATCCGAGGAAGAGCAGGATGAATATGATTGCTTGAAGAAGGGTTTTGACCTGTTGAGTGACACCGAATGTTATGAGGATGTGGTCTGCCCAAATTGTGATGGGAACTCCCAAAGTGCTGAAATCCTGAGGAAGCACTTAAGGTCTAAGGAACATAGAGAGTTGGTGGCGCTACAGATGGCAGCCGGGAAAAGAGCTTGGAGAGTTTCAAAAAGGCAGAAAAGAAAAAGAAGAAGCAGAAAATAATAACTGTTTAAAATATTATTACTTCTACTACCTCAGTCCGAACACTACGAAAGGTGCTAAATTTGTAAAAAAAAATCCAGGGACATTATCAAGACAGCCAGTGGGTTGTATAAGTCCGCACTGCTGGTTCAACAGGACGAAAGTACAAGCTGTTAAAAAAAAAAAAAAAAAGCTATGGAGGATGCTGTCTGGAACGAATTAATACCAGACACTGAATTTATGAACTGTTCCCACAGAGACTGAACCTGTAAACTGATTCCACTGAGAGTATGTTTGTAAACTGTTATATGACGTTGACTCCATTGAGAGTATATCTGTAAATTGTTATATGACGTTGACTCCATCGAGAGTATATCTGCAAACTGTTTATATAAAGTTGAAGATTGTATGTTTAACGGGATTCTGTAAGTAATAAGCTAGGAAGGGAGGAGTGTTGTGTATGTAACCGTTTACCTTTAAGGGAACTATAGAATGTAACCGTTCGCCTTTAAGAGCACTACTTTAGGGTGGCACTATCTATTGGCTCATGTATACTGTAATACCGATAGTGACCACACCAGTATATAAGGGTTGTGATACGTTAACTAGGGCAGAATCGCCCGAGCCTCTGAATAGTAAAGACGTGTTTTATTTTGTTAACAGTGGAGTCTGTGATTATTTATAATACAACCCACAGACTTAACAATATCCACCACTTTTTATTTCTTCCAATGTATATGCTCATATAATGAGGTAGACTGTTTATATAGTATAATTTGAGTCCATAAGTGCTGAACTATGCTTCAAACTGTCACCTACCATTCATGATTTCTTTGAACATAAGATGTAGGAGCAGGAGTAGGTAATTTGGCTCCTCCAGCCTGATCCGCCATTCAATAAGATCATGGCTGATCTGATCTTGGCCTCAACTCCACTTCCCTGCCCGCTCCCCATAACCCTTGACTCCCTTATCGTTCAAAAATCTGTCTATCTCCACCTTAAATATATTCAATGACCCAGCCTCCACAGCTCTCTGGGGAAGAGAATTCCAAAGATTCACAACCCCCTGAGAGAAGAAATTCCTCCTCATTTCCAATTTAAAAGGGTTTCCCCTTATTCTGAAATTATGTCCCCTAGTTCTAGATTCCCCCATGAGGGAAAACATCCTCTCTGCATCTACCCTGTCAAGCCCCTTCAGAATCTTATATGTTTCAACAAGATCCCTCCTCATTCTTCTAAACTCCAATGAGTATAGGCCCAACCTGCTCAACTTTTCTTTATAAGACAACCCCTTCATCTCTGGAATCAACCTCGTGAACCTTCTCTGAACTGCCTCCAATGCCTTAAATAAGGAGACCAAAACTGTGGTCTCACCAATGCCCTGTACAGTTGTAACAGGACATCCCTACTTTTATACTCCATTCCCTTTGCAATAAAGGCCAACATTCCATTTGCCTTCCTAATTACTTGTGGTACCTGCATGCTAACTTTTTGTGATTCATGTACAAGGACCCCCAGATCCCTCTGTACCTCAGCATTTTGTAATCGCTCCCCATTTAAATAATAATTTGCTTTTTATTTTTCCTACCAAAGTGGATAACCTCACATTTTCCCACATTAAATTCCATCTGCTAGATTTTTGCCCACTCACTTAGCCTATCTATATCCCTTTGCAGATTCTTTACATCCTCTACACAATTTGCTTTCCCACCTATCTTTGTATCATCAGCAAATTTGGCTGCATTACACTCGGTCCCTTCATCCAAGTCATTAATATAGATTGTAAATAGTTGAGGCCCCAGCACTGATCCCTGCGGCACCCCACTAGTTACAGTTTGCCAACCTGAAAATGACCCATTTATCCCGACTCTCTGTTTTCTGTTAGTTAGCCAATCCTCTATCCATGCTAATATATTACCCCCAACCCCATGAGCACTTAGCTGGTGTAGTAACCTTTTATGTGGCACCTTATCGAATGCCTTCTGGAAATCCAAATACACGACATCTACTGGTTCCCCTTTATCCACCCTGCTCGTTACATCCTCAAAGAACTCCAGCAAATTTTTCAAACATGATTTCCCTTTCATAAAACCATGCTGACTCTGCTTGACTATATTATGATTTTCTAAATGTCCTGCTATCTCTTCCTTAATGATGGACTCCAGCATTTTCCCAATGACAGATGTTAGGCTAATTGGTCGATAGTTGCCTGCTTTCTGTCTCCTTTCTTTCTTAAATAGGGGCATTACAGTTGTGGTTTTCCAGTCCGCTGGGACCTCGCCAGAATCCAGGAAATTTTGGTAGATTACAACCAATGCATTCACTATCTCTGCAGCCACCTCTTTTAAAACTCTGGGATGCAGGCCATCGGGTACTAGTCTCATTAGTTTGCCTAGTACTTTCTAGTGATAGTGATTGTTTTAAGTCCCCCCCCCCCCCCACCCCAATAGCCCCTTGATTATCCATTATTGGGATGCTTTTAGTGTCTTCTACTATGAAGACCGATACAAAATATTTGTTCAAAATCTCTGCCATTTCCCTGTTTCCCATTATTAATTCCCCAGACTCATCCTCTAGGGGACCAATGTTTACTTTAGCTGCTCTCTTCCTTTTTATGTACCTGTAGAAGTTTTTATTGTCTGTTTTTATATTTCTTGCTAGCTTACTTCCATAAGCTATCTTCTCTCTCTTTATCATTTTTTTTAGTTGTCCTTTGCTGGTTTTAAAAAATTTCCCAATCCTCTGGCCTTTCATTATTTTTCGCAACATTTATTACTTTTGTTTTCAATTTGATACCATCCTTTACTTCCTTAGTTAGCCACAGATAGTTCATCCTTCTCTTAGAGTCTTTCTTTCTCACTGGAGTTATGAAATATCTCCTTAAATGTTTGCCATTGCTTTTCTACAGTCTTACCCTGTAATATATTTTCCCAGTCTACATTAACCAAGTCTGCCTTCATACCTTTGTAATTACCTTTGTTTAAGTGCAGGACACTAGTTTGAGATCTAGCTTTCTCACCCTCAAACTGAATTTGAAATTCTACCATGCTATGATCACTCTTCCCAAGAGGATCCTTCACTTCAAGATCATTAATTAATCCAGCCTCGTTACACATTACCAGATCTAAAATAGTCTTCTCCCTGGTTGGTTCCACAACATATTGTTCCAAGAAACCATCCCATATACACTCTAAGAACTCTTCCTCAAATCTACCTTTGCCAATTTGCTTTGACCAATCAATATGAAGATTAAAATCTCCCATGATAATAGCCATACCTTTCTAACAAGCCTCTATTATTTCTTGATTTATTCTCTGTCCTACAGTGTGGCTACAGTTTGGGGGCCTGTAGACCAATCTCATCAGTGACTTTTTACCCTTATTATAGAAACATAGAAGATAGGAGCAGGAGTAGGCCATTCGGCCCCTCGAGCCTGCTCCGCCATTCAATGAGATCATGGCTGATCATCCAAATTCAGTACCCTGTCCCTGCCTTCTCCCCATAACCCTTGATCCCTTTAGCCTTAAGAAATATATCCAACTCCTTCTTGAATATATTTAATGAATTGGCCTCCACTGCCTTCTGTGGTAGAGAATTCCACAGGTTCACCACTCTCTGGGTGAAGAAATTCCTCCTCATCTCTGTCCTAAATGGCTTACCCCTTACCCTTAGACTGTGACCCCTGGTTCTGGACTCCCCGGCCATCGGGAACATCCTTCCTGCATCCAGTCTGTCCAGTCCTGTTAGAATTTTATAAGTTTCAATGAGATCCCCTCTCATTCTTCTAAACTCCAGCGAGTATAAGCCCAATCGACCCAATCTCTCCCCATACGTCATTCCTGCCACCCCAGGTATGAGTCTGGTGAATCTTCACTGCACTCCCTCCATGGCAAGAACATCCTTCCTCAGTTAAGGCGACCAAAACTGCACACAATACTCAAGGTGTGGTCTCATCAAGGCCCTGTACAACTGCAGCAAGACATCCTTGTTCTTGTACTCGAACCCTCTCGCTATGAAGGCCAACATACCATTTGCCTTCTTAACCGCCTGCTGCACCTGCACGCTTACCTTCAGCAACTGGTGCACAAGGACACCCAGGTCTCGTTGCACTTCCCCTTCTCCCAATCTATTGCCATTCAGATAATAATCTGCCTCCCTGATTTTGCCACCAAAGTGGATAACCTCGCATTTATCCACACTATACTGCATCTGCCATGCTTCTGCCCAATCACCCAACCTGTCCAAATCATACTGGAATTTCTCAGCATCCTCCTCACAGCACACACGCTCACCCAGCTTTGTGTTGTCTGCAAACTTGGAGATATTACATCTAGTTCCCTCGTCTAGATCATTAATATATATTGTGAATAGCTGGAGTCCCAGGACCGATCCCTGTGGTACCCCACTAGTCACTGCCTGCCATTCGAAAAAGAGCCCTTTATTCCAACTCTTTGCTTCCTGTCTGCCAACCAGTTCTTTATCCAAGTCAGTATCTTGCCCCCAATCCCATGTGCCTTAACTTTACACGCTTATCTCTTATGCGGGACCTTATCAAAAGCCTTCTGAAAGTCCAAATATACCCCATCCACTGGTTCTCCCTTATCTATTCTACCAGTTACATCCTCAAAAAATTCCAGTAGATTAGTCAAGCACGATTTACCTTTTGTAAATCCATGTTGACTTTGTCCGATCCTGTCACTGTTTTCCAAGTGCTCTGCTATTACATCTTTTATAATGGATTCTAACATTTTCCCCACTACCGTTTTCTCTCTACCACCTTTTTTGAATAGTGGGGTAACATTAGTTACCCTCCAATCCATGGGAACTGTTCCAGAGTCTATCGAATTTTGGAAGATGACCATGTGATCTTTGAATGTTTGCCATTGCCTATCCACTGTCAACCCTTTGCGTAACATTCCCCAATCAATCCTACCCAACTCGCGCCTCATACCATCGTAGTTTCCTTTATTTAAATTCAGGACCCTAGTCTCTGAGTCAACTACTTCACTCTCCATCTTAATGAAGAATTCTATCATATTATGAGCGCACCGACCCAAGGGCCCTCGCACAACAAGATTGCTAATTAATCCTTTCTCATTACATAATACCCAGTCTAAGTTGGTTCCTCAACATATTGGTCCAGGAAACCATCTCGTATACACTCCAGGAATTCCTCCTCCACAGTATTGCTACTAATTTGGTTAGCCCAATCTATATGTAGATTAAAGTCACCCATGATAACTGCTGTGCCCTTATTGCACGCATCTCTAATTTCCCGTTTAATGCCATCCCCAACCTCCGCATTACTGTTTGGAGGTCTGTATACCACTCCCACTATGGTTTCCTGCCCCTTGGTATTTCTCAGTTCTACCTATACAGATTCCACATCATCAGAGCTAATATCCTTCCTTTCAATTGTGTTAATCCCCTCTTTAACCAGCAATGCTACCCCACCTCCTTTTCCTTTTTGCCTATCTTTCCTGAATATTGAATACCCCTGGATGTTGAGTTCCCAGCCTTGGTCACCCTGGAGCCATGTTTCCGTAATCCCAATCATATCATATCCGTTTACCTTTATTTGCACAGCTAATTCATCCACCTTATTACGAATGCTCCTCGCATTAAGACACAAGGCCTTCAGGCTTGTTTTTTTAACACTCTTACACCTTTTAGAATGATTATTTACTGTGGCCATGTTTGATTTAAACCCTTGATTTCTCTGACTGCCACCTTTGTTTTTCTCCTTCCTTTCTTTTGCTTTTATCCTTGTTTCCCTTTCTTCTGTCTCCCTGCTCAGGTTCCCAACCCCCTGCCATTTTAGTTTAAACCCTCCCCCAGAGCACTAGCAAACACTCCCCCTAGGACATCGGTCCCGGTCCTGCCCAGGTACAAACTGGTCCCATCTCCCCAGAACCGGTTCCAATGTCCCAGGAATTTGAATCCCTCCCCCTTACACCATTCCTCTAGCCATGTATTCATCTGAAATATGCTTCTATTTCTACTCTGACTAGCACGTGGCACTGTTAGCAATCCTGAGATTACTACCTTTGAGGTCCTATTTTTTAATTTACCTCCTAACTCCCTATATTCAGCTTTTAGGACCTCATCCCATTTTTTACCTATATCGTTGGTACCTATATGCACCACGACAACTGGCTGTTCCCCCTCCCCTTCCAAAATATTCTGCAACCGTTCTGAGACATCCTTGACCCTTGCACCAGGGAGGCAACATACCATCCTGGAGTCTCGTTTGCGGCTGCAGAAACGCCTATCTATTCCCCTTACAATAGAATCCCCTATTACTATAGCTCTCCCACTCTTTTTCCTCCTGTCCTGTGCAGCAGAACCACCCACGGTGCCAGGAAGTTGGCTGCTGCTGCCTTTCTCTGATAAGCCATCTCCCTCACCAATATCCAAAGCGGTACAGGTAGACTACCCTTTATCCGAACTTCCGAAAACCGAAACCCTCTAAAAACCGAAGGTTTTTTCGGTCAGCGTAAGTCGTGCGCACGACATGACCAGAGTGGCGCACGACTTACAGGCCTAGCCGGATAAGGGATAGTGTAGCATTTTTCCGCACTTCTGAAAACCGAAATCGCTCAGCGTAAGTCGTGCGCACGACCCCGACCCCCGCCGACCCCGACCCCCAACCCCCCCGCCGAACCCCACCCCCGCCGACCCCGCCCCATTTCAGATAAGATATAGTGTACCAGTCTTTATCCGCACATCCGAAACCAGAAAACCTCTGAAAGCCGAAAGTGGCGCAAAGCATGACTTCTGAAAACCGAAATCGCTCAGCGTAAGTCATGCGCACGACCACGACCCCCCGCCGACCCCGACCCCCCACCGACCCCCACCCTTTCGGATAAGGGATAGTGTATCCTTTATCCGCACTCCCACAAACCGAATTACTCTGAAAACCGAAGTGTTTTCGCTCACCTTCCGAAATCCGAAATTTTCCGAAAACCGAAACACGGCTGGTCCCGAGGTTTTCGGATAAAGGATAGTCTACCTGTATATCTGTTTGAGAGGGGGATAGCCACAGGGGACCCCTGCACTACCTGCCTGCGTCTAAGGATATGGTGTTAAGGAAGCTAAAGGGATTGAAGGTGGACAAATCCCCAGGGCCTGATAACATGCATCCTAGGGTACTGAAGGAGGTGGCCCTAGAGATAGCGGATGCACTAAGGATGATTTTTCAGAATTCATTAGACTCGGGAACAGTGCCGATGGATTGGAGGGTAGCTAACGTTACCCCACTATTCAAAAAGGGGGGTAGGGAAAAAGCAGGTAATTACAGACCTGTAAGCCTTACATCAGTTGTGGGCAAAATGCTGGAGTCCATCATTAAGGATGAAATAGCGGAGCACTTAGCAAATGGGGACAGGATAGGACAGAGTCAACATGGATTTACAAAGGGTAAATCATGCTTGACTAATCTATTGGAATTTTTTGAGGGAGTAACTGGTAGAATAGATGGGGGAGAGCCAGTAGATGTGGTGTACCTGGACTTCCAAAAGGCCTTCGATAAGGTCCCACATAAAAGATTAGCATGGAAAATTGAGGCTCATGGGATAAAGGGGAAAGTTTTGGCGTGGATAGGGAACTGGCTGTCAGATAGAAAACAGAGAGTTGGAATAAACGGCTCATTTTCTGAATGGCAGGCAGTAACAAGTGGGGTACCACAGGGATCTGTCCTGGGCCCCCAGCTGTTCACAATTTACATTAATGACCTGGATCAGGGAGTCGGATGCAGCATTTCCAAATTTGCAGACGACACTAAACTAGGAGGGGGGGTGGGCTCAGAGGAAGAGACCAGGAAGCTCCAGAGCGATTTGGACAGACTGGGCGATTGGGCGGATAAATGGCAGATGCACTATAATGTGGACAAGTGCGAAGTTATCCACCTTGGGTGCAGGAACGGGAGGGCAAATTATTATTTAAATGGCAATAGATTGGGAGAGGGGGAAGTACAGAGAGACCTGGGTGTTCTTGTACACCAGTCACTGAAGGCGAGCATGCAGGTGCAACAGGCGGTCAAGAAGGCAAACGGTATGCTGGCCTTCATAGCAAAAGGGTTAGAATACAGGAACAGGGATACCTTGCTGCAGCTGTACAGGGCACTGGTGAGACCACACCTCGAGTACTGTGTACAGTTTTGGTCGCCTCATCTGAGGAAGGATGTTCTTGCCATGGAGGGGGTGCAGCGGCGATTCACCAGGCTGATACCAGGAATGGCGGGAATGACCTATGAGGAGAGACTATGTAGTTTAGGGATGTACACACTGGAGTTTAGAAGATTGAGAGGGGACCTCATAGAAGTGTATAAAATTCTGACAGGTCTAGACAGACTGGATGCAGAAGGAATGTTTCCCTTGGCGGGTGAGAACAGAACTAGAGGACATAATTTAAGGATAAGGGCTAAACCATTTAGGACAGAGATGAGGGGGAATTTCTTCACTCAGAGAGTGGTGAACCTGTGGAACTCATTGCCACAGAGGGCAGTGTACGCCAGCTCATTAAATATATTTAAGAGGGAATTAGATATATTTCTACGGGCAAAAGGGGTTAAGGGTTACGGAGAGAAGGCGGGGACGGGATACTGAATTAAAGGATCAGCCATGATCTCATCGAATGGCGGAGCAGGCACGAAGGGCCGAATGGCCTACTCCTGCTCCTATCTTCTATGTATCTATGTATCTATGCCTGGTGGTCACCCATTCTCTTCCTGCTTGTGCAGCCTTTACCTGCAGTGTGACAAACTCCCTAAACGTGTTATCCATGACGTCCTCAGCATCGCGAATGCTCCAATATGTATCCACTCGCAGCTCCAGCGCCGCAATGCGGTCTGTCAGTTGCTGCAGCTGGATACACTTCCCGCACACATGATCATCAGGGTTGATTTCCCACATAGCGCAGGAGGAGCATACCATGGGGCCGAGCTCTCCTGCCATGACTTAACCCTTTAATTAATTCAAATTAAATTAAATCCAATCAATCCCACCAATTACACTACCATTTAATGATATATTTAAGGGCCCTGGTTTACCAGCAGTCCCTGCTACACCACAGACACCCTATAAACTATAAACCACAAAATTTAAGTTTGGAAAAAAGGAGAAAGAGAGAAATACTCACCAACCAATCACTTTCCGGTGACGTCACACTTCGATTACTTTTTACTCCTCTCTCTCCCTCCCTCTGACCTCGGAGATTGGTGGGCCTACCTGCTCCGCCTTGTTCTTTAAATCACCGCCGCTGCCTCGCTCCACACAGGTCCACCGCCGCTGTGGGGCCTACCTGCGCCTCGCCGCCTCTTAAATCATCGCCGCTGCCTCGCTCCACACAGGTCCGCTGTCGCCGCCGCTGTGGGGCCTACCTGCGCTGTGGGGCCTACCTGCGCCTTGCTGCCTTTTAAATCACTGCCGCTGTCTCGCTCCACATATTTCTTATCTCCACCCAAACTGATTCTACATCTTGATCTTCTAGGCCAATATCATTACTCATTACTGCACTGATCTCATCCCTTATGCTACACCACCTCCTTTTCCTTTCTGCCTATCCTTACGAAATGGCAAATACCCCTGAATATTCAGTTCCCAGCCTTGGTCACCTTGCAACCACGTCTCTGTAATGCCTATCAGATCAGACCCATTTATTTCTATTTGTGCTGTCAACTCATCTATCTTGTTAAGAATGCTGCGTGCGTTCAGATATAGAGCTTTTAATTTTGTCTTTGTACCATTTTTCCCTACTCTGACCCCTCTTTCTGATGCACTCTTATGTGTATACGCTCTGACTCTTCCTGTCACACTCTGGTTATCATTACCCCTATCGCTACCCTGCACTTTTGCCTTCTCATTTTTCTTTGACTTTTTAAATTTCCGCTCAGCGTATCCCTCCCTCCACCCCCCCCCCCCCCAACTATTTAGTTTAAAGCCCTATCTACAGCCCTAGTTATTCGATTCGCCAGGACACTGATGAACAGCTCCCTCATCCCAGTCCTGGTCCTAGTGCCCCAGGAATCGAAACCCATTTCTCCCACACCAATCTTTGAGCCATTCATTCATCTCCCTGATCTTATTTACCTTATGCCAATTTGCACGTGGCTCCGGTAGTAATCCAGAGATTATTACCTTTGTGGTTCTGCTTTTTAATTTAGCCCCTAGCTGCTCATACTCCCTCAGTAGAACCTCTTTCTTTGTCCTACCTATGTCGTTGGTACCTACATGGACCACGACAACTGGATCTTTCCCCTCCCACTCTAAGTTCCTCTCCAGCCCAGAGAAGATGTCCTTTACCCTGGCACTGGGCAGGCAGCACAGCCTTCGGGACTCACACTCTTGGCTGCAGAGAACAGTGTCTATCCCTCTAAATATACTGTCCTCTACCACTAGCACATTTCTTTTGCTCCCCCCACTTGAAAGGCTCCCTGTATCACGGTGCTGTGGTCAGTTTGCTCATCCTCCCTGCAGTCCCTGCTCTCGTCCACACAGGGTGTAAGAACCTCATAACTGTTGGACAAGAGCAAGGGCTGAGGCCCCTCCACCACTACCTCCTGGTTCCCCATACCTGTCTCGCTCATAGTCACACCCACCTGTCCCTGACCACGGACCAAATTTGAATTAATTAATCTAAGGGGTGTGACTGCCTCCTGGAACACAGCATCCAGGTAACTCTCCCCCTCCCTGATGTGTCGCAGTGTTTGAAGCTCGGACTCCAGCTCATCAACACTGAGCCGAAGTTCCTCGAGCAACCAACACTTACTGCAAATGTGGTCGCTGTGGACCTCAATGGTGTTGCAGCAGTCACACGTCCCCTGCCCTGCCACCTCTAATGTATTTAATTAATTAAGTGTTTAAGTTTTGAACATTTCGTTTTTAATCCCGGCTCTTAATTTAAAAAGGATCGATGCCCCCTTTTCACGTCAGCATTATGTCATTTCATATACACTGTCAGTCATTTAATGTTGGGGTTTTTAAACTACAGAAGTAATCCAAGAAAATTGTTACCTTTACTACTTCTCAATCTTAATCACCAACAGGCCCTGGTGACCTTTCATGGACTATTTAACGTTTAATCTTATTAGCATCACATAGCTACCTCAATTAATTAGCTCGTCTTATCTAAGTTTCATTTAGCTAATATTATACATCGTGATACAGTCAAAGAAAATCATAATACATTGTACAGAATGCTACAGTGTACCATATGATCCAGTAATCATGGACTTAAAAGATTCTCCAGCTCTCCTTTTACCATTATCCATCTTGTGGATATTCTTGCTAAGTATCTTTTCCCACTAGCTTTCAGTTGTCCAAATTTCATTGTTAACTCAAAAGGAGCTCAATTCTGAATATTAGAAATCCAAATTCTATGGCCTAGAAATTCATCAACGCCACAAAAGCTGCCGGTGCCAACGCAGACGGGTGTTAATGGCTGCCGAAAATGGCGGTGCTGGCAGGACCGAAAAATTGATGCTGGGGACTAATTAACATTAGCCCAGTGCTAAACTCACTGTGCAACGCCGTCGTGGGTGGTGTTTGTCCCGGCAGGAGGCCCCAATGTAGCGTGGCCGTAGTGTCATTGCACCTAGAACAGCCTGCTCTGACAGCGAGGCTGTCATTTCAGAAAGCAGTTCACTCTCTTAAAGGGGCACTGCCTTCTGAAATGAAAAAATAAAAATCATGTAAAAATAGGCAGTTTTTAGCCCTTACAGCTCAACTGCCTTCTGAAAAAAAATTTTTTTAAATGAATTCCCAAATGGGAGTCTTCAGCTCTTAAAGCTGAATTCTGTTCCGCGCCTAAAAAAATGGGAAAAGTGCTTCAGCACTAACACAAATAGCTCAGCAAGCTAGGGAGGGGGCACCCAGGGTCTCGCACACAGCACTCCAGCTTTGTGCAGGGAGTCAACACTGCAAGAGAGGACTTCTACCCACAGGAGCCAGGAGGTCCTCTAGAAAGAATGATGTGGGACCACATCACTGAGGCCGTTACTGTTAGTAGTGTCGCCCCCACCATCTGGCTCTAGTGCCCAAAGAAGCTTCATGACCTCAGACCACTGGCCAAGGTCAGTGAATGCATCTTCGAAAGCAGTCTCCTACCAACTGCACCACTAGCCTCACATACTGCTCAATATGCACGACTCCACCCGCCACCCTTCCAAATCACTCACCTACCAGCAATCTGTACCAATCATGAGGCACACCTCCCATTCCTAGCCTCACCTTACTCCCATGGAGAAGATGGGGCAGGCCATTCTTGGCAGGGGCATGGCTGAGCCCTTGGCCAGCGGCGGGACAGAAAGGATACAAGAAACTGGTATCCTCATGCGTCTTCCTCCTTCTGGCATGCACCTCTTGCTTTCCCGCCCTCTCCTCACCACAACTCCACCCTTGTGCCTTCCTCATTTCACACACCCAAGAAATGTAGCCTGCTAAGACAGTAGTTGACCAAGAAGAAGGAGAGGAGAATGAAGAAGAAGAAACTTCGTCACTCGGTTTGACACTCCCAGCCACTAGCAATTCAAGGTCACTTAGCAAGGCCATTTGCAGCGTCCCCCACTGAAAGTCAGCAGCCTTCCACCAGCTATACTGCAGCCACTGGGGTAGCACTGCGTGACATCAGTAAGGTTAGGCAAAGGCACACAAGACAGTCACTAAGGGGAATGCATAAGGATGATAAGTTGATTTCTTGATGTCATATTAGATGGATAGATGGATAATGTTGGATTGGAAAGGTTGCTTTGTGGTGGCTTTTATTTCATCATGGCCAAGAGGATGCTGTGATGGTCAGTAACGGAAGGAAGGGAAGTGTGTGGGACAAATGTTGAAAGGGGAATTGAGGATGTGGTCACTGGTACCGCAGACGGATGATTCCATCCCGATATCCCGGCCAGAAAGGGGCTGTCTGGGTTGCATCCTTCCTTCTACCTCCTCCTCTTCTGCTTCCTCCTCTTCTGCTTCCTCATCTTCTGCGTCTTCCTCTTCTGTGTCTTCCTCTTCCCTCTGCAAGTGGATGCTGTAAATCTGAAATGAAAGCATAAAATGCTGGAAATACTCAGCAGGTCAGGCAGCATCTCGACCTGAGATGTGAACTCTATTTCTGTCTCCACAGATGCTGCTTGACCTGCTGAGTATTTCCTGCATTTTCTATCTTCTCAGAGGCCTTCCTTTACCATCTGAGGCCTTGCAAGTATCCACCTTCACTCCCTGCACACTTAAAACTTTTAACATGTATTGCACCAAGCCACTACTTCAATAACATAAAAAAAATCCAGTCCAAGCTTAAATGCAAACTTACCTGAAAGATGTGTGTGTCCCTTTAAGAGGTGATGAAAGCATCTCTGTCAGTCTGCTGAATGTTCGGTTTTTCAGAGCGAGCTTAGGACCCAGGGCTGAACTCAGCGCTAAGGTCGAAGATCACTGAGATGACGTTAAGTCGGCAATGTCACGCTCTCTTCATTTACATGTCCAGAACTAGCGCTGCTAATGGCAGTGCTAAGACCCTCACCAAAATAGCGGCCGCCAAGTCCCGCACCTGAGAAGGGCGCTAGAGTGACAACCTTCATTTTTTTGCCAGCACATCAGCGCAAACTGGTGACCCAATTTCTAGGCCACTGTCTCTCTAATTTCTCAAGGATGTCCAACATGCCTTTGGATTGGAAAATTGCAAATGTAACTCAATTATTTAAGAAGGGAGGGAGGAAGAAAGCAGGAAACTGCAGACCTGTCAGTTTAATGTCAATTGTGGGGAAGTTACTAGAACCTATCATCAGGGACTGATTGTGCACTTGGAATTGTATTAGCAGATTTTGAGTTCAAGCAGCAACCCTTAAGACTTGGTTCAAAAGATGAACTGGAGATACTTAAAGAAAAAGAGAATGGATTTGGGTGTTCATGTACACAAATCACTAAAATCTAGTGCACAGGAACAAAAAGTATTCAAAAATGCTAATGAAATGTTGACCTTTTGTATTCAAAAGTGAGGAAGTGATGCTTCAGTTGTACAGAGCCATGGTCAGACCTAATCTGGAGTATTGCATTCAGTTTTGGCAATCGAACCTCAGGAAAGATATATTGCCCTTTGAGGCAGCACGGTGGCATAGTGGTTAGCACTGTTGCCTCACAGCGCCAGGGACCCGGGTTCGAATCCGGCCTCGGGCGACTGTCTGTGTGGAGTTTGCACATTCTCCCCGTGTTTGCGTGGGTTTCCTCCGGGTGCTCCGGTTTCCTCCCACAGTCCAAAGATGTGCGGGTTAGGTTGATTGGCTATGATAAATTGACCCTTAGTGTTAGGGGGATTAAATACGTGGGGTTACGGGGATAGGGTGGGATATGTGTTGGTGTAGGGGTTACGGGGATCGGGTGGGATATGTGTCGGTGCAGGCTCGATGGGCCGAAATGGCCTCTATCTGCACTGTGGGGTTTCTGTGATTCTGTGAGGGTACAATGCAGATTCACCAGAATTATATAAGCACACAAATGTCACTGATCTAAGGCCTAGAAATTCAGTTGCTTGCGCCAGCCGGTAGCGCCTTAGGAGGAGGAGATGTTGGGCGCTAGGCAGCTAGCGGCCGGGCGCAGTGCGATCTGCGCCTCTCCCCAACTTCACTAGAGATTTAGCGTCGGCGCAAAGTCTTTGCGCGCGCTCAGCTGCGCGTGCAGATCCTGACGTCATTTCATCGTGCAACGCCCTTTGTGCGCCCCAAACCGGAACTTCAGTGGCGCTGCCCTTCTTTGCGCCTGGCGCCCCCAACGACTGGTAGAGGGGAACGGTTCCCAGTCGGTGCGGGGGGCGCTATTTAAAGGGGACTCCTCCTGCATTATAAGTGACAGCCATTTTGTGCCAATCCTTCTGTGTGAGAGACAAAGGCAGAGAGCTTTCTGCTTTGACTCAGCGCTCGCACAGGTACTTCTGGCTTCAGGCCAGAGCTTTGCACTTGGATTTCACTTTCAGTGCCATAGCCTTGAATCACCACATATACTGTAATGGGGGCTACAATGGGTGGAAACGTTGGCTTTCTGCATTGCATTCAAAGGGATCAGAGACGCTGTGAGAGAGTGCCAGTCATGGCCAGACGGAGAAGGGCCAACAAGTGTCGGCACAGGAGGCCTTACCCACCCAGGGTATACCGCCAGCAGTTCTCATATCTGAACATGTCTGAGGAGCAGTGTGTTCGGAGGCTGCGATTCAGAAGGGAAGTGGTCACTGAGATCTGCCACCTGCTTCGCAGAGATCTGCAGCCACTGCTGAGGAGCAGGACGGCTCTGTCGGTGGCAGGGAAGGTGACGGTGGCTCTCAACTTCTATGCCACCGGCTCCTTTCAATCCGCTACTGGGGACATTGCCAACATCTCCCAGTTCGCGGTACATTGCTGCAACCGACAGGTGAACAATGCCCTTTTCAGAAGGAGACATCAGTACATCTCCTTCCCCATGACCCTGGACAAGCAGCAAGAGCGTACAATGGGATTTGGAAGAATAGCGGGCTTCCCCATGGTCCAGGGCATAGAACTGATGAACCAGCATTGGTCAGGCCTTGCTTCAGGGCTGCAGTGCGCAGGGCATGGCAGCCAGACAAGTCCACCCTCCCCCTTTAAGAGCTGACCGGCGCCAGAGTGTCTGCCGTCAATCAGCAACTCGCCGCACCTGCGCTGCGCCCGCCCTCGGGGGTATCGCCCCGGACCGCCGGCTTAGCGCCTAATGATAGTCGTGCATCGCCTGTTTTAGCGCAGCAGCAACCTCTTGGGGCGATGCAACTGAATATTGGCGAAGGTGGCGCGAACTTGCGCCGGGCGCAAACTTTAGCGGCCGCCCGACTGTAGCGTCCCGAACGTGGCTATACTGGATTTCTAGGCCTAAGTGCCTTGAGCTCATGACCACTTTAAATGCTGCAGCCCGCTGCCTGTGGAACTAATCCCATGAGGTTTTACCTAGTGGGTTCACTGATGGGAGGGATTTCTTGTTTTGTTTTTGGTTAAGATCTCATTGCGATCCTAATTGCATCATAGGACCTAATTTACATGCCATTCATGAGGCTACTGCCTGCCTGTAGTGAGAGCCTCCTCCATCTGGAAAGTGCACACTGTTAAAACAGCAACAGGTACAGTAAGTACACCTGCTCAATTTGTACCCCCCACACGCACCTAGTGGCGAGGGTTAAATTGCCTCCACTATCTCCATCATGACTTAATTAATTATAGATTATCAATTATGTAGATGGTTATACATGTATCTAATGTTCATATTGTTGCAATATTTATTTTAGGTTGCTCTGACTGGTACACAGATTATTTGGAATGGAGAAGTTACCAGTACATTTGGAAAACTGGAAGAAGGTTATGAAAATGCCATGAAAGACTATCTGAAAAAGCAGGTTTGCTAAATCTTACGAGTACTTTCCTTTTTTGAGTATTATTGATGAACTGTTGACTTTGTTGGCAGATCTTCAGCTGGGAGATTTAGTCCAAAGTTTGGGTATTGATCTTTGTCAGTGTGGACTAACATTTGCTGAAACACAGTAGGGCATCAGCCATTCTTTCCCTTCATTTAATGAGGATTATCAGCCACTTCAGGGAAAATGTTGCAAATGGCCAGCAACATTTGGTCTCCCTTGGTTCCTTCTGCTTCAGGGCACTGGCGGGACTCAGTGATAACAAAGCTCATTGTGTGCCTGGCAACTGCTAGGAAACAATTGAATCTTCTCTCCTGCATCATGGCAGGTCTTTTTCTAGCTCAGTCATTTCAAACCCTATAGCTGTTATTGGAAATGCAGCAATGAGACAGCTGTGCACGACATATGCCTGAAGACAGTTAATGCCTTGATTCCTGTCCCAGCTATGAACCTCATTTTAAATTCACTTTAAATTCTTGTGTAGTACTCATGAAGGTCAATGCCAGCCTACGATACCCACCCCTCCCACATTGACCTTCCACTCCCCACCCCAAGAACTTACCTTAGGGTCACTGCCGGCAAGGCAAGCGACCCGGAATTTTAATATTTACAATGGGCGAGCGGCTTCTGGAGGCATGACAGGTGCCAGCAGCTCACCTAAATTATTACAATGAGGCCCGAGGTCCAATTTCAGACAAGCCTCGAGCCTCCCAGTTGGGGTACGTGCTGTCTGCGCGGCTGTGGCTATGTGTCCAAGTGCGGGCCAAAATTACTTTTATCCCTGATTTCCTTACACTGAGAGAAGATTTTGCAGGTTGAAATGGTTTTTAAAATGAATATATCTTTTAGTAACTGCGACTGTGGATGGTGTTGCTTATTATTAGTAATTATAATTTCTGCTCCTTTAGCATTTTTTCTACATTGAGAAGGTTGTAACTGGATGATTAAGTTTGCATGCTTCTATAAATCTGTGGTGAATCTTCCTGAGCAACATGTAAGAACCTTCTCCCCTCTCAGTCTACAACATATTAAAGAGAGAATCTCAGAAGAACTGAAGAAACCTAAGGTAAAGGAGAAGCATAGGAACAGGAGTAGTCCATTCAGCCCCTCGAGCCTGACCTGCATTCAATTAGATCATGGCTGATCTATACCTCAACTCCATGGTTAGCTGCATCCTGCAAGACTAGCATACAGTGTTTTTTTCAGCATTGGTGGCTTCCCTTGCTTTCTCTATTCACAGCCTCTGAAATTGTTGCTTTCCAAGACAATTATTCCTACAAACCAGCTAAGCAGGAATAGGGAGAGCCCAAATTTTTTGATCACGAAGCAGACCTGAGTTTTCTGATCACCAAGCAAGCCTGGACATTTTGTGTCAAGCAATGTTGGACTCCCCAAAGAAAGAACTTGCATGTGTATATATAGCAGTTCAGCATGTCCTCAATCAATTTACAACCAATGGATTACTATTGTTATGTAGACAAACAGCAACTTTGCGTACAGCAGCATCCCATAAGAACCAAGAGCTCAATCATAGTTGCCACCTGCTATCCTGAATTAAAAGACCACTGCAATGATTCTGAGGGACTGGGCAGTGAAGAGGTGGACTTATGATTCCTCCAATCTTGGGGTAAGGGAATGGGGCAGTTGCTGCTAATTTTGCACTCTTAACTATAGTCACTGAACCTCAAAAGTAATCCATTGGTTGTAAAGTACTTGAGGGCACAAGAAGATGCTATATAAGTCAGTTTAACATCTCATCTGAAAGACAACACCTTCAACAATACACCAGTACCTCAGTTCTGCACTCAAATGTCAGTCTAAATTGTGTACTCATCGTTGTAGTGGGGCTTCAACCCAGAATTTTATGACTTGGGGTAAGGGTGCTACCCACTGAGCCACCAAAGAGCCAACTGACACGTACATGAGTTAACACTATTCCAGTTACTGACTTGTATTCTTGGGATATTGGTGTTGCTAGCAAGGCCAGTATTTAATGCCGATCCCTAGTTGCCCTTGAGAAGGTAGTAGTGGTTAGCTGCTTTCTTGAACTGCTGCAGTCTGAGTGGTAAAGATACTCCCACATTTCTTGATGCAATGCCCTTCTGGTTTGTCTGGCTGCTTTGTGCAGTTGCTTCTTTGTAGTCATAATTCTTGAAAACTATGAGGAAAAAAATGATGTAAAGCACAGTGAAGTTATCTGAGAATCAAATGAGTGAGCCAAGTACTGTTACTTCCTTATCCTGTTGTCCTCTAGTCTGTGCTATGTGTGCAGACTGAACTGTTTTTTTATGGCTACACTCCAGTGTCTATGCACTCTAGTTAACTGACCTAATTTTACACAGGATTTATACTAATGACGATACTTATGGGTATACAAATGAGATGACCTGGTAACTAGACTTAAGATCATTGTCTTCACATTCATAAGAACATAAGAAATAGGAGCAGGAATAGGCCACTTGGTCCCTCGAGCCTGCTCCGCCATTCAATAAGATCATGGCTGATCTTGGGCTCAAAGCCACTTCTCTGCCCGCTCCCCATAACCCTTCACTCCCTCATCTTGCAAAAATCTGTCTATTTCCACCTTAAATGTATTTAATGACCCAGCATCAACGGCTCTCTGAGGCAGAGAATTTCACAGATTTACAACCCTCTGAGAGAAGAAATTCCTCCTCATCTCAGTTCTAAAAGGGCGACCCTTTATTTCAAATTCCTCCACAATCTTCCCTCACTTCTTTTGCTCCTCCAACAATGACTTTTTATTCATTCACAGGATGTGGGCGGCGCTGGCAAGGCCAGCATTTATTGCCTATCCTTAATTGCCCTTGAGAAGGTGATGGTGAGCCGCTTCTTGAACCGTTGCACTCCGTGTGGTGAAAATACTCCGCAGTGCTGTTAAGTAGGTAATGCCAGGATTTTGACCCAGCGACAATGGAGGAATGGCGATATGTTTCCAAGTCAGGATGGTGTGAGACTTGGAGGGGAACTTGGAGGTGGTGATGTTCCCATGCGCCTGCTGCCCTTGTCCTTCTAGGTGGATGAGGTCACGGGTTTGGGAGGTGCTGTCGAAGAAGCCTTGGCGAGTTGCTGCAGTGCATCTTGTAGATGGTACATACTGCAGCCACGGTGCACCGGTGGTGGAGGGAGTGAATGTTTAAGGTGGTGGATGGGGTGCCAATCAAGAGGACTGCTTTGTCCGGGATGGTGTTGAGCTTCTTGAGTATTGTTGGAGCTGCACTCATCCAGGCAAGTGGAGAGTATCCACATCACATTCCTGACTTGTGCCTTGTAGGTGATGGAGAGGCTTTGGAAAGTCTGGAGGTGAGCCACTCGCTGCAGTGTTCAGCGCCATTCACAACTCCTCAGATAATGAAGCAGTCCATGCCCGCATGCAACAAGACCTGGACGCTGTTCAGGTTTGGGCTGATAAGTGGCAGGTAACATTCGCGCCACAGAAGTGCCAGGCAATGACTATCTCCAACAATCGAGAGTCTAACCACCACCCCTTGACATTCAATGGCATTACCATCGCTGAATCCCCCATCATCAACATCCTGGGGGTCACCATTGACCAGAAACTTAACTGGACCAGCCACATAAATACTGTGGCAACAAAAGCAGGTCAGAGGCTAGGTATTCTGCGGCGAGTGTCTCACTTCCTGACTCCCCAAAGCCTTTCTACCACCTACAAGGCACAAGTAAGGAGTGTGATGGAATACTCTCCACTTACCTGGATGAGTGCAGCTCCAACAACACTGAAGAAGCTCAACACCATCCAGGACAAAGCAGCCCGCTTGATTGGCACCCCATCTACCACCTCAAACATTCACTCCCTCCACCACTGGTGTACCGTGGTTGCAGTGTGTACCATCTACAAGATGCACTGCAGCAACTCGCCAAGGCTTCTTCAGCAGCACCTCCCAAACCCGCGACCTCTTCCACCTAGAAGGACATGGGCAGTAGGCACATGGGAACACCACCACCTCCAAGTTCCCCTCCAAGTCACACACCACCCTGACTTAGAAGTATATTGCTGATCCTTCATCGTCGCTGGGTCAAAATCCTGGAACTCCCAACCTAACAGCGCACTGGGAGTACCTTCACCACACGGACTGCAGCAGTTCAAGAAGGCGGCTCACCGCCACCTTCTCAAGGGCAATTAGGGATAGGCAATAAATGCTGGCCTTGCCAGCGACGCCCACATCCCATGAACGAATAAAAAAAAGAATAATCAGCCTCTGACCTGCTCTCGTAGCCACGCCATTTATGTAGTTGGTCCAGTTCAGTTTCTGGTCAATGGTGACCCTCAGGCTGTTGATGGTGGGGAATTCAACGATGGTAATGCTGTTGAATGTCAAGGGGACGTGGTTGGAGATGGTCATTGCCTGGCACTTGTGTGGCGCAAATGTTACTTGCCAGGTCTTGCTGCATGCGGGCTTGGACTGCTTCAATATCTGAGGAGTTGCGAATGGAACTGAACACTGCAATCATCAGCGAATATCCCCACTTCTGACCTTATGATGGAGGGAAGGTCATTTATGAAGCAGCTGAAGATGGTTGGCCCTCAAGAGCTCCTGCAGCAATATCCTGGGGCTGAGATGATTGGCCTCCAACAACCACAACAATCTTCCTTTGAGCTAGGTATGACTCCAACCAGTGAAGAGTTTTCCCCTATATTCCCATTGACTTCTGTCTGTGTGAGACAGATGCCTCATCACTGTTGCAGTTTTCACCCTGTATTCTGACATAACAAATGTGAGGCAAGGGCAGAAGGAAAATATCAAAAATTAGATTTTATGTTATACAGCATTTTATACAGCATCACATATTAAGTCAAAATCCTGTGCTGATGGTGTTGTTTGGATTGAGGTTTGATTGTTTCACTGAGGGAGAATGGCATTTGTGCCAAGACCAGAGGGGGATGTTTATTAGGCACTTTATCGCTGTACTTAAGCTTTGTTGCTAGAGCCATTGGGTTGGGTTTTGCCTTTGGTGGCGGGTTGGGGGCGGGTATGGTGATTGGCGGGTCCCGCTCCCGTCTCCGCTGTCAGGCGGGCTTTTTTAGCTATTTTGCCCTAATTGGCCAATTGATTCCCAGCGTGTACGCACCCCTGGCCCAATTAGTTTTTTGAGCCTGAAACTCGCCTCTGATGACGTCATTTCTCCTGCTGCATTTAAGGGCTCCAAGCAGCCTTGGTTCATTTTCAGCCTATACGCTTGTGATTGCTTCTCTTCATAATAGTTTTTGGAGCTAGTGGAATGTCGACTTCAAGGCCCAAGGCCTCACCACGCTTGAATGATGACTCGCTCCATGCTCTGGTGGAGGGAGCCAGAGCACAAAAGGAGGTGCTGTTTCCACCCTCTGGGAGAAAAAACCTCCCCAGCAGACCAAAGCTGTGTGGTTGCAAGTTGCCCAGGAGGTCAGTTCCAGATCGATGTGCAGCAGAACCTGGCTGCAGTGCCAAAAGAGGTTCAATGACCTTGTCTGAACAGGCAAAGTGAGTATACCATCACCTTTACTCTCATTCTGCTCCCCATCTCCTCTCAGCACCATCACTCAGCATTGTCAACCTACTCCTAGACATCCCAATTTACCCTTATAACCCTTGTACCCTTAACCATTCCCTCTCTCTCTATGTGCACAATCACTTAACTATTCGACTATGCGGCCCTCACACTCCCTATCACTGTTATGCTATGACAACAACTAACAACAGACAGGGAGGGCCCTTAGTATTGGGACCTCACTCCATCTTTGTGTCCTTCTAAGCATCTATGCTATGGATTATCTACAATCACGCCATCATTCTCACTCAAACTCCACTTGTGTCCCTCATTGCAGGAAAAGCGAGCCGACAATAAGAGGGAAAGGACGAAGACTGGAGGAGGGTCACCCTCAATAGCCCATCTGCCCAGCGCAGAGGAGGCAGCCTTAGAGATCATTGGCGCAGAGGAGGATGTGGAAGTGGGGGATGGAGGGACGGACACATCAGAGCAAGCTGGTGACAGAATAGTTTTGCATCTCTCTCATTGACATTGCATGAGTGACTGATATGGCTTCTGATGCTCAAACAGATTGACTTATGATCATCTGTACTATTCCATGTGCATGCTACATTTATATCACATGTCTAACTCATGCCTTTACTCCCCCACAGGACCATCGACAGCCCCCCTCCCCACTGTCCAGGAGGAAGAGGCTGAGTCAGATGACTCCTCAGAGGAACCTGCAACCTCTGAGGGTGCAGTGTCAGCAGAATTAAGCGCACCCAGCACCAGCGCAGATACGCACACCTTGGTGGGAACTTCGGGACATAGAATAGTGTTGTCACCTGGTGTATCACAACTCACAAGTGAGCATCAGCAGATGGTGGAGACAGGGTCAGCAGTGGAGAGTCCTCGTCGGAGGCCGCCGGGCACTCCCAGCTCTGCTCAGCTGCATGTCGACCCTGTGCCTCCGGGTCCATCCAGAAGGAGAGCGGTGCTGGAACTCTAGGAACAGGTGCAGGAGTCTCTGGCAGGTTTTGTCTCCAGGGTCACTGAGTGTGGAGCAGATGGAGCAGTCCAACGCTAACATGAGCAGAGCCTTTGTGGAGGCATTGGCACATGAACACATCACCGCAGAAAGGATGGCAAACTCTGTGGAAAGGATGGCTACCTCCATGGAAAGGATGGCTACGGTAGAGGAGAGTATGGTTACGGCCATGGAGGAGCTAAGTCGCCAGAGTGTGGAAAACATGGTGAATGTTCAGAATAGGCTGACATCTCTGGAGGAGCGATGGACAGCTATTGATCAGAGAAACCAGACCTTCATGGAAGTAGGTCTGCCGGTGCAGAAATGGGTCCTCATGCCCCACCGATAGCTCTGAAGTGGGGCTGACCCATGAGAGGGATGTTGGTGGCAGAGAACAAGGAAGTGGGGGCTCCTCTCCAAGTGCCCTTGGTCAGAGCCCCACCAGAATCCTCACCCAACTGAGATGGGGTCTCAGCCCCTGTACAGCCGCAGGAGGAGCAGACTGTTGGTGAGCCCTCACAGGCTCACAACCCCAAAGGAAGCCCGCCAAAGGTGTCGAAGCAGGAGCAGCATGAGAGTGAGCAAGGGGCCTCCACATCTGCTGAAGCCACAGGGGAAACACCACGTAGGAGCATGCGTAAGAGGAAGATAAAGCACAAGTAGTCACAAGGGTAGTCAATTGGGTGTTCTGTTGTGTTTAATTGTTAAATGCCATCCTTTAGTCAATGTATTAAAATGAAGTGATGGCAAACTGTTGAAGTTCTGGACTCTATCATTTCGGAAATGGAAGTTCCACATTGAGGGCTCAGGGCGAATTGTATTTGTCATGATGGTGGTCAGAGTGATAGGAAGCCACAGGTTCTTGTCCATTGTCTATGGTGTGGTAAGAAGGTGCCAGGCACATGTGTTTGAATGGGCAACTTAAGCAAACCTGGCCAAGATGAGTGCATCCCTTGCATCACGGGCAGCAATGTGCTCGCATGCTGCTGCAGCTGGTTGATGCACTTCCGCAAGGTCATTTTTCTCGTTCTCCTCCTCCTCCTCCTCATCCTCCTCCTCATCTGAGGAGGCTATGCACTGAACCACTTGTTCCTCAGGCAGCTGCAAGCCACGATGCTGTGTGCTGTTGTGCAGTGCACAGCAGACCACGATGATTCTGGAGGCTGCTTAGTGCTGCAGGGCTCCACTTGATCTGTCAAGGCATCTGAATCGCATCTTCAGCAAGCTGATGGTTTGCTCGATGATGGATCTGGTCGAAATGTGGCTGGAGTTGTAGTGCTCCTCAGCTTCGTTGGATGGCCTCCTGAACGGTGTCATTAGCCACGTCTTCAGGGGATAGCCCTTGTCTCCAAGCAACCATCCCGAAAGTTGGTTTGGCAGATTGAAGAGTGGAGGCACACTGGACTGCCGCAGGATGAACGAGTCATGGCAACTGCCAGGGTACATACAAAATGGCCTTCTTGTGGTTACACACCAGCTGCACGTTGAGGGGGGAAGCTCTTGCGATTGACAAAAAGAGCTGGGTTGTGATGGGGTGCCTTAAGGGCCACATGTGTGCAGTCTACGATGCCCTGCACCCTTGGCAAGCCTGCCATATTTGCAAAGCCAACCACATGTGCGGTTATACTTGCTTGATCCGTGGAGAAGTGTATGTAATTGTGCGCCTTTGCAAAGAGGGCATCAGTAGCCTGCGTGATGCAAGTGTGCGGCTGACTGAGAGATGCCGCTGATGTCTGCTGATGATCCCTGGAAGGAGCCTGAAGCAAAAAAGTTGAGTGCGGTGGTGACTTTGACAGCCACTGGTAAGGGGTGTCCACCTGCTCCTCTGGGCTCCAGGTGTTGGTGCAGCATTGCGCAGATGTCACCGACTACCTCTCGCGAAAGTCTCTGCCTCCTTTGGCACTGCTGCTCACTCATGTTGAGGAAGCTCACCCTCAGCCTGTAAACCCTGTTTTGGGGGTATCTCCTGCGGCGACGTGCTTCCCTGTGCTGGCGCCTTCTGCCCTGCGCACCATCAGGTGGGTGAGCAGCAGGTTGGCGTTCCTGTTGTTGCTGCTGCTGTTGCAGCTGTTGTTCCTGGTTCTGCTGCTGTCGCGGCTGCTCTTCGTCTGAATCTGAGGTCCAGGATGAAAGGAAATAAATGGTTCCTATGCTGCTGGTAAATACCTCAGTTGAGGAAGTACTCAGTCAATGTGGGGAGAGGATTTTCCCAGGAGGTCACAGTGGAGATGGATCTCTGCTTCACCACATCCAAAATCAATCGACCTGCAAAAAGTTCTCCAAGACCTGAAAAAACAAAGTTATACCACCTGCAACTGATCCTTGTTGAGATGGTGGAGCTGCAGCTGTTAGGAAGCCAGCCACTTGTCAACCCGACAGGATTAGCTGGCGTGTTTCAGGAGAGACGTGCAGCACGCTGGAAATGTGGCAACATTTGAAAGGCCTCTCAAAATGGAATTATAGAGGCACTTAAGTGGTAGTTAAGTGCCTTAAGGGTCTATCCCACCGCCTGGAGGCACGACCGAAACGGACTCTGCAAGCCCGCCTCTGGCAAGGTTGCGTGGAGGTGGGTTGATGGCGGGATCGGAACCCACCGTCACTTTGTCAAATTTTCCCAACAGTCCCGCCTCCTAACCCGCCTCCTCAAGGCTGGTAAAATCCAGCCCATTCAGTCCCAAACCATAGCCTGTTCAGATCCTGGCCAGTGAAGACTCAACTTTGAAGATTCAACAATTCGAAAGGACTCCATGAGCTGCACTACAGCAACAACTTCAGCAAGAACTACAGATCCATCATCATTGTAAATAAAGGGGAGAAAATACATCTTTAACAGTTATGGAAATAATTGAGGAAAAAGATGTACGGTTTTGGGTTGGGAGGAAGGAAAAATAAACAAATAAAGTACTTGCACCTTAAGCAAATACTGGAAATCTACAATGGGAGTAGAACGAAAAGTTATCATGTAATTAACTGGGTATAAAAGATTTTGGGGAGGAAAGAACAAACAAAGTTATTTGCATCTTAAGCAAGTTTTGTAAAGTGGTAGGTATAATATAACAAATCTGTGAGGCCTCTATCAATAAGATGTTTTACAAGTTTTGGGTCTGCCTTAGATATTCTCTTGTGTACAGAGGTGCTGGTCAGTCACGTAAATAGTCTGAGTATTTTACAGCCAGGAATGTTCCCATACTGTCCAATATCTAATTAAATAATAGATATATAAATAATAGCATAACTCAAGGGTGTAACAATAGGATTCCCCTGTGATCTTAATTGGATATTGTATTTTTTGTATTGATCTCATATGTGCTTCTCAACCTTTCAGTAGGCAGACTGAGAAATACATTAGATGAAGCCTGATGAAAATTATTAAACCACTTTATTTTATAGACAGCAGAGTTAATATTTAAAGCAAATGGTACGTTCTTTACTATCACTTCTCTTGTTGAAAAATGAAAAAAAATTGAACACTTGTCATGTCCCTTTTGTGGGATGACACATGTGTTTTTAGTATTACTTTCCTTCCTAGACAACTTTTAACTTCAAAAAACTTCTGTATCTTCAGCTCCATGCTCAGGATTGCACCTCCTTGTTTAAAACCTCCCTGATTATCCAAGGGTCTTATTTCCCATTTTTTCTCTGTATTCCCAGTAAGTGGGAGTGCCATATTTTCAACTCGGAGGCGAGAGTGCTACCCACTGAGCCACAGCTGATACCTAATTAAATTAACCATATAACTAAACTAATTCTGAATGTGAGTTCAGGGCTCACCTTTTGTTTACACCCCCAACCCGGTTTGGAATTTTATACAATTTTCTCAGAATAGAGCTTCAACAGTTTTAATGATCATTAACAAAGTTTTTTCTTATTTTTTTCAGTATTTCCTTTCATCCATTTTATGATAGGAATTAGACTTGAAAAGCAACAATAGTGGATGAAAAGTCCATTACACTTTCTACCAGTCTTGCTCATCTATTTACTCACCAATGTTTCTTAAAAAAGATCCTTATTTTAAATTGTTATTTTTTGTGAAAGGTCAGTCAACTGAATTCACTTATCACATTACTGATTGGCAACTTAACAACAGGAGAGAGGCAAAAGATCATGACTATTTGTACAATAGAGGTGCATGCTCGAGATGTTGTAAACAAAATGATTATAAATAAGGTAAGTAGCATTGCACTTCTTTCTTTGTTATGTTTGTGTTTATTTGTTGTTTACAGAAAAGCAAGACCCAGCAAAGTGTAGGAATGCAGTGGTTAGAAGGGATTCAGCAGTCAGGTGGACAGAAAGGCATTTCTGCAACTGCCGACATGAGTCCCTCATGCCAGAGTAAAGGATGAGCTTCCAACCATATATCCGTGCCATCACTAAGACCGCCTATTTCCACCTCTGCAACATCGCTCAACTCCGCCTTGCCTCAGCTTATCTGCCGTTGTTAAACTCTAGACTTGACTATTCCAATGCACTCCTGGCCGGTCTCCCATCTTCCAACCTCCATAAACCTAAGGTCATCTAAAACTCTACTGTCCATATTCTAATTTGCAAAAAGTCCCATTCACCTATCACCCCTGTGCTCGCTGACCTACAATGACTCCCGGTTAAGCAACACCTCAGTTTTAAAATTCTCATCCTTGTTTTCAAATCCCTCCATGGCCTTGCCCCTCTGTAACTCTGTAACCCCCTCCACTCCTACAGCCCTCCGAGATATCTGCGCTCCTCCAATTCTCGCCTCTTGCGCATCCCCGATTTTAAGCACTCCACCATTGCCAGTATTGCCTTCAGCTGCTGAGGCCCTAAGCTCTGGAATTCCTCCCTAACCCTCTCCACCTCTCTATCTCTCTTTCTTCTTTTGAGACGCTCCTTAAAATCTTATCTCTTTGACCAAGCTTTTGGTCATCTGCCGTAATATTTCCTTATGTGGCTCGGTGTCAAATTTTGTTTGATAACGCTCCTGTGAAGTGCCTTGGGACATTTTAATACGGTAAAGGTGCTATATAAATGCAAGTTGTTGTTGTTGAAATCATTGAGAGGCTGCAGAACATTTTGAGGGGAGAAGGGGACCACCCAGAAGTCGTGGTCTATGTGGGAACCAGTGACAGGAAAGAAAAGGATTAAGATCCTGCAGTCAGAGTTTCAAGAGCTAGGGAGGATGTTAAAAAGCAGGACCTCACTGGATTACTCCCCGTGCCACACGCTAGTGACTATAGAAATACTAGGAGTTTAATGCGTGGCTGGAGAAATGGATCAGGAGGGAGGATTTCAGATTCCTGGGGCATTATAATCAGTTCTGGGGCAAGAAGAATCTGTTCAAGATGGATGGGTTGCACCTCGACAGAGCTGGGATCAATGTCCTCACGGGGAGGTTAACTAGTGTGGTAAGGGGTTTAAGCTAATTTGGCAACTGAATGGGCACCAGGATGAAACAAGGTGCACAGAGGACTGGTAAAAACAAATAGCATGAGAGAAAAGAATAGTTCAGAAATAGGCAGGATCAAACAGGGAGCAAATGTGAGGCAGTCTAAGATGAGTTTGGAGTGCATGTGCCTAAGTGCACATAGTGTGGTAAATAAGGTTGGTGCGCTGCAGGCACAACCTGCCACATGGGACTATGATACAGCATCAATAACAAAGACCTGGCTCAAAGAAGGGGAGGATTGGGAACTTTATATTCCTGGCTAGAAGGTATTCAGGAAAGATAGTGAAGGAAAGAAAGGATGTGTGTGAGGGGCGGGTGCAGTGGCAGTATTGATCAAAGAAAATATTATAGTACTCAAAAGGGATGATGAAGCTGAGGGGGTCAATGACACATCTATTTGGTTAGAATTAAGGAATGATAGAGGACCTATTATGCTATTGGGTGTATACTATAGGCCACCAAATACTGGGAAGGAGATGGAGGAGTACATTTACAGGCAAATTACAGAAAGATGCAAGAACTATAGAGTAGTGATAGTAGGGGACTTCAATTATCCCAATATAGACTGGGATAGTAATAGTGTAAAGGGCAAAGAGGTGGAGGAATTCCTGAAATGTGCACAAGAGAACTTTCTTGATCAGTCTGCTCCCAGCCCAATGAGAAAGGAAGCAGTGCTGGATCTAATTCTGTGGAATGAAGTGGGGCAAGTGGAGCATGTTTCACTGGGGGAGCATTTGGGTCAGTGATCAGAATATCATTAGGTTTAGAATAGTTATGGAAAAGGACAAGGAACAATCATGAGTAAAAATACTTAACCGGTGGAGGGCTAAATTCAGTGAGTTAAGAATGGATCTTGTCCAGGTGGATTGGAATCAAAAATTGGAAGGCAAAACAGTAATTGAACAATGGGAAATAACAACTGAAAACGCTGGAAAAACTCAGCAGGCCAGGCAACATCCGTGGAGAGAGAAACAGAGTCAGCATTTCGGGTTGAAACCCTTCTACAGAACTGAGCAAAGAAGGCAAGAAATGAAAAGATTAATCCTGGGTGGATCCGAAACACGAAGGGTGGAAGTTTAGTTGAAATCCACATGGAATAAGTCGGAACCAGAGACAGTTGCTGAGGAAAATGATGTGGCTGTGAAACCGAGTCTTGGCAGATACCTGATCAAACACGAGAGGGAAACTGAAAGCAATGAAGATGAACAAGGTTGAAGAGCCAAACGGAGATCCCGTCAAAGAGAAGAGCAGAACTTCTTCAAGGTGGGCATTCCTAGAAGAGGGGTGGCAGTGAACCAAACACTAATACGATAGCAAAATACTGCAGATGCTGGAAATCCAAAATAACAACAGTCTTTTTATTTCCTGCCTTTTTTTCTCAGTTCTGTAGAAGGGTTTCGACCCGAAACGTTGACTCTGTTTCTTTCTCCACGGATGTTGCCTGGCCTGCTGAGTTTTTCCAGAGTTTCCTGTTGTTATTTCAGATTTCCAGCATCCACAGTATTTTGCTATTGAACAATGGAAGTCCTTTAAGGGCGAGATGATTTGGGTGCAGAGTAGACACATTCCCACGAGCACCCTGGATGACATAGAGATTGAAATGAAACAGAAAAAGGAGGCTTATGACAAATGTATGATTCATACTACAGTAGAGAACCAAGCTGAATACAGAAAGAAGTTAGGAGATCTAATAATTGGAATAAGAGGGGCAAAAAGAGAATATGAGAATAGATTATGGCTCACATAAAAGGAAACCCGCAAGACTTTTATAAGCATATAAATAGTAAAAGGGTAGTCAAAGGAAGGGTGGGGACGATTTGGGACAAAAAAGGAGATCTTCTGGTGGAAGCAGAGGATATGGCTGAGGTACTAATTGAATATTTTGCATCGGTCTTCACTAGAGAAAAGAATGCTGCAAATGTAGCAGTAAAGGAGGAGGCAATAGTTATATTGGATAGGGTAAAAATAGATAAAGAGGAGATATTTGAAAGGTTGACAGTACTTGAAGTAGAAAAGTCACCCAGTGTCCTAGGTTGCTGAGGGAAGTAAAGGTGGAAATTGCAGAGGCTCTGGAAATAATCTTCCAATGCTCCTTAAATATGGGGGCGATGCCAGAGGACCGGAGGATTGCAAATGTTACTTCCCTGTTCAAAAAAGGGGATAGGGATAAAACCGACAATTACAGGCCAGTCAGCCTAATGTCAGTGGTGCGGAAATTTTTAGAGACAATAATCGGGGGGAAAATTAATTGGCATTTCGAAAAGTATAGGCTAATAAATGAAAGTCAGTACAGATTTGTTAAAGGCAAATTGTGTTTGACTAACTTGATTGAGTTCTTTGATGAAGTAATGGAGAGGGTGATGAGGGTAGTGCAGTTAATGTGTATATGGACTTTCGAAAGGTATTTGATAAAGTACCACATAACAGACTTGTTAGCAAAATTAAAGCCCATGAGATTAAAGGGACAGTGGCAGTATGGATACAAAATTGACTAAGGGACATAAAGCAGAGAGTAGTGGTGAATGGTTGTTTTTCAGACTGGAGGCAAGTATACAGTGGTGTTTCTCAGGGGTTGGTATTAGGACCACTGGTGTTTTTGATATATATTAATGACCTGGATTTTGGTATACAGGGTATAATTTCAAAGTTTGCAGATGATGCAAAATGTAGAAATTTAGTAAACAATGAGAAGGATAGTAACAGACTTTAGGAGGAGATCGACAGACTGGTGAAATGGACAAACACATGGCAGATGAAATTTAAAGCAGAGAAGTGTGAAGTGATACATTTTGGTAGGAAGAATGAGGCGAGGCAATATAATCAAAATGGTACAATTTTAAAGCGGGTGCAGGAACAGAGAGACCTGGGTGTATGTACACAAATCTTTGAAGGTGGCAGAACAAGTTGAGAAGGCTGTTAAAAAAGCATACGGGATCCTTGGCTTTATTAATAGAGGCATAGAGTACAAAAGCAAGGAAATTATGCTGAACTTTTATAAAACACTGGTTAGGCCTCAGCTGGAGTATTGTATTCAATTCTGGGCCCACATTTTAGGAAGGATGTCAAGGCCTTTAAGAGGGAGCAGAAGAGATTTACTAGAATGGTATCAAGGATGAGGGACTTCAGTTATGTGGAGAGATTGGAGAACCTGGGTTTGTTCTCCTTAGAACAGCGAAGGTTAAGAGGAGATTTGATAGAGTTGTTCAAAACCATCAATGGTTTTGATAGAGTAAATAAGGAGAAACTGTTTCCAGTGGCAGAAGGGTCAGCAAAAGAACCAGAGATGACATTAGGAAACATATTATGATCTGGAACGCGCTGCCTGAAAGTGTGGTGGAAGCAGATTCAATAGTAACTTTCAAAAGGGAATCGGATAAATACTTGAAGGGAAAAAAATTACAGGACTATGGGGAAAGAGCAGGGAAGTGGGATTAATTGGATAGCTTTACCAAAGAGCCAGCACAGACACAATGGACTGAATGGCCTCCTTCTGTACTATATCATACCATAGCATCCTTTTCCTGGGTAAGAATGAGGTTTATAACTGCTTTAAGCATAGCTTCATAAAATTATACAATGATAGCTTCCAAAAATAATCAAGAATTATTCCATAAAATAAGGGGTGGCAAGCTGCATATCAACAAATAATAAGTTGAGATCTTTACACTAGCAAAAATTACTCACCAATCAGTGAATGCATAAATAAAACTGTACAATAATACTGATGAATATCGGGTTTTTTTTGCAGGTGGAGAATGTCCAGGCATTTACTTGGCAGTCTCAGCTAAGACATCGCTGGGATGATGAGAAGCAGCACTGTTTTGCTAACATTTGCGATGCGCAGTTCAAATATTCTTATGAATACCTAGGCAACACTCCTCGATTGGTTATTACTCCACTTACAGATAGGTATTGAAAATTTAAATTTCCTTTGTCTGCTCTTGGGGTATTGCAAATAACTTTGCACAGGAAGATATACCAGAATAGCCTTACTGAGGATTCCCCAAAAAATGGTAGGCCTGGAGACCCAGCTGGAGGCCAGTGAACAAGACAGTATTAGAACAAATCACAAGAATTCATGGTCACAGATGCAATAGTCAAGAATCTTCTCACATGGATAGTAACAATAGAAAGATACGGTATGAACAATCTTACGTAAGAATGATTTCTTTACCCTGAGCATGGAGTCTCAGACGATCACTTGGCAGGAGGCTTTTTATCATTGCTGCAAGACCTAAGAATATGTTATGGAGTTGAGAGATTTAGACTGGGAAATTCCTTGGAACTGCTTCTACTCCATCAGCATTACTTTTCCGGAAGTGCGGGGAAAACCCTGTTTACATTCATAAATGGGGATTTTGCTGCATTTCCGATGAAATAATGCTGACAGAGTGGAAGCAGCTACAAGGAATTTCCCAACCTTGGAGTCAGGAAACTGTCAAAAGGATGACAAGGGCAGAATGAAAGGGCCGGGGAAAGGAAGGCTGGGTGGGGAAAGTTGGAAGTGTATCTGAAAAGTAAAGCAGGAGAAGAAAATTGCTAGAAGCGGAACTAAAAAAGAAAGCAGTGGAAGAAAAAATATTTTCTTGAAGGCTATTTTGAGGGATGTGTGAAGAAATTTATTGAAATGAAAAATAGAAAGACCAGGGCCTAGAAATTCGTTAGCCCCTGAAAACAGACACGGGGATCGCGACGTGCGATCAAACCGCACCCGTTCAGAGAAATACAGGCAGTGCTCAAACTTCGTGCCGCCTGCTTATTTTTATGATTGCAGCATTCAGCCCAGCGCGGAACGTGCTGCTGAGTGGCTGAATGCTCAGCAGGGGGTCCAAGTTCATGCAAGGCTACCACCACTTAAAGCTAGCCTGCACTACTTAAAGACAGTCTTCACCTCTTAAAGGTGCCTGGGGAAAACAGTGAGAAAAGGAGAAAAGAAAAGTCATGTCACAACAGGGGAGAGAATGTGCGTCTAGGTTCTCCGATGCAGCACTGGAGTTCTTGGTGCAGGAGGTCAACTCGAGGAGAGAGGTGCTGTTTCCACACGGGGCCAGGAGGGCCTGCACGCAACAGTATACAGTCCAATGGAAGCAGATAGCCAATGTAGTGAATGCCAGCAGTCTAGCCCCGAGGATGTGGATGCAGTGCAGGAAGAAGTTTAATGACCACACATGATTGGTCAAGATCAGTGAATTCACCTTAAAATGCCATATCCCACCATCTCTACTACGAGCCTCACACACTGCTCAATGTACCACGCCCCCAACACTCACCTACTAATAATCTAAACCAAACATGACTCATACCTCACATTCATTGCTTCAACTCACCCTCACATACTTATGACTGCTGCAAGCCTCACACCCACATCTCACAACTTGCACACACTGTCAACTATTCAACCATGACAGACATATCACTCAAACACATTGCACCACACCCACTGACACACTTCCCTTTCTCTTGCAGGAAAAGGTGGCTCACAACCGGAGCCAGCAGGACCTAACCGGCGGGGACAGGCCCGCCTGCATAACCTCACCCCCATGGAGGAGACGGTATTGGCCATTCTTGGCAGGGGCATCGTTAAGCCTGTGGCTAGTTGCAGGGCTGAAAGTATACAAGATGCCGATATCCTCATACATAATCCTCCTTTTCACATCCCACTTCCCCTTCATCCCACAATCTCTTCTGATTTATAAGCTGCACATGGTATAAGCATGCACCTCTTGCTTTTCCCCCTCCTCTCACCACAGTCCTACCATAAGAACATAAGAATTAGTAGCAGGAGTAGCCCATATGGCTCCTCGAGCCTGCTCCGCTATTCAATAAAATCATGGCTGATCTTCGACCTCAACTTCACTTTCCTGCCTGATCCCCATATCCCTTGATACCTCTAGAATCCAAAAATCTATCTATCTCAGCCTTGAATATACTGAACGACTCAGCATCCACAGCCCTCTGGGGTAGAGAAATCTAAAGATTCATAACCCTCTGAGTGAAGAAATCTCAGTCTTTAATGGGCAACCCCTTATCCTAAGACTATGCCCCTTAGTTCTACACTCTCCAGCCAGGGGAAACAACCTCTCAGCATTTACCCTGTAAATCCCCCTCAGAATATGATTCGATGATATCACCACTCATTCTTCTAAACTCCAGAAAGTAAAGGCACAATCTACTCAATCTCTCCTCGAAGGACAAACCTCTCATCCCAGGGATCAATCTAGTGAACTGCTTCCAAGGCAAGTATATCCTTCTTTAGATAAGGAGACCAAAACTGCACAGTACTCCAGGTGTGGTCTCACCAAGGCCCTGTATAATTGTAGCAAGACTTCCTTACTCTTATACTCCAACCCCCTTGCAATAAAGGCCAACATGCCATTTGCCTTCCTTATTGCTTGCTGTACATGCATGCTAGCTTTCTGTGTTTCTTGCACGAGGACATCCAAATCTCTCAACACCAAATTTTAAAAGTTTCTCACCATTTAAAAAATATTCTGTTTTTCTATTCTTCCTACCAAAGTGAATAACCTCACATTTCCCTACATTATACTCCATCTGCAACTTTACTGCCCACTCACTTAGTCTATCTATATCCCTTTGCAGATTCTTTGGGGTCAATTTTCCTGGAGCCGTCAGGCGGGGTTTCAGGCGTGTGGGGGGGGGGGAAATCCCGAATTCGGGGGTCCCGACACCATCCCGCCCAAAACCCCGCTCCACGCAAGTTTCAGAGGCGGCGGGTACCCGCCCCGCACTGGGACCCACCGACCCCAGGCGGGAAGGGATTAGTGCCAATTAACTGCCTGTTAACAGGTAGTTAACAGGCAGTTTTTAGCCTAATCCCTATTTTGAGGGGTGTCGTGTGGGATTCCCGATGGCTCCAAACCATGCCAGGTTAGAGCAGGAGGGCCGTCGGGTTGAAGGAGTTGGAGGGGTCGTGATGTTGGTGTTCAGGTGAGTGATGGGTGCATGAATGCAAAGGTAAGTGTGTTTGGTGTGTCTAAAGTGTGTAAAGCACTTTTACTTACCTGTACTTACCTTTTTTTTTTATTCATTGATGGGATGTGGGCATCGCTGGCTGGCTAGGCCTGCATTTAGTGCCCATCCCTAATTGCCCTTGAGAAGATGGTGGTGAGCCACCTTCTTGAACCGCTGCAGTCCATATGGTGTAGGTACACCCACAATGCTGTTAGGAAGGGAGTTCCAGGATTTTGGCCCAGCGACAGTGAAGGAACGGCGATACAGGTCCAAGTCAGGATGGTGTGTGGCTTGGAGGAGAACTTGTAGGTGGTGATGTTCCCATGCGTCTGCTGCCCTTGTCCTTCTAAGTGGTAGAGGTCGCGGGTTTGGAAGGTGCTGTTGAAGGAGCTTTGGCGAGTTGCTGCAGTGCATCTTGTAGATGGTACACACTGCAGCCACAGTGCGCCGGTGGTGGAGGGAGTGAATGTTGAAGGTGGATGGAGTGCCAATCAAGCGGGCTGCTTTATCCTGAATGGTGTCGAGCTTCTTGAGTGTTGTTGGAGCTGCACTCATCCAGGCACGTGGAGAGTATTCCATCACACTCCTGACTTGTGCCTTGTAGATGGTGGAAAGGCTTTGGGGAGTCAGGAGGTGAGACACTCGCCGCAGAATTCCCAGCCTCTGGCCTGCTCTTGTAGCCACAGTATTTATATGGCTGGTCCAGTTCAGTTTCTGATCAATGGTAACCCCCAGGATGTCGATAGTGGGGGATTCAGCGATGGTAATGCCATTGAGTGTCAAGGGGAGATGGTTAGAGTCTCGCTTGTTGGAGATGGTCATTGCCTGGCACTTGTGTGGTGTGAATGTTACTTGCCATTTGTCAGCCCAAGTCTGAATGTTGTCCAGGTCTTGCTGCATATGGACACGGACTGCGTCAGTATCTGACGAGTCTCGAATGGTGCTGAACAGTGTGCAATCATCAGCGAACATCCCCACTTCTGACCTTATGATGGAGGGAAGGTCATTGATGAAACAGCTGAAGATGGTTGGGCCTAGGACACTGCCCTGAGGAACTCCTGCAGTGATGTCATGTGATTGAGATGAATGACCTCCAACAACCACAGCCAACTTCCTTTGTGCTCGGTATGATTCCAACCAATGGAGAATTTTCCCCTTGATTCCCATTGACTTCAGTTTTGCTAGGGCTCCTTGATGCCACACTCGATCAAATGCTGCCTTGATGTCAAGGGCAGTCACTCTCACCTCACCTCTTGAGTTCAGCTCTTTTGTCCATGTTTGGACCAAGGCTGTAATGAGGTTAGGAGCTGAGTGGCCCTGGCGGAACCCAAACTGGGCTTCAGTTAGCAGGTTATTGCTGAGTAAGTGCCGCTTGATAGCACTGTCAATGACACCTTCCATCACTTTGCTGATGATTGAGAGTAGACTGATGGGACAGTAATTGGTTGGGTCGGATTTGTCCTGCTTTTTGTAGACAGGACATACTTGGGCAATTTTCCACATTGCCGGGTAGATGCCAGTGTTGTAGCTGTACTGGAACAGCTTGGCTAGGGGTGCAGCTAGTTCTGGAGCACAAGTCTTCAGTACTATTGCCGGAATGTTGTCAGGGCCCATAGCCTTTGCAGTATCCAGTGTCTTCAGCCGTTTCTTGACATCATGTGGAGTGAATTGAATGGGCTGAAGACTGGCATCTGTGATGCTGGGGACCTCAGGAGGAGGCCGAGATGGATCATCCACTCGGCACTTCTGGCTGAAGATAGTTGCAAATGCTTCAGCCTTGTCTTTTTCACTCACGTGCTGGGCTCCACCATCATTGAGGATGGGGATATTTTTGGAGCCTCCTCTTCCTGTTAACTGTTTAATTGTCCACCACCACTCACGACTGGATGTGGCAGGACTGCAGAGCTTTGATTTGATCCAATGGTTGTGAGATCGCTTAGCTCTGTCTATCGCATGTTGCTTCCGTTGTTTGGCATGCAAGTAGTCCTGTGTTGTAGCCTCACCAGGTTGACACCCCATTTTTCGGTATGCCTGGTGCTGTTCCCGGCATGCTCTCCTGCACTCTTCGTTAAACCAGGGTTGATCTCCCGGCTTGATGGTAATGGTAGAGTGAGGGATATGCCAGGCCATGAGGTTACAGATTGTGGTTGAATACAATTCTGCTGCTGCTGATGGCCCACAGCGCCTCATGGATGCCCAGTTTTGAGTTGCCAGATCTGTTCGAAATCTGTCCCATTTAGCACGGTGGTAGTGCCACACAACACGGTGGAGGGTATCCTCAACATGAAGGCGGGACTTCATCCCCACAAGGACTGTGCGGTGGTCACTTCCACCAATGCTGTCGTGGACAGATGCATCTGCAACAGGTAGAATGGTGAGGACGAGATCAAGTAGGTTAACAGCCTTTCTTCCTGTAGGCGTCGGGAGCGCATCACTCAGCCGGCACTTAAAGCTGAATGGCTGCGATCTGTGAAAAGTGACAGCCTTCAGCTTTGAGCGCTGCTGAGAGTTCTAACTGAGTCTGTGCAGAAGGACTCATGTTAGAACTCAGACTGTCAGTGTTTGGCAGCTTCAAACAGCTGTGAAACACTGATATTTCATCTGTCAAGAACTCTTGACAGATGAAATTGCAGTCTGTGACATCACCTGTTGTCGGGTGGCCCTTAATTGGCCTGCTGAGCCTGCTGGAAAATCAAGGGAAAATTGCGCAGATTGGCCGGACGTCGATGTAGGTGGGTCTAAAACCCGAAAGTTGTAGTCCCACCTTCTTCCCGACAGCTTCGGGAAAATCGACCCCTTTGTGTTCTCCTCACAGCTTACTGTCACACCTAGCTTTGTATCATCAGCAAACTTGGATACATTATACTCAGTCCCTTCATCTAGGTCATTAATATAGATTGTAACTAGCTGAGGCCCCAGCACTGATCCTTATGGCACCCCACTAGTTACAGCCTGCGAAATTGAAAAAGACCTGTTTATCCCTACTCTCTGTTTTCTGTCCATTAACCAATCCTCTATCCATGTTACTATATTACCCCCAACCCCATGAACCCTTACCTTGAGTAATAACCTTTTATGTGGCACCTTATCGAATGCCTTTTGGAAATCTACATATACTACATCCACTGGTTCCCCTTTATCTACCCTTCTAGTTACAGCCTAAAAAAACTCCAATAAATTTGTCAAACACGATTTCCCTTTCATAAAACCATGTTGATTCTGCATAATCATGTTATGATTTTCTAAGTGCCCTGATACCACTCCCTTAACAATGAATTCCAGCATTTTCCCGACGACTGATATCAGGCTAACTGGCCTGTAGTTCCCTGTTTTCCCTCTCCCTCCTTTCTTGAATAGCAGTGTTACATTTGCTACCTTCCAATCTGCTGGGACTGTTCTAGAATCTAGGGAATTTTGGAAGATCAAAATCAAGGCAGCCACTATCCCTGCAGCCATCTCTTTTAGAACCCAAGGATGTAGTCCGTCAGGCGCAAGGGATTTGTTGGCTTTTAGTCCCATTAGTTTCTCTAGTACTTTTTCTCTACTTATATTAATTACGTTAAGTTCCTCACCCTCATTCGACCCTTGGTTCCCCATCATTTTTGGTATGCTTTTTGTGTTTTCTACTGTGAAGACAGATACAAAATATTTGTTTAACGTTTCTGCCATTTCCTTATTCCCCACAATAATTTCTCCTGTCTCAGCCTCTAAGGGACCAATGTTTACTTTTGTTACTCTCTTTTTACATACTTGTAGAAGCTCTTACGATCTGTTTTTATATTTCTTGCTAGTTTTCTCTTAATTCTATTTTTTCCCTTTTTATCAATTTTTTTGTCTTCCTTTGCTGGTTTCTGAAATTCCCTCAATCCTCAGGCTTACTATTATTATTCACAACATTATAAGCTTCTTCTTTCAATCTAATACTATCCTTAACTTCTTTACTTAGCCACGGATGGATCACTTTTCCCGTGGAGATTTTGCTGCTCAATGGAATGTATTTTTGTTGGGAACTATGAAATGAAGAGGGAAAGGAGGAGGAGGAGGATGAGGAAGACGAGGAGGAACAGGAGCGAGGGAGGAGGCAGCCACTGAATCGGCCTTCCGGAAGGGTGGCCCATGACCGCCTCATCAGACTGCGGTTCCAGTAAATTCAACCCCAGATCCCCATTGCTCACCACATCCCCATCATTCCATCCCTGTCATAGGCCATATCACAGCGCACAGCGGAAATGAGAGGCTGTACAAAATTAGCCGAAGTGAATTAATAATCTTATCAATAATCAGTGAACACATCTTTACAATAACAATATTTACTATTCACCCATGCGCAATCCCTTAGTGCCTCGCGTTACTGTGCCTTTGCCTACTCTAGTGCTCCTATGAAGTGTTGACATATTGGCTGCAGCACGGCTGGTGGAAGGCTGTTGAATGTCCATGCGGGAGACTTCAGATGGGCTTGCAGGACGCCCTCGACCAGCTCTGGGCCTGGAAGGTCCGGCTGTAGACTGCACTACCTCAGCATGGGCGGCAGCAGTCTGTGCTGACTGGATGACAGGCAGCGACAAGGGCAATGGGGAGTGGCAGTGGTGGGAACAGGAATGCTATCATCATGAGAGAAGACAGCGGGTTCCTGCTCCACTGACCCACTGCCACTGCCCCACGGCAGCACCTCAGCATCCCTAGCAATCTGTTGCAGCACAGATTGCTGGCCTGCTGCGACACCGTGAAAGCCCCAGTCGGCGGCGGTCGACCCAGCCACGATGGCAGCAGTCAGATCTTGCATGATATCAAGCTGAGACTGCATGAGAGCAGTCTGAGATTGAATGGCACCATCCATAGACTGCATTACAGCACTAAGACGTTGCGTTGCTTCTGCTTGTGCTGCAATGGAAGCTGCCAGATCACCCATCATACGCGGCATCAGGTCTGGGTCATCACAGTCTCTCTGGGAGTCTACCCTCCTTTCCAGACTGGAAATGATGGGCTCCATGGTGCGCGCAAAGCTTTATGCAATGTTGGAGGCGGACTCCACCACGCTCCTTACCATTGCCGACAGATTCTCGGGCACCCTTGTCATTGCACCTATGATCTCCCTTGTCACCCTTCTTCTAAAGGCGTCCCCATCGAGGACCTCATCTGAGTCCTGTGCAGCAGAACTCGCGGCCGAGCTCGCCCTTCGGGGAGCTGGCCCCCGAGCTACTCTATCCCCCTGGCCTTGCTGCAGCCCGCATGTTCCCGGTGCATCACCCTGTGCAGATCCCACTACTATAATAGCCTCTAAAGAATGCGTAGTGCCAGTACCTGAGCTGGTGCCTGCAGGTGAGAGATGCAGTGATGCTGTGTGTTCTTCCTCCTCCTCTTTCCTGCATCGCTCTTAACGGTGCCTTCAGGGACAGGCTGCTCCAGTGGTTGCTCATTCTCCTAAAGCATAAAGGCACAAGAGAAGGTTTAAGGTGAGGGAAGGGGGGCAGAAAGGGAGAAATGCATGCATACAGCATGATTAGCTGGAAAGTGCGAAAGGTTTGTGGGGTGAGGGGGAAGTGGGATGTGAGAAGGAGGAGTAGGGATGAACATACCGTTGTTGTCCCCAAGGGGGCCCACGTCACCGGTGACCATGGCGCCCACCACCTGGCACCCAATAATCTGCAGCACTCGAGTCTCCAGCTCAGACAGCAGTTGAGTGTCAGCTTGTCCGCCGTCTGTGCGCTCCTGCTCCCTCCTGTTGTGAGCCACCTTGGCCTGCAAGAGAAAGGCAAGTGTGTGAGTGAGTGTGGAGCAATGTGTTTGGGTGATATGCCTGCCATAGTTGAATAGCTGTCATTGTGTGCAAGATGTGAGAAGTGGGTGTGAGTGTTGGTCGGTAGAGATTGTTGGTGGGTGAGTGCTGGACATGTGGTGTGTTGGGCAGTATGTGCAGACTGTGGTTCAGATGGTGGTATGTAGCATTTGTTGAGGCATTGACTCACCCTGACCACCAAAGTGAGGTCATTAAATTTCTTCCTGCACTGTGTGTGGGTCCTGGTGACCACAGTGCTGTCTGAGACCTGATGGGCAACCTCCTTCCACTTGGCATGGAAGACTTGCGGCTAGGGCCCCCTGCCACTTGCCGGGTAGAGCACCACCCTCCGTCTCTCCACAACGGACATCAACTCCTCCAATGCTTGGTCCGAAAATCTGTGGGCTCTCTCCCTGGGGCATGGACCTTCCATGAGTACAGCTGGTTGAGTTGTCCGGCTCCTTCGACACATTCACAGGCAGCAATGCTGAGAATGAAGTTCTGCAGCATGAACGAACCTCCCCTTTAAGAACTGCAAAGAGCCTGTGACAATGATGACTTGCGATTAGACTGCACCTAATATTAGTTAGCGCTTTGAGTGTAACACCACTGAGCTAGGCCGTTAGTGCTAGATTTAGCACTCACATCCTTTTTTTGAGCGATGACACTGAATTTTGCGTGCAGTGAGATTCGTTAGTGCCTGACGCTAAATCTCAAACTTTTCCTGGGCTATAAAGAATTTCTCCCCTGTTCTGTTCTTTTATTCTTCCTACCAAAGTAAATAACCTCACATTTCCCCACGTTATTCACCATCTACCACCTTCTTGCCCGCTCAATTAACCTGCTTATATCCCTTTGCAGGCTCTCGCGTACTTTAGAGAGTAGTATAGAGGCGGGATCTGCACGTGGTGTGTCACCGGGCATGAGTGGGCTGCAGCCAGGCCAAGGGGATAGGGTAGCTCGAGTGCCAGCTCCCCAGAGGGCGAGTTTGTGCACGAGTTCTGCTGCACAGGACTCAGATGATGTCCTTGATGGGGCGGCCTTCAGAAGAATGGTGATGGGCATTCACACAGAAATGGTAGGTGCAATGGCAAGCCTACCAGAGAGCCTCTTGTCAGTGTCAAGGAGCATGGAGGAGTCCGGCTCCAACATGGCATGGGGCTTTGCACCGAGCTTGGAGCCCATGATTTCCAGGATGGAAATGATGGGCAACTCCATGAGAGACCTTGTGGACCCAGCCATGACACTATGTGTGATGGACAATGTCGCAGGTTCTATTGCAGTACAGGCGGAAGCGACCCCGTCTGAGTGCTGTTGTGGAAGCTCAGACTGCTGCCATCATGGCTAGGTTTATGAGTGTGGAAAGGGGCTTGCAGCACTCCAGCAATATGTCTCCCAACAGATGGCTAGGAATGCTGAGGTGGTGCCCCGGGGGACTGGCAGTGGCTCCGTGGAGGAAGAACCTGCTCTCCTCTCTTAGGATGACAGCATTCCTACTCCCACCACTGCCACTCCGCCAGTGCTCTTGCTGCTGCTTGTCAGCTAGCCAGCCCAGACTGCTGCCGCCCATGCTGAGGTCTTCTAGGCCAAGAGCTGCTCAAGGACGCCCTGCAAGGCCATCTGCAGTCTCCCCCACTGAAAGTCAGTAGCTTTCCACTAGTCATGCTGCAGCCACTGGGGGAGCATTTCGTAGGAGCACTAGAGTAGGAAAAGGATCATGAAGACAGATTCACCTACTCGGATGGGTCCATGGCGGGAGAGTTCGGTGGCTATAAAGATCTCTCTTAGGTAGTCCCTTGGAACCGAGGATGACTTGCTTCCACACTAAAAATGAGTTCTTAGGTGACTGATGAGTCCAATGCGGGACCTACAGTCTCTGTCACAGGTGGAGCAGATGGTGGTTGAAGGGGCGGGTGGGTGGGGTGCTTGGGTTGACGTGCGCTCTTTCCGCTGTTTGTGCTTGGCTTCCGCTTGCTCCTGGTGAAGAGACTCGAGGTGTTCGGCGCCTTATAAAGATAGTGAATGCATTGCTTGTCATTTTCCAAAATTCCATAGATTCTGGAACGGTTCCTGCGGATTGGAAGGTAGCAAATGTAACCCCACTATTTAAGAAAGGATGGAGAGAAAAAACAGAACTACAGACCAGTTAGCCTGACATCAGTAGTGGGGAAAATGCTAGAATTTATATTAAGGACGTGGTAACAGGGCAGTTAGAAAATAATAATAGGATTGGGCAGAGTCAACACGGATTTATGAAAGGGAAATCGTGTTTGACAAATCTGTTAGAGTTTTTTGAGGTTGTACCTAGCAGAATAGATAAGGAGGAATCAGTGGATGTGGTGTATTTGGATTTTCAGAAGGCATTCGATAAGGTGCCACACAAGAGGTTATTAAACAAAATTAGGGCTCATGGGATTGGGGGTAATACACTAGCATGGGTTGAGGATTGATTAACAGACAGAAAACAGCGAGTAGGAATAAAAGGGTCATTTTCGGGTTGGCAGGCTGTAACTAGTGGGGTACCGCAAGGATCAGTGCTTGAGCCTCAGCTATTCACAATCTACATCAATGATTTGGATGAGGGGACCAAATGTAATATATCCAAGTATGCTGATGATACAAAGCTGGCTGGGAATGTAAGTTGTGAGGAGGATATAAGGAGGCTTCAAGGGGATGTCAGGGCGAGGCTGGTTCTGGACCCAAGTGCAGACAGATGAGGCGAGAAGCAGGTATACAGTCTTAAATAAAAGTACTTTACTAGAATCACACAGGTAAACAGTTACAAACATAGGAGCTCAAGACAAGCTACCACTAGGCAAACAGCTTGTCAAGACTGAGCACAGAGGGAAGAAACCACAGAACTTAAATACAAGCAAAAACAGGTGAAACCAATAAACCTGATAAAAGGCAAAGTAATAAACACAGGAGAAACTAGTAACAATTAGCAAAGGGAAAAAAACAAGTGAAGGTGCCATCTAGGGGTTACTGAGGGAACTAACCGGCACCCTCACAGGGGATATAGACAGGCTAAGTGAGTGGGCAAGAACATGGCAAATGGAATATAATGTGGAGAAATGTGAAGTTATCCACTTTGGTAGGAAAAATAGAAAAGCAGAATATTATTTAAATGGTGAGAGATTGGGAAATGTTGGTGTTCAGAGGGACCTGGGTGTCCTTATACACGAATCACTGAAAGTTAAGATGCAGGTACAGCAAGCAATTGGGAAAGCAAATGATATGTTGGCCTTTATTACAAGAGGATTTAAGTATAAGAGTAAAGGGAGGAAAAATTCAGTTGATTTGCGCCTACCGTTAGCACCCTAAGAGGGCACTAACGGGGCGCAAAACAACTAGCGCCCGGGCGCGGCGCCACTAAAGCCTCACGCAAAATTCAGCAGGAGGTTAGCGGCGGCAGTAACCATTAGCACCCCGTGGTGCTGCACCTCTGCCGATGACGTCATCGCCGTGCACAGCACCCCCGGCCGCGATCATCGGTAGCGCCCCTTGACTTACCACCGGACGCTATGTCCGACAGAGTCTGGGGGGCCTACCTGCAGCCGGGGTGGTGCAAATTAAAGAGGAGCTACCGGGCGGCCATTTTTGTTGCTGGCCGTCTGCCAGCACCTGCCCCGTTGCCGTCCCCAGTCTCTGGTGAAGCTCTTCCCCCCCCCCACCCCCTGTGGGGTGCCGGTTGCGCTCCGTGAGCCTGACACTGCTCCTGAGTGCCGAGCTCTTTTGCCGGCACTCCGATCCCTGGTGGCCTAGCTGGGACCCCGGGCTGCGCTGCGCAAGGCCCCTCCCCTTTAATAAGTGGAGGAAGGCCTGTAGTACCACGATGCGACGTGCTGCAGCGCATGGCGCCGCGGCAGGTAGCGCCGCGATATTCACTCGTAGCATCCCAAGAGGGAGGCGGGGTGCCTCGCCTCCCTCTTGGGGCGCTAGCAGTGAATTTCGGGCACGGGGGGCGCAAACTTTATCGAAGCAGTAAAAGTAGCGTCCCGGCGAAGTTAGCACCCCGAAGTGGGCGCGACCCAATTTTGCCCCCAGGACGTCTTACTGCAATTATATAGGGCCCTGGTGAGACCACACCTGGAGTATTGTGTACAGTTTTGGTCTCCTTACCTAAGGAAGGATAGACTTGCTATAGAGGGAGTGCAATGAAGGTTCACCAGACTGCTTCCTGGGATGCGGGGATTGTCCTATGAGGAGAGATTGAGTAGACTAGGCCTGTATTCTCTAGAGTTTAGAAGAATGAGAGGTGATCTCATTGAAACATACAAAATTCTTACAGGGCTTGACAGGATAGATGAAGGGTGGATGTTTCCCTGGCGGGGGAGTCTAGAACCAGGGGTCACAGTCTCAGAATAAGGGGTTGGCCATCTAGGACTAAGATGAGGAGGAATTTCTCCACTCAGAGGGTGGTGAATCTTTGGAATTCTCTACCCCAAAGGGCTGTGGAGGCTCAGTTGTTAAGAGTATATTCAAGATAGAGATCGATAGATTTTTGAATATTAAGGGAATCAAGGGATATGGGGATAGTGCAGAAAGTGGAGATGAGGTGGAAGATCAGCCATGATCTTATTGAATGGCGGAGCATGCGCAAAGGGCCAAATGGCCTACTCCTGCTCCTATTTCTTATGTTCTTATGAGCCTGTTGCTGCCTTCATCCCACTGAAAAACAAGATCTTACCGAAATGGGCCTTGTTAAGCCCACCCTGCGCGTTACCCGGCCCAATTAAAAGGTGTGGGTCTGGTGACGTCAGCACTGACAGTTTGGTGCCAGAATGTTTAAAGGGGCCATGGCCCTATTTGTTATCATTTCTGATTTATAGACTTTAGCGTGCTGACCGTCCTTCATTGTGTGAAAGATGTCTTTTCAGAAGCTGAAAGCTACTCCTCGGTTCTGCTTGTGGAGGGAGTCAGAGCACGTAGGGAGGTTCTCTTTGTCAGTGGGCAGAAGAGGCCGCTTCAGGAGACCAATGCAGCCTGGCTGCAGGTAGCAGAGGAGGTTACGAGCAGGTTTATGGTGATGCGGACATGGGTGCAGTGCCGCCAGCGCTTTAATGATATTCTAAGATCAGGAAAAGTGAGTATAAAACCACACTTACCATCACTCTGCATTCCCAACCCTACTCCTGCACATCCTTACACACAAGGAGGCAAGTTGGTATTGCCTCCCCACTCCATCATAGTCTCCCTCTAAAGATCTAACCCATTCATTCCTTACACTCATTCCATCACTCTCACTCAACCTTCTCTTCTTTCCCTCGTTGCAGGAAAAGAGAGCCCGCAATAAGAGGGAGAGGGAGAAAACGAGAGGAGGCCCTCAATCGATGACTATTCTGACGAGCGCAGAGGAGGCAGCCTTGGACATTAGTGGAGTGGTGGACCAGCCGGAAGTGGGGAACAGAGAGAGGGGCTCACCAGAACAACCTGGTGACAGAATCGGTTTCCATATAGCTACATGGCATTCATCAGTCACTCATCTGGGGACTGATGTCAAGAGAAATTGAATGCTCATCATGTCCAGAATGCTATCTGTATGCAATAGACATATCATATAGCTCAGCTTTCCAGCATCCGCAGTATTTTCCTTTTGTATTCAAATATCTAACTGATCTCTTTACTCTCCCACAGGTCCATCAAGAGCTCCCCCCACTGTCCAGAAGGAAGAGCAAGAGGACTCCTCAGAGGAGCCTCAGCCTCTGAGGACGCAGCGTCACCTCAGACAAGGCAAGCCAGCACCAGTGCAGATATGCACACTTCGGTGGGGCCGTCGCGAGATAGAGTAGTGTTGTCAACTGGTGCCTCACACAGAACAGGTGAGCAAGAGAAGATGGTGGAGACAGGGTCAGCAGTGGAGACTCCTCATCGGAGGGCACAGGAGTCTCCTAGCTCTGCTCAGCTGCATACAGATGCTGAGCATCGGGGGCCATCCAGGAAGAGGTTGATCCTGGATCTGCAAGAACACGTGCAGGAGGCTCTGACAGGTTTTGCAACCATGGTGACTGCGAGTGTGTAGAGAATGGAGGAGTCCATCTCAAACATGACCACCACTGTGGCACACACACTCGTGACTGTAGGTTCCTCCATGGATAGGATGGCCACATGCATGGAGGACCTAATGCGCCAGTCGCACAAGCATATGGTTTCTATTCAAAATAGATGGGCATCTATGGGGGACAGATGGGCATCTATGTAGGAGAGAAACTAGAGGCTCATAGACGTCCTTTTTAGGAGGGATGTCAGTATAGATGTGGGTCCTCATGGCCCCACTGATGTGCAGCAAGGTGCTCTCCAGCTACTTGCTCGCAGAGAAGTGCGGATGGCCCATGAGAGGGATGATGGTGGGAGGGGACATGGAAGTGGGGCTCCTCTCCAAGCGCTCACACTTCTCCCCCATTGCCAACCCCTTGGTCAGAGTCCCAGATGCCTCCCCAGACAGTGATGGCTGAGTCTGCTCCTGCACAGTCACAGGAGGAGCAGACTTTGGTGGGGCTCTCACAAGCTCCAAAACCCAGAGGACGACTGCCAAAGACATCTAAGCAGGTGCAACAGTGAAGTGAGGAGGCTGCCTCTACCTCTGCTGAAGCCACAGGGGTAGCACCACATAGAAGCACACAGAAAAGAAATATGCCACACAAATAGAGTCACTAGGGTGTTTTCTTAAATGTTATTGTGAAGTTTACATTCAATTAATATCTTGTATTAAATAATTTATTTCTTAAACTTTGCGGTCCTTGCCAAATGTGTGTGCACAATTGGAAGTGGCAGAGTGAAGGGTCAGGGCTAATGTAAGTTCCAGCAATGGTGGTGACAGTGAAAAGAATGGACTGGTCATTGTAAGAATGCTTTATGGTGTTGCTGTGGGGTGATGCCAACCTGCCTATGCATGTGCCAGCCACATGGCTATGCTGCGTAAAGTTAACTAAATCTGGTGATGATGAGGCCATCCCTGGTGTCACAGACATCAGTGTGATCGCGTACTGGTGGCATTTCGACCGCTGACTCCTCCAGGTCCTCCTCATCCTCGTCTTCAACCTCATGCTGCTCCTCGTCCTCCTCCGAAGAGGCTGTGCGCGCTGTGCTTTGTTCCTCATGCATCGCTAATCCTTGCTGTTGCGCTATGTTGTGCAGGGCGCAGCAGACCACGACGATTCTAGAGACCCTGGCTGGTGCATACTGAAGGACTCCTCCAGATCTGTCCAGGCATCTGAAGCGCATTTTGAGCAACCCTATTGTCCACTCGATGACACTTCTGGTGGAGATGTGGCTTTGATTGTAATGTTCCTCAGCTTCGTTTGTTGGCCTCCTCCAAGGTGTCCTCAGCCACGTCTTCAGTGGATAGCCCTTGTCTCCAAGCAGCCAGCCGGAAAGACTGTTTGGAGGTGCGAAGAGCTGAGGGACGGTGGACTAGCACAGGACATAAGAGTCATGGGAGCTGCCAGGGAACTTGGCACACACATGCATGATGATCTTCTTATGGTTGCAGATGAGCTGCACATTGAGGGAGTGGAAGCCCTTGTGGTTGACAAAGTCTGCTGGGTTCTGATGGGGTGCCTTGATGGCCACATGAGTGCAGTTGATGACACCCTGCACCCGTGGGAAGCCAGCCAGAGCCACAAAGCTGAGCGCACGCACAGCAACACTGGCTTCATCAGTGGCAAGGTTGATATAATTGGCAGACTTGTCAAAAAAGGCATCAGTGACCTGTGTGATGCATCTGTGGGCGGCCAACTGCGAAATGCTGCAAATGTCTGCTGCAGATGCCTGAAAGAAGCCTGAGGCAAAAGAAGTTGAGGGCAAGGGTGACTTTAACAGCTACTGGTAAGGGGTGTCCACCCATTCCTCTGGGCTGCAGGTCTTGCTCCAGCAATCTGCAAATGTCTGCGATGACCTGGCACGATAGCCTGAGCCTCCTGAAGCACTGCTGCTCAGTCATGTTGAGGAAGCTCATCCTCTGCCTGTATACCCTGTATTGCAGGTATCGCCTCCAGTGCGGTGCAGCCCTGCGCTGATGCCCTCTGCCCTGTGCAGCATCAGGTGGTTGAAGAGAAGATTGGCACTCTTGTTGGTGCTGCTGGTGTGCCTGGTTCTGCTGGTGTTGCAGCTGATCATGGTCAGATTCTGAGGACCAAGGTGAGACAGTATAAACCATATCCATTCTGATGTAATAGATGGCAGGTGAGGTTTAGATGACAGAAGCAATCTGTCACTGGTGAGAGAGGTTGTTCCAATGAGGTGACACTAGATACAGAGTTTGCTCCAAATACTTGCAACCTGCATAAAGCTCAATCTGTCTTCCAAACGCAGTAAGTAACAGCTTCTGAGCTTGGAAAGTGAACAGCTGTGAGATGGGAGCTTTTATACCACATTTGCTGCTGTCAAGTAGTCAGATGATTCCATGGTCATACAACTCCCGACCTGCTGACCTGACGTGATCCCTGAGCAGCATGGACCCTATGGGCGACCTTGTAAAATGTTAAGGTGAGCTCAAAATATTTTTAATGGGCTGTTAACAAGGTCATAATAACCTGAATTACCTCCCCGCTGCTGCGTGTCAGATCTGTTCAGCCCTGACAGACCCGACATCTGGGAAAGCTGCATGGTGGTGGGTTGACAGCGGAGTCCTGAGCCATTGTCAAAAAAAATTTTTTCCCACCCAACCCACCTCCAAACGTGCCCACTGACCTCCTGAAAAATTCCCCCCTAAGGGAATACACAAAGGTGATTAGTTGATGTTGTTCTTTTGATTTGCATTTGATAAATTTATAAATTATGTTTGGAATGTTTGTTTTGTGGTGGCTCTCATTTCAGGTTTGTGCCCAGGAGGATGCTGTGATGTTCCATGACAGAGGTATGGTAAGATGGGGAAGTGGTGAGCAACAGAGACCTGGGGTTTCATTCACTGGAACTGGAGTCTGATGAGGCGCTCATGGATAGCCTGTCCAGAATGGGGTTCTGCTGCCTGCCTGCTCCCTTCCTCCTCCTCCTCCTCGTGCTCTTCCTCCTCGTGCTCTTCCTGAGGTGGTCCCGGAACCCATGGTGGCAAGGGCTGCGCCTTAATGATGGCCAAAAAATGGAGCATGCAGCAGACCTCCACGAAATGGGACACCCGCTCCAGCATGTACTGGAGGGCTCCCCCCGAGCAGTCAAGGCAGTGGAACTGTTGCTTTAGCACCCCGATGGTCTGCTCGATGATGTTCCTCGTGGCAGTATGGCTGTCATTATATGAGTGCTGGGCAGGGGTGGTGGGGTTACGGAGGGGAGTCATCAGCCAGGTGCAGAGTGGATAGCCCTTGTCGCCGAGCGGCCACCCTCAGGTTTGACGTGGTGGCTGGATGGTTGCTGGCACAGCGGACTGGTGCACTACTGTCAGAATACTGGGCATTCACCATCATGATGTGCTGGGTGTGGTTGCACAACAACTGCACATTAAGTGAGTGGTAGCCTTTGCAGTTACGGAACATCTCAGGATTGGTATGGGGCACCCGCAAAGCCACATGTGTGCAGTCGATGGTGTCCTGCACCATGGGGAAGCCCGATATTCTGGCAAAGCCACATGCGCGCTCCTTTTTCTTCTCTCTGTTCAGAGAGAAGACAATGAAGTTCCTTCTCCTGGAGTACAAAGCCTCTGTGACTTCCCGGATGCAGCAATGGACGACGAACTATGAGATGTTAGCTATGTCACCTGCTCCAGACTGGAAGGATCCGCTGGTGAAAAAATTAAAGGGCTACGGTGACCTTGAGTGCCACTGGGAGAGCCGTCATCGTCCTGCTCTGAAGCTGCAGGTCTGGTTGCAGGAGGTGGCAGAGTTCTGTGACCACCTCCTTGGTGAAGTGGAGCCTCCTAAAACACTGCTCCTGGCTTAGATGCAGGTAGGAGAAGTGCTCCCTGAAGACCCTAGGTGGGTCAGGCCTCCTGCTAAGAGCCCTCCTGCCCTTCCTCCTCCTCCCTCTGTGAGCATCTTGTCCACTTCTTCGCTGCCTCCGCTCCATCAACCTGTCATACGCAAGTAGAGGCCCCATGACTGGTAGCAAGTGAACAGAAGCCTTTAAATGAGAAGCAAGGTGTTCTCCACTTGCAGCAACACTTCCTGTCACCTCAGCAACTTTAAACAACTCTGGAAAGCTCCAAACAGTTGCACAAACTTACACAGAGCCAGGAGAACTGAAAAGGCAAGTCAGCTGCAAGTTGATCCCTTTAAATAGTGCTGCTGGGGTTCCTTCCTGCTGCTGAATGCACGGTCAGTTGGTCGTGATTAGGAGAGGGCATTAAATAGAGCGTCAACATCGAAAATGGAAGATCCTGAGTCAAATCAGCGTTGCAGACTCATTTAAGTATCTGCGGCGAGCACAGGCAATGGCAGCGCTGCCGACTTGGCCAAAATGGTGGTCACTGCGGGACCCGCCGGAAGACGGCAGAAATTAGCCGGCCGCCATTTTATCTTCCAAACTGACCTTAACGGCTGGCGCTGAAGGCTCCAATTTCACAGCCATAGAATATAAAAGTTAAGAGAACATGCTAGAACTTTATAAATCACTGGTTAGAACTCAGCTGGACTAATGTGGACAATCCTGTGCACCATACTTCAGGAAAGATGTAAAGGCCTTCAAAAAGGTACAGAGGCAGTTTACCAGGATATTACCAGGGATGAGGGACCAGTTATGAAAAGTTAGAACTGTTTCTATGGAACAGAGCAGGTTAAGAGATGACCTAATAGAGGTTTTCAAGATGATAAGGGGTTTAGATAGAGTGGATAGAGAAAGGCTGTTCCCTCTGGCGAGTCGTCAATAACCAGAGGTCATAGATTTAAAATCATTGGCAAAAGATCTAGAGGGGAGATGAGGAAAAAATTCACTCAAAGTTGTTGGAATCTGATATGCTGTACCTGAAAAGGTGGTGGAAGCTGATTCCATAAATAATTTTAAAAGGGAGTTGGACAGGTACTTGAGCATGAGGAACTTACAGGGTTACAGACAAAAAGCGAGGGTGTGGGACTAAGCACGACTGTTCTTGCGAAGAGCCAGCACGGGCACGACGAGCCCAATGCCGTCATTTTGTGCTATTCGTTTCTATGAAATTCCAGCTAACCAGGATTATTTAAAAGCTGCAAGTAAATGGTGTTGCAAGCATTGAGAATTAGATTGAAGTCATAAGAACATAAGAAATAGGAGCTGGAGTAGGCCATTTGGCCCTTCGAGCCTGCTCCGCCATTCATCAAGATCATGACTGATCTACCTCAACTCCTGCACTATCCCCATATCCCTTAATTCCCTTCGTTCCCAAAAATTTATCGACCTCTGTCTTGAATATACTTAACGACTGAGCATCCACAGGTTGGCAGACAGCAAGCAAAGAGTTGCAATAAACGGGTCTTTTTCCGAGTGGCAGGCAGTGACTAGTGGGGTACCGCAGGGATCGGTGCTCGGACCCCAGCTATTCACAATATATATTAATGATCTAGACAAGGGAACTAGATGTTATATCTCCAAGTTTGCAGACGACACAAAGCTGGGTAGGCGTGTGTGCTGTGAGGAGGATGCAGAGAAACTCCAGTATGATTTGGACAGGTTGGGTGATTGGGCAGATGTATGGCAGATGCAGTATAATGTGGATAAATGCGAGGTTATCCACTTTGGTGGCAAAAACAGGAAGACATTATTATCTGAACGACAATACATTGGGAGAAGGGGAAGTGCAACGAGACCTGGGTGTCCTTGTGCACCAGTCGCTGAAGGTAAGCATGCAGGTGCAGCAGGCGATTAAGAAGGCAAATGGTATGTTGGCTTTAATAGCAAGAGCATTCTAGTACAGGAGGAAGGATGTCTTGCTGCAATTGTACAGGGCCTTGGTGAGACCACACCTTGAGTATTGTGTGCAGTTTTGGTCACCTTATCTGAGGAAGGATGTTTTTGCCATGGAGGGAGTGCAGCGAAGATTCACCAGACTGAAACCTGGGATGGCAGGAATGACGTATGAAGAGAGATTGGGTCGATTAGGCTTATATTCGCTAGAGTTTAGAAGAATGAGAGGGGATCTCATTGAAACTTATAAAATTCTAACAGGACCAGACAGACTAGATGCAGGAAGGATGTTCCCGATGGCGGGGGAGTCCAGAACCAGGGGTCATAGTCTAAGGATAAAGGGTAAGCCATTTAGGACTGAGATGAGGAGGAATTTCTTCACCCAGAGAGTGGTGAACCTGTGGAATTCTCCACCACAGAAGGCAGTCGAGGCCAACTTATTAAATATATTCAAGAAGGAGTTAAATATATTTCTAAAGGCTAAAGGGATCAAGGGATATGGGAGAAAGCAGGGACAGGGTACTGAATTTGGATGATCAGCCATGATCTCATTAAATGGCAGAACAGGTTCAAGGTGCCGAATGGCCTACTCCTGCTCCTAGCTTCTATGTTTCTCTGGGGTAGAGAATTCCAAAGATTCACAACCCTCCAGCTGGTGCAAGAGCGGTGGCTGCCATTTTTACGAGAATCACTGGCGTTAACAAGTATATGAATTTCTCGCCCCAATAGCCTGCAGAGGGATACAAACAGGTTAAGTGAGTGGACAATAAGGTGGCAGATGGAGTATAATGTGGGGAAATGTGAGGTTATACACTTTGGTAGGAAGAATAGGTAAAATAAATATTTTTTATATGGTGCGAAACTTTTAAATGTTGGTGTTCAGCGAGCTTTAGGTGTCCTTGTACAGGAAACACAGAGAGTTAACATGCAGGTACAGCAAGCAATTAGGAAGACAAATGGCATGTTGGCCTTTATTGCAAGGGGTTTGGAGTACAAGAGTAAGGAAGCCTTGCTACAATTGTATAGGGCTTTGGTGAGACCAGACCTGGAGTACTGGACACACTTTTGGTCTCCTTATCTAAAGAAGGATATACTTGCCTTGGAGGCGGTGCAACGAAGGTTCACTAGATTGATTCCTGGGATGAGAAGGTTAGAAATATAGAAGATAGTAGCAGGAGTAGGCCATTCGGCCCCTCGAGCCTGCACCGCCATTCAATGCGATCATGGCTGATCATCCAAACTCAGTACCCTGTCCCTGCTTTCTCCCCATATCCCTTGATCCATTTAGCCTTAAGAAATATATCCAACTCCTTCTTGAATATATTTAATGAATTGGCCTCTACTGCCTTCTGTGGTAGAGAATTCCACAGGTTCACCACTCTCTGGGTGAAGAAATTCCTCCTCATTTCTGTCCTAAATGGCTTACCCCTTATCCTTAGATTGTTACCCTTGGTTCTGGACTCTCTGACCATCGGGAACATCCTTCCTGCATCTAGTCTGTTCAGTCATGTCAGAATTTTATAAGTTTCAATGAGATCCCCTTTCATTCTTCTAAACTCCAGCGAGTATAAGCCCAATCGACCCAATCTCTCCTCATAAATCATTCCTGCCATCCCAGGTATCAGCCTGGCGAATCTTCGCTGCACTCCCTCCATGGCAAGAACATCCTTCCTCAGATAAGGCGACCAAAACTACACACAATACTCAAGGTGTGGTCTCACCAAGGCCCTGTACAACTGCAGCAAGACATCCTTGTTCCTGTACTCAAACCTTCTCGCTACGAAGGCCAACATACCTTCTTAACCGTATACAATTCCGTATCTCTGAAAGAGAAGGCACACTTCACCGGAGAGTCTTGGTTGCATCAAACACTGGTCATTTTCGTAGAATCATAGAAATTTACGGCACTGAAGGAGGCCTTTCGGCCCATCGTGTCTGTGTCGGCTGAAAAAGAGCTATCTAGCCTAATTCCACTTTCCAGCTCTTGGTCTGTAGTCCTGTAGGTTACGGCACTTCCAGCGCCTATCCAAGTACTTTCCAGGATGTTAGTGATTTATATTACTCCGCTCCCTTTTTATAGATGTCAAAGAATCTTACATAGTGTAGTATCCGTGTGTTGATAGAGACACTGAAGACAGGAGTTGGTTCATAGGTGTTTACTAAGCAAAGTCTGGAGGGGTACTAACGGATATAACACAATATACAGACTTATATAGCCCGAGTGGCCATTACTGGCATTACAGCACATATGGGGCTCTTAAAGGCACATACACTACACATAGAATGGGCTCTGGGGCGAGTAACTAGGGGATGATCAACACTTATATAACTCTATCCCAGAAAAAGTCAGCACAGGAGTGGAGAAATTTGTAGTACAACTAAAGGACCCAATAGAAAATAGCAGTCAATATCCATTAGAGTTGTTAGCGAGCCTTGAAATAACTGTAATTCAAAAACATGATTATGGGAGCCAGATTTCCTCTGTCGTTCTGCCGGACTCCCAGCGTAACTCTAGAACGGCTCAGAAAAAAAGCCAGGACCGAGATATGCCCAGCCCCCAGCCTGACTTGGGAATTCCCGCTTGGCCTTGTACGGGGCAGAACCCCCCTACTCACCTCTTAGAAGGCCAGCCATGACAGAAAGGGCCGGGCTGGGGGTGGGGCTCCCTACACTAGGGGAGGGGGGACTCCCATTTCCCAGTACAAGATGGGACCCGGTGTAAAAATTGGAGGCTGGCACACCCAGTCACATGAGGCACGCTGGCTTCCAAAAGCAGACAGGTGGGTCCCATCAGGACAGCGGGGTAGTGGAGGAGGTGTAGGGGGGATGGGGGTGGGAGGGGAGTCCAGGCCAGGGAATCAGCCTGGAACAGCTGAAGATGGGAATTTTTTTTTCAAGTTTGAGCATCAGCAACTTTACACAGGATGCCGAAGGGGGTAGAGAATGGGGTTCTCTGAGGGGGGTGGTGGGACTGGAAACCGCGCACCCCCCCCCCCGCCACCTTGAATTAATGATACACACCAAAGTCTCCAGTAGCATAGGGCCTGAGATGCGCGGGTGCCCTCCAGCCCTCCCATTGGCCCGCAAGCTCCAGCCGGGGACCAGCGGGCAGAGTGCCAGCATAACGGCCAGGAGCGCGGTCCGCACGTTGTCAGCTCAATGTTTACTATTCTACCACTGAACCGAGGTGAAAGGAGGCAGAGATTTCAGAACGTGTAGCAATATGAAAATATATATCATAGGCAGATGGACTCTTTCATTTCAAAACTGTATCTATAGGCATTGCGGGCTTGAGCTTAGGATATGCATCACATGTAAAAGTGCCACACATGTAAATTCTGTGCCACACTCGTACCTGATTGGCTCAATTCATAAAACATTAGCAAATCACAACTGAACAAATAAGAGAACCAATTTTTTTTAAAGCACGAAAAGGGAAAGAAAGCTATTGGACTCTAACCAGCCTCATCATGGGTGTTGCAGCAATTATTCTCTAAATGACCCTAAGGTGACAGTGACAGCGATTAGGCTCTAATTGACCTCACATTGTGCCTATTAATTAAAGATAGCGCCATCTTGGCAGCAGAATAATGCAGTCCTAAACTTAGTAAATCATCAGGCTTACTGTGAGCAATGCCACGGCTGATCTGAAAGTTTACTTTCCCTGAAAACTAATGTTTAACATAGATTTGCACACATAACATGATGTGCCCCTACAAAGAGAGAATTCTGCCTTAACAGAAAGTAAAGCTGATTAAAGAAAGCGGCCAGGTTAAGGACTGATTTGCAGTGGGGCAACATCTGTCTTGGCCAGATCAAAATCACTGCAGGTTAAATGGAAACTTTAGCGTTGCTTACAGATAATCCTGGGTCTATGAAAATTCCCGTGCTCAGTCCTGATAGAACAGCCTGATGCTCGAGTAAGATTTATTGGCAAGCTATCATACCAGGTCACAATTTTCTGCCTTGCAAAATACTTTTCAAAAACATTATTGCCTGTAACAGCAATTTTCAGCAACACTTATGAGATAACTACCTTTCCAGAGCCTCGGGCAAGAGACATGCATGGAGCATTGGAGTGGGAGTACTTGCTGTCCTTTATGATATCGGTTGTCCTATGAGGAGAGATTGTGTAGATTGGGCCTATACTCTCTGGAGTTTAGAAGAATGAGAGGTGATCTCATTGAAACATATAAGATTTTGAGGGGGATTGACAGGGTAGATGCTGAGAGGTTGTTTCCCCTGGCTGGAGAGTGTAGAACTCGGGGACATAGGGGTCGATTTTCCTGGAGCCGTCAGGCGGGGTTTCAGGCCTGATTCCCCACCCCGTCCGACTTTCACCCCAGCGTTTCTATCCGGCCCGAATCAGTCCCGCCCGCAGTTGGTGGGACTGGTCGTCGGGAGCCTAATCGCCAATAATTGGCATCTATAATGCCACTTTAAGGGGCCCTTGCTATTTTCAGCCTTTTCCCACACTATACACGCCTGGTGGGAACCCCGCTGGTGAAACCTGGCGTGAACAATATCGGCTTGCTTACTTTCAGCTGCAGGTCAATCAGGAAAGAAGAGATTTAATCAGACAGCATTTGTAGGTTGCAGGACGGTGGCATAGTGGTTAGCACTGTTGCCTCACAGCGCCAGGGACCCGGGTTCGAATCCGGCCTCGGGTGACTGTGCAAACTCCACACAAACATTCTCCCCGTGTTTGCGTGGGTTTCCTCCGGGTGCTCCGGTTTCCTCCCACAGTCCAAAGATGTGCAGGTTAGGATGATTGGCTATGATAAATTGACCCTTAGTGTTAGGGGGATTAAATACGTGGGGTTACAGGGATAGGGTGGGATATGTGTTGGTGTAGGGGTTACAGGGATCGGGTGGGATATGTGTCGGTGCAGGCTTGATGGGCCGAAATGGCCCCTATCTGCACTGTGGGGTTTCTGTGATTTCTGTGACCTTGTTGTTTCAGGCTTGGGGCAACTTGTTCAAGGCTTAGGCACAACTGTGGAAGGTTGGAGCCTCACACACTTCTCCAGTGTGAGCTCCTGGGAAGCCCCTCTTGCCACCCTCACTCAGCGCCTCCTCAACTGAGGCACCTGCCAGAAGCATGGGAGGTCTTTTTTTCCTTCCCCCTCTTGGCATTACAGGACCTCCAGCCCCATTCGCAAAATGACACACGCCAGAACTGCAGAAGTTGCCATCAGAAATTTTATTTACAATAACCAACTGATGACATTTTTAAAATAAACACAACATTTCACCCAAGTGACTACCCTTGTGATTAGTGGTGCTTTATTTTTGTCTTATGCGTGCTCCTACGTAGTGGTTCCCCTGTGGCTTCAGCAGATGTGGAGGCCCCTTGCTCACTTTCCTGCTGCTCCTGTCTCGACATCTTTGGCGGGCGTCCTCTGGGGTGGCGAGCCTGTAAGGGCTCGCCAGCAGTCTGCTGCTCCTGCGGCTGTGCAGGGGTTGAGACCTCTGTCTTCGTTGGGTGTGAACTCCGGCGGGGCTCTGACCGAGGGCTCTGCAGTGGCATGGAAGTGTGAACGCTTGGAGAGGAGCCCCCACTTCCTTGAGGTCTGCCACCAACCTCCCTCTCATGGGTCAGGTCCCCCTCAGTGCCTGCAAGTGGCTTGAGAGCAGCTTGCTGCACATCAGGGGGGCCTTGGGGACCCGTTTCTACAATGGCAGTTCTACTCAGAGGGCCTGCCATGAAGGTCTGGTTTCTCTGCTCAATAGTTGACCATCGCTCCTCCAGAGATGTCAGTCTATTCTGAACACTCACCATGTTTTCAGCACTCTGGCGACTTAGCTCCTCCATGGCCGTTGCCATCCTCTCCTCTACTGTAGCCATCCTTTCTGCGGAGGTTGCCATCCTTTCCGTGGTGATGCGTTCATGCGCCAATGACTCCACAAAGGCTCTGTTCATGTTCACTATGGACTCCTCCATTCGCTCCACACTCACAGCGACCCTGGAGACAAAACCTGCCAGAGACTCCTGCATCTGTGCATGGAGATCCATCACCTCTTCTCTTGCGGATAGACCCAGAGGCAGAGGGTCGACATGCAGCAGAGCTGAGCTGGCAGAGTCCTGCGCCCTCCGACGAGGACTTTCCACTGCTGTCCCTGTCTCCACCATCTGCTGATGCTCACTTGTGAGCTGTGATACACCAGGTGACAACACCACTCTATCTCGCGAAGGTCCCACTGAGGTGTGAGTGTCTGCGCTGGTGCTGGGTGCGCTGAATTCTGCTGACGCTGCGCCCTCAGAGGTTGGAGCTTCCTCTGAGGCGTCTGGCTGCTCAGCCTCTTCCTCCTCCGCAGTGGGGACGGGGGCTTCGGATGGTCCTGTCGGGAAGTAAAGGAAAGAGTTAGAGATATGATGCCAAGGTTATATGCACATTGGATTTTGCAGATGCTCATAAGTCCAAATGATGTAGCTTCAGAATCATAACAGCGACTCATGCTATGTCAATGAGAGAGATGGAAAACTATTCTGTCACCAGCTTGCGGGCCTGCCCCTGTCTCTCCTTCCCCAGCTTCCACAGCCACATCAGCCCCGACAATTTCCAGCACTCCTTCCTCCCAGGGGGTCAGGTGGGCTATTGAGGGTGGGCCTCCTCCAGTCCTGTCTCGCTCTCTGTTGTTGTGAGCTCTCTTTTCCTGCAATGAGGGAGACAAGTGGAGTTTGAGTGAGAATGAAGGAGTGAGTGTAGAGATTGCATAGCATAGATACTTAGAGGGAGACAAAGATGGTGTGAGGCTGCAAGACCAAGGGCCCTCCCTGTGTGTTGTCAGTTGTGTTCAAAGCATCAGATTGAGAGGGAGTGTGAGGGCTGCATGGTGGAATAGTTATGTGAACGTGAGCATAGAGAGAGAGGGAATGGGTAAGCGTGCATGGATGTGACTGTGAAGTGGGATGTGGAGGAAGAGAGTGCTAAAGCTGAGTGCTGGTGGGGAAAGGCAATGGGGATCAGTTTGAGGGTGATGGAAACTTCATACTGTACTTACTTTCCCTGTACAGTGAAGGTCTGCTCTTATTTCTTATGTTCTTATCTTATGTAATACTGATGATTTAACATTGAGTATCTTTGCTCAGTAGAACTGACTCCAATTTACTGCAGTCTGCATATCAACTACAGAACAAGATTATTATATATAAATGGTAAATTTTTTGGTTGAAAAGCAAGAGTTCATTCTATTTAAAACTTTTTTTTTTGTTCAGGTGCTATATTACATTAACACAATCACTGCACCTGATTATGGGTGGAGCACCAGCAGGTCCTGCAGGAACAGGAAAAACAGAGACGACTAAAGATTTGGGTAGAGCTTTAGGCACCATGGTGTATGTTTTCAACTGCTCCGAACAAATGGACTACAAAGTAAGAAAGACATGAGTTTGCTTGCAATTTCATAGAATCAGAGAATATTACAGCAAAGAAATTGACCAATTTGGCCAATCAGTTGTGTGCCGTTTTTTCTCCATGTGAGCTATCTAGTCTAATCCCATTATCCTGCTTAATCTCCACACACTTTAATTTTCCTCTAATTCATGCAACTATCTAATTCCCTTTTAAAAGAATTTATGGATTCTGCTTCAAAAATTGGGACAAAGAATTCTACATTCTAAATTGTGTAAATGTATATATTTAACCTCGCTTTTAATTCTTTTTGCGAATTTAAGTCATCTTGTTATTGTCTTTCTGAACAGTGGAAACAATCTATCAGGTCGCTCGTTAATCTTCTCAGCTCTCGTAAAAAAAAAACTGACTTCTCAAGTTTCTCTATAACTACAACTCTTCATCCCTGGTAACATCCCTAGAGAATCTATGCTAAAATCTTTTCATTACTTTTATATCCTTCCTATCATGGAGGATGAAAACTCCACACAATACGACAAACTGTGGCCTATCTAAGATCTTGTAAATTCAACATTACCTCCATGCTTATGTATTCTGTATGTTTAGAGGAGAGCATTAACCAGAGTGATCCATTACCATTGAAGAGATGGCCAGAAGCGAACCTGCAGCTTTTGAGCTATGTGGCTATATTATGAAAAGAATGTTGACATGTTTACTGTTTAATGAGCCCTGCATCACTCTGCAGTTTAGCTACTGTACTTCCCAAAGCAAGAGTGCAAAAGGTGTTGTGCATGAATATAGGATGCATTATACTAATGTTAGAGGGACCAAAAGGGGCCATTAAAATAAGGAAACATCCAATGTGAATATGCAGCTGGTTGATGTGAAAGTGACCATGTATACTATGCTGCAGCAGAACACTATGAAAAGCTAAGATCAGCAGAAATTTACTTGGAAAAACTTCATCAAGGTGTTGAACATTTTCCTCATCTGGGAAATAGACTTCCTAATAGCTGACTGCATTTAGCTGCTCTGCACCGCTTTCCATGCAGCCCTGACAACTTTACAATACCACCCTGAGCATTACTTCCTCGGCCTGGCACAAAAAGGGAGCCATCCTCCCTCCTCCTTGGTCACTTGCAGGCTTTTGGCTCATCCTCCAACATATACAGAAGAAAAACGTAATCTCCCTCAGACAGGAATTGTCATCGCCTCGTTAAGAGGCTGCACCTATACTTTTAAGCTCCTGTCCTGGGTGTCCACTTCCTAATGGTCTCTGTATTCCTATGGCTAGCTTGTGCTGGAAGTGTACAACCTTTATTTAAACGAAGGAACTCCTGTAATATATATGCACACTGCTGGCTTTTTTTTTTATTCGCTTATGGGATCTGGGTGTCGCTGGCAAGGCCAGCATTTATTGCCCATCCCTAGTTGCCCTTGAGAAGGTGGTGCTGAGCCACCTTCTTGAATCGCTGCAGTCCGTGTGGTGATGGTACTCCCACAGTGTTGTTAGGGAGGGAGTTCCAGGATTTTGACCCAGCGACGATGAAGGACCGGCAATATACTTCTAAGTCAGGATGGTGTGTGACTTGGAGGGGAACTTGAAGGTGGTGGTGTTCCCATGCATCTGCTGCCCTTGTCCTTCTAGGTGGAAGAGGTCGCGGGTTTGGGAGGTGCTGCCGAAGAAGCCTTGGCGAGTTGCTGCAGTGCATCTTGTAGATGGTACACACTGCAGCCACGGTACGCCGGTGGTGGAGGGAGTGAATGTTTAAGGTGGTGGATGGAGTGCCAATCAAGCGGGCTGCTTTGTCCTGGATGGTATCAAGCTTCTTGAGTGTTGTTGGAGCTGCACTCATCCAGGCAAGTGGAGAGTATTCCATCACACTCCTGACATGTGCCTTGTAGATGGTGGAAAGGCTTTGGGGAGTCAGGAGGTGAGACACTCGCCGCAGAATATCTAGCCTCTGCCTAGCTGCGCTGCTAGTGGATGTTCAGTCCAAATGTGCTTAGGTTTTAGACTGGGCTTGAACTCAAAACCTTTTGACTTACAGGTGAAAATGATACTATGGCACTAAACTAACACTAGGGGATAATTTTAGCCTAACCTGCCCAGTGGGAAACTGATGTAATTGGATCAGCCGCCCATCAATGGCAGTCGATTCAATCCCATCAGTTTTCCACCAGGCAGGTTAGGTTAACATTACCCCTAAGTTTGAGTCATTGGGCTCAATTTTACCAGGCCCGCGGAGGCATGTTTGGAGGCATGTGAGTTGTCAAAATCGCAATAAATGGTGGCCGGGTCTGATCGCGCCTCCGAGCAATTTTCCCACATTCATGTTTTCAGACTCCATTTCCATCCCGCCTCCAAGTGGCGGGATAGGCCCTTAAGGCCCTTAACAACCACTTAATTGCCTCTATAATCCCATTTTGAGAGGCCTTTTTGATTTTTAGACATTTCCCCCATCCTACACGCCTCCTTTGGAACATGACAGTTAATCCTGGCGGCCTCACAATTGGATTGCTTACTAACAGCTGCAGCTCCCCCATTAAAAAGGAGTTTTCAGCAATAATCACTTGCAGGTGGCAGAACTTTGTTGTCTCAGGTCTGGGGGAACTTTTAGCAGGCATACTCATTGTGGAAGTTTGGAGCCTGACACCCATCTCCAGTGTGACCTGCTGGGAAACCCCTCTCCCCACCTTGACTGAGCGCTTCCTCAACTGAGGCATATACCAGAAGCATGGCGAACATTTATTTCCTTTCCTCCTGGACATCAGAATCAGATGAAGAACAGCCACGGCAGCAGCAGACCCATGAGCAGCAGCAGCACCAACAGTAGCAGCAGCAACAACAGGAGCGCCAAGCTGCTGCTCACCCACCTGAAGCTGCACAGGCCAGAAGGCGCCAGCACGCGACCACATTGCTGCCCGGGATGCACTCATGTTGGCCAGATTTGCTTAGCCTGCACAATCAAACACTTTTGCCTCGCACCTTCTTACCAGATCATCGACAATGGACAAGAAGCTGCGGATTCCTATCACTCTGACCACCATACTGACAATTGCAAGTCGCCCTAAGCCCTCAATGTGGAAGTTCCACTTGCAAAATGACACAGACCACAACTTCAACAGTTTGCCATCAAATCTGTTTATGATACCATGACAAGGATGGCTGGTCAAAAAACAATACATCACAACACCCAAGTGACTACCCTTGAGACTACTTGTGCTTTAACTTCCTCTTACGCGTGCTCCTATGTGGTGCTTCCCCTGTGGCTTAAGCAGATGTGGTGGCCCCTTGCTCACTTTCTTGCTGCTCCTGTCTCGACACCTTTGACGGGCGTCCTCTGGGGTTGCGAACCTGTGAGGGCTCGGCATCAGTCTGCTGCTCCTGCGGCTGTGCAGGGCCTGAGATGCCCATCTCAGTTGGGTGAGGACTCTGGTGGGGCTCTGACTGAGGGCTTTGCAGTGGCATGTCATGTGAGCACTTGGAGAGGAGCCCCACTTCCTTGTCGTCTGCCACCAACATCCCTCTCATGAGTCAGCCCCACTTCAGAACTAGCAAGTGGCTTGACAGCACCTTGCTGCACTGCAGGGGGGCCATGAGGACCTGTTTCTGCACTGGAAGTCCTACTCCAGAGGACTTCCATGAAGGTCTGGTTTGTATGCTCAATAGCTGACCATCGCTCCTCAAGAGATGTCATTTTATTCTGAACAATGACCATGTTTTCAAGACCCTGGCGACTAAGCTCCCCCATGGCCGTAGCCATCCGCTCCTCTACCATAGCCATCCTCTCCTCTATGGTAGCCAGCCTTACCACGGAGGTAGCCATCCTTTCCACGGAGGTTGTCATCCTTTCCGCGGTGATGCATTCATGCGCCAATGCCTCCACAAAGGCTCTGCTCATGTTGGCGATGGACTCCTCCATTTGTTCCACACTCGCAGCGACCCTGGAGCCAAAACCTGCCAGAGACTCCTGCACCTAGAGTTCCAGCACCGCTCTCCTTCTGGATGGACCCGGAGGCACAGGGTCGACATGCAGCTGAGCCAAGCTGGCAGAGTCCTTCGCCCTCCGACGAGGACTCTCCACTGCTGTCCCTGTCTCCATCATCTGCTGATGTTCACTTGTGAGTTGTGATACACAAGGTGACAACACTACTCTATCTCGCGAAGGTCCCACCGATGTGTGAGTGTCTGCACTGGTGCTGGGTGCGCTGAATTCTGCTAACAGAGCGCCCTCAGAGGTTGCAGCTTCCCCTGAGGAGTCTGGAGGCTCGGGCTGTTCCTCCTGGGGACGGAGGCTTTCGATGGTCCTGTGGGTGAGTAAAGAAAGAGTTAGAGATGTGAGTTCAAGGTTACATGCACATTGAATAGTGCAGATGATCATGTCAATCTGTTAAGCATCAGAATCATTATCAGTGACTCATGCAATGTCAATGAGAATGATGCTAAACTATTCTGTCACCAGCTTACTGTGATGCACCCGTCTGTCCGTCCCCCACTTGGGAATCGTCCTCGATCCCGGCGATTTCCAGGGCCGCCTCCTCCCAGGCGGTGAGCTGGGCTACTGAGGGTGGCCCTCCTCCTGTCATGGCTCTTTCCCTCTTATTGTGGGCTCTCTTTTCCTGCAATGAGGGACACAAGTGGAGTTTGAGTGATAATGAAGGAGTGAGTGTAAAGAATCCATAGCATAGATGCTTAGAAGGCGACAAAGGGCCCTCCCTGTGTGTTGTAAGTTGTTGTTGTTGCATCACAGTGATAGGGAGTGTGAGGGCTGCATGGTCGAATAGTTAAGTGAATGTGACCATAGATAGAGAGGGAATGGGTAAGGGTGCAGGGATTTAAGTGTCAAGTGGGATGTGGAGGAAGTGGTTGGCAAAACAGAGTGCTGGTGAGGAGAGGCGATGGGGATGAGATTGAGGGTGATGGGAAAGTCATACTCACTTTTCCTGTGCGGAGAAGGTCATGAAACCTCTTCCTGCATTGCAGCCAGGTTCTGCGGCTCATCGAGATGGAGTTGACCCCCTGGGCCACCTGCAGCCACACAGCTTTAGTCTGCTGGGGTGGCTTTTTTCTCCCTGAGGAAGGGAAGAGCACCTCTTTATTGGATCTCGCTCCCTCCACCAGAGCTTGGAGGGAGGGCTCATTGAAGCGTGGAGCACACTTTGGCCTACTGGTGGACGTAGTCGATCAATGAAGTGCTTACTAAAGTGGCCATAAAGTTTGCAGTCTCCAGAAGAAGCAAGGCTGCTTGCAGGCCTTAAAGCCAGCAGCATTGATGACATCATTGGAGGCGACTTTCTGTATGAAAAGACTCATTGAGCCAGGGGTTCCCACATGCTGGAAATCAATTGCCCAATTAGGGGAAAATCGGGGTCCTGACATGAATTCCCCCTGACACGCCCCAGCCCGCCCACAATGGCAAAATCCAGCCCATTTTGTTAGTATCAGTTCTCTTTCTTTAATAACCTTCAATAACTGTCCACACATTTCTCTGGCAGTCCTACAATTGCAATATCCCTCTGAAAAATGAGGTAAGGTACTTGTTTAGAAGAAATTTTGATGCAGCAATAGCAAATGTATTGATAAAATAACTACATTTACTAGCAGTTAAAAACAGTTTATATTTCATACTCTAAACAAGGTATTCTAATGTCTATAGGTAAGCAATGTGCCTGTTATGCTTGTGACTCATCAAGTTTCACTGATGTAGTTTTAATGCCCATTGTTTAGAAAATGAAATGGGACAAAAACTTTAAAAGAATTAAACCAGAATGAAAAATTAGACTATATTTTAATTAGAAAATAAAATTATTTTTTTCAAAAATTTAGATTATTGTTTAAAATGGTTATTTCATGTAATTTATAGTTTATTTTAAAAAGTGATGTTTTTTAAAAATGTATTTGAAGATTTAGTGCTGTTTTGGGGCCGCAGTATTTATAAGTTTTGACAGCTCTTCTTGTCAAACTTATGAATGAAGCATTCCCTGCTACGATTGGCTCTCCATGGCCCACATGATCCCAGGGGATGCATCGAACTAACTGCGCCCCTGGGATACGCAAGCACTGCGCGCTGGCAGCTGGACCAGGCCCCGGATCGGAATTCCACGGGGGCCCACAGCTCAACGGCTGGCGTGCTAGCTAAGTGCAGGTCGGGGGCTTACACCCGCGGGAAGCGCCCGGCCTGAATTTCTGGGGCTATGTATTTTCACTTCTAATATTTATAGTTTGCCTCTGTAGTACAGCACCTATGTTTTTACCCCTAGAAGCAGCTTAACTTTCTAAAGATTGATCTTTTTTCACCATATAGTCCTGTGGGAATATCTACAAGGGTCTGGCGCAAAGTGGAGCCTGGGGCTGTTTTGATGAATTCAACAGGATCTCTGTGGAAGTTTTGTCAGTGATTGCAGTGCAGGTAACTTAAAGATCTTCAATTGTCCCCTATTGAAGGATAGCAACAATATTATAATTCTTCCATTTTAGTTCAATTTCCACATATATATAAAAAATCTTCTGTTTTTCTATTCTTCCTACCAATTGAATAACTTCACATTTCCCCATATTATATTCCATCTCCCATGTTCTTGCCCATTCACGTACCCTGTCCATATATCCTTTTGCAGCCTCTTTGCGTCAACCTCACATCTTACTTTTCCACCTAGCTTTGTATTGTCAGCAAACTTGGATACATTGCACTCAGTTCCTTCATCTAAGTCATTAATATAGTTTGTAAATAGCTGAGGCCCAAGCACTGATCCTTGCGGCATCCCACTAGTTACAGCCTGCCAATCTGAAAATGACCTGTTTATCCCTACTCTCTGTTTTCTGTCTGTTAACCAATCCTTTATCCATGCTAATACCTTACCCCCAACCCCATGTGCCCTTATCTTGCTTAACAACCTTTTATGTGGCACCTTATCGAATATGCTACATCCACTAGTTCCCCTTTATCTACCCTGCTAGTTACATCCTCAAAAAACTAATAAATTTGTCAAACACGATTTACCTTTCATAAAACCATGTTGACTCTGACCAATCATTTTGGCCCAAAATTTGCAATCGGAGGTTTCCCGTGGGCGGATGTCACCGACCAGCAAAAAATTTACACATTTACCTGGTGGCCCGGGAGGTACGGAGGCTTGCGATCCTGGGCCTCTCCAGGTACGCGTGGGCAGAGGCCCACGTATCCCAGACGTGCGTGCGGTTGGCAAGCGCCCCTGGGATCACGTGGGCTGGCCCAACCAATAAAAGAAGGGGATCCCCATAAGTATGAATGGGGATCACTTAAAAAATACACAAACACATTAAATAAAAAAACGATTTAAATGGCATATTTAAAATTAATTAAAATGCCATTTAATTAAATATTTTAAATGAAAATTTAATTTTTGGGGAAAAAATTTATATGTTTTAACGGGGCTAAAAATAAACTTACCTTATTGGACAGGGTTTTTAATGTATAAATGAGTGATAAAATTTTATTTTTCTATTTTTTAAAACTCTTATGCTGGTAAAAGCAGACCTTATGCCTGCTTTTGGAAGGCATAAGAATTTCACAGGCATTCAGTGGGCGGAAATTGGGCAAATAGCGTAGCTCTCCACCCGCAGAGGCCCTTCTCCCAGGGATGCGGTGGACCTGTCAAGACAGATCGCAAGTTCCGGGTATTAGCGCATGCGCGTCACATGCCTAAACCCGGAATTTGCACAGGTCCTACGGGCACGTACGCACCTCGTACATAAAAACATAGAAGATAGGAGCAGGAGTAGGCCATTCAGCCCCTCGAGCCTACTCCGCCATTCAATGAGATCATGGCTGATCATCCAAACTCAGTACCCTGTCCCTGCCTTCTCCCCATATCCCTTGATCCCTTTAGCTTTAAGAAACATTTCTAACTCCTTCTTGAATATATTTAATGAATTGGCCTCAGCTGCCTTCTGTGGTAGCGAATTCCACAGGTTCACCACTCTCTGGGTGAAGAAATTCCTCCTCTATCTCTGTCCTAAATGGCTTACCCCTTATCATTAGACTGTGACCCCTGGTTCTGGACTCCCCCGCCATCGGGAACATCCTTCTTGCATCTCGTCTGTCTAGTCTTGTTAGAATTTTATAAGTTTGAATGAGATCCCCTCTCATTCTTCTAAACTCCAGCGAGTATAAGCCCAATTGACCCAATCTCTCCTCATACGTCATTCCTGCCATCCCAGGTATTAGTCTGGGGAATCTTCACTGCACTCCCTCCATGGCAAGAACATCCTTCCTCAGATAAGGTGACCAAAACTGCACACAACACTCAAGGTGTGGTCTCACCAAGGCCCTGTACAACTGCAGCAAGACATCCTTGTTCCTGTACTCGAACCCTCTCGCTACAAAGGCCAACATACTATTTGCCTTCTTAACCGCCTGCTGCACCTGCATGCTTACCTTCAGCGACTGGTGCACAAGGACACCCAGGTCTCGTTGCACGTCCCCTTCTCCCAATCTATTGCCATTCAGATAATAATCTGCCTTCCTGTTTTTGACACCAAAGTGGATAACCTCGCATTTATCCACATTATACTGCATCTGCCATGTATCTGCCCAATCACCCAACCTGTCCAAATCATACTGGAGTTTCTCTGCATCCTCCTCACGGCACACACGCCCACCCAGCTTTGTGTCGTCTGCAAACTTGGAGATATTACATCTAGTTCCCTCGTCTAGATCATTAATATATATTGTGAATAGCTGGGGTCCTAGGATCGATCCCTGCGGTACCCCACTAGTCACTGCCTGCCACCTGGAAAAAGAGCCGTTTATTGCAACTCTTTGCTTCCTGTCTGCCAACCTGTTCTCTGTCCAAGTCAGTACCTTGCCCCCATCCCATGTGCCTTAACTTTACACGCTAACCTCTTATGCGGGACCTTATCGAAAGCCTTCTGAAAGTCCAAATACACCATATCCACTGGTTCTCCCTTATCTATTCTACCAGTTACATCCTCAAAAAATTCCAGTAGATTAGTCAAGCACAATTTACCTTTTGTAAATCCATGTTGACTTTGTCCGATCCTGTCACTATTTTCCAAGTGCTCTGCTATTACATCTTTTATAATGGACTCTAGCGTTTTCCCCACTACCGATGTCAGGCTTACTGGTCTATAATTCCCCGTTTTCTCTCTACCACCTTTTTTGAATAGTGGGGTAACATTACCTACCCTCCAATCCATGGGAACTGTTCCAGAGTCTATCGAATTTTGGAAGATGACCAGCAATGCATCTACTATTTCTAGGGCCACTTCCTTAAGTACCCTAGGATGTAGATTATCAGGCCCATGGGATTTATCGGCCTTCAATCCCATCAATTTTACTAACACCATTTCCCTACAAATACTGATTTCATGCAGTTCCTCCCTCTCATTAGACCCTATGTTCCCCGACATCTCTGGGAGGTTATTTGTGTACTACTTTGTGACGACAGAACCAAAGTATGTATTTAAGTCGTCTGCCATTTCTTTGTTCCCCATTATAAATTCCCCTGATTCTGACTGCAAGGGACCTATGCTTGACTTCACCAATCTTTTTCTCTTCACATATCTATAGAAGGTTTTACAGTCAGTTTTCATGTACCCTGCAAGCTTACTCTCATACTCTATTTTCCCCCTCTTAATTAATCCCTTTGTCCTCCTTTGCTGAACCCTAAACTGCTCCCAATCCTCAGGTTTACTGCTTTTTCTGGCCAATTTATATGTCCTCTCCTTGGATCTTATGCTATCACTAATTTCCCTTGTTAGCCCTGGTTGCGTCACCTTTTTTGTTTTATTTTTATGCCAAACAGGGATGAACAAATTCTGTAGTTCATCCATGCGATCTTTAAATGTTTGCCATTGCCTATCTACCGTCAACCCTTTGAGTAACATTCCCCAATCAATCCTACTCAACTCGCGCCTCATACCATCGTAGTTTCCTTTATTTAAATTCAGGACCCTAGTCTCTGAGTCAACTACTTCATTCTCCATCTTAATGAAGAATTCTATCATATTATGATCGCTCCGCCCCAAGGGGCCTCGCACAACAAGATTGCTAATTATTCCTTTCTCATTACATAATACCCAGTCTAAGATGGCCTGATCTCCAGTTGGTTCCTTGACATATTGGTCCAGGAAACCATCCCGTATACACTCCAGGAATTCCTCCTCCACAGTATTGTTACTAATTTGGTTAGCCCAATCTATATGTAGATTAAGGTCACCCATGATAACTGCTGTGCCCTTATTGCACGCTTCTCTAATTTCCCATTTAATGCCATCCCCAACCTCTGCATTACTGTTTGGGGGTCTGTATACAACTCCCACTAACGTTTTCTGCCCCTTGGTATTTCTCAGCTCTACCCATACAGATTCCACATCATCAGAGCTAATATCCTTCCTTACAATTGTGTTAATCTCCTCTTTAACCAGCCATGCTACCCCACCTCCTTTTCCTTTTTGCCTGTCTTTCCTGAATATTGAATACCCCTGGATGTTGAGTTCCCAGCCTTGGTCACCCTGGAGCCATGTTTCCGTAATCCCAATCATATCATATCCATTTACATCTATTTGCGCAGCTAATTCATCCACCTTATTACGAATGCTCCTCGCATTAAGACACAAAGGGGGAGAAATTGGGTAAGTAGCGCCACTTGTTAGCGCCTAAAGAGGCAGGCAGTGGCTGTAGTGCCACTGGCTGTGCCTCCTGCGATATTGAGTTGGGGCGATAATGGTGGCGTTGGTCTTTTGCGCTGCGCCACCACCGATGATGTCATCGGTGTGCGCAGTGCCCCATTCGCGATATTTGGTAGCGAACGCCACAGTTGCGCCGTTCGCTACCCGCGCCCGGTTCACGGGGCCTGACTGTGCCAGCAGCGGCGCAAGTTAAGGTGGAGGTGCGGGGCGGCCGCCTTTCTCGGTGGCCACCTGCCAGCACCTCCGTTCCCGGCCTCCTAACCCCCGCCGCCCCCCCCCACCCCCCCCCATGGCATTGCCGGCTGTTTCCCGAGAGCCCGGCACTTCTCCTTGGTGCCGGGCTCATTTGCCGGCCCTCGCGATTGGGGTTCACGCTGTTGCAGGCACCTCCCCCTTAACAGTGGGAGGAAGGCCTGCAGTACCGCAGCGTGCCGTGCTGCGATATTCAGTTTCAGTGCCCTAAGAGGGACGCGGAGCGCCTCGAGCCTCGCCCCGTGTTCCTCGAGGGGCAATGGAACTGAATATCGGACGATCGCTGAAGCCGCGAACGCTGCGCTAAATCCTGCGCTCAGGCGACTTCTGCGCCACTTTGGCGCCCCAACCCAATTTCTAGGCCAAAGCCTTCAGGCTTGTTTTTTTAACACTCTTAGACATTTTAGAATTATTATTTACTGTGGCCATGTTTGATTTAAACCCTTGATTTCTCTGACTGCCACTTTTGCTTTTCTCCTTCCTGTCTTTTGCTTCTATCCTTGTTTCCCTTTCCTTTGTCTCCCTGTACAGGTTCCCATCCCCCTGCCATTTTAGTTTAAACCTTCCCCCACAGCACTAGCAAGCACTCCCCCTAGGACATCGGTCCCTGTCCTGTCCAGTTACAAACCGTCCAGTTTGTACTGGTCCCACTTCCCCCAAAAACGGTTCCAATGTTCCAGGAATTTGAATCCCTCCCCCTTGCACCATTCCTCTAACCACGTATTCTTCTGCAATATCCTTCTATTTCTACTCTGACTAGCATGTGGCACTGGTAGCAATCCTGAGATTACCACCTTTGAGGTCCTATTTTTTAATTTACCTCCTAACTCCCTATATTCAGCTTTTAGGACCTCATCTCGGTTTTTACCTATATCGTTGGTACCGATATGCACCACGACAACTGGCTGTTCACCCTCCCCTTCCAAAATGCTCTGCAGCCGTTCTGAGACATCCTTGACCCTTGCAACAAGGAGGCAACATACCATCCTGGAGTCTCGTTTGCGGCTGCAGAAACGCCTATCTATTCCCCTTACAATAGAATCCCCTATTACTATAGCTCTCCACTCTTTTTCCTCCCGTCCTGTGCAGCAGAACTACCCACGGTGACAGGAAGTTGGCTGCTGCTGTCTTCCCCGGATAAGCCATCTCCCTCAACAATATCCAAAGCGGTATATCTGTTTGAGAGGGGGATGGCCACAGGGGACCCCTGCACTACCTACCTGCAGCTACTACTCTGCCTGGCGGTCACCCATTCCCTTCCTGCCTGTGCTGCCTTTACCTGCAGTGTGACCAACTCATTAAACGTGCTACCCATGACGTCCTCAGCATCGCGAATGCTCCAGTATGTATCCATTCACAGCTCCAGCGCTGTAATGCGGTCTGCCAGTAGGTGCAGCTGGATACACTTCCTGCATACATGGTCGTCTGGGACACAGGAAGTGTCCCTGATTTCCCACATAGTGCAGGAGGAGCATACCAAGGCGCCGAGCTGTACTGCCATGACTTACCCTTTAATTAATTCAAATTAAATTAAATCAAATCAGTCCCACCAATTACACTACAATTAAATGATATACTCAAGGGCCCTTGTTTACCAGCAGTCCCCGTTACACAACAGAGACCTTAGCAACTATAAACCACAAAATTTAAGTTTGGAAAAAAGCGAGAAAGAGAGAAATACTCACCAACCAATCACTTACCTGCTTGCTGGTGACGTCACACTTCGATTACTTTTTACTTCTCTCTCTCCTCTCGCTGACTCTGTGCCTCTCGCAGGTCCGTCGCTCAGCTCCGGTCCCAGGCCTCCTCTCCGTGCTCTTTTTATCCTCCTCTCGCTGACACCCATAGGGGTCACAAAATACAGCCCATTATGATTTTCTAAGTGATATACCTATCAATTCATCCAATGAAAAGCGACGAGTTAAGAAAGTAACTATAGGTTTTTATTGGCTAAATAACAGAGCCCACCCTCGTGGGTGATCGGATCCAACAAGGAGGAATACCAGCCAGTCGACCACCTTTATACCTGGGCAGGTAGGTGGAGCCATGGGCGGAGTCAGCAGTGTTCAGCCCAGGTATAACAGCGTGACAAGAGGCGACCTCGTATAGTGATACAACAGTGTGAACAGTGATAACGATATAACAGTGATAACTATAGTGTAATGATAGTGAACGACAAAAGTGGTTTACCACATTCACCCCTTGTTTAGATTTGAGTCCGGCGGGGTGAAGTGTACTACCAGTTCTGGTAAGTCAGTCTGTCCGGAGGCCTCGTAAGCCTTTCTGATCGTCGCAGCGGCGGTGTTGCATTCTCCGGTGTTGATGCTGGTGTCTGTGTGGTCAGCGAAGGCTCGTGGGGTTCCGGTGTGCCGTCTACCTGAGCTGGAATTGGGGGGGGCGGGGGGTGGGGGGGGGTAAAGGTGGTGTCTCCGGAATGCCTGAGGGTGCGAGGTCCCGTAAGGAGACTGTGTCCTCCCGCCCGTCTGGGTAAGCCACATAGGCGTACTGGGGGTTGGCGTGCAGGAGGTTCACCTTCTCGACCAGGGGGTCCATTTTATGGGCCCTCACGTGCTTTCACAGCAGGACGGGCCCCGGGGAGGTCAGCCAGGTTGGTAGTGTGGTTCCCGTAGTCGACTTCCTGGGGAAAACAAACGTTCGTTCATGGGGGGTGGCGTTAATGGCAGTGCAGAGTAGTGACCGGATGGAATGCAGCGCTGCCGGGAGGACTTCCTGCCAGCGGGAGGTTGGGAGGTCCTTAGACTTTAAGGCTAAGAGGACGGCCTTCCATACCGTCGCGTTCTCTCTTTCCACCTGGCCGTTCCCTCGGGGGTTGTAGCTGGTGGTCCTGCTTGCAGCAATACCTCTCGCTAGTAGGAACTGACGGAGTTCCTCGCTCATGAAGGAGGAGCCCCGGTCACTATGTATATAGTTTGGGAACCCGAACAAGGCGAAGAGGTCGTTCAGGCATTTAATGACTGTGGTACTGGTCATGTCTGGGCAGGGGAAGGCAAAGGGGAAACGGAAGTACTCATCAACGATGTTGAGGAAGTACACATTACGGTCAGAGGACGGGAGGGGCCCCTTAAAGTCGATGCTCAGGCGCTCAAAGGGGCGGGTGGCCTTGATCAGGCTTGCTCTGTCCGGCCTAAAGAAGTGCGGTTTGCACTCGGCACAGGTCTGGCAGTTCCTGGTCATGGTCCTGACCTCCTCGATGGAGTATGGCAGGTTGCGGGCCTTAATGAAGTGGTAAAGTCTGGTGACCCCGGGGTGGCAGAGGTCGTTGTGGAGGGTCTGAAGTCTATCACTTTGCGCGCTGGCGCATGTAATTCGTGACAGAGCATCAGGGGGATCGTTCAGCTTACCTGGCCGGTACAAGATATCATAATCATAGGTGGATAGTTCGATTCTCCACCTCTTGTCATTCTTGATTTTGCCCCTCAGCTTGTTATTAAACATAAAAGCGACCGAACGCTGGTCGGTGAGGAGGGTAAATTGTTTGCCTGCCAGGTAATGTCTCCAGCGTCGTACCGCCTCCACAATCGCTTGGGCCTCCTTCTCGACCGACGAGTGTCGGATCTCAGGTCCCTGTAGGGTCCTTGAGAAGAAGGCCACTGGTCTCCCCTCCTGGTTAAGGGTAGCGGCTAGGGCGAAGTCGGATGCATCGCTGTCCACTTGGAAGAGGATGGACTCGTCCACTGCGTGCATTGTGGCCTTGGCGATGCCTCCCTTAATGAGGGAGAAGGCTGCGCACGCTTCCTCCATAAGGGGGAAGGATGTGGACTTCATGAGGGGTCTGGCTTTGTCTGCATAATTGGGCACCCATTGGGCATAGTAGGCGAAGAGCCCCAGGGTTCTCTTCAGAGCCTTTGGACAGTGGGGGAGGGGTAGCTCCATGAGGGGACGCATTCTTTCGGGGTCAGGGCCGATGACTCCGTTCTCTACTACACAGCCGAGGATGGCAAGGCGCGAGGTGTTAAACACACATTTCTCCTTATTGTAGGTGAGGTTCAGCTGTTGGGCCGTACGGAGGAATCTCTCCAGATTAACGTCATGGTCCTGCCGGTCGCGGCCGCAGATGGTGACGTTATCTAGGTAGGGGAACGTGGCGTGCAGCCCGTTCTGGTCAACCATCCGGTCCATCTCCCTTTGGAAGACCGAAACCCCGTTGGTGACGCCGAAGGGAACCCTAAGGAAGTGGTAGAGGCGGCCATTCGCCTCGAAGGCGGTATACTGGCGGTCCTCAGGGCGGATAGGGAGTTGGTGGTAGGCCGACTTAAGGTCGATGGTAGAGAATACTCGGTATTGTGCGATCTGATTGACCATATCAGATATGCGGGGAAGGGGGTATGCGTCCAGCTGGGTGTACCTGTTTATGGTCTGGCTGTAGTCGATGACCAGGCGGTTCTTATTGCCCGTCTTAACTACCACGACCTGGGCACGCCAGGGGCTGGTGCTCCCTTCGATGATGCCCTCCTTCAGGAGATGCTGCACCTCAGAGCTAATGAAAGCTCTGTCCCCGGCGCTGTACCGCCTGCTCTTGGTCGCGACGGGTTTGCAGTCGGGGGTGAGGTTAGCGAACAGGGAAGGTGGCGGGACCTTGAGGGTGGATAGGCCGCAGGTGTTACGCGGTGGGCGGTTTAAAATCTGTTGGTTGTCGACTGTGAGTGGGGGGAGGGGTCCGCCGTATGCTAGCGTGACGCTTTGGAGGTGGGATTGGAAATCTAGCCCTAGTAGGACGGCGGCGCATAGCTGGGGGAGGACGAGGAGTTTAAAATTTTTATACTCCGTACCCTTAACCGATAGGGTCGCAACACAGTAGCTGCTGATGTCTGTGGCGTGGGATCTCGATGCCACCGAGATCCGGTTGCGCGTTGGCAGGACAGGGAGGGAGTAGTGGCTCACCGTGTCTGGGTGGATGAAACTCTCCGTGCTTCCGCTGTCGAACAGGCAGGTCGTGGCATGGCCGTTTACTCTGATGTCCATCATTGACTTGGACAGGCGATTGCGGGCGGGTTTGGTCCAGTGAGACGGAGGCTAGTGTATAGCTGAGCGAGTTGCTGTAGTCTGCGGGTGAGGCGGTAGTCGGGTCTAGAGGCACGGTGGCGGTCGAGCGTGGTGGGTAAAATGGCGTCTCCCACGAGGTTGGACAAAATGGCGGAGAAGATGGCTGCCCCCGTAACTCACATGAGGCACTGCTGGTGTCGGTTGCCTGTATCAAAGATGGCCGCCCCCATGACTCACATGTGGGAATGCTGGCCTCTGTTGCCTTGAAGGAAGATGGCCGCCCCCACAGCTCGCATGAGGCACTGCTGGCCTCTGATGATCCACCTCTGCAGGCCTTAGTGAAGTGGCCTTTCTTCATGCAGTTTGAGCAGGTAGAGTTCCTGGCTGGGCAGCGCGACCTCGGGTGTTTCGCCTGGCCGCAGAAGAAGCAGCCGGCGGCCCAATCGCGGGGGTCCGATGTCGGAGCCGGTACCGGGGGTGGCGGTCTCGATCGGGTCCGGGACGCCGACGCTGAGGTAGGTCCCAGGGGGGTTGCTGCGGGGGGTATCGCGGTCGGGGTCGGTCCCAGGGTCGCGAGTTACAGTACCTTGAGTATGCCTCGAGGTCCCGATGGGCCACCTCTAGAGAGAGAGCGAGGGCTGCAGCTTTGTCCAGGTCGAGGTCCCTTGCTTCCAGTAGTCTTTGCCATGAGTAGTCGGACCGCAGGCCTTTCAGGAAGGCATCGCGGACATTGTCTTCAGTATTTTCTGCCACCGTTACCGCTTTAAAGTTACAGTCTCTGCCGAGTGCTTGTAGCACCCGTAAAAATTCCTCCACGGGCTCTCCTGGCTGTTGCGGGCGGGATCTTAGGAGGTGTCTGGCATACATGGAATTTACCGGGGTTTGGTACTGTCTTTTCAGCCGGTTGGTGGCGTCCTCGTATGTTTTAAGGTCCCGGATGAGTGCGAATACTTTAGGGCTCACTTGGGCGTTCAGAACTCTTAGCATGGATTTCTGAGGCACGCCGGATTCTCCCAGGTAGGCTTCGAAGCAGCTCAGCCAGTGTTCGAAGTCGAGGGCTGAGTTTGCTGCCTGTGGGTTTAGGTCCAGGTACGGTGGTCTGAGGGCTCGCAGCCAGGCCGGCTGCTGTGGCTGTTGTAGCTGGGCGTCTGGCTGGTCGCTTGGCTGGTCGTTTGACTGCTCAAGTGTCAACATTTTAAAATTTAGCCAATAAAATTGATATACCTATCAATTCATCCAATGAAAAGCGACGAGTTAAGAAAGTAACTATAGGTTTTTATTGGCTAAATAACAGAGCCCACCCTCGTGGGTGATCGGATCCAACAAGGAGGAATACCAGCCAGTCGACCACCTTTATACCTGGGCAGGTAGGTGGAGCCATGGGCGGAGTCAGCAGTGTTCAGCCCAGGTATAACAGCGTGACAAGAGGCGACCTCGTATAGTGATACAACAGTGTGAACAGTGATAACGATATAACAGTGATAACTATAGTGTAACGATAGTGAACGACAAAAGTGGTTTACCACACTAAGTACCCTGTTACCACGTCCTTAATAATGGATTCCAGCATTTTCCTGACGTCTGATGTCAGGCTAACTGGCCTGTAGTTCCCAGTTTTCTCTCTCCCTCCTTTCTTGAATAGCGGGGTTACATTTGCTACCTTCCAATCCACTGGGACCTTTCCTGAATCTAGGGAATTTTGGAAGATCACAACCAATGCATCCACTTTCTCTGCAGCCACTTCTTTTAGAACCCTAGGATGTAGGCCATCAGGTCCAGGGGATTTGTCACCTTTTAGTCCCATTAGTTTCTCAAGTACTTTTTCTCTACTGATACTAATTACTTTAAGTTCCTCGCTCTCATTAGCCCCTTGGTTCCCCACTATTTTTGGTATTCTTCTACTATGAAGACAGATACAAAGGGCTTGATTTTGCCAGGTCCGAGGAGGCGGGATTGGAGGCGTGTGAGGTGGTAAAATCGCAAAAAATGGCGGGCGGGCCTGATCCCGCCTCCATCCCCCCTCCGAGCCATTTTCCCAAATGCGTGTTTTCTGACCTCGTTTCCATCCCGCTTCCAAGAGGTGGGGTAGGCCCTTAAAACCACTTAATTGCCTCTATAATCCCATTTTAAGAGGCCTTTCTGATTTTCCCACATTTCCCACCTGCTGCACGTCTCCTCTGGAACACGCCAGTGAATCCTGGCACCTCACAAGTGGACTGCTTACTAACAGCTGCAGCTCCAACATTAAAAAGGAGTTTTCAGCAATCATCATTTGCAGGTGGCAGAACTTTGTTGTCTCAGGTCTGGGGGAACTTTTAGCAGGCATACTCATTGTTGTGGAAGTTTGGAGCCTGACACCCATCTCCAGTGTGACCTGCTGGGAAACCCCTCTCCCCACCTTGACTGAGCGCTTCCTCAACTGAGGCATATACCAGAAGCATGGGAACCATTTATTTCCTTTCCTCCTGGACATCAGATTCAGACGAAGACCAGCTGTGGCAGCAGCAGAACCATGAACAACAGCACCACCAACAGCAGCAGCAACAACAGGTGCGCCAAGCTGCTGCTCACCCACCTGAAGCTGCATAGACCAGAAGGCGCCAGCGTGCGACCACATTGCTGCCCGGGTTGCAAGGGACGCACTCATCTTGGCCAGATTCACTTAGCCTGCACAATCAAACACTTTTGCCTCGCACCTTCTTATCAGACCATCGACAATGGCCAAGAACCTGCGGATTCCTATCACTCTGACCACCATACTGACAATTGCAAGTCGCCCTAAGCCCTCAATGTGGATGTCCTATTAGCGAAATAGCACACGCCACAACTGCAACAGTTTGCCATCAGAATTTTTTATGACAAGCAACTGATGGTTTTTCAAAATTAAACACATTACACTCAAGTGACTACCCTTGTGACTACTTGTGCATTATCTTCCTCTTACGCGTGCTCCTGCGTGGTGCTTCCCCTGTGGCTTCAGCAGATGTAGAGGTCCCTTGCTCACTTTCTTGCTACTCCTGTCTCGACACCTTTGGCGGGCATCCTCTGGGGTTGTGAACCTGTGAGGGCTCGGCAACAGTCTGCTGCTCCTGCGGCTGTGCAGCGGTTGAGACGCTGATCTCAGTTGGGTGAGGACTCTGGTGGGGCTCTGACCGAGGGCTCTGCAGTGGCATGGTCGTGTGAGCGCTTGGAGAGGAGCCCCCACTTCCTTGTAGTATGCCACCAACATCCCTCTCATGGGTCAGCCCCACTTCAGAGCTAGCAAGTGGCTGGACAGCACCTTGCTGCACTGCAGGGGGGCCATGAGGACCCGTTCTGCACTGGAAGTCCTACTCCAGAGGACTTGCATGAAGGTCTGGTTTGTTTGCTCAATAGCTGACCATTGCTCCTCAAGAGATGTCAGTCTATTCTGAACAATTACTATGTTTTCCATACCCTGGCGACTAAGCTCCTCCATGGACGTAGCCATCCTCTCCTCTACCGTAGCCATCCTCTCCTCTACGGTAGCCAGGCTTACCATATAGGTAGCCATCCTTTCCAAGGAGGTTGCCATCCTTTCTGTGGTGATGCGTTCATGCGCCAACGCCTCCACAAAGGCTCTGCTCATGTTAGCGATGGACTCCTCCATTCGCTCCACTCTCACAGTGACCCTGGAGACAAAACCTGCCAGAGACTCCTGCACCTGTCCCTGGATTTCCAGCACCGCTCTCCTTCTGGATGGACCTGGAGGCACAGGGTCGACATGCAGCGTAGCCGAGCTAGGAGCGTCTTCTCCACTGCTGTCCCTGTCTCCACCATCTGCTGATGCTCACTTGTGAGCTGTGATACACCAGGTGACTACTCTATGTCCAGAATGTCCCACCGAGGTGTGAGTGTCTATGCTGGTGCAGGGTGTGCTTAATTCTGCTGACGGAGCACCCTCAGAGGTTGCAGCTTCCTCTGAGGAGTCTGGAAGCTCAGGCTCTTTCTCCTGGACAGCGGGGACGGGGTCTCTCGATGGTCCTGTGGGGGAGTAAAGGAAAGAGTTAGAGATGTGAGGTAAAGGTTGCATGCACATTGAATTGTGCAGATGATCATAAGTCATTCTGTTAGAGCATCAGAATCATTATCAGTCACTCGTGCAATGTCAATGAGAGAGATGACAAACTATTCTGTCACCAGCTTGCTGTGATGCGCCCGCCTGTCCGTCCCCCACTTGGGAATTCTCCTCGATCCCGGCAATTTCCAGGGCCGCCTCCCCCGAGGTGGTGAGCTGAGCTACTGAGGGAGGTCCTCCTCCTGTCCTCGCTCTTTTCCTCTTATTGTGGGCTCTCTTTTCCTGCAGTGAGGAACACAAGTGGAGTTTGAGTGAGAATGAAGGAGTGAGTGTAAAGAATCCATAGCATAGATGCTTAGAAGGAGACAAAGGGCCCTCCCGGTGTGTTGTAAGTTGTTGTCATTGCGTCACAGTGATAGGGAGTGTGAGGGCTGCATGGTGGAATAGTTAAGTGAATGTGACCATAGAGAGAGAGGGAATGGGTAAGGGTGCAAGGATGTCAGTGTCAAGTGGGATGTGGAGGAAGAGGTTGGCAAAGCAGAATGCTGGTGAGGAGAGGCGATGGGGATGAGATTGAGGGTGATGAGAAAGTCATACTCACTTTTCCTGTGCGGAGAAGGTCATGAAACCTCTTCCTGCACTGCAGCCAGGTTCAGCGGCACATAGAGATGGCATTGACCTCCTGGGCCACTTGCAGCCACACAGCTTTAGTCTGTTGTGGTGGCTTTTTTCTCCCTGAGGAAGGGAAGAGCACCTCCTTATTAGATCTTGCCCCCTGCACCAGAGCTTGCAGGGAGGGCTCATCAAAGCGAGGTGTACACTTTTGCTGTCCAAAGCTTATCCAGTCTCCAGAAGAAGCAAGGCTGCTTGCAGGCCTTAAATCCAGCAGCACTGATGATATCATCGGAGGCAACTTTCAGGATGGAAAGACTTATTGGGCCAGGGGTTCCCACACGCTGGAAATCAAGTGCCCAATTAGGAGAAAATCGCACTTTTTTCCCAATTCACATCGGAGTCGAGGTCCTGACACGAAAACCATCTGACATGCCCCAGCCCGAGCCCAAAATATTTGTTTAAAGCCTCATTTCCTTATTCCCCAATATAATTTCTCCTGTCTCAGCCTCTAAGGGACCAATGCTTACTTTTGCTATTCTCTTTTTAAATAATTGTAGAAGCTCTTACAATCTGTTTTTATATTTCTTGCTAATTTACTGTTATATTCTATTTTCTCTCCTTTTATCAATTTTTTGGCCATCCTTTGCTGGTTTCTAAAGGTCTCCCAATCCTCAGGCTTACTACTATTCTTTGCAACATTATAAGCCTCTTTTAATCTAATATGATTAATTATTGTAATCTATAACGCCCCTCGGCCTCAGTATTTGTCTCCTCAGGGGTGTCATGAGCCATGTCTTCGGTGGATAGCCCTTGTCTCCAAGCAGCCAGCCAGTAAGTCTGTTTGGAGGTCTGAAGAGCTGAGGGAGGGCGCAGTACGAAACAGTCATGACAGCTGTCAGGGTATCTGACGCACACATGCATAATCTTTTTATGGTTGCAGATTTTTATGGTTACTTAAGGCTAAAGGGATCAAGGAATATGGGGAGAAGGCAGGGACAGGGTACTGAGTTTGGATGATCAGCCATGATCTCATTGAATGGTGGAGCAGGCTCAAGGGGCCGAATGGCCTACTCCTGCTCCTACCTTCTATGTTTCTATGAGCTGCACATTGAGGGAGTGGAAGCCCTTGCGGTTCACAAATACTCCTGGGTGATGATGGAGTGCCTTCATGGCCACATGTGTGCAGTCGATGATGCCCTACATCTGTGGGAAGTCAACCAGAGCTGCAAAGCCGAGCGCCTGCTCAGTAACACTGGCCTCATCAGTGGCAAAGTTGATATAATTGGTTAACTTGTGAAACATAGCATCGGTCACCTGGGTGATGCATCTGTGGGTGGCTGCAGATCCCTGGAAGGAGTCTGAGGGTTGAGGGTGGTGGTGACCTTGACTGGTAAGGAGTGTCCACCAGGACCTCTGGGCAGCAGGTCTTGTTCCAACAAGCTACAAATGTCTGTGACAACCTGGCGCGAGAGCCTGAGCCTCCTGAAGCACTGCTGCTCAGTCATGTTGCAGAAGCTCATCCTCTGCCTCTATATCTTGTGTTGGATGTATCACCTTTGGCGCGGTGCAGCCCTCTGCTGACCCCCTCTCTCCTGTGGAGCATCATGTCGTTGAGGAGAAGGCTAATGTCATGGTTGCTGCTGCCGCTGGTGTGGCTGCTGCTGGTGTTGTGGCTGGTGTTGTTGCTGGTGGTGCTCGGCAGATGCTGTCAGGAGGCCACAGAGCATCGCTTGGGCAGCTTGACCTGCTTGTCATCGCTCTGCCAGCCTTCCTCTTCCGACAAATTAGATTAGAGCATCTCCATTGTCAGTTTTTTAAAAAGGCTATGTGCAAAAAGAATAATAATTAATAGTAACTGGCATAAAAGCTTACGAAAAAAATTGTATAAGAAGGAACTTTAAAGGCCCAAAACCATTTATCTTGAATGTGTATAGGCATTTTACAGCCCTCCACCTATTGATTCACCCCAAGGCCTCCTGCCCATCAGGTTTCCTGGGTGTGCTGTTGAGTTGGCATCCAGTATCCTTTTTGGGCCAGGAAATGGAGCAGCGCTCTTCTTGAGAAGGTTAATGAAGCTTCTGCTTGCTTCATATGGGATCTTCAAATGCCTGTCCAGAAAATTAAGCAGGTCTGAAATTCAGTGATAATCTGGCAGAACTGCTTGCTGCTAGATTTTGCACTAAAATTTGGGCATAAGGGACACAAAAATAATTGACTCATGCAAAAAAAAAATGACTGAAGAGATGATAAAAGGCTTAAAATGGAAGGTATTCTACTGAAGGTTGATGCAATTTTAGAAAGTTAATGACTGATTATACTCTACCAAAATTGTTGCAGGTGAAATGTATTCAGGATGCAATACGTGACAAGAAACAAAGATTTAGTTTCCTGGGAGAAAATATTGTTCTCCTCGCTTCAGTTGGCATTTTCATTACAATGAATCCAGGTTATGCAGGACGTACAGAACTGCCAGAAAATCTGAAGGCATTATTCAGGTAGTGTAACTGATTATTTTATTTAATAGGGCTTTGTTGATGTGCTGGGTATTTAAAAAAATATATATAATCTATTTACATAAAATATTAAAATCAGTACGTAGGCCATGTGGCCCCTTCAAAAATGATAGCTCCTATGGGAATTCCAATATTATAATGTAAATAGTTGTTATGATTCCCTGCCATCCCTATAGGTGGTGGTTTAATAGGATTTACCATTTTAGTCTGAACAATGAAATATCATGGTTCTTTGTCATACCATCACACAGTGCTGTATTATCCTTTTTTCTCTCACTAACTGAAGTTTACAGTGTCCAAAATAACGTTTTAAACAAAATAATAGATTCAAAAATACATATTTCATCATATCATGATAAAATTTACCCATTAAATTGACTTTTGTTTCTTTACTACCTTCCATAAACTTTAACTTCATTTAGCTTCAAGGCCTCAGTCTCTCCCGAATGCCTGGGCTTGAACTTGTTATTTTTGTACAACATTGTGGTTCTGTTGGTTGAAAGCGAGCGAGAGTCTAACCACCGCCCCTTGACATTCAACGCCGATTCCCCCACCATCAACATCCTGGGGGGGTCACCATTGACCAGAAACTTAACTGGACCAGCCACATAAATACTGTGACAACAAGAGCAGGTCAGAGGCTAGGTATTCTGCGGCAAGTGTCTCACCTCCTGACTCCCCATAGCCTTTCCACCATCTACAAGGCACAAGTAAGGAATGTGACGGAATACTCTCCACTTGCCTGGACGAGTGCAGCTCCAACAACACTCGAGAAGCTCGACACCATCCAGGACAAAGCAGCCCGCTTGATTGGCACTCCATCCACCACCTTAAACATTCACTCCCTCCACCACCGGCGTACCATGGCTGCATGCAGTGTGTACCATCTACAAGATGCACTGCAGCAACTCGCCAAAGCTTCTCTGGCAGCACCTCCCAAACCCGCTACCTCTTCCACCTAGAAGGACAAGGGCAGCAGGCGCATGGGAACACCACCTCCTCCAAGTTCCCCTCCAAGTCACACACCATCCTGACTTGGAAGTATATCGCTGATCCTTCATCGTCGCTGGGTCAAAATCTTGGAACTCCCTCCCTAACAGCACTGTGGGAGCACCTTCACCACACGGACTGCAGCGGTCCAAGACGGCGGCTCACCACCACCTTCTCAAGGGCAACTAGGGATGGGCAATAAATGCTGGCCTTGCCAGTGACGCCCACATCCCATAAACTAATTTTAAAAATGCAAATTATATAGTCTGAGAATGTGCTATTTATCTCATTTCCTAAGGATACATCAGTCCCTTTCAGCCAGCTGAATGGACGGATTGTTTTTCTTCCATTTCTAGCAGTTGTTTTTCAAAATGTTTTCCTGCTTTAGGTTTGACTAGAAATTTGTATGGGCTAAAATTGATTCCCATCCCTCAGAGTTTTGAGATGTGGGAGATTAAGGTATTTGATGATACAGGGAAGAAGAAGCATGAAGGGTGTAATTTGAAGTTAGAGGGAACAAGTGGGAAAGTTGAGATAACTGATGATCATAGTAGTACAGGTAGACTATCCTTTATCCGAAAACCTCGGGACCAGCCGTGTTTCGGTTTTCAGAAAATTTCGGATTTCGGAAGGTATTTTATAAGACTGGGAAATTTGTCGGGGGTGGGGGTCGGCGGGGGGTCGGGGTCGGCGGGGGTCGGGTTGGCTGGGGGGTCGGGGGTGGGGGTCGGTGGGGGTCGGGGTTGTGCGCACAACTTACGCTGAACGAAAACCATTTTGGTTTTCAGAGGATTTCGGTTTTCGGAAGTGCGGATAAAGGATACACTATCCCTTATCCAAAAGGGTGGGGGTCGGCGGGGGGTCGGGGGTCGGGGGGGGGGGGGAGAAAAGAATATCGGACAGGCCGCTGCAGCTATCGGACGGGCCGCTGTATTGTTGGGTTCACTCTCCCGGTACCTCCTTCACACTGCCCGGCTCGGCCTGCAATCTCCTACCCAGGAGGGAACTCAGTGATCCTCTGCCCTGCTCAGCGTAAGTCGTGCGCCACTCTGGTCATGTCGTGCGCACGACTTACGCTGAACGAAAAAACCTTCGGTTTTTAGAGGGTTTCGGTTTTCGGAAGTTCGGATAAAGGGTAGTCTACCTGTATTGATAAAACAGAGAGATGTGAAAGGTTGAGACTGGGAAACAAGTTGGAGGCTGGAGTTGAGAGAAACATTATTTGTTGTCCACCAATGGTGCAACTGTAAAGTAGTTAATCCAGCAGGAACAGAAATACTTTGCATTTTAAATATTAGTAGGCACAGTCCCTTTGGAACACTTGAAACACTCATAACAAGAAATATTTATGTAAATCATATGGAAACAGTTCTTTAACATGAAATTAATGTTTGCTTGACCTATAATGCTCTTCTTGTGGGTTATTGATTAAGTCATTATGATTATCCATTCTTTCAGATTCTTGGGTATATTCAATCAATATTTGTGCTAAGCATAACATAGCAATCAGAGAAAATACTTTGCTCCAAGTAATTTAATCAAAATTGCAGCCAGAAAATTTGGGGTAGGGATTCATACTCCAAACCTTGTACTTATGAAAATATATTTTTGTGGTTTGACTTTATTTTTCATAGAAAATTCAAATTCTATTTGTGTCACGTTGCAGTAACTGGTTTTTAATGTAAATAGTTCAGTGTACATATGTGACACAGACTCCTGAGGCTCATTCTGACTTTCAAAAAGCATACTCTAATCCTAATGCTAGACACAGTAAACAACTTTTATTTTTTCTCTGTTCAATTTGCTCTCATTGCATTTTTCTCTCGAAGTGAGTAACTCATGCAGAATACATTTCTACTTGTAGTAATAGCCTTCTGTGCCTCATCAAAGTGGCCATTGTTGACCTTGTTAGAGTCTGTCAATTGACTATTGCAATGTGGCAACTGTCATGGCAAGCCGAGTTTTGATCTCCCCCAATGTCTAAATACAGACACACTTTCCTATGGGTCACTGGGACAGATTTCCTCACCAGCAGTCATGCTAATTTTTGGTTTTGGTGAAGGCTGCTCACTAGTCTTTTTGAGAACAATCATTTTCATTGGTGAAGATCTACTTCACACTCCCTCACTGCAGCAACAGGCTATGTAAAATGCCTTAAACGTAATGCATAGCCAATTACTGAGGGATTCTTGCTCCACTGGTTTGCTTGACTGCATTATCCAAGGTTAATGAAGAACTGCAGCAGTAGCTTCTCCCATTGCCCTGTGATGATAAAGGGCTGTTTGATGAGCAAATGGAGAAACTGCTGGAGGGTCATAGGACTGAATTTTAATCTTGAAGAGCGCATGGGTTTGGGTGCTGTTTTCAGTTTAATGTTGGGTCCACTAGTTTCCCGGGCTTCCTAAAACTCGCCAGTGAAACCATGGCAAGTACACAGTGGCAATTGAGGGGCTGAAGCAATCTCAGGTAAAGATGCCAATAAATACTCAGTCCTCACAGCTGCTTTCTTAGTGGAGAAGGGTTTCTTCACAGTACTTGGCTGAGAGGTTACTTTGTACAGATTAGAGGCTAATTTCTACAATTTTGAGGTTTTCTTTATCATGTCAGGATGGGTGCTGCTTAAGCTGCCTTAGACTGGACTTTAGATGAGGAGCAAGATGACGAGCACCAGCACCAGCCTGCTGCTCACAGACCTGTAGCTGCACAGCAGAGAGGGGACCAGCAGAGAGGGACTAGCAGAGAGGTGCAGCTCGCAGGAGGCACTACCCACGAAACAGGTTCTCCAGGCAGAGGCTCAGTTTCCTTGACATGTTTGAACACCAGTGTCTCAGGAGGTTCAGGATGTCACGTCAGATGCTGGTAGACATCTGCAACCTGCCTGCTGGACCTGGTAGCCATGCGTTACCAGTGGCTGTCAAAGTTATTAAATCCGTGAATCTTCAATAAATAGACGGAGACTGCAGATCAACAATCAACAGGTGTTTACTGGATGAGGGTAGTCTAAAAACTAACAGTACAGATGCCTGCTCAGGGCTTATATACAGGTGTGGTCACTGCCGGTACTACAGTATACAGGAGCTGTAAAAGTAGTTCTCTCTTAAAGGTACATACACTACAATTCCTCCCCTTTTAGATTAACAGTACCATTACATTCAAATAACAGTTAACACTTTTAACATGCACATTAACTGAAATAATCCATTTATAGATTTAGTCTTTGGGGCGGCTTCTTGATCCTTTCTGGATCGCGCCTTTCCTGAGTGTCTTGTTCTTGGTGCGGAGGCGATTCTGGCCCCCTGTCGTCGGTTAGGTCATCAGTTTCCGATGCTACTGTTTCTGGGGTAGATGCTACCGGTATGTCGGGTTCATCACCAGGTACGCGAGACATGGGGTTGACTCGTTCCTGTGACGCTAGGATCTGGTCGACATGGCGTCTCACAATGTTCTCCCCGACATCCACTGTGTACATTAGTGGTCCCTGCCGTGTGCATATCGTTCCGGGTTGCCATTTCTCTGTTCAGTAGTCGCGGGCCAAGACTGGTTGTCCTACATTGAAGCTCCTTGTCGGCTTCTCATTGATGTGCTGGAATTGCTTATTCTCAACATTTCTTCGCACATTTGGTCTGAGCAAATCCAGACGAGATCTCAACCTTCGGTTAAAGAACATCATGGCCGGGGTCTGGTTGGTAACTGCATGTGTCGCATTTCTGTAGGCTGACAGGAAATTGTCCACCTTATGCTGCAGTGGAATGTCGTCATCGCACATGGCCCTTACTGCCTTTTTAAAGGTTTGTACGAACCTCTCAGCCAATCCATTTGTGGCTGGATGATACGGGGCGGATGTGTAATGTCTTACCCCATTCCTTCTCGTAAATTTCCGAAACTCTTCGGACACAAACTGTGGTCCGTTATCAGAGCAAATCTGCTCTGGCAAGCCGTTCCTGGCAAATATGGTCCGTAGGACTGCAATCGTTTTCTCCGTAGTGGTGGAGGACATTTTGATCACCTCAGGCCATTTCGAGTGCGCATCCACTGCTATTAAGAACATTGAGTCCATGAATGGACCAGCAAAATCAAAATGCACCCGTTGCCATGGAGCGGATGGCCATTCCCATGGGTGTAGAGGGGCATGTGGTGGTGCATTTTGGACCTTCTGGCATCCTCAGCAGCTCTTTGTTAGGTCCTCGATTTGTTGATCGATTCCCGGCCACCACACATAAGCCCTAGCAAGGCTTTTCATTTTCACCCCTCCCAGATGGCCTTCGTGAAGCTCATTGAGCACTCTCTCCCTTAACTTGGGTGGAATTACCACTCGGGATCCACACATCACTGTCCCCTGGCATACTGACAGCTGTTCTCTTCTGGATGAGAATGCTGGCAACAGTGAGTCGCCATGTGTTGGCCATCCCTTCACCGTCAAATCATATACCCGAGACAGTGTCGGATCATTTCGGGTCTCCTTCTCTATATCCGCGTTAGTTACTGGCAAGTGTTCAATTATTGACAAATAAAATATTTCAACAGGGTCCACTGCTGGTGCTTCTGCCACAGTAGGCAGTGGCAGGCATGATAGCTCATCAGCGTTTCCATGCTGTTTCGTGCCCTTATACTCTATTTTAAATTGGTTCGCCCCTAGAAAAAGGGACCATCTTTGTAGCCGTTGCGCAGTCATCACCGGAACGCCCTTCTTTGGATTAAAGATGGAGACAAGTGGTTGGTGGTCAGTCAGCAAGGTGAACTTCTGCCCGTGCAGATAGTGGTTGAACTTTTTTACTCCCCATACTAGGCTGAGGGCCTCCCTGTCAATCTGGGTGTAGTTGCGCTCGGCTGAGGTTAGTGACCGAGACGCAAAGGCTACTGGCCTCTCCAACCCGTATGGGAATTTGTGCGACAGCACCGCTCCAATGCCATAGGGTGATGTATCACATGCCAACCGAATTGGTAGTGCTGGGTTGAAATGGGCCAACACCTCTTTTGATGTGATCAATTCTTTGCACTTCTGGAAAGCTCGTTTACATTCGTCATTCCACTTCCATGGTACCCCCGTCTGCAGTAGGGTGTTCAGTGGGTGTAATACTGTAGACAAATTTGGTAAGAACTTATGGTAGTAGTTCACCAGCCCGAGGAACGACCTCAATTGTGACACATTTTCCGGTGCTGGAGCCTTGACTACTGCCTCAATCTTTTCAGGGGACTTATGTAACCCTTCTTCATCAATAACGTGGCCACAATACGAGTTCTGCTTCTGGAAAAACTTGCATTTGTGGCGATTAGCTCGTAGCCCATATCCCTTCAATCTAGTGAGCACCTGCTCCAGGTTGGCGAGGTGATCACTGTCATTTTCACCCGTGACCAGGATGTCGTCCAAATAACACTGGGTCCCTGGAATCCCTTGCAGGACTTGATCCATTGCCCTTTGCCAAATAGCTGCAGCCGATGCTACCCCGAACACCAGCCGGTTGTATTGGTAGAGACCTTTGTGAGTGTTGATCATGAGGTATTGTTTCGAGGCTTCTTCTACCTCCATTTGCAGGTACGCCTGGGCCAGATCAATCTTAGTGAAGCGTTTTCCTCCAGATAGCGAGGCGAAAATATCTTCAATCCGCAGAAGCGGATATTGTACCGTGTGAAGGATTGGGTTCACTGTCACCTTAAAGTCCCCACAGATGCGAACCTTCTTTGGTTCCCCGGGCGTATTACTCAACGACCTCTTCATTACAGGAACGATGGGTGTAGCCCACTCGCTCCAGTCCACTTTGGACAGTACACCTGAACGTTCCAAACCTTCCAGCTCTGCTTCGACGGCTGGGCGGATCGCATAAGGCACCGGTCTGGCCTTAAAAAACTTTGGGCTTGCATTTTCCTCTATTTTAACCGTTGCTGTTATGCCTTTTAGTGTTCCGAGTCCCTCCTGGAACACTTCTTGTGCGTCAGTTAGCATTTTTGATAGTCGTCCAGGTGTGACGTCGTCATCCTTTTTGGCCTCTACCGTCAGTGCCTGTATGGAATGCCAATCTAATTGTATCTCCCGGATCCATTCACGTCCTAGTAGTGGTGGTCCTCCATCTGGCAATACATATAGGTCCATTTTTGGTATTTCCTGGCCGTTGTATATCACGTTCACCTTTATTTTTCCTTTGGGGTAGACTTTTTGCCCCGTGTACGTCTTCAAGACAATCTCTGTAGCTCTCAAGGGTATATGTGAGAATAGCCGCTTGTAGTCCCTTCGGTTTATGACTGTTAGGGCTGATCCTGTGTCCAATTCCATTTTCACTTGGACTCCGTCTATCTTGAGCGTGACCCAGATAGTCTGGTGATCCTCCATTTTGATTACATGATGTAGTTTCAGACAACCCAACTCCTTGCTTCCGGAGTCTGTATCACTTTTCTGTTCATCTGAACTACTCTCCGTCACCTTATGTACCTTTTTGTACTTCTCCTGTGGAGATTTCTTGCTGCTGGTTTTCTTCCCCGACCTGCAGACTCTTGCTATGTGTCCTGCTTTTCCACACTGTCTGCACACTTGGTCCTTGAACCAACAATCCTTCTGGTCGTGTGTTGTTCTGCCGCAACGATAACACTTCCCTGCTCCATATGACATTTCATTGGTGCCATATTCTTGCGGTCTCCATTGTATCTCTGCAGCGCCCCGTGCGGCTGCTTCGTGTGATACTGCCATGCTGAAAGCCTTGTCCAGCGTGAAATCCTTTTCTGATAGAAGCTGTTTCTGGGTTCCTTCACTTTGAAGCCCACACACAAACTTGTCCCTTAACGTATCTGCTAGTCCCATTCCAAACTGGCAGTGTTTCGATAGCTTGCGCAGTTCTGTTAAATACTCAGCATTACTTTCGTCTTTATGCTGGTTCCTTTTGTGAAACTTAAATCTTTCTGCTATCAGCAGCGGTGTGGGGTTTAAGTGGTCCTGTAGGATTTCCACTATGCTTTCGAAATCCTTATCCACTGGCTTCTCTGGGGTTATTAGGTTTCGCAGTAAGCCATACATTTTTGCACCCATGGAATTCAACAAAACCAGTGCTTTCCTGGCATCTGGCACTTCATTCGCCTTGCAGTACACCTCAATGCGTTCCACATATGTCGCCCAATCTTCGACTTCATTGTCGAACGCTGTGACACTGCCACTCTTCGGCATCCCTGGGTGCGGTTAGACTGGCTAAAATGGCGTCTCCCGTGCTCTCCCTTCTTCTCCGCTGGCTCAAAATGGCGTCTCCCGCGCTTCCCTTTCTTCCCGCGCTCGCCCTTCTTCTCCGCTGCGGCTTCAAAAATGGCGTCTCCCGCGCTCTCCCTTCTTCTCCGTGGCTCCATGGCGTCTCCCGCGCTTCCTTTCTTCCCCCGCAGACGCTGCTCAGCCCTTGAGCCCTGGCTGCGCTCTGCGCGTTTTCCTGTGCGCCTCTCTCGTAGCCGCCGCTCGGTCCTGAACCCCGGCTGTGCTTTACCCTCTCTCTCTTTTTGGTTTCCGTCGACGCCGCTCGGCCTTCAACCCCTGGCTGCGCCCTGTGCGCTTTACCCTCTCTCTTACCCCGTCGACGCTGCTCGGCCTTTTCTGTGCCGTCGGTCGGCTCCAGCCGCCGCTGTCCGGGAAGGGTCCGCTCTGTACCTGTTGCCAGCCTGTTGCTGGATCGTCGTGGCTGGAGAACCAAGCCCAGCTCTCAACAGCCTCCCCTGCAATGCTCACTCTCTGCCGGATGACTGGGCGGTTGCTCGTGGTCGACGCCCGTGCTTCTGGCCTCGACTTTCTTCCACTGTCCTCCAGGAGCGAATCCTTGGGAGGAAATGCAGAGTTGCAGGTAGGTTCGAATCGACCTCGTCGCCACTATTAAATCCATGAATCTTAGGTATGGTGTTCTTCAATAAATAGACGGAGACTGCAGATCAACAATCAACAGGTGTTTGCTGGATGAGGGTAGTCTAAAAACTAACAGTACAAATGCCTGCTCAGGGCTTATATACAGGTGTGGTCACTGCCGGTACTACAGTATACAGGAGCTGTAAAAGTAGTTCTCTCTTAAAGGTACATACACTACAAAAGTCACCAGCACCTGCCACTTTTTTGCCTACGGATCCTTCCAGGGCTCTGCCACAGACATATGCAGGATCACAAATGCATAAGACAAGTGATTGATGAGTTGTTTGCCCCAGTGCCGGCAATTACATAAACTTTGTCACCGAGAATGCCAGTCAGAATGAGCAGACGCTCGGCTTTGCAGCTCTGGCTGGCTTCCCACAGGTGCAGGGCGCAATCAACTGCACACACATGGCAATCCGGGAACTCCCAGAACAACCAGGTGTACTCATCAACCACTCCATCAATGTGCAGCTGCTGTGCTACCACAGAAAGATGCTTATGCAGGTGCGCGTAAGATTGCCGGGCAGTTGCCATGATGCTTTTGTCCTGCGGTAGTCCAGGCTCCCTGATCTCTTCGGACCTGGAAGCAGACTTAAGGGGTGGCTGCTAGACAACATGGGATACCCACTGCAAACTTAGCTCATAACACCCGTCAGAAACCCGACCTCTGATGCCCAACAGCGCTACAATGAATGCCATGTCACCACCAGATGTGCAATTGAATAGGCCATCGGCATGCTGAAAATGTGCTTCAGATGCCTGGACAGATAAGTCAGGGTCTCCAGAATGGTCGTAGCTTGCTGTTCTCTGCACAACAATGGACCTGCAGGAGGAACAAGGGGAAGAGCTCAGATCCCCCTCGGACGATTCGGAGGGGGATGAGGAAAAAGAAGAAGATGGTGATGAAGGAAATGCACCCCCAGCTGCTCACATTGCTGCCAGGGATGCCCTTATTAATGCAAGGTTCACTTAGGTTGCACCAGTGCACCCATGTGACCAGAAACTGCAACAGCCACTCTCCTCCATCACCCCCCCCCCCCACCCCACCATGCCACTGACACAAAGGCCAGAATTTTCCCTGAAAAAAATGAGTGAGTTTGAAGCGTGGGGACAGTTAAATTGTTAAAAATGGATTCCCAACCTGATCCCCACATTCGTTCCCATCAATTCATGTCTTCACATTCATCAACAAACAAGTTAGAAGATCACTTACCACCCAGCACCCAAGTATGAACAAGACAGTAAAGTGGTGAAAAATAATAACATTTATGTGAGCTAAATAAAGAACAAAAACATATCAAAACAACTTTTACTCAGACACACGTGTGCATATTATTGTGCAACTACAAAGCCTTTTCTAGATCAGTATATCAAGGAACCAACTCGTGAACAGGCTATTTTAAATTTAATATTGTGCAATGAGACAGGGTTAATTAATAATCTTGTAGTAAAGGAGCCTCTTGGGAAGAGTGATCATAATACGATAGCATTTTATATCGAGTTTGAGCGTGATTTAGTTAAGTCCAAAACTAGGGTCTTAAATCTGAACAAAGCAAACTACGTAAGTATGAAAGGTGAGTTGGCTAAGGTAGACTGGAAAACTAGATTAAAAGATATGACAGTACATACGCAATGGCAAACATTTAAAGAAACAATTCATAATTCGCAATGAATATACATTCCTTTAAAGAATAATAAATCCATGGGAAAATTGGTCCAACCGTGGCTAACGAGAAGTTAAAGATAATATTAGATTAAAGGAAGAGGCTTATAATATTACTAAAAAGAATAGTAAGCCTGAGGATTAGGAAGGATTTTAGAATTCAGCAAAGAATGACCAAGAAATTGACAGAGAGAAAAGAAAATGTGAGAGTAAACTAGCAGGAGACACAAAAACAGATTGTAAAAGCTTCTATTGGTATGTAAAAAGGAAGAGATTAGTGAAAGTAAACGTGGGTCCTTTACAGGCCGAGACAGGGAAATTATAATGGGGAATAAGGAAATGGCAGAGACATTAAACAAATACTTTGGCCAGAATTTCCCATAAAAAAAGGTGGGTTTGGAGCGTGGGGGCAGTTAAAGCGTTGAAAATGGGATTCCTGACTCTGCCTCCAACCCGCCCACTTCCGGTTTTGCCGGAAGCGGGACGGTGGGGAGGCGGGGAGCGACCATATTGTAATGAGGCTGGAAACCTCTTTTTTCCCCCTCCATTTTGTGTTTAACTGCATGTAGACGGGTTTCACACAATTCGTGAAACCTGGCAGTTAAACAGAGGCGAGAACGGCTACATGCAGGAGGTAAGTGGCTTTATCCCTACCTCCTGGATCCAGGACCCCTGCCTAACCCATCCACTGTGATCGGAGACCCCTTCACGAGGCCTCCGATCACCCCCCCCGGCCTCTCCCCTCAAGCCTCCGTCCCCCCCATGCCTCTCCCCACCGGACTCCCCCTCCTACAAGGCATTCCCCTTCCCAACCAGGCCTCCCCACCCCAACAATAATGATGAGGCCAGCCACGATCCTCCGGTGGCCGGCCCCGATCCTCTCTCCCCCCACTACCTGTGATCCCCAGTCGACCCCCCCAACAAAAGTCTGGGACATAGTGCGGAATCAAGGGTCTAGTGAGAATGAAGAACTTAAAGAAATTAGTATAAGTAAATAAATAGTACAGAAGAAATGAATGCAACTAAAAACCGGCAAATCCTGTGGACCTGATAACTACATCCTAGGGTTTTAAAAGATGTGGCTACAGAGATAGTGAATGCATTGGTTTTGATGATCCAGAATTCCCTAGATTCTAGAATGGTCCCCGCGGATTGGAAGGTAACTCTGTTATTCAAGGAAGGAGGGAGAGAGAAAACAGGGAACTATAGACCAGTTAGCCTGACACCAGTAGTAAGGAAAATACTAGGGGGAGAAATTCGGTATCGCCCCGTTTGGGGCGCAATTATTGGCCGGGCGCAAAGTTTAGCGCCTGGCGCTAATTATCACCTCTGACTGCAAACTTGGCTTCTATTGCCCCTGGAGGTGCTACACACCTCTCTTAAGGCGCTAACGCCGAGGAGCGAGTCGCTACCTCAGAGCGCTGGCGAAGCTCATGTGATGTCAGTCAGCAGTAGAACACAGACATACTGGCGCCGGCCAGTTCTTAAAGGGGTGGGTCGATCTTGCTTTCCATCCACACCCTGCTCATTACAGCCTTGAATCTCGGCCTGGAGAGACTTGTACATCAAATCTGCTGGAAAGAAACAATGGAGGAGCTCAGGGAAAGAGCTCAAAGTGCAGGCCCCATAGTCTCTTCTAAATCGATGCAAGGAAGGTCAAATCAAAATGAACCTGCAAAGTGCTGCTCAGTACCCAAAACTCCTTCACCCAGCATTGAATCTCTCCAGAAGTCTGTCTCTCTCACTCTCAGAATGCGTGGTACAAAAGTATCGCTGACAAAAAAAGGCAGGAAGCGGTCGCCTTTAAATAGCGCTCCCCCAGTCCCTTCCCAACTGCAAAACGCTCCCCTTAATCTGTCATTGCTAGCGGCAGGCGGTAAGGCAGGGGGAGCCACTCAATATCCGGCCGGGGGGGCTACCAGGGCGTTGCATGCTCGACTGACGTCATGATCTGCGGGCGCAGGAGATCGTGGTGGTAGTGTTTAGCGCCGCCGCAAAATGTCAGGTCAATTTCACGAACGGCACAAACATTGCCACGCCCGGGCACTTGTTGCTTTGTGCCCTCTTAGGGCGCTAACGGGAGATGCAAAGCAACTGAATTTTGCCCCCCGAGAATCTATTATTAGGAATGTGGTAACAGGGCACTTTGAAAATCATAATACGATTGGGCAGAGTCAACACTGATTTATGGAAGGGAAATTGTGTTTGACAAATTTCTTAGAGCTTTTGAGGATATAACTAGCAGGGTAGATAAGGGCGTATCAGTGGATGTAGTGTATTTGAATTTTCAAAAGGTATTCGATAAGTTGCCACACAAGAGCCTATTACACAAAATTAGGATTCATGGGATTGGGTGTGATATATTAGCATGGATTGAGGATTGGTTAATGGAAAGAAAACAGAGAGTAGGAATAAACGTGTCATTTTTGAGTTGGCAGGCCGTAACTAGTGGGGTATCGCAAGGATCAGTGCTTGGGTCTCAGCTAATTACGATCTATATTAATGACTTAGATGAGGGGACCGAGTGCAATATATCCAAGTTTGCTGAAGATACAAAGCTAGGTGGGAAAGTAAGTTGTGCGGTGGATGCAAAGAGGCTGCAAAAGGATATATAGACAGGGTAAGTGAGTGGGCAAGAACATGAGAGACGGAATATATTATGGGGAAATGTGAGGTTATCCACTTTGATAGGAAACATAGAAAAGCAGAATATTTTTTTTAATGGTGAGAGATTGGGAAATGTTGGTATTCAGAGGGACCTGGGTGTCCTTCTACACAAATTACAGAAAGTTAACATGCAGGTACAGCAGGCAATTAGGAAAGCAGGCAAAATGGTATGTTAGTCTTTATTACAAAAGGATTGGTGCATAAGAGTAAAGAAGTTTTACTGCAATTATATAGGACCTTGGTGAGATCACACCTGGACTACTGTGTACAGTTTTACTATCCTTACCTAAGGAAGGATATACTTGCCTTAGAGGGAGTGCAATGAAGGTTCACTAGACTGACTCCTGGGATGGAGGGGTATTGTCCTATGAGGAGAGATTGAGTAGCCTAGGCCTATAATCTGTCGGGGGAGAAATTGGGTATAGCCCCGTTTGGGGTGCTAGTTCTGGCGAAGCGCAAAGCCTAGCGCCAGTTGCGATTTAGCGCCACCTGGCGCGATAGTGTGTTGCAGCGCCCCTAAAGGTGATTGCAGCGCTAAATCAGGCGCTGCATGCTACTCTTAAGGCGCTAACCCGGCGGCGCAACCCAATTTCGTGGTGGCGGGGCGCAGCGAGGGTGCTGTCAATAATCACTTTCCCTGAGACACAGTGGCGCCGGCCAGCTCTTAAAGGGGCAGGTCAATTGGCATCACCAGACACACTCACTGCCTTGTCGGCCTTCAAAGCGGTGGGAGTCTACCTGTGGCGCACCAGCCTAGCAAGACATGGAAAGGGTGAGGCAGAGGGCGGAACGACTCACTGATGGGGCATTGGATGCTTTGGTTGGCGCAGTGGAATCAAGGCCAAGGAAGATGGTCGGAATGTGATTTATGTTTTGGACAGTCTCCTGGGTGTGAGAGGCAGTTATGTGTCAGTGTATTAGTTTTGCTTTCTGTTGCCATAGCTTTCTCATGTTTGAAGGAACCACATTTTGTTTAATGAAACACTTTCTTCATTTACAATGGCCATGCCTGCTATTTACATGCATCTTGCCCTTCACAGGCTTGGGGGTATCAGACCGGTTCCATTCCTGTTCTTGGAATGGCAGCAAGCATTCCGTGAGAGGGGCCTCGAAGCTACTTCTGATCAGCCTCTGACGCGCAGCCTGAGAAGAGCTGCTCGCGTAGAAGTTCAGGCCCGTAGGCATCTTCTCAGCCACCGACAGAGATGTCCTGCACCTTATCTGAGGCTGCAGATCTGGCTGAAGCAGCTGGCACAGCTCAGTCACCACCTCCTTTCTAAATCGCAGCCTTCTGACACTCTGCTCCTCCGGCATGTTCATGTAGGAAAACTGCTGTCGGAAAACCCTGCCAGTGTAAGGTCTGCTGTGGCGACGTCTGTTGGCCCTCCTCCGTCTGGCCATGCCCGCCCCCCTCTCCCAGCGTCTCAGTGCCCTTTCCAGATGATTCAGCAGCAGGACGTTCCCCTCCAATGCAGCCCCCATAATAAGTGCCCACAGGAAGGTTCCCCATTGTCAAGGCTCACCAACAGCAAGGTGATGGTCAGAAGGCTGAAGATCGTCTGCCTGCGCTGGCTCAGTGGTCAAATGGCTCTCTGTATGCAGCTCAGCAACTCTTTGTAGATCTCGAGGAAGTTGTGCTCCAAAAATGGCTGCCGCTTTTAAACCACACCAGTCCCCTTTAACTAACGCTCCTCCAGCCCGAGAGTGACTTGGTAAGGTCCAAGTAAGCTGTCACTATTAGCGCCAGGCGCTACGGAGGGGGGCGCCACTGAATTTCCGGTCCGGGGCGCCCAAAAGGCATTGCACACTCAAATGGCGTCATAATCAGCCTGCGCCCATGAGCGGGCGCGAAGATTTAGCGCCGGCGCTAAATATATGCTCAATATGGGGCGAGCCTTGCGCCTGCCCAGAAATTGGCTAGCGCCCCACTTCTCGGCCTCTTTAGGAGTTAATCGGTGGCGCTAACAACCAAATTTCTCTCCCGTAGAGTTTAGAAGAATGAGAGGTGATCTCATTGAAATGTATAAAATTCTTAAGGGGCTTGAAAGGGTAGATGCTGGGAGGGTGCTTCCCCTAACCGGGGAGTCTAGAACTAAGAGTCACAGTCTCAGAATAAGGGGTCGGTCATTTCAGACTGAGATGAGGAGAAATTTCTTCACTCAAAGGGTTGTGAATCTTTGGAATTCTACCCCCAGATGGCTATGGATGCTCAGTCATTGAGTATATTCAAGACAGAAATCGATAGATTTTTGGATATTAAAGGCACCAAGGGATATGGGGATAGTGTGGAAAAGTGGAGTTGAGTTAGAAGATCAGCCAAGATCTTATTAAATGGCAGAGCAGGGCCGACTGGCCTGCTGCTGCTCCTATTTCTTATGTTCTTCTGTTCTTATATATAATAATATATAATTGCAGTAAAACTCTTCTTTTTTCTGCTACTCCTACGTGGTGCAACCTGTGTGGCTTCAGCAGAGGTAGAGGCAGGCTGCTCAGATCCCTTCTCTGATGGTTGAGATGCTCTTGGCCGACGTCCTCCAGCTTTTGGAGCCTGTGAGGGCCCTGCCAAAGACTGCTCTACCTGCACCTGTGCAGGGGCAGACTTGGCCATTGGGAGACGAGACAGCAGGTGGGCTCCTGACTGAGAGGTGAGCTGTGGGTGAAGCACTTTGAGTAGAGTCCCCACTTCCATGACCCTTTTTGCCATCATCCCTCTCATGGCCCAGACGCACTTCACTGCTACCACTGTGCTGGAGAACATTTTAATGCAGATTGGTACGGCCCTGTAAGGCTAAGACTAAGGTATCTACCAACCTATTTAAGGTGGCAGACATGTTCGCATCCAGAGTTTGCACGGTGCTATAGAATCATAGAATGATACAGCACAGGAGGCCATTCGTCCCATTGTGCCTGTGCTGTTGAAGGTGTGCATGGACTCATTTGATTGGAGTGTATGACGGTCCGTAGTGCTGGCCACTCTGTCCATGGACGAAAAAATCATGCTTGAGGTGGACTCCTCCAATCTCTCTGCAATCGTTGTGATTCCACTTTGAAGGCCTGTCAGTGCATCGCACATTGTCTGCTGCTGCTCAATAATTTTCCTCTTCATCAACGGCCCCCGAGGCACAGCATCTGTGTCCAGCTGAGCAGAGCTTGGAGAGGGCTGCGCCCCCTGATGTGGACTTTCCACTGCTGTCCCTGGCTCCACCATCTGCTCTTGCCCAATTGTAAGCCAACAGCCAAGGACACCGAAACGCCACTGATCACCAGTGCTTCCTCCTCTGCACTTGTCAGTTGCGAGATGTTTGGAGGGCTCTTCCGGTACTCTCCCTCTCTCTGGTGTTCTGTGCTGTCTTCTCCTGCAAGGAGGGAAGGAAGAGATGTATGAGTGAGTGTAATGGCATGTGTTCAGCTGATGGATGACGTGCATTTGGTGAGGGTGACTATGAGGAAGAGGCGACTATGAGGGAGAGGCATGACATTGCCTAAGGATGAGGGTGCTTGCGAGTGGTGGATGGATAGATGGGGATGTGAGGAAGTGCACAGAAAGAGAAGGATGGATGCACCTGCAAGGTAAGTGGGTGTGAGAAGTGGTGTGCTGCAGTAGGTTTGAGAAGGCAGAGTGAGGGGGTGGGGGTAATACACACAGCAGGATGTAGGTGAATGTCCCATTGTACTCACCTTTCCAGACCTGCTTATGTCGTTTAAGTGCTTTCTGCACTGAATCCAGGAGTGTGGCACCATGCTCCTTCTGATGACCTCCTCTGTTACCTCCAACCTCATCTTCTTGGTGTCAGCTGCAGGCTTTTTCCTCCCGTTGGTGGGGAACAGTATCTCCCTCCGACTTCTCACAGTCCCCAACAGCACATCCAAGAAGGCATCACTGAAACGAGACGCAGCCTTTACCCATGAGGAATCTATTCTGCCACTTGCTTCTCTTTTCTTCCCAGCTCCAAACTCAACTTACACTTTGCAGTGTGCCTTTAAATATTGGAGTTGAGATCGAGTTATGTGGGACCACATCATGCCTGCTGCCACTGATTGGATGGGAAACTCAGAAGTAAAATTATAATGGCCCAGAACTTGGTGTCGGGGGCTTGCCGCGCATGCAAGCCCCCGATCTGCACTCACCCTGCGCGCTGACATCTGAAGCCCGGGCCTGCTTGCATTTCCTGTCACAGGCCCGGTTCAGATGTCAGCGCGCAGTGCTTACCTGATCCAGTGGCGTAGTTAGTGCGATGTGCCGGCTGGGATCAGGTAAGCACTGTACAACCAATCAGGGGAGGGGAAGGTTCATTCATGAGTTTGAGAGTAAGAACTGTCAAACTCATGAAAACTACGGGGGCCCAAAACACTATTTAAACTTTAAATAAAAATTTAAAAAACATCCCAATCATTAAATTAAGTATAAATAAGTTTAAAAAAATAATTTAAACAATTTTTTTTTTTGAAAAAAAATAAATTTTTAATAAAAAAGGTCTAAAACTAAACTTACCTTATTGTAGATTCTTTAAAATAATAAACCTGTGGGAAAAAAAATTCTAAATTGCACTAAAACACCACTTAGCTGTAAAAATAAATACTTCCGTGTGCTTTTTACAAGCGTAAAGACCGGAGGCCTTTACACACGCGCAAATCCCCCCAAGCAGAGGAAATCCAAGACGCACGCGCTGCCCCCTACAGCGCACGCGCTAGCCTCTTCAACTTTTGGGTTAGAGGAGAGGAAATGCCGGTTTTCAGCGCATGCGCTGTGCATGCTGAAAACCGGCATTTCCTCCGGCCAGACGCGTGAGTACCCCTTCCGTACTCACGCGTTTGGGGAGGAATTACTGCCTCAATAAGGTTGCTGAATTAAAAAGCTACTGACAGATGCGTTGCACTTGCTTCCGGATTTCCTGTGTGCTATCGAACCCCCACCCTTGCCAACCCCGCCCCCCGCATCACAAAATTAAAATCAGGGCCATAATTGCCACCAGAACCTTTAAGCAATTCTGGTTTTACATTAAGGAGCCAGGCTTTCCACTGGGGTTCCACCTGCCCTGATTATACTTGAAGCAAGAATAGCATCAGCAATCCATTTCTAGATTATCTTTATAAATATAGCAATGTATGGCCTGTCAATGATTAATGTGTTTTCAAATTTGCAGATGTATTGCTTATTCTTTACTTCTCTTCTTTTAGACCCTGTGCTATGGTTGTACCAGACTTTGAGTTAATTTGTGAAATCATGTTGGTTGCTGAAGGTTTCATTGATGCCAGACTGCTTGCTAGAAAATTCATTACCCTTTACACACTCTGTAAAGAGCTCCTTTCTAAACAGGTAATTTCTAATCATTGTTTATTTTAGTAGATTGATCTTCCCACACAAAAAAATGAAATAGTGCTTAGCATTAATGTAAAATTCTAAGAAAGTTAGTCATTTAAATAATTATGTTAATAGTGCTGTGTTTCCTGATCCATAAGTATTTAGTAACAGCAACAAGTACCAGCAGCAGCCAGTGATGTCCCTTTCTGTTTTCAGCCTTTTTGCCTATTCCAAAGCAGCAAAAATCATAGAATGATATGGCACAGAAGGAGGCCATTCAGCCCATCGTACCTGTGCCGGCTCTTTGAAAGAGCTATCCAGTTAGTTCCACTCCTCTGCTCTTTCCCCATAGCCCTACAAATTTCCCCCCTTGAAGTATATATCCAATTCCCTTTTGAAAGGTACTATTGAATCTGCTTCTAACACCCTTTCAGGCCATGCATTCCAGGTCACAACAACTCGTTGTGTAATAAAAATGTTTCCTTATGTTGCCGCTGGTTCTTTTGCCAATCACTTTACATCTGTGTCCTTTGGTTACCGACCCTTCTGCCACTTGAAACAGTGGCCCCGATATTGACTGGGGTGCGTTGCATAGGTGACGGGGGCGGGGGGAGTATTGGGTAGGACTCCTTTTTGGTCCCTAATCAGCCCCACCCCTCCTCTTACTACCCGTTTACTATTTATATGCCTATAGTTACTACCCGTTTACTATTTATATGCCTACTCTCTGCTTTTTGTCCCTGAGCCAATTTTGTACCCATGCTGCCTCTGTCCCTTTAATCCCATGGGCTTTAATTTTGCTAACACGTCAATTATGTGGAACTTTAGCAAATGCCTTTTGAAAGTCTATATATAGACAACATCAACTGCACTACCCTCATGAACCCTCTTCGTTCTTTCATCAAAGAACTCGATCAAGTTAGTCAAACATAATTTACCTTTAACAGATCCATGCTGACTTTCATTTACGAGCCCATACTTTTCCAAATGCCAGTTAATTTTGTCCCGGATTATTGTCTCAAAGTTTCCCCACCACCGATGTTAGGCTGACTGGTCTGTAGTTGCCCAGTTATCTCTCTCCCCGTTTCTAAACAGGGGTGTAACATTTGCAATCATCCAGTCCTCTGGCATCACCCCCATATCCAAAGAGAATTGGAAGATTGTGGCCAGAGCCTCTGCATTTCCCACCCTTATTTCCCTCAGTAACCTAGGATGCATCCCATCTGGACCAGGTGACTTTTCTACTTTGACTAAAATGTGCTTACATCACTGCTCAATGTTATTTACAGGGCTTTCAGAGCCTGTTGCTGAAACTAGCTTTGTTTTGACACTTTTGAGCCATTTTATATCCCATTGGTATACTCCACAGATCAATTCTCTAGCTATTCAAAATTTATATTCTTTCAGGTGGCTTGTTAACTGCTTCAGGGATGTGAAAAGGTGTGTTATCATTGACTGATACTTATAATTGTTGCTAATGAAATGGGATTTCTTGGTCAGCACTTGTTGTTGTTGAAACACTAATAAAATTGTCGGAGAATGCAGCATTCGTAAGTGCTGACTAAGAAATCCCATTCCCATGGTTAACTCGACAGGTGACTAAAATGGCTTAAAGGTGCCAGAACAAACCTAGTTTTAGTAACAAGCTCTGTGAGCCCTGAAAAGTCACTTGCCCATTTTAATGGCGGCGGGATTGGCGACCAATACGGTCTCAGCAGACGGGTTGGTCGGGAAAAGCTTTTAAGGAGGCTGCGTGCCTCCATTTTTATAGGATTTTAATTTTTAATCCATTTTGGACGGGTTTGCCAGGCTTTGGGAAACCCGACAGGTAAAAGGAGGCAAGAAGGGTCGTATCCATAAAATAAGTGTATTTACAGCACTGCTTATGTGCCAGGAGGAGCAGGAGTGTTTCTCCCAGCCCAACAAGCTTACCTGCTTCCAGCTCCACGACCGCTGACTCCCCCGATCTCCCCCCACATCCACGCTCTCCCTCCATTCTTGCGATCTCTTCCCCCGACCATGATCTGCACCCCACCGCGATCTCCTCCCCCACTGTCCACAATCTCTCCCCCGGGATCTCTCCTCCCTGACCACCATCTGCCCCTCCAACCACCATCTGCCCCTCCGACCACCATCTGCCCCTCCGACCATGCTCTGCCCCCAACCACAATCTGCACCACCTGACCATGATCTCTTTCCCACCCTCCTCCCCCAGCGATCTCTTTCCCACCCACCCCCGGCAATCTCTTCCCCCCCTAATGACCACGATCTCCCTCCCTACATGCTCCTCGGCTGCAGCCTTGTGCCACAGGCTTTCCCACCCAGGCTGTCAGGCGGAAAACCTGCAGAAAAATTATAAAAGACGTCCTACGGTTAATACTTCCGAGTTTCTGTCCAGAATATATCCCCCACCCCCCCCACCCCGACTCCCTCCCTGCCTCCCCATAAGTATCAAGGATGTTTACTCTGTTTCTCACTCCACAGATGCTGCCTGACCTTCTGAGTGTTTCCAGCATTTTCTGTTTTTCTATTATATAGTCTAAAGAGATATTAGGACAGATGACCAAACGCTTGGTCAAAGAGGTAGGTTTTAAGGAGTGACGTAAAGGAGACAAGGGAGCTAGAGAGGTTTAGGGAGGGAATTCAAGAGCTTAGGACTTCCATTAAAATATTTTATTAAAATTTTAGTGTTACATTAAAATGATTGAAAAGCAATTTGTCATTGTTTTCCCAATCAGAGGCTGTCACTCATTTTAATGGTTTCCCAAAAAATGAGACCAAAAACATAACAATGTCATCTTATTTCACAGGACCACTATGATTGGGGATTGCGGGCTATCAAGTCTGTGTTGGTTGTGGCTGGCTCATTGAAAAGAGGAGATCCAACTCGTCCTGAAGACCAGGTTCTTATGAGAGCCTTGAGAGATTTTAATATTCCAAAGATAATAACAGATGATTTACCTGTGTTTATGGGACTTATAGGAGATCTGTTCCCAGCACTAGATGTGCCAAGAAAGAGAGATTTAGATTTTGAACAGGTAATGCAATTATACAGGTTAGCTATAGTTCATGTGCTTAGTTTTCAAACGATTTACAAAATACGAACAAGTGCTCACACATGCAAATATTCATGCATGCAAAGTGTTATTTCCCAATGACACACTAGTCAGTATAATATTATATTTATATGTAGAATCATACACGCATATATAGAATCATATCAGATATTAGGGCCAATTTAAAGGCAGTAAGCATTCTTTGTCACTTTTCATGTCGCATGGACAGTGTAATTGTAGATAAGTGTATAGAAGTCGCTGGGGACAACCCTAACATCAAGCTATTTCATACTGAACAATGGAACTTTTTCTTGTACCCACCTTAATAGTTCATTCTGTTTTCCCCTTGTGTATTTAGTTTGAGTGTCAGCTTGCCCAGAGATAAGAATAAAATCAGACAGATCGCCTGGCATTGTCCTAGGCACCAGATTCAGACACGACAAAGGCACACCCAGCCCAGTCGACCCTGCAAAGTCCTTCTCACTAACATCTGGGGACTTGTGCCAAAATTGGGAGAGCTGTGCCAAAATTGGGAGAGCTGTCCCACAGACTAGTCAAGCAACAGCCCAGGAGAGCCCCGAGACCGGAGAGGCAGCGGACCTGCGAGGGATCACCAGAGGCGGCAGAGGTAATTAAACAGCAGCCCGAGGCAGCGAGACCCAGAGCCCCGAGACCGGAGAGGCAGCGGACCTGCGAGGGATCACCAGAGGCGGCAGAGGTAATTAAACAGCAGCCCGAGGCAGCGAGGCCCAGAGCCCCGAGACCGGAGAGGCAGCGGACCTGCGAGGGATCACCAGAGGTGGCAGAGGTCATTAAACAGCAGCCCGAGGCAGCAAGGCCCAGTGCCCCGAGACCGGAGAGGCAGCGGACCTGCGAGGGATCACCAGAGGTGGCAGAGGTAATTAAACAGCAGCCCGAGGCAGCGAGGCCCAGAGCCCTGAGACCGGAGAGGCAGCAGACCTGCGAGGGATCACCAGAGGCATACCAATCCAGGTTCCGGGAGAGAGGTAAAAAGTAATCCAAGTGTGACGTCACCAGGAAGCAGGTAAGTGATTGGTTGGTGAGTATTTCTTTTATTACAAGCTTAAATTCTGCGGTTTATATTTTCTTGGGTCTCTGTGGTGTAGTGGGGACAGTTGGTAAATAAGCACCCTAGAGCATATCTTAACTGGTGGTATTGAATTCATTTAAATTAATTAAAGGGGTAAGTCATGCCAGGAGAGCCCAGCCCCGTGTTGTGCTCCTCTTGCTCTATGTGGGAATTCAGGGACGCTGCCGGTGTCCCTGATGACCACGTGTGCCAGAAATGCATCCAGCTGCAGCTACTAACGGGCCGTATTGAGGCGCTGGAGCTGCGGATGGATGGGTTGTGGAGCATTCATGATGCTGAGAGGGTCGTGGATTACACATTTGATGAGTTGGTCACGCCGCAGGGTAGGGCTGCACAGGCAGAAGGGAAATGGGTGACCACCAGGCAGAGCAGTAGAAGCAGGCAGGTAGTGCAGAAGACCCCTGTGGCCATCCCCCTTTCAAACAGGTATACCAATTTGGATACTGTTCAGGGGGATGACTCACCAGGGGACGGCAGCAGCAGCCAACTTCCTGGCGCCGCGGGTGTTGCTGCTGCTCAGGAAGGGAGGGAAAAGAGTTGGAGAGCAATAGTGGTAGGGGATTCTATCGTAAGGGGAACAGATAGACGGTTCTGTGGCCGTAGACGTGACTCCAGGATGGTTTGTTGCCTCCCTGGTGCCAGGGTCAAGGATGTCACTGAACGGCTGCAGGGCATTCTGAAAGGGGAGGGTGAACAGGCAGAGGTCGTGGTTCACATTGGGACCAACGACATAGGTAGGAAGAGGGATGAGGTCCTGCAACAAGAATTTAGGGAGCTAGGTAGCAGATTAAAGAGCAGGACCTCAAAGGTTGTAATCTCTGGATTACTCCCGGTGCCACGTGCTAGTGAGTATAGGAATAGGAGGATAGAGCAGATGAATGCGTGGCTGAAGAGTTGGTGCAGGAGGGAGGGCTTTAGTTTCCTGGATCACTGGGCCTGCTTCTGGGAAGGTGGGACTTGTACAAGTCGGACGGGTTGCACCTGAACCAGAGCGGGACAAATATCCTTGCGGGGAGGTTTGCTAGCACTGTTCGGGGGGGTTTAAACTAAAATGGCAGGGGGTTGGGAACCTGAGCAGGGAGACAGAGAAAAGGAAAACAGGGATAAAAGCAAAAGATAGGAAGGAGAAAAAAAAAAGTGGCAGTCAGAGAAATCAACGGTTTAAATCAAACGTGGCCACAGTAAATAATAATTCTAATAGGTCTAAGAGCGTTAAAAAAACAAGCCTGAGGGCTTTGTGTCTTAATGCGAGGAGCATTTGTAATAAGGTGGATGAATTGGCTGCGCAAATAGAGGTAAACGAATACGATTTGGTTGGGATTACAGAAACGTGGTTCAAGGATGGCCAAGACTGGGAACTCAACATCCAGGGGTATTCGATATTCAGGAAAGATAGGCAAAAAGGAAAGGGAGGTGGGGTAGCACTACTGGTTAAAGAAGGGATTAATACAATTGTAATGAAGGATATTAGCTCTGATGATGTGGAACCTGTATGGGTAGAATTGAGAAATACTAAGGGGAAAAAAACATTAGTGGGAGTGGTATATAGACCTCCAAACAGTAAGGTGGAGGTTGGGGATGGCATTAAAAGGGAAATTAAAGAAGCGTGCAATAAGGGCACAGCAGTCATCATGGGTGACTTTAATCTACATATAGATTGGGCCAACCAAATTAGTAACAATACTGCGGAGGAGGAATTCCTGGAGTGTTTACGGGATGGTTTCCTGGACCAATATGTCGAGGAACCAACCAGAGATCAGGCCATCTTAGACTGGGTATTATGTAATGAGAAAGGATAAATTAGCAATCTTGTTGTACGAGGCCCCTTGGGTCGGAGCGATCATAATATGATCGAATTCTTCATTAAGATGGAGAATGAAGTAGTTGACTCAGAGACAAGGGTCCTGAATTTAAATAAAGGAAACTACGATGGTTTGAGGAGCGAGTTGGGTAGGATTGATTGGGGAATGGCACTCAAAGGGTTGACGGTGGATAGGCAATGACAAACATTCAAAGACCGAATGGATGAGCTACAGAATTTGTTCATCCCAGTTTGGCATAAAAATAAAACAAAAAAGGTGACTCAACCGTGGCTAACAAGGGAAATTAGGGATAGCATAAGATCCAAGGAGAGGACATATAAATTGGCTAGAAAAAGCAATAATCCTGAGGATTGGGAGCAGTTTAGGAGTCAACAAAGGAGGACAAAGGGATTAATTAAGAAAGGGAAAATAGAATATGAGAGTAAGCTAGCAGGGAACATAAAAACTGACTGTAAAAGCTTTTATAGATAGGTGAAGAGAAAAAGATTAGTGAAGTCAAGCATAGGTCCCTTACAGTCAGAATCAGGGGGATTTATAATGGGAAACAAGGAAATGGCAGACCAACTAAATACATACTTTGGTTCTGTCTTCACAAAGGAGGACACAAATAACCTCCCAGAGATGCCGGGGAACATCGGGTCTGATGAAAGAGAGGAACTGAAAGAAATCAGTATTTGTAGGAAAATGGTGTTAGGAAAATTGATGGGACTAAAGGCCGATAAATCCCCAGGGCCTGGTGGTCTACATCCCAGGGTACTTAAGGAAGTGGCCCTAGAAATAGTAGATGCATTACTGGTCATCTTCCAGAACTCGATAGACTCTGGAACGGTACCCATGGATTGGAGGGTAGCTAATATTACCCCACTATTCAAAAAAGGTGGTAGAGAAAAAGCAGGAGAAAAGCCTGACATCGGTAGTGGGGAAAATGCTAGAGTCTATTATAAAAGATGTAATAGCAGAGCACTTGGAAAGCAGTGACAGGATCGGACAAAGTCAACATGGATTTACAAAAGGTAAATCATGCTTGACTAATCTACTGGAATTTTTTGAGGATGTAACTGGTAAAATAGTTAAGGGAGAACCAGTGGATGTGGTGTATTTGGACTTTCAGAAGGCTTTCGATAAGGTCCCACATAAGAGATTAGCGTGCAAAATTAAGGCACATGGGATTGGGGGCAAGGTATTGACTTGGATAGAGAACTGGTTGGCGGACAGAAGGCAAAGAGTTGGAATAAACGGGTCGTTTTCCGAGTGGCAGGCAGTGACTAGTGGGGTACCGCAAGGATCGGTCCTAGGACCCCAGCTGTTCACAATATATATTAATGATCTGGACGAGGGAATTGGATGTAATATCTCCAAATTTGCAGACGACACAAAGCTGGGCGGGAGGGTAAGCTGCGAGGAGGATGTCGGGAAACTCCAGTACGATTTGGACAGGTTGGGTGATTGGGCAGAAACATGGCAAATGCAGTATAATGTGGATAAATGTGAGGTTATCCACTTTGGTGGCAAAAACAGGAAGGCAGATTATTATTTGAATGGCAATAGATTGGGAGAAGGGGAAGTGCAAAGAGACCTGGGCGTCCTTGTGCACCAGTCGCTGAAGGTAAGCATGCAGGTGCAGCAGGCGGTTAAGAAGGCAAATGGTATGTTGGCCTTCGTAGCAAGAGGGTTCGAGTACAGGAACAAGGATGTCTTGCTACAGTTGTACAGGGCCTTGGTGAGACCGCACCTTGAGTATTGTGTGCAGTTTTGGTCACCTTACCTGAGGAAGGACGTTCTTGCCATGGAGGGAGTGCAGCGAAGATTCACCAGGCTGATACCTGGGATGGCAGGAATGACGTATGAGGAGAGATTGTGTCGATTGGGCTTGTACTCACTGGAGTCTAGAAGATTGAGGGGATCTCATCGAAACCTATAAAATTCTGTCAGGTCTGGACAGACTAGATGCAGGAAGGATGTTTCTGATGGCCGGGGAGTCCAGAACCAGGGGTCATAGTCTAAGGTTAAGGGGTAAGCCATTTAGGATTGAAATGAGGAGGAATTTCTTCACCCAGAGAGTGGTGAACCTGTGGAATTCTCTGCCACAGAGGGCGGTGGAGGCTAGTTCATTAATTATATTCAAGAAAGAGTTGGATATATTTCTTGAGGCTAAAGGGATCAAGGGATATGGGGAGAAGGCAGGGACAGGGTACTGAATTTGAATGATCAGCCATGATCACATTGAATGGCGGAGCAGGCTCGAAGGGCCGAATGGCCTACTCCTGCTCCTATCTTCTATGTTTCTATGTCATACTCACAGAATCATACCTTTCAGCCAACGTCCCAGATTCCTCCATCACCATCCCTGGGTATGTCCTGTCCCACCAGCAGGACAGACCCACCAGGGGTGGCGGCACAGTGGTATACAGTCAGGAGGGAGCGGCCCTGGGAGTCCTCGACATTGACTCCGGACCCCATGAAGTCTCATGGCATCGGGTCAAAGAAACCTCCTGCTGATTACCACCTACTGCCATCCCTCAGCTGATGAATCAGTACTCCTCCATGTTGAATACCACTTGGCCCTGAGGGTAGCAAGGGCACAGAATGTACTCTGGGTGGGGGGACTTCAATGTTCATCACCAAGAGTGGCTCGGTAGCACCAATACTGACCGAGCTACCAGAGTTCTGAAGGACATAGTTGCCAGACTGGGCCTGCGGCAGGTGGTGAGAGGACCGACACGAGGGAAAAACCTACTTGACCTCATCCTCACCAATGTACCTGTCGCAGAAACATCTGTCCATGACAGTATTGGTAGGAATGACTACCGCACAGTCCTTGTGGAGACGAAGTCCCGTCTTCAAACTGAAGAAACCCTCCATTGTGTTGTGTTGTACTACTACCGTGCTAAATGGGATAGATTCAGAACAGATCTAGCAACTCAAAACTGGGTATGAGGCGCTGTGGACCACCAACAGCAGCAGAATTGTACTCCACACAATCTGTAATCTCATGGCCCGGTATATTCCTCACTCTACCATTAAGTCAGGGGACCAACCCTGGTTCAATGAGGAGTGTAGAAGAGCATGCCAGGAGCAGCACCAGGCATACCTAAAAATGAGGTGCCAACCTGATGAAGCCACAGCACAGGATTACATACATGCATGCTAAACAGCGGAAACAGTATGCTACAGACAGAGCTAAACAATCCTACAACCAATGGATCAGGTCAAAGCTCTGCAGTCCTGCCACATCGATCCATGAATGATGGTGAGCAATTAAACAACTAATTGGAGCCCAGGAGGCTCCATAAACATCCCCATCTTCAATGATGGCGGAGCCTAGCACATTAGTGCAAAAGGCAAGGCTGAAGCATTTCCAACCATCTTCAGCCAGAAGTGCGGAGTGGATGATCCATCTCGGCCTCCTCCTGAGTTCCTCACTATTCCAGAAGCCAGTCTTCAGCCAATTCAATTCACTCCATATGATATCAAGAAATAGCTGAGCAAAGGCTATGGACCCCGACAACAAAAGGAAGAGAGTAGCTAAAGTAAACATTGGTCCCTTAGAGGATGAGACTGGAGAATTAATAATGGGAAACAAGGAAATGGCAGAGACTTTGAACAAATTTTGTATCAGTCTTCATGGTAGAAGACACAAAAAGCATCCCAATAATATGGAAAATCAAGGGGCAAAAGGGAGGGAGGAACTGAAAACAATCACTATCACTAGAGAAAAAGTATGAGGCAAACTAATGGGACTAAAGACTGACAAGTCCCCTGGACCTGATGGCCTGCATCCTAGGGTCTTAAAAGAAGTGGCTGCAGAAATAGTGGATGTATTGGTTGTAATCTTCCAAAATTCCCAGGACTCTGGAAAGGTCCCAGTGGATTGGAAAACCACAAATGTAACACCCCTATTCAAGAAAGGAGGGAGACAGAAAGCAGGAAACTATAGGCCAGTTAGCCTAACATCTGTCATTGGGAAAATGCTGGAATCCATGATTAAGGAAGTAATAGGAGGACATTTAGAAAATCAAGCGGAGTCAACATGGTTTTATGAAAGGGAAATCGTGTTTGACAAATTTATTACAGTTCTTTGAGGATGTAACAAGCAGGGTGGATATAGGGGAACCAGTGGATGTAGTGTATTTGGATTTCCAAAAGGCATTCGATAAGGTGCCACTTAAAAGGCTACTGCACAAGATAAGATACAGCAAAGGCTATGGGCCCTGACAACATCCGGGCTATCATGCTGAAGACTTGTGCTCCAGAACTAGCCGCGCCTCTAGCCAAGCTGTTCCAGTACAGCTACAACACTGGCATCTATCCGGCAATGTAGAAAACTGCCCAGGTGTGTCCTGCCCACAAAAAGCAGGACAAATCCAATCTGGCCAATTACCACCCCATCAGTCTACTCTCAATCATCAGCAAAGTGATGGAAGGTGTCATCGACAGTGCTATCAAGCGGCACTTACCAATAACCTGCTCACTGATGCTCAGTTTGGGTTCCACCAAGACCACTCGGCTGCCGACCTCATTACAGCCTTGGTCCAAACATGGACAAAGGAGCTGAATTCCAGAGGTGAGGTGAGAGGGAGTGCCCTTGACATCAAGGCAGCATTTGACCGAGTGTGGCATCAAGGAGCCCTAGTAAAACTAAAGCCAATGGGAATCGGGGGGGAAAACTCTTCACTGGCTGGAGTCATACCTAGCACAAAGGAAGGTGGTTGTGGTGATTGAAGGCCAATCATCACAGCCCCAGGGCATCGCTGCAGGAGTTCCTCAGGGCAGTGGCCTAGACCCAACCATCTTCAACTGCTTCATCAATGACCTTCCCTCCAACATAAGGTCAGAAATGGGGATGTTCACTGATGACTGCAGTGTTTAGTGCCATTCACAACTCCTCAGATAACGAAGCAGCCCATGCCCGCATGCAACAAGACCTGGACAATGTTCAGGCTTGGGCTGATAAGTGGCAGATAACATTCGCGCCACAGAAGTGCCAGGCAATGACTATCTCCAACAAGCTAGAGTCTAAACAACGCCCCTTGACATGCAATGGCATTACCATCACCGAATCCCCCACCATCAACATTCTGGGGGTCACCATTGACCAGAAACTTAACTGAACCAGCCACATAAATACTGTGGCAACAATAGCAGGTCAGAGGCTAGGTATTCTGTGGTGCGTGTCTCACCTTCTGACTCCCCAAAGCCTTTCTACCATCTACAAGGCACAAGTAAGGAGTGTGATGGAATACTCTCCACTTGCCTGGATGAGTACAGCTCCAACAACACTCAAGAAGCTCGACACCATCCAGGACAAAGCAGCCCACTTAATTGGCACCCCCTCTAGCACCTTAAATGTTCACTCCCTCCACCACCGGCGTACCGTGGCTGCAGTGTGTACCATCTACAAGATGCACTGCAGCAACTCGCCAAGGCCTCTTCGGCAGCACCTCCCAAACCCACGACCTCTTCCACCTAGAAGGACAAGGGCAGCAGATGCATGGGAACACCACCACCTCCAAGTTCCGCTCCAAGTCACACATTATCCTGCACATTTGTTGCACCTGACCCCTAGTCTGCCCCACCCCACGTGACATCAGGAGCAGGTCATTGTCTCCGATGCAGCAGGGGGGTCAACATTGCAACAGGCTTTGGAGACGAGAGGTGAAGATACAATGACGCGGTTTGGGCCACAGCCCCCCAGGTGAGAGCCTTTTGCCAACGGCAGCGTGGCCTCTATACCAGTGGAGCGTGGTGAGGAAAAAAATCTCTGTTAGGATTTTGTAAAGTGATAGTGCAAACAAAAAATTAGGCATATTAGGAATATGCTCAGGATCGAGCACATTCGGGGATCACTGTGGTTAATGGACTGTAGTCTAACCCAAGCTTTCATCTTGACTACACATCTTGTGTGTAAGCCCAGTTAATGTTAACATCTTTCGTGCTTGTGAATGACAAGTTTCAGCACCAGCTGCTTATAGTCAAGTTTCGACAGAAGCAAGTGGAGTAAATATTTTTTGCTTGCATAGAATGTACTGCACAGAAACAGGCCATTCGGCCCAACTGTTCTATGCCGGTGTTTATATGAACATAAGAAATAGAAGCAGAATTAGGTCATATGGCCCCTTGAGCCAGCTCCGCCATTCAAAAAGATCATAGCTGAGCTTTTCGATTAACCAGTTTTACAGTTTTAATTATGGCGTAATAATATCAATGGCTAAGATAAGTTTTGGATAAACCTGTATCATGTTCATTAGCATGTTAATAAGTGTTGTTATTTTTATTAAGTGTGGTAACAACATGAAGGGTTCTTTGTATAATAAATGCCATAACAAATTTTAATGGTAGCTGTTGTTAACACTGTTCATTTTATGTGTGCGGCCCTCAACAGCTCACCAAAACGTATTAAGTGGCCCTCCAGCCCATATAATTGCCCACCCCTGACCTAGAAGGACAAGGGCAACAGGCATATGGGAACACTACCTCCTCAAAGTACCCATCCAAGTCACACACCATCCTGACTTCAAAATGTATTGCCATTCCCTCATCGCCACTGGGTCAAAATCCTGGAACTCCCTAGCTAACAGCACTGTGGGAGTACCTTCACCACACGGACTGCAGTGGTTCAAGAAGGTGGCTCACCACCACATTCTCAAGGGCAACTAGGAATGGGCAATAAATGCTGGCCTTGCCAGCGACACCCACATCTTGTGAATGAATGAAAAAAAGTTGGCTTAGTTAGTAATACTTCGACCTTTGAATCAGAAGATTGGATATTCAAGCTCCACTCCAGGACCTGAACATGTAATCTAGACTGATACTTCAGAATTTTGTACTGATGAAGTGCTACATTTTTGGAGATGCCATTTTTCAGATTGGATGTTAATCAGGTTCCTGTCTGTCTATTTATTAGCCTCTTTTCATTTTGTCAGTTCGTGTAGCTTCAAATTGATGATTTCCAAGACTTTTTTGCTGATAACTTTGACTGTAGCTAGTTGTCTCAGTGAGTTTCAGGAATTATATGTGCAAAGGTAACTGGACACTCCATAGATCCAATCCTAAATTCCTACCAAAGGTGGTTTTGGAATTCATTCTCTAGCATGAGGTAGTTATTTCTTTATATTATTCACGAGCTCACAACATAAGAGTGATGTGGAAGTTATGCATCTGGGCAACCAGTGTGGGGGCAGGACTTGGAAAATCCCAAGATTAAGCCTTGTGATGGGATTGCGTGGCCTGGAGGCATTCATTCTTCTCATGCAAGAGCATCATTAAAGCTTCAAAAGTTACCTTAGTGAGGTTACGGCTTCCCAACCCAACAGTTTGAATGCTTTGGCCTAAAAATACGTCACCACTAAAAGCCCATACTCGTCTCCTGGCCTTTAACGGTGAGTTCATCTGGTTTGAGAGATAAATCCCTGAAATTCCTCTGAAGGACCTTTGGGGGTAGTAGAACTTCTGCCTGCCCCAAGAATTTGCTGATGAATTTGTCCCAAATCCCAGAAACAGATGTATTTGCATATTGCAGGTGAGTGCAATTTTTCATTCTCAGAAAATTGGTCGTTTAAAGGTTAAATTCCTGGTCCCTTCCAGACCCTTAGCAACACTGGATGCAGGGATGCACAGACATCCCTTGCATCTAATGATGCTATGGCACAAATAGAGGAAAATATCCTCTATTATGCTTCTGCCTTCAAATCCGTAGGAATTTATCATGGCAGCAAAATGGCTCAGAGCTTGGTGAGTCAGATCCCACTCTAAATGATTTGCCTTTTGTTTTGATTTTTTGGATAGCTTTAATTTTATTTAGTTTGGACTAGGTCAGGGAGAGCTGAGTGTTGAATAATAAATACATCATAGTAGCCACCTGCATATGGGCATTGGCTTGCAGAATCTTCTGACTTACATCACAATCAATCTGTACATTGAATGAATCAAACCCTTTCGTGTTCACATTTGTCAAAGGCTGTTCTGTTGGAGCCTTCATTGCCACATGCTTGCCATCTATGGTACCCTGGGGATTTGAGCTAGCTGGTAAAACTTTCTGGGTTTCTCCTTCTGTTGGTGGGGTGTGATGCCAGGTGGTGGGAGCGGCAGTCGGAGGGGAGCAGCACTGGGCAGGAGCGGCAGTCGGAGCGGAGTGCGCTCTCTGCAGCCGGCAGCTTCGGGCGTCTGTCCTTCCGGGGCCCTGTTAGGCAGTCAGTGGTGGTAGGGTGGGAGAGACAGACAGAGGTGTGTGTGTGTATGCATTTCTGCAGATCGGCCACATTTTAATTAAATTAAATTTTAGTGCATGCATTTCTTAAAAAGCTGCATTTTCATATAATTTTAATATATATTGGCCCGTATTATGCGCTGAAAACCAGCATTTCCGATCTGTCAAGAATCCTCTTGACAGATCGGACGTCTGCCCTGGAGAAGGGCCTCTGCGGGTGGAGAGTTCCGCTTTCTGCAGAACTTCCACCCGCTGAAAACCCTTAGAAATCTTACGCCTGGTAAAAGCAGGCGTAAGTTCTGCTTTTACCATCATAAGAGTTTAAAAAAGTTTTTAAAAAAATTTCACTCATTTATAATTTCAAAATAGTTTTAAAAAAGATAAGTTTATTTTTAGCCCCGTAAAAAGCTTTAATTACTTTTTTCAAAAAATTTAATTTTTGTTTAATATATTTAATTTAATGTAATTTTAACTCATTTTAAAAATGTGATGGTTTTTAAAAAATTTATTTAATGTTTTGATGTCTTTTTGGGGTGATTTCCATTCATACCTTGACATGTCTATCTGTCAAAAGTATGAAGGGAGATTCCCTTCTCCTATTGGCTGGCCTGGCCCACGAGATCCCAGGGACGCTTGCGAAATGCCTGCGCCCCAGGGATATGTGGGCCCTGCACATTTTGACTATGGAGAGGCCCAGCATCGGAAGTGTCCGGACCTCAGGAGCCCTCAGGTAAGAGTGTAGATTTTTTTCCGATAGGAGGAATCCGCACGCAGGAAGCCTCCTATCGGAAATTACGGGCCAATATAATGTAAGAGGGGGAGGGGAGCCGAAAAGGTGGGGGTGTGAGGGAGAGCGGACCCGAGGGAGGGAGGGTGTAGTGGAAGTATGTATGTGTGTGTGTGTGCTAAGCCCATTCAGCAAAACCTGGTCTCCAATTGTCCTGGGTTTCCTTGCCATTGGACCAAGACCTCGCTCTGTCAAGTTCGTGTGGTAGCTGGTGAATATTAAGGGAATCATTGAATATTAAGGGAATCAAGAGATATGAGGATAGTTCAGGAAAGTGGAGATGAGGTAGAAGATCAGCCATGATCTTATTGATTGGCGGAGCAGGCTCGAAGGGCCAAATGACCTAAGCCTGCTCCTATTTCTTATGTTCTTATGGCGTACAACAGCCACCCCACATTAAAAGAATTCACGCACAGGCATCATCCCCCCCTTTAAAATGAAGTTTGGGACCTGGAACGTCAGGACCCTCATGGATAACCCCAACAACGACAAACCTGAACGTCACACCGCTGTCATAGCCCAGGAACTCAGACGCTTCGACATCAACATCGCTGCCCTGAGCAAAACACGGCAGGCAGGAGAAGGCCAGCTCAAGGAACAAGGTGGTCGGTACATCTTCTTCTGGAAAGGCAAACCAGAAGAGGAATGCTATCTCCATGGGGTTGGCTTCGCCATCGAAAATGAGCTAGTTTGTTGTCTCAGAGATTCCCCTTGTGGATTAAACGGATGCCTCATGACCCTTCGGCTCATTCTAACCCAGAATCAGTACGCTATGGTTGTCAGTGTGTACGCCCCAACCCTGGAAGCTGCGGACGAGGCCAAAGAGGAATTCTACTCCAGCCTTGGACAATCCCTGTCCCGAGTTCCAATGGGTGACAAGCTGATTCTTCTTGATGATTTTAATGCCAGAGTTGGAAAGGACACAAACCTCTGGAGAGGTGTGATTGGCACGGAAGGAGTAGGGCAAACCAACTCCAACGGAATCCTTCCCCTGACAAAATGCTTAAAATATGGTCTTGTCATAACAAACACCTTGTTTCATCAGAGAGATAAGTACAAGGCCTCATGGCAACACCCTCGCTCCAGGCATTGGCATCTGTTGGACTACATCATCGTCTGAGCGCGGAACCGCAAGGATGTCCACATCACCCACGCCATGACAGGAGCTGAAAACTGCTGGACTGACCACCACCTAATCCGTTCCGTTATCTCCATCAACCTAGCCTCAAAATAGCGGCAGCAACAGAAACGCTGCCACAGAAAAATCAATGCTGAAGGTCTCAAAGCCCCTGCCAAAAAAGCCCTATTCAGCCACGCCTCACAGCTAATCTGATGACTTCCAATGAACCGGAGCCGCAGAGTGTCCATAGTGCCTGGTCTGCCCTTAAGTCCACCATAATTAGCACCTGCAAAGAGACTCTTGGTTACTCTACCAGAAAACATCAAGACTGATGTCATAAATCGCAACTTCTAAAAGAAGTAACTTGAAGTACTACTGAACAGCCAAGTGAGGGTGCCGTCCGAGGAGTATAAATACTCGGGCGTGGGCCCACCTTGACCAGAGACAATCTGGAAACAGGAAGCTAGTGACTACTAACTAGACCTCCATGTTTTGTTACAAGTCGATTAAAGCCTTGCTTTATGTACAACCAAGTGCGTAGTGAGTCTTTATTACATCAACTGGTTTGATGAGAACAACCAGGAGATCCAGGAGCTAATAAATCATAAACGTAAGGCGTTCTTGAATTGGAAACATCATCACAACTCGAGGGAAAGAAGACAGATTTACAGACAACTGAAGGCCGAGGTCCAACAAAAAACTCGTGACCTAAAGAACAAATGGTGGGTGGAAAGAGCGCAGGAGATCCAACAACTAACCGACAACCATGACATGCATAGATTCTTTAGCACAGTCAAGACCATCTACGGCCCAAGTACCCAAGGACCTATCCCGCTGAGAGCTAAGAACGGTGAGGTGCTCATAAAGGACAGAGAGGCAGTCAATGCCCGCTGGAAGGAGCACTTCGAAGATCTCAACCAAGATTCCGTCTTCGACGTGAGTATCCTTGACTCCATCCCACAGCATGCCATCTGCCACTACCTCGGCACAATCCCAGCCCAGCATGAGGTTGAAAAGGCCATCCGACAGCTGAAAAACAACAAGGATTCCGGAGCAGATGAAATTCCCGCCGAAGTACGAAAGCATGGCGGAGATGTACTCATGGTGCAAATCCATAACCTTATCTCCCTTATCTGGAAGGAGGAGAGCATGCCGTAATCATGACCATCTTCAGGAAAGGAGACAAGTCCGATTGCGGTAATACAGAAGGGTTTCCCTATTGTCTGCCACAGGGAAAGTCATTGCAAGAATCCTCCTCAATCGTCTCCTCCCAGTGGCTGAAGAGCACCTCCCAGAGTCAAAATGCAGATTCTGCCCACTAAGGGGCACAATGGACATGATTTTCACTGTGCGACAAATCCAAGAAAAACATATGGAGCAGCATCAACTTCTGTACATGGCCTTTTTTGACCTCACTGCCTTCAACTCTGTTAACCAAGTGCAATTATGGAGTGTCCTTCTCAAATTTGGCTGTCCTCAAAAATTCATTACCATCCTCCGTCAGCTCCATGATGACATGAAAGCTGTGATCCTTACTAACGGATCCATCACAGACCCAATACAAGTGAAGACCGAGGTCAAGCAAGGCTGGGTCATTGCGCCACGCTCTTCCCAATCTTTCTCACTGCAATACTTCATCACACCTCTAACAAGCGTCCCGCCGGAGTGGAGCTAATCTACAGGACGAACGGGAAACTGTTCAATCTCCGTCGCCTTCAGTCCAGAACCAAGATTGCTCCAATCTCTGTTATTGAATTACAGTATGCAGATGACGCTTGTGTTTGTGCACACTCGGAGGCCGAACTCCAAACCATCATTGACTCCTTCACTGAAGCATACGAGAGACTGGGCCTTACATTAAACATCCAAAAGACAAAGGTTCTTTACCAACCTACCCCCGCCGCACAACACTGCCCCCCGACTATCAAAATCCATGACGAGACCTTAGACAGTGTGGACCACTTTCCATACCTTGGGAGCCTTCTGTCAGCGAGGGCGGACATCGATGTCAAAATCCAACACCGACTTCAGTGTGCCAGTGCAGCCTTCGGCCGCCTGAGGAAAAGAGTGTTTGAAGACCAAGACCTCAAACCCGGCACCAAGCTCATGGTCTACAGAGCAGCAGTGATACCCGCCCTCCTGTATGCTTCAGGAACATGGACAATGTACAGTAGGCACTCAAAGCACTGGAGAAGTATCACCAATGCTGCCTCCGCAAAATCCTGCAGATCCATTGGCAGGATAGGCGTACCAATGTCAGTGTTCTCTCTCAGGCCAACATCCCCAGCATTGAGACATTGATCACGCTCAATCAGCTCCGACGGACGGGCCACATTATCCACATGCCTGATACAAGACTCCCAAAACAGGCACTCTACTCCGAGCTCCATCATGGCAAGCGATTTCCAGGAGGGCAGAGAAAACGCTTCAAGGACGTCCTCAAAGCCTCCTTGAAAAAATGTAACATCCTCATTGACTCTTGGAAATCCTTGGCCCAAGACTGCTCAAATTGGAAGAGAAGCATTCGAGAAGGCGCCGAACACAGAGTTTTCTCATCAGGAGCATGCGGAGGCCAAGTACAAACAGCAGAAGGAGTGTATGACAAACCAAGCACTCCACCCACTCATCCCTTCAACCACTACCTGCCCCATCTGTGGCAGAGTCTGTAGATCCCGCATAGGACTCATTAGTCACCTTAGAACCCACAATATTGGAGTGGAAGCAAGCCACTCCGGGGGACTGCCTAAGAAGAAGGAGGGATGTGATTCCAAATTTGATAAACTCTGCTGCTCTGTTGACAAACATGTTTGTGACCTGCCGAATGGCTGCCATGATTGCTCTCTGGCTGGCATTACACAGATCTCTTGTGGCAGCTTGAAACAATCCAGAGCCAAAACAATTCAGGGCAGTGATCTCTTTTGTAGCCACAGACAGAGCAGTTTTGATAGTGGAGCAAGGCTGTAGATCTTCATGAAGCAGGTCGCACAGATGTGCAGTGGCAGCCATAGAGGATCGCTCACTTCTAACCCAAAGCTCCTCCCAGAGGTCCTCGACTGTGCTGTGCTGCCTATATACACACTATGCAGGGTAGTACCTAGTGGGCTGGTCTCTTCTGCGACGCTGCCTTATTTTCCATACCTCCACAGTATTTTGTTGTTCCTCCTCCTCCATAAGGATAGTATAGCAAGGTATGTCCATGGGGAACACCACACCTTCTCCAGAGATGTTCTGAGTATGGTAGCGATGGTGTGTGGGAAGTCCAAAATTGTAGGAGTGGGGTAAGACTGTAGCACTATGGGAGGTAAAGTGCAAATCTCAGTTTGGGGGGGGGGGGGGCGGGGGGGTTAAAAATTTAAAATCGTGGAAACCATCCCTACCCCACCCTGTATGCATCTGCTATAATTTTTATGGCAGCAGGTTGCATGCCGTACGTGTGTCCAGTCTTGGAGAGGCGGCACACTTCATTATAATATTTAAATCAGGCTCCCACAGTGCAATTCGGAGCCTGATATTGCTGGCCAGATTTCTCAGGACTCAGGAAACCCGGCAGTGAAATGACGGCTTTTTAGAGCACTCCTTGTGGGCCAGGAGGAGCAGGAGTGCTTCCCCAAGCCCCTCAAGCAAACTTGCAGCCTCCCTTCTGCCGATCGCTGCCACTGTCGGCCCCCACAACCCCAACCTTTCCCACCCAATTGCTGGGCTCTGACAAATGTTTGATGGTTGAATGAAAGTCACTTAGTCAGAGTTTGGCACAAGCATTTTACACATTTACATCATCATCAAGTTACATCAAGTGTACAGCATCGAAACAGGCCATTCAGCCTAACTGGTCTATGCCAGCATTTATGCTCCACACGAGCCTCCTCCCACCCTACTTCATCTCACCTTATCAGCATATCCTTCTTATTCCATTCTCTCTCATGTGCTTAACTAGCTTCCCCTTAAGTGCATATATGCTATTTGCCTCAACTACTCGTAGTCTTAGCTGCAGCCTGTGGGAGTTTGTGGAGAGCATCGCAATCCCGAGCAACCACATCTGCAGCAACTGTCTGCAACTCGAGGAACTTCGGCTCAGAATTGCTGAGCTGGAGTACGAGCTGCAGATATTACGATGCGTCAGGGAGGGGGAGAGTTACCTGGACACTTTGTTCCAGGAGGCAGTCACACCCTTTAGGTTAACTAGTACTTTAGAGTTTGTCAGTGGTCAGGGACAGGAGGATATGACTGCGAGTCAGGAAGGTATGGGGACCCAGGATGTAGTGATGGAGGAGCCTCAGCGCTGGACCTTGTCCAACAGGTATGAGGTATTTTCTACCTGTATGGATAAGCAAAACAACTGCAGGGAGGATGGCAAACTGACCATGGCACTGTGGTACAGGGGGCCATCCAAGTGCGGGGAAAAGGAAGGAATGTGGTAGTAGTAGAGGACAGTATAGTCAGGGGATAGATACTGTTCTCTGCAGCTGCGAAAGAGAGTCCTGAAGGCAGTTTTGCCTGCCCGGTGCAAGGGTTAAGGATATCTCCTCGCGGCTGGAGAAGAACTTGGAGTGGGAGGGGGAGGATCCAGTTGTCGTGGTCCATGTAGGAACCAATGACATAGATAAAACTAACAATGAGGTTCTGCTGAGGGAGTTTGAGGAGCTAGGGTCTAAATTAATAAGCAGAACCACAAGGGTAATAATCTCTGGATTACTACCTGAGCCTCGCGCAAATTGGCATAGGGTCAAGCAGATCAGAGAGTTAAATGCGTGGCTCAAAGAGTGGTGTGGGAAAAAGGGGTTTCAATTCATGGGGCACTGGCACCAGTACTGGGGAAAGAGGGAGCTGTTCCTTCAGTACAGGCTCCACTTCAACTGGGCTGGGACCAGCGTCCTGGCGAATCGAATAACTAGGGCTTTAGATAGGGCTTTAAACTAAAAAAGGGGGTGAGGGGCCAGGTGAGGGGAAATTTAGAAATCTAAAGAGAAAGGTCAAGGCAATAGAGCAGTGTAGCGATTTGGATAAAAATCAGCAGTTTGACAGGAAGGGACAGAGAGTTTAACGGTAGCAGTGCAGCAGAGAATAAGGTCAAAGCAGGGAATAATAGTAAAAAAGTTAAATTAAAGGCACTTTATCTGAATGCACGAAGCATTCATAATAAGATAGATGAACTCGTGGCACAAATAGAGATAAATCAGTTTGATCTAATAGCAATTACAGAGACATGGTTGCAAGGTGACCAAGGTTGGGAACTAAATGTTCCAGGGTACTTGACGCTTCGAAAAGACAGGCAGAATGGAAAAGGAGGGGGAGTAGCCCTGATAATAAAGGATGACATAAAGACAGTAGTGAGAAAGGATCTCAGCTCGGAAGATCAGGAAGTAGAATCAGTAAGGGTAGAGATAAGGAATAACAAGGGGCAGAAAACACTGTTAGGAGTAGTATATAGGCCCCCTACCAGTAGCTGAACCGTTGGACAGAATATTAATCAAGAAATAGTAGGAGTTTGCAACAAAGCTAATGCAATAATCTTGGGGGACTTTAATCTTCATATAGACTGGACAAATCAAATTGGCAAAGGTAGTCTGGAGGACGAGTTCATGAAATGCATTCGGGATAATTTCCTAGAACAATATGTCATGGAACTAACCAGGGAACAGGTTATTTTAGATCTTGTACTGTGTAATGAGACAGGGTTGATTAACAATCTCATAGTAAAGGATCCTCTGGGGCAGAGTGATCATAATATGATAGAATTTCACGTTAATTTTGAGATTGACTTGCCTAGGTCCGAACTAGAGCCTTAAACTAATTACATAGGTATGAGGGGCGAGTTGGCTAAGGTAGATTGGGAAAAAAAGGTATGGCGGTAGATAAGCAGTGGCTAGCATTTCAAGAAATATTTCATAATTCTCAACAAAAATACGTTCCATTGAGAAACAAAAACTCCATGGGAAAAGTGATCCAACCGTGGCTAACTAAAGAAGTTAAGGATAGCATTAGATTGAAAGAAGAAGCTTATAATGTTGCAAAGAATAATAGTAAGCCTGAGGATTGGGAGAGTTTCAGAAACCAGCAAAGGTTGACTAAAAAATTGATAAAAAGGGGAAAAATAGAATATGAGAGAAAACTAGCAAGAAATATAAAAGCAGATTGTAAGAGCTTCTACAAGTATGTAAAAATGAAGAGAGTAGCAAAAGTAAACGTTGGTCCCTTAGAGGCTGAGACAGGAGAAATTATTATGGGGAATAAGGAAATGGCAGAAACGTTAAACAAATATTTTGTATCTGTCTTTACAGTAGAAGACACAAAAAGCATATCAAAAATGGTGGGGAGCCAAGGGTCTAATGAGGGTGAGGAACTTAACGTAATTAATATAAGTAGAGGAAAAAGTACTTGAGAAACTAAATGGGCTAAAAGCTGACAAAATCCCCTGGACCTGATGGCCTACATCCTAGGGTTCTAAAAGAAGTGGCTGAAGAGATAGTGGATGCATTGGTTTTGATCTTCCAAAATTCCCTAGATTCTAAAATGGTCTCAGCGGATTGGAAGGTCGCAAATGTAACATCGCTATTCAAGAAAGGAGGGAGAGAAAAAACAGGGAACTACAGGCCAGTTAGTCTGACGTCAGTCATCGGGAAATTGCTGGAATCCATTGTTAAGGAAGTGTATTAGCGCACTTAGAAAATCATAACATGATTAGGCAGAGTCAACATGGTTTTATGAAAGGGAAATCGTGCTTAACAAATTTATTAGAGTTTTTTGAGGATGTAACTAGCAGAGTAGATAAAGGGGAACCAGTGGATGTAGTATATTTGGATTTCCAAAAGGCATTCGATAAGGTGCCACATAAAAGGTTATTATACAAGATTAGAGCTCACGGGTTTGGGGTAATATAGTAGCATGGATAGAGGATTGGTTAACGGACAGAAAACAGAGAGTAGGGATAAACAGATCTTTTTCAGGTTGGCAGGCTCTAACTAGTGGGATGCTGCAAGGATCAGTGTTGGGGCCTCAGTTATTTATAATCTATATTAATGACCTAGATGAACGGACCAAGTGTAATGTTTGCTGATGATACAAAGCTCGGCGGGACAGTAAGCTGTGAAGAAAACACAAAGGGCTCAAATTTCCAAGCCCCGTGGAGGTGGGTTTGGAGGCGGGAGTGGTGGGAAAATTGCAGAATCGGGGGGGCAGGAGCCCATCCTGCCCCCAACCCGCCTCCGTGCCAATGTCCCAGGAGGCGGGTATCCGACCTGTGCTGGGAGCAGCCTCCCGGAGGCGGGAAGGAAATTATTGCCAATTAAATGCCTGTTAATGGGTAGTTAACAGACAGTTTTTTGCCTAATCCCTATTTTTAGCCCTGAAGTGTGGGCTTCCCGACAGCTCCGAATCACACCAAGTTAGCGAGGCGGACCGTCGGTCTGAAGGGGTTGGAGGGGTCGAGATGTCCATTGTGCAGGTGAGTGATGGGTGCATGTGTGCAGAGGTAAGTGTGTGAGGTAAGTGTAAAGTGTTTTAATAAGTTTTACTTACCTTTACTTTCTCCTGCAGGCTTCCTTCCTTCAGTTCTCGGGAGTCCCTCAGCTCACCAGCACAGAAAGCAGAATGGCCGCTGAACTGTCAAAAGCTGCAGCCTCTGCTTTCTGGTTTGGAGAGCTCTCTAACTGAGTCTGAGTAGAAGGACTCAAGTTAGAAGACAGATTGTCAGTGTTTGACAGCTTCACAGAGCTATCAAACGCTGATTTTTCATCTGTCAAAAGCTCTTGACAGATGAAATGTCAATCGCTGACATCACCAGTAACCAGGTGTCCCTTAATTGGCCTGCTGAGCCCGCTGGGCAGGCTTAACAAGGTCAATCAAGGGAAAATAGTGTGGGTTGGCCACAAGTCGATGGAGGTGGGACTACAACCCAAAAAGTGGGAGTCCCACCTCCATCACGTCCCCATTGATAAATTCGAGCCCAAAGAGTCCGCAATATAGATAGACTAAGTGAGTGGGCAGTAAAGTTGCAGATGGAGTATAATGTAGGGAAATGTGAGATTATTGACTTTGGTAGGAAGAATAGAAAAACAGAATATTTTTTAAATAGTGAGAAACTTTCAAACGTTGGTGTTCTGATAGATTTGGGTGTCCTCGTGCAAGAAATACAGAAAGCTAGCATGCAGGTACAGCAAGCAATAAGGAAGGCATGTTGGTCTTTATTGCAAGGGGGTTGGAGTATAAGAGTAAGGAAGCCTTGCTACAATTGTACAGGGCCTTGGTGAGACCACACCTGGAGTACTGTGCGCAGTTTTGGTCTCCTTATCTAAGGAAGGATATACTTGCCTTGGAGGTGGTGCAACGAAGGTTCACTAGATTGATTCCTGGAATGAGAGGGCTGTCCTATGATGAGAGATTGTGTAGAATGGGCCTATACTCTCTGGAGTTTAGAAGAATGAGAGCTGATCTCATTGAAACATACAAGATTCTGAAGGCGATTGACAGGGTAGATGCTGAGAGGTTGTTTCCCCTGGCTGAAGTGTCTAGAACTAGGGGGCATGGTCTCAGAATAAGGGGTAGGCCATTTAAGACTGAGGAATTTTTTCACTCAGAGGGTTGTGAATCTTTGGAATTCTCTGCCCCAGAGGGCTGTGGATGTTGAGTCTTTGAGTATGTTCATGGCTGAGATCGATAGATTTTTGGACTCTAGGGGACTCAAGGGATATGGAGAGCGGGCGGGAAAGTAGAGTGGAGGTCGATGATCAGCCATGATCTTATTGAATGGCGGAGCAGGCTCGAGGGGCCGTATGGCCTACTCCTGCTCTTATTCCTTATGTTCTTATATGAAGAATATTACATAGCCTTGGTGTGTTATGAGTTTGAAAAGACCCCCACCAATCCCAATCTCTCCCAATTGCTGGGGACCGTCCCCAATGGTTCCCCCCCCCCTGCCCAACCATCACACTCCCCCACACCTCCCTGTAAATATTGGAACGTATGTTTCTATAGGTAACAATGTAATGTAGCATTGGAGCATTGCTCTTGTACTATTTGTAGGCCATAAGGGAATTTAAGATCATTTATATTCACCTATTTTATTAGCTTGTTTTTTTAACAGGATAGATTTTCTTATGTTTTTATAGATTGTTAAGCAGTCAATACTAGAACTCCATCTACAACCTGAAGACAGCTTTGTCCTGAAAATAATTCAGTTAGAGGAAATACTTCAAGTACGTCACTCAGTCTTCGTCATTGGTAATGCTGGAACTGGAAAATCGCAGGTAAGTCCTAGTTTGAAATGCTTGATGCAGTGAAACAGTGATTTTCTCATTAAACAAAGTCCTTTCTGCATGCCATGATCTATAACTTAAAAATGTGAGGTCATCAATTGTTCCCTCATTCGGAACATCTGGCTTCAGTGTACCAAATTACAACAAACAAGCTACACAACCACATTGACTCACAACCCTGGTTTAATGAGGAAGTTGTACAATACTAGCTTAAAATATATATGTTTTGGTAGCGGGGAAGATCAAGTAACCAGGAGGATGGGGAAATCTATGCCAAGTCCCATTCTGAAAATATTCACCAGAGGTACAAGTTTAAGATCAGCTCTCAGCAGAGTTATTTTCAGACTGGCTCCCAGAACTAGTGGAAAATAGTCTGACCCTGAAATTCCTGCAGGCCCACTCTGCCAGAGCCACAGTGACTGCACCGGAGTGGAACCCCCATTGGACATAGTGCAAAGTCGTTGACCACGTCCAAAATTCCAGGAACAGCGTCATTTGCATGACTGGGGTGGGCACATCATTTTCTCAAGGGCACTTTGGGATGGGGGGGTGGGGAGTTGGTGACCACCCTGATATGCCCTTGGCAGGTTTAGCAGGACACATTTGTTCCAACTAAGGCTCCCAAAGGCCCTTCTGGACTGAAGCCATGGGGGGGGGTGGGGGAATTCATCCATTTAGCGCTTCCCGTTAGCGGCTGCAGATGGCGCTAATGGGGCGCTAGAGCAGTATCGCCAGGGTGAGGCGAATCCAGTGTCATACGCCAAGTCCTGCCTCTCCCCCCTCCCCCCCCCCCCGTAGCGCCGCCGGTAAGAGTTATCGCCGGGAACGTCAACGCCAGGTAGATCATGACGTCAGTGAGTGTGCAACGCTCACTGACTGCCTGATCTGCAAAATTGGTTGTCGCCACCTATCTTAGCACCTGAAGTAAACACCAACAGGGAGAGCTGGCATGAAGCACCAGGAAGCCGACTCCAGGGATGTTATTTAAAGGGATCATCAGTAATGGCTCGCAGCTGTCGGGTTAGTGGAGCTTCAGTGGTTTCTTGTCAGTTTCACATACTGCAACAGTTTCATTCAGTAATTTCAAGATTCTTTTGTATCAGGAGTGTTGTGGCAACTAAAAAGTAGCTACATTTATTCTTAAAAAAATCAAACTGCTACACTTGGTAACATTAATGTGGGCTGTACTGGCATGCTACCTCACCCTCCAAGATCTACAGCGGAGGGGCAACAAGAATGATGGGAACATGTGTGCAGAGAGATGCGGAGAGACATCAGGGCTCTCACCGGGAGGCCTTACCCTCTGAGGGCATTCCGAAAGCACTTCTCCTACCTTCAATGAAGCGAGGAACAGTGTATTATACGGCTCTGCCTCACCAAAGATGTAGTCAAAGAACTCTGCCACCTCCTCCAAACAGCCCTCCAGCCTCACACCAGGATGACTTAAAGCCCACATCCCCTTTGCTCACCACATCCCCCATCATTCAATCCCTCACGCAGGCTGTTTCACACTGCAAAGCTGAAATGACAGACACCACAAGAATGGTAAGTGAATTAATAAATTTATTAAAAAGTAGTGGACACATATTTTCAACAAAATATTAACTATTCACCCTTGTGCAATCCCTTAGTGCCTCTCGTTACTGTGCCTTTGCCTACTCTAGTGCTCCTACGAAGTGTTGGAGCACAGATTACTGGCCTGCTGCAACACGGTGAAAGCCCCGGTGGATGGTGGTCGACCCAGCCACGATGGCAGCTATCAGAGCTTGTGTGGCATCAAGCTGAGATTGCATGAGAGCAGTCTGAGAATTGATGGCACCAAGCATAGACTGCATTATAGCACTAAGACATTGCGTGGCTTTCGCCTGTGCTGCAATGGAAGCTGCAACATCACCCATTACACGCAGCATGAGGTCTGTGTCGCCACGATCTCTCTGGGTGTCCACCATCCTTTGCAGACTGGAAATGATGGGTTCCATGGTGTGCGCAGAGCCTTGTGCAATGTTGGAGGCGGACTTCTCCACGCTCCTTATCATTGCCGAGAGGCTCTTGGACACCCTTGCCATTGCACCTATCATCTCCGTGTGCATGCACATCACTTTTCTTCTAAATGCCTCCCCATCGAGGTCCTCATCTGAGTCCTGTGCATCAGAACTCGTGCACGATCTCGCCCACCGGGGAGCTGGTCCCCGAGCTACCCTTTTCCCCGGCCTTGCTGCAGCCCACTCGTCCCCGGTGACTCATCCTGTGCAGATCCCGCTACTATACTAGCCTCTAAAGAACGCGTGTTGCCAGTATCTGAGCTGATGCCTGCGGGTGAGGCATGCACTAACGCGTTGTGTTCTTCCTCCTCCACTTCTCCCACCTCGCTCTCTACGGTGCCCTCAGGGACAGGCTGCTCAGGTACTTGCTCATTATCTGAAAGCATAAAGGCACAAGAGTCGGGTTAAGGTGAAGGGAGGGGGCAGGAAGGGAGAAATGCATGCATACAGCATGATTAGCTGGAAAGTGTGAACTGCTTGTGGGGTGAGTGCGAAGTGGGATGTGAAAAGAAGGAGTAGGGATGAACATAACGTTGATGTCCCCAAGGGGGTAACTTCGCTGGTGGTCACAGCACCCACCACCTGGCGCCCAATAATCTGCAGCGCTCTATTTTCCAGCGCAGACAGTTGTTGGGTGTCGGCTTGTCCCCCACCTGTGCGCTCCTGCACCCTCCTGTTGTGAGCCACCTTGGCCTGCAAGAGAAAGGAAAGTGTGTGAGTGTAGAGCAATGTGTTTGGGTAATGTGCCTGCCATAGTTGAATAGTTGTCATTGTGTGCAATGTGTGAGATGTGGGTGAGAGTGTTGGGAGGTAGAGATTGTTGGTGGGTGAGTGCTGCGGGTGTGGTTCTTTGGGAAGTGTGTGAAGACTGTGGTAACATTTGCTTAAGCATTCACTCACCCTGACCACCTGAGTGAGGCCGTTAAATATCTTCCTGCACTGTGTGTGGGTCCTGGGGACCACAGTGCTGCACGAGACATGGTCCGCTACCTCCATTCACATAGTGCAGAAGACTTGCGGTGAGGGCCTCCTGCCACTTGCCGGGTAGAGCACCGCCCTCCATCTCTCCACAGCGAACACCAACGCCTCCAATGCTTGATTGCAGAATCTAGGAGCTCTCTCCCTGAAGTAGAGGTTCTACTGCCTGGACAGGTCCAAAAGTACACACAGTACAGCCTATAGAGGGCATCCAGAATCATGCTGGTGTACAGCTCTAACTTTACCATCCAGTGGAGAGCACAAAGCATGAAGAGGAAGAAGACTCTGAGAACAACAGGGATAGCAAGGATGAGTCAGGGGTCCAAAATCTGCCAGCAGCCAGAGCCTTTTAACAGCAGGTCATTGACGTGCACTTCACCTGAGCTAGCCTGGGCCCCACACCCTGTCTAGTTATGAACAACCCCTTTCCCATTCCTTCCACTCTGCAGTGAGGTTCATTCACACAAAGGGAAGCTATACAATTGAAAAGCACACAATGTTCTGACACAGACCCAGATTTCCTAACACACTTTCAAACTAACGATCGCCCTGGTATAACTCTGTAGTGCCTTTCCTATTTCTCATCTACATGTTGCCTCTTGGCGACATCATCCGAAAACACAGTTTCAGTTTCCACATGTACGCTGATGACACCCAGCTGTACCTCACCACCACCTCTCTCGACCCCTCCACTGTCTTTAAATTATCAGACTGCTTATCCAACATCCAGTACTGGATGAGCAGAACTTTTCTCCAACTAAATATTTGGAAGACCGAAGCCATTGTTTTCGGTCCCCGCCACAAACTTGTTCGCAACGTTGGTGTCATATTTGACCCTGAGATGAACTTCCACACCATCACTAAATATCGCCTTTTTCCACCTCTGGAGCATCACCCGACTCCGTCCCCTGCCTTAGCTCATCTACTGCTGAAACCCTCATCCATGCCTTTGTTACCTCTAGACTTGACTATTCCAATGCACTCCCACATTCTACACTTTGTAAATTTGAGGTCATCCAAAACTCTGCTGCCCGTGTCCTGACTCGCACCAAGTCCCATTCACCCATCATTCCTATGCTCATTGACCTACATTGGCTCCTGGTTAAGCAACACCTCAATTTTATTATTCTCATCCTTGTTTTCAAATCCTTCTATGGCCTCGCCCCTCCCTATCTCTGTAATCTCCTCTAGCCCCACAACCCTCCGAGATATCTGCGTTCCTCTAATTCTGGCCTCTTAAGCACCCCGATTTTAATTGCTTCACCATTGGCGGCCATCCCTTCAGCTGCCAAGGCCCTGGAATTTCCTTCCTAAACCTCTCCACCTCTGTTTCCTCCTTTCAGACGCTCCTTAAAACCTACCTCGTTGACCAAGTGTGAAGTAATTAAGGAAAGCCAGCATGGATTTGTTAAAGACAAATTGTGTTTAACTAACTTGATTGAGTTCTTTGATGAGGTAACAGAGAGGCTTGATGAGGGTAATGTGGCTGATGTGGTGTACATGGATTTCTAAAAGGCGTTCGACAAAGTGCCACATAATAGGCTTGTCAGCAAAGTTGAAGCCCATGGGATAAAAGGGACAGTGGCAGCATGGGTACAAAATTGGCTAAGTGACAGGAAACAGAGAGTAGTGGTGAACAGTTGTTTTTCGGACTGGATGAATATACAGTGGTGTTACCCAGGGGTCGGTACTGGGACCACTGCTTTTCTTGATATATATTAATGACTTGGACTTGGAAGTAAAGCGCACAATTTCAAAATTTGCAGATGACGCAAACCTTGGAAGTATAGTGAACACTGAGGAGGATAGTGATAGACTTCAAAAGGACATAGACAGGCAGGTGAAATGGGCAGATGAAATTTAATGCAGAAAAGTGCAGAAGTAATACATTTTGGTAGAAAGAACGAGGTGAGACAATGTAAATTAAAGGGTACAATCCTAAAGGAGGTGCATGAACCGAGAGACCTGGGGGTTTATGTGCACAAATCGTCGAAGGTGCCAGGGCAGGTTGAGAAAGCGGTTAAAAAGGCATATGGGATACTGGGCTTCATAAATAGAGGCCTAGAGTACAAAAGCAAGGAAATTATAGTGAACCTTTATAAAACACTGGTTCGGCCTTAACTGGAGTATTGTGTCCAATTCTGGGCACCGCACTTTAAGAAGGATGTGAAGGCTTTAGACAGGGTGCAGAAAAGATTTACGAGAATGATTCCCGGGATGAGGGACTTCAGTTACGTGGGTAGACTAGAGGAGCTGGCGTTGTTCTCCTTAGAGCAGAGAAGGTTGAGAGGAGATTTGGTAGAGGTATTAAAAATCATGAGGAGTCGAGACAGAGTAGATAGAGAAAAACTGTTCCCATTGGCAGAAGGGTTGAGAACCAGAGGACACAGTTTTAAGGTGATTGGCAAAAGAACCAAAGGCGACATGAAGAAAAACTTTTTTACGCAGCGAGTGGTTAGGATCTGGAATGCACTGCCTGAAAGGGTGGTGGAGGCAGACTCAATCATGGCTTTCAAAAGGGAATTGGTTAAGTACCTGAAGGAAAAAACATGGCAGGGCTACGGGGAAAGGGCGGGGCGTAGGACTAGCTGAAGTGCTCTTGCAGAGAGCCGGCAAAGGCTCAACTGGCCGAATGGCCTCCTTCTGTGCTATGATTCCAAACCCGGGTGGGAGCGGCGGCAGCAACATAAAGAGTGGGAGCGGGGAAGGCCCAGGACACAGAGGACTTGAGCGGGAGCAGCGGCAGCAACATAAAGAGGAGAAGGCCCAGGACACAGCGGACCTGAGCGGCAATTTAAAAAACAAAAAAGAGTGACGTCACAGGACAGCAGGTAGATGTTTGGTTGGTGAATATTACAGTTTTTTCCCCTTAATCTAAGAGCTGGGGAACTATAACTATTATGTTATCAAATAGTAATTTAACTAGATAAACTAATTAATTATTATAACTATAAATAATTGTTTGATTAAAAACTTTAATTAAATAAGGAAATAAATAAAAAAAAGTCTAGAGATGGCTATGTGTCTGGACTGTAGTACTGTATGTGGGAGTTTGTGGACAGTGAGACTCTCCCGGATTCCCATATCTGCAGGAAATGTCTCTGCTTTCAGTCACTCTGACTCAGAGTCATTGAGCTGGAGTGCAAGTTAGAGTCACTCCGAAACATAAGGGATGGGGAGGAATTTCTGCATAGTTTTATCCAGAATACAGTCACACCCCAGAGGAAAGCACAGGTTGAGGAAAGGGCAGGTGTGACTGTTAAGGTGCCAGGTAGCAGGGACTCAGGAGAGGTTGAGAAGGAAATCCCGCAGACACTGGTCCTGTCCAACAGGTGTGACGTACTCGCTAGCTGTGAGGACAAGGAGAAAAATGGCAGGGAGGACAGCCACAATTCAGACCAAGGCACCGTGGCTCCCGCCTTCCTTTCACTACCGGGTTTCCCGAACCCTAGGAAACCCACGCAGCAGCAGTGAATTTTAAATTGGGCTCCCAATTATATTGTGGCAGCACGATTTAAATATGTTAATAAAGTGTCCTACCTCTCCATGGCAGAACATTCGGATGCCACGAAACCCGCCACCATAAAAACGGCAGCAGGCGCATTCACGATGGGTTAGGATAACATTTCGCGCACTTGACCATTTAACCCCCAACCCTCTGCTGCTCATCATGGGGGGCGGTTAATATCGAGGCCGTTATATGGTGATTTATGGACCAGATAAAAAAAGACCATGAAAGCTGCTGGATTGTCATAAAAACCTAAATGATTCACTAATGTCCTGCAGGGAAGCAAACATGCCACTCCTACCCAGTCTGGCCTAGATGTTACTCTAATCCATACTATGTGGTTGACTCAACGCCCTCTGAAGTGGCCTAGCAAATAGGAATGGGCAATAAATGTGGCCTCACTAGTGTTGTCCACAGGTTCAGAACAAATTTTAAAAACAAGTAATAGAGGGGTAGTCTCAACTGAGGTATCCAGATCTACACCTAGATTACAATAACAACAATTTACATTTCTGTAGCACCTAAATGTCCCAAGGTGCTTCACAGGAACGTTATCAAACAAAATTTGACACCAAGTACATAAGGAGACATAAGGACAGATTACCAAAAGCTTTCTCAAAGAACTAGGTTTTAAAGAGTGTCTTAAAGGAGGAGAGAGGGGGGTAGAGAGGCGGAGAGGTTTAGGGAGGGAATTCCAGAGATTCGGGCCTAGGCACGGCCACCAATGGTGGAATGATTAAAATCGGAGATGCACAAGAGGTCAAGAGGTCAGAATTGGAGGAGCGCAGAGATCTTGGAGGGTTGTTGGGCTGGAGGAGTTTACAGAGATAGGGAGGAGTGTGGACATGGAGGGATTTGAAAACAAGGACGGGAATTTTAAAATTGAGGCGTTGCCAGACCAGGAGCCAATGTAGGTCAGCGAGCACAGGGGTGATGTGTGAACGGGACTTGGTGCAAGTTAGGATACGAGCAGCAGAGTTTTGGATGAGCCCAAGTTCATGTAGGGTGGAAGATTACCCCACATTAAAGTGGCACATCAGAGTCGACACTGTTGGTTCCATCAGTTAGTGACTGTGAGGAGTTGATATTGATTAGTGCTATTCTTGGGTCTAGATTAGTATTAAGTACTATGCTCCAATGTGCAGAATTTATTGAGGATAACTGGTATTGCCTTTCATTAGCTCCTCTTCATCTTACCAGTCAGCATTTAGAGTTTTCATTGGTTTCCAGCGACATTAATCAGCTGAGGAAAAAGCAAAGGCATTCCTTGTCAGTCGGTGCTGACCAGTCATATCCAAGTGTTCCAGTATGTTCAAAATTTGTTTCTTCCCTCACTCCTCGCAAAGCAGTGTCTTAGAGGCTGTGCACCTTTTGCTGAGCACTGAGAAACCTTTCCGTAAAGTTTTACTCTGGGAGGTTAAGATCTAAAATGCCCAGGAAAATAGGAGTTCATTGCCTAAGTAGTATTTAGCTCCTGTCTTCCCTGGACATATCAGATCCCCAGTGTGCTTTTTAACTTAGGCTGCTGTCTCTTCGGCTAATTCTTCTATCCCAAAAAATCCAAAGGCCAGTGATTCGCATTCAGTCGCTGATTGGAGATTGCTGATGTCTCAGGGCGTTGCCTTAATCAATCATCAGAGACTTGCCAGCAATCGATTTTGGATGTTTGAAGTTTTTAATTTAAGGGTGGTCCAGAGCCTAAGATAGCACTCATATATACAGCTCATCATACATCTTTCTTAAGGCCCTGTATGTACACTCAAAGCAGATTATATTGTGGAATAACATAGTAAGTGATATTATGATATAACTGTAACCCCAATAACACTTATCAGAAAAATCTCGGATGCATTTCAATGTGCGTGGAAGGAATGGCTGTGTGGGAAGCTGGATGCCAAGTTGGAACCCATGGCGGGCAAGGAAGAAAACAGTAAGGTGTGCATTATTTATCATGCCTGACCTGCTGAGGATGTGGAGCTTCTTTCGGCACTGTCCTGCAGTACTGGGGGTGAAAACCAGTGCCACCTCCCTCCATGTGGTAAGAGTGATGATTCTGGATGACTTGGTATTGTAGTACCTACATGCAGGAGCCCATTCATCCTGCCTACAATGCCTCCAAGAAGGGCTTGGAGGTCTAAATGAATTAAGTTATGCATTCTTCTCTGGCTTGGTGGTATGCACTGCTGCCCTCTGGGCACAGATGGCACTTGAGTATTCATAATTCTGTCCACATGTAATAAAAATATTAGTAAGATGTGGTAAAGTAATTTGAGGGAGAAATCAAAGAGCCAAGCACTGTTCCTGTTTTACCTGCTTGTCCCCCAGTTTTCTTTTGAAGAGCGCAACCAGAACAGAGAATTTTAAAAGCTGCACAGAAGTTTTCTATTGGTTCAGCTGCTTGCATCAGTTTTACACCAGTTTTACACCAATGTCTGTACCAATGGGTATGCAATGAGCATACCCAGGAAACTTCCGTGAGTCTCCTTCTAGAGGCTCAATCAGATGTTACCCTTTTTTAAAGTTCAACAGTAGTGTAAATCACATTGAAGGAATTCCTGACCTAACCGTTCATTTACTGGTACATAGCATTATTACTATTTTAACTTTAAAATTAAAATAACTAGTACAAATATTTGAAGTTTGAAGCATTAGACTAAATTTTCAGTCAGGCTGCTTTTTGTTTGGCTTTGTAGGTAATGCGGTCCCTGAAAGCTACCTATCTGAACCAGAAACGAAAAGCCATTGCTATAGATCTTGATCCTAAAGCTGTGACCTGTGATGAACTGTTTGGAGTTATTAACCCATCCACGAGGGAATGGAAAGATGGTAATCAGTTTCTTTTTACTAAATAACTACTATGCTCAAGAAGGGAAAGGGAACATTTTTTCCTATGGAGGATAGCTTCCCTGCATTGTCAATTGCTCTTTTAAAGTTCATCTGTAGAGTTCGTGAAGGAAGTGAATTTCCTTGGGGTTTCTCCCACTCTGCCACCTTAATTTTGGCAGAAGTTTGAACTAAACCCTGTTTGCATACATAAAAAAGTTTTTGACAAACCTCCACTGAAGTTAGAGCAGCAAAGCGAGAGAAGCCCTGAGGAAATCCACTCCACATGTGAAATTCTAAAGGCACTTAATATGAAAGCGATATATTTGTTTCAGTATGTTTATGCTGATTTAACAGCCATGCAGAAAATTATAGTTTAAGCATTAACACACATTTAGGCAGTAATAATGTCAATTCTCAAATTCAAACATATATTTTTACTTGGTACATCTTTTGCGCTGGTGGAGGAAAACCAACAACTGAGCTATTTAACTTAAGTAACACTGCATGATCCAAATTACCTGGTGTACTTTCAACTTTATAAGAGTGCATTCACACTTTTACTGTAGTGTCATTGCAAAGTGAAATTGCTTCACATCAATACTGCAGTTATCACAAAATCAAAAGATTATTATGGATGAGGAAGGCAAGTATATCCTTCCTTAGGTAAGGAGACCAAAACTGTACATATTACTCCAGATGTGATCTCACCAAGGCCTTATATAATTGCAGCGAGACTTCTTTACTCTTATACTCGAATCCCTTTGTAATAAAGGCTAACATACCATTTGCTTAACTTCACACTTCTCCACATTATATTCCATCTGCCATGTTCATGCCCAATCACTTAACCTGTCTAAATCCTTTTGCAGCCTCCTTGTGTCCTCCTCATAACTTACTTTCCCATCTAACTTTATATCATCAGCAAATTTGGATACATTACACTCGATCCCCTCATCTAATTCATTGATATAGATTGTAAATAGCTGAGACACAGGCAGTAATCCTTGCGGTACCCCACTAGTTACAGCCTGTCAACCCAAAAATGATCCGTTTATTCCTATTCCCTGTTTTCTGTCCATTAACTAATCCTCAATCCATGCTGATACATTACCCCCAATCCCATGAGCCCTAATTTTGCGTAATAAACTCTTGTGTGGCACCTTATTGAATGCTTTTTGAAAATCTAAATACATTACATCCACTGATTCCCCCTTATCCACCATATCAGTTATAACCTCAAAAAACTCTAAGATTTGTCAAACATGATTTCCCTTTCATAAATACATGTTGACTCTGCCCAATCGTATTATGATTTTCTAAGTATCCTGTTATCATGTCCCTAATAATAGATTCTAGCATCTTCCCTACTACTGATGTCAAGCTTACTGGCCTATAGTTCCCAGTTTTCTCTCCCCCTCCTTTATTGAATAGCGGGGTTATGTTTGCTACCTTCCAGTCCACGGAGACCGTTCTAGAATCTCCGAAATTCTGGAAGATCAAAACGAATGCATCCATTATCTCTGTAGTTACCTCTTTTAAAACCCTAGGATGTAGGCCATCAGGTCCAGGGGATCTGTTAGCTTTTAGTCCCATTCATTTCTCCAGTACATTTCTATACTAATTTTAATTTCATCATTCAAGGCCCTTGGTTCCCCCTATTTCTGAGAATTTTTTGTGTCTTCTACTGTGAAGACAGATACAAAGGGGGGAATTTTGCCAGCCCTGGGGAGATGGGTATGGAGGCAAGACTGCTGGGAAAATGGCAGAAACTGGGAGTGGATACCGAACCCGCTCCCAACCCACCTCCGCGCCATCTTCCCGGTAGGCGGCTCCCTGACTCACGCAGGGACCCGTCTCCTCGAGGCGGGAAGGGGCGTAGAGCCAATTAACTGCCTGTTAACAGGTAGTTAACAGGCAGTTAAGAGGCTTATCCCCATTTTACCCCTGCAAGTGCAGGCTTCCCGACGGCTGCGAACGTCAGCAGGGTCAGCGAGGCGAGCAGTGGATCTGCAGGGGTGAGAGGGATCGAAAAGTCTGCTGTAAAGGCGGGTGATGGGTGCAAGTGTGCAGAGGTAAGTATGAGAGGTGAGTGTAAAGTGTTAGAAAAAGTTTTCTTACCTTTGTTTCTTCCTGCAGGCTTCAACCCTTGGGGATCCGGAGGTGCCTCATCTCAACGGCAGAGGTGAGAGAATGGCTTCTCCATTCTCTGATGCAGCAACCATCTGATTTCTGCTGAGGAAAGAGGTTTGGTGAGCCTTCAGTACAAAGGCTCACCTTAGAACAGAGATTGTCAGTGTTTGACAGCTTCTCAAAGCTGTCAAACGCTGACAATTCATCTGTCAAAAATTTTTGACAAATGAAAAGTCATATGCTGACATCCTCTGTCACCAGCTTTCCCTTAATTGGCCGGCTAAGCCTGCAGGGCGGGCTTAACAAAGTCAATCAAGGGAAAATAGCGTGGGTTGGCCGGACGTCGTTGGGGGTGGGACTGAAACCCAACAACCAGCAGTCCCACCTCCAATGCGCCCCATTGACAAAATCCAGCCCCAAATATTTGTTTAATGTATCTGCCATTTCCTTATTTCCCATTGTAATTCCTCCTGTCTCTGCCTCTAAGGGACCCATGTTTACTTTCACTAATCCCTTCCTTTTTACAAACCTATAGAAGCTTTTGCAATCTGTTTTTATGTTTCTTGCTAGTTTACTCTCATATTCTATTTTCTCTTTCTTTATCAATTTCTTGGTCCTCCTTTGCTGAATTCTAAAATCCTCCCAATCCTCTGGCTTACTACTGTTTTTGGCAACATTATAAGTGTACTACATATTCATGTTTGTGGAGCATTGTATGCTACAGATCAGTTTTCCCAACGTGGTGCATAATTTTTTTAATTCAATCTCAGGATCTGGGCATTGCTGGCAAGGCTTACGTTTATTGCTCATCTCTACTTCCCCTGAACTGAATGGCTTGTTAGGCCACTTCAGAGGGCAATTAAGCATCAACCATGTTGCTGTGGGACTGGAGTCACATTTTGATCAGCCCAGATAGAGACAGAAGGGCAAAAAATTTGTCCCGTTAGCGCCAGTAGATGGTACTAATGGGGTGCTAGACCAGTATCGCTGTGGTGAGGCAAATCCAGTCCCCCCCCCCCCCATAGCGCTGCAAATAAGAGGTATTGCTGGGAATGTCAATGCCAGGTAGATCATGACGTCAGTGAGTGTGCAACACTCACTGACCGCCCGATTTGCAAAATTAATTCTCGCCACTTATCTCACTGCATGGAGTAAACACTGACAGGAAGAGCTGGCATGCAGCACCAGGAAGCCGGTTCCAGGGATGTTATTTAAAGGCATCATCAGTAATCACTCACAGCTGTCAGGTTAGTGCAGTTTCAGTGTTTTTTTTGTTAGTTTCACCCACTGCAACAGTTTCATTCAGTAATTTCAAGGTTCCTTTGTATCAGAAGTCTTCTGGCAACTAAAATGTAGCTATATTTATTCTTCAAAGATTCAAACTGCTACACTTGGTAACATTAATGGGGGCTGTACTGGCATGCCACCTTGCCCTCCAGGATCTATGGTGGAGGGAGCATAGGCAGCGAGAAATATGGGAACATATGCACAGAGGGAGGAGGAGGGCCATCGAGGCTCTCGCCAGGAGGCCTTACCCTCAAAGGGTATTCCAAGAGCACTTCTCCTACCTTCAATTAAGTGAGGAGCAGTGTATTAGAAGGCTTCACTTCACTAAGGAGGTGGTCACAGAAATCTGCCACCTCCCGCGACCAGACCTCCAGCCTCAGACCTGGACGACCACAGCTCTCCCAGACCACTGTGGCCCTCAATTTTTTCACCAGTGGATCCTTACAGTCTGCAACTGGAGATATAGCTAACATCTCACAGTTCGCTGTGCATTGCTGCATCTGGGAGGTTACTGAACCTCTCTACAGCAGAAGAGACTACATTGGCTTCCCAATCAACAGAATCAGGATGAGTGTGCATGTGGCTTTGCCAGGATAGTGGGCTTCCCCATGGTGCAGGGCGCCATCGAGTGCACCCACGTAGCTTTGTGGGCACCGCATAACAATCCTGATATCTTCCATAACCGCAAAGGCTACCACTCAATGTGCACTCTTCCAGCCACCACATCAAGCTCGTGGGTGGCTGCTCGGAGACAAGGGCTATCCGCTCTCCACCTGGCTCATGACTCCCCTCCACAACCCCAACACTCGTGCCCCACACTCATAAAATGAGAGCCATGCTGCCAACAAGAACATCATCGAGCAGACCATTGGCTTATTGAAGCAATGGTTCCACTGCCTTGACTGATTGGGTAGAGCCCTCCAGTACTCGCCAGAGCGGGTCTCCCATTTCGTGGTGGTCTGCTGAATGCTCCACAACTTGGCCATCATGAGGGTGCAGTCCTTGCCATCAGGGATTGCGGGACCACCTCAGGAGAAGGACGAGGCAGAGGAGGATGAGGAGGAAGTGGGCAAGGAGAAGGAGGAGGAACAGGAGGGAGGGAGGAGGCAGCAAGACAATCAGCCTTCTGGATGGACTGTCCATGACTGGCTCATCAGACTCCGATTCACATTAATGAAACCCCAGATCCCCGTAGCTCACCACATCCCCATCATACAATCACTGTCTCACGGCATATCACAGCGTTCTCCTGGGAGCAAAGGTGAAATGAGAGGGACCACAAAAATTCCAAAGACGATTAATAAATGTATCTATAAACATCGCACCTATCACATGAATTCTAATAACTAATGACCCTTGTGCCTGCTATAGTTGAATAGCTGTCATTGTGTGCAAGGTGTGAGACATGGGTGTGATTGTTGCTAGGTAGAGATTGTTGGTGAGTGAGTGCTGGGAGTGTGGTGCTTTGGGCAGTGTGTGAAGATTGTAGTACAGATGGTGGTATGTAGCATTTGTTGAAGTATTCACTCACCCTGACCACCTGAGTGAAGTCGTTAAATTTCCTTCTGCACTGTGTGTGGGTCCTGGGAACCACAGTGCTGCCCGAGACATACTGCATTATCTCCCTCCACATGGTGTGGAAGACTTGTGGTGAGGGCCTCCTGCCACTTGCTGGGTAGAGCATTGCCCTCCGTTTCCCCACAGCGAAAACCACTGCCTCCAATGCTTCATCGGAGAATCTGCGGGCTCTCTCCCTGGGGCATGGACCTGCCATGAGCACACCTAGTTCAGTCCTCCAGCTCCTCCTTGTTCTGCTTCTGCTTGCTAAGGCAGCTGCATAGCCAGCAATGCTGAGAATTAAGTGCTGCAGCATCAATGAACATTCCCTTTAAGTAGTGAAAAAAGCCTGTGACAATGATCAGTTGCGATTAGACTGCACCTGATATTGGTCCACCTTTAAGTTTAATGCCAATGAGCTTGGGCCTTAACACTTGATTTAGGACTCCAATCATTTTATTGAGCAGTGAGGATGAATTTTGCGTGCAGTCTAAAGCATTTGCGCCTGGCATTAATTCTTCAACTTTTCCACTGACACCACCCAATCCTTGGCTATAACGAATTTCTAGCCCAAGGTTTACTTCTATAAAGGACGTTAATGAATCAGTTGGTTGTTTTTACGACAATCCAGCAGCTTCATGGTCACTTTTACTAATACCAGCTTTTTAATATTCAGATTTTTTTAACTGAATTCAAATGTTCAATCTGTCTTGGTACTCTAGATTACTAGTCCAATAACATGACCACTAAACTACCATACCCCTTTAACAAAAAATGTAATAAACCCTCTGACATAAGAAAACTACTAGGCACTTGGTCTGAGTATTAAACAAGGCTTTAATCAACTGTTTTTCAACATGGAGATCTAGTTGTGTCCTTCACTAGTTCCTGTTAAAGAATGTCCTGAGCAAGCTGGGCCCATGCCCGAGTATTTATACTCTCCCTGGACAGTGCCACCAGCAGGCCGCCCAGTATTATTTCATAAGTAATTTCCACATGATTGACAAGATTCATATAATTCTTCCCACCTGAAAGATTGGAAGTCCAGCAACTTCCTTCTACCGAATTAATCGGACTAAGAATAGACGCAGTCGTTTGGATCTCCATTGGAGGCCGGAAGGCACGTCTCCTCGGACCGTGTTTTGGTCCCTGGGTCGCTTAGTTTGTACTGGCGGGCTGGCAGAGTCCATGTCACCTTGGTCGACCCGAGGGGGACTGGGGAGATCGTGGCTCCAGGTGCGGGTCCCCACAGGCACAGAGCTGGCTTCACCCTGCTCAGTAGTCGGTGACTGACCGGCGTCCTGGCTTCAGGTGGCCATCCCGTGGGGAGCGCTCTGTTCCCCGGGTTGATCCGGCGGAATAGCTGGCAGATCCCTTGACATCCCGGGTAGGGCGTCATCCTCAGTGAGGGCTTCCACCTGAGGCTTACCGGGGGAGTCACTAAAAGTGGTAGCAGCAGTCCGTGCATATGGTAAAAAATAGGCATCTGAATTTTTTCAAGCTAAGTCCAGAGAATATGCCTGGTTATAGGCAGCTTGTAACCCAAGGGTTTTATTCTCTAACAGACGCTGGCGTATGAGGGGAGAAGCAATTCCGTTAATAAAAGAGTCATGAATTAATTCCTCCTGGTACTGCTCAGCTGAGACAGCTTTAAGGTTACAATCTTTGCTGAGCCTGCAAAGCTCTGGAAGGAATTTGTCAAGTGATACCCCAGGTTGTTGTCGAGTTGTGGTCAGTAGGTGCTGAGCAAAAATGTTGTTTGGGGCCTTAACATACAGTCGCTGTAGTGTTTGGATAGCGGAGTCATAGTCTACACAGTCTTCGATATAGTCAAACATATGAGGGTTACATAATTGGCAAGCATTCATAACTTATTAGGAACATTCTCACCACACACCTCGAGGAAGTTGCTGAAGGTACGATACTAGTGTTTCCATACCTTAGCAGCTGTAAGTGAATTCGGTCCAGGTCGAGACGGGCGGGTCTGAGTAGCTTCTCCATGATGTCCAAAGATGTGCGGGTTAGGTTGATTTGGCTATGATAAATTGACCCTTAGTGTTAGGGGATTAAATACGTGGGGTTACGGGGATAGCGTGGGATATGTGTTGGTGCAGGCTCGATGGGCCGAAATGGCCTCTATCTGCACTGTGGGGATTCTGTGTGGATTCTGTGGATTGATTACTACGTCCGAGTTCCCTTCTATAGTTTGAATCATAGCTGTCTGTTCCCAAATCACTCAGAGCGTGGAGCGGGTTGCAGTTGATTAAATTGACGTAAGAAAACTACTAGGCACTTGGTCTGAGTATTAAACAAGGCTTTAATCAACTGTTTTTCAACATGGAGATCTAGTTGTGTCCTTCACTAGTTCCTGTTAAAGAATGTCCTGAGCAAGCTGGGCCCATGCCCGAGTATTTATACTCTCCCTGGACAACGCCACCAGCAGGCCGCCCAGTATTATTTCATAAGTCATTTCCACATGAATGAAAAGATTAATGTCACCCTCTTTGCAGGAATCTGGTCAGTTTTCATCTGTATACTGAAGACACACAGTTGATTCTCTCCACCATCAATCTCAATTTCACAACCACCTCTGTATTATCAGACTGCCTATCTGACATCAAGTTATAGATGGACCATAACTTTCTTCAATTGGACACTGTGGAAATGAAATCTATCTAATTCATCTTCCACAAGAAGTGCTATACCCTAGCTCCTAGCTTCATCTCCCTTTCCAGCTGTTCGCTCAGACTAAATCAGATGATTTTGAAACTCAGTGGCCAGAATTTTCTACCGTCCGTGCAGGTGCGATTGGAGGCGGGTGGGAGGGAAATTTGAAATAACGTGGAGCGGGTCGGTAACCCGCCGTCATCCCGCCCCCACGCGCCTTTCCCTTGGGCGCAGCAGCGACCCAAACAGCAGAGGCAGCCAAGGTAATTTAGATGATTATTAGGTACTTGTCAGACCCTTAAACCTCTTTTTAACTGTACCTTTCAAATTTCCCTGGATGACCATGGGAATCACGCAGCTCAGGAACCATGTCTGTGAACCTGAAGCGGAAGTTCAGTGGCCATTGATCCAGCTCATTAGTGCACTGCATGGAAAGTACAATAAAAACTCCCACCTGACACCTCGTCACTTTTCTAAGACAGATGCTGTTGCTGAGTTCATTGTCAGCACAGATTTAGCTTTCTAGATGTTGCAATCTTTTCAGCAAAGTTGGGATCCACTGTCACCTCATTGGTACAACTATCATACCATTGACAGCTTGCTTCTGTCATCTCTACTTGACCTGCCATCTATTACATAAGTATGGGTGCCGTTTATGCTGTCTCACCTTGATCCTCAGAATCAGACCATAGATACATAGATACATAGAAGATAGGAGCAGGAGTAGGCCATTCGGCCCTTCGTGCCTGCTCCGCCATTTAATGAGATCATGGCTGATCCTTTAATTCAGTATCCCGTCCCCGCCTTCTCTCCGTAACCCTTAACCCCTTTTGCCCGTAGAAATATATCTAATTCCCTCTTAAATATATTTAATGAGCTGGCGTACACTGCCCTCTGTGGCAATGAGTTCCACAGGTTCACCACTCTCTGAGTGAAGAAATTCCCCCTCATCTCTGTCCTAAATGGTTTAGCCCTTATCCTTAAATTATGTCCTCTAGTTCTGTTCTCACCCGCCAAGGGAAACATTCCTTCTGCATCCAGTCTGTCTAGACCTGTCAGAATTTTATACACTTCTATGAGGTCCCCTCTCAATCTTCTAAACTCCAGTGTGTACATCCCTAAACTACATAGTCTCTCCTCATAGGTCATTCCCGCCATTCCTGGTATCAGCCTGGTGAATCGCCGCTGCACCCCCTCCATGGCAAGAACATCCTTCCTCAGATGAGGCGACCAAAACTGTACACAGTACTCGAGGTGTGGTCTCACCAGTGCCCTGTACAGCTGCAGCAAGGTATCCCTGTTCCTGTATTCTAACCCTTTTGCTATGAAGGCCAGCATACCGTTTGCCTTCTTGACCGCCTGTTGCACCTGCATGCTCGCCTTCAGTGACTGGTGTACAAGAACACCCAGGTCTCTCTGTACTTCCCCCTCTCCCAATCTATTGCCATTTAAATAATAATTTGCCCTCCCGTTCCTGCACCCAAGGTGGATAACTTCGCACTTGTCCACATTATAGTGCATCTGCCATTTATCCGCCCAATCGCCCAGTCTGTCCAAATCGCTCTGGAGCTTCCTGGTCTCTTCCTCTGAGCCCACCCCACCTCCTAGTTTAGTGTCGTCTGCAAATTTGGAAATGCTGCATCCGACTCCCTGATCCAGGTCATTAATGTAAATTGTGAACAGCTGGGGGCCCAGGACAGATCCCTGTGGTACCCCACTTGTTACTGCCTGCCATTCAGAAAATGAGCCGTTTATTCCAACTCTCTGTTTTCTATCTGACAGCCAGTTCCCTATCCACGCCAAAACTTTCCCCTTTATCCCATGAGCCTCAATTTTCCATGCTAATCTTTTATGTGGGACCTTATCGAAGGCCTTTTGGAAGTCCAGGTACACCACATCTACTGGCTCTCCCCCATCTATTCTACCAGTTACTCCCTCAAAAAATTCCAATAGATTAGTCAAGCACGATTTACCCTTTGTAAATCCATGTTGACTCTGTCCTATCCTGTCCCCATTTGCTAAGTGCTCCGCTATTTCATCCTTAATGATGGACTCCAGCATTTTGCCCACAACTGATGTAAGGCTTACAGGTCTGTAATTACCTGCTTTTTCCCTACCCCCCTTTTTGAATAGTGGGGTAACGTTAGCTACCCTCCAATCCATCGGCACTGTTCCCGAGTCTAATGAATTCTGAAAAATCATCCTTAGTGCATCCGCTATCTCTAGGGCCACCTCCTTCAGTACCCTAGGATGCATGTTATCAGGCCCTGGGGATTTGTCCACCTTCAATCCCTTTAGCTTCCTTAACACCATATCCTTAGAGATATTGATTTGCGTCAGTTCCTCCTTTGCCAATGTCCCTATTTTTCCCGATATCCCAGGGAGGTTTTTTGTGTCTTCCTTCGTAAAGACTGACCCAAAGTATGCATTTAGTTGATCTGCCATTTCCTTATTTCCCATTATATATTCCCCCGTATCTGACTGCAATGGACCAACTTTGGTTTTCACCAGTCTTTTCCTTTTGATATATTTATAAAAGCTTTTGGAGTTAGTTTTTATATTTTCCGCCAGCTTGTTTTCGTAAGCTATTTTGCCCCTCTTGATCATGCCCTTTGCCCTCCTTTGCTCTATCTTAAACTGTTCCCAATCTTCCGCTCTGGCGCTTTTTTTGGCTATTTTATACGCCCTATCTTTGGATTTTATGCTGTCTCTAATTTCCCCTGTTATCCACGGTTGAGTCACCTTTTTAGATTTCCTTTTATGCCAGATTGGTATAAACAATTTTTGCAATTTTGTCATTCTATCTTTAAATGTTTGCCATTGTTTATCTACCTCCAGTCCTCTCAGGAACGTTGTCCAATCAGACCTACTCAGTTCCCGTCTCATGGCATCATAATTCCCCTTGTTTAAATTCAGGACCTTAGTCTCTGAGTCAATTTCTTCGCTCTCCATTTCGAGTGAGAAATCGATCATGTTATGATCGCTCTGACCCAAGGGTCCCCGTACAACAAGATTACTGATTAGTCCCTTCTCATTGCACAGTACCCAGTCCAATATAGCCTGTTCCCGAGTTGGTTCCTCGACATATTGATCCAGATAACCATCCCTTAAACACTCAAGGAATTCCTCCTCCTCATTATTTTTACTGATTAGGCTAGTCCAATCTATATGTAAGTTAAAGTCACCTATGATGACAGCTGTGCTCTTATTGCACGCTTCTCTAATTTCCCTCGTGATGCCCTCCCTAACCTCTATTTTACTATTTGGAGGCCTATATACCACTCCTATTAATGTTTTTCGCCCCTCGCTATTTCTTAGCTCCACCCATATAGATTCTGTATTAACTGAGTTAATATCCTTCCTTTCAATTGCATTTATCCCCTCTTTTACTAGCAATGCTACCCCTCCTCCCTTTCTTTTTTGTCGATCCTTCCTAAATACTGAATACCCCTGTATGTTAAGCTCCCAGCCCTGCTCACCCTGCAACCATGTTTCCGTAATCCCAATTAGATCATAATTATTAACCTCTATTTCCACAGCTAATTCATCTACCTTGTTCCTGATGCTTCTCGCATTAAGGTATAAAACCCTCAGGCTTTTTTTATGCTCACATTTTTTATGAATTAGTTTGGCCCTTTGTTTTTTGTTCCTCACCCTTTTACCATTTATTTCTGTCTGCCTTTCACTTTCCTCTATTTCACTACATAGGTTTCTAGCCCCCTGCCATACTAGTTTAAATGCTCCCGAACTGCTTTATCAAAAATTACCCCGAGAACATCAGTTCCATCTCTGCACAGGTGTAGACCGTCCCTTTTGTATAGGTCACACCTACCACAAAACTGGTTCCAATGCCTCAAAAATTTAAAACCCTCCCTCTTACACCACTGCTCAAGCCACGTATTTAGCCTATGATGAGCCCCAACAGGCCGGCGTGGACACGATGGGCCAAAGGGCCACTTTCTGTGCTGTATAACTCTATGACTCTATGGGGTCGATTTTCATTGACCCGTGGAGTTAGGATTGGAGGTGTGCGGGGGGTTAAAGTCCCAAATTCGGGGGCCCCAACACCAACCCGCCTCCATGCCAGTTTCAAAGGAGGCGGGTACCCGCCCCACACTGGGACCCGCCTCCCCGAGGTAGTTAACAGGCAGTTTTTAGCCTAATCCCTATTTTAAAGCTTGAAGTGTGGGATTCCCGACGGCTCCAAACCACGCCAAGTTAGAGGAGTCGGGCCGTCGGGTTGAAGGACTTGGAGGGATCGAGATGTCAGTGTTCAGGTGAGTGATGGGTGCATGAGTGCAAAAGTAAGTGTGTTTGGTGTGTCTAAAGTGTGTAAAGAAGTTTAAATTACCTGTACTTACCTTTTCACCTTCCTTCCTCTAGGTTTCGGGAGTCCGTCATCTAACCGGCACAGAAAGCAGAATGGCTGCGAACTGTCAAAAGTGACAGCCTGCAGCTTTCTGTGCCGGTGACATTTCTAACTGAGTCTGTGTAGAAGGACTCAGATTAGAAGTAAGACTGTCAGTGCCTGACACCGTCAAACAGCTGTGAAACACTGATATTTCATTTGTCAAAACGTCTTGACAGATGAAATTTCAGTCTGTGACGTCACCTGTTGCCGGGTGGCCCTTAATTGGCCTGCTGAGCCTGCTGGGCGGGCTCAACAAGGTCAATCAAGTTAAAATCGCGTGGATTGGCCGCATCTCGATGGAGGCGGGACTACAACCCCGAAAGTTGTAGTCCTGCCTCCTTCCCGACTTCTGAATAAAAATCACCCCCTATGACTCTAGGCACACCAGCAGCACCAACAACAACACCACCAACCTTCTCCTCAACCATCTGATGCTGCACAGGACAGAGCGCATCAGCGCAGGGTTGCACCACGCCGGAGGCAATACCCCCAACACAGGGTATACAGGCAGATGATGAGCTTCCTCAACATGACTGAGCAGCAGTGCCAAAGGAGGCTCAGGCTATTCTGACAGGTCATCGCAGACATTTGCAGATTGCTGGAGCAAGACCTGCAGCCCAGAGGAGCTGGTGGACACGCCTGTCAAAGTCACCAGCGCCCTCAACTTCTTCGCCACAGGCTCCTTCCAGGGATCTGCAGCAGACATTTGCAGCATCTTGCAGTCGTCCGCCCACAGATACATCACACAGGTCACCGATGCCCTCTTTGACAAGCCAGCCAATTATATCAACTTTGCCACTGATAAAGCCAGTGTTACTGAGCGGGTTATGGACTTTGCAGCTCTGGCTGGCTTCCCACGGGTGCAGGGCATCATCGACTGCACTCATGTGGCCATCAGGGCACCCCTTCATCACCTAGGAGACTTTGTCAACTGCAAGGGCTTCCACTCCCTCAATGTGCAGCTCGTCTGCAACTACAGTAAGATCAGCATGAATGTGTGCACCAAATTCCCTGGCAGCTGCCATGATTCTTTCATCCTGCGCCAGTCCATCCTCCCTCAGCTCTTTGCTCCTCCACACAGACTTTCCAGCTGGCTGTTTGGAGATAACGGCTATCCACTGAAGACCTGGCTTGTGACACCCTCGAGGAGGCCAAGTACTGACGCCGAGGAGAGATGTAATGAAAGTCACATTTCCACCAGATGTGTCATAGAGCAGATAATAGGCATGCTAAAATTGCACTTCAGATGCCTTGACAGATCTGGAGGAGCCCTTCAGTACGCACCAGCCAGGGTCTCCAGAATCATCGTGGTCTGCTGCGCCCTGCACAACATAGCGCAGCAGCGAGGATTAGCGTTACATGAGGAGCAAGGCTCTGTGTGCTCAGCCTCTTCAGAGGAGGGACAGGGGGAGCATCAGCTGGAAGACGAGGAGGAGGAGGAGCAGGAGGATCCTGTGGTCTCGATCCCACCAGCACCCGAGCACATTGCAGCCCGGGAGGCCATGGGTGCCATCATCATAGCCAGATCTACTTAACTTAAGGCATTACACCCATATGGCTGCCACATGCTGCACCAGGTTCCCACCACCCCACAGCAACACCATAAAGCATCCCTACAATGACCAAGCCATTCCTTTCACACTGACTACCATTGCTGGAGGTAACGTTATGTCTCACCATTCACTCCAACCCACTAAGCCACTTCCAAAAGTGGTGAAAATAAATAATTTTATCTGTGACATCACAGTAACGGAAACTTTACACAAACATTTATTAAAACAACCAAGTGGTTACCTTTGTGCATCTACTTGTGTTTCATCTTTCTATTACCCCACTTCTATGTCCCCTCTCACCATCATCCCTCTCATGGGCCACCCGCACTTCTCTGCTAGTAAGGAGCTGGAGAGCACTTTGCTACACAGCAGTGGGGCCATGAGAACCCACCTCTACATTGACATCCCTCCTAGACAGGTGGTCTATGAGCGTTTGCCATCTATTCTCCATAGGTGGCCATGACAGGAACTGACGACTGCTGTAAGACAAAGGTCCTCTACCAACCTGCCCCCGCCACACAGTACTGCTCCCCGATTATCAAAATCCATGACGAGTCCTTGGACAACGTGGACCACCTCGGGAGCCTACTGTCAACAAGGGCAGATGTCGATGACGAAGTCCAACACCGCCTTCAGTATGCCATTGCAGCCTTCGGTCGCCTGAGGAAGAGAGTGTTTGAAGACCAGGACTTCAAACCCAGCACCAAGCTCATGGTCTACAGAGCAGTAGTGATACCCGTCCTCCTGTATGCTTCAGAGACATGGACCATGTACAGCAGGCACCTCAGAGCACTGGAGAGGTACCACCAATGCTGCCTCCGCAAGATCCTGCAAATCCATTGGTAGGATAGGCGCACCAACGTCAGTGTTCTCGTTCAGGCCAACATCCCCAGCATCGAAGCTTTGACCACGCTCGATAGCTCCGATGGATGGGCCATATCGTCCGCATGCCCGATACGAGACTCCCAAAACAAGCGCTCTACATGGAGCTCCAACATGGCAAGAGAGCCCCAAGTGGGCAGAGGAATTGCTTCAAGAACACCCTCAAAGCCTCCTTGAAAAAGTGCAACACCTCCACCGACACCTGGGAATCCCTGGCCCAAGACCGCACAAAGTGGAGGAGAAGCATCCAGGAAGGCGCTGAACACCTCGAGTCTCTTCGCCGGGAGCAAGCGGAAGCCAAGCGCAAACAGCAGAAGGAGCGCACATCAACCCAAGCACCCCACCCACCCACCCCTTCAACCACCACCTGCCCCACCTGTGACGGAGACTGTAGGTCCCGCATTGGACTCATCAGTCACCTGAGAACTCATTTTTAGTGTGGAAGCAAGTCATCCTCGGTTCCGAGGGATTGCCTAAGAAGAAGAAGATAGGTAGCCATCTATTCTCCATAGAGACCATGTGCTCCTGTGATTGGCGCATTAGCTGCTCCATGCAGGTGGCCATTCTATCCATGGAAGAGCCTACAGTCGCCTCCGCCTGCGACACAGTGGTGCTCAGGTTGGAGATGGACTCCTCCATTCTCTGCACATTTGCAGACATCGCGGTTGCAAAACCTGTCAAAGCCTCCTGCACTTCTTGCTGCACCGCCAATATCGCCCTCTTTCTGGATGGCCCCTAAGGCTCAGCGTCTGCATGCAGCTGAGCAGAGCTGGGAGCACCCTGCACCCTCCGGCGAGGAGTCTCCACTGCTGTCCCTGTCTCCACCATCTGCTCTTGCTCACTTGTGACTTGTGATAGACCAGGTGACAAAACTATTCTATCTCGCATGGCACCCAGCAAGGTGTGTGTAGCTGCACTGGTGCTGGGTGTGCTTATGTCTGGTGACAATGCACCCTCAGAGGCTGGAGGCTCCTCTGAGGAGTCGTCTTCCTCTTCCTCCGGGACAGTGGGGGAGCTCTTGATGGACCTGTGGGACAGTAAAGAGATGAGTTAGATATGTCATATCAAGAATGAGTACAGATACCATTATGCACATGATGAACATTAACTGGCTGCTGACATCATTCCCCATATGAGTGACTGCTGTATGCCATGTGGCTGTATGAGATGTAATTCTGTCACCAGGTTGTTGAGCTGTCCCCCTCTCTCCATCTCCCACTTCCAGCTGCTCTGTGACTCCTGACACTCCAGGGCGACCTCTTCTGCAGCTGTTTCGGTGACCAATGATGGAGTGCCATGTCCGGTTCTCTCGCTCTCCCTCTTTTTGTTGGCTCTCTTCTCCTGCACGGAGGGAAAGAAGATAAGGTTGAGTGAGAGAATATGATGAAGCAGAAAAATAGCATGTATGACAGATGTCAGGTTGCAAATACATCTGAGAATCAGGCTATATATAGAAAGGGCAGAGGAGAAGTGAAAAAGAAAATAAGAGGGGCAAAGAGAGGGTATGAGGATAGAATGGCAGCCAACATAAAAGGTAATCCAAAAGCCTATAGGCATAGAAATACTAAAAGGGTAGTAAGAGGAGGGGTGGGACCGATTAGGGACCAAAAAGACCTATGCATGGAGGCAGAGGGTATGGCTGAGGTACTAAATGAGTACTTTGCATCTGTCTTCACCAAGGAAGAGGATGCTGCCATAGACATAGCAAAGGAGATGGTAGTGGAAATACTTGCTAGGATAAAAATTGATAAAGAGGAGGTATTAGAAAGGCTGACTGTACTTAAAGTAGATAAATCACCAGGAGTGGATGGGATGCATCCTAGGATGCTGAGGGAATTGAGGGAGCAAATTGCGGAGGTACTGGCCATAATATTCCAATCCGCCTTAGAGTGGTGCCAGAGGACTGGAGAATTGCAAATGTTACACTATTCAAAAAAGATAAAGCCAGCAACTACAAGCCAGTCAGTTTGACCTCAGTAGTGGGGAAGCTTTTAGAAACAGTAATCAGGGACAAAATTAACTGTCACTTGGATAGGTGTGGATTAATTAAGGAAAGCCAGCACGGATTTGTTAAATTGTCGTGTTTAACTAACTTGATTGAGTTCTTTGATGAGGTAACAGAGGGTTGATGAGGGTAATGCAGCTGATGTGGTGTACATGGATTTCCAAAAGGCGTTTGACAAAGTGCCACATGATTTGCTTTCCAGCAAAGTTGAAGCCCATGGAATAAAAGGGATAGTGGCAGCATGGATACGGAATTGGCTGAGTGATAGGAAGCAGAGAGTAGCAGTGAACGGTTGTTTTCGGACTGGAGGAAGGTATAGTGGTGTTCCCCAGGGGTCAATTCTAGGACCACTGCTATTCTTGATATATATTAATGACTTGGACTTTGGTGTACAGGGCACAATTTCAAAATTTGCAGATGACACAAAACTTGGAAGTATAGTGAACAGTGAGGAGGAGAGTGATAGACTTCAGGAAGACATATACAGGCTGGTGAAATGGGCGGACACGTGGCAGATGAAATTTAACGCAGAAAAGTGTGAAGCGATACATTTTGGTAGAAAGAATGAGGAGAGGACATCTAAACTAAATGGTACAATCCTGAAGGGGGTGCACAAACAAAGAGACCTGGGGGGTACGTGTGCACAAATCGTTGAAGGTGCAGGGCAGGTTGAGAAAGCAGTTAAAAAGGCTTACAGGATCCTGGGCTTCATAAATAGAGGTATAGAGTCCAAAAGTGTGGAAATTATGATGAACCTGTATAAAACACTGGTTTGGCCCCAACTGGAGTACTATGTCCAATTCTGGGCACCACACTTTAGGAAGGATGTGAAGGCCTTAGAGACGGTGCAGAAAAGAATTACGAGAACAATTCCAGGAATGAGGGACTTCAGTTACGTTGATAGACTGGAGAAGCTGGGGTTGTTCTCTTTGGAGCAGAGAAGATTGAGAGGAGATTTGATAGAGGTGTTCAAAATCATGAGTCGTGTGGACAGAGTAGATAGAGGGAAACTGTTCCCATTGGCGGAAGGGTCGAGAACCAGAGGACACAGATTTAAGATGATTGGCAAAAGAACCAAAGGCGATGTAAGAAAAAACTTTTTTAGGCAGCGAGTGGTTAAGATCTGGAATGCACTGCCTGAAAGGGTGGTGGAGGCAGATTCAATCACGGCTTTCAAAAGAGAGTTGGATAAGTATCTGAAGGAAAGAAATTTGCAGGGCTATGGGGAAAGGGCGGGGGAGTGGGACTAGCTGAAGTGCTCTTGCAGAGAGCCAGCACAGGCTTGATGGGCCGAATAACCTTCTTCCATTCTGTAACCATTCTGTGAGAGTGATGGAATGAGTGTAAGAAATGGATGGGTTACATCTTTAGAGGGTGACTATGATGGAGTGGGGTACCAATGCCAAATGGCCTCCTTGTGTGTTAGTTGATGTGATTACATTAGGATAAGGCTGGGTGTGAGGGGTGGTTAGTCAGAGGGGGATGTGGTAATGTAGATAGAGAGGGATGGGTGGACATGCAAGATATGTTGGTGTGAGTAATGATGTGCAGGAGTAGGGTTGGGAAGGCAGAGTGATGGGGATGTGATGAGAGGCCCAGCAGGATGAAGTTGAGTGTGACTTTGCACTCACCTTTCCTGATCTAATGAGATCATTGAAACGTTTCCGGCACTGTACCCATCCTCCTGACAACATCCCTACTGTTGACCTCCTCACCAGCCAGGCTCCTTTGGTTTGCTGGGGATGTCTCTTCCGCCCTTCAGAAGGGAAGAGGACCTCCCTGCGTGCTCTCACTCCCTCCACAAGCATATGAAGGGAGTCATCTAAGAACCTGGGTGCAGCCCTCTGTCTCTGTGCAGTCATGTTTGCTAGTCTTCCCAATGGTCCAGTGCAGTGCCTGCACAATTCTAGATGAGCCTTCAAATGCAACGTGGCCGTAACTCCTTTAAATATCCTGGCTGAAAACACGTCATTGCTGAGGTCATCAGACCCACCCCATTTAATAGGGCCAGGTAACGTGCAGGGCTGCCTTAATAGGTACCATTAATGGAAAGTTGATCTCAGGAGCGGGATGGAATGAGGTGCGGGGTCACAACCCGCCACGGCGACCGCCCGCACCCAACCCACCCAGGTACAGAAAATTCCGGCCATTGTTTTGGTCGACCCAGAACTGAGCTTCAAAGCATATCCTATTCACCATCTAGACTACTTACTTTCATCTCTGTAACATTGATCTCCTGCACCTGTACTACTGCTGAAACCCTTAGCCATGCTTTTTTGACCTCAAGAATCAACTTCTCCAATACCCTCCTTGCTAGCATTTGGAGCTCTATCCTACACAAACTCCAGCTCATCCAAAAATCTGCCACTCACATCTTGCCATCTCTCATGGCCTCGCTACTCCCATCGCGTCAATCGTAGATAAGGCAATCTCTGACCAGTTCTTTTTATCGCTCTCCACCCATATCCCCCTTCCCCCACTCAACATTACTTCCTTCTGTGTCCACCCCTAGAAAACACTTTCTCCCAACTCACTTACAACTGCACTTACGAAATCCCAACTGTCCAGCCTTTGGCCCTCCATTCACCGCGACATTTCTGCAGCTACAGATCTTCTCATCAATCCCTCACCTCCACCTTTGATGCCCTAGTCCCTATTAAAACCATTACTTTCTCTCACCCTGGCCGTTCCCTTGGTACAACCTTCATCTTCACTCCCTTAAGTCCAAGGGACACAGACTTGAACAGATATGGCGGACAACTGGTTTAGCCACTCACTGCCCGATCTGGCTGGACCACATAAAGCATTATCGGGTCCTGCTCTCGTCTGCCAAAACTGCTCACTTTTCCAGGATCATTCTGGAATGCAAAGATAACTCCCGGCTTCTTTTCTCTACTGCAAACCATCGTCTTAAACCCCTCCCCCCTGTCTCCTCCACCCTCACCTCCAACAACAAGTGTGATGAGCTCATGGACTTCTTTGTCTCTAAGATTGAGACCATCCGGTTAGCTACCTCTGCCAGTTCCCATCCTTCCCCTAGCCCACTGGGCCAAACTTCCTCTAAGGTTCCCCCCTGCCCTAACCCTGAACTCACATCTTTCTCCAGTTTCTCTTTGATCTCCTCTCATGATCTCTCCATGCTCATCTTGTCCATGAGACCCACTTCCTGCTTTCTCGACCCAATTCTAAACTGCTGCCACCCAACTCCCTTTTCCGGCTCCCATGTTAGCTGATATTGTTAACAGTTCTCTCTCTTCAGGTACTGTCCCCCTCTCCCTCAAATCTGCCGTCATCACCCCTCTCCTCAAAAAAACAACCCTTGACACATCCTTACAAACTACCACCCCATATCCAACCTTCCTTTCCTCTCCAAAGTCCTTGAACATGTTGTCGTCTCCTGAATCCGTGCTCATCTTTCCCAGAACTCCATGTTTGAATCCTTCCAATCAGATTTCCACCCCTGCCACAGTACCGAAACAGCTCTTATGTCACAAATGACATCCTATGTGACCGTGACAAAGGTAAACTATCCCTCCTTGTCCTTCTCGACCTGCCTGCAGTCTTTGTCATGGTTGACCACTCCATCCTCCTACAACGCCTCTCCACCGACGTCCAGCTTGGTGGGAGTGCACTCACCTGGTTCCATTCTTATCTATCTAATCGTAGCCAGAGAATCACCTGCAATGGCTACTCTTCCTGCTCCCGCATCAGTACCCCTGGTGTCTCCCAAGAATATATTCTTGGCAACCTCCTATTTCTCATCTACATGCTACCCCTCGGCGACATCATTCGAAAACTCAGCATCAGTTTCCACATGTACATTGACGACACCCAGTTCTACCTCACCACCACTTCTGTCGACTCCTCCACTGTCTCTAGTCTGACATCAAGTCCTGGATAAGCAAAAATTTCCTCCAATTAAATATTGAGGAAACCGAATGTTTAAGCTATTGTCTTCGGTCCCCGCCACAAACAACGTTGCCTAAACACCGACTCCATCCCTCTCCCTAGCATCTGTCTGAGGCTGAACCAGACTGTTCGATACCTTGGTGTCATATTTGACCCTGAAATCAGCTTCCGACCACATATCCGCGCCATAACTAAGACCGCCTATTTCCACCTCCATAGCGTCGACCGTCTCTACCCCTGCCTCAGCTCATCTGCTGCTGAAACCCTCATCGATGCCTTTGTTACCTCTAGACTTGACTATTCCAACGCACTCCTGGCTGGCCTCCCACGTTCTACCCTACGTGAACATGAGGTCATCGAAAACTTGGCTACCCTAACTCAGAACGAGTCCCATTCACCCATCACCCCTGTGCTCACTGACTTACATTGGCTCCCAGTTAAGCAACACCTCGTTTTTAAAATTCTCATCCTTGTTTTCAAATCCCTCCATGGCCTCGCCCCATCCTATCTCTGTAACCTCCTCCAGCCCTAAAAGCTTTTGAGATCTCTGCGCTTCTCCAATTCTGGCCTCTTGCGTATGCCTGATTTTAATCGCTCAAACATTGGTAGCCGTACGTTCAGCTGCCTAGGCCCTAAGCTCTGGAATTCCCTCTTTAAACCACTCCGCCTCTTTCCCTCTCTTTCCTACTTTAAGATGCTTCTTAAAACCTACCTACCAACCTACAGAAAACAGAGAGTCGAGATGAATGGGTCATTTTCAGGTTGGCAAACTGTAACTAGTGGGGTGCTGCAGGGATCAGTGCTGGGGCCTCAACTATTTACAATCTATATTAATAACTTGGATGAAGGGACCAAGTGTAATGTAGCCAAATTTGCTGATGATACAAAGATAGGTGGGAAAGCAAATTGTGTGGCAGACGCAAAGAATCTCCAAAGGGATATAGATAGGCTAAGTGAATGGACAAAAATCTGTTTAATGTGGGAAAATGCAAGGTTATCCACTTTGGTAGGAAAAATAAAAAAGCAAATTATTATTTAAATGGAGAGAGATTACAAAATGTTGAGGTACAGAGGGATCTGGGGGTCCTTGTGCATGAATCACAAAAGTTAGCATGCAGGTACAGCAAGTAATTAGGAAGGCAAATGGAGTGTTGGCCTTTATTGCAAAGGGAATGGAGTATAAAAGTAGGGAAGTCCTGTTACAGCTGTACAGGGCGTTGGTGAGACCACACCTAGAGTACTGCATACAGTTTTGGTCTCCTTATTTAAGGACGGATATACTTGCATTGAAGGCAGTGCAGAGAAGGTTCACGAGGTTGATTCCGGAGATGAAGGGGTTGTCTTATGGAGAAAGGTTGAGCAGGTTGGGCCTATACTCATTGGAGTTTAGAAGAATGAGAGGGGATCTTATTGAAACATATAAGATTCTGAAGGGGCTTGATAGGGTAGATGCAGAGAGGATGTTTCACCTCTCTGGGGGAATCTAGAACTAGGGAGTATAATTTCAGAATAAGGGGGCACCCTTTAAAATCAGAAATTAGGAGGAATTTCTTCTCTCAGATGGTCGTGAATCTTTGGAATTCTCTTCCCCAGAGAGCTGTGGAGGCTGGGTCATTGAATATATTTAAGGTGGAGATAGACTGATTTTTGAATGGTAAGGGAGTCAAGGGTTATGGGGAGTGGGCAGGAAAGTGGAGTTGAGGCCAAGATCAGATCAACCATGATCTTATTGAATAGCGAAGCAGGCTTGATGGGCCAAATCACCTATGTCTTATGTAAGAAGTCACACAACACCAGGTTATAGTCCAGGTGACGAAGGAGCAGCGCTCCGAAAGCTTGTGATTTCAAATAAAACTGTTGGACTATAACCTGGTGTTGTGTGACTTCTTACATTTGTCCACCCCAGTCCAACACCGGCATCTCCACATTGAGCCAGAAATTAGGATCGGGTGCTTGCCGCGCGTGCAAGCCCCCGATCTGCACTCACCCTGCGCGCTGACATCTGAAGCCCGGGCCTGCTTGCATTTCCTGTCCCTGGCCCGGTTCCGATGTCGGCGCGATGTGCTTACCTGATCCAGTGGCGTAGTTAGTGCGATGTGCCGGCTGGGATCAGGTGAGCACTCTGCAGCCAATCAGGGGAGGGGAAACTCATTCATGAGTTAAATAGTAAAGACTGTCAAACTCATGAAAAGTACGGGCGCCCAAAAGTCTAGTTTAACTTTAATTAAAATTTTTAAAAAATCCCAATAATTAAATAAACTATAAATAACTTTAAAAACTATTTAAAACAATTAATAAAATTTTTGAAGAAATTTTTTTTTTACGAATTCGGGTCTAAAAATAAACTTACCTTACTGTACAGTCCTTAAAAACAATGAAGCTGTGGAAAAAATGTAATAATTTTAAATAATAGACCACTTACCTTCAAGAATCCACTCCTTACGCCTCCTTTTTTCATTTCCAAAAAGTCCAGGCCCTTGCACACGCGCAAACCTGTCAAAACGAAGGAAGTTCAACGCGTGTGCGCAGAGTCCTGCGCGCATGCGTTGGACCTCTTAACCCCTTAGTTCGATGGAGAGGAAATGCCGGTTTCCCGCGCGTGCGCTGTGCATGCTGGAATCCGGCAATTCCGCCGGCCACACGTGTGAGTACACCGTCCGTACTCACGCGTTGGGAACGGAATTACTGGCCCATTATGTTCTTATGTAATTCTTTGACCAAGCTTTTGGTCATCTGCCCTAATTTCTCCTTATGTGGCTCGGTGTCAAATTTTTGTTTTTAACCACACCTGTGAAATGCCGTGGGACATTTTACTACTTTACAGGTGCTATATAAATACAAGTTATTATTGTTGTTGTTGTTGTTGTGTTGCAACAAAGACGTGCTTGACCATGACCCTTGTCCTCATTAGTGTCCAGCAGCTACCTGTTCCCCCAACCCACTGAATTCAAAATCCTTGTTGTTGTATACAAATCCCTCCCACCCTGCCTCTGCAACCTCTTCCAGCTTTATGTCCCTGCTCATTCTTACAAACCTCCAAATTTGTTGTATTGCGCATCCGTGCTTTTATTTCTTACTTGAAAATCTAACTTTCAGCATCCGGTCCTAATCTCTGAAACTCCCTCCCAATTTCTTCCCATTATTGCTACTTGCCATCCTTTCTTTAAAAGCCTCCTCAAACCTCTCATTTCAACCATGCTTTCGATGAGCTATCAATTTTTCTCCTCCTGCTCAATCCAAGCTCTCCCATGTGAAGTACCTCAGAATGTGTTAAAATATTAAAAGGTGCTATACAAATACAAGTGCATGATTCTGAGTGGATACATTGCACGGATGTCAATTCAACAGTAACATGGAGGAAAAAATTGCTGCGGTTAGTACGACTTAGTAGTTAAAAACTTTACATCTGTGGCATTATATTTTTATACCCAGGCTGGTGGCATAAATATAAATGCAAGTTCATAATCAAAATAGAACAAAATTTATATTTAATCTGTATTTTGTTTATGTACTTTAGGACTTTTTTCAACTATCATGCGTGACCTTGCTAATATTTCACATGATGGACCAAAGTGGATTGTGCTTGATGGTGACATAGATCCAATGTGGATTGAATCTCTTAATACTGTAATGGATGACAACAAGGTTAGTCAACATTTCAGTGATCAGATGAGGGTAGCTGAGCTTGATTGAGTAAAGCAAAGTTGTATTCAAATTGGATATTTTTCATAGAACCATATAAGTTTAATGCTCAATAGGAGGCAATTCAGCTCATTATATCTGTGCCAGCTCTTTGGTAGAGCAATGCAAAACTAAACCTACTGCCCTGCTTTCTCCCAATACTCCTATAGCTTCCTCTGTTTCAAATATTTATCTGCTTTTCCCTTAAAAGATGCAATGGTCTCTGCCTTGGCTATTCTGCAAAGCATTCCATGCTTCCAATAGCTCTTTTCATTTCTCCTAACCTCTCTCATCATTCTCGGTGACAATTTTAAATTGATGCCCCCTTGTCACTTATATCTCAACCAGAGGAAATAGGGGTGAAATTTGGGGTGCTAACTTTTGAAATCTTGAAAAATTAGCATCAGGAGCTAATGATTGTGAGCTTCCAGAAAATTGGCTGTTAGCGCTCCAGGAAGGAAGTGGAGCGCTAAATCAAGTGCTACCACTTCCCTTGGAGCGCTAAAGCCAGCAAGAGGGGTGGTAGCGGTGCAGCACTGCCCAATGTCGAGGGCAGCGCTGCCAGGAACGGAGGCTCCTTCCCTCCATTGCTGCAGGCTCTGCATTGAAATGAGTTTCCTCATCGCTGATGGCAGCCGTGATCCGACATGATCAGCCCCAAGCACTCTAGCAGAGTGCAGGGCTAATCGATCGTGGCTGAAGAAAATGCTGAAAAATGGACATAAAGCATTAAGAAAATGTTTTTTTTTCACGCAACCATCATCACCTTTAAATACCGCTCCCCAAGCAGCCGGCCTCCCTTACAATGACTCCTACAGCTGTCGGTGTTGTCGCCCGGCGATGCTGCAGGGGGCGGAACCAAAATATCGTGTCCAGGGCGCTACCGGGGCAATGTGCAGCATGATGACATCACAATTTCTGGGCGCAGGAGATCGTGGTGCTAGGGGTTACCGCCACTACAAACCTCGAAGGGAATTTCACGGGCGTTGGTACTCTCACTGCGCCCGGTCACAAAGCCGGTAGCGCCTCATTATCGCCCCCCAGAGACGCTAATGTGAAGCGCAAAGGAGGTGACTTTCTAGCCTATAGTCTTTTCCTGTTCACTCTATCAAACCCATTCACCATTTTAAAAACCTCAATTAAATCTTCTTTTTGCCATCTTTGCTCCAGTGAAAGTAATTCAAGTATCACAAATCTATACTAATAACTATAGTTTCCCATGCCCAACATCAACTTGGAGAATCTACTTTGTCATAGAGTCATAGTCATACAGCACAGAAAGAGGCCATCAAGCCCTACCTATTCTAATACGACAGCAAAATACTGCGGATGCTGGAAATCCGAAATAGCAACAGAAAACGCTGGAAAAACTCAGCAGGCTAGGCAACATCCGTGGAGAGAGAAACAGAGTTAATGTTTCAGGTCGAAACCCTTCTTCAGAACTGAGGAAAAAAAAGGCAGGAAATGAAACAGATTAAAAGGCCAGTTTGGGGGCTGGGAAATGGGGGAGGGGATGAAAGAACAAAAGGGAAGGTCTGGGAGTTGAAGAGACATTAAGAGATATTCAAGACAGAGACGAGATGGTAATAGGACAGGTAAAGAGCCTATCTATTATAATCCCATTTTCCAGCACTTGGTCCGTAGCCTTGTATGCAATGGTGTTTCAAGTGCTCATCTAAATGCTTCTTAAATGTTGTGAGGGTTCCTGCCTCTACCACAATTTCAGGCAGAGAGTTCCAGATTCCAACCACCCTCTGGGTGAAAAAGTTTTTCCTCAAATCCCCTCTAAACCTCCTGCCCCTTACCTTGAAACTATACGCCCTGGATATTGACCCCTCTACTAAGGGGAAAAGTTCCTTTCTATCTACCCTATCTAGCCCCTCATAATTTTGTACACCTCAATCAGGTCCCCCCTCAGCCTTCTCTGCTCGAAGGAAAACAACCCCAGCCTGTCCAGTCTCTCTTCATAGCTGAAACGCTCCAGCCCAAGTAATATCCTGGTGAATCTCCTCTGCACCCTCTCTAATGCAATCACATCCTTCCTATAGTGTGGCGACCAGATCTGCACACAGTATTCCAGCTGTGGCCTAACTAGCGTTTTGTACAGCTCCATCATAACCTCCCTGCTCTTATATTCTATGCCTCGGCTAATGAAGGCAAGTATCCCATATGCCTTCTTAACCACCTTACCTACCTGTCCTGCTGCCTTCAGGGATCTATGTACATGCACACCAAGGTCCCTCTGATCCTCTGTCCTTCCTAGGGTCCTACCATTCATTGTGTATTCCCTTGCCTTGTTAGTCCTCCCAAAATGCATCACCTCACACTTTTCAGGGTTAAATTCCATTTAAACTGTTCTGCCCATCAGACCAATCCATCTATATCGTCCTGTAGCCTGAGGCTTCCCTCCTCGCTATTTACCACTCCACCAATTTTTGTGTCATCTGCGAACTTACTGATCATACCTCCTACATTCATATCTAAATCATTAATGTACACTACAAACAGCAAGGAACCCAGCACCGATCCCTGCGGTATACCACTGGACACGGGCTTCCAGTCACAAAAACAACCTTCGACCATCACCCTCTGCCTCCTGCCACTAAGTCAATTTTGGATCCAATGTGCCAAATTGTCCTGGATTCCATGGGCTCTTACCTTCTTGACCAGTCTCCCATGCGGGACTTTGTCAAAAGCCTTACTGAAGTCCATGTAGACTACATCAACTGCACTACCCTCATCCACACACCTAGTCACCCCCTCAAAAAATTCAATCAAATTGGTTAGACATGACCTCCCCCTGACAAAGCCATGCTGACTATCCTTGATTAATCCTTGCTTCTCCAAGTGGAGACTAATTCTGTCCCTCAGAATTTTTTCCAATAATTTCCCTACCATTGATGTTATGCTCACTGGCCTGTAATTCCCTGGTTTATCCCTACTACCCTTCTTGAATAGTACGTTAGTTGTCCCCCAGTCCTCTGGCACATCCCCTGTGTCCAGAGAGGTTCTGGAAATTTGTGTCAGAGCTCCTCGTCTGGGCCTGGGGATTTATCCACTTTTAAGCCCGCTGAAACCGCTGGTACCTTCTCCCTCTCAATGCTAATTTATTCAAGTATATCACAATCCCCCTGCCTGATTCCTATACCTACATCGTCCTTCTCCATAATGAACACAGATGCAAAATATTCATTTAAAACCTTACCTACCTCTTTCGGCTCTACACACAGATTGCCACTTTGGTCACTAATGGGCCCTACTCTTTCCCTGGTTATCCTCTTGCCCTTAATATATTTATAAAACACCTTAGGATTTTTGTTTATTTTGCCCGCCAGTGTTTTTTCATGCCCCCTCTTCGCTCTCCTAATTTCTTTTTTAAGTACCCCCCTGCACTTTCTATATTCCTCTAGGGCTTCCACTGTTTTTAGTCCTTTGTATCTGCCAAAAGCCTCCCTTTTTTTCCTAATCCATTCTTGTATATCCCTTGACATCCAGGGTTCCCTAGGCTTGTTGGTCCCACCCTTGACCTTTATGGGAACATGTTGGCGTTGTACTCTCTCTATTTCCTTTCTGAAAGACTCCCATTGTTCTGATGTGGATTTTCCTACAAGTAGCTGATCCCAGTCCATTTTGACCAGATCCTGCCTTATCATATTAAAATCGGCCTTCCCCAATTTAGAACATTTATTTCCAGTCCATCTTTGTCCTTTTCCATGACTACCTTAAATCTCACCGAATTATGGTCACTGTCACCAAAATGCTCACCTACTGACACTTCTACCACTTGCCCGGCTACATTCCCTAGAATTAGGTCCAGTACCGCCCCCTCTCTTGTAGGACTTTCTACATGCTGGCTCAAAAAGCTCTCCTGGATGCACTTTAAGAATTCCGCACCCTCTAAGCCTTTCACGCTCTGATTATCCCAGTTAATATTGGGGAAGTTGAAATCCCTTACTATTATAACCCTATTATTTCTACACTTCTCTGAGATTTGCCTACATATCTGTTCTTCTATCTCCCCGTGACTGTTTGTATGCCATGCTATGGCTTTAGAGTCATTTCTATAGCGGGGTCTCCAAAACTGCACACAGAATTCTGTGACCTAACTATTGCTTATACAAATTCATCATTCCCTCTTCAGTCTTGTACTCTTTTATTCTAAATGCTAATACTCAAATTGCTATTAGTCTTTTTTACGGCCTTATCTACCTGCACTCCCACTTTCAGGGAACTATTATGTATTTGAGCCCCTCGGCCCTTCTGGTCATCCACACACTTCAACATCTTTCCATTAAATGTATACTCCCATTCCTTGTTTTTCTTCCCATATGCATCGCTTCTCCCTTCTCCATATTAAATTGCACCTGTCTATCCATTCTGTTAACCTGTCTATGTGCCCCTGAAATTTATTACAGCCCTCCTCACTTTTTTCCAAACCCCTACTTTTGTACCATTATCAAATTTTAAAATCATGTATCCTATTCCCAAATCTAATGATCTATATATGGAGGTCAACAGTCGATTTAGCTCTGACCCCCCAAGGATTACCAATTCCTACCCTTCTTTGATTTGAGAAAAATCTATTAACTCTAACCCTTTGTTACTTGTCAATCAGCCACATGTTGTCTGCTGCCATACACCTGAATTTTTCTAACAAATCTCCTGTGACACACCTTATCGAATGCTTTCTGAAAATACAATATATTTTGCATCTAATGCAATCCCGTTATCAGTTCAATGAGTCACTTCTCTTAAAAAAAAAAAAAAAAAAAACTTTATTCAATTTGTCAACCATAACTTAGCTCTAAAATGCATCCTGGCCATCCTTAATTATCCCATGCCTTAATAAAGGGCTGAAATTTCAATCCCAGGTAATGTTCCAGGCACAGAGGAAGTGGAAAATCAGCGGTAAAGACTTAACGCCTGAACTAACATCAGAACTAAATTTGTAATTTATCCTTTTGCTGTATTTTTTGACAACATGCTTCTGGACTTTGTTTTTGCTTTTTATGTGTGACACTTTGGATTGGATCTTTGTTTTGTTATTTTTTGTTTTCAATTTAAATTTTGCTACTATTCAACATAATTTGTTAAAATAGATGACAGCATCTTATGGATAGCATGGGCATTTCTTTGGGAATTCTGCTTGCCCATGGCTTTTTTTCAGCGCATTCATTCACCCTTTCCAGCAAGACAAGGTCAGAGAGCCCAGAAAGTTTAGCTGCTCTGGCCAACTTGAACCAGTTCAGCAAAGCTGATCAACAGCAGGGTAAATTAAGGTGTGCATCCTTTTCCTTTGGCTGGAAAATTCTGCTGGCAATTGGTGTTGCTTCTCTGCTTTTTTATCAGGTAGATAAATAGGGTGGTGGAAGGGATATTTAATTTCTGTTCCACAGCTTTCTTAATTTTTTCAGGGTGCTTCTCCACAAATGTAATCATATACATTTTCTGATTGATATAGTCTTATACTTGTATCTAGCCATGCTCTTAAACTGCCTTCAATATTGCTTGCAAACATTTCACAAAATTCTTCTGAAACATCTCTCAGACAGCTTTCTGTTTTACTCAGTGATACGCTACATTTACGCAGGAATAGACTATCACACCAAGTCACATGATGTTGAATTCAAATTAAGCAGCAGGTTTCACTGGTCATGATCCATTTGGATAGGAATTCAAATTTGAATTAACCAACAATTTAAATTAAGAAGTTCAAAGTAATCAATTTTCAACGTGTTTTCAATTTTGTACAATTTCAATTAAATTATCAGATAATTCATGTTAAGTAACTAATTTAAGAACAATAGACTAGTTTTGACAGATTTGTGCTCAATTGTTAAACAGACTAGCATACATTTCTCTGCTTCAGATATTACTACTTTAGATTTGGATATGCAAATTTTGTTACAGCTCTCGATGCTTCTGCTTGGAGGAATATATTAACTTGAATCTCTTTAACGTTGTGGGCCTTAACTGGCATCATAGGAACATAGGAACATAGAAACAGGAGTAGTCCATTTAGCCTGTTCCACCATTTAATGAGATCATGGCTGATCTGCGACCTAACTCCATATACCAGCCTTTGCCCCATATCCCTCTATACCTTTGGTTAACAAAAATCTATCAAATCCGATTTAAAATTAACAATTGATCTAGCATTAGTTGCCGTTTGCAGAAGAGAGGTCCCAACTTCTACCACCCAAGTGTTTCCTAATTTCATTCCTGAAGGGTCTAGCTCTAATTTTTAGACTATGCCCCCGAGTCCTAGACTCCCCAACCAGCGGAAATAGTTTATCTCTATCTATCCTATTTGTTCCCCTTAATATCTTGAAAACTTCAATCAAACTACCCCTTAACCTGCTAAATTCCAGGGAATAGAACCCTAGTTTGTGTAATTTCTCCTCGAAATTTAACCCCCGGAGTCTGGGTATCATTCTGGTAAACCTATGCTGCACTCCCTCCAAGGCCAATATATCCTTCCAACAGAGTGGTGCCCAGAACTGCTCACAGTGCTTGAGGTGTGGTCTAACCAGGGCTTTGTATCGCTGTAGCATAACATCTACCCCCTTGTATTCTAGTCCTCTAGATATAAAGGCCAGCATTCCATTCGTCTTTTTGATTATTTTCTGTATCTGTTCATGACATTTTAATGATCTGTGTACCAGGTCCCCTAAGTCTCATTGGACTTGCACTGTTTTTAACTTTTCACCATTTAGAAAGTACCTTGTTCTATCCGTTTTAGGTCTAAAATAGATAACCTCACATTTGCTTACATTGCCTCATTTGAATAGCTGTCTCATATGTCTACTCCAGGTTCAAGCATTCTGCCCACAGGGGATACCTAGGAAATCCCTGGGCTGTGTAAAAAGGGCAGAGACCCAACATCAAGGGTATTCACTCCTGTTACTTCTCTGTTGCGCCTGGGAACTAACATAGAAACATAGAAGATAGGACCAGGAGTAGGCCATTCGGCCCCTCAAGCCTGCTCTGCCATTCAATGCGATCATGGCTGATCATCCAAATTCAGTACCCTGTCCCTGCTTTCTCCCCATACCCCTTGATCCCTTTAGCCTTAAGAAATATATCCAACTCCTTCTTGAATATATTTAATGAATTGGCCTCTACTGCCTTCTGTGGTAGAGAATTCCACAGGTTCACCACTCTCTGGGTGAAGAATTTCCTCCTCATTTCTGTCCTAAATGGCCTACCCCTTATCCTTAGACTGTGACCCCTGGTTCTGGACTCCCCGACCATCGGGAACATCCTTCCTGCATCTAGTCTGTCCAGTCCTGTCAGGATTGTATAAGTTTCAATGAGATCCCCTCTCATTCTTCTAAACTCCAGCGAGTAAAAGCCCAATCGACCCAATCTCTCCTCATACGTCATTCCTGCCATCCCAGGTATCAGTCTGGTGAATCTTCGCTGAACTCCTTCCATGGCAAGAACATCCTTCCTCAGATAAGGCGACCAAAACTGCACACAATACTCAAGATGTGGTCTCACCAAGGCCCTGTACAACTGCAGCAAGACATCCTTGTTCCTGTACTCAAACCCTCTCGCTACGAAGGCCAACATATCATTTGCCTTCTTAACCGCCTGCTGCACCTGCATGCTTACCTTCAGCGACTGGTGCACAAGGACACCCAGGTCTCGTTGCACTTCCCCTTCTCCCAATCTATTGCCATTCAGATAATAATCTGCCTTCCTGTTTTTGCTATCAAAGTGGATAACCTCACATTTATCCACATTCTTCTGCCCAATCACCCAACCTGTCCAAATCATCCTGGAGTTTCTCGGCATCCTCCTCACAGCACACACGCCCACCCAGCTTTGTGTCGTCTGCAAATTTGGAGATATTACATCTAGTTCCCTTGTCTAGATCATTAATATATCCTGCGGTACCCCACTAGTCACTGCCTGCCACTCGGAAAACGACCCGTTTATTCCAACTCTTTGCTTTCTGTCCGCCAACCAGTTCTCTATCCAAGTCAATACCTTGCCCCCAATCCCATGTGCCTTAACTTTACACGCTAATCTCTTATGTGGGACCTTATCGAAAGCTTTCTGAAAGTCCAAATACACCACATCCACTGGTTCTCCCTTATCTATTTTACCAGTTACATCCTCAAAAAATTCCAGTAGATTAGTCAAGCACGATTTACCCTTTGTAAATCCATGTTGACTTTGTCCGATCCTGTCACTGTTTTCCAAGTGCTCTGCTATTACATCTTTTATAATGGACTCTAGCATTTTCCCCACTACCGATGTCAGACTTACTGCTCTATAATTCCCCGTTTTCTCTCTACCACCTTTTTTGAATAGTGGGGTAACATTAGCTACCCTCCAATCCATGGGTACTGTTCTAGATTCCATCGAATGTTGGAAGATGACCAGCAATACATCTACTATTTCTAGGGCCACTTCCTTAAGTACCCTAGGATGTAGATTATCAGGCCCTGGGGATTTATCGGCCTTCAATCCCATCAATTTCCTTAACACCATTTCCCTACAAATAGTGATTTCTTTCAGTTCCTCCCTTTCATCAGACCCTATGTTCCCCGACATCTCTGGGAGGTTATTTGTGTCCTCCTTTGTGAAGAAAGAACCAAAATATATATATATATATTTTTTTGCTATTAACTGCACGTTAATTTACTAATAATAAAGACAGCGTCAAGAAGATGCCCAGGTTTAGGAAGTACTGCCAATGCTTGGTACTACTGGTATGAGACCATCAATTTATAAGAAATTACAACAGTTACACTGCACATTTGATGCAAAATGCTGTGCAAAACATCAGGCACTGTAAAAATTGAATCATTACAGCTCATGTAGCACGGCAAAAAGCAGAAAAAGTTTGAACCACTCATGCAGGGGAAAATCCAAACTTGCAATACTTTTCCCAATTTTATTAGCGAAAAACTCTTTATAAGCATAAAAGGAGAAATTTGGTTTTATGCTCATCTTGACTTTTTCACTAAAATTATGTACTAGAAGATTTTCTCTCCACCACTTTGGTTCAGAAATCCTCTGTTATGAGTGGCAGAGGTGTGGAGATGCCGGTGTTGGACTGGGGTGGACAAATGTAAGAAGTCACACAACACCAGGTTATAGTCCAAGTTTTATTTGAAATCACAAGCTTTCGGAGCGAAGGAGCAGCGCTCCGAAAGCTTGTGATTTCAAATAAAACTGTTGGACTATAACCTGGTGTTGTGTGACTTCTTACATGAGTGGCAGAGTTACCTGCATGTTATAGGTGCATGTTATATGTGAAACTAGAAGGAGTAAATACAGTTTTTTCCCACAGGGTCTGTCAGTTGCAGGATTTAATCCATTGTGCATTGAGTATACCTTTGTTCAAACAAAAATGATTATACATTTATTAAGTAATCTTTTTCTCAGTTTCAGACAAATTAAAAATTATTTAATTTGTTTTAATTTGACTTCTTATGTGAAGGTGCTAACACTTGCCAGCAATGAGCGAATTCCACTGAACCCCACAATGCGTTTGCTGTTTGAAATCAGCCACCTGAGAACAGCCACACCAGCTACAGTGTCCCGAGCAGGAATACTTTACATCAACCCTGCTGATCTTGGATGGAACCCGTAAGATGCATCTTTATTTTTTTTTTTACCTGAAATGGTCTATAAGTTGTAAAATAAAAACAAGAAAGAATAAAGACAAATACAATTTCTATTAAAATTGTATTAAGAAAATATAGTTTCAATCAGAGTGCATGGCCTAGAAATCCGATTGGAATTGGGCACAAAGTGGGTGGGGCCAGCACTACACGTGCCTGTTGCAATTGACTCAGACAGCAGTTAGTGCTGCATGAGTCAAGCGTGCAGCCAGTGTTATTAGCGCTACTCATTGGCTACACACCTGTAGGGATGGCTGGATATCGGGTATCTATAAAACCGCTTACAGGCAGCCAGCACCTCTAAAGGGGAGGTGCATTCTGGCTGCAGACACCAGGGAAACATTTTTGGAAGGAGAGATATGACTGCTGCATGAGCACCAAGGTTCTCAAAAGATGCATTAGGCATTGGACAGGAGCTGAGTCATCATCTTCCCACCAGGGGGCATCAACTCCACCAACAGTGGTAACAGATTGCAGGGTATGTAATACCAGGAGCCTAGAGCCCAGGACACGGCTGCAATGCTGGAAGAAATTCAATGATCTCACTAGAATTGTTAAGGTAAGAATACTGCTCTCTTACTCTCTGCTCACAGCTACACCACTTACAGCCTCAGGCGGTGCTGTCCATGCCTTGGTTTGAGGTTCCAGTTGTGGCTACAGCAGGCGACATAGCTTGGTGGCAGCCTCCTTGGTGAAGCAAAAGCCACTGAGACATTGCTCTTGAACAAAGTTAATGTAGGAGAAGTGCTCCCTGAATACCCGTTGTGGATATGGCTTCCTGTTATGCACTCCTCCTCCTCCTCCTCCCTCGTCTGGCATTTGTTTTTCTTGCTGCTCCCCTTCGTCCTCCAGCCCTGAAGGCAGCTCTACCAGACCACCCATGGTTCCAGCCAAACTATCTTTGAGGAAGCCAAAAAAAAGTGCAAGACCAGTAAAATCTTACTCTGTCTGGATAATGTGAACTTTCCAGAGTGATAAAATGCACCAAAAAATGTTCAGAAGGTAACCAGAAGCCTAAAATAAGAAAAGGATCTTGTAAGTACTGCAAGATCCCTTTAAATATCACTGGTGGTGGGGCCTTCCTACCGATTAGTTCCACGTTGTGCTGTGAGAGTTCAGCACGTGATGAGTGAAGCACTGGGGCATTCGAAAATTGAAAACGGGTCCTGCAAGAAGCGCAGGATCTTAATTTACATAAAATATTCTACCCTTTAAATAATCGCGACGAGCGCTTTTGACACCAGAGCATCCACCTTATCGTATGTGGCAAGTAGCACACTTCTGGCTGGAAATATTTGGGTGCCTCCTGCCCATCATATTGGGACCACAGTAGACCGGTTAGTGACCGAAAAACGGGCACTGCGTAGCTGTATTTCTAGGCCCATATCTGCCAAAATTGATGGGAAAAGATAAACTCAAAAAATGTTTACTTGATGCCCTTTATGTATTGCATCATTAAGTAAATCATTATCTTTTTTGTTCTTTAGTGTGGTAGCTAGCTGGATTGAAAGCCGTGTGGTACAGTCAGAAAAGGCAAATCTTCTGATATTGTTTGATAAATACTTGCCTACCTGCCTTGAAAAGTTGCGTACTGGATTTAAAAAGGTTACTCCAATTCCAGAGATAACCATGGTGCAGACAGTTCTCCATCTGATGGAATGCCTTCTGACCCCAGTCAATGCACCTGCTGACTCTCCCAAGGAACTCTATGAACTGTACTTTGTGTTTACTTGCGTTTGGGGTTTTGGAGGTACTATGTTCCAAGATCAGGTAAGACCTGGGCATATTTTAGGTGATATCTAAGTTTCAGGCCAAGTGTGAATTTATTTTGAATTTTTGCATGTTATATGTGAATCAGGTTGATTCGGCATGTATTCTATTTTTGTTAAACTGTTGAAGCCATTATACTCAGACCTTATCATTACAAACTTTTGGAGACTAGCTAAATACTTCTGTTCAAGGATTTATCTTAAAAGGGATGAGCACCAAGTCTGCATTCTGAAGCAAACTTTGTATGTTCAGAAAAATCATAATTTTGAATTGGTTTAGATTTGGGATGGTCTGTTCTTTCCAGGAATGTTCCATTAGAGGAATGGTTTGCCAGTTATGCATCCTTTTGTAATTAAAAAAAAAATTCGGTCCCAGGATGTGGGTGTCACTGGCAAGGCCAGCATTTATTGCTATCCCTAATTGCCCTTGAGGAGGTGGTGGTGAGCCGCCTTCTTGAACCGCTGCAGTCCATGTGCTGAAGGTACTCCCATAGTGCTGTTAGGGAGTTCCAAAATTTTGACCCAGCGATGATGAAGGAACAGCGATATATCGCCAAGTCAGGATGGTGTAACTTGGAGGTGATGGTGTTCTCATGCCCCTGCAGCCCTTGTAATTCTAGGTGGTAGAGGCCATGGGTTTGGGAGGTGCTGTCGAAGAAGCCTTGGCGAGTTGCTGCAGTGCACCTTGTACATGGTACACATTGCAACCATGGTTTGCCGGTGGTGGAGGGAGTGAATGTTTAAGGTGGTGGATGGGGTGCCAATCAAGTGGGCTGCTTTATTCTGGATGGTGTCGAACTTCTTGAGTGTTGTAGGAGCTGCACTCATCCAGGCAAGTGGAGAGTATTCCATCACACTTGTGCCTTGTAGATGGTGGAAAGGAAAACATCTGGGTAAATATTAACTTTTCAATTAGGGCTTCTGTAGAATGGGGAAATCAAGCTGGTGCTGAATGGTACAGAATCAAAGACAGACTTATAATTAGTAGTTTCATTTGGTGGAATAGCAATTATATGTAACAAGAGAGAAATCTGTAAGATAACGAGACAAAAGAGTTATACTGATCTCATTAGCCCAATGGAAAAAGACCTTGTTAGAAAACAAATCAGCTTATAAACTGAAGAAATTGATATGGCAATAGGTCCAATTAGATTCGCCTAACATGGAGTTCTATTCATGAGAAAGTGAAAAGATCTAGCAGATCAAAACTGGTCATCCATGAGGCGTGTGGGAGATCAGTAGTCGCAGAATTGTATTCCACCACAATCTGTAACCTCAAGGCCCGGCATATCCCTCACTCTACCTTTACCATCAAGCCAGGGGTCAACCCTGGTTCAATAGGGAGTGTAGAAGAGCATGCCAGCAGCAGCACAAGGCGTACTTAAGAAAGAGGTGCCAACCTGCGGAAGCTGCAACACAGGACTACATGCATGCTAAACAGCGGAAGCAGCATGCTATAGACAGAGCTAAGCGATCCCACAATATAACGGATCAGATCAAAGCTCTGTAGCCCTGCCACATCTAGTCATGAATGGTGGTGGACAATTAAACAACTAATGGGAGGAGAAGGCTCTATGAATATCCCCATCCTCAATGATGGCGGAGCCCAGCACATGAGTGCAAAAGACAAGGCTGAAGTATTTCCAACCATCTTCAGCCAGAAGTGCCGAGTGGATGATCCATCTCGGCCTCTTCCTGAGGTCCCCACCATCACAGAAGTCAGTCTTCAGCCAATTCGATTCATTCTATGTGATATCAAGAAATGGCTGAGTGCACTGGATACAGCAAAGGCTATGGGCCCCGACAACATCTCAGCTGTCGTGCTGAAGACTTGTGCTCCAGAACTAGCTGTGCCTCTAGCCAAGCTGTTCCAGTGCAGCTACAACACTGGCATCTACCCGACAATGTGGAAACCTGCCTGCCCAAGTATGTCCTGTCCACAAAAAGCAGGACAAGTCCAATCCGGACAATTACCGCCCTATCAGTCTACTCTCAATCATCAGCAAAGTGATGGAAGGTGTTGTCGACAGTGCTATCAAGCGGCACTTGCTCACCTGCTCACGTTAAGTCGCCATGCAGACATCACCTCGCCCTCATTTTAATTTGCAGGGTGATGAATCTTACTGGCAGCGCTGCCAGGACTAGGAAAATGGAGGACACCGTGGGATCGCAACCAGTTGGCGAAAGAGCCGCGGCTGCCCTCTTAAAGCAACTCTTTGCCAGTAACGGGTGGCATTAAGCCCCCGAATTTTTAGCCCGTGGACTTTAATTTATATGAGGGTCTCATTTCTGGTGTTCAGAGGCTAGATGGTTGTCTTGAAAGGGCCTTGATGGTTTTGCACTCCAGGCAGGATGTGGAGCGCTAAATCAAGCGCTCTACTTCATTCCTGGAGCGCAGCAGGCGGGGTGGAAGTTGTGCAGTGCTGCGCCATGGGCCGTGCAGCGCTGCCGCATTGGAAGGCTCCTTCCCTCCCTTAAAGGGAAGGGCCATCGTTGCAGGCTCGGCAAGGAAAAAACTTACCTGGTCCCCGACAGCAGCCGTGATGCGGCCCGGTCAGCCCAATGCACTGCAGCAGAGTGCTGGGCTGATCGATGGCTGGCGACGAAACCAATAAAAACCGCAAAGAACATTTCAGATTTTTTTTTAATCTACCTTGGTCACTTCGCCTTTAACTATTGCCCCTGAAGCGCCCGGCCTCCCAATCAACGCCTCCTGCAGCTGTCGGTGTCATCGCCCGGCGATGCTGCAGGGGGCGGAAATGAATTTTGGGTCCAGGGCGCTACCGGGACGATGCGCAGCCGGATGGCATCACAATCGCTGGTCGCAGGAGATCGTGGCGCTAGGGGTTACTGCCGCCGCTAACCGCCAGGTGAATTTCACAGGCAGGGGTTATATCGCCGCACCCGGGTGGTAAGTTCTTAGTGTCCCGTTATCACCCCCCCGGAGGCGCTAACGGGAGGCGCTAAGGCACCGAATTTCTTGCCCATAGAATCACAGAATGGTTACAGCACAGAAGGAGGCCATTTGGCCTGTCAAGCCCGTGCCGGCTCTCTGTAAGAGCGCTTCAGCTAGTCCCATGCCCCTGCCCTTTCACGGTAGCCCAGCAAATTTTTTCCTTCAGGTACTTGTCCAATTTCCCTTTGAAAGCCATGGTTGAGTCTGGCTCCACCACCCTTTCAGGCAGTACATTCCAGATCTTAACCACTCACTGCGTAAAAATTTCTTTTTTCATGTCGCCTTTGGTTCTTTTCTTTTCTTCTTCTTCTTAGGCAGTCCCTCGGAACCGAGGATGACTTGCTTCCACATTAAAAGTGAGTTCTCAAGTGACGAGTCCAACGTGTGACCTGCAGTCTCTGTCATAGGTGGGGCAGACGGTGGTTGAAGGGGCGGGTGGGTGGGTGCTTGGGTTGACGTGCGCTCCTTGCGCTGCTTGCGCTTTGCTTCCGCTTGCTCCCGGTGACTTGAGGTGTTCGGTGCCTTCCTGGATGCTTCTCCTCCACTTTGTGTGGTCTTGGGCCAAGGATTCCCAGGTGTCGGTGCTGATGTTGCACATTTTCAAGCAGGCTTTGAGGGTGTCCTTAAAGCATTTCCTCTGCCCACCTGGGGCTCTTTTGCCATGTCGGAGCTCCAAGTAGCGCGCTTGTTTTGGGAAGTTATTTTACCTTAAATCTGTGTCCTCTGGTTCTCGACCCTTCCGCCAATGGGAACAATTTCTCTCTATCTGCTCTGTCAAAACCCTCATGGGGCCTGAATTTGCGGTTGGAGGCTTCCCGCGGGGAAATGCCTCCGATCCGCAAATAAAATCCACGCCTACCTGGTGCCTCGGAATCCACGAAGACTTGCACTCCTAGGACTCTACGCGAAGGCCTGAGTAGAGGCCCACATATCCCAGGGGCGCACGCGGTTCGCAAGCGCCCCTGGGATCATGTGTCTGCCCATTTCATCAGCTGTCTATGTCTTCTTGAAGTCTATCACTATCCTCCTCACTGTTCACTATACTTCAAAGTTTTGTATCATCTGCAAATCATAAGCATGGATAGGGATCACATAAAAAACACATTTACATACCAAAAAAAAAAAATTACATATTTAAAATTAATTAAAATACAATTAAACATTTAAAACAACATTTTAATATTTTGAAAAATAAATTTAAATGTTTTAAAGGGGCTAAAAATAACCGTAACTTATTTTATGTTTAATGTTTAAATAATTGGAAAAAAATATTTTTATATTCATTTAAACTTTTACACTGGCAAAAGCAGAGTTTCACAGGCATTTGCTGGGCAGTAGCCCAATTTTACGCCTGCGAATGCCCTTTTCCCGTGGATGGGTACGATCTGTCAAGAAGATTCTTGACAGATCACAAGTTCTGGGTTTTTGCGTGCAAAATCCCGGAACTTACGGGGCCCTCGCCCGTAGGCCCCGGAAAATACAGACCATGATTTTGAACACCTCTATCAAATCTCCTCTCAACCTTCTCTGCTCTAAGGAGAACAACCCCAGTGACATAAGAAAACTACTAGGCACTTGGACTTAGCATTAAACAAAGCTTTAATCAACCGTTTTACAACATGGAGGTCTAGTTGTGTCCTTCACTAGTTCCTGTTAAGAATGTCCTGCGCAAGTTGGGCCCGTGCCCAAGTATTTATACTCTCCCTGGACAGCGCCACCCGCAGGCCGCTCTTATTATTTTATAAGTCTTTCTTTCATGAATGACTGATTCATGTCACCCAGTTTCCCTAGTCTATCCACGTAACTGAAGTCCCTCATCCCTGGAATCATTCTAAATCTTTTCTGCACCCTCTCTAAGGCCTGCAAATCCTTCCTAAAGTGCAGTGCCCAGAATTGGACACAATACTCCAGTTGAGGCCGAACCAGTGTTTTATAAGGGTTCATCATAACTTCCTTGCTTTTGTACTCTAGTCCTCTATTTATGAAGCCCAGGATCCCGTATGCTTTTTTAACCGCTTTCTCAACCTGCCCTGCCACCTTCAACAATTTGTGCACATAAAACCCCAGATCTCTCTGTTCAAACAACCCCTTTAGGAATGTACCCTTTAGTTTATACTGCCTCTACTGCCCTTGCAGCGCGTTCCTATGCAGATCTAGACAGGTAGCTAACAACTTGATATCTTCCCGTAAAAATCACAAGGCTTGACTTTTCTTGTAAACTTTACTGAAAGATTCTTATTGTGAAACTGAAATACAATACAGAAGTGGAAGCATACATTAGTACACAAGCACATAACTGATATGCATACACAAACTTAGGTAAGCATGAGCAACACAGTACATTTGGCATGTAACTTACCAAAACACGTGAAAACACAGCTTACTGTGAATATACATTTAGCAAACTGAAAGGCATTCTCTTACATTCACTTTAAATTAGCCCTGTACATAGTGCATCAAAATACAGCTACAAGCTAACAAGTTAGATACAGAGAGCGAGCACTTCACGGCTAGCTGTGTAGGTTTGCTTACAGAGAAAGGTTACAAAACTAAACATTTTCTGCAAAATATAGTGTACACTAATCATCTATAACATTCTCAAGTACTTACAGACAAATAGTGTCCAAGGCCGAAACGTAACAGGAAAATAACTTGCAGCACCATGTGTCCAGCTGCATGTCTTGTGATCTACAGCAATTTACTTTACAGCACTTTACTGCGCTTGCTAGGTACCAAATATCCACTAGGTGGCGGCACACAATGGGAATCGACCCAAATTAATTAAACCCCTAAATTAACTTGAAAACTAACATAAATTCCTAAAGGAAGGCAGCACACTGCCTCTCCTTGTTCTTCCTACCAAAATGTATCACGTCGCACTTTTCTATGTTAAATTTCATCTGCCACGTGTCCGCCCATTTCACCAGCTGTCTATGTCTTCTTGAAGTCTATCACTATCCTCCTCACTGTTCACTATACTTCAAAGTTTTGTATCATCTGCAAATTTTGAAACTGTGCCCTTTACACCCAAGTCCATGTCATTAATATATATCAAGAAAAGCAGTGGTCCTAGTACCGACCCCTGGGGAATACCACTGTGTACCTTCCTCCAGTCCGAAAAACAACCATTCACCACTACTCTCTGTTTCCTGTCACTTAGCCAATTTTGTATCCATGCTGCCACTGTCCCTTTTATTCCATGGGCTTCAACTTTGCTGGCAAGCCTATTATGCGGCACTTTATCAAAGCCTTTTGGAAGTTCATGTACACCATGTCAACCACATAGATGGAAAGAGAGGTCTCTTTGACATGCCCAAGGAGGTGTGTCTAGATCGAATAAAGTAATTCCATGACCACAGGAATTCCTCTTTTCCAAAACCATGACAGTTATTGGCAAGCCCAGTGGAATGCCTATGCTGAGCACTTGATTTCAACTGAGGTTGACAATTTGTGAGAATACTGCTGTTGGAGGTACAAAAAAGTGCTGCACTACAGAAAAAAGCAGCAAGAAGCAGAAAAAATAACTGCACTATAAAGTTCAGTTATTAAGTGAATAGCATGGAGGCCTTTTATATGGAGCAATTTTATATGGGCTTACAGCCAATAAAGAGCTGGACTGAAAAGGCTATAGGGAATTTATTGTGGAATCAATTAGCATTAATGAAAATAATTTTGTGGGGTCCAAAGAGGCCAATGCACACCTGTAGCATGACCTCCAAAACTGACAACATTTCTGCTCTCATGGAATCAGTTCAGTGCCAAGTGCACTGAGGCCTACCTTTCCAGTTGTGTGGGCCTCGTGCACTCCCAGCAGGTTGCTGCTGCCCTAGCACAATGTCAGGGAATCGATCCTTATGCTATAGCAAGGTAGGAAATGTCACCTGATTTTCTTAAAAAGACGTGTGTTTGTTGTGACTTCTGTGTAAGATGACAGCAATTCCAAAATGTATTAGAGATTGAACTTAATTCAGAGAATGAGGAAATTTTTATCTATATTGCCTATATTATTCAATCTCTGAAGAGACACTGCTTCACAGTACTATTCCTATCTGCTATATATGTAATTTAAAACTGATTGGGAAGGTATCATTAATTTTACTTGCCTGGTAAATGCTCAAACTTCTAATATTGAATAAACCTAGTAATTGGTATGTTTACTGAAAGCCATGAAATAATATATTTTTTGAAATGTACAATATTTCTTACAGCTGGTGGATTATCGTGTAGAATTCAGCAAATGGTGGGTGAATGAATTTAAATCTGTCAAGTTCCCATCCCAAGGGACTATCTTTGACTACTACATTGATTCAGAAACAAAGAGGTTTATCTCTTGGTCAGAAAAGGTGCCCACATTTGAATTGGATTCTGATTTACCACTCCAGGTACTTAATTGAAAAACATATTTTTTAAAATTTTTAATCCTTTAATGACTTCCTTGGCGTTCCTCCTATAGCTTTGTGTGCAAATGCTCCCCCTGTGATGTAGTACTGAGTCATACAGACCATAAAGATGCAGGTTTTAATCCCTCATCTGTGTTAACTGATCTTCCTCAAGACGGTGGTGGGGATGCTACAGTTAGGTTCATTGGGGCCTAAATTCATTAGTGCCCAAAATCAGGCACGATTCTGGCGGCGCACAACAATGTCATGCCAGAACAGAAAGGTCCGAGGACCATCCTAAATTCGTCCTCGGGCTTCATTGGAATAAATCCAATGAGCTGCAAGCACCAATCGGGCATCCCGATGCAGCTCACCAGTTCAGCCCCTTCGCTTGGCTAAGGCGGGAGGGGGAGTAGGCGCAGTCTAGCAGTGGCCCGTAGTATTAATATGGAGGCAAGAGGATCACTCATGCTCCTTCTAGCTCTGCATTAGATAAGTTAAAACAAACTTACCTGCCGGTTTCTTTAGAGATCTCCAGTGATTTCATTAGGCCGCTGTAGAGCCTCAAAAATTAGTCAGAGCTTATGCAATATGGAAATGAGGCCTGCACTCATTTCAGGTGAACACCAAGGCCACCTAAAAAGGTCTTGACGAATTTAGCGATGGGCCGTCACTCTGCTAAATTCATCCTGTTGAATTTATGCTCCAGTATCTCTGATCCAGGAGAAGAAAATTCAGTTAGATTTGCTGCTTCCCGTTGCTCTTCAGTGACTGCATATGTGTGGATGTCAGGGGAGAATAAGATCAGACATAAAACAAAATACTGCGGATTCTCGATATCTGAAAACAAAAAGAGAAAAAGCTGGTAATACTCAGCAGGTCAGGCAGCAACTGTGAAGAAACAGAAGTCAGTATTTCAGGTCTTAGGCACTTCCTCAAGAATGAAACATAATCAAATGAACATTTAAAAAGAAACACTTAGAAGGTAAAGGGGAACAAAAATAAAAGTAGGAAAATAAATAGAATGACCTGTGAAGTGCTTAGGTGGAGAACAGGAGATGGTTAAATAGCATAAGTGATAATAGCAGGAGAGAAAAGGAGGCATAATAATAAAAGACATATATGAGACACAGAGCGTGTGAATAGCTAAAGGGGGACAGGTAAAAAGGGAAACATGAAAACCAGCAAGGTGCCGCAGACTCTAGTTAGTTACCTGGAAATCTAGATGCCAGGAAAAAAAGCAGGTCGACACCATGGGTGCAGACCACCCCGCCAGTAGAGATGAACTGCTGCCCTCAGGAAATGAGACACAAGAGTGGAAAATTTTGGGAGGGCAATAAACACCAGAACAACAACTTGCATTTATATAGTGCCTTTAACACGCAAGATGTCCCAAGATGCTTTACAAAGGAATAATAAGGAGAACAGAACTGAACCGTGGGAGGAGGCTAAAGGCTTGGTCGAGAAAATGGGTTTCTAAAAAAAATCAGATAAGTAAAAAGGCAGAGTGATTCAGGGAGGGAGTTCCAAAGAATAGGGTGAAAGTGATTGACAGTTGTGCCGCCAATGGTGGAGCAAGGGGGGAAGATGCATAGGAGATCAGGGTTGGAAGACTGAACAGTGTGGAAGGGGTTGTATGGCTGGAGGAAATTGCAGAGGTAGGGAAGTGCAATGTTGTGGATGGATTTGAAGATGAGGACAAGGATTTTAAATTGAATGCATTGAGGGATGGGGATCTAGTGTAGGTCAGCTGGGATGAGGGTGATGGATAATAAGGCCTTAGTGCAGAACAGGGTGTGGGTGGTTGTGTTTTGGACAAGTTCAAGTTTGTGGAAGGTGGATGATGGAAAGCCAGTGAGGCTAGCATTGGATTCTGGATATGACAAAATCATGGATAAAAGTTTTTGTGGCATTAAGCTGAGGTAGTGACAGAAATGGTTAATGTTGCAGAGATGGAAGTAAAGAGACTTGGTGATGAAGGGGATATGGGTGGTAGGGATACCGATGTTCCAGTGATTTGTGGACCTGGACAGTAGCCAGCCAAAGAAAGTCACACTATGTAAATGAATCAAAGTTACCTTTAATGACTTAACATTGCACACAGTATTGAAATAGTTTACACAAGCATAAAGATAGCATCAAGCAATAATAACTTGCATATATATAGCACCTTTAATGTAGCAAAATGTCCCAAGGTGCTTAACGAGCGTTATCACTAAAAACATTTTTGACACTGAACCACAGAAGGAGTTACAGGACAGATGACCAAAAGCTTGGTCAAAAAAGTAGGTTTTAAGGAGGGGAGAGAGGTAGAGAGGTGGAGAGGTATAGGGAGGGAATTCCAAAGCTTAGGGCCAAGGCAGCTGAAAGCACGGCCACCAGTGGTGGAGCAATTAAAATCAGGGATGTGCAAGCAGCCAGAATTGGAGGTGCGCAGAGATCTCAAAAGCTTGTAGGGTTGGAGGAGGTTACAGCGATAGAGAGGGGCGAGACCATGGAGGGATTTGAAAACAAGGATGAGGATTTTAAAATTGAGGCGTTGTCGGACCAGTGTAGGTCAGCAAACACAGGGGTGATGGGTAAACGAGGCTTGATGCAAGTTAAGATATAGGCAGCAGAGTTTTGGATGAGCACAAGTTTATGTAGGGCGGCAGATTGGGGGCCAGCCAGGAGCATTGGAATAATCAAGTCTAGACTAACCAAGAGGGTTTCAGCAGCAGGTGAGCTGAGGCAGGGTCAGTGTCGGGTGATGTTACGGAAGTAGGCAGTCTTGGTGATGGTGCGGATATGTGGTTGGAAGCTCATCTCGGGATCAAACATAACACCAAAAAAAAGACTTGCATTTATATAGCACCTTTCATGACCACCGGACATCCCAAAGCGCATACATCCAATGAAGTACTTTTTGAAGTGTAATCATTTAGGAAATGTGGCAGCCAGTTTGTGCACAGCAAGCTCCCACTAACAGCAATGTGATAATCACCAGATAATCTGTTTTTTAGTGATTTGATTGAGGGATAAAGATTGGCTAGGATGCTGGAGATAACTCCCCTGCTCGTCTTGGAAATAGTGCCATGGGATCTTTTACATCCACCTTAGAGGGCAGATGGAGCCTTGATTTAACATCTCATCCAAAAGACAGCATTTCCGACAATGCAGCACTCCCTCAGTACTGCACTGGACTGTCAGCCTAGATTTTTGTGATCAACTCTCTGGAGTGGGATTTGAACCTACAACCGTCTGACTCAGGCAAGGGTGCTACCGACTGAGCCACAGCTGCGAACGGTCTGGCTCAGCTTCAGACAGTTACCGGAGATGGAACGATGGTTAAGGAACGGAGTTTATGGCGGGGACCAAAGAAAATGGCTTCAGTCTTCCCAGTATTTAGTTGGAGGAAATTTCTGCTCATCCGATATTGGATGTTGACAAGCAGTGTGATAAATCAGAGACAGTGGAGGGGTCAAGAGAGGTGGTACTGAGATAGAGCTGAGTATCTTCAGCGTATGTGTGGAACCTGTTGTATTTTCGGATAATATCACCAAGGGGCAGCATGTAGATGAGAAATAGAAGTGGGGCCAAGGATAAATCCTTGGGGGACTCCAGAGGTAATGATGCGGGAGTGGGAAGAGAAGCTATTCCAGGTGATCCAGGTGACCCCAGCTGTTCACAATATATATTAATGATCTGGACGAGGGAATTGGATGTAGTATCTCCAAATTTGCAGACGACACAAAGCTGGGTGGGAGGGTATGCTGTGAGGAGGATGTTGTGAAACTCCAATATGATTTGGACAGGTTGGGTGATTGGGCAGAAACATGGCAAATGCACTATAATGTGGATAAATGTGAGGTTATCCACTTTGGTGGCAAAAACAAGAAGGCAGATTATTATTTGAATGGCAATAGATTGGGAGAAGGGGAAGTGCAAAGAGACCTGGGTGTTCTTGTGCACCAGTCGCTGAAGGTAAGTATGCAGGTGCAACTGGCGGTTAAGAAGGCAAATGGTATGTTGGCCTTCGTAGCAAGAGGGTTCGAGTAGAGGAACAAGGATGTCTTGCTGCAGTTGTACAGGGCCTTGGTGAGACCGCACCTTGAGTATTGTGTGCAGTTTTGGTCACCTTATCTGAGGAAGGATGTTCTTGCCATGGAAGGAGTGCAGCGAAGATTCACCAGGCTGATACCTGGGATGGTAGGAATGACGTACGATGAGAGATTGTGTCGATTGGGCTTATACTCACTGGAGTTTAGAAGATTGAGAGGGGATCTCATCGAAACCTATAAAATTCTGTCAGGCCTGGACAGACTAGATGCAGGAAGGATGTTCCCGATGGCCGGGGAGTCCAGAACCAGGGGTCATTGTCTAAGGATAAGGGGTAAGCCATTTAGGACTGAGATGAGAAGGAATTTCTTCACCCAGAGAGTGGTGAACCTGTGGAATTCTCTGCCACAGAGGGCGGTGGAGGCCAGTTCATTAAATATATTCAAGAAGGAGTTGGATAGATTTCTTAAGGCTAAAGGGATCAAGGGATATGGGGAGAAGGCAGGGACCGGGTACTGAATTTGGAGGATCAGCCATGATCTCATTGAATGGCGGAGCAGGCTCGAAGGGCCAAATGGCCTACTCCTGCTCCTATCTTCTATGTTTCTATGTTTCTAGTTACGATTCAATAGATAAAATGGAGCCAGGCAAGGGCAGTTCCACCCAGCTAGACGACGGAAGAGAGGCATTGGAGGAGGATGATGTGATCAACTGTATCAAAGGGTGCAGATAGATCGAGAAGGATGAGGAGAGATAGCTTACCACGGTCACATAGAAACCTGATTGGAGGGATTCCAACATGGAATTGCGGGAAAGATGGGCACGGATTTGGGAGGCGACAATATGTTCAATACGTACGACCTTTAAACCAATGAATCAATGTCAAAGCAGCAGAGTGATCAGCTCTCATGTGGCACTTGATGATTCTTCTGGTGGGACGTCCTCCTCTAGGCGGTGCTTCGTTAGGCTCTCATTGACTGCAGTGCCAGACCGGCCATGATGCCCCATTTTTACATGGTTCTTGCTAGTTGGGGCATGAGTAAAAGTTAATGGAGGTCCCATTTTGGCCACACTCCCATGGTTGGCTATGTGTTGTGTGTCACTCATCTTCCCCAGGTGCCATTATCTCACTTGTTTTTCTAGATGATTGGAATGTGAAGGCCTCCCTTATCTGTGTGCAGACCCTCTCGAGGCCTTGTGTGTCTCCAATGTGTCCTGTCTTTTCTTAACGATTCCAACTGCCTGTGCAGTCTTTGACCACTTTGTATAGTTTATCAGCCCTATGGAATTTGCCTCCTTTCTTCCTTATCAGTTGTTTTTGCAAACCAGAGGCCTGCGAGAAACTTCTCGAAGCTTCTCTGAGTCTCTTCAGTGATTTCTGCATATTGCAGTTTAAACTCACAATGTACAAATGCCCAAAAGGGGTTATTGTTATTAATCCTTTCCTTCAGGGTTATGAAGATCATCTTAGGGTCTAATATGATGCTGAGCTTGTGCATGTTTTTGTTCAGTCTAAGTGAGTGGCCAGAGAGGGGATGGCATCATTGGCAAGGGAGTGGAGTCTATGGCCAGTGCTGAAAACTATAGCTACAGTCCTGCTGATGCGATGTTCAGATGAAGGGATTTGCAACGCAGACAGGCAGTCCGAAAGCATGCAAATGGTCATGAAGGGTCAAGATAAGAGGTGGGGTGATGGAGCTGGGTGTCATCAGTATGCATAAGGAAGCTGACCCTGTGCCTGTGGACGATGTTTCCAGGAGCCAGCATATAGTTAAGGATGAGGAGGGGTCAAGGATGGATCCTTGGGGGACTCTAGAAGTGATGGTGTAAAGAGAGGAAAAGCCATCATTGGAAATGCACTTGCTACATCCAGACAGGTAGGAATGGAACTGTGCAAGGAGAGTTGAGGAGGACAAGGTATAATAATGCACCATGTTCACATTCACAAAGTATATCATTCATGACTTTGGCTAAGGCCATTTGCGTTCTATGAGATAGGCAGAAACCAGATTGGAAGGATTCGAACAGGAGGCAACAATACACTCGAGGACCTTAGAAGAGAAAGGGAGGTTAGAGATAGGGTGATAGTTGGAGAATCGCTCAATCAGAAAGTCCCCAAGAATGAATCTTGTTCCTAGGGTAGTTGGAGTTATTTGGTTGAGTAAGGAGAGGGATATTCAGATCTCTGTCTTGCAACTGAGGAAACCAACAGCTGTGTGGGAGAGGGGTAGAACATAGTTGTTGTGTTCTCTTCCCTGAAGTATTAAGCAGCTGTCCTGTATCTGTTGCAGGAAAAAAGCCTTCCCCACAGTACTGCAGGATGAATATACACATTACTCTGTAGCCAGTATAACTTCACTCTTTGTCCAACTACAATTTTCTGATCACCTTCCAAGCATCTCTTGCCAAACCCAGATCACCTGACTAATCTCAATCATCTTAATCCAATACAATGATATGTACGCAGAAATACATTCAGCAGGTTACAGAAAAAACAAAGACACTCACAGCAATACTATCGCAATCATTGAAGATTCACTTGATCTCCATGGTCACAATTCCATTTGATAACGAGCAGACTTCTTCACTCTGTCAAATTCTCACTCTGCTATAGTTTACTTGCTGTATCCAGAATCTAGCATAACTTCTCTTTCTAGCTGCCACTGACTTTAAAAGCATAAAGATCTGTAAGTGTTGGAGATTAGACTGAAACATGACTGAAACTGGCTGTAGGCTGGCTCAGAGCACACAATCACTGCTTGTGGCCAGCCAACTCACCATCTAGGGAACAGTCAATAGCTAAGCAGCCTCCTCACAGAAATGTAATCCACAGCTTAAAATTTAAAGAGATAAAATCCATTTACAAAAGGCTGCATTCCTCTTATCAACATTAGATCCAACAGCCATTCATCAATATTGAATGCTTTAACTATGGCATAAAATGCCCATTATTGAATGCAATAGTTCTGGCCAATTGATACATGGAACTATCTATTGTCCTCAGTTTATCAGTTCTCACCTCTTAAGACCATCATTGACAGGAACAGAATTAATGTGTTTTCCTTAGAGAAATCCATTGTGAGCCCTTAGGACATTTTACTATGATAAAGGCGCTATATAATTGCAAGTTGTTGTTGAGTGTTAAGCCCTTACATGCTATTTCTAGGTATACAGAATATAAGTTAAAGATGTACCACAGGTTACTCCTCACAAGGGGGATCATTTGTTGTGGTTTTGGTGGAATAGACGTGGAAACAAAAAAACACTGTCTGGGAGTTGAGCTTGAGAGGCTTCCCACAGCTATCACTGTCTGTTATCAGCTACTCAAATTACTAGTGAATGAAGCCTAAGGTTGTCTCCCTTCTAATGAACACCACTACATTTTGGAGTAAGTTAAGAATGTACAACATGCTAAGGTTTTTTTAGTGATTGACAGCAAGACCAGTCACTCACAGAGTGTGCCAGGATTCACTAATTGTAAGCCTAATCATTATTCACTTTTAATCCATTGATGGAAAAGGATTGACAGTATTAAAACTGAGAAAGGTAATTATTAAAACTGGTGAAACCGACTTGAAGGTAACCATGCATTTCTTTGTGTAAAAACAACAAAACTGAGCAAAGCATAACCTCTTGAATTCCATCTCGGGTAATGTTGCCAAGAAAAGCAATGTAACTGTCATCTCTGCCATGCTACCTCTCTTTCCTCCTCTAAGACGCTCCTTAAAACCTACCTCTTTGACCAAGCCTTTGGTCACCTGCCCTAATTTATCCTTATGTGGCTCGGTGACAAATGTTTTGTCTTAAAATACTCCTGTGCAGCGCCTTGGGACTACGTTAAAGGTGCTATATAAACACAAGTTGTAGTTGTTATATATTACAATCCCTTTGTATAGAATTAAACAATAATATTGTATTTTTGCACTATGGTATTCACGACCAACTCTGCAGCTCGCACCATCCTCTGCTGCTGGCTTTAGCCCTTGGACTGCTTCCACTGCTGTCTCAGCCCTAGGAACACCTCTGTCCACCTGAGGCCCTGGTCTTTGCTGCTTCCAGTTTCTGGTTTGCAGGAAACTGACCCCACTCAATTCCTGCTTCAATTCAAGTCTCTTATCTTGCTCCTACTTTACCCAACCGCTCATCTCCCTGGCCCTGTGTTGTATTTCCTACCCAATTGCACCTCTGCCACTCAATTGCTCCACTCCCTGGCCCATATCCAGGAGTATTCATGGGCAACATAACAGATTTGCTTGCACTTGTAAATGTTTCTGCAATTGATTTTATTGCCATCGTATGTAAAATAAATCGGTTTTTTTTTACAATTTCCATCAAACTTTTGAGTTTTACCCTGATTTTACCTGTCCAAAATAAATCCTGAATAATTAGCAGAAATTATGCAGAGAAAATAAAACTGAAAAACACAGAGCCTTGTTGTAAAGCTCAGGAAAGTAGTGGACCAAGAACGTAGTTGCAGAAAGTAGGACCAAAACGTCATTAAATAGATTCAAATGTTAAGTGAGGTAGCTATTAGGCAGAGAAAAGGTTGCACAAGGAGCAGATAGTGTACCACTGTGTGGAGTATTCTAATGTGCTTTGATATCCTTCCACACTGTATATGACTGCCATAGTTCTATTCTTAAGCTTTGTTTTTGTGAATGGATACTTCACTGCAAAATGATAATTAAAAGTTATTAATTCTAAAAAAAATAAGCAGCTTCAAAGTGCAAACTATATTTCCATGCTATTGATAAATTTATTTCCTAATTGTAACTTCTTGTGACACAGGCTGTCCTCGTACATACAACAGAGACCATTCGCCTACGTTACTTCATTGATCTAATGCTAGATATTGGTCGGCCAGTAATGCTAGCAGGAAATGCTGGAACAGGAAAATCTGTACTCATGGGAGAAAAGTTGAATAATCTTAATGTTGAGGAATATGTGATTCAGGCTGTCCCTTTTAACTTCTACACAAATTCTGCAATGTTACAAGGTATTGAAATTACCCAAAGTCAATAAGGATGATTTTTATCTCCCAGTGAGAAATGGGTTGGAGGTGGGTAGGGCAAAAGTAATGATCTCTTCCCTTTTCTGGTAACTCCTCATTTGCATGGTTGAGGCAAGCTACCAGTGCGAAAGGTGCCCTCCATATGCAGCTCTCTGATTCGGAGGTGGGAAATCAGATGCTGCTGTAGGTTCTAAAGGGCTTGCAGCAATTTAAAGGGGAGGTGCTTTAAGTGGCCAAAATGGGGATGCAATACCATAGAGCTGCAACAAGATGTTTGTAGGTAAGAAGAGTTCCATCAGGGCCCTGAGGTTTTCAGATGCAGCCATGGAGATCCTGATGGAGATATTTCAGAATAGAGAGTCTCTTCCCTAAGGATGGTTGATGTGTATTACATCAAATTGGCAAGCGGGCATGGCAAGAGGTGGCATAACACATGAATGTCCTCAGAATTTTCTCCAGGATCCAGAGAGTATAGGCCTAATCTACTCAACCTTTCTTTATAGGACATCTCTATCATCCCAGGAATCAATCTAGTGAATCTTCGTTGCACTGCCTCAAAGGCAAATATATCCTTCCTCAGATAAGGAGACCAAAACTGTGCACAGTACTCCAGATGTGGTCTCACCAAAGCCCTGTACAATTGTAGCAAGACTTCCTTACTCTTGTACTCCAACCCCCTTGCAATAAAGACCACCTAAATCTCTCTGAACACCAACATTTAATAGTTTAACACCATTTAAAAAATATTCTGTTTTTCTATTCTTCCTACCAAAGTGAATAACCTCACATTTCCCCACATTATACTCCATCTGCCATCTTATTGCCCACTCACTTAACCTGTCTATATCCCTATGCAGGCTCTTTGTGTCATCCTCACAGCTTACTTTCCCACATAGCTTTGTATCGGCAGCAAACTTGGATACATTACATGCGGTCCCTTCATCTAAGTCATTAGTATCAATTGTGAATAGCTGACGCCCAAGCGCTGATCCTTGCGGCACCCCACTAATTACAGCCTGCCAACCTTCTTTCTCTGCTTGCACTCAAACCCTCAAAAGTTGCTACTGCTTTCACAACTATTTCTCCCTCTTGGCCACATTTGCTGCTTCTTCCTGTCATCATATACACTATGGTAGACTGGCTAATTCTTATTGGAAAGCACTTGCCCAGGGCACATATTAACCTTCTTTCAATTTGCAAGAATAGAGAGACCTGGTAGCGTTTGTGCACAAATCTTTGAAGGTGGAAAGACAGGTTAACAAAGCAGTTAATAAAGGGATCTCGGGCTTTATAAATAGAGGCATAGGGCTGGATTTTGTCATCCGCTTTTCGTGTTATCCACCCGATTCCAAATCGATGTGGGAGATTGATGCGATTTTCACATAATTGGGCAATTGAGTTCCAACGTGTGGGAACCCATGGCCCAATTCGTTTTTTCAGTCTGAAACTCGCCTCCGATGACGTCATCATTGCTGCTACATTTGAGGTCTGCAAGAAGCCATTCTTCTTCTGCAGACTGCCAACCTTTTGGCCTTTGCAGTAAGAGGGACCTGGAGGCAGAATTAGCAGCGGGAGACCTAAGTCTGCTCCCAGATTTGATGATGCCGCCCTGCAAGCTTTGGTGGAGGGAGCAAGAGCTAGTAAGGAGGTGCTCTTCCCTTCTTCAGGGAGGAAGAAGCCTCCCCAGCAGACGAAGGCTGTGTGGATCCAGGTGGCCCCACGAGGTCATAGAAACATAGAAGATAGGAACAGGAGTAGGCCATTCGGCCCTTCGAGCCTGCTCCGCCATTCAATGAGATCATGGCTGATCATTCAAATTCAGTACACTGTCCCTGCCTTCTCCCCATATCCCTTGATCCCTTTAGCCTTAAGAAATATATCCAACTCTTTCTTGAATATATTTAATGAACTGGCCTCCACCGCCCTCTGTGGCAGAGAATTCCACAGGTTCACCACTCTCTGGGTGAAGAAATTCCTCCTCATTTCAGTCCTAAATGTCCTACCCCTTATCCTTAGACTATGACCCCTGGTTCTGGACTCCCCGACCATCGGAAACATCCTTCCAGCATCTAGTCTGTCCAGGCCTGACAGAATTTTATAGGTTTCGATGAGATCCCCTCTCAATCTTCTAAACTCTAGTGAGTATAAGCCCAATCGACACAATCTCTCCTCGTACGTCATTCCTGCCATCCCAGGTATCAGCCTGGTGAATCTTCGCTGCACTCCTTCCATGGCAAGAACATCCTTCCTCAAGTAAGGTGACCAAAACTGCACACAATACTCAAGGTGCGGTCTCACCAAGGCCCTGTACAACTGTAGCAAGACATCCTTGTTCCTGTACTCGAACCCTCTTGCTACGAAGGCCAACATACCATTTGCCTTCTTAACCGCCTGCTGCACCTGCATGCTTACCTTCAGCGACTGGTGCACAAGAACACCCAGTTCTCTTTGCACTTCCCCTTCTCCCAATCTATTGCCATTCAAATAATAATGTGCCTTCCTGTTTTTGACACCAAAGTGGATAACCTCACATTTATCCACATTATAGTGCATTTGCCATGTTTCTGCCCAATCACCTAACCTGTCCAAATCGTACTGGAATTTCATGACATCCTCCTCGCAGCATACCCTCCCACCCAGCTTTGTGTCGTCTGCAAATTTGGAGATATTACATCCAATTCCCTTGTCCAGATCATTAATATATATTGGGGCAGAAATTCCTCCCCAAACGCGTGAGTACGGAAGGGGTACTCACGCGTCTGGCCGGAGGAAATGCCGGTTTTCAGCATGCACAGCGCATGCGCTGAAAACCGGCATTTCCTCTCCTCTCACCCAAGAGTTGAAGAGGCTAGCGCGTGCGCTGTAGGGGGCAGCGCGTGCGTCTTGGATTTCCTCTGTTTTGGGGGATTTGCGCATGTGTAAAGGCCTCCGGTCTTTACGCTTGTAAAAAGCACACGTAAGTATTTATTTTTACAGGTAAGTGGTGTTTTAGTGCAATTTAGATTTTTTTTCCACAGGTTTATTATTTTAAAGAATCTGCAATAAGGTAAGTTTAGTTTTAGACCCTTTTCATTAAAAATTTATTTTTTTCAAAAAAAAAAATTATTGTTTAAATTATTTTTTTTAACTTATTTATACTTAATTTAATGATTGGGATGTTTTTTAAAATGTTATTTAAAGTTTAAGTAGTGTTTTGGGGTGCAGTACTTCTCATGAGTTTGACAGTTCTTACTCTCAAACTTATGAATGAAGTTTCCCCTCCCCTGATTGGCTGAACAGTGCTCACCTGATCCCAGCCGGCACATCGCACTAACTACGCCGCTGGGTCAGGTTAGCACAGCGCGCCGACATCAGAACCTGGCCACTGAAAGGAAATCCACTGCGGGCCAGGTTTCAGATGTCGGCGCGCAGGGTGAGCGCACATCGGGGGCTTGCACGCGCGGCAAGCCCCCGACACCAAGTTCTGGGCCATTGTGAACAGCTGGGGTCCTAGGACCGATCCTTGCGGTACCCCACTAGTCACTGCCTGCCACTCGGAAAACGACCCGTTTATTCCAACTCTTTGCTATCTGTCCGCCAACCAGTTCTCTATCCAAGTCAATACCTTGCCCCCAATCCCATGTGCCTTAATTTTGCACGCTAATCTCTTATGCGGGACCTTATCGAAAGCCTTCTGAATGTCCAAATACACCACATCCACTGGTTCTCCCTTATCTATTTTACCAGTTACATCCTCAAAAAATTCCAGTAGATTAGTCAAGCGTGATTTACCTTTTGTAAATCCATGTTGACTTTGTCCGATCCTGTCACTGCTTTCCAAGTGCTCTGCTATTACATCTTTTATAATAGACTCTAGCATTTTCCCCACTACTGATGTCAGGCTTACCGGTCTATAATTCCCCGCTTTTTCTCTGCCACCTTTTTTGAATAGTGGGGTAACATTAGCTACCCTCGAATCCATGGGTACTGTTCCAGAGTCTATCGAGTTCTGGAAGATGACCAGCAATGCATCTACTATTTCTAGGGCCACTTCCTTAAGTACCCTGGGATGTAGATTATCAGGCCCTGGGGATTTATCGGCCTTCAGTCCCATCAATTTTCCTAACACCATTTCCCTACAAATACTGATTTCTTTCAGTTCCACCCTTTCATCAGACCCTATGTTCCCCGGTATTTCTGGAAGGTTATTTGTGTCCTCCTTTGTGAAGACAGAACCAAAATATGTATTTAGTTGGTCTGCCATTTCTTTGTTCCCCATTATAAATTCCCCCGATTCTGACTGCAAGGGACCTATGCTTGACTTCACCAATCTTTTTCTCTTCACATATCTATAAAAGCTTTTACAGTCAGTTTTTATGTTTCCTGCAAGCTTACACTCATATTCTATTTTCCCTTTCTTAATTAATCCCTTTGTCCTCCTTTGTTGAATCCTGAACTGCTCCCAATCCTCAGGATTATTGCTTTTTCTGGCCAATTTATATGTCCTCTCCTTGGATCTTATGCTATCCCTAATTTCCCTTGTTACCCACGGTTGAGTCACCTTATTTGTTTTATTTTTATGCCAAACTGGGATGAACAACTTCTGTAGTTCATCCATTCGGTCTTTGAATGTTTGCCATTGCCTATCCACCGTCACCCCTTTGAGTGCCATTCCCCAATCAATCCTACCCAATTTGCTCCTCAGACCATCGTAGTTTCCTTTATTTAAATTCAGGACCCTTGTTTCTGAGTCAACTACTTCATTCTCCATCTTAATGAAGAATTCGATCATATTATGATCGCTCCGACCCAAGGGGCCTCGTACAACAAGATTGCTAATTAATCCTTTCTCGTTACATAATACCCAGTCTAAGATGGCCTGATCTCTGGTTGGTTCCTCGACATATTGGTCCAGGAAACCATCCCGTAAACACTCCAGGAATTCTTCCTCCACAGTATTGTTACCAATTTGGTTAGCCCAATCTATATGTAGATTAAAGTCACCCATGATGACTGCTGTGCCCTTATTTCACGCTTCTTTAATTTCCCTTTTAATGCCATCCCCAACCTCCGCTTTACTGTTTGGAGGTCTATATACCACTCCCACTAATGTTTTTTTCCCCTTAGTATTTCTCACTTCTACCCATACAGATTCCACATCATCAGAGCTAATATCCTTCATTAAAATTGTGTTAATCCCTTCTTTTACCAGTAATGCTACCCCACCTGCCTTTCCTTTTTGCCTATCTTTCCTGAATATCGAATACCCCTGGATGTTGAGTTCCCAGTCTTGGTCATCCTTGAGCCACGTTTCCGTGATCCCAACCAAATCATATTCGTTTACCTCTATTTGCGCAGCCAATTCATTGACCTCGCATTAAGACACAAAGCCTTCAGGCTTGTTTTTTTAACGCTCTTAGACCTATTAGAATTATTATTTACTGTGGCCGTGTTTGATTTAAACTGTTGATTTCTCTGACTGCCACTTTTGTTTTTCTCCTTCCTATCTTTTGCTTTTATCCTTGTTTCCCTTTCCTCTGTCTCCCTGCTCAGGTTCCCAACCCCCTTCCATTTTAGTTTAAACCCTCCCCCACAGCACTAACAAACAAACCCCCTAGGACATCGGTTCCAGCCCTGCCCAGGTGCAGACCGTCCGGTTTGAACTGGTCCCACCTCCCCCAGAACCGGTTCCAATGTCCCAGGAACTTGAATCCCTCCCCCTGGCACCATTCCTCTAGCCACGTATTCATCTGAAGTATCCTTCTATTTCTACTCTGACTAGCACGTGGCACTGGTAGCAATCCTGAGATTACTACCTTTGAGGTCCTGTTTTTTAATTTACCTCCTAACTCCCTATATTCCGCTTTTAGGACCTCATCCCGCTTTTTATCTACATCGTTGGTGCCTATATGCACCACGACAACTGGCTGTTCACCCTCCCCTTCCAAGATGTTCTGCAGCCGCTCGGAGACATCCTTGACCCTTGCACCAGGGAGGTAACACACCATCCTGGAGTCTCGTTTGCGGCCGCAGAAACGCCTATCTATTCCCCTTACAATTGAATCCCCTATTACTATAGCTCTACCACTCTTTTTCCTCCCATTCTGTGCAGCAGAGCCACCCCTGGTGCCAGGAAGTTGGCTGCTGCTGCCTTCCTCTGATAAGCCATCCCCCCCAACAGTACTCAAAGTGGTGTATCTGTTGGAGAGGGTGATGGCCACAGGGGACCCCTGCACTACCTGCCTGCGCCTAGTACTCTGCCTGTTGGTCACCCGTTCCCTTTCTTCCTGTCCAACCTCTGCCTGTGGTGTGTCCAACTCCCTAAACGTGCTATTCACGATGTCCCGAGCATCGTGAACGCTCCAGTATGCATCCAATCGCAGCTCCAGCGCCGCAATGCGGTCTCTCAGTTGCTGCAGCTGGGTGCACTTCCTGCACACATAGTTGTCAGGGACACAGGAAGTGTCCCTGAGTTCCCACATATCGCAGGAGGAACAGATCACGGGGCCGGGCTGTCCTGCCATGATTTACCCTTTAATTAATTGAGTTTAAATTAAATCAATCAATCCCACTAATTACACTACAGTTAAATAGTTTTACCAACAGTCCCCGCTATACCAGAGAGACCTTAGAAACTATAAACCAGAGTTAAAGTTTAAAAAAGAGAGAAATACTCACCAACCAATCACTTACCTGCTTCCTGCTGACGTCACACTTTGATTACTTTTTACCTCTCTCCCCTGCTGCTGAATTGGTCGGGCCTCGCTGCTGCCGCTGCTTTTAAGCTCTGCCGATGCTGCTCTCTCCCAGGTCCAGGCTCTGTGGTCGGGCCTCGCTGCTGCCGTCGCTTTTAAGCTCTGCCGATGCTGCTCTCTCCCGGGTCCAGGTCCAGGCTCTGTGGTCGGGCCTCGCTGCTGCCGCCGCTTTTAAGCTCTGCCGATGCTGCTCTCTCCCAGGTCCAGGTCCAGGCTCTGTGGTCGGGCCTCGCTGCTGCCGCCGCTTTTAAGCTCTGCCGATGCTGCTCTCTCCCAGGTCCAGGTCCAGGCTCTGTGGTCGGGCCTTGCTGCTGCCGCCGCTTTTAAGCTCTGCCGATGCTGCTCTCTCCCAGGTCCAGGCTCGTTGTCAATGATCCGCAGAACCTGGCTTCAGTGCAGGAAGAGGTTTTGTGACCTTCTGCGCACTGGAAAAGTGAGTATGACTTTGCCATCACCCTCAATCTGATCCCCATTGCCTCTCCTCACCAGCACTCAGCTTTAGCAACCTCTTCCTCCACATCCCACTTGACACTGACATCCCTGCACCCTTACCCATTCCCTCTCTCTCTATGGTCACATTCACCTAACTATTTGACTATGCAGCCCTCACACTCCCTGTCACTGTGATGCTATGAAAACAACTTACAAAACACAGGGAGGGCCCTTGGTCTTGCCAACTCACTCCATCTTTGTCTCCTTCTAAGCATCTATGCTATGGATTCTCTACACTCACTCCTTCATTCTCACTCAAACTCCACTTGTCTCGCTCATTGCAGGAAAAGAGAGCTCACAATAAGAGGGAAAGAGCGAGGACAGGAGGAGGGCCACCCTCAGTAGCCCACCTCACCCCTTGGGAGGAGGCGGTCCTGGAGATCGTGGGACTCGAGGACGATGCGCAAGTGGGGGACGGACAGACGGGTGCATTAGAGAAAGCTGGCAACAGAATAGTTTTTCATCTCTCTCATTGACATTGCATGAGTCGCTGATAATGATTCTGAAGCTCCAACAGATGGACTTATGATCATCTGCAATGTGCATATAACCTTGGCCTCACATCTCTGACTCTTTCCTTTACTCCCCCACAGGACCATCGCAAGCACCCATCCCCACTATCCAGGAGGAACAGCCTGAGCCTCCAAACTCCTCAGAGGAAGCTGCAATCTCTGAGGGCGCAGCGTCAGCAGAATTCAGCCAACCCAGCACCAGCGCAGACACTCACACCTCGGTGGGACCATCGCGAGATAGAGTAGTGTTGTCACCTGGTGTATCACAGCTCATGTGATACACCAGGTAACAAGTGAGCATCAGCAGATTGTGGAGACAGGGACAGCAGTAGAGAGTCCTAGCCGGAGGGCGCAGGACTCTCCCAGCTCGGCTCAGCTGCATGTCGACTCTCTGCCTCTGGGTCCATCCAGAAGAACAGTGGTGCTGGAACTCCAGGAACAGATGCAGGAGTCTCTGGCAGGTTTTGTCTCCAGGGTCGCTGCGAGTGTGGAGCGAATGGAGGAGTCAATCGCGAACATGAGCAGAGCCTTTGTGGAGTCATTGGTGCATGAACGCAGCACCACGGAAAGGATGGCAACCTCCGTAGAAAGGATGGCTACAGTAGACGAGAGGATGGCTACTGCCATGGAGGAGCTAAGTCGCCAGAGTGTAGAAAACATGGTGAGTGTTCAGAATAGACTGACATCTCTGGAGGAGCGATGGTCAGCTATTGAACAGAGAAACCAAACCTTCATGGAAGTCCTTCTCAGTAGGACTGCCAGTGCAGATACAGGTCCCCATGGCCCCCCTGATGTGCAGCAAGGTGCTCTCAATCCACTTGCAAGCGCTGAGGTGGGCCTGACCCATGAGAGGGATGTTGGTGGCAGAGAACAAGGATGTGGGGGCTCCTCTCCAAGCGCTCACACTTCCATGCCACTGCCAATCCTCGGTCAGAGACCCACCAGAGTCCCCACCCAACTGAGATCGGCGTCTCAACCCCTGCACAGCCGCAGAAGCAGCAGACTGTTCCCAAGCCCTCACAGGTTTGCAACCCCAGAGGACACCCGCCAAAGGTGTCGAGACAGGAGCAGCAAGAAAGTGAGCAAGGGGCCTCCACATCTGCTGAAGCCACAGGGGGAGCACCACGTAGGAGCACACGTAAGAGAAAGATACTGCACAAATAGTCACAAGGGTAGTCACTTGGGTGAAATGTTGTGTTTATTTTTAAAATGCCATCAGTTGGTTATTGTAAATAAAAATTCTGATGGCAACTGTTGCAGTTGTGGTGTGTGTCATTTCGCAAATGGGACTTCCACATTGAGGGCTTAGGATTACTTGCAATTGTCAGTATGGTGGTCAGAGTGCTAGGAATCTGCTGGTTCTTGGCCATTGTCGATGCTCTGGTAAGAAGCTGCGAGGCAAAAGTGCTTGATTGGCTAGGCTAAGCAAATCTGGCCAAGATGAGTGCGTTCCTTGCATCCTGGGCAGCAATGTTCTCGCGTACTGCTGCCGCTGGTTGATGGGCCTCTGCAAGATGTTCGTTTTCACTCTCCTCCTCCTCCTCCTCCTCCTCCTCCTCCTCAGTTGAGGAGGATATGTGAGGAGCCACTTGGTCCTCAGGAATCTGCAAGCCAGGATACTGTGCCATGTTGTGAAGTGCACAGCAAACCACGACGATTCTGGAGACCCTGGCTGCTGAATACTGCAGGGCTCCACCTGATCTATCCAGGCATCTGAAGCGCATCTTCAGCATGCCAATGGTTTGCTCAATTATGGATCTGGTGGAAATGTGGCTGTAGCTGTAGCTCTCCTCAGCTTCGTTGGATGGGCTCCTCAACGGCATCATTAGCCATGTCTTCAGGGGATAGCCCTTGTCTCCAAGTAGCCATCCGTTAAGTTGGTCTGGCGGACTGAAGAGCGGAGGCACACTAGACTGGCGCAGTATGAAGGAGTCATGGCAACTGCCAGGGTACTTGGCACAAACATTCAAAATTTCCTTCTTCTGGTCACACACTAGCTGCACGTTGAGGGAGTAGAAGCCCTTGCGGTTGACAAAAATACCTGGATTACAATGGGGTGCCTTAAGGGCCACATGTGTGCAGTCAACAACTCCCTGAACCCTTGGAAAGCCTGCCAGATTAGCTAATCCAACCGCATGCACCGTGACACTTGCTTGATCCTTGGAGAAATGGATGTGATTGCGCGCGATGGCAAAGAGGGCATCGGTTACCTGCATGATGCAAGTGCGTGCGGCCGTCTAGGAGATGCCGCTGATGTCTGCTGCTGATCCCTGGAATGAGCCTGAAGCAAAAAAGTTGAGTGCGGTGGTGACTTTGACAGCCACTGGTAAGGGGTGTCCACCTGCTCCTCTGGGCTCCAGGTCTTGCTGCACCATTGCGCAGATGTCACCCACTTCCTCTCGCGAATGTTGGAGCCGCCTTTGGCACTGCTGCTCACTCATGTTGAGGTAGCTGATCCTCTGTCTGTAGACCCAGTTTGGGGGGTATCTCCTGTGCCGACGGGCTTCCATGGGCTGGCGCCTTCTGGCCTGTGCAGCTTCAGGTGGGTGAGCAGCAGCTTGGCGCTCCTGTTGTTGCCGCTGCTACTGGTGCTGCTGTTGTTCATGGTTCTGCTGCTGCTGTGGCTGGTCTTCGTCCTCATCTGATGTCCAGGAGGAAAGGAAATAAATGGTTCCCATGCTTCTGGTAGATACCTCAGTTGAGGAAGCGCTCAGTCAAGGTGGCGAGAGGGGTTTCCCAGGAGGTCACACTGGAGATGGGTGTCAGGCTCCAAACTTCCACAGCTATGGTTATGCCTGCTAAAAATTCCCCCTGACCTGAGACAACAAAGTCCAACCACCTGCAAATGATGACTGATCCAATCTCCTATTTAATGGTGGAGCTGCAGCTGATAGTCAGCAATCCAATTGTGCTCCCGCCAGGTTTCACCGTCGTGTTTCAGAGGAGACGTGAATCATGTGGGAAACATGTTAAAATCAGAAAGGCCTCTCAAAATGAGATTATAGAGGCAATTTAGTGGTTGTTAAGGGCCTTAAGGGCCTATCCCGCCTCTTGGAGGCAGGACGGAGATGGGATCAGAAACCACACATTTGGGAAAATTGCTTGGAGGCGGGATGGAGGCAGGGTCAGGCCCGCCTGCCACTTTTTGCAATTTTAACACCCCACACGCCTCCATTCCCGTCTCCTCAGGCCTGGCAAAATCCAGCCCATAGAGTACAAAAGCCAGGAAGTTATGCTGAACCCATATAAAACATTAGTTCATTTCCAGCTGGAGTACTGTGTCCAATTCTGGGCACCACACTTTAAGAAGGACGTGAAGGCTTTGGAGAGGGTATAGTTATGTGGATAGACTGGAGAAGCTGGGGTTGTTCTCCTTAGAGCAGAGAAGACTAAGAGGAGATTTAATAGAGGTGTTTAAAATCATGAAGGGTTTAGATAGATTAAGTAGACAAAGGGGGAAAAATTGGTGATCGCCAGCAAAGCAGTCGGTGTCACCATCAACTGCCGTTAACGGCCGCCCAAAATGGCCGCAGGGTTAATCGACCTAAATTGGTGTGGGTGGCATGGAGGTAGGTGGTGCAGCACTAACCTTAGGCACAACGCCGTCCTGGTGGCATTGCACGAGGGATCCGGGACCAATTTGTAGTCCTGGTGCGGCGTTGCTGCTTTCCCGAGCGTCTGTGTGCGAGGCTGTGAAGATCGCAATGCATTGTGGGCAGTGAGGAGCTCTGAAATTTAAAGGGGTCATGCACATTGAAGCAAGGTAAAATAAAATGTACTGCTTCAATACATTTTTCAGCCCTTTCAGTCTTTTTTACAAATGTTCAATATTTAAAAGAAGTTCCAAATGTGATTATTCAGCTCTTAAAGCTGAATTACCTTCCTAAACTGAACAAATGGGAAAACTGCCTCAGCACTAACACAAATGGCTCAGCAAGCCAGGGAAGAGGCACTCAGGGTCTCACATGCAGCACTCCAGCTTTGTGCAGGGGGTCAACATTGCAAGACTGGCCCTCTACTCACAGGGGCCAGGAGGCCCTCCAGAAAGGACAATGTGGGAGTACATTACCAAGGCTGTCACTGCCAGCAGTGTCGCCACCACCATCTGGCTCCAGTGCCCATGGTCATGGTCAGTGAATGCATCTTCAAAAGCCATCACCTACCAACTGCAGCACTAGCCTCACACACTGCTCAATGCAGGACCACCAATCACTCACCTACCAACAATCTGCACCAATGATGAGGCACATCTACCATTCCTAGCATCACCTTGGAGAAGACGGTGCAGGCCATTCTTGGCAGGGGCATGGCTAAGCTCTTGGCCAGCGGTGGGGCTGAAAGGATACAAGATGCGGTCATCCTCTTACATTATCCCCCTTCTGGCATGCACCTCTAGGTTAACTGCCCTCCCATCAGCACAACTCCACCCTTGTGTCCTCCTCATTTCACACACCCAAGAAATGCAGCCTGCCCAGCCAATGGGTCAACAAGAAGAGGTAGCCTGTCCAGCCAGTGGGACCACAGGCAGATGATTCCATCCTGGATATCCCGGCCACAAAGGGGCTGTCTGGTATGCATCCTTCCATCTGATTCCTCTGCGGCTTTCTCCTCTTCTGCGTCTTGCTCTTCTGTGAATTCTTCTTCTGCGTCTTCCTCTTCCCTCTGCCAGCAGATGCTGTAAATGCGAAATGACAGCATAAGATGCTACAAATACTCAGTTTGTCAGGCACCATGTCGACCTGAGATGTGAACTCCACGGATGTCGCATGACCGGCTGAGCATTCGCAGCATGTTCTGTCTTCTCAAAGGTATTCACTTACCATCCGAGCCCTGGCAAGTGTCCAGCAGCACTCTCAAAACACTTAAAAACTTTTCACATATATTGCGGCAAGCCACCACTTCAATACAATCAAAAAATCCAAGGCCAAACCCTTCCATTCAAACTTACCTGATTGACGTGTGTGTCCCTTTAACAGCTGCAGCCATTGCCCCTATCAGCGTCTGTCAGCCTGCTTGCACGTCAGGTTACCTGGTGTGCTTAGGACCCAGCGCTGAATTGAGTGCTAGGGTTGAAGTTCATGTAGGTGATGCTAAGTCGGCGTTGCATGCTGACTTGCTGTCACCACGCCACTTTTTTTTTACAGGGTGCTGCCAGTTACCGGCAGTGCAGAGGGGCCCACGAATATGGTGACTGCCGTGGGGACTGCCTCCAGCTGGCGCAAGAGCACCAGCCACCATTTTTTTCAAGAATCACTGGTGCTAACAAGTGGCGGTAAGTATATAAATTTCTCGCCCAAACTGTTTCCAATGGCTGAACGGTCAATAACCAAAGGGTACAGATTTAAGGTGATTGGCAAAATAACCAGAGGCGACATGAGGAAAAACCTTTTTACGCAATGAGTAGTTAGGATTTGGAATCCACTGCCTGATGGGTGGTGGAAACAGATTCCATAGTAGCTTTCAAAAGGGAACGGGATAAATACTTGAAGGAGAAAAAATTGCAGGGATATGGGGAAAGAGCCTAGGAGTGACATAATTGGATTGCTCTTTGAAAGAGCTGGCACAGACTTGATGGGCCGAATGGCCTCCTTCTGTGCTGTACTATTTTATGATTCTATTCCACTCTTATTGTGGGAGAAGCTTGCACACAACAGGAGGGAGCTGCCAGCACAGGAGGATGTCGCACTATACAGGAAACTTTCGATTTACCGGCACCTAAATAACCGGAAATCTCGGTTAACCGGCAAAATTCAGGAGTAGGTTCAGGTAAGTTTTACTTCATATTCTACTTGCCTTCCTCCATCTGTTGCTGTGCAAGGGTGTGGCTGCAGCTGTTGCTAAGCTACAGAGACGCTTGCAACTTGTGGCCATTGTTCTGCACTTGTTGCTAAGCAACAGGGTTTGTTGCTTTATATGGAGCTGTCAGCTCTCCATATCTTTTACTATAGCTTTCGGATCTCTGGAATTTTTGATGAGCCGACACCACATTGGTCCCGTCGGTGCCGGATAAAAAAAAAGTTTCCTGTACTCTGAACACTGACTCTTATGGAAGAGGCCATCATCAACATCATAGGAAGACACATAGCAGTCTGCATCGGAGATGGTGAAGCTGGAGGCCTGGCACAGCAGGGTTTCTTGCCATTTTCTTTTCCTTTTCCTTCCTACTTGACTCTTTCAGAAGAATAGCTAGAAGAAAAAAGACCAAGGTCCATCTAATTCGCCTTCTACCATCCTGGTAGTCCATTGATACAATGATAATGGAGTTGTTGACTAATCATAGCAATCAATCCCTATCAATTAGTCTACAACAGACCCAGACAGGATGCAAGGAAAATCCCAGTGGTGGCGAGCTTTGGGAACCGAGTTGCTCTTCAAAAGAGCCGGCACAGACTCAATGGGCCGAATGGCCTCCTTCTGTGCTGTACTATTCTATGATTCTATTCCACTAGGAGAAGCTAGCACATAACAAGAGGGAGCTACCAGCACAGGAGGATGTACCACTACACGGTGAATAGTGACTCCAAAATCATCTGTTTCTCCCAAGCATGCTACACTTACCGTGTCATGTCTCAAATTATTCATACACTGCATCCTAAAGTATTATTTTCTGAAAGAAATCTATCTATTTTGCATTTGAATGAATCAATACAAACTGCTTCCACTGTCTCCCTTGGGAGCCTGCTCCATAAATGGATCACTCACTGAAACCCCTAAGAACGGGTGGGATGGAAGCGGATGGGTGTTAAATTTTGTGAGTTTTAGAGTGGGAGCGCAACCCGGCTTCAAAGCGCCCACTTCTGGGTTTAACAGAGGTGCATTTAGATGCCGGCGAGAAACCTACACGCCAAAGTCTGGGATTTAATAATTGGATCCGGGTGGGTACTTATTGGCTCAATTAACCTCCTCAGGAAACGTTAATGAGCTCTTTTTAAATTGTTTTTAACTTGGCTCCAAATTTAACGTGAGCAGCAACGGATTCCCGGGGCTCAGGAAACCGACGAGGAAAATGGAGGTGAGTTTAAGCAGTATTTCAGGTGGGTATTTAAATTTTCCATTGTCCCATCTGAATAAAAGCTCACTTATTGCAACTGGTGTCTCAGTTCCCTAACAGAGAGTGCTTATGTGGATACAGCTTTTTTCAATCTTTGAGGATTTCAAATTGACAAGATAAGGATGGGAGGTGCCTTGGATGTGTTTGACAGCACATCACAATCACCAACCACAACAGAGACAACATGCTGTGGTGGGATCAGCACATGCACGGGACGGAGTTGCACAAGAGCGAGGTGCACAGGAGAGAGGTGCACAGGAGAAGGGCTGAGGTTGCAGGTTGACATTACCCATGTCACAGGGTCTACAGATGGAGGCTCAGCTTCCTTGATCTCTCAGAAGAGTAGTGCTTCCATAGGCTGAGGTTGTCATGTCAGGTGGTGGCAGACATCTGCAGCCTCTTACAGGAAAACCAGCTCCCTGCTGATCACGCATTACCAGTGGCTGTGAAAGTGACCACTGCCCTCAATTTTTCCACCTCCGGATCCTTCCAGGGCGCTACCGACGACATATCCAGGATCTCCCAGTCGACTGCATATAAATGCATAAGGAAGGTCACTGATTTTTTTTTGTTTGCCAGGGCTGACAATCATGTAAATTCCTGCTGTGATGATAATAGCCAGAATGAACGGGCGCTCGGATTCGCCTCTCTGGCTGGCTTTCCACAGGTAGAGGGTGCCATCGACTGCACACGTGTGGCAATCAAAGCAATGCCACAGCAACTAAGAGTTTTTATAAACCACAAGAGATATTCAACCATCAATGCACAGCTGGTGTGCAACCACAAGAAGAGGTCATGCAGGTTTGCACCAGATTCCTTATGAGCTGTCATGATGCCTTTGTACTGAGGCAGTCCAACATCACAGACCTTTTCATTCCAGGAAGCAGACTTAAGGGCAAGCTCATAGGAAACAAGGGACTCCCACTTCAAACTTGGCTCATGACTCCTGTGAGAAACCCCACCAATGAGGTGTGGGAGCGCTACAACAAGAGCCACATTACCACCAGGTGTGTCATCGAGTAAGCCATTGGAATATTGCGCTTCAGGTGCCTAAATAGGTCTGGAAGCGCCCTTCAGTACTTGCCAGCGATGGTGCCCAGAATGATAGTGGTGTGCTGCATCCTGCACAATATTGCGCAGCAGAGAGGATTGAAGGTGGAGGAGGAGGAAGAGGCTCATCACTCATCTTCAGATGATGAGACCATAGAGGAGGAGGAAGAGGATGAAGTTGGAGCACCCACCACCATTCCAGCCGTTTATATTGCTGCCGGGGATGCCCATATATAATGATGGTACGCCTAGTGTGAAACATAACAAAATAAATCCTGTGGTCTGCTTCCACCAAAAGGATCATCCCCATTGCCCCCCATCCACCGACCCTCCCTTTGCACTAAATAGTCCTTCAACCACTCATCCACTCATTGCACATCTGCTCAATGGATCCTGTCATAGTGACATTCATCATGAAACAAATGAAAGGGCGAGTTAACACTCGGGACGCAATAATGGGCAAGATGTGGAAGTGGTGCTAATCAATAAATTTTATGTGGCATTATAAAAAAAGGAAAGTTATCAATATAACATTTTGTCAAAAAGCCCATGTGCCTATCCTTGGTGAATTACAATTTCTTCAACTTACGCTTCCTACCGCTTCTACGTGATGCATCCTGAGTGGCTTCAGCAGAGGTAGAGGCAAGCTGCTCATATCCCTGCCCTGACTGCTGAGATGCTTTTGACCTATGCCCTCTGGGTTTTGGAGCCCCTGAGGGCCCCACTATAGACCGCTCCACCTGCACTTGTGCAAGGGCAGACTCAGCCTTTGGGAGATAAGGCAGCATGTCAGGTACTGGCTGAGAGGGCAAAGGATGAGAAGTGGGAGTGCTTTGATTGGAGTTCCCACTTCCATGTCCTCTTTCGCCATCATCCCTAACCTGGGCCAGCACCACATCTCTCCTACGACTCTGCTACAGACCAGATTGGTGAAGATCAGTGGCCTGTTGTAAGGTCATGGATAAAGTACCTGTCATCCTGCTTAAGGCAGCAGACAAATTGGAATCCAAAGTCTGCACAGCCATGGTCAGGATCTACATGGACTCATTTGGTGACAACACTACTCTATGTCACAAAGGACCCGCTGAGATGTGCATTTCTGCGTTGGTGCTGGGTGCGCTGAGTTCTGGTGATGCTGCTCCCTCAGAGGCTGCAGGTTCCTCTGAGGAGTCGTCCGGCTCTTCCTCCTGGACAGTGGGGATGAAGGGATAATTACTAGTCCTAGCCCTTTTCGGGCTACCCCAGGTCAGGCGTTCCCCAGACGTTCACCTTCAACTAAAGTTAGAGATAGCCGAATTCTATAAGACACTTAATTGGGTCTAAAGGTCCAGGCTATCTCTCTCTAAAGGAAAGGAATGACGTAAAGATGTTACCGTCCTCCAGATATCACTTTTAATAAGTTTAACTAGACCGTAATCTTCCGGATATTATGAGGGTCCGGAAACCCCCCCAGAATTCTGCAACTCCTTACAAAAGAGTGTACAGAAATTGAGTTTGCGAGTTTGATACAGAAATACTACTTGAGAAAATTCTAAAAATATATACATTTATTTAAGAGCCGACATACAGTTAACAGCTGTTGAGTCAATCGCAACTTTAACAGTTCAAAATACAAATAGCTTACATTTCTTATTCTCAGAGATCCTTATTCTCAAATCTTAACTTTGTACATTTTTACATTTCTATTATTCTTAATCCAGAATATCCACCAAAATCAAAGAAGAATACCTTTTTGATCCCCGAGACTCAAAGAATTAAAAACTTACAGAGCATGCCTCTGAAGTTGAGAATCACTTGCCCTTTCCAGCGGCTTCTGACTTTCCATCTGGAAAGCTCTATTTTTATACCTTTTTCATAATTATGTCTCTACCTTCAGGTATTCCAAAAACATCATAAAATGGCTACAACAGATTTATCTCTTTGATGTAATTTTTATCGAAGGTCTTCCATTCAATTCTAAAATCACCTAGCTGGTTATCATCAGACGTCGTGACTCCTATGTGTTCCAAGTTCAACACAAACACAATGTGATTGCTTGGTGCATCTATTGAAATCATAATTTCAAAGTATTCTGTTTTTACAACATGTAAATCAAAAACACTTCAATTAGGGTGTTTGTTGCATTTCTTAGCTACTTCAATTAGTTGCATATATAATCGCGTTTCCTGTTTCTCATTTGATGTTACTTTTACGAAGGCACATGGTTTTTTAATAATCTGTGTTCCTGTTCGAAGTGTTAGTTTTTAACACTTTACTTGGGCATTGTTATTGTGTTGGTTCCAATGTTCAGACATAGAGGAACCTCTAGCCTGCTGTTTCAATAGGGCCATTATCTCAGTATTAACAATCAATTCCCATTTCAAAAGCTTGTGTGGTGTTTACAACTTTTGTGTTAACACTTCATCTTATCTCAGAAGCCTTTATTGACAGCCTGTGTTGCCGAGGCTTTCCAGACTTTTAAACCCAGTATGTCATGTATTAATAATATCAGAAATCTGTTCATAGGATGGTGTATCTCTTGGAATATGGCTATTTTTCTTTACAGGGAGGGGGCTCTCGATGGTCCTGTGGGAGAGTAAAGGCATGAGTTAGACATCTGATATTTAGGTAGCAGACACATCCTATTGTGCAGATGATCCAAAGTAAATCTTTATGAACATTGACGTAAGAAAACTACTAGGCACTTGGTCTAAGCATTAAACAAAGCTTTAATCAACTGTTTTACAACATGAAGATCTAGTTGTGTCCTTCACTAGTTCCTGTAAAAGAATGTTCTGAGCAAGCTGGGCCCATGCCTGAGTATTTATACTCTCCCTGGACAGCGCCACCAGCGGGCCACCCAGTATTATTTCATTAACCATTTCCACATGAATGACAAGATTCATGTCAAACATCATATGCCATTTCAGTCAACCATGAAATCTAAATGAGAACTTTGAAAATCTATTCTGTCACCAGCTTCCTCTACTGAGCCCATCTCTCTGTTCCCAACTTTCAGCACCTCGCCACCTCCCACAATGTCGTAAGCAGCCTCCTCAGCATTGTCAATGTCGCCAATGATGGAGGCTCTCCTCCTGTTGTCGCTCTCTCCCTCTTATTGTGGGCTATCTTGTCCTGCAAGGAGGGACGCAAGTGGAGTATCAGCAAGATTGATGGAGTGACTGTGAAGAACCATAACATAGAAACTTAGAGGGAGACCAAGATGGAGTGAGGTGCCAAGAGGAAGCTGCCTCCCTGTGAGTTGTTAGTTGTTGTCATTGCATAACAGTGAGAGGGGTGCATAGTAGGATGGTGAAGTGATTCAGTACAGAGAGAGAGATGGATAGGTAAGGGTGCAAGGGAAGTAAGGGTACGGTGGGATGTGGCGGAGTAGGCCTACAAAGTAGAGTGCTGGTGATGAGAAGAGAAGGGAAACAGATTGAAGGTAAGTGTGATGTGATACTCACTTTTGCTGTTCGCAGAAGATCATTAAACCGTTTCCGGCACTGGATTCAGGTGCGTGAATAAATGGACCTTGTGCTTACCTCCTCAGCAATGTGCAGCCAGGCTGCCTTTGTTTGCTGAGGAGGCTTCCTTCGGCCATTGGGAGGGAACAGGATCTCCCTGCGCCCTCTTACTCCCTCCACAAGAGCTTGGAGGGAGTCCTCATTAAAATGTGGCGCAGCCTTCGGTTTTGCACCACTCGTTCCCTTGGCACATTCAAAGACCAGCAGATACCATAAATGAAAGGCTGAGGCTGCATGGGCCCCTTAGAAACAACTGCAGCAATGACATCATCAGAGGCGACTAACAGACCTGATCCCAGTCATTGGACCGGCCAGCGTGCACGACGGCACTTAATAGGCCAATTAAATTAAAATGTCAAATCCGGAGTGGCTGACAGCGGCAGCAGGACTGGACCCAGCCCACCAAGCAACCTGATTCCAACCCACCTCCTCCATTAAATTCGTGGCCTAAAAGTCCCTCAACTTCTTGACTTTAGGAAAGATATTCTTTATAACAGCTTTTGCTGCACACTCCAGTCTAGGTTATTTATCAGTGTTTCTACTGCTGTTTCAAAACAATTATAATCTTCGTAGCAACAATCAATGCTTAAAATGAAACATAGTTAAAAAATACTTAAAATAAAAGAAACGTTAATAAAACATTTTTATTGACATGACAATCCAATGGTTGAAGAACCAGTCTTTCAACAAGTCACGATCAGTAAACACATTAGTGCATCATTTAAATGTAATCAGAGAATGCATTTAAAGTCATTATTTTTCATGCCATTATTTTTCAGTCTAAGACAAAGTGGCGTGACAACTGGCTTAAATGCAGGAAAATCACAATCACCATTGATTTAAATGGGGACAGAGCTACTTTCTAACTGTTTTCAGTGAGGGTAACGGCGGTGCGGCGCAAAATCCCATTAAAATATAGAGTAACAACATTAATAGCGTAAGTCACGTACTCCATAATTTCCTGTTTCTTTTGTGCCAGTCAAGGATCCCTACGCCATAGATACACCATTACAATGGTGTAAGTCCCCAGGAAAATTTGAGCCATTGGTTGAATCTATAATATAGCAATCAACCTGGGATAAAATTGATGGATCCTACAGATTTGTTGACCAGATAGAGTCAATTTCTACCAAGGGCCGTATCTATAGCCATAAATTGTTTGAAATGAGTCTAACATAATTTGTTTACTACTAGATCACGATATTTATGAGGAAATCTTGAGTGTAATAGTATTTGATATTACAATAAATGCATTGAAGTATTCATTCTGAACTCCCTATAGCTGTTCTTGAGAAACCACTAGAAAAGAAAACCGGAAGAAACTTTGGCCCGCCTGGAACCAAGAAATTAATCTATTTTATTGATGACATGAACATGCCTGAGGTGGATAAGTATGGAACCGTAGCACCTCATACATTAATCAGACAACACTTGGATCATGGACATTGGTAAGTAATCTACTTAGAATCTTTAAAATGCAAATGTTGGCATTATGTATCTTTTTTAAATATTAAGGGGGAGAAATTGGGTACCTTTGCGCCTCCTGTTACCGCCTCTGGGGGGCGATAGCGGGGCTCTAACCAATTACCGCCCGGACACGGCAAGAATATCATCTCCCGCTAAATACGACGGGAGGTTTGCGGCGGCGGTATGGCGTTGCACCCTGATCTCCTTCACCCGGAAATCATGACGTCATCGCCGTGCACATCTCTCCAGTTGCGCCCCGGTCCCGAACTTCGGTTTCGACTCCTGCAGCATCACCGGGCGACAACACCGGCAGCTACAGGAGGCATTCATCGGGAGGCTGGGTCCTTCGGGGGCGATACTTAAAGGCGAGGTGGCTGAGATAGGGAAAAAATAATCAAATGCTTGTTTTCTGTTTATTTTCCTTTTTTCCCCAGCGCTCGATCAGTCCGGCACTTTGTTGCAGTGCATTGGGCTGATCGGGCCAGATCACGGCTGCCACAGGTAAGTTACTTTCCATTGCAGAGCCTGCAGCGATGGCCCTTCCCTTTACGGGAGGGAAGGAGCCTTCCAACGCGGCAGTGCTGCACACCTACTGCCCCGCCTGCTGCCTGTTGCGCTCCAGGAAGGAAGTGGAGCATTTGATTTAGTGCTCCACCTCCTTCCTGGAGCGCAAAACCAAATTTTTTAAAAGTTGAGAAACATTAGCACCTGGTGCTAATTTTTTCAACTTTTAAAAGTTAGCGCCCCAAACGGGGCTATAATGAATTTCTCCGCCTAAAAGTCTTGCATAAGGTGCTCACTTTTTGTCTGCATTAACCTTATTTCTTGTGTCATGATTTTTGAGTCATGCTTTTTATGTTAGCGTTTTATAATTGGAGAACCCCATGCCCACATTAGAGGGGATTTTAACTTCCTTCGTCCAGCAGAAAATGGGTGTAACGGGAGTTAAAACCGAAGTCGTACAGTAAAACCTGGAGGAAAACCAACAGAGGCCCTGTAAAGTATGCCCCAGAAAAGAAGTTTGGGTCACCGCCAGCTCGGGTTTCCTCGCCTTCCTGCCTGCAAATTTCCTCCTGACCCGTGATTTATAAGAACATAAGAACATAAGAAGTAGGAGCAGGGGTAGGCCATACGGCCCCTTGAGCCTGCTCCGCCATTCAATAAGATCATGGCTGATCTTCCACCTCAACTCCATGTCCCTTGATTCCCCTAGAGTCCAGAAATCTACCTATCTCAGCCTTGAATATACTCAACAATTCAGTATTTACAGCCCTTTGGGGTAGAGAATTCCAAAGATTCACAACCCTCTGAGTGAAGAAATTCCTTCTCATTTTAGTCTTAAATGGTCGACCCCATATCCTGAGACTAGACTCTCCAGCCAGGGGAAACAACCTCTCAGCATCTGCCCTGTCAATCCCCCTCAGAATCTTATATCTTTCAATGAGATCATCTCTCATTCTTCTAAATTCCAGAGAGTATAGGCCCAATCTACTCAATCTTTCCTCATAGGACAACCCTCTCATCTCAGGGATCAATCTAGTGAACTTTCATTGCACCGCCTCTAAGGCAAGTATATCCTTCCTTAAATAAGGAGACTAAAAGTGTGTCCAGTACTCCAGGTGTGGTCTCACCAAAGCCCTGTACAATTGTAGCAAGACTTCCTTACTCTTGCACTCCAACCCCCTTGCAATAAAGGCCAACATGCCATTTGCCTTCCTAATTGCTTGCTGCACCTGCATGCTAATTCACTGTGTTTCCTGTACGAGGACACCTAAATCTCTCTGAACACTAACATTTAATAGTTTCGCACCATTTAAAAATATTCTGTTTTTATATTCTTCCTACCAAAGTGAATAACCTCACATTTCTCCACATTATTCTCCATCTGCCACCTTATTGCCCACTCACTTAACCTGTCTATATCCCTTTGCAGGATCTTTGTGTCCTCCTTACAGCTTACTTGCCCACCTAGCTTTGTATCGTCAGTAAACTTGGATACATTACATTTGGTTCCTTCATCTAAGTCATTAATATAGATTGTAAATAGCTAAGGCCCAAGCACTGGTCCTTGCGGCACCCCATTAGTTACAGCCTGCAAACATGAAAATGATCCGTTTATCTCTACTTTCTGTTTTCTGTCCATTAACCAATCGTCTATCCATGCTAATATATTAGCCCCAATCCCATGAGCACTTATCTTGCAGAACAACCTTTTATGTGGCACCTTATCGAATGCCTTTTGGAAATCCAAATACACTACATCCACTGGTTCCCCTTTATCTACCCTGCTAGTTATATCCTCAAAAAACTCTAATAAATTTGTTAAACACAATTTCCCTTTCATAAAACCATGTTGACTCTCCCTAATCATATTATGATTTTCTAAATGCCTGATTACCACTTCCTTAATAATGGATTCCAGCAGTTTCCCGACGACTGATGTCAGGATAACTGGCCTATAGTTCTCTGCTTTCTCTCTTCCTCCTTTCTTGAATAGCGGAGTTACATTTTCTACCTTCCAATCTGCTGGGATGTTCTAAAATATAGTGAATTTTGGAAGATCACAACCAATGCATCCACTATCTCTGCAGCCACCTCTTTAGAACCCTAGGATGTAGGCCATCAGGTTCAGGGGATTTGTCAGCTTTTAGTCCCATTAGTTTCTCAAGTATTTTTTTCTCTACTGATTTTAATTACTTTAAGTTCCTCACTCTCATTAGCCCCTTGGTTCCTCGTTAGTTTTGGTATGCTTTTTGTGCCTTCTACTGTGACAGATACAAAATATTTGTTTAAAGCCTCTGCCATTTCCTTATTCCCCATTATAATTTCTCCTGTCTCAGCCTCTAAGGGACCAACACTTACTTTTGCTATTCTCTTCCTTTTTACATAATTGTAGAAGATCTTACAATCTGATTTTATATTTCTTGCTAGTTTACTCCCATTCTATATTCTCCCTTTTCATCAATTTTTTGGTCATCCTTTGCTGGTTTCTAAAACTCTCCCAATCCTCCGGTTTACTACTATTCTTTGCAACATTATAAGCCTCTTCTATTAATCTAATACTATCGCTAACTTCTTTAGTTAGCAATGGATGGATTACTTTTCCCGTGGAATGTATATTCGTTGAGAATTTTGGAATATTTCTTTAAATGTTTGCCACTGCTTAACTACTGTCACACCTTTTAATCTAATTTCCCAATCTGCCTTAACCAACTCATCCCTCATACCTAATTGGCTTTGTTTAAGCTTCAAACTCTAGTTTTGGATTTAAGTATTTCACTCTCAAACCCAATGTGAAATTCTGTCATATTATGATCACTCTTCCCCAGGGAGTCCTTTACTATCTGATTACTAATTAACCCTGTCTCATTACACAATACAAGATCTAAAATAGCCTGTTCCCTAATTGGTTCCGCGGATGTATTGTTCTCAGAAACTGTCTCGAGTGCATGCCATTAACTCGTCCTCCAGACTACCTTTGCCAATTTGATTTGCCCAGTCTATATGACGATTAAAGTCCCCCACAATTATTGCATTACTTTAGTTACATGCACCTTTTATTTGTTGATTAATACTCTGTCCAATGGTGTAGCTACTGTCATGGGGCCTATAAACTACTCCCACCAGTGTTTTCTGCCCCTTGTTATTTAGAAACATAGAAACATAGAAGATAGGAGCAGGAGTAGGCCATTCGGCCCCTCGAGCCTGCTCCGCCATTCAATACGATCATGGCTGATCATCCAAATTCAGTACCCTGTCCCTGCTTTCTCCCCATATCCTTTGATCCCTTTAGCCTTAAGAAATATATCCAACTCCTTCTTGAATATATTTAATGAATTGGCCTCTACTGCCTTCTGTGGTAGAGAATTCCACAGGTTCACCACTCTCTGGGTGAAGAAATTCCTCCTCATTTCTGTCCTAAATGGCTTACCCCTTATCCTTAGACTGTGACCCCTGGTTCTGGACTCCCCGACCATCGGGAACATCCTTCCTGCATCTAGTCTGTCCAGTCCTGTCAGAATTTTATAAGTTTCAATGAGATCCCCTCTCATTCTTCTAAACTCCAGTGAGTATAAGACCAATCGACCCAATCTCTCCTCATACGTCATTCCTGCCATCCCAGGTATCAGCCTGGTGTCTTATCTCGAACCATAGTGATTCTACTTCCTGATCTTCCGATCCATGATCCTTTCTCACTACTGTCCTTATGTCATCCTTTATTATCAGGGCTACCCTGCCGCCTTCTTTTTCATTCTGCCTGTCTTTTTGAAATGTCTAGTATCCTGGAATATTTAGTTCCCAACCTTGGTCACCTGGCAACCACGTCTCTGTAATGGCAAATGGATCAAACCCATTTATCTCTATTTGTGCCACCAGTTCATCTATCTTGTTCCGAATGCTTCATGCATTCAGATAAAGAGCCTTTAATTTTAACTTTTTACCATTATTCCCTGGTTTCACTTTATTTGCTGATGCACCATTACCGTTAAGCTCTCTGTCCCTTCCTGTCACACTCTGCTTATTTTTACCCAAATCGCTACACTTCTCCATTGCCTTGACTTTTCTCTTCAGATTTCTAAATTTCCCCTCTCCTGCCCCTCTCCCCACACCCCTCCCCCACACCTTTTAGTTTAAAGCCCTATCTACAGCCCTAGCTATTCGATTCACCAGGACACTGGCCCCAGCCTGGTTTAAGTGGAGCCTGTCCCAGCGGAACAGCTCCCTCTTTCCCCAGTACTGGTGCCAGTGCCCCATGAATTGAAACCCCTTCCTCCAACAACACTCTTTAAGCCATGCATTTAACTCTCTGATCTGCTTGTCCCTATGCCAATTTGCGTGTGGCTTAGGTAACAATCCAGAGATTATTACCTTTGAGGTCCTGCAGTTTAATTAGGACCCTAGCTCCTCAAGCTCTCTCAGCAGAACCTCATTCCTAGTTTTACTTATGTCGTTGGTTCCTATGTGGACCTCAACAACTGCATCCTCTCCCTCCCACTCCAAATTCTTCTCCAGCCACGAGGAGATATCTTTATCCCTGGCACCGGTCAGGCAACACAGCCTTCGGAACACCCGGTCATGGCTGCAGAGAACAGTATCTATCTCCTGACTATACTGATCCCTACCACTACAACATTACTTTTCACTTCCCCTACTTGAATGGCCTCCTATACCACAGTGCCTTGGTCAGTTTGCTCATCCACCCTGCAGACTCTGTCCTGATCCAAACAGCAGCAAGAACCTCATACCTGTTGGATAAGGGCAAAGGCCGAGGCTCCTCCAGCACTGCACCTGGGGCCCCCTTACCTGCCTGAATCGCAGTCACACACCCGTGTCCCTGACCACTAACCACACCTAAGGGGTGTGACTGCCTCCTGGATCAAAGGAGGAAAAATTCAGTTGTTTGTGCCTCCCGTTAGCGCCTTAAGAGGGCGCTAATGGGGCGCAAAGGAACTAGCGCCCCGGCACGGCGATGTTTGCACCGCTCGCGAACTTAACTAGACATTTTGCGGCGGCGCTACACACTACCGCCACGATCTCCTGCGCCGGCAGATTGTGACGTCAGTCGAGTGCGCCGCGGAACTGGATATTGAGTGGCGCCCGCTGCCTTACCGCCTGCCACTAGCAACGACAGGTTGAGGGTAGTGTTTTGCAGACAGGAAGGGACTAGGGGAGCGCTATTTAAAGGCGATCGCTTCCTGCCTTTTTTTGTTGGTGACATTTTTGCACCACGCATTCTGAGAGAGAGACTTCTGGAGAGATTCAACGCTGTGTGAAGGAGTTTTGGGCACTGAGCAGCACTTTGCAGGTTAATTTTGATTTGCCCTTCCTTGTATCTATTTTGAAGAGACTGTGGGGGCTGCACTCTGAGCTCTTTCCCTGGGTCTCTCCATTGTTCTTTCCAGCAGATTTGATGTACAGGTCTCTCCAGGTCGCGATTCAAGGCTGCAATGAGCAGGATGTGGATGGAGAGCAAAATCATTCCCTCCCCTTTAAGATAAAAACAGAAAATGCTGGAGAAACTCAGCAGGTCAAGCAGCATCTGTGAAGAGAGAAACAGAGTTAATGTTTCAGGTCGATGACCTTTCGGCAGAACTCCCCTTTAAGAACTGGCTGGCGCCAGTGTGTCTGTGTTCCATTGCTGACTGACATCACATGAGCCTCGCCAACGCTCTGAGGTAGCGCCTTGCTCCTCAGCCTTTGCGCCTTAAGACAGGTGTGAAGCGCCTGATTTAGCGCTCCAATCACCTCCAGGGGCGATAAAAGCCAAGTTTGCCGTTGGAGGCGATAATTAGCGCCAGGCGCTAAACATTGCGCACGGCCGATAATGGCACCCCAAACGGTGCGATACTGAATTTTTCCCCCAAAGTGTCCAGGTAACTCTCCCCCTCCCTGATGCCCCTGGCTAGTGTCTTCTGAACCACCCAATCTTCATATGCTCGAAGCCAGCAAGCTTCCACTAGACAGCTATTTTGTGTGGGCAGCTAGCCTGTGGTATGTTAATGAGGCCCAACTGTTAAAATGAACCGGGCTCCCATAGAAGCAGGTGGTTGTCCTTCATGTCCTGGCTTCCCACCCAGGAATTAAAATTCCCCCTATGTTTCAATGCATCATTCTACAAATTTCATATAAATAAAATGAATATCAATTGCACCAGTATATTTGCAAATCTGATAGCCAATAATGGAAACTGAGCCTTATTTATTTATACCGTTTTATTATTTCCTAAGAATATCGCATCTGCAAAATATTTACTATAAGGCTTTACAAATTTAGGATTATACATTGCTAAAAAAATCTAAAACATTAAGAAGTGATGAGTTTACTCTAATGATTTATTTAATGAAGATTTGCATGTTAATGATTGATTGGATTAATTTGTACTTAAATAACTTGCATATTTCTCTATTAGGTATGATAAGATCAAGTTGACATTAAAAGATATTCATAATTGCCAGTATGTTGCCTGTATGAATCCCACATCTGGCAGCTTTACAATTGATTCTAGGCTTCAGGTAACTAATTATACATGGATTGCCTTTAAATAAGATACTGTTCACATGGGTCCAGATTTTCCTGCGTTAATTGCTTCCTCCATATTTTCCTGATCATAATACGTCACAGCAACATGGCAATGAATCTTTCTTTTGAGCCATCCAAGGGACCTGATGACGTAGTTATGCCATTATAATAGCACAAATCTCTAGGAAAATCTGGACTCGTGATATATTTTAGAACAGTATTCAATATAATTAATAGCTTTATTTGGATAATCATGTATTTTATATTGCTTGAATTATAATTAAGTATGTTGATGTCCATTCATTTTTCAGTTAATGTCTCAGTCTTTTTTTGGTTTAAGTTAATTAATACTAACAGCCTCAATGTGGGATATAACAATTTTTTCCAATAGTTATGGCAGAATGAAAGCTTAGGATGGTGCATTTTATACATTGAGTAATGCAACAAATATAATAAACAGGGTTAGTTCCCAATTCGGAAATGTTTCCAACAATAAGAAAAACACCTAGAACTATCTGTGCTGCATTGTTTAACATGTTCATCCATTGTGGTGAGAGGTAGCACCTGTTGTTAATACTAAAAATGGGTTGCCATAGCTGTTGTAGCTCGTGAGCTGGAAGGGTTTGAACCAGATAAGTAGATCATGTTCCACATATTTAAAGCGCCTGCAGCCTGTCATCTAAAAGTACAGTTCAAAGCTGCTGGTGAGCAGGTGAGGTGTTCATCAAACAAGATCGTAGGATAATTGGATAAGGAAAGCCATTCGGCCCATCTTGATTCATCCAGCCAGAGAGATCCTAACATCACTCCATTGTAGAATCTAATTGTTTCATAAGTGATTCTAGGGGTTTTGCCTCCAGCACTCTATGTGAAACTTTATTCCATATGTTGATTACTCTTAATGTGAAGAAGAATTTCCTGATCTCTGTCCTAAAAGGACCCTTGTCGAGTTTGAAACTGTGCCCCCTAGTTCTACTCCTGCAGTTTAAATTAAAATAATATTCTGTAGCTTTAACAATGTTATATATTTTTCAGAGGAGATCTCAGTCACCTCCTTTCCAGGCTGAAAAGTCCGAGCTTCTTCAATCTTTCCTCCTAAATCCCTGATACTAAAGATCAGCTTTGTGGCTCTGTCTATTCTGCCTCCAGCGCTTGAATGTGGCTCTGTCTATTCTGCCTCCAGCGCTTGAATGTTTCTCTTGTTTCTTGGCAGCCAGAACTGGATGCAGTATTCAAGACATTCTCTGGATTATTAGTCTAGGCCTCTGGATTACTAGTCCAATACCATAACCATTACACTTCCTTTATATTGTCTGTTTTGACTATGTAGTTAAGCATCCTATTAGCTCTGTTGATTGCTGCTCTGCATTGGTAAGACATGTTTAGTATTGAGTCTACTAAAACTTCTAGGTCTCTTTCAGCTTCATCCTTAACTATTCTAACACCTTTCATGGAGTATGTGTGTTGTCTATTTTTTTTTCTATGTATAGCACTTTACATTTGTCTGCATTAAATTTCTTCTGCCATTGTTCTGCCCACTTTTATACCTTGTCCAACTCATACTGTAATTTCTGAGCTGCCTCTTCTGATTCCACTCCCCCTCCTAGTTTAGTATCTTCTGTAAATTTTAACAATTTGCCTTGAGTTTCTGAATCCAGATCATTTATGCAAATTAGAAACAGTAGTGGTCCCAACACTGAGGTACCCCATTCCACTTCTGAGGGACTGCCTAAGAAGAAGACCCCACTCAGTATATCCCCCTACTGACATAACTCCTCTAACAAGTATTCATTCTGTCCTTCCCTTCAGCCAGTTTCTTATCTATTTACAGGGTTTACCCCAAATCACCACATGCTTAAAGTTAATAGCCTTTTGTATGGAAGTTTGTCAAAAACCTTTTAAAACCACTTCAAAGAGATTACCAAAATCCACTTGTGTTGTCATTTTATCAAATAAGTTGAGGAGGTTGGTCAGGCAGGATCTTTCCCTTCTGACTGCTGTTAAATAGGTTATTATTTTCCTTAAGCTAACAGCGATCATAGTATCATAATGTGGAGATGCCGGTGTTGGACTGGGGTGGACAAATGTGAGAAGTCACACAACACCAGGTTATAGTCCAACAGCTTTATTTGAAATCACAAGCTTTTGGAGCGCTGCTCCTTCGTCAGGTGAAGTCACTTCACCTGACGAAGGAGCAGCGCTCCGAAAGCTTGTGATTTCAAATAAAGCTGTTGGACTATAACCTGGTGTTGTGTGACTTCTCATATAGTATCATAAGGTTTAGCTTAGCTATGGAAAAGGACAGGGAAGAATCTAGAGTAAGAATGTTTAACTGGGGGAAGGCCAATTTCAGTGGGATGAGAAGGGATCTAGTCCAGGTAAACTGGAATCAAAGATTGGCAGGCAAAACTGTAGTGGAACAATGGGCTGCCTTTAAAGAGGAAATAGTTCGGGTACAGTTGAGATACATTCCCACGAGGGGAAAGGTAGGGCAACTGAAGTCAGAGCTACCTGGATGACGAAACAGATAGCCAATGGCCCAGAAATTCGGGTCGGGGGCTTCCCGCGGGTGCAAGCCCCGGACCTGCACTTACCTTGCACGCCGGCTGTTGAGCTGTGGGCCCCCGTGGAATTGCGATCCTGGGCCTCCTCCAACTGCCGGCGCGCAGTGCTTGCGTATCCCAGGGGCGCAGTTAGTCCGATGCGTCCCCTGGGATCACGTGGGCCATGGAGAGCCAATGGTAGCAGGGAATGCTTCATTCATAAGTTTGACAGGAAGACCTGTCAAACCTATAAGTACTACAAGCCCCAAAACATTACTAAATCTTTAAATAAACTTTAAAAAAACCATCATATTTTTAAAATAAACTATAAATTACATGAAATAACTATTTTAAACAATAATTTAAATTTTTGAAAAAATTAATTACGTTTTCTAATGGGGCTAAAAATAAACTTACCTTTCTTTAAAGTATTTAAAAGTAATAAACCTGTGGAAAAAATGTTTTAATTTTAATTAATTCACCACTTACCTTGTAAAAAGCAGGCCTTGCAACTGCTTTTTACATGTCTAACTTCTGGAGACTTGCCCTCCTGGGAAAACCTGCAAAAAAAACGTAAGTTCGATGTGCACGCGCAGCCTCTCCTGCGCACGCGTTCGACTTCTGAACCCTTCCTTTCAGGGGAATGGAAGTGCCGGTTTCCCGCGCATGCGCAGTGCATGCAGGAAACCGGCACTTCCATTGGGCTTACGGGCGAGTACCCCATGCGTACTCACCCGTGGAGACCTGAATTTCTGGGCCAATATGATGAAGCAGAAAAAGTGCGCGTATGACAGATGTCAGGTTGCAAATACATCTGAGAATCAGGCTATATATAAAAAGGTTAGAGGAGAAGTGAAAAAAAATAAGAGGGGCATAGAGAGTGTATGAGAATAGAATGGCAGCCAACATAAAAGGTAATCCAGAAGTCTTCTATAGGCATAGAAATAGTAAAAGGGTAGTAAGAGGAGGGGTGGAGCCGATTAGGGACCAAAAACGAGACCTATGCATGGAGGCAGAGGGTATGGCTGAGGTTCTAAATGAGTACTTTGCCTCTGTCTTCACCAAGGAAGAGGATGCTGCCATAGACATAATGAAGGGGGAGGTAGTGGAGACACTTGATAGTATAAAAATTGATAAAGAAGAGGTATTAGAAAGGCTGGCTGTACTTAAATCACCAGGAGCGAATGGGATGCATCCTAGGATGCTGAAGGAATTGAGGGCAGAAATCGCAGAGGTACTGGCCATAATGTTCCAATCCTCCATAGATACAGGGGTGGTGCCAGAGGACTGGAGAATTATAAATGTTACACCCTTGTTCAAAAAAGGGTGTAAAGATAAACCCAGCAACTGCAGGCCAGTCAGTTTAACCTCCATAGTGGGGAAGCTTTTAGAAACAGTAATCAGGGACAAAATTAACAGTCACTTGGATAGTTTTGGATTAATTAAGGAAAGCCAGCATGGATTTGTTAAAGGCTAATCATGTTTAACCAACTTGATTGAGTTTTTTGATGAGGTAACAGACAGGGGTTGATGAGTGTAATGCTGTTGACGTAGTGTACATGGATTTCCAAAAGGCATTCGAAAAAGTGCCACATAATAGGCTTGCCAGCAAAGTTGAAGCCCATGGAATAAAAGGGACAGTGGCAGCATGGATATGAAATTGGCTAAGTGACAGGAAACAGAGCGTAGTGGTGAACGGTTGTTTTTCGGACTGAAGGAAGGTATACAGTGGTGTTCCCCAGGGGTTGGTTCTAGGACCACTGCTTTTCTTGATATATATTAATGACTTGAATGTGGGTGTACAGGGCACAATTTCAAAATTTGCAGATGACACAAAACTTGGAAGCATAGTGAACAGTGAGGAGGAGAGTGATAGACTTCAGGAAAACATAAACTGGCTGGTGAAATGGCCAGACACGTGGCAGATGAAATTTAATGCAGAAAAATGTGAAGTGATACATTTTGGTAGAAAGAATGAGGAGAGGACATATAAACTAAATGGTACAATCCTAAAGGGGGTGCACGAACAGAGAGACCTGGGGGTATATGTGCACAAATCGTTGAAGGTGCAGGGCAGGTTGAGAAAGCAGTTAAAAAGGCTTACAGGATCCTGGGCTTCATAAATAGAGGTATAGAGTACAAAAGCATGGAAATTATGTTGAACCTGTATAAAACACTGCTTCAGCCTCAACTGGAGTACTGTGTCCAATTCTGGGCACCGCACTTTAGGAAGGATGTGAAGGCCTTAGAGAAGGTGCAGAAAAGATTGACGAGAATAATTCCAGGAATGAGGGACTTCAGTTACGTTGATAGACTGGAGAAGCTGGGGTTGTTCTCCTTGGAGCAGAGAAGATTGAGAGGAGATTTGATAGAGGTGTTCAAAATCATGAGGAGTCTGGACAGAGTAGATATAGAGAAACTGTTCCCATTGACAGAAGGGTCAAGAGCCAGAGGTCACAGATTTGAGGTGATTGGCAAAAGAACCAAAGGCAATGTAAAAAAAAACTTGTTTACGCAGGGAGTGGCTAAGATCTGGAATGCACTGCCTGAAAGGGTGGTGGAGGCAGACTCAATCTTATCTTTCAAAAAGGAGTTGGATAAGTATCTGAAGGAAAATAATTTGCAGGGCTACAGGGGCTAGCTGAGAGTCGGCACGGGCTCAACGAGCTGAATGGCCGCCTTCTGTGCTGTAACCATTCTATGATTCTATGGGCGTGATCTTGCCAACCTTGGGGAGGCGGGTATGGAGACAGGACTGCTGGGAAAATGGCAGAATCTGGGGGCAGGTGTCCATCCCGCCCCCAACCCACCTCCGTGCCATCTTCCCAGGAGGCGTGTAGCCAACCCGCCGGGTCCCATCTCCTGGAGGCGGGAAGGGGATTACAGCCACTTAACTGCCTGTAAACAGGTAGTTAACAGGCAGTCAAGAGGATTATCCCCATTTTTCCAGCAGAGGCGCAGGCTTTCCGACGTAGGGAAACCCTGCCAGGGTCACCGAGGCGGGCAGTGGGTCTGCGGGGGTCGGAGGGGTCCAAAAGTGCGCTGTGAAGGTAACTGATGGGTACAAGTGTGGAGAGGTAAATATGTGAGGTGAGTGGAAAGTGATAGAAAATGCTTACTTACCTTTGTTTCTTCCTGCAGGCTTCAATCGTTGAGGATATGGAGAGACTCGCATCTCACCAGCAGAGATGACAGATGGCTGCTGCATTCTCCAATGCAAAAACCATCTAATTTCTGCTAAAGAAAGAGGTTTGATGTGTCTTGAATACAAGGACTCATCAAACAACATAGAATGTCAGTGTTTGACAGCTTCATAGAGCTGTCAAACGATGACAATTCATCTGTCAAAATTTTTTCGACAGATGAAACGTCATACGCTGACGTTCTCTGTAACCGGTTTCCCCTTAATTGGCCTGCTAAGCCCGCTGGGTGTGCTTAACAAGGTCAATCAAGGAAAAAAAGTCGATGGAGGCGGGACAGCGACCCGACAAGCAGCAGTCCCGCCTCCAATGCGCCCCCATTGGCAAAATCGCCCCCTGTGATTCTAACTCCTGTTAATTGATTCCATTATTTTACATAGAATGGAAGCAGGATGAATGGTGTTATACTTTCCTCTGTCTGTTTTGTCGCCCTTTTAGAATATGAATGCCACATTAACCTCTTTCCAATATTGTGGTACCTCCCCATGTCGAATGACACCTTAATAATGATTGTTATTGCTTCACAAATCTCTTCTCAAGTCACTCTCAGCACTCTGAGATAAATATCATCTATTCTTGGGGATTTATTTGTTTTCAGTCTATTTAGACTAGGACTTCCATCTCTTTTATAACAATTTCATTGATTTACTTAGAATATTTTTCTTTGGAGAGGGCATGATGCTCATGTGGTCCTTTGTGAAAACTTGGAGGAAGTAGTCATTCAGAATAGTTATGGATTTTATACTCATTTTTAGTTTCAAGCTTGTTTATCTTATGTGGGTTTCATCTTTTCTCTGATTACCCTTTTGCTGTGCGGCAGTGAATTTTATTTTTATTACTATGCTTAGCTTCAGCTGCTATGTTTTAATCCAAGCTTCTCTTTGCTTTTTTGATTACCTTTTTAATGTGTTTCTGCAATTTTTTGTATTCATCCCAATGAGCCTCTTCTTTTTTTCTCCCTGCAGGACGTATGTGTGCCATTTTTCTTCTTTATCTCACTTTTAATTTGTTTGCTGGTTGATCCATTTTGAGTCATGTTTGTTTAATCTGAGCTTGTTGGTTTTAGGAATGTATTTATCCCGCATGCTCTGCATTATACTTCCCTAGCAACATTGATGTTTTTCCTGTGGTGGTGCTTACACCGTTTAAATGAAAAGTGGGCCAAGCGGGAGGTTTGGGAAAATCAGAATGCCATCAATTTCAGTTAAAGGAATCTCCTGTACCAAGGCAAAAATCATCACATCTTGGTCTGGCTAATGGCAGGTCACGCATACTTATCCACCATAATACAAAAGTCTATCTGTTGTAGACTAATTAATTGTGATTGATTTCTCCAAATTACAACTATGCTTATATTCTTAACAGATTTATTAAAGGCAAATTGTGTTTGGCTAACTTGATTGAGATCCTTGATGAAGTAACAGAGAGGGTTGATGAGGGTTCTGTGGTTGATATATGTTATGTTGTGTATATGGACTTTCAAAAGGCAAGAATTGAAGTCCGTGAGGTTAAAAGGACAGTGACAGCGTGGATATGTATTCTAAGTGCGGTCGCACCAATGATTTATAAAGTGGCAGGATTAGCTCACTATTTGGATTCAATATTGTCTTTTTAATACATCCTAACATCTAATTTGTTTTATTCACGCCACCGAGCATTGTGAGAGCTTCAATTTATTGTCAATCAGGACAACTAGATCTCTTTCATTTTCCATGCTCATTATTTTCTTTCCATTTAGGTAATAGTCCCTTCCTGGATTTTTTTTGTCATGTGAAGCACTTTCATTTCTCTACATTGACTTACATCTGCCACCTGTCTGCCCAATTTCAAATATATTATAATCCTCCTGTAGCTTATCTTATTCACCTTTGGAGTCTACCACCTTCATTAGCTTTGTATCAAATAAAAATTTAGCCATGAACAACCTGATGTTACAATTTTAAAATGTTACTGTCTGAGATCAGTTATCACATTGTTACACAGATAATTAGAGCCTATGCTTTTTATAATCTTTTATTTCAGCGCCATTTCTGTGTCTTCGCTGTGAGTTTCCCGGGACAAGATGCACTTCACTCCATCTATAGTATCATCCTTTATCAACATCTAAGCACTCACAATTTTCCATCATCGGTGATAAAATTCCATACACAGCTGGTTACTGCAGCCCTTGGTAAATGCATAGATATACATGAAAGTAACTCTTATTTTTAGTACATATATTTTTTATAATAATCAAATTCATATTTGTTTATAAATTACTACTGCTGCTGCCTTAGTTTTTTATAAATCTGTCTAGAATAAGCCTCTTTTTAATGTGCTTTTTTGTCAAACACCTACTGCCTCATATTCCATTAAAAGTGGAAGTGTACAAACTTTAGTGATATTAGATATGGGAATTATCACACAGCATATCTGCTAGTTGCTATTGAGTACCACTTAGTTATGCGATGCAGATCCCAATTGTAGACTGTTTTTCTTATTCTAAACGTGCCCCTACCAAACATTTCTGTGCAACACCAAAATACATCTGGTATTTTGATGATACAAGAACTAAATATGGAGATCCCTGTGCCTGACATTCAGGGACAGTATTTACTTTTCATCTGCTTCACTGAAATGTCAACAGGCAGTGCTCTGAGTAGATTACTTTTGGAAGACAATTATTCTAGGTAGGTAGGTGAAGTGTTTTCAAAAATTAAAGCTGTGGGACAAATAACAGGATAAGTAAAAACATAAAGAAGGAGAAAAATCCATTGTGCTCTTTAAACTTGGTCCTTCTTCAAACTATGTCCTATATACCTCCTGAAGAAATCTCTGCATAAATACTCCCTACAGGAGTATTTCCCAATAGATATTTATATAGGTAATTTTTAGGGGTTAACTAACACAACATTAACTGCTTTGCTAAGTTTCATTCAACTTATCACACTGCTCTGTAAGAAAAAAATATTTTAATTGTTTTGTTTGAATTTTGTTTATTTTGAGCTTGTGTCTTCTTCTGTGCTTACAGTCCAAGCAATGTAACCAACTTATATCGACATTATGTTTTTCGGCATTTTGAAGCTTAGATTGTGTTTCCTTTCAAATTTCTCCGACAAAAACAAAATCAGAAACATCATGGGGGATAAATTGGGCTGTGTTGCGCCCGTTTTTCAGGTGCTACGCAGCCACCCAAGGACCCAAAATGGCGCACAAGATGTGCACACACACTTCTGACGGGAAGTGCACAGTGTGCCATCTTAGCGCAGGAGGGAGCGCTCGCAAGAGTATCGCACGCCAGCAAGTTGCAGAGGAAGGAGATAGTCTCTTGGATGAGTGTGCAACACTGATTGCAGGCCGCAATTGCTATTTTGGAAGGCTCCAATGAATCGAATGCCACGTGCTGACCTGGTAACTGGCATGAAGGCCTCTCGCCAGCAATATTTAAAGGGATCATGCAGAATTTACAGATAAATTGCTGTATTATTATTTCTGGCTGCTGCTTGACTTCTAGGCATTTTTGTTGAGTTCTAGCACTGTTCAAAGTTCAATTTGTCTGCACAGAGAGAGGTCTTGCTGCTCTTGCACTCCTGTTCTTGTTGTCTCCTTCACAAATTATCTGGCTCCAAGCATGAGTGGGCTAGGAGAGCTGCCTCTAGGAATAGAGTACAACTGGGAGCATGACGGAAGACACCACAAAGCAGGACAACCTGCCAGAAGAGAGAGGAGGAGGACACCAGCAGTCTCACACTTCTTACCTTTCTTGTTACAATCATCATCACATTGCCCTCTTTCATTCAACAATTTGTTTTTTTCTCTCTTGACTGCAAACATAAAAGCCGACACCAAATGCAAATCCAAAGCCAAATTTATCAAATCAATAATCTTGCACTTTAAACAAAATTACACTTTTCACCCTTGTGCATTCCCTTAGTGCCTGTTTTCCATGTTCCTTTGACTATCCTAGTGCTCCTACAAGGTGTTTTCCCAGTGGCTGGAGCTTGGGAGCTGGAAGGCTGCTGAGCTTCCATTGAAGACACTGCAGATAGCCTTGGAGGATGACCTCAAGCAGCTCTAGGCCTAGAGGGCCCGGCTACAGACTGCACCATCTCAGCCAGAGCTGCAGCTGTCTGGGCCAGTTGGCTGACAGGCACCATCAAGGGCACTGCTGGAGTGGCAGGTGTGGGAGCAGGTATTCTGTCAACCTGAGAGAGGACAGGAGGATCCTCTTCCATGGAGTCAATGACACTCTCCTGGGGTGCCTCAGCAGTCCTAGTGCTCTGTTGGAGAATAAAGTGCTAGACTGCTAAGACACCCTGGAAGCCCCTTTCAATGGTGGCACCCATAGCCAAGATGTCAGCCATCTGAGATTCATTTTCTGCTGCAAAAGAAGCTGTCAGATTCGTCATGAGACATTCCATCATGGTGGGTTCCACAGTGGTGCTATTTAAGGTGACCACATTGGAAAGGATGGGCGCCAAGTTAGAAGTGGACTGCTCCATGCTCTGCGACATTATGTGCAAGCTCTCTGGCAGGCATTCCAGTGCACCAAGCATTACCTGGTGTATGCCCATTAGCCTTGTTCAGTGGCCTGGCCCATTGGAGTCTGCATCTGAGTCCTCTGCAGCAGATCTAGTATGTGAGCTCACCCGCCAATGAGCTGGCACCTATGGTGACCTGTAACCCTGCCCTGGTGAGGGAGAAGTGAGAAGAAAGAAGGTATGAAGAAATCCTGCTCGGCATGTCTTCCAGCATCAACAGTGGCCACGACCTCCGCTCTGCCCCTTCTCATAATCGCCAGCACTTTCTCCTCAATGGGGGAAAGGGTGTATAGTCACGCTGGTCTTCCATCAGTGACAGTTTGCTACGTTGTGTTATGCACCATCTTTCCCTGCAAGAAAGAGGGAAGTGTGATGGTGAAAGTCTTGCAAGATGTTTGGGTAATGTGGCTGTCATGGTTGAGTAGCTGCTAGTGTGTGTGTGTGAGATATGAGTTGTGGATGTGAAGTTTGTAATCATGCTGAGTTTGTGAAGTTGAGGTAAAGGATATTAATTGAACTGTGCTATACTGACAGTTGTAGATTGCAGGTTGGTGGGGATGGAAGTGTTATAAATTCAGCAGTTAATGAGGTTATGAGTGGTGCAGCTGTAATGATATACCATTTGAAGATTCTTCTTAACCTTGATAACTCGTGTCAGATTATAAAACTTCTTCCGGCACTACATCCATGCCCTAGGAGCCATGCTCCTTGCATTCACCTTGTCTGCAACCTCCTCTCACTGCCTGCGCATCAGATGCCTGGAAGGCTTCCTACCTCTCAGGGGATACAGAATGTCCCTCCTTCTCTCTATCTCCTGCACCAATGCCTCCAGTGCAGCATCTGAGAGCCTTGGTACCAGCTTCAGCCATTTCAGCCCACAGACAATTTCCATTCATTGTTGCAGCCACAATGTACCTCCCTCTTAAGAGGTGACTTTAAACACCTGCCATCTCAGGTGGATGTAAAAGATCCCATGGTACTATTTCGAAGATATGGGCAATTCTCTCCGGTGTCCTGGTGAATATTTATCCCTCAACCAACATCATTAAAACAGATGATCTGGTCATTATCACATTGTTGTTTGTGGGAGCTTGCTGTGCTAAATTGGCTGCCGTGTTTCCAACATTACAGCAGTGACGCTTTTGGACAACCTGAGGTCAGACGAGATCCAATTTATACCCCATATATTTCCTCTGATGGGGGAATCCAGACAAGGGGGCATAATCTTAAAATTAGAGCAAGGTCATTTAGGAATTAAATCAGAAACCACTTTTTCATACAAAGGTTAGTGGAAATCTGGAAGTCTCTCCCCCAAAATTAAAAAACAGGACCTCAAAGGTTGTAATCTCTGGATTACTCCCAGTGCCACGTGCTAGTGAGTATAGGAATAGGAGGATAGAACAGATGAATGCGTGGCTAAAGAGTTGGTGCAGGAGGGAGGGTTTTAGTTTCCTGGATCACTGGGCCTGCTTCTGGGAAAGGTGGGACTTGTACAAGTCGGACGGGTTGCACCTGAACCAGAGCGGGACAAATATCCTTGCGGGGAGGTTTGCTAGCACTGTTGTGGGGGGTTTAAACTAACTTGGCAGGGGGATGGGATACAGAGGGGAGCTGAAATAGAGGGTGATGTGCTGCCAATTATAGAGAAAAAAACAAGTCAGCTTGGTAGACGGCAAATATACAAGGGCAAGGCTGGATGGCATCTATTTTAATGCAAGGAGTCTTGCAAATAAGGTGGATGAACTGAAGGTGTTGATAAACACATGGGAGTATGATATTGTTGCTATCACGGAGACATGGTTGAGGGAGGGGCAAGACTGGCAGCTCAATATTCCGGGGTACAGAATCTTCAGGCGAGACAGAGGGGGAGGTATAAGAGGAGGGAGTGTCGCAATATTAATTAAGGAATCAATTACTGCAGTAAGGAGGGATGACATATTAGCAGGTTCCTCTAATGAGGCCATATGGGTGGAGCTTAAAAACAAAAAGGGTGCAAGCACTTTGCTGGGAGTGTACTATAGGCCTCCAAACAGTCAGGGGGAGATAGAGGAACAGATATGTAGGCAAATCTCAGAGAAATGTGCAAATAATAGGGTAATAATAATGGGGGATTTCAACTTCCTCAATATTAACTGGGATAGTCAGAGTGTGAAAGGCACAGAGGGTGTAGAATTCTTAAAGTGCATCCAGGAGAGCTTTTTGAACCAGCATGTAGAAGGTCCTACAAGAGAGGGGGCGGTACTGGACCTAATTCTAGGGAATGTGGCCGGCCAAGTGGAAGAAGTGCTAGTAGGTGAGCACTTTGGTGACAGTGACCATAATATGGTGAGATTTAAGGTGGTCATGGAAAAGGACAGGGATGGGCCGGAAATAAAGGTTCTAAATTGGGGGAAGGCCGATTTTAATAGGATAAGGCAGGATCTGGCCAAAATGGACTGGGATCAGCTACTTGTAGGAAAATCCGCATCGGAGCAATGGGAGGCTTTCAGAAGGGAGATTGAGATCATACAATGGCAACATGTTCCCGTAAAGGTCAAGGGTGGTTCCAAAAACCACAGGGAACCTTGGATGTCAGGGGATATACGAGAATGGATTAGAAAAAAAAGGAGGGCTTTTGGCAGATACAAAAGGCTAAAGACGGAGGAAGCCCTAGAGGAGTACAAAAAGTGCAGGGGGATACTTAAAAAAGAAATTAGGAGATCAAGGAGGGGTCATGAAATAACACTGGCGAGCAAAATAAAGGAAAATCCTAAGATGTTTTATAAGTATATTAAGGGTAAGAGGATAACTAGGGAAAAAATAGGGCCCATTAGGGACAAAAGTGGCAATCTGTGTGTGGAGCCGGAAGATGTAGGAGGGGTTCTGAATGAATTTTTTGCATCTGTTTTCACTATGGAGAGGGACGATGTAGACATAGAAATAGGGCGGGGGGACTGTGATATGCTCGAACATATTAACATCGAGAGGGAGGAGGTATTGGCGGTTTTAGCAGGCCTAAAAATGGATAAATCCCCAGACCCGGACGAAATGTATCCCAGGCTGCTGTGTGAGGCAAAGGAAGAGATTGCGAGGGCTCAAACACATATATTCAGAACCTCTCTGGCCACAGGGGATGTGCCAGAGGACTGGAGAACCGCTAATGTAGTACCATTATTCAAGAAGGGGAGTAGGGAAAAACCGGGGAACTACAGGCCAGTGAGCCTAACATCAGTGGTAGGAAAATTATTGGAAAAAATTCTGAGGGACAAAATTAGTCTCCACTTGGAGAGGCAAGGATTAATTAGGGATAGTCAACATGGCTTTGTCAAGGGAAGATCATGTCTGACTAATTTGATTGAATTTTTTGAGGGGGTGACTAGGTGTGTGGATGAGGGTAACGCAGTGGATGTGGTATACATGGATTTCAGTAAGGCCTTCGATAAAGTCCCGCACAGGAGACTGGTCAAGAAGGTAAGAGCCCATGGAATCCAGGGTGCCTTGGCACATTGGATACAAAACTGGCTTAGTGGCAGAAGGCAGAGGGTGATGGTCGAAGGTTGTTTTTGTGACTGGAAGCCTGTGGCCAGTGGGGTACCACAGGGATCGGTGCTGGGTCCCTTGCTGTTTGTGGTCTACATTAATGACTTGGATATGAATGTAAAAGGTATGATCAGTAAGTTCGCGGATGATACAAAAATTGGTAGGGTGGTAAATAGCGAGGAGGGTAGTCTCAGTCTGCAGGACGATATAGATGGGTTGGCCAGATGGGCAGAACAGTGGCAAATGGAATTTAACCCGGAAAAGTGTGAGGTGATGCACTTTGGGGGGACTAACAAGGCAAGGGAATACACAATGAATGGTAAGACCCTAGGCAAGACGGAGGGTCAGAGGGATCTGGGTGTGCAAGTACACAGATCCCTGAAGGCGGCGGAACAGGTGGATAAGGTGGTAAAAAAGGCATCTGGGATACTTGCCTTCATTAGCCGAGGCATAGAATATAAGAGCAAGGAGGTTATGATGGAGCTGTATAAAACACTGGTTAGGCCACAGCTGGAATACTGTGTGCAGTTCTGGTCGCCACACTACAGGAAGGATGTGATAGCTTTGGAGAGGGTGCAGAGGAGATTCACCAGGATGTTACCAGGGCTGGAGCGCTTCAGCTATGAAGAGAGACTGGGCAGATTGGGTTTGTTTTCCTTGGAGCAGAGGAGGCTGAGGGGGGACATGATTGAGGTGTACAAAATTATGAGGGGCATAGATAGGATGGATACTAAGGAGCTTTTTCCCTTAGTAGAAGGGTCAATAACTAGGGGGCATAGATTCAAGGTAAAGGGCGGGAGGTTTAGAGGGGATTTGAGAGAGAACTTTTTCACCCAGAGGGTGGTTGGAGTCTGGAACTCACTGCCTGAAAGGGTTGTGGAGGCTGGAACCCTCACAACATTCAAGAAGCATTTGGATGAGCACTTGAAATGCCATAGCATACAAGGCTACGGACCAAATGCTGGAATATGGGATTAGATTAGACAGGGCTTGATGGCCGGCGCGGACACGATGGGCCGAAGGGCCTCTATCCATGCTGTATAACTCTATGACTCTAAAAAGGCTGTGGATGCTGGATACGTTGATATTTTTCAAAACTGAAATTGATAGATTTTTGTTAGGCTAAGGTATAAAGGGATATGGAGAAAAGGCGTATAAATTCTGGAGGGGGAGGGTGAACAGCCAGAGGTCGTGGTCCACATTGGTACCAACGACATAGGTAAAAAGAGGGATGAGGTCCTGCAGCAAGAATTTAAGGAGCTAGGTGAAGGATTAAAGAGCAGGACCTCAAAGGTTGTAATCTCTGGATTACTCCCCGTGCCACGTGCTAGTGGGTATAGGAATAGGAAGATAGAACAGATGAATGCGTGGCTAAAGGGATGGTGCAGGGGGGAGGGCTTTAGTTTCCTGGATCACTGGGTCTGCTTCTGGGAAAGGTGGGACTTGTACAAGTCGGACGGTTTAGACCTGAACCAGAGGGGAACCAATATCCTTGCGGGGAGGTTTGCTAGCACTGCTGGGGGGGTTTAAACTAACTTGGCAGGGGGATGGGGTACAGAGTGGAGCTATAGTGGGGGGTGATTTACAGCCAAATACAGAGGAAAAAACAAGTCAGCTGGGAAGGCAGAGCAAATATGTGAAGGCAAAAGGGAATATGGCAGGGCTGGAAGGCATTTATTTTAATGCAAGGAGTCTTGCAAATAAGGTGGATGAACTGAAGTTGTTGTTGAACACATGGGAGTACGATATTGTTGCTATCACGGAGACATGGTTGAGGGAGGGTCAGGACTGGCAGCTCAATATTCCGGGGTATAGAATCTTCAGGCGAGACAGAGGGGGGTGTAAAAGGAGAGGGGGTGTTGCAATATTAATTAAGGAGTCAATTACTGCTGTAAGGAGGGACGATATATTAGCGGGTTCCTCTAATGAGGCCATATGGGTAGAACTTAAAAACAAAAAGGGGGCAAGCACTTTGCTGGGAGTGTACTATAGGCCCCCAAACAGTCAGGGGGAGATAGAGGAACAGATATGTAGGCAAATCTCAGAGAAGTGCGAAAATAATAGGGTAATAATAGTGGGGGATTTCAACTTCCCCAATATAAATTGGGATAGTCAGAGTGTGAAAGGCTTAGAGGGTGCAGAATTCTTAAAGTGCATCCAGGAGAGCTTTTTGAGCCAACATGTAGAAAGTCCTACAAGAGAGGGGGCGGTACTGGACCTAATCCTGGGGAATGTAGCCGGGCAAGTGGTGGAAGTATCAGTAGGAGAGCATTTTGGCGACAGTGACCATAATTCGGTGAGATTTAAGGTGGTCATGGAAAAAGACAAAGACGGCCCGGAAATAAGGGTTCTAAATTGGGGGAAGGCCGATTTTAATATGATAAGGCAGGATCTGGTCAAAATGGACTGGGAGCAGCTACTTATAGGAAAATCCACATCAAAACAGTGGGAGACTTTCAGAAGGGAAATAGAGAGAGTACAGCGCCAACATGTTCCTGTAAAGGTCAAGGGTGGGACCAACAAGCAAAGGGAACCTTGGATGACAAGGGATATACAAAAATGCATTAGAAATAAAAGGGGGGCTTTTGGCAGTTACAAAAGACTAAAGACGGAAGAAGCCCTAGAGGAGTATAAAAAGTGCAGGGGCATGCTTAAAAAAGAAATTAGGAGGGCGAGGAGGGGCCATGAAATAACACTGGCGAGCAAAATAAAGGAAAATCCTAAGATGTTTTATAAGTATATTAAGGGCAAGAGGATAACCAGGGAAAGGGTAGGGCCCATTAGGGACCAAAGTGGCAATCTGTGTGTAGAGCCAGATGATGTAGGCGGGGTTTTAAATGAATTTTTTGCATCTGTGTTCACTATGGAGAAAGACGATGCAGACATAGAAATCGGGCAAGGGGACTGTGACATACTTGAACATATTAGCATCGAGAGGGAGGAGGTGCTAGCGGTTTTAGCAGGCCAAAAAGTGGATAAATCCCCAGGCCCGGACGAGATGTATCCCAGGCTGCTGTGGGAGGCAAAGGAGGAGATTGCAGGGGCTCTGACACAAATTTTCAGAACCTCTCTGGCCACAGGGGATGTACCAGAGGACTGGAGAACAGCTAATGTAGTACCATTATTCAAGAAGGGTAGCAGGGATAAACCAGGGAATTACAGGCCAGTGAGCCTAACATCTGTGGTAGGGAAATTATTGGAAAAAATTCTGAGGGACAAAATTAGTCTCCACTTGGAGAGGCAAGGATTAATCGGGGATAGTCAGCATGGCTTTGTCAAGGGTAAATCATGTCTGACAAATCTGATTGAATTTTTCGAGGGGGTGACTAGGGGGGTGGATGAGGGAAATGCTGTGGATGTGGTTTACATGGACTTCAGTAAAGCCTTTGACAAAGTCCCGCATAGGAGACTGGTCAAGAAGGTAAGAGCCCATGGGATCCAGGGTGCCTTGGCGCGTTGGATCCTAAACTGGCTGAGTGGCAGGAGGCAGAGGGTGATGGTCGAAGGTTGCTTTTGTGACTGGAAGCCTGTGTCCAGTGGGGTACCTCAGGGATCGGTGCTGGGTCCCTTGTTGTTTGTGATCTACATAAATGATTTGGATGAGAATGTAAAAGGTATGATCAGCAAGTTCGCAGATGACACGAAAATTGGTGGGGTGGTCAATTGCGAGGAGGAAAGCCTCAGGCTACAGGACGATATAAACGGGTTGGTCAGATGGGCGGAAAAGTGGCAAATGGAATTTAACCCTGAAAAGTGCGAGGTGATGCATTTTGGACGGACAAATAAGGCAAGGGAATACACAATGAGTGGTAGGACCCTAGGAAGTACAGAGGGTCAGAGGGACCTTGGTGTACATGTACATAGATCCCTGAAGGCAGCGGAACAGGTAGATAAGGTGGTTAAAAAGGCATATGGGATACTTGCCTTCATTAGCCGAGGCATAGAATATAAGAGCAGGGAGGTTATGATGGAGCTGTACAAAACGCTGGTGAGGCCACAGCTGGAGTAATGTGTGCAGTTCTGGTCGCCTCACTATAGGAAGGATGTGATTGCTTTGGAGAGGGTGCAGAGAAGATTCACCAGGATGTTACCTGGGATGGAGCGCCTCAGCTATGAAGAGAGGCTGGACAGGCTGGAGTTGTTTTCCTTGGAGCAAAGAAGGCTGAGGGGGGACCTGATTGAGGTATACAAAATGATGAGGGGCATAGATAGGGTAGACAAAGAGGAACTTTTCCCCTTAGTAGGGGGGTCAATAACAAGGGGGCATAGATTCAGGGTAAGGGGCAGGAGATTTAGAGGGGATTTGAGGAGGAACTTTTTCACCCAGAGGGTGGTTGTAATGTGGAACTCAATGCCCAAAAGGGTGGTAGAGGCAGGAACCCTCACAACATTCAAGAAGCATTTGGATGAGCACTTGGAATGCCAATGCATACAAGGCTATGGACCAAATGCTGGAAAATGGGATTAGACTGGACAGGGATGGATGGGTGGCGCAGACACGATGGGCCGAAGGGCCTCTTTCTGTGCTGTAAAACTCTATGACTCTATGAAATGGAGTTGAGGTATAGGTAGCCATGATCTAATAAAATGGCGGAACAGGCTCAAAAGGCTGAATGGCCTACTCCCAGTCCTATTCCTATATTCCTACCTCCCAGGAATTAACCAATTCACTGCAACCCTGATACTAATGGAAATTCCTATGTGAGAGCTATAATTGACAATTTTCAAACAAATGGCATCTCCTTCCATGGTGATAGAGACTGCGTAGGAAGACCCCATATCCTTTCCATCACAAAGGCTACCTACTATCACCTCTGTATCATTGCCACCTCCACACCTGCTTCAGCCCATCTGCTGCTGAAACCCTCATCCATGCCTCCAGACTCAACTATTACAATTCTGACCTGGCCAGTCTCCAATCCTCCATGCTCCATAAACTTTGATTTATCCAAATCTCTGCTGCCATATCCTATTCCACCTCAAGTCCCACTCACCAGTGCTCACTGTCATACATTGGCTCCCAGTGCCCCAACACCTTCAATTTCAAATTCTCATCATCGTGTTTAAATCTTCATCACCTTGATCCTTCCTATCTCTCTAACCTCCTCCAGCCCTACAACCCTCCCAGAACTCTTTGTTCCCCCAACTCTGGCCTCTTATGCATCCCTTCTCCCTTCACCATATCATTGACAGCTGTGCTTTCAGCTGTCTGGGCCCCATGCTGTTGACTTCTCTACCTAAACTACTCTGCCTTTTCACCCACTCTACTACTTTAAGACCCTCCTTAAAACCCACCTCTTCGGCCAAGCTTTTGGTCACACTCCTAATAGCTCCTGCTTTGATTCGGCATTCATTGCCTGATTACACCCCTATGAAACACCTTAGGACATTTTTCTATGTTAAAGGGGCCATAATGTGAAAGCCATTTTAAAATAGAAAAAAATGAAAAAGGAAACATAGTGGTTACGTTACTGGACTAGTAATCCAGAGGCCTGGACTAATGATCTGGAGACATCATGGCAGCTGGGGAATTCAGTAAATTAAATAAATCGGGAATAAAAAGCTAGTATCAGTAATGGCGACCATGTAACTACTGGATTGTCGTAAAAAACCTGATTCACTAATATCCTGTTGAGAAGGAAATCTGCCATCCTTACCTGGTCTGATCTATATGTGATGAGATTAACACAATAGTAAGGAAGGATATTAGCTCTGATGATGTGGAATCTGTATCGGTAGAGCTGAGAAATACTAAGGGGCAGAAAATGTTAGTGGGAGTTGTATACAGACCTCCAAACAGTAATGCTGAGGTTGGGGATGGCATTAAATGGGAAATTAGAGATGCGTGCAATAAGGGCACTGCAGTTACCATGGGTGACTTTAATCTACATATAGATTGGGCTAACCAAATTAGTAACAATACTGTGGAGGAGGAATTCCTAGAGTGTATACGGGATGGTTTCCTGGACCAATATGCTCAGGAACCAACTAGAGATCAGGCCATTGTAGACTGGGTATTATGTAATGAGAAAGGATTAATTAACAATCTTGTTATGCGAGGCCCCTTGGGGAGGAGCGATCATAATATGATAGAATACTTCATTAAGATGGAGAGTGAAGTAGTTGACTCAGAGACTAGGGTCCTGAATTGAAATAAAGGAAACTACAATAGTATGAGGCGCAAGTTGGCTAGGATGGATTGGGGAATGTTACTTCAAGGGTTGACAGTGGATAGGCAATGGCAAACATTTGAAGATCGCATGGATGAACTACAGAATTTGTTCATCCCTGTCTTGCATGAAAATAAAACAAAAAAGGTGGCTAAACCGTGGCTAACAAGGGAAATTAGGGATAGCATAAGATCCAAGGAGAGGACATATAAATTGGCCAGAAAAAGCAGCAAACCTGAGGATTGGGAGCAGTTTAGGATTCAGCAAAGGAGAACAAAGGGATTAATTAAGAGGGGGAAAATAGAGTATGAGAGTAAGCTTTCAGGGAACATAAAAACTGACTGTAAAAGCTTCTGTAGATATGTGAAGAGAAAAAGATTGGTGAAGTCAAGCGTAGGTCCCTCGCAGTCAGAATCTGGGGAATTTATAATGGGGAACAAAGAAATGGCTGACCAATTAAATACATACTTTGGTTCTGTCTTCACAAAGGAGGACACAAATAACCTCCCAGAGATGTCGGGGAACATAGGGTCTAATGAGAGGGAGGAACTGAATGAAATCAGTATTTGTAGGGAAATGGTGTTAGGGAAATTGACGGGATTGAAGGCCGATAAATCCCCAGGGCCTGATAATCTACATCCTAAGGTACTTAAGGAAGTGGCCCTAGAAATAGTAGATGCATTGCTGGTCATCTTCAAAAATTCTATAGACTCTGGAACAGTTCCCATGGATTGGAGGGCAGCTAATGTAACCCCACTATTCAAAAAAGGTGGTAGAGAGAAAACGGGGAATTACAGACCGGTAAGCCTGACATCGGTAGTGGGTAAAATGCTAGAGTCCATTATAAAAGATGTAATAGCAGAGCACTTGGAAAACAGTGACAGGATCGGACAAAGTCAACATGGATTTACAAAAGGTAAATCGTGCTTGGCTAATTTACTGGACTTTTTTGAGGATGTAACTGGTAGAATAGATAAGGAAGAACCAGTGGATGTGGTGTATTTGGACTTTCAGAAGGCTTTCGATAAGGTCCCGCATAAGAGATTAGAGTGTAAAGTTAAAGCACATGGGATTGGGGGTAAGGTACTGACTTGGATAGAGAACTGGTTGGCAGACAGGAAGCAAAGCGTTGGAATAAACGGGTCTTTTTCCGAGTGGCAGGCAGTGACTAGTGGGGTACCGCAGGGATCGGTCCTAGGACCCCAGCTATTCACAATATATATTAATGATCTGGACGAGGGAACTAGATGTAATATCTCCAAGTTTGCAGACGACACAAAGCTGGGTGGGCGTGTGTGCTGTGAGGAGGATGCCGAGAAACTCCAGTATGATTTGGACAGGTTGGCTGATTGGGCAGATGCATGGCAGATGCAGTATAATGTGGATAAATACGAGGTTATCCACTTTGGTGGCAAAAACAGGAAGGCAGATTATTATCTGAACGGCAATAGATTGGGAAAAGGGGAAGTGCAATGAGACCTGGGTGTCCTTGTGCACCAGTCGCTGAAGGTAAGCATGCAGGTGCAGCAGGCGGCTAGAGTTTAGAAGAATGAGAGGGGATCTAATTGAAACTTATAAAATTCGAACAGGACTAGACAGACTAGTTGCAGGAAGGATGTTCCCAATGGCGGGGGAGTCCAGAACCAGGGGTCACAGCCTAAAGATAAGGGGTAAGCCATTTAGAACAGAGATGAGGAGGAATTTCTTCACCCAGAGAGTGGTGAACCTGTGGAATTCTCTACCACCAAAGGCAGTTGAGGCCAATTCATTAAATATATTCAAAAAGGAGTTAGATATGTTTCTTAAGGCTAAAGGGATCAAGGGATATGGGGAGAAAGCAGGGACAGGGTACTGAATTTGGATGATCAGCCATGATCTCATTGAATGGCGGAACAGGCTCGAGGGGCCGAATGGCCTACTCCTGCTCCTATCTTCTATGTTTCTATGTCATTGCTCCTATCAATTCGTTGTGCACTCCATCGAGGTCCTCATCTAAGTCCTGTGCAGCAGAACTCTCGCGCGAACTCGCCCTCCAGGGAGCTGGCCCCCGAGCTACCCTTTCCCCCTGGCCTTGCTGTAGCCCACTCATGCCCAGTGCCTCACCCTGTGCAGATCCCACTACTACACTTGCCTCTAAAGTATGTGTGGTACCAATTTCTGAGCTGGTGTCTGTGAGTGACAGATGCAGTGACGTAGTGTCGTCTTCTTCCTTGTCTTCTCCCCCCTTGATCTGTTGAATCACCTCGGGGACAGGCTGGTCCAATGCTTGTTGTTGATTATCTGAAAGCAGAAAGGCACAACAGTCGAGTTATGGTGAGGGGGGAAGCCAGATATGCATGCCTACAGCATCAGTAGCTTGAAAGTGAGAAGAGATTGTGGAATGAGGGCGAAGTGCGATGTGAGAAGGTTTAGGAATGACCATACTGTTGTTGTCCCCAAGGGGTTCAACTTCGCCGGTTGCCACAGCCTGTATGATCTGCCGCCCAGTGATCTGCAGAACTCTCTCCTCCAGTTGGCTAAGGTCCTGCATGTCAGCCTGCCCCCTGTTGCTCCCTTCGGTTGTGAGCCACCTTGGCCTGCAAGAGAAAGGGAAGTGTGTCAGTGAGTGTGGAGCAATGTGTTTGGGTGGTGTGCCTGCCATAGTTGAATAGCTGCCAGTGATATGTGGGTGTGAGTGTGAGTGTTGCAGCAGTGGTAAGGTTGTGAGGGTGAAGTGAAGCTCTGATTGTGAGTTGTGAGTAGTGCTAGGTAGAGATTGTTGGTAGGTGAGTGCTGGGGGTATGGTGCATTGAGCAGTGCGTGAGGCTTGTGGTGTAGATGGTGGGATTTGCAATTTGCTGACACCTTCACTCACCTTGACCACCCGTGTGAGGTCATTAAACTTCTTTCGGCACTGAATGGCCAACCTTGGCACTACAGTGCTGCCCGTCACATGTGCGGCTATCTCCTGGCACATCATTCAGGAGATGTATAGCAAGGGCTTCCTGTCAGTCTGGGGGAAGAGGACAGCCCACTTCCTCTCCACGGCCACAACCAGTGCCTCCAGAGCTACGTCTGAAAATTTCCTTCTATTACTACTTCTTCCTGCAGTTGGAACTGCCTTGACAATGAGGTGCTGCAGCATCAATGCACCTCCCTTTTAAATGGTGGAAAAAGCCTGTGGCACACATGACTGGGAATTAGACTATTGGTCCACCTGTTGAGCGATAAGCCAGTGAGCAGCAGTTCACAGCGCCAGGGACCCGGGTTCAAATCCGGCCTCGGGTGACTGCCTGTGTGGAGTTTGCACATTCTCCCCGTGTTTGCGTGGGTTTTCTCCGGGTGCTCTGGTTTCCTCCCACAGTCCAAAGATGCGGGTTAGGTTGATTGGCCATGATAAAAATTGACCCTTAGTGTTAGGGGGGATTAAATACGTGGGGTTACGGGGATAGGGCTTGGGTGGGATGGCTGTCGGTGTAGGGACCGGGTGCTAGGGTTTGGATGATCAGCCATGATCTCGTTGAATGGCGGAGCAGGCTCGAAGGGCCGAATGGCTTACTCCTGCTCCTATCTTCTATGTTTCTATGTCTATGTTTCTATGTTTCTATGAATTCATGACTATAATCATGTTAATGAGGAGTGAACATGAATTTTGCATCCTGCCTGGACCATTTTGAGTTGGCACAACTTAACATCGTTTGGCCTTAACACTGCCCGTTTCATGGATATATCCAATTTCTTGGCCTTTAATTTTAACTTTTTACCATTATTCCCTGTTTTCACCTTATTCGCTGATGCACTATTACTGTTAAACTCTCTGGGCTAGAAATTCATTATAGCCCAGGAATGGGCGGTATCATTAGAAAGTTTGAGAATTAGTGGCAGGTGCTAAGGCTTTAGACCGCACACAAAATTCATTCTCACTGCTCAAAGAAATGATTGGAGTGCTAATTCAAGCCTTAAAGGCCTAGCTCATTGGCATTACACTTAAATGGAGGACCAATATCGGGTGCAATCTAATCGCAAGTCATCATTGCCACAGGCTTTTCCCAGTACTTAAAGGGGAGGTTCATTGATACTGCAGCACCTCATTCTCAGCATTGTTGGCTGTGCAGCTGCCTCAGCAAGGAGAAGCACAACAAGGAGAAGGAGCCAGAGGACTGAAGCAGGTGTGCTCATGGCAGATCCACCTCAGTCAGGTGGTCAGGGTGATTGAATGCTTCAACAAATGCTACATACCACCATCTGTGCCACAAGCTTCACACACTGCCCAAAGAACCAGAACCCCAGCACTCACCCACCAACAATCTTTACCTGCCAACACTCACACCCACATCTCACACCTTGCACACAATGACAGCTATTCAACCATGGGAGGCACAAGGGTCATTAGTTATTAGAATGAATGTGATATGTTTATGCATAAATTTATTGATGGAGTTTGCAATATTTTGTGGTCTCTCTCATTTCACCTTTGCACCCATGAGGATGCAGTGATATGGCATGACACAGTGATGGTATGATGGGGATGTGGTGAGCAAAAAGGATCTGGGGTTTAAGTCATCCTGGTGTGAGGCTGGAGGTCTGTTTGGAGGAGGTGGCAGAGTTCTGTGACCATCACCTTGGTGATGCGGAGCCGTCTAATACACTGTTCGTCGCTTAATTGAAGGTAGGAGAAGTGCAATCGGAATACCCTCAGAGGGTAAGGCCTCCTGGTGTGAGCCCTGATGTCCCTCCTTCCTGGAGGCTTCCTGGAGCTGCATGACAGCTTTCTCTGTCGCTGTCTGGTCGAGGCTCTAAGGTAAGTGTCGACAATAACATTTCCAGATCGGGCGGCCAGTGAGCGTTGCAAGTTCACTGACGGTCACGATCTGCCTGGCGTGGAAATCCCCGGTAGTACTTCATATTGGCGGTGCAACGGGGGTGGGGGGCCAGGTTTGCCGTACGTCGCTGGCTTTGCTTCGCTCCGGCACTACTGCATCATCGCCCGTTACCGCCATCTGATGGCACTAACAGGAGGCGCTAAGGTACCCAATTTTTCCCCCTCTGTCCCTTCCTGTCACACTCTGCTTATCTTTACCCAAATCGCTACACTGCTTCATTGCCTTGACTTTTCTCTTTAGATTTCAAAATTTCCCCTAACCTGACCCCTCCCCCCAACCTTTTAATTTAAAGCCCTAACTACAGCCCCAGTTGTTCAATTTGTCAGGACACTGGTCCCAGCCCAGTTTAAGCGGAGCCTGTCGAAATGGAACAGCTCCCTCTTTCCCCAGTACTGGTGCCAGTGCCCTGTCAATCAAAACCCCTTCATCCCACATTACTCTTTGAGCCATGCATTTAACTCTCTGGGCGCGATCTTGCCAGTCCTGGGGAGGTGGGTTTGGAGGTGGGACTGCTGGGAAAATGGCAGAATCTGGGGGCGGGTACCCATCCCATCCCCAACCCGTATCCGTGCCATCTTCCCGGGAGGTGGGTAGCCGACCCACGCGCGTAGGGAAACCCCACCAGGGTCACCGAGGCGAGCAGTGGGTCTTCGGGCGGGCTGAAAGGTGCACTGTGAAGGTAAGTGATGGGTGCAAGTGTGGAGAGGTGAGTATGTGAGGTGAGTGTAACGTGATCGAAAATGTTTACTTAACTTTGTTTCTTCCTGCAGGCTTCAACCGTTGGGAATGCAGAGAGTCTCGCATCTGACCGGCAGAGATGACAGATGGCTGCTGCATTCTCCAATGCAACAATCATCTAATTTCTGCTCACAAAAAAGGTTTGATGAGTCTTGAATACAAGAACTCATCAAACTACAGAGAATGTTGTGTTTGACAGCTTCACAGGGCTGTCAAATGATGACAATTCATCTGCCAAAAATGTTTGACAGATGAAACATCAAAGGCTGACGTTCTCTGTCACCGGCTTTCCCTTAACTGGCCTGTTAAACCCGCTGGGCAGGCTTAACAAGGTCAATCAAGGGAAAATAGCGTGGGTTGGCCACAAATCGATGGAGGCAGGACTAAAACCCGACAAGCAGCAATCCCGCCTCCAATGCGCCCCCATTGGCAAAATCGCCCCCTCTGATCTGCTTGTCTCTATGCCAATTTGTGCGTGGCTCTGGTAACAATCCAGAAATCACTACCTTTGAGGCCCTGTGTTTTAATTTGGACCCTAGCTCCTCAAAAACTCTCAGCAGAACCTCATTCCTAGCTCTACCTATATTGTTGGTTCCTAAGTGGACCACGACAACTGGATCCTCCCCCTCCCACTCCAAATTCTTCTCCAGCCACGAGGAGATATCCTTAACATTTAACCCCAATGAAAAATGTACCCTGACTCTGGCTGATTTTCCAGACTAGGGATCATTTAAATAATTTTGGTGGGCTCCTTAGCCTCTGCCATGATGTCTACTTGGAGGAGAATGCAGATTGGCCATCACAGGGATTGGAGGCTTGCCACAGCATAGTGTGGCTACTGGCTTCTGATAGATAATGGATTTTAAATCCACAATCGAGTACAGAAGCTTTACAGGCTTTAAGGTTTAAAAATCCCATATCGACACTGGTTAGCAGGGGTTGAATAGGCATCCTTGGCACCCATGTTGCCAATGTATTGAACTGCAGGAAATGTAGAGGCCATAAAAATATTTGGGGACCTGGTGGAGCAGGTCACTGATCCATTTCCTACCCCCTGCAACATCCCCCCCCCCACCCACGTCCCTCCCCCCGCCCCCCCCCCACCAACTCTCTCACACAAAAAATTCTGCAGAGGGCAGAAAATCCCAGCCGTAATCTGCATGGCCCTCATAATTTAATTTTTATAAGGATAAGAAGCTAGCAAGAGTTAAATAAAGGCTAACTTCCCCACACCCAGTCTCCACCACCCCCCACCCCACCCTGCCGCCCCGCACTGTTTTTATCAGTACACAGCCCACTTCTATTTCTTTCTGACATAACTTTCCTCCTTCCTGACTATTCTTCTCTAAGACCTGGATTTTTCAGTCCTCTGCTGCTGCCTGCCATAATTTTGGATTGAAACCTTGATCCCATTCCCACCCATGGAACTAGCAAGCTTACGTTGAGGTAAACATGATTCTCCAGTCAATTAGAAATATTCATTTAAATGTTTAAAGAGCAACATTAAGATATTTTAAGGCTACAGTTCCTTTTTAATAATTTTTTTTTTATCGGCAGCATTGCACCAGAAAATTACAGCATTTTACCTACCAACTGCCATAAAATTTCATTACATATTCAACTTGAGAGACCTTTCTAACATATTCCAGGTACAGTATTTCACTTGTAACCTTATGAATGTATGCATTTACCAGCCGTAGCTATTTGTAATTTTTTTTCTAATTTATTAGATCATTATTTTTTGTTCATGTACATTTATGTTGAGTTTGTAATTATATGCAATATGAACATCTATACAGTGACTTCCAAATGAACTGTGACCACAATACTTGAGCAATAGGGCCAAGAGTTTCCGCTTTGGGTGCATTCGGCGATCTGGGTACAAATTGCACTTAACATTGCGCTAGTTTTGAGAAGTGTTTTTTTCCCCTCAAGTTTCTGCATATCACCGAACATAAAATCTCCCATGAACCAGCGCAATTGGGCAGTGTTTTGAACGTAATTCTAAATAAATGTTTCCATTAGAAAAAATTATGTGGTACATTTAAAAATGGTATGCTCCTGTATGCTCCTCCTGCGCTATGTGGGAACTCAGGGACACTTCCTCTGTCCCTGACAACCATGTGTGCAGGAAGTGTGTCCAGCTGCAGCTACTGGCAGACCGCATTGTGGCGCTGGAGCAGCAATTGGATACATACTGGACCATTCACGATGCTGAGGACGTCGTGAATAGCACGTTTAATCAGTTGGTCACACCACAGATAAAGGTGGTACAGGGAGAAAGGGAACGGGTGACCAACAGGCAGAGTGGTATGCGCAGGCAGGTAGTGCAGGGGTCCCCTGTGGCCATCCCCCTCTCAAACAGATATACCGCTTTGGATACTGATGGGGGGGATAGCTTACCAGGGGAAGGCAGCAGCAGCCAACTTCCTGGCACCAGGGGTGGCTCTGCTGCACAGGACGGGAGGAAAAAGAGGGGGAGAGCCATAGTAATAGGGGATTCTATTGTAAGGGGAATAGATAGGCGTTTCTGCGGCCGCAAATGAGACTCCAGGATGGTGTGTTGCCTCCCTGGTGCAAGGGTCAAGGATGTCTTGGAGCGGCTGCAGGGCATTCTGGAGGGGGAGGGTGAACAGCCAGTTGTCGTGATGCATATAGGTACCAACGATATAGGTAAAAACCGGGATGAGGTCCTAAAAGCTGAATATAGGGAGTTAGGAGGTAAATTAAAAAATAGGACCTCAAAGGTAGTAATCTCAGGATTGCTACCAGTGCCACGTGCTAGTCAGAGTAGAAATAGAAGGATATTTCAGATGAATACGTGGCTAGAGGAATGGTGCAAGGGGGAGGGATTCAAATTCCTGGGACATTGGAACCGGTTCTAGGGGAGGTGGGACCAGTACAAAATGAACGATTTGCACCTGGGCAGGGCCAGAACCGATGTCCTAGGGGGAGTGTTTGCTAATGCTCTGGGGGAGGGTTTAAACTAAAATGGCAGGGGGTTGGGAACCTGAGCGGGGAAACAGCGGAAAGGGAAACGAGGATAAAAGCAAAAGACAGGAAGGAGAAAAACAAAAGTGACAGGCAGAGAAATCAAGGGTTTAAATCAAACATGGCCACAGTAAATAATAATTCTAAAAGATCTAAGAGCGTTAAAAAAACAAGCCTGAAGGCTTTGTGTCTTAATGCGAGGAGCATTTGTAATAAGGTGGATGAATTAGCTGCGCAAATAGATGTAAACAGATATGATATGATTGGGATTACGGAAACATGGTTCCAGGGTGGCCAAGGCTGGGAACTCAACATCCAGGGGTATTCAATATTCAGGAAAGATAGGCAGAAAGGAAAAGGAGGTGGGGTAGCATTGCAGGTTAAAGAGGGAATTAACATAATTGAAAAGAAGGATATTAGCTCTGATGATGTGAAATCTCTATGGGTCGAACTGAGAAATACCAAGGGGCAGAAAATGTTATTGGTAGTGGTATATAGACCTCCAAACAGTAATGCGGAGGTCGGGGATGGCATTAAACGGGAAATTAGAGTAGCGTGCAATAAGGACACTGCAGTTATCATGGGTGACTTTAATCTACATATAGATTGGGCTAACCAAATTAGTAACAATTCTGTGGAGGAGGAATTCCTGGAGTGTATACGGGATGGTTTCCTGGACCAATGTGTCGAGGAACCAACTAGAGATCAGGCCATCTTAGACTGGGTATTATGTAAAGAGAAAGGATTAATTAGCAATCTTGTGCGAAGCCCCTTGGGTCGGAGCGATCATAATATGATAGAATTCTTCATTAAGATGGAGAGTGAAATAGTTGACTCAGAGACTAGGGTCCTGAATTTGAGGCGCGAGTTGGGTAGGATTGATTGGGGAATGTCACTCAAAGGGTTGACGGTGAATGGGCAATGGCAAGCATTCAAAGATCGCATGGATGAACTACAGAATTTGTTCATCCCAGTTTGGCATAAAAATAAAACAAAAAAGGTGACTCAACCGTGGCTAACAAGGGAAATTAGGGATAGTATATGATCCAAGGAGAGGACATATAAATTGGCCAGAAAAAGCAGTAAACCTGAGGATTGGGAGCAGTTTAGGACCCAACAAAGGAGGACAAAGGGATTAATTAAGAGGGGGAAAATAGAGTATGAGAGTAAGCTTGCAGTGAGCATAAAAATTGACTGTAAAAGCTTTTATAGATATGTGAAGAGAGAAAGATTGGTGAAGTCAAACGTAGGTCCCTTGCAGTCAAAATCAGGGGAATTTATAATGGGGAACAAAGAAATGGCTGACCAATTAAATATATACTTTGGTTCCGTCTTCACAAAGGAGGACACAAATAACCTCCCAAAGATGTCGGGGAACATAGGGTCTAATGAAAGGGAGGAACTGATAGAAATCAGTATTTGTAGGGAAATGGTGTTAGGGAAATTGATGGGATTGAGGGCCGATAAATCCCCAGGGCCTGATAATCTACATCCTAGGGTATTTAAGGAAGTGGCTCTAGAAATAGTAGATGCATTGCTGGTCATCTTCCAAAATTCGATAGACTCTGGAACAGTACCCATGGATTGGCGGGTAGCTAATGTTACCCCACTGTTCAAAAAGGGTGGTAGAGAGAAAACGGGGAATTACAGACCGGTAAGCCTGACATCGGTAGTGGGGAAAATGCTAGAGTCCATTATAAAGGATGTAATAGCAGAGCACTTAGAAAAAAGTGACCGGATCGGACAAAGTTAACATGGCTTTACAAAAGGTAAATCGTGCTTGACTAATCCACTGGAATTTTTTTGAGGATGTAACTGGTAAAATAGATAAGGGAGAACCAGTAGATGTGGTGTATTTGGATTTTGAAAAGGCTTTTGATAAGGTCCCGCATAAGAGATTAGCGTGTAAAATTAAGGCACATGGGATTGGGGGCAAGGTATTGACTTGGATAGAGAACTGGTTGGCAGACAGAAAGCAAAGAGTTGGAATAAACTGCTCTTTTTCCGAGTGGCAGGCAGTGACTAGTGGGGTACCGCAGGGATCTGTCCTTGGACCCCAGCTATTCACAATATATATTAATGATCTGGACGAGGGAACTAGATGTAATATCTCCAAGTTTGCAGACGACACAAAGCTGGGTGGGCGTGTGTGCTGTGAGGAGGATGCCGAGAAACTCCAGTATGATTTGGACAGGTTGGGTCATTGGGCAGAAGCATGGCAGATGCAATATAATGTGGATAAATGCGAGGTTATCCACTTTGGTGTCAAAAACAGCAAGGCAGATTATTATCTGAATGGCAATAGATTGGGAGAAGGGGAAGTGCAACGAGACCTGGGCGTCCTTGTGCACCAGTCGCTGAAAGTAAGCATGCAGGTGCAGCAGGCGGTTAAGAAGGCAAATGGTATGTTGGCCTTCGTAGTGAGAGGGTTTGAGTACAGGAACAAGGATATCTTGCTGCAGTTGTACAGGGCCTTGGTGAGACCACATCTTGAGTGTTGTGTGCAGTTTTGGTCGCCTTATCTGAGGAAGGATGTTCTTGCCATGGAAGGAGTGCAGCGAAGATTCACCAGGCTGATACCTGGGATGGCAGGAGTGACGTATGAGGAGAGATTGGGTCGATTGGGCTTGTACTCGCTGGAGTTTAGAAGAATGAGAGGGGATCTCATCGAAACTTTCAAACAGGACTAGACAGACTAGATGCTGGAAGGATGTTCCCGATGGTCGGGGAGTCCAGAACCAGGGGTCACAGTCTAAGGATAAGGGGTAAGCCATTTAGGACAGAGATGATGAGGAATTTCTTCACCCAGAGAGTGGTGAACCTGTGGAATTCTCTACCACAGAAGGCAGTAGAGGCCAATTCATTAAATATATTCAAGAAGGAGTTGGATATATTTCTTAAGGCTAAAGGGATCAAGGGATATGGAGAGAAGGCAGGAGCAGGGTACTGAGTTTGAATGATCAGCCATGATCTCATTGAATGGCGGAGCAGGCTCGAGGGGCTGAATGGCTTACTCCTGCTCCTATCTTCTATGTTTCTATCTTGCGATGTAACCTGGTGGAGCTTTATTAGTACAGCTGAAAATGGGTTTATCACAAAAAAAAACAATTTTATTCAGAGGAGGGTTTTAGCGCCGATCGCAAAATTGACCTGTCGTTTTGCGGTGGCACTAAGCACTACCACTACGATCTCCTGCGCCCGCAGATTGTGAAGTTACGCAAATGTGCAATGCCCCGGTAGTGCCCCGGACCGGAATTTGATTTGCGCCCCCTGCTTTAGTGCCTGCCGCTAGGAACAAAAGGTAGAAGGGAACGTTTTCAAGTCGGGAAGGGGCTGAGGGAGTGCTATTTGAAGGCGTGCGCTTCCTGCTTTTTCTTGTCGGCAAAATTTTTGGCATACGCATGTTGAGAGGGAGAGGGACGTCTGGAGAGATTTAACGCTTTCCTAAGGAGTTTTGGTCCTCAGCACCACTTTTGAGGTTCCTATTTACCTGACCTTCATATTTAGCACATTTAGAAGATTTTATGGGAGCTGTACTAACTCGGGGCGTCATCCTCCAGCTTCACCTTCGGAGGCAGCAGAGAGAGAGTGGCACACGTGGCCAGAGGGAGGAGGGCCAACAGGCCTCTGCACAGAAGACCTTATCCTCCCAGGGTATTCCAGGGCAATTCTCTTAGATTAATTTGTCTGAGGAGCAGTGTTTCAGAAGGCTGAGCAAGTGGTCACTGAGCTCTGCTACCTCCTGCAACCAGATTTACAGCCTCAGCTCAGGACCAGGGCGTCTCTGTCAGTGGCAGTGAAGGTGACGGTGACTCTGAATCTCTACACCAGCGGCTCCTTCCAGGCTTCAACTGGGGACATAGCGAATATCTCCCAGTTCACTATCCATTGTTGCATCCGGGAGGTGATAAATGCTCTGTACAAAAGGAAAAGGCAGTACATCTCTGTCCCCATGACCCGGGACAAACAGCGCGAAAGCGCATGTGGCTTTGCTAGGATTGTGGGCTTCCCCATGGTTAAGGGCGCCATTGACTGCACGCATGTGGCATTGCTGGCACCTCATGAGAATGCAGAGGTGTTCCAAAATAACAAGGGCCAGTTGGTGTGTGACCTTAGACAGCGCATCCTTGCCGTCAATGCCCACTATCCTGGCAGCAGCCACGATGCTTTTATCCTGCGGCAGACTGGTGTCCCAGACTTCTTCCAACCACCGCGTCAACCTAGTGGATGGCTCCTCGTGGACAAGGGTTATCCACTCTGCACCTGGCTGTTGACACCGCTCCGTAACCCCAACACTCCTGCTGAGCTGCAATACAATGATAGCCATAGCGCCACCAGGGATTGGTGCACCGCCTCAGGGGGAGGAAGAGGGAGAGGAGGAGGAGGAGGAGGAGGTGGAGGTGGAGGATGAAGAGGAGGATCAGCAGCACTAACGTGGGAGGGAGGTGCACAATGTTGCCACTGCAAGGGCTGTCCGTGAACGCCTGATAAGACACCGCTTCTAACGAATTACAGAGAAGATGGCTTCTGGAATTTAGAAGCACATCATCACAAGCATCCCGCAGCCCCTATTGACAGGCAAAGCTCCAATGACTCAAATCAGCAAAGGTGTAAAGTAACAATAACGTTTTTTATTTATATTACAAACTCTGTCTTATTTATTCAGGACAAACAATTAGAAACAAACCCAACAATTCATAAACGAACAAAACTCATTTTCGCAACATCGAGATAAGCGTTAAAACAGTAAACAAATATATTAAGATGAACATTAAACTTTCCCACAAACATTCCCCCCATTTATTAATAATTTCTACTTTTCGGCCTTCAAGGGAGACCTCCATCCTCTGCGCACTTCCCCCCTTCCCACCCTACTGCTCCTCTGTAATGTGGCCCAGTGACTGCAGCAAGGCTGGCGGAAGGCTGCTGAATGTTGGATCCAGACACTGGAGATAGCCTTGAAGGACGCCCTCGACCAGCTCTGGGCCTGGAGGGCCCGGCTGCAGACTGCACCAACTCTGCATGGGCGGCAGCAGTCTGGGCTGGCTGTGTTGCAGCCCGTGGCAAGTGCAATGGCGAAGTGGCAGTGGTGGGAGCAGGAATGCTGTCATCCTGAGAGAGGATGGCACCTTCCTGACTGACCGACACACTGCCACTTCCACGGGGCAGTACCTCAGCATCCGGAGCAATCTGCTCAAGCACAGATTGCTGGTCTGCTGCGGTACCGTAAGATCCCCGGTGGACTGTGAGCAACCCAGCGAGGATGACAGCTTCAGCGCTTGCGTGACATCAATCTGAGACTGCATGAGAGCAGTCTGAGACTGGATGGCACCAACCAATGACTTGATTGCAGCACTAAGCCGTTGCGTTGCGTCGGCCTGTGCTGCAATAGATCCTGCCACCTCACCCATTACACACGGCATGGGCTCTGGTTCCCCACGGTCTCCCTGCAATTCAACCATCCTCTGCAATGAGGCAAGGATGAGTTCAAGGGTTTGCGCACAGATGACAGCTGTGCTAGTAGCGGACTCCTCCACTCTCCTAGCAAGTACTTCCATGCTGTCAGGCATCCTTGCCATTGCACCCATGATCTCAGTGTGCATGCTCAAGGTCTGCGTATTCATGGCCGCGATGTTGAGGTCCTTGTCCTCATGTGCAGCAGAACTCATGTGCCTACTCACCCTCTGGGGAAATGGCCCCCAAGCTTCCCTTCCCCCATGGCATTGCTGCAGCCCGCTGGGTCCAGGAGCTTCACCCACATCAGATCCTAACCCCCTGCTCCCCTTCAGGGAACACGTGGCCCTAGTGTCAGAAGTGTCACCCTCGGGAGGCACAGGCTGTGAGGCTCCAGCTTCCTCTTCCTCCTCATCTGGTGCGTCGCTGCCACTGGCAGGCTGAGGTACAGGTTGGTCAGCTGGTGGTTCACTATCTGAAAGCAGGAAGGCACAAGAGTGGCTTTAGCGTGAGTGCAGGGGGGCAGGAAGGGTGCAAGGACTGGAGACAGTTAGTTAGATTGAAAGTGTAAAAGGCTGGTGTTATGAGGGGGAAGTGGTATGAGAGAGGAGAGAAAGCTGATGAACATACCATTGCTGTCCCCAAGGGCATTGACCTCTGCACTGGCCACGGCATCTGTGACCTGACTCACAATCAGCCTGTGGACTCTGTCCTCCAATTCAGTGAGGAGGTGTAGGTCCGCCTGTCCTCCTCCTGTCCACTGGGTCTCTCATCGTTTATGTGAAAGCTTGGCCTGTGTAGTGGGTTTTTGGTTTGGGGTTTGTGTCTGGTCAGTCAGTCGTGTGTCTGAGCTGCTCCAGCCCCGTGCAGTTCGAATCGTTTCCCCTTTTTGGTCCTGAGCACCGGATTTATTTACAAGTAGCAATATAGACAAATGAGACCAGTGGTTCGGTGCAAAGAAAACCAATGTTTATTAAAATAGAGAACAATTACTATACAGAGAAAATCACTATGGATGCAGCACAATTACACTTAACGGGGGGGAGGAGAAACGGACACATCGAGGGAAAATGACACTTTAGCAATTCCCCTTAACTCCCACCCTTTACACCTATCTAGGTTATCTTGTGATGGGCCAGAAAATTGATGCTCACCAGTCTAGGATGTTGAAACATCTGCTCCGTGTCCTGTTACCTGCCGATGTCTTAGGTTTTCACCGCCCCAAAGCAGAGATACCCCAGTAATTTAAATGTAACTGCAGGTATTCTACTTCCCTGGACGGGCTCTTCGTCGATGGTCCTTTTTGCTGGGTTGATGGTAAGGCAGGGCACCGGAGGCGAGGCAGAAGAGAGAGAGAGAGAGAGAGATACGGCTTCCCGAGGGACTAGTTATACCCTTCCCGGTAGCCCTTATCTCCTGCCAGATCAGCTCATTTCTTTTGTCTAATCTGGACGTATTGAAACTTATACAAAAAGTACTGATCTGGGCCCATCGACCTGGATGGCCGGTAATCAGTTTTACTGATCTCATCAGTGTTCCCCTTTGTCCAACTGGTTTTGTGATGGGGCCATTCCAGTCTGAATGCCCCATTGATCGTTTGTAAACAGTGTTGATGTTCTCTAAACGAAGGCCTGAATGCTGCTGAGCTTGTCCCACTACATATTCAATAGGTCCTGACTGCTGTTGATTGTTTGTGCAAACAACCTTGATGGCTTTTAATCAGAGGCCCGAATGCCACTGGGTTTGCTTCTAATGCATAAATGCAGAAGGTCTGTCTGCATTCGAGTTCTGGAAAGTTCCTTCTCACAGTCATCAGAATACAAGCTGTCAGTCCAAACTGAAACTTACAGGCTTTTGCCATGAGGCTGACCGCAGCCATTTTGTTGTGCCCTGGATTTTAAACTCAGTCCAACTAGGGTTTCTTTAATAAACCAAAAGTAAATCTTCGGGGGAGACATGAAATTTGCGAATCCTTTCACCTGCAAGAAAAAGGACAGCGTGTGAGTGAGTGTGCGGCCAAGTGTTTGGCAGATGTGCCGACTATAGTTGAATAGCCATTAATGTCTGCAAGGTGTGGGATGTGAATGTGAGTTTTATGAGATGGCTATAGTTGTTGGATGAGTGTTGAGCATTTGGTTATTTACACCGTCTGGGCAGGGTGAAGTTGAGATTGTGGGATGTAGATGTATTGAAAAGCAGGTACTCACCCTGACCACCCAAGTGAGGTTGTTGAACTTCTTCCGACACTGAGTATGTGCCCTTGGCACCAGGCTCCTTGATGACACGTGCTGGGCTACCTCCCTCCACACTCTTAGAAACTCCCGGGGCAATGGCCTCCTGCCACTCTCTGGGAAGAACACTGCCCGTCGCTGTTCAACAGCACCAATCAGAGCCACCAATGCCTGGTCGCTAAAGCGCCAAGCTCTTTCCCTGAGCCTATCCATCACTACTTTAAGCACAATGGTGGTTTAGGTGTTTGCAGGCCGAGATTCAATGCTGCAATGAGCAGGGTGTGGCTGGGCAGCAAGATGGCCCCTCCCCCTTAAGAACTGGACGGCGCCAGTCTGTCTGAGTTTCATGGTAATTGACATCGCCTGAGCTTCGGTAGCGTTTTGAGGTAATGGCTCGCTCCCCAACGTTAGCGCCTTAGAGAGGTGTGTAGCGCTTGATTTAGCGTCCACATCACCTCCAGGGGTGATGGAAGCGAATTTTGCGGTTGACAGCAATAATTAGCACCGTGCGCTAAACTTTGTGCCCAGCTGATATTAGCGCCCCAAAATGGGCAATACCCAATTCTTCCCCCAGAGTATCTAGTCCACCACCTGTAAGTAACCCGATTTTAAATAATTGAAAATGACTTTAAAAAACTATACAGAACCATTTACTAGTTACATTGGTGTACAGTAGTCAATTTCTTTGTTATTTAAAAAAATATATATGTTTAAAAGCTTTTAAAACATGGCTATTAGTGTCCACGGGAAGAGAAGGCTTCATGTATATGCCCATCCTCAATGAGCTCAGCACACAAGTGCAAAAGACAAGGCTGAAGCATTTGCAACCATCTTCAGCCAGAAGTGCCAAGTGGATGATCCATATCAGCCTCCTCCAGAAGTCCCCACCATCACAGAAGCCATTCTTCAGCCAATTCGATTCACTCCACGTGATATCAAGGAATGGCTGAGCGCACTGGATACAGCAAAGACTATGGGCCCCGACAACATCCTGGCTGTCATTCTGAAGACTTGTGCTCCAGAACTAACCATGTATCTAGCCAAGCTGTTTCAGTACAGTGACAACACTGGCATCTACCCGACAATGTGGAAAACTGCCCCACTCCTCTTACTATGCGTTTACTATTTATATGCCTATAGAAGACTTTTGAATTCCCTTTTATGTTAACAGCACTATGGGAGTGCCTTCACCACACGAACTGCAGTGGTTCAAGAAGGCGGCTCACCACCACCTTCTCAAGGGCAATTAGGGATGGGCAATAATTGCTGGCCTTTCCAGCGATGCCCACATCCCAGGAATGAATAAAAATAAACTTGCAAAGGTGATTAATTTGATCTGAAGGCATGGACAGTTGTTTGTGTGTGACCGGCTTCTATTGCAATCATAGAATAATACAGCACAGAAGGAGGCCATTCGGCCCATTGTACCTGTGCAGGTCCTTTGAAACAGCTAGGCCAATTAGTCCCACTCTCTTGCTTTTTCCCCATAGCTCTGCAATTATTTCCATTTCAAGTATTTATCCAATTCCTTTTTGAAAGTTATTATTGAATCATGCTTCCACCATCCATTGAGGCAGTGCATTCTAGATCATAACCAGTCGCTGCGGACATCTTTTTTCCTCATGTCGCCTCTGGTTCTTTTGCCAATTACCTTAAATCTGCGACCTCTGGTTAGCAACCCTTCTGCCACTGGAAACAGTTTCTCCTTATTTACTCTATAAAAACCTTTCATGATTTTGAACACCTCTATCAAATCTCCCTTTAACCTTCTCTGCTCTATGGAGAACAACCATAGTCTTTCCATGTAACTGAAGTCTTTCATCTTTGGTACCATTCTAGTAAATCTCCTCTGCACCCTCTCTAAGGCCTTGACATCGTTCCTAAAGTGTGGTGCCCAGCATTGCCCATAACACTCCAGCTGGGGCCTAACCTGTGCTTTATAAATTGTGATAAACCCATGTAGTGAGACAAGGACTCGAAGAGGCGATATCGTAGAATTAGCACGAGTACTTTATTAACAAACAGAGTAACAAACATCATGCCTGCATCCCGGCATTTCACCTTTGCTGGCCTTGACAGGAAGCAAACCTCTTACCTTAGCAGCAGCATTGGCTACAGCACCACCTGGTGGATAACCTTAATCATAACATCGCAGATTACTATATCCCTGCCCCCTTAAGAATTCAGTATGAATTTCTTAACAAACGACCATTCCTAAGGGTCACATAAGGAGACTCCATTCATCATGTTCCATACTTGACGAATCTAACAGTTCAGTATCAATCTCTCTGGTGGCTTGCGAGTCCTTTGTGAACGTCTAACAGTAAAGTCCCTGCTTGGTTGTGGTGAAGCCACCAGCTGCTCCTGAGCAGTGCTCAGAGTATCTGACTCTGCAACGATGGTTTCCTCTTGACGAATAGGTTCCTGTGGAATTGTCTCTGTCCCTGGTAGTGGCACCACAGATGCACTTGGATAACTGGGGGCAACCCTGTCTTCAGTCATTGCATCTGGAACCTTCATTTCAATTTCCCCTTGCCTGGGAAGTATCTGATCTACATGTCTGCGTACTACCCTACCATCTCCCAACATGACCTTGTATGATACTGGACCTGCCATTGAGTCTATGAAGCCAGGAATCCACTTTGGCCCATAACTGAAATTCCTGGTAAGGACCGCATCTCCTTCTCCAAAACTTCGGCTCTTTGTTCTTTTGTCATGGTTCTCTTTTTGTTTGTTTTGTCTGTTTTCCATTTTCCTTTTTAGGTCTGGGTGGACAAGGTCAAGAGTGGAGCGTAGTCTACGACCTAATAACATCTCAGCAGGAGAGAGCCCTGTGGTGGATTGAGGTGTTATTCTGTAGCTGAACAGAACCCGTGACACTTTGGCTGCTAAACTCCCTTCTGCACTTTTTTTCATCATCTCCTTAAATGTTTGTACGGCTCTCTCCGCAAGTCCATTTGAGGACGGATGATATGGAGCCGAGGTCACCTGCACTATGCCATTTTTTCCCAAGAAGTCTTTTGTCTCTGTACTCACAAAACAAGTGGCATTGTCACTCACCACGATCTCCGGTAGCCCTTGATTACTGAAGCTCCGATGCAGGCAGTCTATAGTAGTAGTGGCGGAAGCAGAATTTACAGGATAAACATCCATCCATTTGGAATGTGCATCAATGATTATGAGGAACATCTTCCCCATGAATGGACCCGCATAATCTAAGTGCAATCTTCTCCATGGTTTATCCGGCCACTCCCAGGGGTAGAGAGGAGCCGCTGCTGGTGCCTTCCGGTGTTCCTGACAAGTGCTGCATGTCTTGACTAGATTTTCTATCTCCTCATCTAGCTTTGGCCACCACAAGTAACTCCTAGCCAAGGCTTTCATACGCGAGACCCCAGGATGACACTGATGTAGTTGCTCTAGGATAGACTGTCGTGCTGGCTGTGGAATAATCACTCGTGCTCCCCACAACACGCAACCATCCTGCACACTCAGCTCTGTTTTCCTGACACTGTAGGGTGTGAAGTCAGCCCCTCCCGGATGCTGTGGCCATCCCCTCACCACATATTCTCGAACTCTAGACAGTATTGGATCTTTACCTGTCCATGTTCTTACTTGCTCTGCAGTCACAAGTGCCATGTCAGTGTCCTCCAACATCAAAACTCTGTCCTCTGGAGCTGCACGGATAGGTGTGCCTGGCAGTGGAAGACGGCTCAAGGCATCTGCGTTCCCATGGTACTTGCCCGCCTTGTAGACGATGACATACTCATATGCCCTCAACGTCACTGCCCACCTCTGGATCTGGGGTAACACCATCTGTGGAACTGCTTTCATTTCATTGAAAAGAGAGGGAAGAGGTTTATGATCGGTGCATATGGTGAACTTCCTGACATATATGTACTTGTGGAACCTCTGTACATAGAAACATAGAAGATAGGAGCAGGAGTAGGCCATTCGGCCCTTCGAGCCTGCTCCGCCATTCGACGAGATCATGGCTGATCATCCAAACTCAGTACCCCGTACCTGCCTTCTCCCCATATCCCTTGATACCTTTAGCTCTAAGAAATATATCTAACTCCTTCTTGAATATATTTAAAGACTTGGCCTCAACTGCCTTCTGTGGTAGAGAATTCCACAGGTTCACCACTCTCTGGGTGAAGAAATTCTTCCTCATCTCTGTCCTAAGTGGCTTACCCCTTATCCTTAGACTATGACCCCTGGTTCTGGACACTCCGACCATCGGGAACATTCTACCTGCATCTAGTTTGTCCAGACCTGTCGGAATTTTATAAGTTTCGATGAGATCCCCTCTCATTCTTCTAAACTCCAGCGAGTATAAGCCCAATTGACCCAATCTCTCCTCATACGTCATTCCTGCCATCCCAGGGATCAGCCTTGTGAATCTTCGCTGAACTCCTTCCATGGCAAGAACATCCTTCCTCAGATAAGGTGACCAAAACTGCACACAGTACTCAAGGTGTGGTCTCACCAAAGCCCTGTACAACTGCAGCAGGACATCCTTGCTCCTGTACTCAAACCCTTTTGCTATGAAGGCCAACATACCATTTGCCTTCTTCACCGCCTGCTGCACCTGCATGCTTACCTTCAGCGACTGGTGCACAAGGACACCCAGGTCTCGTTGCACTTCCCCTTCTCCCAATCTATTGCCATTCAGATAATAGTCTGCCTTTCTGTTTTTGACACCAAAGTGGATAACCTCGCATTTATCCACGTTATATTGCATCTGCCACGCTTCTGCCCAATCACCCAACCTGTCCAAATCATACTGGAGTTTCTCGGTATCCTCCTCGCAGCACACACGCCCACCCAGCTTTGTGTCGTCTGCAAACTTAAAGATATTACATCTAGTTCCCTTAGCTAGATCATTAATGTATATTGTGAATAGCTAGGGTCCAAGGACCGATCCCTGCGGTACCCCACTAGTCACTGCCTGCCACTCGGAAAAAGGCCCGTTAATTCCTACTCTCTGCTTTCTGTCCGCCAACCAGTTCTCTATCCAAGTCAATACCTTGCCCCCAATCCCATGTGCCTTAACTTTACACGCTAATCTCTTATGCGGGTCCTTATCGAAAGCCTTTTGAAAGTCCAAATACACCACATCTACTGGTTCTCCCTTATCTATTTTCCCAGTTACATCCTCAAAAAATTCCAGTAGATTAGTCAAGCACGATTTACCTTTTGTAAATCCATGTTGACTTTGTCCGATCCTGTCCCTGTTTTCCAAGTGCTCAGCTATTACATCCTTTATTGCATTTTTCCCACTACTGATGTCTGTAATTCCCCACTTTCTCTCTACCACCCTTTTTGAATAGTGGGGTAACATTAGCTACCCTCCAATCCATGGGTACAGTTCCAGATTCCAGCGAATGTTGGAAGATGACCAGCAATGCATCTACTATTTCTCGGGCCACTTCCTTAAGTATCCTAGGATGTAGATTATCAGGCCCTGGGGATTTATCGGCCTTCAATCCCATCAATTTCCCCAACACCATTTCCCTACAAATACTGATTTCTTTCAGTTCCTCCCTCTCATCAGACCCTATGCTCTCCAACATCTCTGGGAGGTTATTTGTGTCCTCCTTTGTGAAGACAGAACCAAAATATGCATTTAATTGGGCTGCCATTTCTCTGTAACCCAAACATTACTGCTAACCCCTCTTTGTCTAACTGGGAATAGTTTTTTTCTGCTGGTGTTAGAGTTCGCGACATAAACCCTATTGGTCTTTCAGTTCCATCTTCCATGCAGTGTGAAAGAACTGCCCCCACCCCGTAAGGTGAAGCATCACAAGAGAGAATGATGTCTTTCTCTGCATTGTAGTGAACCAGCACATCCGACGACAGCATCAGTTTCTTGAACTGTTCAAATGAAACCCCCTGCTCCTCTCCCCACTGCTACTGTGTCTCCTTGCGCAGTAGTTTGTGAAAAGGTGCTAACACAGTTGACAAGTTTAGTAAAAACCTGTTATAATAGTTCAGCAGTCCCAGGTAAGCTTTTAACTCAGCCACATTTGTAGGAGCAGGGGCGTCCTGCAGTGCTTGTACCTTCTCCTTGAGTGGATGGAGCCTGGTGGCATCCACTCTGTGTCCCAGGAACACTGCCTCATTCCCCAGGAATTCCTCTTGAGCCGGAACCCTGCCCTCTCCAATCTCTGTAGTACCTCGCTCAGAGTGCTCAGATGCTCCTGGTCGGTTCTTCCCATCACCAGAATGTCATCCAGATAGATGGAAACATCTGGAATCCCTTGCAGTACACCTTCGATTGTCCTCTGGAAGATAGCTGGACTAGATGAGACACCAAACGGTAAGCGGTTAAATGTAAACAAGCCCTTGTGTGTATTTATGGTGACATACTTCTTTGATTCGTCATCCAGTGTAATCTGCAAGTAGGCATGACTCATATCCAACTTTGTGAATTTCTTTCCTCCAGCCAGGTTTGCAAAGAGATCCTCTGTTTTGGGAATTGGATACTGCTCTAGTTTGGACACCCGATTGACTGTCAATTTATAGTCTCCACAGAGTCTTACCGAATTGTCCGGTTTTAAAACAGGTACTATGGGAGCTGCCCATTCCGAACATTTCACTGGCTCCAGTATGTTCTTTCTCAATAGACGGTCAAGCTCAGCCTCTACCTTTGGCTTCATGGCATAAGGCACAGGTCGTTGTTTAAAAAACCTTGGCGGTGCCTCCTTGTCTACATAAATCTTAGCTGGGGGGCCATTAAATGTGCCAAGTTCCTCCTTGAACACATTCTCATGTTCACTCAACACTTCTTGCAAAGTCAACTGTTTGCCCGCATCTATTTGATGTACTGCTCCCCAGTCTAATTTAAGTTCTTTTATCCAGCCCCAACCTAACAGGTTTGGTCCGGTACCCGATACTATAACTACAGGTAGCTGTTCCACTGTGTCCCTGTGTTGCACAGTTACATTAGCTGTACCTATATCGCTACTCGTTCATCTGTATATGTTTTAAGATGCAGGGAGCAAGGCTTTAACTCTGGAACTTTTGCACGGTTCCACAATTTTGTGTACTCTGCCTTGTTCATTCTGGTCACGCCGCACCCTGTCCACTTCAAAGTTCACCTTAGAGTCATTTACTGTCAGTTGCAATGTGATAGGAGCCACTTTTGGAATGTTCTCTAACATGCTATACATTATGAACATGTCCTCTTCTTCCTCAGCTTCCCTGCTGATGTGGTGTGCTCCATGCTTTTTCACTTCTCTCCCTTGGTTTTGCTGTTCTCCCCCTTTTGGTTTGGATTCCTCCACCGGTGATTTCGCCCTGCAAGCTCGTTTTATGTGTCCTTGTTTCCCACACTTATAGCACTTTTCCTCCAGAAACTGGCATTCACTCGCCAGGTGATCGCCCTTGCATCTATAACATGCCTTCACATGCTCACGTTGTGGTTTCTGACACATGTTCAACTTGTGCACAACAACCTGACCTGCAACTTGCGTAGCATTAGCCCTGTCTGAACCCTGTATTTCTTTTACATCTCGGTTCGCTGTCTCTATGGCTTGAGCAAGTTCCAATGCTTTTTCATAAGTAAGCCCAGTCTCAGATAATAATCTACGCTGCATTCGGTCATCCATAATTCCACAAACTAGCCTATCTCGCAGCATTTCCTTCAGGTTGTTCCCATAATTGCAATCTTGTGCTAATTTACGCAACACCGCTACATTGTCCATTACGCTCTCTTCCTCTTTCCTGTTCCTTGAATTAAACTTGAACCACTGTACAATCTCACTAGGCTTAGGGTTGAAATGTTCTTTTAGCAAAGCCACTAATTCAACAAATGATTTGTCTCCAGGCTTTTCAGGACTGAGCAGATTCTTCATCAAACTGTAGGTTTGGCTTCCCACTGAACTAAGCAGAATGGCTTTCCTTTTTCCGGCATCATTTATTTCATTTGCTTCGAAAAAATAACCCAACACTTCACAGTATTCCTCCCAGGTTTGTGCTTGACTATCAAAAGCGGAAACCGTTTCTACCGTGGCAGCCATGCTCTCTTCCAGCTGGTAGCTAACCTTAGCTCGTAATTTTGTTGTTTAAACGTCCTGGCAGACTTTCCTTCTTTATTCAGGGTCCTTTAGTTACCTCGTCGCCAAATGTGATAAATCCATGTAGTGAGACAAGGACTCGAAGAGGCGATATCGTAGAATTAGCACAAGTACTTTATTAACAGAGTAACAAACATCATGCCTGCATCTCGGCATTTCACCTTTGCTGACCTTGACAGGAAGCAAACCTTTGACCTTGACAGGAAGCAAACCTCTGACCTTAGCAGCAGCATTGGCTACAGCACCACCTGGTGGATAACCTTAATCATAACATCCCAGATTACTATATAAATGTTTAGCATAACTTCATTGCTTTTGTACTCTATGCCTCTATTAATAAAGCGAAGGATCCCATATGCCTTTTGAAGTTTTTTAAACTAACGCAAAAGGTCACAGAAACTTGATTTGTGCTTAACATAATTTGCACTTAAAATTCTTCAATCTTTTGTACTGGTTTGGCCGATTTGGACAAATTACACTGAAAAAACCTAGCTGAAACTGGTATGCGTCGATATCAGATGCTGCTGTGCAATGTGGTACCCTTCAGCTCTTGCGCTGTATTAAAATGCAGCAACTGCAATAGACCAATTCATGTTTCCCATTTGGAAAAATGGTTTTTGCATTCCATTAATTCATGAGTCAGTCAGAAAGCGATTTCAAGTTATTAATTCAATAATAGTGTAATTACTAGTGAAAAAAACATCCAGATGTTAACCAGCATCCTAAAAGGACAAACCAGCAACTAACCTATATAGAGCAGATAAGCCCTTAAAATAGATAAGCTGCAAGGACTTTGTTGCCTGTTAGCGCCACAAGTTGCTGGCACATCAGGCGCTGGGGCAAACGAATTTCACAAAAGGGTCTTACAACAAGCACAGGACCCTTACTTAAATAAGATGATGAGAATTTTAAATGATTAAGACGTGTGCCCAGGGTGCCATTAGAGAAGCCCAATCCAATGTGGCTGGTGATGCACTTCCAATGCGGAATGAGCACGATGCCTGCCATATTGGGACCTTAGGCATCTGCTTTATGGTGGAATCAAATTTCTAGGCTTAGATTTCTTTTAAATGCTGTGTGCCTGACGCCTGCATCTGTCCTTTTTGGCAGAGCTAGGATGTAAGTTTTTTTTATTCGTTTATGGGATGTGGGCATCGCTGGCAAGGCCAGCATTTATTGCCCATCCCTAATTGCCCTTGAGAAGGTGGTGGTGAGCTGCCTTATTGAACTGCTGCAGCCTGTGTGGTGAAGGTACCCCCACAGTGCTGTTAGGTAGGGAATTCCAGGATTTTGACCCAGCGACGATGAAGGATCGGCGATGTACTTCTAAGTCAGGATGGTATGTGACTTGGAGGGGAACTTGGAGGTGGTGGTGTTCCCATGCGCCTGCTGCCCTTGTCCTTCTAGGTGGAAGAGGTCGCGGGTATGGGAGGTGCTACGGAAGAAGCCTTGGTGAGTTGCTGCAGTGCATCTTGTAGATGGTACACACTGCAGCCACGGTACACCGGTGGTGGGGGAGTGAATGTTTAAGGTGGTGGATGGGGTGCCAATCAAGCAGGCTGCTTTGTCCTGGATGGTGTCGAGCTTCTTGAGTGTTATTGGAGCTGCACTCACCCTGGCAAGTGGAGAGTATTCCATCGCACTCCTTACTTGTGCCTTGTAGATGGTAGAAAGGCTTTGGGGAGTCAAGAGGTGAGACACTTGCTGCAGAATACCTAGCATCTGACCTGCTTTTGTTGTCACAGTATTTATGTGGCTGGTTCAGTTACATTTTTTGTCAATGGTGACCCCCAGGATGTTGATGGTGGGGGATTCGGCGATGGTAATACCGTTGAATGTCAAGGGGAGGTGGTTAGACTCTTGCTTGTTGGAGATAGTCATTGCCTGGCACTTGTGTGGCACAAATTTTACCTGTCACTTATCAGCCCAAGCCTGAATGTCGTCCAAGTCTTGTTGCATGCGGGCATAGACTGCTTCATTATCTGAGGAGTTGTGAATGGTGTTGAACACTGTGCAGTCATCAGCGAACGTCCCCATTTCTGACATTATGTTGGAGGGAAGGTCATTGATGAAGCAGCTGAAGATAGTTGGGCCTAGGATACTCCCCCGAGGAACTCCTGCAGCAATGTCCTGGGGCTGTGATGATTGACCTTCAACCACCACAACCATCTTCCTTTGTGCTAGGTTTGATTCCAGCCAGTGGAGCATTTTCCCCCTGATTCCCATTGACTTCAGTTTTACTAGGGCTCCTTGATGCCACACTCGGTCAAATGCTGCCTTGATGTCAAGGGCAGTCACTCTCACCTCACCTCTGGAATTCAGCTCCTTTGTCCATGTTTGGACCAAGGCTGTAATGAGGTCGGGGGCCAAGTGGTCTTGGCGGATCCCAAACTGGGCATCAGTGAGCAGGTTATTGGTGAGTAAGTGCCGCTTGATAGTACTGTCGATGACACCTTCTATCACTTTGTTGATGATTGAGAGTAGACTGATGGGGCGGTAATTGGCCAGGTTGGATTTGTCCTGCCTTTTGTGGACAGGACATACCCGGGCAGTTTTCCACATTGTCGGTAAGATGCCAGTGTTGTAGCTGTACTGGAACAGCTTGGCAAGAGGCACGGCTAGTTCTGGAGCACAAGTCTTCAGCACCATAGCTGGAATGTTGTCAGAGCCCATAGCCTTTGCTGTATCCAGTGTGCTCAGCCATTTCTTGATATCACGTGGAGTGAATCGAATTGGCTGAAGACTGGCTTCTGTGATGGTGGGGACCGCGGGAGGAAGCCGATATGAATCATCCACTCGGCATTTCTGGCTGAAGATGGTTGCAAACGCTTCAGTCTTGTCTTTTGCACTCACATGCTGAGCTCCACCATCATTGAGGATGGGGATATTCATGGAGTCTCCTCCTCCCGTTAGTTGTTTAATGGTCCACCACCATTCATGACTGGATGTGGCAGGACTGCAGAGCTTTGATCTGATCCGTTGATTGTGGGATCGCTTAGCTGTCTATAGCATGCTGCTTCTGCTTTTTAACATGCATGTAGTCCTGTGTTGCAGCTTCCCCAGGTTAGCACCTCATTTTTAGGTACACTTGGTGCTGCTCCTGGCATGCTCTTCTACACTCCTTATTGAACCAGGGTTGGTTCCCTGGCTTGATGGTAATGGTAGAGTGAGGGATATGCCGGGCCATGAGGTTACCGATTGTGGTGGAATACAATTCTGCTGCTGCTGATGGCCCACAGTGCCTCATGAACGCCCAGTTTTGAGCTGCTATATCTGTTCTGAATTTATCCCATTTGGCACGGTGGTAGTGCCACACAACACAATGGAGGGTGTCCTCAGTGTCAAGACGGGACTTCGTCTCCACAATGACTGTGCGGTGGTCACTGCTACCAATACTGTCATGGACAGATGCATCTGCGACAGGTAGAGGACGAGGTCAATAGGTTTTTCCCTCGTGTTTGTTCTCTCACCACTTGTCGCAGGCCCAGACTGGCAGTTATGTCCTTCAGGACTCGGCCAGCTCGGTCAGTAGTGGTGCTACCGAGCCACTCTTGGTGATGGACATTGAAGTCCCCCACCCAGAGTACATTCTGTGCCCTTACTACTTTCGGTGCTTCTTCCAAGTGGTGTTCAACATAGATGAGTACTGATTCATCAGCTGAGGGAGGGCAGTAGGTGGTAATCAGCAGGAGGTTTCCTTTCCCTTCAGTTGCCCTCCAGTTAGCTCTTTCCTGGGGTTTCCTTGCCACTTTCAACTGCACCTGCTCACGTATGCCCATTGAATCCTCAGTGTAGTCCCCTTAAACTCACCATCTAAGTCACGTGGGATGGGAATTGTCTGTGCTGGTGCTTGCAGAGTAAGAGCGAGTGATGGTCATTAAGATTATGCTCAAAAGTCTGTATCAGTAATGACCAATTTGTCTGATTGACCTAGAAAAGGGATGAGGGACTTGGGTTAAGATGTAATTGTAAGTGTATGCAGTAGCAGATCAGTGGCTTTCATGCTCAGTGACTGTGTAAGTGTGTCACTGAAAGAGTTAAGCAGAGAGGGAACATCCCAAGACACCCTGCTGTGCACAGTCTCCAGCCATGTAATTTTCAATGCTGACTACTGAGCCTTCAAATAATGTTGATGATGGCTTCTTCCATAGGACTGAGTGTTTGCAATGTAGTGGAATCTCTTCCAGTGCTGGTTCTCGCTCTGCAGTTGCTTACTAGCTTCTCCTGTAAGAAAAGTGGAAGTGGATTTATATGTACCCTAGGCAAGTGCTTTCAATATGTATGAGCCAGTTTACCATAGTGTGCATGATGACTGGAAAAAGAACATAAGAACGTAAGAACATAACGTAAGAACATAAGAAGTAAGAGCTGGAGTAGGCCATTTGGCCCTTCGAGCCTGCTCCACCATTCAACAAGATCGTGGCTGATCTTCTACCTCAACTCTACCTTCCCGCACTATCCCTATATCCCTTAATGTCCTTAGTTCCCAAAAATTTATGGATCTCTGTCTTGAATATACTCAACAACTGAGCATCTACAGCTCTCTGGGTTAGATAATTCCAAAGATTCACAACTCTCTGAGTGAAGAAGTTTCTCCTCATCTCAGTCCTAAATGGCCGACCCCTTATTCTGAGACTGTGACCCCGTGTTCTAGATTCCCCAGCCAGGGGAAACATTTTCTCAGCAGTAACCCTGTCAAACACCTTGAGAATTTTATATGTTTCAATTAGATCACCTCCCATTTTTCTAAACTCTAGGGAATATAGGCCTAGTCTACTCAATCTCTTAAAACTGTTGATACTGTTTCAACAGAGATTCCGCCAAGTTATGGCAGGAGATGAGGCGAACACCCTCAAGACTTTTACTTCTCTCTTTCTCACACTCTCACTTTAGCTCTTAGTCTTGCTCTTATTCATTATTTTTCTTGTTTTTCTTTTCTCCTCCATTTCTGTGCTTTTCTGTTCTTCCGCTTTCTCTTGCTTATTCATTCCTCTTTGGTAAGTATATTAAGGGCAAGAGGATAACCAGGGAAAGGGTAGGGCCCATTAGGGACCAAAGTGGCAATCTGTGTGTAGAGCCAGATGATGTAGGCGGGGTTTTGAATGAATTTTTTGCATCTGTGTTCACTATGGAGAAAGACGATGTAGACATAGAAATCGGGCAAGGGGACTGTGACATACTTGAACATATTAGCATCGAGAGGGAGGAGGTACTAGCGGTTTTAGCAGGCCAAAAAGTGGATAAATCCCCAGGCCCGGACGAGATGTATCCCAGGCTGTTGTGTGAGGCAAAGGAGGAGATTGCAGGGGCTCTGACACAAATTTTCAGAACCTCTCTGGCCACAGGGGATGTACCAGAGGACTGGAGAACAGCTAACGTAGTACCATTATTCAAGAAGGGTAGCAGGGATAAACCAGGGAATTACAGGCCAGTGAGCCTAACATCTGTGGTAGGGAAATTATTGGAAAAAATTCTGAGGGACAAAATTAGTCTCCACTTGGAGAGGCAAGGATTAATCGGGGATAGTCAGCATGGCTTTGTCAAGGGTAAATCATGTCTGACCAATCTGATTGAATTTTTCGAGGGGGTGACTAGGTGTGTGGATGAGGGAAATGCTGTGGATGTGGTTTACATGGATTTCAGTAAAGCTTTTGACAAAGTTCCGCATAGGAGACTGGTCAAGAAGGTAAGAGCCCATGGGATCCAGGGTGCCTTGGCGCGTTGGATCCTAAACTGGCTGAGTGGCAGGAGGCAGAGGGTGATGTGTTAAGTCTGTGTGTTCTAGTTATTGTTAATAAGAATCACTGCACACAGACCACAAGAATAAATTCAACAGGTCTTTACTAGTGGAAGGTCAGGCTAAACTGCCCAATAAATCATTACACAGCACTTATATACCGGTGTGGTCACCACCGGTATTACAGTATACAGCAGCCAAGATAAAGTAGTGCATCTCTTAAAATAGTTCTCTTAAAGGTGGAACGGTTACATACACCACAATCCTCCCTTTTTGGCTTAACAGTATATATTCCCCATTTAACATAACATAATAACATATATACACAACTTCATGTAAAAACAGTTTACAGATTCAGTCTCTGAGGAGGCCTCCTGATCCGAGATGGATAACGCCTTTCAGGGGTCTCTGGTTCTCGTTGCTGGGGTGACTCATCTAGTTGATCCCCTATGGATAGGACATCATCATCAGGTATATTCACTTCTGAGGTAGATGCTTCAGGTTCACTAACTTCCTCCACGGTTGTCTCTGTCGTAACCATGGGCTCGACCCTTGTTCTCGATCCCACCAGTTGGTCAGCATGACGTCGCATTACGTTTTCACCAACATCTACCGTGTACATCAGGGGTCCTTGTCTGGCCCGAATTGTTCCAGATTGCCATTTCTCGTTTTTATAGTCCCTGGCTAACACCGGTTGTCCTATTTCAAAACTCCGAGTGGGCTTGTTATTGATATGCTGGAACTGTTTGTTTTCGACTTCCCTCCGCACATTTGGTTTTAACAAGTCCAACCTGGACCGCAACCTCCTGTTATAGAACATCATGGCAGGACTTTGGTTTGTTGTTGCATGGGTGGCGTTTCGATATGCCAGTAGGAAATTGTCCACCTTGTGTTGCAGTGGAATCTGATCTTTGCTCATGGCCTTTATTGCCTTTTTGAACGTCTGTACAAACCTCTCGGCCAGCCCATTCGTAGCTGGATGATATGGGGCAGAGGTATAATGTTTCACCCCATTCTTCTTCAGGAATTTCTGGAATTCCTCTGACACGAACTGCGGTCCGTTGTCTGAACATATTTCTTGCAAATATCGTTCTTAGCACCGCGATCGTCTTCTCCGAGGTAGTGGTAGTCATTTTAATCACTTCTGGCCATTTAGAATGTGCGTCCACCGCAATTAAAAACATGGAGTCCATGAATGGACCAGCAAAGTCAATATGTACACGTTGCCATGGGGTTGAAGGCCATTCCCATGGATGCAGCGGTGCAATTGGAGGTGCATTTTGGACTTTTTGGCACCCTGAGCAGCTTTTCATCAGATCCTCTATCTGTTGGTCGATACCCGGCCACCACACATAAGCCCTAGCAAGGCTTTTCATCTTGACTGCCCCCAGATGACCTTCATGTAGTTCTTTTAGAACTCTCTCTCTTAACTTAGGAGGGATAATCACCCTTGTTCCATACATCAATGTTCCCTGACAGATGGACAGCTGTTCTCGTCTTGCTGAGAATGCCGGTAACAGTGGATCACCATGGGCTGGCCATCCCTTTACTGTCAATTCGTAGACCCGGGACAGTGTCGGGTCATTCCTAGTCTCCCTTTCAATATTTGCATTGGTGACAGGTAAACATTCGATGATGGTCGAGTGAAATAACTCCACCGGGTCAACCGTCGGTGCCTCCTCCTCAGTAGGTAGTGGCAGGCGCGACAGCCCATCAGCATTACCATGCTGCTTTGTACCTTTGAATTCTATCTGATATTGATGTGCCCCTAGGAAAAGGGACCATCTCTGGAGCCTCTGTGCTGTCATCACCGAAACACCCTTCTTAGGGTTAAAAATGGATACCAACGGCTGGTGGTCTGTCAGCAGTGTAAACTTCTGGCCCTGCAGGTAATGATTAAACTTCTTTACTCCCCACACAAGGCTGAGAGCCTCCCTATCTATCTGAGCATAGTTGTGCTCAGCGGAGGTCAATGATCTGGATGCAAATGCGACTGGCCTTTCCAAGCCATTTGGCAACTTGTGTGAGAGTACTGCTCCAATACCATAAGGAGAAGCATCACAAGCTAAACGAATAGGTAGCGTTGGGTTGAAGTGAGCCAACACTTCCTCTGAGGTGATCAATGCCTTGCTTTTGCGAAAGGCCTTCTTACAGTCCTCGCTCCACTTCCATGGTACTTCTTTCTGCAAAAGAGCGTTCAGCGGGTGCAGCACCGTGGATAGATTTGGCAGAAACTTATGGTAATAGTTAATCAACCCTAGGAACGACCTCAACTGGGATACATTTTCCGGAGCGGGAGCCTTCACAACAGCTTCGATCTTGTCAGGTGACTTGTGCAGCCCCTCCTGGTCAATGACATGACCACAGTACGAGATCCGTTTCTGAAAGAACTCACATTTCTGGCGATTAACTCGAAGTCCATATTCCTTCAATCTGGTGAGCACCAGTTTCAAATTTGTAAGGTGTTCCTCATCGTCATCTCCTGTAATCAGGATATCGTCCAAGTAACATTGAGTGCTTGGAATTCCCTGTAATACCTGCTCCATGGCCCTCTGCCAAATTGCTGGAGCCGAAGCCACTCCAAAAACCAGTCTATTATATCGATACAAGCCTCTGTGCATGTTGATTGTGAGATACTGGCGCGACTCTTCCTCAACTTCCATCTGTAAGTACGCTTGCGCCAGGTCTATCTTGGTGAAGTGTTTCCCGCCAGACAATGAAGCAAAGATATCCTCAATCCGCGGAAGCGGATATTGCACCGTGTGAAGCACCGGATTAACTGTGATCTTGAAGTCTCCACAGATGCAGACCTTCCCTGGTTCCCCTGGCTTGTTACTCGATGAACGCTTCATGATGGGAACAATGGGCGTGGCCCACTCACTCCAGTCCACCTTAGACAGTACTCCTGAACGTTCTAGCCCTTCCAGCTCAGCTTCCACAGCAGGTCGTATCGCATAAGGTACCGGTCTGGCTTTGAAAAATTTTGGGTTTGCATGTTCTGCAATCTTGATTTTTGCCGTAATTCCTCTCAGTGTTCCCAGTCCCTGTTGGAACACCTCTTTAGCCTCATCCAATATTCTGGACAATCGTTCAGGTTTGACATCTTTTTTTCCGGAATCTACCGTTATTGCTTTTAGGGAGTGCCAGTCCATATTTATTTTCCTGATCCACTCCCATCCCAGAAGTGTTGGACCTCCCTCAGGTAGTACATATAAGTCCATTCCTTGGTGTTCTTTGCCCTTGTGTACCACCTTGACTTTTATCTTTCCGATGGGGTATACTCTTTGCCCTGTGTATGTCTGCAATACTATCTCCGTAGCCCGTAGGGGAATATGTGTGAATAACCTTTTGTAATCTTGTTTATTCATGACCGTCAACGCCGATCCGGTGTCCAATTCCATCTTCACTTGGACTCCTGCTATCTGAAGTGTGACCCAGATAGTTTGTAGGTCAGCTTCCTTACTCACATTGTGAATTCTCAGACTACCCAGTTCCTTGCTGTTGGAGTCTGAATCCGAATTCTGTTCACCCGAACTCTTCTCAGCCACCTTATGTGCCTTTCTGCACTTTTCCTGCGGTGACTTTTTGTTGCTGGTCTTCTTTCCTGACCGGCATACTTTAGCTATGTGACCAAGCTTGCCACATTTTCTACATTCCTGATTTTTAAACCAGCATTGGTTCTGATCGTGTGTTGTCTTTCCACAACGATAACATTTCGCTGTACCCAAAGCCATTTGATCTATGCTGAGTACCGCTGCCTTCAGCTGCATTTTCACAGTGCCTCTCGCTGCGGCTTCGTGCGATGCTGCAATAGTGACAGCCTTATCAAGTGTAAGATCATTCTCTTCAAGCAGCCGCTTTTGTGTTCCTTCTTTCGACAATCCACACACGAATTTGTCTCTCAGTGCCTCTGTCAGTCTTTCCCCAAACTGACAGTATTTCGCTAGCTTACGCAGTTCAATTAAATACTCTGCGTTGCTTTCCTCTTTCAGTTGCGTTCTCGCATAAAATTTAAATCGTTCCGCTAACATCAGCAGTGTGGGGTTCAAATGATTTCTCAGGACAGCAACAATATTAGCGAAAGCCTGATCCGCCGGTTTAGCTGGTGATAGAAGATGCTTCAATAGCCCGTATGTCTTCGCACCCATTGAGTTTAGTAAGGTTAGTGCTTTATCTTCATCTGATATTTTATTTGCCTTACAATAAATCTCTATGCGTTCTACATACGTGGCCCAATCTTCAACATCGGCATCGAAATCGTTGATGTTACCACGCTTAGGCATCCTCGCAATCTTCGTGGTAGAAGGGATGATCACTGCCTGTTGCTGATGGAAGGCTTCGTGTCAGGATTCTTCCTTGCTCTTCAGACCCGAGTCTTTTCTCAGCAGGATGATGAGGGCGGATGCCTCTTCTCGACGCCCGTTAAACTGCCTTGGATATATCTCTGCTGCAGGGTAAGATCGTCATCGTCGCCACTGTTAAGTCTGTGTGTTCTAGTTATTGTTAATAAGAATCACTGCACACAGACCACAAGAATAAATTCAACAGGTCTTTACTAGTCGAAGGTCAGGCTGAACTGCCCAATAAATCATTACACAGCACTTATATACCGGTGTGGTCACCACCGGTATTACAGTATACAGCAGCCAAGATAAAGTAGTGCATCTCTTAAAATAGTTCTCTTAAAGGTGGAACGGTTACATACACCACATGATGGTCGAAGGTTGCTTTTGTGACTGGAAGCCTGTGTCCAGTGGGGTACCTCAGGGATCGGTGCTGGGTCCCTTGCTGTTTGTGATCTACATAAATGATTTGGATGAGAATGTAAAAGGTATGATCAGTAAGTTCGCAGATGACACGAAAATTGGTGGGGTGGTAAATTGCGAGGAGGAAAGCCTCAGGCTACAGGACGATATAAACGGGTTGGTCAGATGGGCGGAAAAGTGGCAAATGGAATTTAACCCTGAAAAGTGCGAGGTGATGCATTTTGGACGGACAAATAAGGCAAGGGAATACACAATGAGTGGTAGGACCCTAGGAAGTACAAAGGGTCAGAGGGACCTTGGTGTACATGTACATAGATCCCTGAAAGCAGTGGAACAGGTAGACAAGGTGGTTAAAAAGGCATATGGGATACTTGCCTTCATTAGCCGAGGCATAGAATATAAGAGCAGGGAGGTTATGATGGAGCTGTACAAAACGCTGGTGAGGCCACAGCTGGAGTACTGTGTGCAGTTCTGGTCGCCTCACTATAGGAAGGATGTGATTGCTTTGGAGAGGGTGCAGAGAAGATTCACCAGGATGTTACACACAGAATCACACAGAAACCCCACAGTGCAGATAGAGGCCATTCGGCCCATCGAGCCTGCGCCGACACATATCCCACCCGATCCCCGTAACCCCTACACCAACACATATCCCACTCTATCCCCGTAACCCCACATATTTAATCCCCCTAACACTAAGGGTCAATTTATCATAGCCAATCAACCTAACCCGCACATCTTTGGACTGTGGGAGGAAACCGGAGCACCCGGAGGAAACCCACGCAAACACGGGGAGAATGTGCAAACTCCACACAGACAGTCACCTGAGGCCAGATTCGAACCCGGGTCCCTGCTGGGATGGAGCGCCTCAGCTATGAAGAAAGACTAAACAGGCTGGGGTTGTTTTCCTTGGAGCAAAGAAGGTTGAGGGGGGACCTGATAGAGGCGTACAAAATGATGAGGGGCATAGATAGGGTAGATAAAGAGGAACTTTTCCCCTTAGTAAGGGGGTCAATAACAAGGGGGCATAGATTCAAGGTAAGGGGCAGGAGGTTTAGAGGGGATTTGAGGAGGAACTTTTTCACCCAGAGGGTGGTTGGAATCTGGAACTCACTGCCTGAAAGGGTGGTAGAGGCAGGAACCCTCATAACATTCAAGAAGCATTTGGATGAGCACTTGAAATGCCATTGCATACAAGGCTATGGACCAAATGCTGGAAAATGGGATTAGACTGGACAGGGATTGATGGACGACGCAGACACGATGGGCCGTATAACTATGACTCTGGTACTTTTGACTGAATTGAACTGCTTTTAATTTGTTCATTTTTAGTCGGCGCAGACACGATGGGCCGAAGGGCCTCTTTCTGTGCTGTATAACTATGACTCTGGTACTTTTGACTGAATTGAACTACTTTTAATTTGTTCATTTTTAGTCAATCAGATATTTGTTTTTAAACTAACTGGTAGAAACACCTTTCAGCCAATCACTAATTTTTGCCCTACGGTCATGTAATGCCTTGAAATGTGAAACCTTTGAAAGGTGTGATGCAATGGATGTTCCTAGATCCAGAACTGTTAATTATATAAGGGTCAATAATGGAGCCAGCATGAATACTGCTGGTGCTAGTGCTGTGCTGATATTGTCTGTACCTCGACACAAATCAGTTTATCTTGGCAGATAACACAAAGTCGGCTCATTTCCACAATATACTGGCACACCAGATATATGCTCATGGCACATTAGCAGCACTTAGGCCACAATGTCATATGCAGGAGCCAGCGAAGGACTGCTGGTTAAATGCACATGCGCAATAACCTTCTTTTACCAGCATAAGGGTTAAAATAAATGTTAAAATAATTTTTTTTAATGATTTAAACTTTCACTTATATTTAAAATTCATTTAGGTTATTTTTGTCTCGTTTAAAAATGTTTAAATTTATTTTTCAAAAAATTAAATTTTTATTTTAAATGTTTAATTAAAGGTATTTTAATTAATTTTGAGCCTGTGATTATTTATTTTTATTTCAATGTTGTGAAATTGTATTTATTAGGTGATTTCTATTATACTTATGGGGATTCCGTACGTAAATGGAATCCCCATAAACATAATAGGAATCCCCTTTGTCATTGGTTGGCCTGGCCCACGTGATCCCAGAGACGCTTGTGAACCACATGTGCCCCTGGGATGCCTGGGCCTTTATGCAGGCGTACGCCTGGAGGCCCAGGACCTCAAGAGTCCGAAGCTTCGGAGCCATCAGGTACGTTTTCTTGCGGTTTGGAGGCATACGCGGGCAGCAAGCCTCCGACTGCAACTTCCAGGCCATTAGATCCTGTTAAGAGCTACAACTAAATGAGCCTGCATGTCTGCTTCCCCATCAGTCTTATCTACTGCAATCCATTAAAACTATATCAGTATATTACTGCTGTAATGATACACTTATATTTTTATTAAACTGTTTTTATTGCAGGGTTTTCTGTTTGCAACAACAGAATGTGCGAAAACTGCTCATGATTTAGTCCGACTCCTGTTACATGAAACTGCTCGAGTTTATGGTGATAAATTAGTTGAGCAACATGACACAGAAAACTTTCCAAGACATCAGCAGCACATGTGTAAAACATTCTTTCAGGTAATTAATTGTTTGCATTAAAAAAAATATCTTCCAGGTAAAAAGGAAACAATTACAAGAACTGTAGTGTATGTGCCTTTAAGAGCCCCAGGTGTGCTGTAATGCCGGTAATTGCCACTCGGGCTATATAAGCCTGTATATTGTGTATATCCGTTAGAACCCCCCCCCCCAGACTTTGCTTAGTAAACACCTATGAACCAACTCCTGTCTTCAGTGTCTTTATCAACACACGGACACTACAGTGGCGACGAAGTGGAAACGGACTTACCTGCAATTCGGCAGCACCTCAAGGACATCGATTCCTCGGGCGTCCAGAAAACTCAAGGAAGTGAGAGAAGCTGTGGTTTCACCAGCTGGCCAAGCTGGTGGCAGGTACTGCGCTAATCCTTCCTGGGCATCAGGCTGGGGCTCCAGCGGCTGGCTCTACAGCTGAGACAGGCAGCGAAATCGGAGGCAAGCAATAACGGACTGGGAGGGAGCACTCGGGAGACGGCCGGCGCGGCAAGCAGGTCAGCGTTCAGACCTGGAGAGAAACTCCGGCGGGAACGAGTCTCCAACAGTAAATAAAATTTTAAAAAAGAACGGAAACCGCAGTAAACAGCGTTGTCATCTGCAGCAGCGGCGGGAAAGCGCGGGAAGCGCCATATCTTTGCTGCAGAAAAGAAAAAAAAGCGCGGGAAGCGCCATATCTTTTCTGAAATGCCTAAGTCTGGCAATATTGATGCTTTTGATAGCGAAATAGAGGATTGGACCACATACGTGGAAAGAGTAGAGGTATATTGCACTGCAAATGGAATAGAAGATGAAAAAAAAGCTTCAGTACTTCTGAACTTAATGGGTGCAAAGGCATACGGGCTGTTACGAAATGTAATCACTCCAGCCAAACCAAAGGACAAGAATTTTAAAGAAATTGTTGATAGCCTGCAGGAGCACTTAAACCCAACACCGCTGCTGATAGCGGAATGATTCAAGTTCTTCAAGAGAAATCAACACAAGAATGAAAGTAACGCTGATTACCTAACCGAATTAAGAAAGCTATCAAAGTACTGCCAATTCGGGGCAGGACTATCAGATTATCTTCGAGACAAATTCGTTTGCGGTCTCTTAAGTGAAGGAACACAAAAAAGGCTGCTTTCTGAAAAAGATTTAACATTGGACAAAGCTTTCAGTATGGCTGTATCATACGAAGCAGCAGCAAGAGGAGCTGCAGAGATACAACAAAAGACACAGGACTTCGGCACCCATGAAATGACACAGGGTTTCGAAAGATGTTATCGCTGCGGCAGATCCACCCATAACCAGAGGGACTGCTGGTTTAAGGACAAAGCATGCAGGCAATGCGGAAAGATTGGACACATTGCACGGGTATGCCAATCTGGACAAAATAAATCCACAGACAGAAAAAAAAATCAATAAAGAAAAGTACAGGAAGGTACAAATGATGACGGACAGTAGCTCCGAAGACCAGAAGAGCGATAGCGACTTCGAAAACAAGAGACTAAGCTGTCTCAAATTACATAATGTACTTGCCAAAGATGATTACCAAACCATTTGGGTTACCCTCACGATAGCAGGGTCCCCAGTTAAAATGGAGCTAGATACAGGATCAGCTCTAACCGTAATAAATCGACGGGACTACGAGAGGCTATTTTCGCATATACCTCTAAACGACACATCCATTATCTTAAAAACATATACGGGGCAGAAAGTATACCCCAAAGGAAAAATAAGGGTGCCTGTTGTATACAATGGCAAAGAAATACAAAAGTTGTATTTATACATTCTACAAGATGGTGGTCCACTGTTGTTGGGACGTGAATGGATCAGAAAGATACGTTTAGACTGGCACTCCATTCAGGCACTGACGGTGACCAGTAAGAAAAAAAACAATGATGACATCATACCTGAACGATTAAAAGACATCTTGGCCAACGCCAAAGAAGTGTTTCAAGAGAAACTAGGAACCTTGAAAGGCATCACCGCCTCAATAAAAGTGGAAGATGCAGCAATTCCCAAATTTTTTAAGGCAAGACCGGTGCCATACGCAATACGTCCAGCAGTTGAGGCAGAGCTGGAGAATTTGGAAAAAGCAGGCGTATTATCCAAAATAGATTGGAGCGAGTGGGCAACACCCATCGTTCCAGTCATGAAAAAAGCATTGAATAAAGATAAATCTGAAGAACAGAGAAAAATTCGCATCTGTGGAGACTTCAAGGTGACTGTAAACCCGGTCCTTCACACAGTACAGTATCCTCTTCCGAGGATAGAAGATATTTTCGCCTCACTATCCGGAGGGAAACGTTTCACCAAAATTGACTTGGCACAGGCATATCTACAGATGGAGGTTGAGGAGGCCTCTAAAAATTATCTCACAATAAACACACACAAAGGCCTGTACCAGTACAATCGACTGGTTTTTGGAGTAGCACCAGCTCCAGCTATCTGGCAAAGAGCTATGGAGCAAGTCCTGCAAGGGATTCCGGGGACTCAATGCTACCTAGACGACATCCTTGTAACAGGAGAAAACGACAACGAGCACCTTGCCAATTTGGAGCAGGTGCTCACTAGGCTGAAAGAACGGGGCCTACGAGCGAATCGCCCCAAGTGCGAATTTTTCCAAAATCAGATATCATATTGTGGCCACATAATTAATACTGAAGGGTTGCATAAGTCACCTGAAAAAATTGAAGCGGTCATAAAAGCCCCAGCACCTGAAAATGTTTCACAATTAAGGCCGTTCCTGGGATTAATAAATTACTATCATAAATTTTTACCGAACTTATCAACCCTTCTACACCCTCTTAATGAACTTCTACAAACAGGAGTGATTTGGAAATGGAACGAAGACTGTAAACGTGCCTTCCATAAATGCAAAGACTTAATCACATCCAAAGAAGTTTTGGCTCATTACAACCCATCACTGCCAATCAGACTGGTGTGCGATGCATCCCCTTACGGCATAGGAGCAGTATTATCCCATAAATTCCCTGATGGCTCAGAACGGCCGATAGCTTTTGCGTCACGCTCATTAAACTCAGCTGAGCATAACTATGCCCAAATCGACAGGGAAGCACTCAGCCTGGTATGGGGAGTGAAGAAATTCAACCATTACCTACACGGACAAAAATTTACCTTGTTGACTGACCATCAACCCCTCATCTCCATATTCAACCCTAAAAAAGGTGTTCCCATTATGACAGTGCAAAGGCTACAGAGGTGGTCCCTTTTTCTAGGGGCACACCAATACAACATAGAATACAAAGGTTCAAAACAGCATGGGAATGCTGACGGTTTATCACGCCTACTGTTGCCAACGGTAGAAGAGGCACCTACAGTAGACCCAGTAGAGATGTTTCACTCTACCATAGTGGAATGTCTACCAGTAACAAATTCTGCCATTGAAAGGGAGACGAGAAATGACCCGACTCTCTCACGGGTCTACGATTTAACAGTGAAGGGATGGCCAGCACATGGCGAACCACTGTTGCCAGCATTCTCGCAAAGACGAGAACAGCTGTCAGTGTACCGAGGAACCTTGATGTGTGGATCCAGAGTGGTAATTCCACCCAAACTCCAGGATAAAGTGCTAAAGGAGCTTCACGAGGGGCATCTGGGTGGAGTGAAAATGAAGAACCTAGCAAGGGTGTTTGTATGGTGGCCAGGTATCGATGGAGACATTGAAGAAATGACCAAGAGCTGCCTAGGATGCCAGAAGGTCCAAAACGCTCCACCACAAGCCCCTCTACATCCATGGGAGTGGCCCTCATCTCCCTGGCAAAGGGTGCACATCGACTTTGCTGGTCCATTTATGGACTCAATGTTCTTAATCACAGTTGATGCACACTCCAAGTGGCTGGAGGTAATAAAGATGTCCTCCACCACCACGGGAAAAAACATCACAGTATTAAGGACCATATTTGCCAGGAATGGGCTGCCGGAACAGATATGTTCTGATAATGGACCGCAATTTGTGTCCGAAGAATTCAGAAAGTTCTTAAAAAACAATGGGGTTAAGCACTACATGTCCGCCCCATACCATCCCGCCACCAATGGGTTGGCTGAAAGGTTTGTCCAGACCTTCAAGAAGGCCATAAAGGCCATGGGTAATGAAGACATAAAACTTCAGCACAAGGTGGATAACTTCTTATTCGCATACAGGAATGCAACACATATGGTTACCAACCAAACTCCCGCCATGATGTTCTTCAATAGAAACCTAAGATGCCGGCTGGATTTGGTCAAGCCCAACATCAGAAGGGACGTGGAGAACCGGCAGTTTCAAGGCATGAATGAAAGGTCAACTAGAACCTTCCAGATAGGTCAACATGTTTTGGCCCGGGACTACCGTACCGAGAAATGGCAGCCTGGAACTATCTGCACACGACTAGGACCACTGATGTATACCGTGGACATGGGAGAAAGCATAATAAGGTGCCATGCTGACCAAATCATAAAGTCATCCGAAAAGGGACAACCTACACCACAACTCTATACATCTAACGATGAAGTAGAGATACCCATATCTACCTCCGATCCGGTGATACTGGAACCCGATGAACCCGACACTGGCATTCAAGCCGAATCAGCCTTGCCAGAAGAACTTACTATACCACCAGAAACTACTACACCCCCGAGGCGTTATCCGGGCCGAGGCAGGAAGCCTCCTGAGAGACTGACTTATAATTAATTAACTACAGCAATGTATATTATTTTGCTTATAACATGTAATTAATAATTGCTTAAAATATGATGTACTGGTTAGCTAAAAGGGGAGGAATTGTAGTGTATGTGCCTTTAAGAGCCCCAGGTTGGCTGTAATGCCGGTAATTGCCACTCGGGCTATATAAGCCTGTATATTGTGCATATCCGTTAGAACCCCCCCAGACTTTGCTTCGTAAATACCTATGAACCAACTCCTGTCTTCAGTGTCTTTATCAACACATGGACACTACAAGAACTGCATAATTATTATTTAATTTCATTGATAATTAATAACATAGAGTACGATGGAAATTGCAGCAGCTTCTTAGAATTTAGAATACCATTAATGAAGCTGTCAAAATAAAGGCAAGGTTAATGGCAGTCGGCGTTATTTTTTGCAACGCTAGGCGAGGGGCAGGTGCGCAGTTAAACGTGGGTATCCAAAAGTTTTGTGTGGCACTGGTCTGCCGTTATCTTCGTGAAAACAGCATCTCACTGTCTGCCTTACAATTGAAATGAATTGAATGGTGTGAAGTTGCTGTATTTGCACAGTAGTTATGAACTAAAGTCGCCACAGAAAGTTAGGGCTGGTCTGAAGTGATGCAAGGAGCCTGTCTTGGTGTCATTTTAGGTCACACATATTTAATTAAGCCAGGATTTAGAGAAAGGGAGCCTTTTAGCTGTCAGAGATTCTTTTAACAATGTGCTAAGTGTTAATTACTGCCAATCAACCTCTTTGGCACTGAAAATTAATTATTACAAGCAAAATTGGCCTCCTTAGTGCCTCTCATATCGCCTCCGGGGCAGCGATAACGGGGCTCTAACAATTTACTGCCCAGGCGCGGCGAGCTGAACGACTCCCGCTAACTTGGCTGGGAGGTTTGCGGCAGCGATAACACTTTGTGCTATGATCTCCTGCGCCTGGATTGCCGTGCACATCCCGAACTTTGGATCTGCCCCCTGCAGCATTGACAGGCGAAAACACTGACGGCTGCAGGAGGCATTGTTCGGGAGGCCGGGCGCTTCGGGGTCGGAAGTTAAATGGGAGGTTGCCGAGGTAAGTAGGCTTTTTTTCAATTCTCCTGGGCTGCGATCGATCAGCCCGGCACTCTGCTGGAGTGCATGGGGCTGATCGGGCTGGATCGCGGATGCCGCCGGGGACCAGCTAACTTGTCCCAATGTAGAGCCTGCAGAGATGGCCCTTCCCTTTAAGGACATTATGCAGCGCTACACCTCTACTGCCCCGCCTGCATCCTTTAGCGCTCCAGGAAGGAAGTGGCGCACTTGATTTAGTGCTCCACTTCCTCCCTAGAGTGCAAACACTGAATTTAGAAAAAGCTGGGAAGCATTAGCGCCTGGTGCTAAGTTTCCTAGCTTTCAAAGGTTACTGCCCCCAAATGGGGCAATACTGAATTTCTCCCCCTTAGAGTCTCATTCCTTCAGGTTTTAATTGTTGATGGAGATTTTAAAAATGTCAAATTAAAAATATTTTTAAAAACTTTTTCCTCTCAATCCAATCTTTCTTTCCCTCTCTTTATTTCTCTTTCTATATATGATTTGACATTGAATTCGCCCACTCTAATTTACACTTCCTTCTCCACCCTTGCGCTGTTAATTTCACAAACCTTCAATCTGATTGGTCAAGAAGATACACAGTTGCTTCCCCTCTTCACTCAGGTCCCAGATGCCGTTTCCCTCACTGTGACATTATCAGCTTGCACTTTCAGCAACTTGCCTCGCAAAAAATTTAAAAACCTAAATTTGCAAGGGAAAGTCTAACTAACGGCAAATGCTGTTAGATGCCCTGCTGCAGCAAATTGTGGCACATTAAAGCAAGGTCTCATCTGCCCTCTCAGGTGGACATAAAAGATCCCATGGCACTATTCAAAGAAGAGCATGAAGTTCTTCCGGTGTCATGGCCAAAAATTATCCCTCAGACACCACCACCAAAAACAGATTGTTTGGTAATTTATCTAATTGCTGTTTGTGGGACCTTGCTGTGTGTAAATTGGCTGCCATGTTTCCCTACATTACAACAGTGACTACCCTTTAAAGGTAATTGATTGGTTGTGAAGTGCTTTGGGACATCCTGAGGTAATGAAAGGTGCTATATAAATACAACTTCTTTCTCTTTCTCATTTATTTGTGTAGCTACTACAGTAAACTCTTGTTTAAATGGCACTTAATCATCCAGAATTCTTTAATAACCGGCAAAATAGATAACTGGTAATCTTGCCGAATCCATCCATTTTTCGTTTTTCCGAGTCCGAGTTTCCCACGGTGGCCAAGTTAGTCAGTGATTTTTATTTTATTTGTTAAAAATTGCCTACCTCTCTGTTATCCAGAAATTTTCATCAACCGGCACCATCCGTAGGTGCCAGATACAAAAGAGTTTATTGTCATTTTAGAGGGTGAACTGTATGTTGGTCCCTATGGTGCCCAAGGAAGAAAAGGGGCAGCAACCAATACATTGAGGTGTCTGCCCTAATTGGGTCATTGAACTTTTTCTGGCACTGGACTGCAGTTCTGGGGGTGAGAGGGGTGGCACTCAGTGTCACTGCCACCTCTCTTTATATTGCATGCAAGAAATGTTCTGCCATTTCCTCCCATGAGCACCCAACAGTCTTTCTCTCCTTTGCTACATCTCATCCAGGATTGTCTTATTAATATTATGTGTTCTGCTTTCTGTCTCATTGCAATGATCTTCTCCCTTTTTTGGGTCCCTCTGCTAGGTCTTCCACTTGAAGACATGCTTTAACAGTGGCAAAAAATCACACATGAGCCATCGATTACAACTACCCGATTGGCAATTAAATGTGCCAAAACACTTTCCTACTTACGCGCTTCTCGGCCAGCCTGCTGCTGCAATTTTTGTCCATTCTTGGCTTTTTAAAGGCTGCACTTTGTAATGATCAGTAACATGTCTTTCTAGAATGGTACACTAGGTGGAGCTATATGTTTAGTAGGGGGTGACCCACGATGCACTAGTCAAGATGGATACTGTATACTAGTCCACATGGCTGAATAAATGACTAGCAAAAGCTAGCTGTTCATAATGAAAACGTCTATTTATTTATGAACATAACATGGTACCAGAAGTGGTAATATCTGCTGAATATTGTGAAACGCGACATGGAGAATTTGAAGCCACCGGAGGGTTTGAAACTCACGGGGAATGTCGACTGCAATTGGCGGACTTTCAAACAACAATTCGAACTCTACATTGCCGCCATCGGGTTCGGTATGAAGCCAGACGCAAGGAAAATAGCGTTGCTGCTCACGGTTGCAGGCCCGCAGGCAATAGAGGTATTTAATACATTTGTATTTGATCAAGAGGAGGACGGAGAAAAGATGGACGTCTTGCTAAAGAAGTTTGATACACATTGTTCTCCCAAAAAGAACGAGACCTATTAGAGGTACGTGTTCCGTTCATGGACACAGCAGCAAAATGAGACTTGATAGCTTTGTGACTGATCTGAAACTGAAAGCACAGACATGTAATTTCTCTGAACTGAAATCATCCATGATTCGTGACCAGATTGTGTTTGGTACTCATGATAAAAAGGTCAGGGAACGTCTGTTAAGAGAAACCGAACTAACATTGGAAGATGCTGTGAAAATATGCCACGCCAGTGAGCTAGCTCGGCAGCACGCAAAGACTTTCAGTGAAATTAAAAATGAAGCGACTGTGGTGAGTGACAGTGCAGCTGTCGGTGCTGTGTCCTGCAAGGGGAAGAAACGTGGGCAGAACAGAAATGCAAAGCAATCGGAGGATGGAACTTTTAATTGTAAACGCTGTGGTTACCAGCACCAGTCAAGACAATGCCCAGCGTTTGAAAAATGTACACAAAATGTAATGGAAAGAATCACTTTGCCAAACAATGCTTTTCAAAAGTAAAAACAAAGAAAGGGCAACAAGTCAATGTGATTGAGGACACTGATTTAAGTGAGACATTTTTTGTAGGAATGGTGTCATGTGACAATATAGAAAAGGATACAGAAAATGTGCAGCCTTCAGGAATGGACAATGCTGAACATAAAGTTAATGCAGTAAAAGAGGACAAATGGATAATGCCACTGCAGGTAAATGGAGCATTAGTTACATTGAAACTAGACACTGGGGCAAAAAGCAAACTTAATCAGTATGAGTGACATTAACAATATGAAAGAAAAGCCCAAAATACAGAAAAAGTCAGTACTACTGAAGAACTATAATGGACAGAAAATAGATAGCTTAGGTGTATGCAGACTTAAAGTGACAGTCAAAGACGAAGTGCATTATCTCATGTTTTCTGTTGTGGCTGAAGGACTAGATTCACTATTAGGTGACAAAGCTTGTGAGGACTTAGAACTGGTCAAGAGAGTCTACCGTATAAACTGTGCCATAAGCAGACCAGATGACTCAGTGGATTCTGTAGTGAGTAATTTCCAGGATGTGTTCAATGGATTTGGAGTTCTACCATTCACTTACAAGATCCAGCTAAAGGAGGATGCTCAGCCAGTGGTACATGCTCCACGGAAAGTTCCAGCACCCCTGCGTGACCGGCTCAAGAAAGAACTGGACAGAATGACCACACTAGGAGTCATCAGGAAAGTCGAAGAGCCAACAGACTGGGTTAACTCCATGGTATGTGTAAAGAAAAAGAACAATAATCTAAGAGTATGCTTGGATCCAAAGGACTTAAATGCAAACATAAAACGTGAACACTACCAGATTTCCAAGCGAGAAGAAATCACCAGTGAAATGTCAGGTGCCAGATATGTCAGGTGCCTCACAAGGATTTTGGCAACTAAAACTGGATGAAGAGAGCACCAAATACTGTACCTTCAACACACCATTTGGCAGGTATTGTTTCCTCAGAATGCCTTTCGGGATAATATCTGCATCTGAAATCTTTCATAGAGCGATGGAACATATAATTGAAGGTCTGGAAGGAGTTCGGGTCTATGTTGATGACATCATCATCTGGGGCTCCACACTGAAAGAACACAATGAGAGACTGACTAAAGTGCTACAGAGCATACGCCGGAATGGACTGAAGCTCAACAAAGCCAAGTGTCAGTTTGGCATCCAGGAAGTCACTTTCCTAGGAGATAATCTATCTGGTAAAGGAATAGAGCCAGATATGGAAAAAGTAAACGCCATACTCAACATGCCCCGACCCACTGACAAAAAAGGAGTGCTACGCATCATGGGGATGATAAACTTCATTGGAAAGTTCATTCCTAACTTGTCAGCCAAGACAGCCTGTCTGCGAGACCTGCTACATAAAACAAATGAGTTTGCATCAAAGTGTCAACGGATGCATCAAAAGATGGCCTAGGCCCGGTCTTGCTACAAGCAGAGGGTGGAGATTGGAAGCCTGTTGCCTATGCCTCCAGGTCTATGACTGATACTGAGTGTCGATACGCCCAGATTGAAAAGGAATGTCTAGGCTTGGTAGTTGGACTAGAAAAGTTCCATGGCTACATATATGGACTTCCCACCTTCACAGTTGAGACAGACCACTGCCCACTGGTTGCCATCATAAAAAAAAACCTGAATGAGATGTCTCCAAGGATTCAACGACTCATGATGAAGCTGCCAAGATATGACTTTGAACTGATCTACACACCAGACAAACACATAGTGTTAGCAGATGCACTATCCCGAGCACCCACAATGAGTCATGTGAGCTCTACTGAGGAAGACGTGGATGTTCATGTGAGTATGGTCACTGCTGCGCTGCCCATGTCAGACACAAAATCAAAGCAAATAGCAGAAGAAACAGTAAAAGATACAGTGTTACAAACAGTAATAGAGGACATTCATCATGGTTGGCCAAAAGGTTCCAGTCCAAAGTACTATCACATTAGATCAGAGTTGAGTGTCGCAAGTGGACTATTACTAAAACAGAACAGAATAGTCATTCCACAGGCTCTACGTCGAGACATGCTCAAAAGGATTCATGAGGGACACCTCGGAATTGAAAAATGCAAAAGGAGAGCAAGAGACACTGTTTATTGGCCTGGCATAAGTAAGGACATTGAGAACATGATAGGCAAATGTGAGACATGTCAGAAACACCAAAACAAACAAGCAAAGGAACCAATGATAGTAGCTGACTTACCAACAGCACCATGGCAAAAGGTTGGTATGGACCTTTTTCATTTGAATGGTAAAGACTATCTATTAGTGATTGACTACTATTCTAACTATCCTGAGATGGCGTTGCTCTCAAGCACATCAGCAAGCAATGTCATAATGCATGTTAAATCCATCTTCGCCAGACATGGAATTCCCAGGATTGCCGTTAGCGACAATGGTCCGTGCTTCAACTGTAAGGAGTGGCAACAGTTTGCAGCACATTATGACTTTCAGCACATCACATCCAGTCCTCTGTATGCTCAGTCAAATGGTAAGGCAGAGAAAGGTGTTCAAGTTCTCAAACAGCTACTGAGGAAAGCAACAGAAAGCAAGTCTGATCCTTATCTCGCCCTGCTGAGCTACCGAGCCTCCCCTTTAGACTGTGGTTCTTCACCTGCTGAACTCCTAATGGGTCACAAGTTGCACACCTCGCTACCCTGCTGTGCAAAAGAAAAGCAGAGTAAGGAACTGAGACAGAGACTTCAACTGTTAAAGCTGAAACAGAAATCACACTATGACAAGTCATCCAAAACTCTGAAACCATTGACAAGGGATGATGTTGTCAGGATTGAGGATCCAGATGCATGGAACAGGAAAGCTACAGTTCTTGAGGAAGTAGGACCAAGGTCATACACTGTTAGAACTGAGGAAGGACAGATTCTCAGGAGGAACCGCCGTTCCCTCCTGAAAACACAAGAAACTATCCAAGAGCAAATCGATGACAATGCCGCAACTGAATCTTGTCACTCACCACCAGAACAATTTAACACAAACACACATACAGGCTCTCATGCAAACACATCAGACTTACCTGTGCTGAGAAGATCCACACGTGAAGTAAAAAAGCCTGATAGACTTAATCTTTGAAGACAAAGAAAACTATAATAAAAGAATGAAAAGCTTAGAGTTCATAAAGTAAAGCTTTGAAGATGTGTTGACTGTTGTGAAGATGTTTATGTTGTTATGATTGATTGATATTGATTTTGTTTGACCTCAAAGGAAGGGGGATGTAATGATCAGTAACATGTCATTCTAGAATGTTACACTAGGTGGAGCTGTATGTTTAGTAGGGGGCGACCCACGATGCACTAGTCAAGATGGATACTGTATACTAGTCCACATGGCTGAATAAATGACTAGCAAAAGCTAGCTGTTCATAATGAAAACGTCTATTTATTTATGAACATAAAACACACTTCTAATTCCCAATCCCTGCCATGCTCTCCCACCCCCACCCCCCCACCCCGCCAAATGCTACTCCCATTTTACAAAGTAGTTGCGCTACTGAAGTGCCAATAAATACTTAAATGAGCTGACACCACAATTTATGGCGGGGCCAGTGCTGGACAGCATTGGCAGTAGAATGCAAGCATAAATGGCCCTGTGGAATTTCAGGGCGAGTCTCCAATGTTGTGGTAGTAATATCCTGCTGGATGCTGAGGATTAGCATAATTCAAAGAATAAAGTAGACTACTGAAGATAGGTAAGTATTGCTATTTCATTTTCATTTTCACAAAGTATTTTGTACTGGTTGTGGCATATTTTGTTTACATACACTTATACATAGTTAACATAGTAGTGTTACTCACTACATGATCAGAGTGTTTTATTGAAGGGTAGTGGTATAAAGCTTTTCTCTTTCAGATAATGACTGACCTGCTATGCATAGTCAAGCATCTGTTGCTTTTATGATAGCGTGTAGCTCTTTATTGTGGCTATTTACTGCTGTTTTGTACATTTTATCACAATTTTATATCCTTCTCCTGAGAAAACAAACATTCAGAGGAGACTCAAATGGGCAACATCTTAAAAAGTATGCGTTCACAGCAAAAGTTGGCTTTCATTAACAGACTGTGTCTCCTATGAAACAAAACCTAGGCCTATGCGCATCCCTTGTCCTTATCCTTTTATTGTGATATTGTGGCGGAGCCACTGAGGGACTCTGAACAACTGTACATAATTCCCTTTAATTATGTGTTAGCTACAGACTGAATCTGTACCAATGTATATACTGTTTGCATGTACAGGGCGCGGTCCCTTTAAGAGCGCGAGCAAACGCGATGACGTCATGCCGCTAATCACGTGATCACCAAAATGCGGGAAAAACGTGATGACGTCATGACGCCATCCACGGGACCGCCCCAGCAGTCCTCGTGGAGCCTCCGACCTGTTAAGACCTGTATTCATAGTTCTCTTGCATCAATCTGTTTAAACTCGTTAGTTTGACATTAAAAACCTTTTTGATTGATTGCCTGCGTTGAACTCAATCTCTAGATAGGAATTTGACTATTCCTACATTGGTGACCCCGACTTTTGTGAACGGATTTCGCGAAAGGATCACAGCATGGAGGCAAACGCCGTTTCGTTGAAGCTGCCGTAGTTCTGGGAGCAACAGGCGACCTCGTGGTTCATCCAAGTTGAAGCCCAGTTCACCCTGAGAGGCATCATTGAGGATCAGACCCGGTACTTATACGTGGTCTCCGCTCTCGACAGCTCTGCCGCCTCGCGGCTCATCAGTCTTCTCGGGAATCCCCCGACAGACCGCAAGTATGAGACCCTCAAGGCGCGGTTGCTACAGGTTTTTGGGCTCACGAAATCAGAGCGCGCCTGGCGGCTGCTCGCTATGCCCGGGATCGGGGACTCCAAACCTTCCGAGCTGATGAGCCAAATGCTCACACTCCTCGGCTCCGAACCGGAATGCTTTCTCTTCAGAGAGTTATTCCTCAGCCAATTACCGGAGCAGGTGCAAGCGGCCTTGGCGAGATCCGAGGTCGACGACTGCGCAACGCTCGCTGCTGAGGCAGACAAAATATTCGCAGTTACGCAACAGTACTGCGCGGCCATGAGGCGGCCATCCCCCATAGCCGCCACCCCAGCTCCTCAGCCCGTGGAGCTGTGCTTCTACCACGCGCGGTTTGGCGCGAAGGCGAGATGTTGCCGCCCTCCCTGCAGCTTCTCTCAAAAAAAAACTCCGTCCAATGAAGAACGGGTCTAACGCGTGCCCCGCGGCTACGATGGCAATCAGCAATGCAGGCAAGCTGCCCTTCATCACAGATGCCCTCTCCGTTCGTCGGTTCCTGTGCGACACCGGAGCACAGTGCAGCATTCTACCCGCGTCAGCTCTTGATGTACGGGCTGGGAGGCACGGCCTCCCCCTCGAAATGGCTAACGGCAGTGCTATTCGGACCTTCGGCAGACAGTGGGTCCAGGTGTGTTTCGGCGGCCAGCGGTTTTTCTGGGAATTTGTTACGGCCAAGGTTTCGCAAGCCATTCTCGGTGCAGATTTCCTGTGCGCCAACGGCCTACTGGTCGATGTACGGAACCGGCGACTGATTAACGCGGTCACGTTTCACTCTATCCCTTGCCACCATAGTAACACCATGTCGCGCACCATCTCCTGCGCTTTCCCGACTCCTGATGAGTTCGCTCGCCTGCTAGGCGAATTTCCAGACCTGACCAGGCCCACGTTCTCCTCCACGGCCACGAAACATGGTGTGGAACACCACATCACCACCACCACCACCGGCCCCCCGGTCCACGCGCGGGCCCGGCGCCTCGAACCTGGCAAGCTAGCGGTCGCGAAGGCGGAGTTCACAACAATGGAGCGTTTAGGGATTATTCGCAGGTCGAATAGTCCCTGGTCTTCGCCTCTTCACATCATACCGAAACCTGGCGGCGGATGGCGGCCCTGCGGTGACTATCGGCGCCTCAACGATGCCGCCACTCCTGATCGATACCCGATCCCCCACATCCAGGATTTCTCTGCCCATTTGGCAGGAAACACCGTTTTTTCCAAGGTTGACCTTGTCCGAGGCTATCACCAGGTCCCGGTGCACCCGCAAGACGTCCCGAAGACCGCAGTCATCACCCCTTTTGGTCTCTTCGAATTTTTAAGGATGCCGTTTGGGTTGAAGAACGCCGCCCAGGCTTTCCAGCGCCTCATGGACTCCGTGCTGCAGGACCTCAAGTTCCTTTTCGTCTATTTAGACGATATTCTCATTGCCAGTCCTAATAAGGAGGAGCACATCTCTCACCTACGCACCCTCTTTCGACGCCTCAGCCAACACGGCCTGATTATCAACCCAGCCAAGTGTCAGTTTGGTCTGCACCAAATCGATTTCCTGGGACATCGCATTACCTCAGAGGGAGCGGTTCCTTTGCAAGCAAAGGTAGAGGCGGTGACCTCCTTTCCACGCCCGCAGAACACAAAGGCCCTACAGGAATTCCTCGGCATGGTAAACTTTTACCACCGTTTCGTGCCTAAGGCAGCACTGCTCATGCAGCCCCTGTACGAGGCCCTCAAGGGCAAGTCTGGCAAGGATCTGGTAGGCTCTAGATAGGAATTTGACTATTCCTACATTGGGGGTTCCTACATTGGGGGTGAGTTCGACACAGGCAATCAATCAAAAAGGTTTTTAATGTCAAACTAACGAGTTTAAACAGATTGATGCAAGAGAACTATGAATACAGGTCTTAACAGGTCGGAGGCTCCACGAGGACTGCTGGGGCGGTCCCGTGGATGGCGTCATGACGTCATCACGTTTTTCCCGCGTTTTGGTGATCACGTGATTAGCAGCATGACGTCATCGCGTTTGCTCGCGCTCTTAAAGGGACCGCGCCCTGTACATGCAAACAGTATGTACAATGGTACAGATTCAGTCTGTAGCTAACACATTATTATGTTCAGAGTCCCTCAATGGCTCTGCCACAATATCAGCTACTATAGATCATGTCCACCATTTTCTCCTAACTCCTTTTAAAAGGTATAAACCATACCACCAGACTAAAGCATATGGTTGGTAATTTTTGAGTCTGTGTTCCTGGTATTGAGCTTCAGCCACCAGTCATTCATATTGAAATGGTTGGATAATCATGCACAGTGAGTGTCCAAATTTCTAATATTCTCCCATTAGGTGAGGCTCCCTCCCAGAAGAGTAAACTCATAAACCTATTCCCAAGACTAGAAATAATAGATCTACTTACACAGAAGCAGAAAGACACAACAATACTTAAAGAGCAATACTTAAAACATTAAAGACAGAATCAGTTCCCAAGGAATTAAAATGCCTCATTACATTGAATGACTGATGAGCAGGTGTTTGCATATAGTCTGTTTACCTGAGACCGATTGATGCTTTAGTCAAGTACAACTTACTGAGCACCTCAGTTGAAGCCTCTTTATCTTAACTAATTGACAGTACAAACAACCTGGCCTGGTCCTGCAGACCATCTGTCTCCAAGCCTCTTTTCCCCATTTTGAAATTGGGTTAAGGGAAGGCAGCTTCCATTTTAACTGGTTATTTCAAAACTGTATGATATAAACTTCAAAAATCTTCCTATTTGCTAAAATAGCTTCTATTTGATGTATGGAAAGGATGTAGCAAAGTAAATAACATAAAATAAAAACAGAAAATGCTGGCAATACTCAGTAGGTTTTGCAGCATCTGTGGTGAGAGAAACAGTTAAGGGCTGGAATTTTCCCTGTCGGGTCGGGTGTGTGTGGGCCACGTAGCAGGTCGGTACCATGATGTATTGATCAGCCCGCTCTTCATAGTGTAATGGCCCCTATTAAAGCCAAAATGCGCGTTTCCCGGCCCTATTAAATGGTATGAGTCTGATAACATCATCGATGACTCATTTCTAGCATGGATATTTAAAGCAGCCTCAGCCACATTGCATTTGAAGGTGCATGTAGGAGTGTGGAGGGAGGATTGGAGAGGTGTGTCTTGTTGCGGAGAAATAGAAAAATGACTTCACTAAGACAGAGGGCTGCACCCCGCTTTTCCAATGAATCATTACATATACTTGTGGAGGAACTCAGAGCATGCAAGGTGGTCCTCTTCCCTGCTGATGGGCGGAAGAGACCTCCCCAAGAGACCAAAAGAGCCTGGCTCCAAATAGTTGAAGAGGTCAACAGCAGAGATGTCGTAAGGAGGACCTGGGTGCAGTGCAGGAAGCGCTTCAATGATCTGATGAGATCAGGAAAGGTGAGTGCAAGGCCACACTCACCTTCATCTTGATGTGCCTGTCACCACATCCCCATCACTGCTCTGCCTTCCCAAGTCTACTCCTACACATCATTCTTCATACCAACATACCTTGCATGTCCTCCTTTCCCTCTCTCTCTATGTACGTACACACATCTCCATCTAACCAACCACCCTTCACACTCACCCTCATCCTAATGTAATCTTACCAAGTAACAGCACAGAAAGAGACCATTTGGCATTGGCACCACACTCCCTCATAGTCACCCTGTACAGATGTAACCCACACATTCCTTACACTCATTCCATCACTCTCACTCAAACTTCTCTGCTTTGCCTCCTTGCAGGAGGAGAGCCCACAAAAGGGAAAGGGAGCCCTCCATCCTTCAGCACCTTAACTACAGCAAAGGAAGTGGCTCTGGAGGTCTCAAGAGTTGCAGAGCTGCTGGCGGTGGGAGACGGAGAGAGAGGAACCTATCATCAACCTAGTGACAGAATTACATCTCATACAGCCACACAGCATACAGCAGTCACTCATATGGTGACTGATGTCAGCAGACAGTATGGGCTGGATTTTCATTCAGCAGTCGGGAAGGAGGCGAGACTACAACTTTCGGGTTTTAGTCCCGCCTCCATCGACGCCCGGCCAGTCGACACGACTTTCCCTTGATTGACCTTGTTGAGCCCGCCCAGCGGGCTCAACGGGCTCAGCAGGCCAATTAAGGGCCACCCGGCAACAGGTGACGTCACAGACTGAAATTTTATCTGTCAAGAGGTGCTGACAGATGAAATATCAGTGTTTCACAGCTGTTTGAAGCTGTCAAACACTGACAGTCTGACTTCTAACCTGAGTCCTTCTACGCAGACTCAGTTAGAACTGTCACCGGCACTGAAAGCTGAAGGCTGTCACTTTTGACAGATTGCAGCCATTCAGCTTTCAGTGCCGGCTGAGTGATGGACTCCCGACGCCTAGAGGAAGAAAGGCTGTTAAGGTAAGTACAGGTAATTTAAACTTCTTTACACACTTTAGACACACCAAACACACTTACCTTTGCTCTCATGCACCCATCACTCACCTGAACACCGACATCGCGACCCCTCCAAGTCCTTCAACCCGATGGCCCGCCTGCTCTAACCTGGCGTGGTTTGGAGCTGTCGGGAATCCCACACGACAGCCCTCAAAATAGGGATTAGGCTAAAAACTGCCTGTTAACTACCTGTTAACAGGCAGTTAATTGGCACTAATCCCTTCCCGCCTCGGGTCAGCGGGTCCCAGTGCGGGGCGGGTACCCGCCTCCTCTGAAACTTACGTGGAGGCGGGTTTTGGGTGGGATGGTGTCGGGACCCCCGAATTCGGGATTTTTGCCCCCCGCACGCCTAAAAGCCCGCCTCATGGCACACTGAAAATCTGGCCCTAAATGTTCATCATGTGCATAATGGTATCATTACCCATTCCTAATATAACATTTCTAAATCATCTCTTTACTCTCCCACGGGTCCATCGAGAGCGCCCCCGCCACCCCCCCTCCCCCCCCCAATGTCCAGCCGGCGGAGGAAGACGATTCCTCAGAGAAGACTCCGGCCTCTGAGGGTCAGCACCAGCGCAGATACGCACACCTCGGTGGCTCCTGTGCAAGATAGAGTAGTGTTGTCACCTGCTGTCTCACAATTCACAAGTGAGCAAGTCAAGACGGTGTTGACAGGAATAGCAGTGGAGACTCCGTGCTGGAGGGCGCAGAATGCTCCAAGCTCTGCTCAGATGCATGCAGACGCTGAGCCTCGGGGACCATCGAGAAAGAGGGTGACCCTGGAGGGGAAGCAAGAAATGCAGGAGGCTTTGGCACGTTTTGCAGCCGTGATATCTGCAAATGTGCAGAGAATGGAGGAGTCCATTTCGAAAATGAGCACCACCATGTCGCAGGCGATGGAGGTGATATGCTCTTCCATTGAAAGGATGGCCACCTGCATGGAGCAGCTAATGCGCCACTCACATGAGCACATGCTAGCTGTGGAGAATAGATGGCAGACGCTCATAGATCTCCTTTCTAGGAGGGATCTAAATGTAGACTTGGGTCCTCCAGCTCCTTGCCAGCAGGGAAGTGCGGGTGGCCCATGAGAGGATGATGGTGAGAGGGGACATGGAAGTGGGGGCTGCTCTCAAAGCACTCCCACTTCTCCCCCATTATCCCCACCCCTTTCAGGTAGAGCCCCACATGCTTCCTTGGATCGCAATTGCTGAGTCTGGCCCTGCACAGTCGCAGGAGGAGCAGACTTTGGTGGGGCCCTCATATGCTCCAAAACCCAGAGGATGTTCGCCAAAAGTACCAAAGCATTTGCAGCAGGGACGTGAATAGCCTGTCTCTACTTCTGCTGAAGCCACAGGGGGGGTGCACCTCGTAGAAGGACATGTAAAAGAAAAATGACATAGAAGTAGATGCACAAGAGTAAGCACATGTGTCTATAAAGAAGTGTTATTAAGGTTCCGTTACTGTTATCACACACAAAGATCAATTTTTTCTCACCACTTTCCGGTCATGCCCATTTTCGTCTGCTACTTTGGAAGTGGCTTTGTAAGTTCGAGTGAGTGACGAGACATAACGTTACCTCCAGCAATGGTGGTCAGTGTAAAAGGAATGGCTTGTTCATTGTAGGGATGCTTTATGGTGTTTTGGGGGAGGAACATGCGCAGCATGTGGCAGCCATATGGATGCAATGCAGGCAGTTAAATTAAATCTGGCCATGATGAGGCCATCCCTGGCCTCCCAGGCTGCAATGTGCTCCGGTGCTAGTGCCATCTGGACCTCAGGTTTCTCAAGCTCCTCCTCCTCACCTTCCAGCTGATGTTCCTCCTCTGAAGAGGCTGTGCACACTGCACCTTGCTCCTCATGCAGCTCTAATCCTCGTTGTTGTGCAGCACGCAGCAGACGACAACGATTCTGGAGACCCTGGCTGGTGCATACTGAAGGACTCCTCCAGATCTGTCAAGGCATCTGAAGCACATATTCAGCATGCCTATTGTTTGCTCTATGACACATCTGGTGGACACGAGGCTTTCATTATAACGCTGCTCAGCATCATTGCTTGGCCTCCTCAAGGGTGTCATGAGCCAAGTCTTAAGTGAATAGCCGGTAAGAGTGTTTGGCGGTGTGAAGAGCTGAGAGTGGGTGGACTGGCGCAACACGAAAGAGTCATGACAGCTGCCATGGAATTTGACGCATACATGCATGATGATCTTCCTATAGTTGCAGACGAGCTGCACATCGAGGGAGTGGAAGCCCTTGCGGTTCACAAACACTCCTGGGTGTTGTGGGGGTGCCCTAGTGGCCATATGTGTGCAGTCGATGATGTCCTGTACCCGTGGGAAGCCTGCCAGAGCGGCAAATCTGAGCGCATGCTCACTAACACTTCCATCTTCAGTGGCAAAGTTTATATAATTGACTGACTTGTTAAACATGGCATTGGTCACCTGGGTGATGCATCTGTGGGTGGCTGACTGCAAAATCACGCAAATGTCTGCAGCAGATCCCTGGAAGGAGCCTGAGGCGAAGGAGTTGAGAGTGTTGGTGACTTTGACAGCCACTGGTTAGGCGTGTCCACCAGGTCCTCTGGGCTACAGGTCTTGCTCCAGCAAGCTGCAAATGTCTGCGATGACCTGGCGCGATAGCCTGTGCCTCCTTTGGCACTGCTGCTCAGTCATGTTGTGGAAGCTCACCCTCTGCCTGTATATCCTATGTTAGGAGCATCGCCTCCGGCATGCTGCAGCCCTGCACTGATGCCCTCTGTCCTGTGGAGCATCAGGTGGTTGAGGAGAAGGTTGGTGGTGTTGCTGCTGCTGCTGGTTGTGGGGCTCATCCTGGTCCGATTGTAAGCAGCACCTATGCTGATGTAGTAGATGGCAGGTGAAGTAGGGATCAGAGGAGCAATCTGTCAATGTTGTGATAGTTACTAGCAATGTGGTGAGAGTGGCTTCCAAGATTGCAGGAAAGATTTGCAATTTCTAGACACCTAAATTTGTGCTTAAAATGGAGTCAGCAAGAGCCTTTCCCTTAGGCAAATAATGAGGTGTCAGGTGGGAGTATTTATTTGGATTTCCATGCTCTGCATTAATGACCTCGCTCAAAGGCCACTGAGCTTCCGCCTCAGGTTGACAGATGAGGTTTCCGAGCTGCGTGATTCCCGTGATCATCCAGTGAAAATCAATAGGTCTAGTTAAAATCCCTGTTAAGGGTCTCACAACAAGGATTTAACATGCTTAATTAGGTGGCCCGACTCTGCTGTTCGGGTCCGTGGCGTGCTGGCAAACGTGCCCGAGTTAAAGCCACGAGGAGACAGGATGATGGCGCATTCCCAACGCGCTCGCATTTTCTGTAACTTTTACTGCCAACCCGCCTCCAAACCCACACGCATGGCAGCGGGAAAATTCCGGCCAACGTTTCAGGTTGATGAATTTTTGTCAGAACTGGAAAAGGTTAGAGATGTACAGTAACAGCTTTTAAGCAAGTACATAGGTAGGGAAAGGGGGGAGGGGAGGAAAGAACAAATGGAAGGTCTCTGAGAAGGTGGCAGGCAGGAGAGATTAAATGACAAAAGGGATGATGGTGCAAGGTGAAAGGAGATGGTAATGAGACAAGTAAAGAAACAAAATATGGGTCTAGATGAGGTGTAAATGGGAACATAGGAATCATCAGCAACAGCTGCCGTCCGAAAAAATGGGGGCAGAGGTTATGATCTGGATCATAAATAATTTAACATGCTAGAGACTGATGTGTTTTCCCCCAATTTCACTTTATTATACTACTGTATTTTATTCAAATTAACACTAATTTTACTTTTATTTGGGCAGGATATGGATGAGTCCACTCTTTTTGAAAAACCCAATATTTATTGCCATTTTTCTTCTGGTATTGGAGAACCTAAGTATTTACCTGTGAGCAACTGGGCATCTCTGAATAAACTATTAGTGGATGCTCTGGACAGCTACAATGAAATCAATGCCGCAATGAATTTGGTAAGTGAATTAAACAACATACATTGAAGTGACAGGAAAATTAAATTATTTTTGGATGTGATGCTATTATCATACCTGGTTTTATAATCAAACAGGTGATATTAAAATTATTAGGAAAATGCTTGAGGCTTTTTAACACCCTGAAAGTTACAAACAAATTTTAAACAAACTACAGAGAGAAAGGACTAGAAATTTGTTATAGGCAAGCACTGGGCAGTGTTTAGACTAAAAAAGGTTAAACTGCACCACCTGAAAATCATCTAGGATGACAACAAAATTCGTGCTCACTCCTCATTCAAATGATTGTAGTCATGATTCTAGTCTAAAAACTCAAGCTCATTGGCGTTACACTGAAAAGCTCTCGTTCGGCCCGACTGCCTGCCTCTCTTCCGCGGCCACGTTCGTGCCCGGGTGGCCCTGGAGATGGAGCACACTGTGTTCGCCGGCACGCTCGAGGCCTTCCGCGACCAGTGGGCACTGCAGGGACTGGAGTGCATCATAACCCCGGACAACCAAATTTTAATTTCATTTATTAAGTTTCCTTTAATGGTTTAAGTTTAGTTACAGTTTATTTGGTTTAGTGTGCATCAAAAAGAGTACCCTGAAAAGCTGGACCAATATCAGGGGCAGTCTAATTGCAAGTAATGATTGCCACTGGCTTTTTTCACTACTTAAAGGGAAGGTTCATTGCTGCTGCAGCACCTCATTGGCAGGATGGTTGGGTGTGCAGCTGCCCCAACAACCATAAGAAGGTGGTCAAAGAGAAGGAAGAGTTCTGTACAAATCCTGATGACAGATTGTCGCCCCAGGGAGAGAGCCCGGAGGTTCTCCGATGAAGCTCTGGAGGCATTGGTTTTCACGGTGGAGAGAAGGTGGGCGGTCCTGTACCTGCCAACTGGCAGGAGGCCCTCGCCACAAGTCTGCCACACTATGTGGAGGGAGGTAGCACACCACGGCATGTGATGGCAGCATGATGAGCAATGTTGCAGCTTCCATTGCAGCACAGGCAGGAAGAAGTAAAACGACCTTGCACGGGTGGTCAGGGTGAGTGAAGGCTTCAAACAAATTCTACATTCCACCATCTGTACCACAAACTTCACACACTGCTCAATGCACCATACTCCCAGCACTCACGTACCAACAATCTCTACCAATCAACGTTCACACCCACATCTCACACCCTGCACACAATGACAGCTATTCAACTATGACAGGCACCTCACCCAAACACATTGCACCATACTCACTCACACACTTCCCTTTCTCTTGCAGGCCAAGGTGGTGCATAATCGCTGGGAGCAGGAGTGGACAGGCGGGGGCCAAGCCCACATTGAAGAGCTGAGCTAGCTGGAGACTCGAGTTCTGCAGATCATTGGGCACCAGGTCATTAGCACCGTGGCCACCGGCGACGTTGACCCCCTTGGGGACAACAATGGTATGTTCATTCCTAATCCTTCTTCTCGCATCCCACTTCCCCCTCAGCCCACAATCTTTTCTCACTTTTAAGCTACATATGCTGTATGCATGCACTTCTGCCTTCCTGCCCCCCGTCCCCTCACCATAACCCAACTCTTGTGCCTTTCTACTTTCAGATAATCAGAAAGCACCTGAGCAGCCTGTCCGTGAGGGCACTGCAGAGAGCGAGGGGGGAGAAGAGGAGGAAGAAGAAGATGACATCATGTCACTGCATCTGTCACTCGCAGACACCAACTCAGATACTGGCACTACGCTTTCTTTAGAAGCTAGTGTACTAGTGGGATCTGCATAGGGTGAGGCACTGGGCACAGGTGGGCTGCAGCAAAGCCAGGGGGAAAGGGTAGATCGGGGGCCAGCTCCCCGAAGGGTGAATTCGCGCGCGAGTTCTGCTGCACAGGACTCAGATAAGGACCTCGATGGGGAGGCCTTGAGAAGGGTGATGGGCACGCACATGGAAATTAGGTTGCCAGAGAGCCTCTCAGCATTGGCAAGGAGCGTGGCGGAGTCCGCCTCCAACATTGCATGGGGCTCTGCGCGGAGCATGGATCCCAGGATTTCCAGTCTGGAAATAACAGTGCACACCCAGAGAGACTGTTGCAACGCAGATGTGATGGCAGCATGATAAGCAATGTTGCAGCTTCCATTGCAGCACAGGCGGAAGCGACCCAATGCCTTAGTGCTGCAGTGGAAGCTCAGACTGCTCTCATGCAGTCTATGCTTGGTGGCATCCAAGCTCTGACTGCTCTCATGCAGTCTCAGCATGATGCCTCCCAAGCTCTGACTGCTGCCATCGTGGCTGGGTTTACCACCATCAACGGGGGCTTTCACGGTGTCGCAGCAGGCCAGCAATCTGTGTTCCAACAGATTGCTAGGAATGCTCAGGTGCCGCCCCGGGGGAGTGGCAGTGGGTCTGTGGAGCAGGAACCTGATGTCCTCTCTAAGGATGACAACATTCCTACTCCCACCACTGCCACTCCGCCATTGCCCTTGCCGCTGCCTGTCAGCCAGCCAGCCCAGACTGCTGCCACACATGCCGAGGTGGTACAGTCTATAGCCGGGCCTTCTAGGTCTACAGCTGGTTGAGGTCGTCTGCAAGGCCATCTGAAGTCTCCCACACGGAATCTCAGCAGCCTTCCCCGATGCCGTGCTGCAGCCACTGGGGGCACACTGCGTAGGAAAAGGCACACGAATGACAGGCACTAAGGGATTGCATAAGGGTGATTAGTTAATAGTATTTATGTAATATTTTTATAGATAAGTTTATTAATTGTGTTTGGAATCTTTTGTGGTGCCTCTCCCTCGTCTTCCTCCTGAGGTAGTCCCACAATCCCTGGTGGCAAGGGCTGCGCCCTCATGATGGAGCAGACTATCACGAACACTAGCACCAGTACTGGGACAGGCAGAAGCTGTGCCGATGGGATGGGCTCCACCTGAACCAGGATGGGACCCGTGTCCTAGCGGAAAGGATAAATAGGGAGGTGGCAAAGGCTTTAAACAAGAAATGAAACCAGCCTAAATATAAACAAAATAGGAAAGGAGAGCATAGGAAAGAATAAAATAAGGGAGGCCATTGGTGGCCAGGGAATAAATAGAGTTATAGAGTGTAAAAAGATGGTTAAAAATAAAGTGAGAGGAACTGCTATTAAAAATGAGTTCAACTGTCTGTACAGCCATGCACGATGGACGCGATTTTACTAACCTAGGCGGGTCTGTGGTGGACGACGTCGGTGGTGGGTCCCATCCCCACTGTTGGCTCCTTCCTGGCCTCTGAAATGAATTTCCTTTGGGGCTTGTTAAGCCCGCCCCCCGCGCGTTTGCCGGCTGACGTAAGAAAACTACTAGGCACTTGGTCTAAGCATTAAACAAAGCTTTAATCAACTGTTTTACAACATGGAGATCTAGTTGTGTCCTTCACTTCCTGTAAAAGAATGTCCTGAGCAGGCTGGGCCCATGCCCGAGTATTTATACTCTCCCTGGACAGCGCCACCAGCAGGCCGCCCAGTATTATTTCATAAGTCATTTCCACATGAATGACAAGATTCATGTCACCGGCCAATTAGAGAAAGCAGGTCTGGTGACGTTATTTGATGACACGTCATCAGCCGATTTCCTTAAAGGGACCATGGCCAACTTTATTTTGACATTTGTGCTGTCAGTGTTCTACAGCATTTGAGGTGCTGCAAACACTGACAAGCACTGCACAAAAATCCAGGGCTGCACCCAGGCTCTCCCAGGCTCCCACAGCACACATGGAGGTCCTCTTCCCTTCCCATGGGCGGAAGAGACCGTCCCAGGAGATCAACACAGCCTGGTTGCACATTGCAGAGGGCACAAGCAGGGATGTCATCAGGAGGACCTGGGTGCAGTGCCACAAACATTTCAATGATCTCAGTAGATCACGAAACATTAGTACAAAGCCACACTCAACCTCATCCTGCTGTGCCTCTCATCGCATCCCCATCACTCTGCCTTCCCTACCCTACTCCTGCATATCCTTACTCACACCAACTTACCTTGCACCTTCACCCATCCCTCTCTATCTACATTATCATTTCCCCATCTCGCTAGCCACCCCTCACACACCCTCATCCTAGTGCAATCATATCAACTAACAACACACAAGGGTAGGCACTTGTGTGTTTTAGCCAATGTTCATGTAAAGTTTCTGTTAATGTGCTGTCAAACATTGAAACCTTTATTTTCAACACTTTGCGTTCTTGGACAGATTTGTGTGCACCTTTGGAAGTGGCTTAGTGAGTTGCAGTGAATGGTGAGATATAACAGTACTCCCCCGCAATGGTGATGAGTGTGAAAGGAATGGCTTGGGCATGAAGGGATGCTTTATGGTGTTGGTTTTGGGTGGTGTCAACCTGGCGCATCATGTGGCAGCCAGGGTATACAGCGTCAAGTGAAGTAAATCTGGCCATGGTGAGGCCATCCTGGCCTCCCAGGCAGCAATGTGGTTGGGTGCTGATGCCCTCTGTCCTGTACAACATCAGGTGATTGCGGAAAAGGTCGGTGGTGTTGGTGCTGCTGGTGTGCCTGGTGCTGCTGGTGTTGGGGCTGATCGTGGTAGGATTCTGAGGACCAAGGTGAGAGAGTATAAAGGGCATCCATGCTGATAGAATAGATGGCAGATGTAGTAGAGATGACAAGCAATCTGTCAATAGTGAGAGAGATAATGAGGTCACACTGGATGGAGACTTATGTAAAGACTTACAACATGGTGAATCTGTTGTGGAAATGCAGAAAGGATGAGTTTGTGCCCGAGGGAAGATATCTCTGTAAGTTAGGAGCTTTTACTGTGCATTTGAAGCTGCAACTCAACAGCTGATTCAATGGCCAGTGAACCCCCCGCCTCAGCTTCATAGACGTGGTCTATGACCAGTGTGGACCCCGTGGGAGAGCTGTCAAATGCAGAAGGTGAGCCGAAATTCATTCTTCAAGCCATTAATTACCTGAATTGGTTCCCCCACTGTGAACCCGGCACTGCGTGTCGGGTCTGCTGTGGGCCGACAGACCCGGCATGGCGGCGGGTTCACAGTGGGGTCCCAAACTGCTGGGGAAAAAAAACACTTTCCCACCCGACCCGCCACCGAACGCACCCACTGACCCCCTCAAAATCCAGCCCTGTACAGTGTCCGTAATAAAACAGGAGAGCTGGAGGCAATCATGCATTGTGAGGAACCAGACATAGTAGGGATAGAAACATAGACATAGAAACATAGAAAAATAGGAGCAGGAGTAGGCCATTCAGCCCTTCGAGCCTGCTCCGCCATTCAATATGATCATGACAGATCCTCTATCTCAATACCATATTCCTGCTCTCTCCCCATACCCCTTGATGCCTTTTGTGTCTAGAAATCTATCTATCTCCTTAAATATATTCGGTGACTTGGCCTCCACAGCTTTCTGTGGTAGAGAATTCCACAGGTTCACCACCCTCTGAGTGAAGAAATTTCTCCTCATCTCAGTCTTAAATGTCCTACCCCATACCCTGAGACTGTGACCCCTCATTCTAGACCCCCCAGCCAGGGAAAACATCCTCCCTGCATCCAGTCTGTCTAGCCCTGTCAGAATTTTATATGTTTCAATGAGAGCCCCTCTCATTCTTCTAAACTCCAGTGAATACAGGCCTAGTCGACCCAATCGCTCCTCATACGACAGTCCTGCCATCCCAGGAATCAGCCTGGTGAACCTTCGCTGTACTCCCTCTATGGCAAGTATATCCTTTCTTAGGTAAGGAGACCAAAACTGCACATAGTACTCCAGGTGTGGTCTCACCAAGGCCCTGTACAACTGTAGTAAGACATCCTTGCTCCTGTACTCAAATCCTCTTGCAATGAAGGCCAACATACCATTTGCCTTCCTAACTGCTTGTTGCACCTGCATGTTTGCTTTCAGTGACTGGCATATGTAGTGTATGTGCCTTTAAGTCAGAACTACTTTTACAGCTCCTGTATGCTGTAGTACCGGCAGTGACCACACCTGTATACAGGTAGACTACCCTTTATCCGAACTTCCGAAAACCAAAACCCTCTAAAAACCGAAGGTTTTTTCGTTCAGCGTAAGTCGTGCGCACGACCCCCCGCCGGCCCCGACCCCCCCGCGGACCCCCGCCGACTTACGCTGAGCATCAGTGTAAGTCGTGCGCACGACCCCCCGTCGGCCCCGACCCCCGCCGACCCTGACCCCCGCCGACTTACGCTGAGCGTCAGCATAAGTCATGCGCAGGACCCCCGCCGACCCACCCGCCGGCCCGGACCCCCGCCGACCCCGACCCCCGCCGACTTACGCCGAGCGTCAGCGTAAGTCGTGCGCACGACCCCCCGCGGACCTCCCGCCGGCCCCGACCCCCGCCGACCCCCCCGCGGACCCCCGCCGACCCCGACCCCTGCCGACTTACGCTGAGCGTCAGCGTAAGTCGTGCGCACGACCCCCCGCGAACCCCCCCCACCGACCCCCCCGCCGACCCAGACCCCCGCCGACTTAGGCTGAGCGTCAGCGTAAGTCGTGCGCACGACCCCCTGCCGACCCCGACCCCCGCGGACCCCGCCTCCGCGGACCCCCCCCGCGGACCCCCGCCGACCCCCCCGCGGACCCCCGCCGACCCACCTTCCGAAATCCGAAATTCTCCGAAAACCGAAACACGGCTGGTCCTGAGGTTTTCGGATAAAGGATAGTCTACCTGTATAAGCTTTGCGCATGCCTCTGTACCCACAGTCTTGAGACTACCCTCCTCCAGTAAAGACCTGTTTATTGTTAATGTACGGCATCCGTGTGATTATTTAATAACAGCATATCCACTGAACCACGGATCCAACAGCATACACGGAGACCCAGGTCCCTTTGTACATCAGCATTTCCCAATCTAGCACCATTTAAATAATACTCTACCTTTCTGTTTTTCTTACCGAAGTGGATAACTTCACATTTATCCACGTTATACTCCATCTGCCATGTATTTGCCCACTCACTCAACTTGTCTAAATCGCCTTGAAGCCTCTTTGCATCCTCCTCACAACTCACAATCCCACCTAGTTTCATGTCGTCAGCAAACCTGGAAATATTACATTTGGTTCCCTCACCCCCCCAATGGTGATGACTGAAAGGAATGGCTTGGGCATTGTAAGGATACTTTATGGTGCTGGTGTGGGATGGTGCCAACCTGGTGCATCATGTGGCAGCCAGGGTGTATCGTGTTAAGTGAAGCAAATCTGGACATTGTGAGGCCATCGCCGGCATCCCGGGCAACAATACACACAGGTGATGATGCCCTGTGTCCAGTGCAGCATCAGTTGATTGCGGAGAAGATTGGTGTGGATGTTGGTGCTGCTGGTGTGCCCAGTGATGCTGGTGTTGGGCTGATTGTTTTGGGATTCTAAGGACCAAGGTGAGATTTGTTCAAGGGCACCGCTGCTGGTGGAATAGATGGCAGGTGAGGTTGAGATGATGGAATTAATCTGTCAATGTTGAGATAGGTTGTTCCAAGGAGGTGACGGTGGATAGATTACTCCAAACACTTCAAAAGTGCATAAAGCTCAAAAGTGGGTTCCAAATCATTAATGCTCCAGCTTCTAAGAGTGGGAAGTGAACAGCTGTGAAATGGTAGGTTTTATACCACTTTTGCAGCTTTCATCTATTCACAGCAATCCACAGTCATTGAGAACTCAACACTCACCTGACGTGATAGCCGCTCTCCAGGAACCTCGTTGAAAACCTGGTAAAATGGTAAGTACATGGGAAAATGATTCTTAACTATCTTTTAATAAGCTTTTAACTATGTGAATTGGCTGACCCGCCGCTTGGTGTCAGGTCTGTTCAGGGATGTCAGACCCGACACTTGGGAAACTGACAAGGAGGTGGGTTTTCAGCGGGATACCGATCCGCTGTCAACCTTTGTGATTTTGACAGCAGACCCGCCTCCAAACCCGCACTCTGAGTGCCAGTAAAATTCCAGCCTCTGTGTGGGGGACTTGAATATCCACCATCAAATGGCTTAGTAGTGCCACCACTTATTGAGCTGGCTAAGGCTTGAAGGGCATAACTGTGAAACTGAGCATGTGTCAGATAATAAAAGAGCTAACAGTAACCTACTTGACCTTGTCACCAACCTACATGTCGCAGAAATATCTGTCCACAATTAATACTGGCCGGAGGGACCACTGAACAGCCCTTGTGAAAAGTCTTCACAGTCTTCAACATCACCTCCCAAACCCATGAGAGCAGGTGAGAAGCTGGGTATTCTGCAGCGAGTGTCTCACCTCCTGACTCCCCAAAGCCTTTCCACAATCTCAAGGCACAAGTCATGAGTGTGATGGAATACTTTCCACTTGCTTGGATGAGTGCAGCTCCAACAACACTCTAGAAGCAGCCCGCTTGATTGGCACCCCATCCACCACACTGCAGCAACTTCTTCCATCACCAGCACCCCATGGCTGCAGTGTGTATCATCTACAAAATGCACTGCAACAACTCACCAAGGCTTCTTTGAAATCACCTCCCAAACCCGTGACCTCTACCACCAAGAAGGACAAGGGAAGCCGGCGTATGGGAACACCATCACCTCCAAGTTACAAACCATCCTGTTTTAGAAATATATCGCCGTTCCTTCGTCATCGCTGGGTCAAAATCCTGGAACTCCCTCCCTAACAGCACTGGGAGTACCTTCACCACATGGACTGCAGCGGTTCAAGGAGGTTGCTCACCACCACCTTCTCAAGGGCAATTAGGGGTGAGCAATAATTGCTGGCATTGCCAGCAACGGCCACATCCTGTGAATGAATAAAAAAAAGTCAGGACACCTTCCACCATGTAATGTGGCATGACCACCATTCTAACTAGAACAGACTAAAGACGGATCTAGGAGCCCAAAACTGGGTATCAGTGAGACACTGTGGGCCATCAGCAGCAACAGAATTGTCTACCACCACAATCTGTAACCTCATGGCCAAGCCTGCTTCAATGGGGAGTGTAAAAGGCGTGCCAGGGGCAGCACTGAGCACCAGCCTACAACACAACTCTACCTGCATGCTAAATACCAAAAGCAGCAGGCTTTAGACAGGCTATGAAATCCCACCACCAATGGATCATAGGAAAGCTCTGTGGGGGTGAAATTGGGGTTGGGGCGATAACTTTTAAAAGTTTGGAAAATTAGCGCCAGACACACTGTTTTTCTAACTTTTAAAAAATTCGGTTTTCTAGCTCCAAGAGGGAGGTGGAGCACAATAGTACTCCACTTCCCTCTTGGAGCGCGATCGGCAGCAGGCGGGGCGATGAGTTCTGCAGCGCTGCACACTGGGCCATGCAGCGCTGCCACGTTGGAAGGCTCCTTCCCTCCCTTAAGGGAAGGGCCATGGCTGAAGGCTCTGCAAAAGAAAGGACACCTACCTGGACCACCAAGGAAGTGGCAAACCCGTGCGATCAGCCCGGCACTCACTCAGAGTGCTGGGTTGATCGATCGTGGGCAGGAACCCATGAAAAAAAACGGATCAAAAGAGCTAAGTTTTTTTTTACTTACCTCGGCCACCTCGCCTTTAAGCATCACCCCCGATGCGGCCAGTCGCCCGATGCACGTCCCCTGAAGCTGTCGTTATTTTCGCCTGGTGATGCTTCAAGGGGCGAAAATGAATTTTGGGTCCGGGGCGCTACTGGGGCGATGCATGGCTGGATGACGTCACGATCTCCGGCTGGAGCCGGGAGTAGCAATAGGGATTAGATTTGTAAGATGTGACCTTTTAATGATGTCATGTTGAGTGTCCCTCTCTATCCATGCATTCATATATTGCATCCAATGTTCCCGCAAATTTTTCTTTGGTGCGCTGCCCCTCTAACATGCTGCACGACCCATTCAAATTTCCGCACATGCGCAGTTTTTCCATTCAAAAGTTAGTGACTGGCCTGCGCGGGACCTCCAGACTGCCCGCGCAGCTTAATGGTAACATTGATTGCATCCCTAATGATTCCCTCAAGACGCTTACCTATTAGTACCATCAGCATGTTACTGGCATTGAGTGTTCCTAAGGTCATGTGGAAGGACCTTTAAATTTAAATCTACCCTCAAGAAGTGGAGTCGATCGCAGAGCAATCGATTCACTCCTCCCATCCACAATTTTTACATTTTAAGCACAAACGGCAGCTGGAATGCTTCGTTGCTGCAGTTTTCCGGTTCTGCTAGGTCTCTGCCCCTTTCTGGTTGGCATCAAAATTCCACAGGAAGAGGGGACAAATACTTCAAGTGCCATCCCCTTCTATGGTGACAACGCTGGATGATGCCAGCTGCCAGTTCCACCTTGTTTACCTCAATGAAAATACACCTGCAGAAAGCCAGCATTACATACTGGAGCCCACACTGAGCTTAAATAAAGGAGACTATGAAGGTATGAGAGTAGAATTGACTAAAGTGGACTAGGAAAACAGATTAAAGTGTAAGACGGTACAAGAGCAGTGGTCTACATTCAAGGAGATATTTCACATCTTTCAAGATAAATATATTCCACTGAGGAAAAAGGGGAATAAAAGAAAAGACAGCCATCCATGGCTTATTAAAGTAATAAAGGATAGTATCCGACTGAAAACAAGGGCATATAAAGTAGCCAAATCTAGTGGGAGGATAGAAGATTGGGAAGCATTTAAAAGCCAGCAAACAATAACTAAAAGATTAATTAAGAAAGGGAAGATAGATTATGAAAGTAAACTAGCAAAAAATATAAAAACAGATAGCAAGAGTTTCTACAGCTATATAAAAAGAAAAAGGGTGGCTAAAGTGAACGTTGGTCCCTTAGAGGATGGGACCGGGAAACTAGTGGTGGGGAACATGGAGATGGCAAAGACGCTGAACAAATATTTTGTATCAGTCTTTACACTAAAAATATCTTTACACTAAAAATATCCCAACACTGGACAAACAGGGGGCAATGGGGGGGGGAGGAGCTAAACACGATTAAAATCACTAAGGAGATGGTACTCAGTAAAATAATGGGACTTAAGGCGGATAAATCCCCCGGACCTGATGGCCTACATCCTAGGGTCTTGAGAGAAGTGGCGGTAGGGATTGTGGATGCATTGGTGATTATTTTCCAGAACTCCCTGGACTCAGGAAAGGTCCCGGCAGATTGGAAAACTGCTAATGTAACACCCTTATTTAAGAAGGGAAGTAGACAAAAAGCTGGAAACTATAGACCAGTTAGCCTAACATCTGTGGTTGGCAAAATGTTGGGAGTCCATTATTAAGGAAACAGTAACAGAGCATTTGGATAAACATAATTTAATAGGACAGAGTCAGCATGGTTTTATGAAGGGGAAGTCATGTTTGACAAATTTGCTTGAATTATTTGAGGATGTAACATACAGGGTGGATAAAGGGGAACCAGTGGATGTAGTGTATTTGGACTTCCAAAAGGCATTTGACAAGGTTCCACACAAAAGATTACTGATCAAGATAAGAAATCACGGGATTGGGGGTAATATACTGGCATGGGTGGAAGATTGGCTATCTAACAGAAAACAAAGAGTTGGGATAAAGGGTTCATTCTCGGGCTGGCAATCAGTAACTAGTGGTGTTCCGCAGGGGTCAGTGCTGGGACCCCAACTCTTTACAATCTATATTAACGATTTGGAGGAAGGGACCGAGTGCAACATATCCAAGTTTGCCGACGATACAAAGATGGGAGGGAAAGCAGTGAGTGAGGAGGACATAAAAAACCTGCAAAAGGACATAGACAGGCTAAGTGAGTGGGCAGAGATTTGGCAGATGCAATATAATGTTGGAAAGTGTGAGGTTATGCACTTTGGCAGAAAAAATCAAACAGCAAGTTATTATCTAAATGGAGAGAAACTGCAAAGTGCTACAGTACAAAGGGATCTGGGGGTCCTGGTGCATGAAACACAAAAAGTTAGTATGCAGGTGCAGCAGGTGATCAGGAAGGCCAATGGAATCTTGGCTTTTATTGCAAGGGGGATGGAGTATAAAAACAGGGAAGTCTTGCTGCAGTTATACAGGGTATTGGTGAGGCCACACCTGGAATACTGCGTGCAGTTTTGGTTTCCATATTTAAGAAAAGATATACTTGCACTCGAGGCTGTTCAGAGAAGGTTCACTCGGTTGATTCCGGAGATGAGGGGGTTGACGTATGAGGAAAGGTTGAGTAGGTTGGGACTCTACTCATTGGAGTTCAGAAGAATGAGAGGCGATCTTATCGAAACATATAAGATTGTGAGGGGGCTTGATCGGGTGGATGCGGGGTGGATGTTTCCACTGATGGGTGAGACTAGAACTAGGGGGCATAATCTAAGAATAAGGAGCTGCCCTTTCAAAACTGAGATGAGGAGAAACTTCTTCACTCAAGAGGGTAGTAAATCTATGGAATTTGCTACCCCAGAGAGCTGTGGAAGCTGCAACATTAAATAAATTTAAAATGGAGATAGACAGTTTCCTAGCAGATAAGGGAATTAGGGGTTACGGGGAGAGGGCAGGGAAGTGGACGTGAGTCTAGATTCGGATCAGCCATGATCCTATTGAATGGCGGAGCAGGCCCGAGGGGCCGTATGGCCTACTCCTGCTCCTACTTCTTATGTTCTTATTGCCAGTTTCCTAATGGCAATTTTTTTTTGAAAAATCAATCTTCAGCCAGAACAGGCAGCTTCCCTGAGGGTGCAACAAGATGCTGCTCCAGATACCCATGTTTCTATTATTGTTTTTATTATTGCCTTGTCAGGCACCAGTTTCTGACAGAGAGGTTGATTTTAACTTTTGCATTGCCACCCATTCCAGCAGCAAAGACAACGGAGTAATTTTGAGGCCCAGGCCTCATTTAAATGGCAACGATGGATGTCCTAATATAGGTTGCCAGATTCAAGCTGGACCATTATCGGGCGTTCCAGAGACGGCCAGGCCAGCAGCAAGGGAAATCCGGGAAGCCGATTGAAATTGCAGGGAGTGGAGCTCGGAGTGGCAGCAGCCCAGAGTATTTTTGTGGGACACGGTGAAGCACTGCTGCTCCTCCTGGCCCCCCAAAAAATAATTTAAACCTACCTTTTCGGCAGCATCGCCAGTAAGACTGGAGAATGCACTGCGCCACTCAGTTCTGTCTTAGCCTGGCAATTGCTATGAAAGCCATAGGACCTCTATTTACATAATAACAGGAGTCTACCACCTGAAACAGGCAGGCACTTTGGCCACCCAGCAGTAGGCCCCTGTAAAAGTGGCAGTGGGCAAAGTGCAGGCATTAACAGGGCAGTAAGTCTACGGATCACTTTGAAGTCGCCCCGTGAATGCCGATTTAGGCAAGTTAAAATCGACCCCAAAAAGTGGGCACATGACCTGTTTCTGCTTTCTGTTGTCAGCTGCTGAGATAACACTGATTAAAGTTCGCTGCTCTGTGAACTCCATTCCACTATGGGAAAATGGTTGCTTCCCCTGACTTGGGAAAACATCAACTGAGAATCACAGGTGTACACCTACAACCCATGACTTCATGATGCAGCACATCTGTGTATCATTCAATAGAACAATAGATCTGACAAATATTTTTATTCAGATGAGCAACGTTTAAATAGTAAAACCTTCTGAATGTTTTGTGCCTTTAATGGAAGAATATTTGCACTTTGAACAAATAATTTATAATTAGGGGGAGAAATTTGTGTGTTTAGCACCACACATTAACCCCATGAGATGGGGCTAAAATGCTGTTCAGACCTCTGCCGCCAACTGATGGCAGTTCCAGCGCCGCACACCATATCTGTCTTGCCAGTAGTGCTGCCGGTAAACTCAATTGCCAGGGACATCGCAATCACGGAGATCATGACAACAGTGAGTGTGCAACGCTTACTTCACGCCCGATCTCTCAACTTCATTTTGGCCATTGAACATAACAGCGGGAGAAAACAATGACAGGTTGAGGTGGAGTGCAGCAGCAAGAAGCTGGCTCCAGCAACGTTATTTAAAGGGACCATCACCAATCACTCACACCTGACAGGGTTTTGAAGTTTGAGTGGCTGTGTGCTAATTCCTGCTACTGCAAGAGTTTTCTTTCGTCATTGCAAGGTTATTTGGTATCAGGGAGTGTTCTGGCAAGTACAAAACTCGCTCATTATTTTTGAAAGGCTTCAAACTACAACACTTACTAAAAGTCATAGGGGCTGTATTAGCAGTCGATCTCGCCTTCCAGGATCCACGGCGGAGGCAGCAAGATATACGGGAACATGTGGCCAGAGGGAGGAGAAGGGCCATCAGGGCTCTCAACAGGAGACCTTACCCTCCGAGGGTCTTCCAACAGCAATTCTCCTACCATCAATTAAGCGAGACAGCAATTCTCCTACCATCAATTAAGCGAGGAGCAGTGTATTAAGAGGCTTCGCTTCACCAAGAAGGTGGTCACAGAACTCTGCCACCTCCTGCAACCAGACCTCCAGCCTCAGACCAGAGCGACCACAGCTCTCCCAATAGCAGTCAAGGTCATCGTGGCTCTCAATTTCCACACCAGCGGATCCTTCCAGTCTGCAGCAGGAGACACAGCTAACATCTCAAGTTCGCCGTTCAGCGCTGCATCCGGGAGGTCACTGAGGCTCTCTACCCCAGGAGAAGGGATTACATTGGCTTCCCGATCACCAGAGAGAAGCAGGACAAGCGTGCATGTGGCTTTGCCAGGATAGCGGGCTTCCCCATGGTGCAGGGCGTCATCAACGGCACTCGTGGCTTTGCGGGCACCGCATAACAATCCTGAGACCTTCCGTAACCGCAAAGGCTACCACTCACTTATGTGCAGTTGGTGTGTGACCACACACAGCGAATCCTCAATGCTAATGCCCGCTATCCAGGCAGCAACCACGATGCCTTCATCCTGCATCAGACTGGTGTGCCAGCACTTTTCCAGCCACCACAGCAAGCTCGAGGGTGGTTGCTCGGAGACAAGGGCTATCCGCTCTCCACCTAGCTCATGACTCCCCTCCACAACCTCAACACTCATGTCCAGCACTCATAAATGAGAGCCATGCTGCCACCAGGAACATCATCGAGCAGACCATTGACCTACTGAAGTAATGGTTCCGCTGCCTTGACTGCTCGGTAGGAGCCCTCCAGTACTCACCAGAGCGGGTGCCCATTTTGTGGTGGTCTGCTGCATGCTCCACAACTTGGCCATCATGAGGGCACAGCCCTTGCCACCAGGGATTGTGGGACCACCTCAGGAGGAGAACAAGGGAGAGGAGGAGGAGGAGGGAGGAGGCAGCCAGACAATCAACCTTCCGTGGTCATCAGACTGGCTCATAAGACTCCGATTCGAAAGAATGAAATCCCAGATCCCCGATGCTCACCACATCCCCATCATACCATCCCTGTCGCAGGCCATATCAAAGCGTCCTCCTGGGTGCAAAGCTGAAATGAGAGACACCACAAAAGATTGCAAACACAACTAATAAATTTATCTGTATAACATCAACACTATTAACTAATCACCCTTGTGCAATCCCTTATTGCCTGTCCTTCGTCTGCCTTTTCCTACTCTAGTGCTCCTACGCAGTGCGCCCCCAGTGGCTGCAGCATGGCTGGTGGAAGGCTGCTGAGTTTCCATGCGGAAGACTTCAGATGGCCTTGCAGGATGTCCTCGACCAGCTCTGGACCTAGAAGACCTGGCTGTAAACTGCACCACCTCGGCATGTGTGGCAACAGTCTGGGCTGGCTGGATGACGGGCAGCGACAAGGGCAATGGCGGAGTGGCAGTGGTGGGAGTAGGAATGCTCTCATCCTGAGAGAGGACAGCAGGTTCCTACTCCACTGACCCACTGCCACTCCCCTGGGGCAGCACCTCGGCATTCCTAGCAATCTGTTGGAGCACAGATTGCTGACCTGCTGTGACACCGTGAAAGCCCCAGTCGACAGTGGTAGACCCAGCCATGATGGCAGCAGGCCGAGCTTGGGTGGCATCATGCTGAGGCTGCATGAGAGCACTCAGATCTTGGATGCCACCAAGCATAGACTGCATGAGAGCAGTCTGAGCTTCCACTGCAGCACTAAGGCATTGGGTCGCTTCTGCCTGTGCTGCAATGGAAGCTGCAAAATCACTCATCATGCGTGCCATCACATCTGGGTCACCACGGTCTCTCTGGGAGTGTACCATCATTTGCAGACTGGAAATGATGGGCTCCATGCTCTGCACAGAGCCTTGTGCAATGTTGGAGGTGGACCCATCCACACTCCATGCTATTGCCAAAAGTCTCTGTGGCAATCTTGCATTTCCGTGTACATACCCATCACCCTTCTTCTAAAGGCCTCCCCGTCGAGGCCCTCATCTGAGTCCTATGCAGCAGAACTCGCCCTCTGGTGAGCTGTCCCCCAAGCTACCCTTTCCCCCTGGCCTTGCTGCAGCCCAGTCGTGCCCGGTGCCTCACCCTGTGCAGATCTCGCGACTACACTAGCCTCTAAAGAACATGTAGTGCCAGTATCTGAGCTGGTGTCTGCAAGTGACAGATGCAGTGACGTGGTGTCTTCTTCCTCCTCTTCTTCTCTCCCCTCACTCTCAACGGTGCCCTCAGGGACAGGCTGCTCGGCTGCCTGCTGATTATCTGAAAGCCGAAAGGCACAAGAGTCGGGTTATGGTGAGGGAAGGGAGGCAGGAAGACAGAAATGCATGCATGCAGCATGAGTAGCTTGAAAGTGAGAAAATATTGTGGGCTGAGGGAGAAGTGGGATGTGAGAAGAAGGAGTAGGAATGAACATACTGTTGTCAACGTCGCCAGTGGCTACGGTGCCCATGACCTGGTGCCCAATGATCTCCAGCACTCTACTCTCCAGCTGGCTCAGCTGTTCAATGTGGGCTTGGCCCCCGCCTGACCGCTCCTGCTCCCGCCAGTTGTGAACCACCTTGACCTGTAAGAGAAAGGAAAGTATGTGAGTGAGTGTGGTGCAATGTGTTTGGGTGATGTGCCTGCCATAGTTGAATAGCTGTCATTGTGTGCAAGGTATGATATGTGGGTGTGAGTGTTGCTAGGTAGAGATTGTTGTTAGGTGAGGGCTGGGGGTGTGATAAATTGAGCAGTGTGTGAAGCTTGTGGTACAGAATGTGGTATGTAGCATTTGTTGAAGACTTCACTAACCCTGACCACCCGTGTGAGCTCGTTAAACTTCTTCCTGCATTGGCTGTGGATCCTGGGGACCACAGTGCTGCCCGTCACGTGTTGTGCCACCACCCTCCACATTCTGCGGGACACTTGTGGCGAGGGCCTCCTGCCAGTTGGCAGGTACAGGGCCGCCGCCCGCCTTCTCTCGACCATGAATACCAAAGTCTCCAAAACTTCATCGGAGAACCTCTGGGCTCTCTCCCTGGGGCGACGATCTGCCATCAGGATTTGTTAGTAACTGATCCTTCTCCTGCTTCTTCTTAGGATTGTTGGGGAAGCTGCACACCCAACAATGATGAGAATGAGGTGCTGCAGCATCAATGAACCTCCCCTTTAAGTAGTTAAAAAAAGCCTGTGGCAATGATGACTTGCAATTAGACTACCCCCGATATTGGTCCAGCTTTTCAGTGTAACGCCAATGAGGTTGGGTTTTTAGACAAAAATCATGACTGCAATCATTTTAATGAGGAGTGAGCACAAATTTTGCGTGCATTTTAGACGATTTTCAGGTGGTGCTACTTAAACATTTTGGGGGAGAAATTCGGTGGAGCTGCAAACGGGGCGCCCAGCTCGCCTGGGCGCCGGAATTACCGCTGCGATTGGAGCAGTTGCGACCGCCGGAAATTCAGCTTGTGCGCCCCAAGAGGGACACGGGGCGCTGCTCGAGGTGCTCCGTGTCCCTCTTAGGGCGCTGAAACTGAATATCGCAGCGCAAGGTGCCGCAGTGCCACACGCTGCGGCACGGCGCGCTGCGGTACTGCAGGCCTTCCTCCCATTCTTAAGGGGGAGGGGCCTGCACCAGCGCGATCAGAGATCGCGAGTGCCAGCAAAAGAGCCCGGCACCGAGGAGAAGTGCCGGGCTCTCGGAAAACAGCTGGCACTGCCGCGGGGGGAGATCAGGAGGCCGGGGACGGAGGTGCTGGCAGGCGGCCGCCGAAAAAAACGGCCGCCGAAAAAAACGGCCGCCCCGCACCTCCACCTTAATTTGCACCACTCCCGCCACAGGTAGGCCCCGTGAACCGGGCACGATTTGCGAACAGCGCTACAGAGGCGGGCACTACCAAATATCGCGATCGGGGCAGTAGCAGGGTGCTGCGCACACCGATGACGTCATCGGTGGCGGCGCAGCACAACAGGCTAACGCCGCCATTAGCGCCCCAGCTAAATATCGCGGGAGGCATGGCCAGTGGTGCTAAAGCCACTGAGTGTCCTCTTTAGGCGCTAACTGGTGGCGTAGCCCACCGAATTTCTAGGCCTTTTAGTTTAAACACTGCCCATTTCTTGGCTATAATCAATTTCTAGCCCTTAATCTTTATAGAGCAGCATTTATAAAACATGTTTTGTTAAAATTTCATTTTTATAGGTTCTGTTTGAAGACGCAATGGCTCATATCTGTAGGATAAACCGTATCTTAGAATCACCAAGAGGAAATGCACTACTTGTAGGAGTCGGTGGCAGTGGAAAGCAAAGCTTGTCTCGGTTATCAGCATATATTAGCAGCTTAAATGTTTTCCAGATCTCACTTAAGAAAGGGTATTCAGTTGCCGACCTCAAGGTACAAAATTGCTCTTAATATATTATTTTGATTCTACACCTTTTCTTTAGGTCCAAATGTGTATTACGATAATTACAAATCAGTGAGAAATTGGGCTCGTTAGTGGGCATTTTTTGGCTGCTACAAGTGGCCTTAGAGCTCCAAAATGACATCTGCAACATGCACGTACATTTGTGGGGCGAATCACACTGGACGCCATATTGGTGCTGCAGTCAGCGAGCGTGCGGTGAATGTCCACCGGAAGTATGCAGAGCAGGCAGATCATGACGTCAATCAGCATGCAACGCTGATTTGACGCCAGCGGTGCCATTTTGGAGATCAACGCTCCAGCCAATGCTTTCTCTTAACACGCGTTCAGCAGCAGGAAGAACCCCCCACCTGCACTATTTAAAGGGATCATCAACTACTTACAGGTAAATTGCTGGTTGATTTCTTCTGGCTGTTGCTAAGATTCTACAAGTGTTTGATGCTTTCTATAGTTTTTTCAAGTGGCAAAAGTCTACAGGTTGTGTGCTGAAGGACTTTTTGCTGACTTCAAGGCTTCTGCACAAACCAGTTGCTCGACGACATGGGTGTACTAGTAGGCATTCCCCTTGGAATACAGCATGACTTGGAGAATGAACAGAGGCTACGCAGAGCAGGACAAGCTGCTGGAAGTGGGAGGAGAAGGAGGAGGGGGAGAAGGACTCTCAGCCCAGGGTGTTCAGGGTACAATTCTCCTACCTGAACCTCAGCGAGGAACAATGTGTGAGACGTCTGCGCCTCAGTGACAATGTCCTCACTGAAATCTGCCACCTGCTACAGCCTCAGAGCAGGGCAAGAACCGCATTGCCAGTGGCTGTGAAGATGACCGTGATGATGAACATTTATGTGTCTGGCTCCTTCCAGGCTGGAGCTGGAGGTATTTGCAACATCTCGCAGTTTGCCGTCCACTGTTGCGTAAGGGAGGCCACTGAGGCTCTTTATTCAAAAAGAGCTAACTACATTTCATTCTCTGTTACCAGAGTCAAGCAGCTAGAGCGAGTATGCGGCTTTGCTAGGATTCCAGGCTTCCCCATGGTGCAGGGTACCACTGACTGCGCACACATCACTTTGTGGACGTCGCATGTCAACTCTGCCCTATACCAGAACTGAAAGGGATTCCACTCCCTCAACGCCCAACTAGTGTGTGACCATAGGCAGCGAATCATGCAGGTCAATACCCAGTATCTTGGCAGCAGTCATGATGCCTTCATTCTGTGGCAGTCTGTTGTGCCAGCTGCATTTGAGCCACCATGGCAAACCAAAGGGTGGCTACTTGACGACAAGGGCTATTTGCTGACAACATGGCTGATGACTCTGGTGCGCAGTATGCATACAATGAAAGCCATGCTGCCACACAAAATGTGATAGAGCAGAACATTGGCATGCTGTAACAATGCTTCTGCTGCCTGGACTGCTCTGGAGGAGCCCTGTAGTACTCAGCAGAGCAGGTGTTAAGATTGTCTGCTGCATGCTGCACAATCTTGCCATCATGATGGCACAGCCCTTGCCACCATCTGTATGGTGAGCAACTGAGGAGCAGGAGCGTGAGGAGGAGGAAAAGAAAGGGAGGAGGGAACCTAGACAGCCCCTTTCTACCTGGGCTGTCCGTGAAGAACTCATCCGAATGCAATACCAGTAACCACAACTACTTCTTCATCACTCTCTTCTTGGTGTTCCTCCACTGCCTGGCCAGGTTGTACCTCTTGGGTATCTGAAAGGAAAAAGGCACAAGGGTAAGGTTGTGGTGCGGGGAGGGGGGGAAAGTAAGATGTGCATGCTTACACCACCAGCAGCTTGTAAGTGAGAAGAGATTGTGGGATGAGGGGGAAGTGGGATGTGAGACGAAGGAGTAGGAATGAGGATACCGTCATGTTTCTCTCTCCACAGATGCTGCCTGACCTCCCTGAGTATTTCCAGCATTTTCTGTTTTTATTACCGTCATCTTTGATGGTTTCAGCCCTGCCACTGGCCACAGCCTCAGCAATGGCCATCCCAATAATGGCCAGCACCGTCTCTTCCATGTGGGTTAGGACATGCAGGTGCACCTGTCCCCCTCCGGTTTAGCTCCTGCTCCCTCCGGGCATGTGCCACCTTGTCCTGCAAGAGAAAGGGAAGTGTGTCAGTTAGTGTGGTGCAATCTGTTTGGCTGATGTGGCTGCCATGGTTGAATAGCTGGCAGTGTGTGCAAGCTGTAAGATGTGAGTATGAGGCCTGCAGCAGTGGTAAGGGTGTAAGGGTGAGGTGAAGCATGTGAAGGTTAGGTATGATTTTTGATTGATAAGAGATTGTTGGTAGGTGAGTGATGGGGTGTGGTGATTTATGCAGTGACTGAGGCTATTGGTGCATTTGGTAGGATATGGCATTTGAAGATGTATTCACTGACCTTAACCACTCATCATTGAACTTCTTGTCCTCACAGCTTTTCTCCTGGCATTGACCTCCACGGCTATCTGCTCCCACTGCCTTTTGACCATGTGTCTGGAGGGTCTCCTTAACCCTTGCGGATATAGGACATCTCTCCTCCTTTCCACCTCCTCCACCAAGACCTCCAGTGCAGCGTCTGAAAACCTTAGAGCCTGCTCTGTCCCCTGTTGTGCCATCCCTCACTCTTTCCCAGGTCAGAATCTCTTCAACTATGACTTCCAGCACCTGCTCCAGCCACAATGCATCTCCCCTTTAAGAGGTGCAGGCTAGCTTTAAGCAGTACCAGCTAGCTTTAAGTAGTGCTAGTCACTCACAATATTGGCTCCCTACTGATTCATCCAGGCAATGAACAGCGTGATCATTCAAATAAGCAGGCAGCACAAAGTTGGCGTGCTGCCTGCATTGCAATCAACGGGCGTGGGTTAATCGCGCATCTGGATTCCCCATGCCCGTTTTCGGGGGCTATCCAATTTAGCCCCCAAGAACTGCAAAAATTCCTCCATGTTGAATCGTGAAAATTGGGCAATCTGAGTAGGGAAGCAATTTGAGGCAAGATAGTGATGTTAAGTGGGGAATTTTAACAGTCAAGAGTATATAGGTTAGGGTTCGGGAGGATGGTTAAATTTGCCGAAAATGATAGGGGGGCTATCCAATTTAGCCCCCAAGAACTGCAAAAATTCCTCCATGTTGAATCGTGAAAATTGGGCAATCTGAGTAGGGAAGCAATTTGAGGCAAGATAGTGATGTTAAGTGGGGAATTTTAACAGTCAAGAGTATATAGGTTAGGGTTCGGGAGGATGGTTAAATTTGCCGAAAATGATAGCACGACCGGAAGCCAGTTCCAATGCGCCAACTTCCGGTTTAACTCGGGCGCATTTGGATGCGCGTACGTAATCCTCTCCGGAGAGGCGGGTTACTAATTATAATATTTAAATTAGGCTATTTCAACATGATTTTCACCGGCATTTAAATGTAACATCCCATGCACTGGTTTCCCAGGCTTCCTGAAAGTCGCCATTAAAAGGAAGGCAAGAAGACTCAGTTCCTTGACCTCTTGGAAGAGCAGTGCTTCCGAAGGCTGAGATTGTCATAAGAGCATAAGAAATAAGAGCAGGAGTAGGCCATTCGGCCCTTTGAGCCTGCTCCGCCATTCAATGAGATCATGGCTGATCTTTTACTTCAACTCCATTCACTGGCTCTATCGCCATATCCCTTGATGCCCTTACTAGTCAGAAGTCTATCGACTTCTGTTTTGAATAAACCCAGTGACTGAGCCTCCACCGCCCTCTGGGGAAGAGAATTCCAAAGATTCACCACTGTCTGTGTAAAGAAATTTCTTCTCATCTCAGTCCTGAATGCCCTACCCTTTATCCTGAGGCTGTGGCCCCTGGTCATGTCAGATGGTGGCAGACTACAAATTTTATGTGATTCTACGGAAATTTAATAACCTAACATTTGCAGTAACATCTATGTGCATACGTAACCTTGTTGAACCACAAAGCTTTTTTCTTCCTTTTCTTACCGCTCCTACGTGGTGCAAACCCTGTGGCTTCAGCAGAGGTAGAGGCAGGCTGCTCAGATCCTGCTCTGACTGTTGAGATGCTCATGAAGGACGGCCTCTGGGTGTTGGAGCCCGTGAGGGGCCCGTCAAAGACTGCTCCACCTGCATCTGTGCAGGGGCAGACTTGACCATCGTGAGGGGAGGCAGCATGTCCGATACGGGAGGGAACGGATGATAAGTGGGAGCGTTTGAGTGGAGTTCCCAATTCTATATCCCCTTTCGCCATCATTCCTCTCATGGGCCAGCCACACATCACTGCTGCCACACTGCGGGGGAGTTGCTTGGAGCCTGAAGATGGGTGTAACTTTTTTTCAGTTTCACTATAGTATACAGAAGACTGAAGGAAGGGCCTGGTCCACCCGCAATGGTGGCCAAGGTGACAGAGTTTCTAGCAGCATGGGCACTGCTGCCTGCCCTCCGATTAACACTGCAAACGCTGGCAAGTTCAGTGCTGGAAGGCGCCAGTGGGTGCTAGCCGATGGATTTTTGGGACCATTCCATTTATCATGTTAAAATATATTCCTTATCTCAGCTCCTTAATTAGGCCAGATTCATTGCAGTCTCTATTATACTCATCACCTAGCCACATAGCTTAGCATTATCAACAAATTTTAATACAAAATGCAATTTACTCTATTTTGTTTAAAAATGATTGACCACTAAGGGGCCCAGAAAAGATTCCTTCAGAATTCCAATTGTTAGTGCCCCAAAATCCATTTATCATCACTTCCTTCTTCCTGTTGTCAAGCTAGTTTTCAGTCCGTGCAAGCGCAGGAGATGCAATACATGCCCTTATACCTCCCCCCTTCCCACTCTCCAGGGCCCAAAACACCCCTTCCAGGTGAAACAGCGATTTACTTGTACTTCTCGCAATTTAGTATACTGTATTCGCTGCTCACGATGTGGTCTCCTCTACATTGGGGAGATAAACGCAGATTGGGTGACCGCTTTGCGGAACACCTCCGTTCAGTCCGTAAGGGGGACGCCAAGCTTCCGGTCGCCTGTCATTTTAATTCACCACTCCACTCCCACTCAGACCTCACCGTCCTCGACCTCTTGCATTGTTCCACGGAAGCTCAGCGTAAGTTCGAGGAACAGCACCTCATCTTTCGATTAGGCACTTTACAGCCTTCCGGACTCAACATAGAGTTCAACAATTTCAAATCATAACCTCGGCCCCTATTTTATATATATATAAATATATATAAAATTTTTATCCACACTTTTTGTCTGTGTCTTTTTTTCTTCTCCCCCACATGGTCTTTCATTCTGCCAGCACAATTTACAATTCATCTAGAGCCATCTTTTGTTTCTTAACCTGTTCCATTACCATCTCCTTTTGCCTTGAATACCTCTTAATGTCTCTTAATCTCTCCCGCCATCCATCCTATCACAGACCTTCCCTTTTGTTCTTTCATCCCCCTCCCCCTTTTCCCAGCCTCTTCACTTGCTTAAAAATCTGTTCCATTTCCTGCTTTTTTCTAGTTCTGACGAAAGGTCATCGACCTGAAACGTTAACTCTGTTTCTCTCTTCACAGATGCTGCCTGGCCTGCTGAGTTTCTCCAGCATTTTCTGTTTTTATTTTAGTTTTCAGTCCATCTGGCTAACTTATCATTAATTCCATAAGTTTTAATCTTCTTTGAAAATCTCACATATAGAACTTTATCAAATAAATGCCTTCTGAAAATTGAAGTATTTTATATCAAGCTATAGCAAGCTACACAGCATGAATGGGTAGAGGTGGCAGATTGCATTAGTGCAAGGAGTATCGTCCCCAAGACTTGGCTGCAATGCAGGGAAAAGTTCAATGATCTCACGAGGATAGCTAAAATAAGCCTCCTAAACGATCTGCTATTACTCTATGATTAGCCTTGCACTACCTGTTGCCTCAGCATTCGCTACCCTTCCCTCCCCAGTACTCTCCTACAATCACTGCAGCACACTTCACTCCACCACCTTCAGCCCCTACTGCAGCATACTGCATCTGCTACTCTTCTTACTATTGCTTCTTACCTCCTCACACCTCTGCCATCACATACCAGAAACGCTGATGTACCCTGACAACCACATCCTCTAAACTTCTCATTACTTTAACATTGACAGGGCATGGTGGTGCACAGTAACAGGGAGCAGACAGACACAGCAGGAAGGCCATGCTTCAGCCATGTGTTGTCTCTAATTGAAGAGCAGGCAGAGGGCGTGTCAGGAGCATGATGTCTGGCAAGGCTGAAGGAGAAGTTTTGGAGAGTTTTCAACCATCTTCAGCTCCTTCCCTTCTCTCTTAAAACTCACACTTACACATAATGTATGACAGATAGCAGCTGCTTTCGGAAACCACCATCCATCTCTGCTTACCATTGCCACTAAATGCTAACTCATCTCCTTTACTTACAGTTCAGGTTCAACAGTTGTACACAGCCCTCAGGGAGATGAAAAAGAATAAGAGGGTAGCACTACAGAACAGGAAGCATCACTCGATCTTACACTTGCAGACACCAACTCAGAGACTGGCACTGTGCATGGTTCAGAGGGTAGTCTAGAGATGTTTGCACATGGCGATTCACCCAGCACGAGTATGCAGGACCAAGGGCAGGGGTATAGGATGGCCCAAGAAACAGTTTGCAAGAGGGCGAGCTTGCATCCTAGCCCTGCTGCATAGTGTACAGCTGATATATCTGGGCCCACCATACATAAGAAGACTGATGGCAAGCCACACAGACCTTCTAAGTGCATTGGGTTGCTCGCCAGAGAGCTTGCGCACAATGTTGGAGAACATGGAGGAGTCCAGCTCCAACTTGTATGCTGTCTTTGTCCATGGCATCAAGACCTTGCTGTCAAACATGGAACGAGTGGTCAGCTCTATGAGCACTGCAAGGGGCCCCACAGCCATAGAGCCTACTATGAGGGCATTAATATGGTGGGTGTGAGGACTGGATCAAACAGAAGGAGGGACTGTTGGTGCTGGGGCAAAGGAGTGATTGATGAGAAGAATCTCTCAATAATTTGCTACTTTATAGCTCTGGCAACTCACTGCACTGCTCTTGCTTATGTTCTTCTGCTTTCTCTAGCTCCTCATCCCCTTCTTAATCTACTTGCTCCACTTCTTCCTCCTCAGGAATCTACAAGGAAACTCCCCTTTGAATTGCTACATTGTGGATCATGCAGCAAATGATAAATCCTGAGACTCTTTCTGGTCTGTACTAAAGGACCCCTCCAGATCTGTCCAGACAGCAGAGCCATTGCTTTAGAATAGCAATTTGCTCAATGATAACCCTTGTTGTTGCATGGCTCTTATTATATCTGAGCTTGGTGTGTGTGCCTGGGTTCCTGACAGAATTCAGGAGCCAGTTGGTGAGAGGATATCCCTTGTCCCCCAGATTCCATCTTGCCACCTGATGGTATAATTAAAACAGAGGGGGCACTGAGGACTGGCACAGTATGAAAGCATCATGATTATTGCCAGGAAACAGGGCACAGTCCTGCACGACTCATTGTCTGTGTTCACAAACAAGTTGCAAACTGAGTGAAAGGAAGCCTTTCCTGTTCAGAAACAGAGCTGCTTCATGATGGGAGTGTGCAGGGTTATGTATGTACAGTCAATGATGCCTTATATTTGCGGAAATCCAGCAATATAGGCAAATCCCAGTGTTCTTTCTTCCTGGTTGTCAGCCTCCAGAAATTGATGAACTGCTGATGCCTTGCATCAGTGCCCTGCTGGATCACCGTGTGTACAGCAAACTGGCTGATGTCCAAAAAATGTTTGGATAGTGCCAGAGACTTAAAAGTTTAGAGCCACGGTGACCTTCACTACCCTGGTGTTGGGCTCCAATTCTTGCTGCAACAGGTCGCATAGCTACGTGGCTGTCACCCTGTTGACATGTAACTGCCTTAAGCACTGCTTTTCTGTGAGGTCCAGGTATGATGATCATATCCGGAAAACCCACATTCTGTAAGGCCTCCTGTGTTCTTGCCTCCTTTGCATTCTTCTTGCAGCCTATGCACGTCTTTGCTGCCTTCCTTGCTGCTGCCCCTTCTCCTCATTTGGGAGCATCAAGCTGAGCAGCATGCCCATGTTCAACAATTGTGAGCAAGAAAAGTCAGTGAAACAGATTCCACAAGCTATTTCTTCCAAAGTATTAACAGCCACACAGTATCCAAAACAGCCAAAAACATAGCCCAAACACACCGTAGCAGCTTACAAAGAATAATCTCCCTTCCATCCAGATGACTTCATAAACCTATATGAAGCAGCCTCTTCTATAAGCGTATTGATGATATAGAAACTTTGCTGAACACTATCTATGGTTCTTTGATCACAAGGCATCTACAATTAAACTATGCAGTAGACTTCTAACTTGTTCTTGTCCGAGGATGTTTTACTAAAGTTTTATCTTTAGCCCTACTGAACATGGATTGGTTGATGTTACATAGCTATATAGACTAAAAGATCCCATGGTTGATCCTAGGTCTGTGCTGAGTTCATTCTTAACAGCAAGAACTGCAGTTGGAGCATTACAATTGGTCTTAGTGCCATGGGCTACTGAGGGGAAAATCAGATTGTTTCCATTGCAAGTTCCTGTCCAGTGACCCTTGCTGGAAAGTGCACATGGGTGAGGACAGCTTGGACACAGCTGCAAAGCCCTCAAAGTTCAAACAGCTTGCTAAAACTCAGGGCCCAAAATTTCTATGTTAGGGGTTGGTGTAAAGTGGCCATTTCACACACGGGGGACAGTTAATCTTCAGCCAAATAATGTACTCGGGCTCTACCCTTAGAGCAGCAAGGTACTGCTTCGATTTTCTGGCTTTCTGTGCCACCACTTTTGGACAAAAAGTCCAATGTAATCATGCTAGAAGATACATTGAAGGCAAAAAACTGAAAGGGGGTGAAATTGGATAAAGCCTAAAATCGGGTGTGGAGAGCATGAAATGCCCATTCAAAGTGGTGCAGGCCGCATGCAAAATTCATGCTGCAGAAGCCATGGCCCAACAGGGAAGAGAGAAGGCAAGGAGGGTTTCTGATGCGGCACTGGAGGCCTTGGTTCTGGAGGTTCACAGATGACATGAGGTCCTCTGCCCACGGTGGGGGCGGAAGCCTTGCAGGCAGAACGTCAGAAGGCTGAGGGAGGAAATAGCACAAGCTGTCAGTGCCATGAATGGTGTCCCCAGGACTGGGATCCAGTTCCGCAAGAAGTTTAATGACCTCGCACAAGTGGTCAGGGTGAGTGAATGCATCTTCAAGTGCCACATTCCACCAATCGCAACTTGTGTCAGCCAGTGGCTCAGTGGATAGCACTCTCACCTCTGATTCAGAAGGTTGTGGGTTTAAGTCCCACTTCAGGGACTTGAGCACAAAAATCTAGGCTGACTCTCCAGTGCAGTGCTGAGTGAGTGCTGCATTGTCAGAGGTGCCGTCTTTTGGATGAGACATTAAACCAAGGCCCCGTCTGCTCTCTCAAGTGGACGTAAAAGATCCCATGGCACTATTTCGAAGAAGAGCAGGGGAGTTATCCCCGGTGTCCTGGCCAATATTTAACCCTCAATCAACATAACAGAAACAGATTATTTGGCCATTATCGCATTGCTGTTTGTGGGAGCTTGCTGTGTGCAAATTGGCTGCAACGTTTCCTACATTACAACAGTGACTACTCTTCAAAAGTATTTCACTGGCTGTAAAGCACTTTGAGACATCCGGTGATCATGAAAGGCACTATATAAATCCAAGTCTTTCTTTCTTTTCACTAGCCTCACACACTCCTCAATACATCACACGCCCATCAATCACCTACCAACAATCTCTAGCAATCACCACTCATACTTCACAATCATAGCTTCACCTTACCCTCACACATTTACCACTGCTGCATGACTCACACCCACATCTCACACCATGCACACATAGTCAGCTATTCAAAGATTGGCAAGCACATCACCCAAACACATCGCACCACACTCACTGACGCACCTCCCTTTCTCTTGCAGGCAAAGGTGGCTCATTTCCCCCGTGAGCAACAGCAGACAGGAATCCCGACTTCACAACCGCACAGAGCTGGAGGACACAGTGCTGGAGATAATTGGAGGGGCCGTCACTGTGGCCGTGGCGAGCGGCAGAGCTGAAAGCATTGCTGATGATGATGATATCTAACCCTTCTTCTCACATCCCACTTCCCCCTCACCCCACAATCTCTTGTCACTTACAAGCTGCTGGTGGAGTAAGCATGCACATCTTGCTTCCCCCGCTCCCCTCACCACAACCAGACCCTTGTGCCTTTCTCCTTTCAGATACCCAAGAAGTCCCACCAGCCCTACCTGTCCCCGATGTTATGGAGGAGGAGAGTGAAAGAGAAGAAGAGGCACTCTGACACTCACAGGTACCAGCTCAGAAAATGGCACTGTGTGGACTTTAGAGGGTAGTATAGAGGCGGGATCTGCACATGATGAGTCACCAAGCACAAGTGTGCTGCGGCCAGGCCAGGGGGAAAGGGTAGCTCAGGTGCCAGCTCCCTGGAGGGCAAGTTCGCACATGAGTTCTGCTGCACAGGACTCAGATATTGACCTCGATAGGGTGGCTTTCAGAAGAAGGGTGATGGGCATGCACACAGAAATGCTTGGTGCAATGGCAAGCCTGCCAGAGAGCATTTTGTCAGTGTCAAGGAGCATGGAGGAGTCCAGCTCCAACATTATACTGTGTTTTGTGTGGAGCTTGGAGCCCACGATTTTCAAGATGGAAATGATGGGCAACTCCATTAGGACACTTGTGGACCCAACCATAATGCTGGGTGTGATGGGCGATCTCGCAGCTTCCATTGCAGCACAGGCGGAAGTGACCCAACATCTCAGTGCTGCAATGGAAGCTCAGACTGCTCTCCTGCAGTCTCAGTTTGCTGCCATGCAAGCCCAGACTGCTGCCATCGTGGCTGGGTTTATGAGTATGGAAAGGTGCTAGCAGTCCAACAATCTGTGCTCCAATAGATGATTAAGAATGCTGAGGAGCCGGCTCAGGGCAGTGGCAGTGGCTTCGTGGAGCAAGAACCTGCTATCCTCTCTCAGGCTGACAGTATTACAACTCCCAATTGTACCACTCTGCCAGTGCCCTTGCTGTTGCCTGTCATCCAGCCAGGCCATACTGCTTCCACCAGTGCAGCCACTGGGGAAACGTTCCCTCTAAGCTGCACAGCTCTTAGCAGGTCCCACACATCCCGGGATCGGCTTTTATAATATTAAATTTCGCATACATGAAACTGTGAATGTGTCGCGCAGCCCTTTGAAGGGGCTGTGCACCCCCCAAAAAAACTAGGGGGAACATAGCACTGGGGTAGCACTTCGTAGGAGCACTAGTGTCGGCAAAGGCGCATGAAAGACAGACATTAAGGGAATGCACATGGATGATTAGTTGACGTTGTGTACTTTTGGAATTGATAAATTTATGAATTATGTTTGGAATGTTTGTTTTGATATGGCTCTCATTTTAGCTTTGTGCCCAAGAGGATGCTGTGATGTTCCATGACAGAGGGATGGTAAGGTGGGGAAGTGGTGAGCAATGGGGATCTGGGGTTTCATTCAAGGCACCAGAGTCTGATGAGGCGCTCACGGACAGCCCATCCGGAAAGGGGATCTGCTGCCTGCCTCCTCCCTTTCTCCTCCTCTTCCTCCTCTTCCTCCTGAGGTGGTCCCGGATCCCGTATTGGCAAGGGCTGCCGAGTTATGAAGGATGCAGTGTGTACTGGAGCGCTCCTCCCAAGCAGTCAAGGCAGCAGAACCATTGCTTCAGAACCCCAATGGTCTGCTCGATGAGGTTCCTTATGGCAACATGGCTCTCATTATATGAGTGCTGGCTATGAGTGGTGGGGTTGCAGAGGGGAATCATCAGCCAGGTGTAAAGCGGATAGCCCGTGTTTCCGAGCAGCCACCTTCGGGTTTGACATGGTGGTTGGAAGTTTGCTGGCACACCGGACTGGCACAGGATGAAGGCATCATGACTGCCGCTAGGATACCGGGTATTCATCATCATGATGTGCTGGGCGTGGTCGCACACTAACTGCACATTAAGTGAGTGGTAGCCTTTGCAGCTGCATACATCTCAGAATTGATATGCAGTGCTCGCAAAGCTGCGTGTGTGCAGTCAATGGCGTCTTCACCATGGGGAAGCCTGATATCCTAGCAAAGCCACGTGCGTGCTCCTCCTGCTTCTCTCTGTTCAGAGAGAAGACAATGAAGTCACTTTTCCTGGAGTACAGAGCCATTGTGACATTCCAGATGCAGCGATGGATGGCGAACTGAGTGATGTTAACTAGTCTCCTGCTCCAGACTGGAAGGATCCGGTGGTAAAATGTTGAGGGCCACGGTGACCTTGAGGGCCACTGGCAGCAGTGTCATCACCCTGCTCTGAGGCTGGAGGTCTGATTGCAGGAGGTGGAACACATCTGTGACCACCTCCTTGGTGAAACAGAGCCTCCTGGCTTAAATGCGGGTAGGAGAAGGCTCCCTGAAGACCCAAGGTGGGTAAGGCCTCCTTCTGAGAGCCCTCCTGCCCCCCCTCCTCCATCCTTTGTGAGCAGCTTATTCTTTTCGCTGCCTCTGCTCCATCTCCCTGTCATACTCGAGCGCAAGGGGGATTGCAAGTTAGAGCCCCCATGACTGGGAGCAAGTGGTGTGAGCAGAACCCTTTAAATCAGAAGCAAGGCACCCTCCACTTGCAGCAACACTCCCTATTACTTCACCGAAGTTAACTAACTGTAGAAAGCTGCAAACATTTGCATAAACTTACACAGAGCCAGTACAAATCAAAAAGCATGTCAGTTGCAAGTTGTTGCTGATCCCTTTAAATAGCGCTGGTGAGGGGTCCTTCCAGCTGCTGAATGCATGTTCAGGTGTACATGATTTGGAGAGGGCGTTGAATGGAGCGGCGACGTCGAAAATAGCAGGTCATGTGTCAAATCAGCGTTGCACACTGATTGACGTCACGATCTTCCTCATTACCATTTCTCCAGAGAGCTCAGGCAATGGCAGCACTGTCGCCCTGCCCAAAATGGCGTCCACTGTGGGACCCGCCAGAAGTGGGCAAAACTGAGGCAGCCGCCATTTTTTTCACCGAAACCGGCCTTATCAACTGGTGCTAAGGAGCCAAGGTCTTCTATGAACCACTGGAGTGGTGAAAAATCACAATAGGTGGCTATTCTTTTAAGATATTTTGACATGACTTCATGACCACGTCAATACTGCTCATGACATTTCCTGCTCCACTGTGGTATATGAAAATGGCAAAACTTACAAGGTTTCATTTTGATGTCATCACTACAAAATACATATATTCGTTCATGGGATGTGGGCTGCTGGCAAGGCCAGCATTTATTGCCCATCCCTAATTGCCCTTGAGAAGGTGGTGGTGAGCTGCCTTCTTGAACTCCTGCCGTCTGTGTGGTGAAGGTACTCCCGCAGTGCTGTTAGGGAGGGAGTTCCAGGATTTTGAGCCAGCGATGATGAAGGAATGGCGATATACTTCCAAGTCAGGATGGTGTGTGAATTGGAGGGAACGTGGAGGTGATGGTCTTCCCATGCTCCTGCTACCCTTGTTATTCTAGGTAGCAGAGGTCGCAGGTTTGGGAGCTGCTGTCAAAGAAGTCTTGGGGAGTTGCTGCAGTGCATCTTGTAGATGGTACACACTGCAGCCATGGTGCGCCAGTGGTGGAGGGAGTGAATGTTTAAGGTGGTGGATGGGGTGCCAATCAAGTGGGCTGCTTTGTCCTGGATGGTGTCGAGCTTCTTGAGTGTCATTGGAGCTGCATTCATCCAGGCAAGTGTAGAGTATTCCATCACACTCCTGATTTGTGCCTTGTAGATGGTGGAAAGGCTTTGAGGAGTCAGGAGATGAGACACTTGCCGCAGAATACCACGCCGCTGACCCGCTCTTGTAGCCACAGTATTTATGTGGCTGGTCCAGTTACATTTCTGGTCAATGGTGACCCCCAGGATGTTGATAGTGGACGATTCAGCAATTTAATCTTGCAAGTTTCTTGGGAGATGACACTGTTTTATACTTTCATAGTTTCTCCCAGCAAACGATTTAACTATCCTCAAAGTAATTGGGAAAATCCAAAAATATCTATCCTTCCTTACAACCTGAAGTATTATAATTCTATTGGTGAATCAAAGTAAACAAATAATAAACTGTTAAATGAGTACAAAAATTGATATATTTTAACTGTTGCTTAAATTAGATAGATCTTGGTGCCCAGTATATTAATGCTGGAGTGAAAAACCATGGAACAGTATTTCTGATGACGGATTCCCAGGTGGCAGAGGAGATCTTTCTAGTGCTTATTAATGATCTTTTGGCATCTGGTGAGGTTCCGGGACTATTTCAAGATGACGAGTTGGAAAATATTATTGCTGCCATGAAAAATGAAGTTAAATTAATCGGTTTGCAGGATACGAGAGAGAACTGCTGGAAGTTCTTCATAGAGAGAGTGAGGAGGCAACTAAAGGTATGGTTAATATTTGTGATTTTTTTCATTTTATAGTCAGCCACCCATGCCGTTAAATGCAGAAAACAAAGATAAGTGTACGAACATACAAACAATGACAGACAGGTAAAGACCATCTGGTCCATCGAGCCTGTCCCAAACAATTGCGATACCTTGTGTATCACAACATATACACTCCACCCCACCCAAAATCATATGATCTCCTGGGAGAGACAAAAAAACTGATTAAAAAACCCCGGCCAATTTGGGGGGGAAAAATCTGGGAAATTCCTCTGCGACCCATCTAAGCGATCAAAACTAGTACAGGAGATTACTCTGGCTTTGAATTCCCTGCAATACCTACCTTCTGTAAGAGGTGATCTCCGCCCCAGCCAGAAACAAATCCAGCTCTTGCTTGAAGGAATTCACTGAGTCTGCGTCCACCACACGAAACGGCAGCCAGTTCCAGAGGTCCACTATTCTCTGGGAAAAGAACCACCTCCTGACATCTAACCCAGAGCTAGCCTTATACAACTTAAGCTTGTGACCCCTGGTCCTGCCTAACCTATTTAATTGAAATAAACTGTCAGCTGGAACACAATCAATCAGATCCCCCCTAAATCTACGCTTCTCTAAGGTGTAGAGTCCCAACTCTTTTAGCCTATCTTGATAACCAAGATGCTTTAGACTGGGAATTAGTCTAGTGGCCCTCCTCTGCATCCTCTCCAAAGCCTCAATATCACCCACCATGTGAGGAGACCTAAACTTGACACAGCGTTCCAAGTGCGGCCTGACTAAGGCCTTGCATAAGGACAAAACAGTATGCCTCATCTTGTGCTCAGTTGTCCGATGGGTACACCCCAACACCCTATTTGCTCTAGCTATCACTACAAAACATTGCTCATGTACCTTTAAGGATGTATGCACTAGAATGCCCAAATCTCTTTCTATCTCAACCATCTTTAATGCCTTTCCCTGAAGGGTGTATGAATGTTGAGCATTTGCCCTGCCCACATGCATAACACAGCACTTATCTGAGTTAAACATCATTTTCCAGTCTTGAGCCCAAACTCCCAACACAATAAGATCTGCCTGAAGCAGACGAGCATCATCTACAGTTCTTACACTCGCACAGATCTTGGTATCATCTACAAATTTGCAGATTGTGCCCCCAACACCTACATCCAGATTATTAATAAAAATAGTAAAGAGCAACAGTCCCAACTCTGATCCCTGCGGGACACCACTGGTGACTGGTCTCCAAACAGATCCAAATCCATCTATAACTACTTTTTGCCTACATCCTGCCAGCCAGTTCTGAATTTAGCTCTATATATTAGCACTAATACCAGAGGCTTCGATGTTATAGAGAAGCCTCTTGTGCGGTACCTTATCAAAAGCTTTTTGGAAATCTTAGTGGACAATGTCTACTGGACATCCCTCATCCACCAACTTTGTAACTTCTTCAAAAAATACAATTAGATTTTTATGAAGCCATGTTGGGTGTCCCTAATATGTCCCTCTCTATTCAAGTATTCATATATTATATCCCTAATGATTCCTTCAAGCATCTTACCTATTACTGATGTTAAACTAATGGACCTATAGTTACCTTGGTCTGTCTTGTCACTTTTTTTAAAGATGGTGATTACATTAGCCTCCTTCTAGTCTATAGGAACCATTCCAGAGTGCAGTGATTAAAAATACAGGTTAGAGGCTGGCAGAGCACATGCCCATCTCTCTGAGGACCCTCGGGTGGATATCATCTGGCCCGACTGCTGTATCTATTTTCAAGTTTTTAATTCTTTCTAAAACAATGTTTATCCATTTTAATATTACAGTACTAGTTTCGTTAGTAACATTATTAAATTCTAATAGTTGAGCATCATCTTCAAGGGTGAAGACCGATGCAAAGTACAGTACATATTTAATATTTCCACCATGCCTAGTGAGTCCTTTGTAACCTGTCCTTGAACATTCTTCAATGGCCCAATACAGTCTTTGATAGCTCTCTGACTCTTCACATAACTGAAAAAGCTTTTCCCATTACTGCCACAATTGTCTACGATCCTTTTTTCCATTAGCCTTTTTGCTGATCTAATAGCAGCCTTCGTTTTCTTTAGTTGTTCCTTGTACTCAACTCTGTTCAGTTGAGTATTAACTTTCTTTAATTTATAGAAACATTTCTGTTTACATCTTATTTGTCTTTGTACATATCAGTAAGCCACCTTGGTTTTTTCTTACCACATTTCCTTCTTTTGACTTTGTGTACATATTTGTTTTCCACATTTTTATCTTGTTCTTAAAAGCTTTCCATTTGTATTCTACATCTGTCTCATCACCACCCAGTAGGGTTAGCCAATTTACCAGTTCCAAATCATCTGCCATTTTGGTAAAGTTTGCTCTTCTGAAATCTGGTACAAGTTGCAGATTCTCAGTACCTTTAGTTTTACTAGCCAATTGGAACCGTATAATGTTGTGGTCACCGTTGGCTAGGTGTTCCCCCACATGGAGGCCCGATACGAGGTCAGGCTCACTACTAAACACTAGATCCAATATATGATTATCCCTAGTTACTTCATTAACATGTTGAGTCAGGACACAGTCTTGTATATTTTCAACAAATTTTTCAGCTGCACTTCCCACCACAACAGTGGGTAAACCATCGTGCCACTGAATGCCAGGAAAATTAAGATCACCCATCAAACAAAGGTGGCATTTTATATTAAAAGCATTTGCAATCTGTTTCCATAATAACTCATCATGTTCAGATGTCTGACCCGAGGGCCTATAACAATTACCGATAATTAAGGGCTGGATTTTGTCAATGGGGGCGCGTTGGGGGCAGGACTGCTGGTTTGTCGGGTTTCAGTCCCGCCCCCAACAACGTCTGGCCAACCCACACTATTTTCCCTTGATTGACCTTGTTAAGCCCACCTTGCAATTAAGGGAAAGCCGGTGGCAGAGGACATCAGCGGATGATGTTTCATCTGTTGAAAATTTTTTGACAGATGAATTGTCAGCGTTTGGCAGCTTTGAGAAGCTGTCAAACATTGACAATCTCTGTTCTAAGGTGAGCCCTTGCACAGAGACTCACCAAAACCTCTTTCCTCAGCAGAAAGCAGATGGCTGCTGCATCTGAGAATGCAGCAGCCATTCTGTCATCTCTGCCGTTGAGATGAGGCACCTCCGACTCCCCAAGGGTTGAAGCCTGCAGGAAGAAGCAAAGGTAAGTAAACTTTTTCTAACACTTTACACTCAGCACTCATACTCACCTCTCCACACTTGCACCCATCACTCACCTCTACAGCGGACTTTTCGACCCCTCTCACCCCCGCAGACCCACTGCCAGTTTCTGCCATTTTCCCGGCAGTCCCGCCTTCATACCCGCCTCCCCAGGGCTGGGAAAATTCCCCCCTTAGTCTCTGCCCGTGAGCTTGGTCCACTTGAACTCAGATAGCCTCAGCTGTACTTGATGAGGCAAAACTTCTCTTGCTGTTAGATTCTCACTTATAAAAATAGCAACCCCATCTCCCCTTTGACCTACTCTATCCTTTCTGAATCCCTGTAGCTCTTTAGGTGAATTGCTGTCCCATCACTTTCATCTAACCATGTCTCAGAAATACATAGTGGCCCTGAAATTGCGGTCGGAGGCTTCCCGCAGGCGAATGCCTCCAATTCGCAAGAAATGTACACACCTACCTGGTGCCTCCGTATCTTCAGATTCTTACGGTCCTGGGCCCACGTATCCCAGGGACGCAGGTGGCTCGCAAGTATCCCTGGGATCACGTGGACTGACCCAACCAATCAAAAAGAGGGATTCCCATTATGCTTGTGGGGATTCCATTTATGTATGGAATCTGTACGTAAGCATAATAGGAATCACCTAACAAATACGTTTTCACACAACCTAAATAAAAAAATTAAATCACCACATGTTTAAAATTAATAAAAATACAATTTAATTAAACATTTAAAACAAAAATTTAATTTTTTGAAAAATAAATTTAAACATTTTTAAAGAGGCCAAAATAACCTAAACTAATTTAAAGGTTTTAGAATTTTTAAATGATTTAAAAAATATATTTTAGTATTTGTTTAAACCTTTATGCTGGTAAAAGAAGGCCCTATGCCTGCTTTTGCCAGGCGTAAGAGTTTCGTGGGCATTCATTGGGTAGTAGTTGGGCAAATAACCCAACTCTCCGCCAGCGAATGTCTATTTCCTGCGCATGCGGATGCCCTGTCAAGCTGAAACTTGACAGATCACAAGTTCCTGGTTTTCACGCATGAGCAGCTCATGTGGAAACCCAGAATTGCAGGACACTTACAGCCACATACGCTGTGCATACGCAGTCATAGGCCCCGTAAAGTCCTGGCCAATATGTCTAATTTCTCCAACACAGCGTAGGATTGCAGTTCCAACAATTTGTTCTAACACTCCTTGTATTTACATAAAAACAATTTAAAGGTCACTCATCTAATTTCTTAGAGTTATTTATTCCTGTATGCTTCCTACCTGGTTTATCTGCATGCTTAGAATCTATGTAATTATCGAGGTCAGTAATGCTATCTTTGAACTTATCTGCACTATCCCCTTGTGAATTAATTTAAATGCTTTCTGAAAGCATGCTCATCACCCTCAGATGAAAGAGGTTCGAGGTTGGCAGATAGTTGGACCAGAATATGCAGAAATAATTCAGATCACATTTCAAAATTCATATATTCTGTCCTTATTTTCCTATAATACTTTGACCAAACTTATGGCAATTTGGAAAGTAAAGAAGTAGATCTCATTGCAGCAGCAGTGTTTCTCTGCAGTACAGACTAAGGAGTAAGAAGATAGGAAGCTGAGGCTCTACAGCACCATCACTGGCAGGAAAATGTAATTATTTATTAGTTTATATAAGCAGGTTCCCTCATAAATGTGGACATAATGGACTGTATTTTCCGATCGCAGGCCTCCCGCGGGCAGAGGCCTGCAATCTGGAAAAATCTACGCCCTTACCTGAGGGCTCCCGGGACGCACACGCTTCCGCTCCTGGGCCTCGCCAAACTTGAAATGTGCATGGCCCACGTATCCCAGAGGCTCATATAGTTCGCAGCATCCCTGGGATCACGTGGGCCATGGGGAGCCAATCACAGAAGGGAATCTCCCTTCATACATTTGACATGAATGGAGATCACCCCAAAAAATAGTAAAACTTTAAATAATTTTTTTTTTTTAATCACGTTTTTAAAATGACTTGAAATTACAAATTTAATTTTTTGAAAAAAATAATTAAAGTTTTTTACTGGGCTAAAAATAAACTTACCTTTTTTAAAGTATTTTTAAATGATAAATCAGTGGAAAAAATTGTTTTTTTTAACTCTTTTGAACTCTTATCCTATAACAGGCGTAAGAATTGTACGGGTTTTCTGCGGGCGGAGGGGCTCCAAAAAGTGGAACTATCCGCCCGCAGAGGCCCTTCTCCAGGGCAGCCGGAGGATCTGTCAATGCCTGAAACCAGCATTTCTGATGTCCCTACGGGTGGGTACACAGCACGTACCCACCCGTAGGGATCAGAATATCTGGGCCATTAACACAGGGAATGTAGGTAGATGTAAGATATTACTAGTCTATCTCCCATGACATTGCAAACAGTAAGGGCCAGATTTTCAGTGTGCCGTGAGGCGGGCTTTCAGGCATGCGGGGGGCAAAAATCCCGCCTCCACGTAAGTTTCAAGGGAGGCGGGTACCCGCCCCGCACTGGGACCCGCCGACCCGAGGCAGGAAGGGATTAGTGCCAATTAACTGCCTGTTAACAGGCAGTTTTTAGCCTAATCCCTATTTTGAGGGGTGTCGTATGGGATTCCCAACGGCTCCAAACCACGCCAGGTTAGAGCAGGTGGGCCATTGGGTTGAAGGACTTGGAGGGGTCGAGATGTCGGTGTTCAGGTGAGTGATGGGTGCATGAGTGCAAAGGTAAGCGTGTTTCAAGTGTGTAAAGAAGTTTTACTTACCTGTACTTACTTTAACAGCCTTTCTTCCTCTAGGCATCGGGAGTCCATCACTCAGCCGGAACTGAAAGCTGAACGGCTGCGATCTGTCAAAAGTGACAGCTTTCAGTGCCGGTGACAGTTCTAACTGAGTCTGCGTAGAAGGACTCAGGTTAGAAGTCAGACTGTCAGTGTTTGACAGCTTCAAACAGCTGTGAAACAGTGATATTTCATCTGTCAAAACTCTTGACAGATGAAATTTCAGTCTGTGACATCACCTGTTGCCGGGTGGCCCTTAATTGGCCTGCTGAGCCCGCTGGGCGGGCTCAACAAGATCAATCAATGGAAAATCGCGTCGATTGGCCGGACATCGATGGAGGCGGGACTAAAACCCGAAAGTTGTAGTCCCGCCTCCTTCCCGACAGCTTAATGAAAATCCAGCCCTAAGTCTCAGAATGGTCACTCTCTTACCTGTCCCTGCTTGTTGCTATTTCTCTCTGTCTATCCTCTTCGGCTTCTATCTCTTCCTCTTCTCTTCTGCTTCTCGCCAATTAACTCTTTTTGCTTCTCTCTCTCTCTCTCTTTCACTTCTCTCTGTCTTTTCCTTGTTTTCTTTGGGTGGAAGTTGGTGGATGGCATGGCATGGTGTGGCAGAGAATGAAACCACTAATGGCTAAATTTGGGTGGGGATTATGGGAAAAATGTAACTCTCAGCTGCTTCCTTTCCATTGTGTTCACAATCACTCATGTTTCCCCCATCCCTCACTCCAATTAATACGCCTGCTTAATCCCTATATTCTCCACACACCCTTGCTTTTCTGTCACCCAGGACAACCGTAACGCTCCATGCACAACCATTCACTTCCTTCCAGAAGAAGGATGGTGAGACACCCGCACCCACAGACAATTTCCAAATTCCCATCCATTCCCTTCCTTAAAGAGGCTTTGATGCTTTTAAAATTATATTTACTTACTTTAAAGAAAAGTTAGAATTAGGAAAGAAACTGCCTGTCTGCATTGACCTTTACTAAAAAGTATAGATAGAAACATAGAAGATAGGAACAGGAGTAGGCCATTCGGCCCCTCGAGCCTGCCCCGCCATTCAATGCGATCATGGCTGATCATCCAAATTCAGTACCCGGTCCCTGCTTTCTCCCCATACCCCTTGATCCCTTTAGCCTTGAGAAATATATCCAACTCCTTCTTGAATATATTTAATGAATTGGCCTCTACTGCCTTCTGTGGTAGAGAATTCCACAGGTTCACCACTCTCTGGGTGAAGAAATTCCTCATCATTTCTGTCCTAAATGGCCTACCCCTTATCCTTAGACTGTGACCCCTGGTTTTGGACTCCCCGACCATCATGAACATTCTTCCTGCATCTAGTCTGTCCAGTCCTGTCAGAATTTTATAAGTTTCAATGAGATCCTCTCTCATTCTTCTAAACTCCAGCGAGTACAAGCCCAATCGACCCAATCTCTCCTCATACGTCATTCCTGCCATCCCAGGTATCAGCCTGGTGAATCTTCGCTGAACTCCTTCCATGGCAAGAACATCCTTCCTCAGATAAGGCGACCAAAACTGCACACAATACTCAAGGTGCGGTCTCACCAAGGCCCTGTACAACTGGAGCAAGACATCCTTGTTCCTGTACTCAAACCCTCTCGCTACGAAGGCCAACATACCATTTGCCTTCTTAACCGCCTGCTGCACCTGCATGCTTACCTTCAGCGACTGGTGCACAAGGACACCCAGGTCTCGTTGCACTTCCCCTTCTCCCAATCTATTGCCATTCAGATAATAATCTGCCTTCCTGAGGCAATTAGTTGGCTTCAAAATTGAAGTATATTCTGTGAAAATTAAACGAATATTAAACAAAGAAAAATAAACTCTTATCTCTCTCTCTCTCTCTCTCTCCCCCCTTCTCTCTGACCCCAGTCTCTCTCTTCTGGTGGCAGAGTCACAGCTTTAGCCAAAATTATCAAGTCTAAGCCCAGGCTTTTGGGAGAGGCTTAGTAAATGTTAATGAAGACATTGAAAGACACAACATATGATTCAATCATAGAATCTTAAAGCACAGAAGGAGGCCATTCGGCCTATCGTGCATGTGCAGCCTCTTTGAAAGAGCTATCCAATTTGTCCCACTGACCAACTCTTTTCCCATAGCGAATTTCCCTTTTTATAGTTACATTTGAATCTGCTTTCACTACCCCTTTAGGCAGTGCAATCCAGATCATAACCACTCGCCGCTTAAAAAGATTCTTCCCATCTCCCTCCCTGATTCTTTTGACAATTATCTTGAACCTGTGTCCTCTGGTTATCAACCCACTTCCCAGTGGAAACAGTTTCTTCCTATCTACTCTATCAAACCCCTTCATAATTTTGAACACCTCCATTAAATTTTCTTTTCAACTTCTCTTTTAACCAATTTATTATGTGGCACTTTATCAAACATTTTTTTAAAGCACACATACACAATATCAACTGCACTACCTTTATCAACTGTTCTCAGTTATTTCATCGAAGAACTCAATCAAGTTTGTCAGACACAAATTGCCTTTAACAAATCTGTACAATAGCAAAATACTGCAGATGCTGGAAATCCGAAATAACAACAGAAAATGTTGGAAAATCCCAGCAGGCCAGGCAACATCCGTGGAGAGAAAATAGAGTCAACGTTTCGGGTCAAACCCTTTGTCAAGAGTTTGACCCAAAACGTTGATTCTATTTTCTCTCCACGGATGTTGCCTGGCCTGCTGAGTTTTTCCAGCATTTTCTGTTGTTATTTTTAACAAATCTGTGTTGGCTGTCATTTATTAACCCATGTTCTTCCAAGTGACAATTCATGCCCGTGTTCCTCTCGCACAACCTCCTTGATCTCACAACCTGAATCATTTGCTTTATTGCTCTCATACCCAAGTGCAGATACTTGCACCAAGGAGGAATTAGATAGTGTTAGTGAGGAAGTGACACTGGGTAATTCACAGAGCACGAGGGAACTAAAAGAAGTGGTAGTGGGTGGGGATGTGCCACCTTATTAGTGAAGGCAGAGAAGAAGGCTTCAGATCTCCTGGGTACTCATCTGAAAAGAAGGATGTTTGGGGAATATCATGCCAACATACATGCTCTGAAGTCAGTCTCCGAAGATGTGCAGCATCAATGGAGCATGTGGCAGCTTCATTAGAAACTTCAGCTGCGCCCTCCCATCTCAGAATGACATTGCACCTGCCGCTGCCTCGTTCTCCTCCACAGAAGCACAGACTGCAGCTCTTGTGGCAGTAGGAAACAGATTAGATAGCAGACTCTGTACAGTCTTACAGGGGCCAGAGTACAGGCTCGCTCAAGACTTTCAAGGTCTGATAGCTGCCATTAGACCAGCCAGATTGATGATCAGTGGGGACACAGATCCAATGCCCAGTGAAATGTCGACAGCTGGAGGCAACCTGTCTGAGGCTGCCATTTCTCAAGACAGCAGCACATGTCAGACATCTGGCCTGCCCCCTCAGAACACCATGCCAGTATTACATAAAAGGCAGCACCAGCATGCCCAAACACAAGCTCCAGAGATGCAGCCAGCACAGCTCCTTCCCAGGGGCAAGTTGCCCTGAGAAGAGGCCCCTCCTCAGGTCACTTTTGTAGCACAAGAGCAGCCAACCACATCTCATGATACTGGCCCTCAGGTTGCAGAAGCCGGCTGCACTGGAAAGCCAGGCCTACATGCGGCCTAATGAGCCTTCTCTTTTGAAAATAAACTTTCTAGCATGTTCTTCTACCATAGGCTACAACAATAAGTTAAACCCATCAGTTTCAACAGAGCACTCTTTTCGAAATTCAGGATCGCTGCCAGCACATGAATCAAACTAAGTATGGTAACATAACCAATGCTATTGTAAAGTGGATAGCTGCAGACCCGTTAACATTGTAAGTGATACAGGACTAAGATGTTGTTCAAACAGCATCTTCCAATCAGTCATATTCCTTGCCTTCCAGAGGAACCATCATATCATGAATAAATGATCAATGTAACAACAAAATTACTACAAAGTCAGTGCTACTGAATAGCGGGCAGTTGTTGCATTGTCTGATGATCACTGGACATCCGTAAGCAATCACAGCTATGTTGGAATCACTGCACACCTGATTGATACTGCTTGGACACCAAAGTCTTTGGGGGAGAAATTCTTTTGGTTTGCGCCACACGTTAGCACCATGAGATGGCGTTAAAACGCCGTTGAGAGCTCTAACGACACCTGATGCTGGTTCCTGCGCCGCATGCCATATTGGTGTTGCCGGTAGCACTGCCACTGAACGTGATCGCCGGGGACCTCGCCATCACGGAGATCATGATGTCAGTGAGTGTGTAATTCACTTGATGCCTGATCTCCCAGCTTCATTACAGCCAATGAACTTATTGGCTGGAAAAAACAATGACAGCTTCAAGTGGCATGCAGCAGCAGGAAGCCAGCTCCAGCGACGCTATTTAAAGGGATCATCACCAATCACGCGTACCTGACAGATTTTTGAAGTTTGAGTGGCTTTTTGCTACTTCCTGCTACTGCAAGAGTTTTCTTTAGTCATTTCAAGGTTCTTTGATATCAGGGAGTGTTCTGGCAAGTACAAAACTCCATAATTATTTCTGAAAAGCTTCAACTTACAACACTTGCTAAAAGTCATGGGGGCTGTACTGGCAGTGGACCTCGCCCTCCAGAATCTGCGGTGGAGAGAGCGGAAGCAGCAAGAGAGATGGGAACATGTGCACAGAGGGAGGAGGAGGGCCATCAGGGCTCTCAACAGGAGGCCGTACCCTCCTAGGGTCTACCGACATCACTTCTCCTACCTTCAATTAAGCGAGGAGCTGTGTATTAGGAGACTACACTTCACCAAGGAGGTGGTCACAGAACTCTGCTACCTCCTGCAACCAAACCTCGAGCCTCAGACCAGATCTCCCAGACTTCCAGCCTCAGACCAGGGCAACCACAGCTCAAGTCAAGGTCACCGTGGCCCTCAATTTCTTCGCCAACGGATCCTTCCCGTCTGCAACAGGAGACATATCTAACATCTTACAGTTTGTCATCCATTGCTGCATCCGGGGGTCACTGAGTCTCTCTACAAAGGAGAAGGGACTACATTGGCTTCCCAGTCACCAGAAACAGGATGAGCATGCATGTGGCTTTGCCAGGATAGCGGGCTTCCCCATGGTATAGGCCCCCTTGACTGCACATATGTGGCTTTGCGGGCACCGCATAACAATCCTGAGATCTTCCGTAACCACAAAGGCTACCACTCACTTAATGTGCAGTTGGTGTGCGACCACACACAGTGAATCCTCAATGTCAATGCCCGCTATCCTGGCAGCAGCCACGATGCAGGCACTCTTCCAGCCACCATGCCAAGCTCGCAGGTGGCTGCTCGGAGATAAGGGCTATCCGCTCTCCACCTGGCTGATGACTCCCCTCCGCAACCCCACCACTCATGCCCAGCACTCATATAATGAGAGCCATGCTGCCACCAGGAACATCATCGAGCAGACCATCGGCCTACTGAAGCAATGGTTCCGCTGCCTTAACTGCTCAGGAGGAGCCCTCCAGTACTCGCCAGAGCGGATGTCCCATTTCGTGGTGGTCTTCTGCATGCTCCACAACTTGGCCATCATGATGGCGCAGCCCTTGCCAGCAGGGATTGCGAGACCACCTCAGGAGGAGGACAAAGGAGAGGATGAGGAGGAGAAGGAGGAGGAACAGGAGGGAGGGTGGAGGCAGCGAGACAATTGGCCTTCCAGATGAGCTGTCCGTGACCGGCTCATGAGACTCCGATTTACATGAATGAAACCCCAGATCCCCGAAGCTCACTACATCCCCATCATACAATCCCTGTCTCATGCCATATCACAGCGTCCTCCTGGGCGCAGGTGAAATGAGGGAGACCACAAAATATTCCAAACACAATTAATAAATTTATCTATAAACATATCACAAATATCACATGAATCCTAATAACTAATGATCCTTGTGCCTGCCATAGTTGAATAGCTGTCATTGTGTGCAAGGTGTGAGATATGGGTGAGTGTTGATAGGTAGAGATTGTTGGTGGGTGAGTGCTGCTGGTGTGGTGCATTGAGCTGTGTGGTACAGATGGTGATATGTAGCATTTGTTAAAGCCTTCACTCACCCTGACCACCCATGTGAGATTGTTGAACTTCTTCCTGCACTGGGTATGGGTCCTGGGAAGCACAGTGCTGCCCGTGACGTGGTGTGCCAGCTCCCTCCACATAGTCCGGTAGACTTGTGGCAAGGGCCTCCTGCCAGTTTTCGAGTACAAGACCGCCCGCCTTCTCTCCACTGCTAAAACCATTGCCTCCAAAGCTTCATCGGAAAACCTCTGGGTTCTCTCCCTGGGGTGGTGACCTGCCATCAGGATTTTTAATTAAGTGCTACTTTTCCTTGTCCTTTTTATGGTTGTTGAGGCAGCTGCACACCCAACAATGCTGAGAATGAGGTGCTGCAGCATCAATGAACCTCCCCTTTAAGTAGTGAAAAAGGCCTGTGGCAATCATTACTTGCAGTTAGACTGCCCCCGATATGGCCCAGCTTTTCTGTGTAATACCAATGAGCTTGAGTTTTTAGACGAGAATCATGACTACAATCATTTTAATAAGGAGTGAGGACAAATTTTGCGTGCATCCTAGATGATTTTCAGGTGGCATAGCTTAATCATTTTTAGTCTAAACATTGCCCATTTCTTAGCTATAACGAATTTCTAGCTCTTTACCAAAGACAGCCATAATGCTGAAACATATGCATAGCATTTCTTGGATGTTATGAATAAATGGATATACAAGGCAAGGTAACAGCAATTGGTATCGACAATGCATACAATATGATAGAAGCAGCAATCTTTTGCCATTTGAACACATGCTCTGCATCGCTCGCAGTCTTCAGCGATCAATCACACTACCGCTTATGATGCCACGTTCGAAAAGTTACTGACGACTCAGGCCATTTCAAACATATTCCAGCTAATAGTGCAGAACTAGAAATACAGCAGACTGTAAATGGACAGGGACAAGAATCTCTTATACAAGATGTTTCAACTAGATGGAACATTGCAGATGGTTCAGCAACTGCTTAGAAATAGATTCGCTATCACAGCCATGTTAGCTCTTCAGAAGCACAATCTAGCTGTGCCCACTCCTACTGATTTTGACAAACTCCAAAAGTTGAATGCCCTACTAGATCCCTGCAGGTACCTGACAGCTCCTTGGTTTTACCAGAACTGTGCTATTTATTTTGTGTAATGGCTGTCTCAGATGATATTCAAATAAACATTCAGTTTAAGAACCTCAGGCTTAATTAAACGAAAGTAAGGTAGTGACTGTGCTGGACCCAAGTGCCTTCCAAAATCCAAGAGGGACAAGATATGGAAGTTAAATCTTACCTTATTCTTATCAAAAGTCTCAAAAGACTTAACAGCCTGGTGCGTAAACTACAGAAGCTAAACCACCAAAAAAGAAAATGAATATCTTTGTGGCATCTGATTGAGAGGAGAATATGAAGGAACAAAGTCAACCAACACCACTTTCGACCAGTATCAGCACGAAAGATTGTCCTCTGGAATGGTGGTTGAAGCATGTTGGTGCCCATGAAAGTTTAGCAAAGCTGACATATAAATACATAGCATTGTTGGTGACAACAGTGCCATGCAAATTACATTTCTCACTTTCAGTCAAATTGTAAATAAGAAGCAAGCATCATTATCCCCCAAAATGTAAACAAAAACATAAACAAACATGACTGCCTAAGCAACTGGCTAAATGGCAGAAAGAAATAAGACTTAAGCTCATTTTAGACTTGTAGGCAGCATTGCATTTTTTTTGCATGTATCTATGTAAAGCTACCAATTTTCCTTTTTAATTTACACTTTCAGATTTAATGAATCAAAAGTTTCTCTTCACAAAAAACAGCTCAGTTTATGTTTTTCTCTTTAATTCCATGTAAATAAATATGAAACCAAAAAGAGAGACCAATAATATGAAATGGTTTTATGCTACGTTTTTGGAATGATAATAATAGCATCAGTAATAAACCAAACTTTAAAGTGATGAATGCATTAATTGTGTCAATTAAAAATGCAACTGAAACCAATATTAACTGAGATTAAAATTTTAAATCACAAGATTGATCATGATAATTTTTTTAGTCTCTTGATAACACACAAGTTGGAGTAGTGTTTTTTCTTTTTAAAAGTGTGAAAATATTTTTTGGATTTTACAGGTTGTTCTGTGTTTTTCACCCGTGGGTTCAATTCTACGAATACGTGCTCGAAAGTTCCCTGCTTTGGTAAACTGCACATCTATAAACTGGTTCCATGAGTGGCCAGAAGAAGCTTTGATATCCGTTTGTAAGCGTTTCCTTGAGGAAACTGAGGGTATTGAGGTAAGAAAGTTTAGTAGTTTTTATTTTTATGTACCCTAACTCTACCTCTCCATCACTCAGACTGAAGCTGATGGTGCACAGCCTCATTGTTCTATTTGATGCTCAGCTGAACTTAAAACCCTCTATTGTAGCCATCACCAAAAACAGTTACTTCCATCACCACAACATTGTACATCTCTGCTCTTATCTCACCTAGACCATTGTTGAAATTTTCATTCACCCCTTTGTCACCTCCAAGCTTGACTTCTCCAAAGCTTCTCCTTATTGATCTCTTGACATCTACTCTGCATTAACTTCAACTTATCTAAAACTCCACTGCCCATATTAATTCTTACTTGCCTATCAGCCTTCTCCTTCTCAACCTCCACTGCTTCTCCATCCCCAAAGCATAGATTTCAAAATCCTTATCTCATTTACAGATTCCACCATGGTCTTGCTATCCCTACCTTTGCAACCTCCTTCATTTATGTGTAGCTGCACGTGTCCTCTACTCTTCTAGATCTAGCCTTCTGTGCATATTTACACAAGCCCAGCACCACCTTCAATTGCAGAGCTTATAGCTCTCTCAGCTGTACTCTCTGGAACTGTACGTACACCACTCTGCCTTGCTACCTCTCTCCCCAATTTCAAAAGCTTCCTCAAAAACCTAGGACTTTGGTCACCTCCCCTACTTCCATCATTAAATATTTATTACATTAAAGTCACGATATAAACGCAACTTGTCGTGTCAAGTTTTAACTAAGCTAGGAGACGGTACCTCACCTATTTCACTTTGAAGTTAGGGTGGGCAGAAATAACACCCTGACGGAAATCTGCTCCAAAAAGAATCCCCCCACCATCTGGCGAAATGAATATGCAGGTTGTGGGAGACTACAGTCTCCCGCGTAAAGAAATAGGCAACACAGCGAGCTACAAGAAATAGGTCTTTACTCCAACTCTCACAATACAGTACTGAATTCATAAAGCCCGCGAACCCGTGATGACTCACGGATTGGTCACCTGCTGGAACCTGATTGGTTTTCCTTCTCTCAGCAGCAGGCGAGTCTGAACATGCCTTATTCCTCTCAGCTTGCAACTGTCTTGCGGGGGGAGGGGAATACAGCAGTTAAAAGGGGATTATACAGGTTTATCTACATACACACAGTGTTTCCCCAATGTGGTAACGCCACGTACGCCCCCCCAGAATCCTCGTTAACTGTAAAAGTCAGTCTCTGCGGAGGTTTGACCAAACGGCCGTAGCGGCTGTAGTAGCCATCTGGCGTGTGAGGAGGGCTGTCTGGGGGGTCGGCCAGTTGGTTCGTCGGCTGGTCTGCCGGTGGGCTGGCTGGACGGGCTGCCAGCGAAGGTGGGGCGGCGGCTGGGAAGTAAGGTTCTGGCGTGTCTTGGTCCTCTTGTGGGGCCGCCGCCAACGCGGGAGGTCTGCCTCGCCGTGGGGGAAGAGCCGGACGACACGGGAAGCTGAGGTCCAGGTGCGCCGGTTTGAGGCGGTCTACTGAAATAAGGTCCGGCTTCCCGCCGACGTCGATAAGAAAAGCTTTGTCCCCCGTCTCCAATACTGAGAAGGGGCCGGTGTACGGTGCCTGCAGCGGGCCTCTGTGCGCGTCCCGGCGCACGAAGACGAACTCCGCATGTCGTAAGTCCCGAGGCGCATAGGACGGCTGCGGGCCGTGTTGCGAAGTGGGCACTGGACGGAATTGCTGGGTCGCGTCCTGGTGCAGGGAAAGCTGTCTGGCGGCCGACCACGGCTCCGTTGTCAGGGGGAGGAAGTCGCCTGGTACTCTGAGCGGTTGGCCGTAGACCATCTCGGGCGCGGAGGTCCTCTTTGGGCGCGGTGCGCAATCCCAGGAGGACCCAGGGTAGTTTGTCGATCCAGCTGGTGTCGGCCAGGCTGGTGCGGAGGGAGGCTTTCAAGGAACGATGAAAGCGCTCGCAGAGCCCATTGGCCTGCGGGTGGTAGGCTGTTGTCCTGTGCAACTTGGTGCCGAGGCCGGCGGTGATGGCATTCCACAAGTGGGAGGTGAACTGGGGGCCTCTGTCCGAGGATATGTCGGTCGGCACGCCGAACCGGGCCACCCTTGTCGAGACGAATGCTCGCGCGACGTCGGTCGTGGTGGTGGAGGCGAGGGGTACCGCCTCGGGCCATCTGGTGGTGCGGTCGACGATCGTGAGCAGGTGTGTGAAACCGTGCGACGGCGGCAAGGGGCCTACCAGATCGACGTGGACATGGTCGAAACGCCTCTCGGGCACCGGGAAACACTCCAATGGCGCCTTGGTTTGCTGCTGGACCTTAGCGCGCTGACACGCCACGCATGTGTTGGTCCAGTCTCTCACATCCTTGTGGAGTCCAGGCCAGACGAACTTGGCGGACATGAGTTTCTGAGACGCACGCATCCCTGGATGTGAGAGGCCGTGGATGATGTTGAAAACTCGCTTGCGCCAGGCGGATGGGACGACCGGCCTAGGCGAGGGGACTGAGACGTCACACAGGAGGGTTGTGCCGGCTGCGTGGAAGTGGATGTCGACCAGAGTGAGGCTGGTGGTTGACGTCCTGAGGGCCTGGATCTCCGCGTCGGCGGCCTGGTCTCTCGCCATGCTGGCGTAGTCGACGCCCAGGTGCACTGCGTGGAGCGAGGGTCTTGAGAGGCAGTCGGCCACCAAATTGTCCTTGCCGGCGACGTGGCGGATGTCCGTGGTGAACTCCGAGATGAAGTTGAGTTGGCGCTGTTGGCGCGCGGACCAGGGTTCGGTTACTTTGGCCATGGCGAAAGTGAGCGGCTTGTGGTCCACGAATGCGGTGAACGGCCGGCCTTCCAGGAGGAAACGGAAGTGCCGGATTGCCAGGAACAGGGCCAGGAGCTCTCTGTCAAACGTGCTGTAGGCCTGCTCGTTCTTGTGCAGCTGTCGATTGAAAAATGCCAGTGGCTGCCACGCGCCTTCGACCCACTGTTGCTGGACAGCGCCGACGGCGTAATCCGAGGCGTCCGTGGTGAGGGCGGTCTTGGCGCCCGGAATGGGGTGGGCCAGTAGTGTGGCGTTGGCCAAGGCGCTTTTGGTCTGGTGGAAGGCTGTCGCCATCTCGCTGGACCAGGTGAGTTGCTCTTTGCCCGTTTTGCCCCTGGTGGCTTCGTAGAGGGGGCGCATGAGTGAGGCGGCCTTGGGCACGAAACGGTGATAGAAATTGACCATCCCCAAAAATTCCTGCAGCGCCTTGACCAAGGTGGGCTGGGGAAAGTCCGCCACCGCCTGCACCTTGGAAGGTAGGGGAATGGCTCCCCTTGGTGAGATTCTGTGGCCGAGAAAGTCAATTTGGGCTGCTCCGAACTGGCATTTGGCCGGGTTGATGATTAGCCCGTGTTGGCTGAGGCGCTGGAAAAGAGAGCGCAAATGCGCGATGTGCTCGGCCTTGCTGGTGCTGGCCACGAGGATATCGTCCAGCTAGACGAACAGGAAGCTCAGGTCCCGTAGGACGGAATCCATGAGCCGTTGGAAGGCCTGTGCGGCGTTCTTGAGCCCGAAGGGCATGCGCAGGAACTCGAACAGTCCGAAGGGGGTGATGACCGCCGTCTTCTGGACGTCTGCGTGGTGGACGGGGACCTGATGGTAGCCGCGAATCAGGTCGACCTTGGAAAAGACGGACTTTCCTGCTAGGTGTGCCGAGAAGTCTTGGATGTGCGGAATGGGGTATCTATCGGGCGTGGTGGCATCGTTGAGCCGTCTGTAGTCGCCGCAGGGGCGCCAGCCACCGCCCGGCTTGGGCACAATGTGGAGGGGGGACGACCAGGGGCTGTTCGAGCGGCGGATGATGCCCAGTTTCTCCATCGTGGCGAATTCTTCCTTGGCCACCGCCATCTTAGCTGGGTCCAGGTGTCTGGCTAAGCGAACACTGGTGGTCCCGTAGTGGCGATGTGGTGCTCGACACCATGCCTGGCTGCCACGGCTGAGAAGGTCGGTTGTGTGAGCCTCGGGAAATCTGCGAGTAGGCGGGCGTAGTCATCATCCGCCGGGGCAGAGCAGGACCCGACGAGGGCCGGGCTGTTGCTCTGCTGGCAGGCCAGTGAAGCGAAAGTTGCTGCGTCGATCAGGCGCCTGTCGCGGACGTCGACCAGGAGTCCGTGGGCGCAAAGAAAATCGGCGCCCAGCAAGGAATGTGCCACCGAGGCCGTCACGAAATCCCACGTAAATCGCTGGCCATTGAAACAAACCTCGGCCCGTCGCTTTCCAAAAGTAGCGATGGCTGCGCCATTTGCCGCCACGAGGGGTGGGCCACTGCAGCCTGCCTGGATGTTGAGCTGGGAGGCAGGAATTATGCTGCATTGGGCTCCGGTGTCGCAAAGGAATCTGCGCCCTGAAAGGGAGTCGGTTATGTACAGCAGTTTACCTGCGGTGCCGATGGCCATCGTGGCGGCGGGGGTGCGGTCGAGCGGGCCTAGACGGCGGCGCGGGGCTGGCGCATTGGGCCGGGCGGCCATCTTGGTTTGATCGAAAGAGCAGGGTGCTCTGCAGCATTGGGCCTTGTGGCCGAAACGCGCGTGTTGGTAGCATAGTTCTGCGGCCTGGCGTGGCGGCGCGTGCTCGGTGGTGTCGGGGAGCCTCGCAGCTGCACAGCCGAGTTGGGCGACGGCGAAGACTTTGTCTGCGGCGGCTGCCAGTTTTACGCAGTCCATGATCGGGGACCCCGCGAGGGCAGCCTGTACCTCCCCAGGAGACCAAGGCAGCCTGGCTGCAAATACACAGTACTTCAGATGTGGCTATTCAGAACCTCGAGCCTGTTCCACCATTCAATGAGATCATGGTTGATCTGTGACCTAACTCCATATACCCACCTTTGGCCCATATCCCTTAATACCTTTGGTTAACAGAAAGCTATCAATCTCCGATTTAAAATTAACAATTGATCTAGCATCAATTGCCATTGGCGGAAGGGAGTTCCAAACTTCTACTACCCTTTGGGTGTAGAAATGTTTCCTAATTTCACTCCTGAAAGGTTTGGCTCTAATTTTTAATCTATGCCCCCTAGTCTTAGAATCCCCAACCTGTGGAAATAGTTTTTAAAAAAGCATATTATCTAAATGGTGAGAGATTGCAGAGTTCTGAGATGCAGAGGGATCTGGGTGTCCTAGTGCATGAATCACAAAAGGTCAGTATGCAGGTACAGCAAATAATTAGGAAAGCTAATAGAATGTTATCATTTATTGCGAGGGGAATTGAATACAAAAGTAGGGAGGTTATGCTTCAGTTATACAGGGCATTGGTGAGACCACATCTGGAGAACTGTGTACAGTATTGGTCTCCTTATTTAAGGAAGGATGTAAATGCGTTGGATGCAGTTCAGAGAAGGTTTACTAGACTAATACCTGGAATGGACAGGTTGTCTTATGAGGAGAGGTTGGACAGGCTAGGCTTGCATCTGCTGGAGTTTAGAAGAGTAAGAGGTGACTTGATTGAAACATATAAGATCCTGAGGGGTCTTGACAGGGTGGATGTAGAGAGGATGTTTCCTCTTGTAGGAGAATCTAGAACTAGGGGTCACTGTTTAAAAATAAGGGGTCGCCCATTTAAGACAGAGATTAGGAGAATTTCTTTCTCACAAAGGGTCGTGAGTCTTTGGAACTCTCTACCTCAGAGGGCGGTGGAAGCAGAGAGTTTGAATATTTTTAAGGCAGAGGTAGATAGATTCTTGATAAGTAAGGGGGTGAAAGGTTATCGGGGGTAGGCGGGAATGTGGAATAATCAGTGTGGTTATCACTGTTATATCGTTACACTATGGTTATCACTGTTTACACTGTTGTATCACTACACGAGGTCGCCTCTTGTCACGCTGTTATACCTGGGCTGACCACTGCTGACTCCGCCCATGGCTCCACCTACTTGCCCAGGTATAAAGGTGGTCGACTGGCTGGTATTCCTCCTTGTTGGATCCGATCACCCACGAGGGTGGGCTCTGTTATTTAGCCAATAAAAACCTATAGTTACTGTCTTAACTCGTCGCTTTTCATTGGATGAATTGATAGGCATATCAATTTTATTGGCTAAATTTTGAAATGTCTTTAACGGAGCAGCCAAACGACCAGTCAGACGCCCAGCTACAACAGCCACAGCAGCCGGCCTGGCTGCGAGCCCTCCGACCGCCGTACCTGGATCTAAACCCACAGGCAGCAAACTCAGCCCTTGACTTCAAACACTGGCTGAGCTGTTTCGAATCCTACCTGGGAGAATCCGGCGTGCCTCAAAGATCCAAACTAAGAGTTCTGACCGCCCAAGTGAGCCCTAAAGTATTTGCACTCATCCAGGACCTTACTACATACGAGGCCGCCCTCAACCTGCTGAAAGAGCAGTACCGGAGCCCGGTAAATTCTATGTATGCCAGACATCTCCTAAGATCCCGCCCGCAACAGCCAGGAGAGTCTGTAGATGAATTTTTACGGGCGCTACAAACACTCGGCAGGGACTGTGACTTTAAAGCTGTAACGGCTGCAGAAAATACTGAAGAGAATATCCGCGATGCCTTCGTGAAAGGCCTTCGGTCCGACTACTCACGGCAAAGACTGCTCGAATCAAAGGACCTCGACCTGAACACAGCTGCAGCCCTCGCTCGCTCTCTGGAAGTGGCCCATCGGGACCTCGAGGCGTATTCCAGGTACTGTGCTGCGCGACCCTGGGACTCGGGCCCGACCCCGACCGCAATACCCCTCGCACCGCCGCCTCTGGGACCTACCTCAGCGTCGGCGTCCCAGACCCGATCGGGACCGCCACCCCTGGTACCGGCTGCGACATCGGAGCCCCGCGATCGGGCCGCCGGCTGCTTTTTCTGTGGCCAGGCGAAACACCCGAGGGCGCGCTGCCCTGCAAGAAACGCGACCTGCTCCGACTGCCACAAGAAAGGCCACTTCACGAAGGCCTGCGGGGGGAAAGCCACAGACGCCAGCAGTGCCTCATGCGAGTTGTGGGGGCGGCCATCTTTCATCAAGGCCACAGATGCCAGTATCCCCTCGTGTGAGTCGTGGGGCGGCCATCTTTGATCAAGGCCACTGACACCGGTAGTGCCTCATGTGAGTTGTGGGGGCGGCCATCTTCTCCGCCATTTTATGCAACGTCGTGGGCACCACCATTTTGTTCACCACACTCGACCGCCACCTTGTCTCCAGACCCGACCGCAGCCTCACCCGCAGACTACAGCAGCTCGCTCAGCCATACACTAGCCCCCGTCACACTGGACCAAGCTCGCCCGCATCACCTGTCCAAGCCCATGATGGACATCAAAGTAAACGGCCACGCCACGACCTGCCTGTTCGACAGCGGAAGCACGGAGAGTTTCATCCATCCAGACACGGTGAGCCACTACTCCCTCACTGTCCAGCCAACGCGCAACCGGATCTCGATGGCGTCGCGGTCCCATTCAACAGACATCAGCGGATACTGTGTTGTGACCCTGTCGGTTAGGGGCACGGAGTATAAAAATTTTAAACTCCTCGTCCTGCCCCAGCTCTGCGCTGCCGTCCTACTAGGGCTGGATTTCCAGTCCCACCTTCAAAGTGTCACTTTGGCATACGGTGGACCCCTCCCCCCACTCACAGTCGACAACCAACAGCCTTTAAACCGCCCACCGCGTACCACCTGCGGCCTATCCACCCTCAGGGTTCCGCCCCCCTCCCTGTTCGCCAACCTCACCCGCGACTGTAAACCCGTCGCTACCAAGAGCAGGCGGTACAGCGCCGGGGACAGAGCTTTTATTAGCTCTGAGGTGCAGCGTCTCCTGAAAGAGGGCATCATCGAGAGGAGCAACAGCCCCTGGCGTGCCCAGGTCGTAGTCGTTAAGACCGGCGATAAAAACTGCCTAGTCATCGACTACAGCCAAACCATAAACCGGTACACCCAGCTGGACGCATACCCCCTTCCCCGCATATCTGATATGGTCAATCAGATTGCACAGTACCGAATATTCTCTACCATCGACCTTAAGTCGGCCTACCACCAACTCCCTATCCGCCCTGAGGACCGCCAGTATACCGCCTTCGAGGCGAATGGCCGCCTCTACCACTTCCTTAGGGTTCCCTTCGGCGTCACCAACGGGGTTTCGGTCTTCCAAAGGGAGATGGACCGGATGGTTGACCAGAACGGGCTGCAAGCCACGTTCCCCTATCTAGATAACATCACCATCTGCGGCCGCAACCGGCAGGACCATGATGTTAATCTGGAGAGATTCCTCCGTACGGCCCAACGGCTGAACCTCACCTACAATAAGGAGAAATGTGTGTTTAACACCTCGCGCCTTGCCATCCTCGGCTGCGTAGTAGAGAACGGAGTCATCGGCCCCGACCCCGAAAGAATGCGCCCTCTCGTGGAGCTTCCCCTCCCCCACTGTCCAAAGGCGCTGAAGAGGACCCTGGGGCTCTTCGCCTACTATGCCCAATGGGTGCCGAATTATGCGGACAAAGCCAGACCCCTCATGAAGTCCGCCTCCTTCCCCCTGACGGCAGAAGCGTGCGCAGCCTTCTCCCTCATTAAGGGAGACATTGCTAAGGCCACAATGCACGCGGTGGATGAGTCTATCCCTTTCCAAGTGGAGAGCGATGCATCCGACTTCGCCCTAGCCGCAACCCTTAACCAGGAGGGGAGACCGGTGGCCTTCTTCTCAAGGACCCTCCAGGGCCCTGAGATCCGACACTCCTCGGTCGAGAAGGAGGCCCAGGCGATCGTGGAGGCTGTACGACGCTGGAGGCATTACCTGGCAGGCAAACGATTTACCCTCCTCACCGACCAGCGTTCGGTCGCTTTTATGTTTAATAACAAGCTGAGGGGCAAAATCAAGAACGACAAGATCTTGAGGTGGAGAATCGAGCTCTCCACCTATGATTATGAGATCTTGTACTGGCCTGGTAAACTGAACGAACCCCCAGATGCTCTATCACGAAGTACATGCGCCAATGCGCAAATTGATAGACTGCAGACCCTCCACAACGACCTCTGCCACCCCGGAGTCACCAGACTTTACCACTTCATTAAGGCCCGCAACCTGCCCTACTCCATCGAGGAGGTCAGGACCATGACCAGGAACTGCCAAACCTGTGCCGAATGCAAACCGCATTTCTTTAGGCCGGACAGAGCAAGCCTGATCAAGGCCACCCGCCCCTTCGAGCGCTTGAGCATCGATTTTAAGGGGCCCCTCCCGTCCTCTGACCGTAATGTGTACTTCCTCAACATCATTGACAAGTACTCCCGTTTCCCCTTTGCCTTCCCCTGCCCAGACATGACCAGTACCACGGTCATCAAATGCCTGAACGACCTCTTCGCTATGTTCGGGTTCCCGAACTATATACATAGCGACCGGGGCTCCTCCTTCATGAGCGAGGAACTTCGCCAGTTCCCACTAGCGAGAGGTATTGCTGCAAGCAGGACCACCAGCTACAACCCCCGAGGGAACGGCCAGGTGGAAAGAGAGAACGCGACTGTCTGGAAGGCCGTTCTCTTAGCCTTAAAGTCCAAGGGCCTCCCAACCTCTCGCTGGCAGGAAGTCCTCCCGGCAGCGCTGCATTCCATCCGGTCACTGCTTTGCACTGCCATTAACGCCACCCCCCATGAACGAATGTTTGTTTTCCCCAGGAAGTCGACTACGGGAACCACGCTACCAACTTGGCTGACCTCTCCGGGGCCGTCTTGCTGCGAAAGCACGCGAGGGCCCATAAAACGGACCCCCTGGTTGAGAGGGTGGACCTCCTGCACGCCAACCCCCAGTACGCCTATGTGGCATACCCAGACGGGTGGGAGGACACAGTCTCCTTACGAGACCTCGCACCCTCGGGCATCCCTGAGACACCACCGTTACCCCCCCACCACCCCCCCAAATCCAGCCCAGGTAGACGGCATGCCGGAACCCCACGAGCCTTCGCCGACCACGCAGACACCAGCATTAACATCGGATACTGCATCACCGCCGCCGCTGCTGCGACGATCGGAAAGGCTTACGAGGCCTCCGGACAGACTGACATACCCGAACTGGTAGTACACTTCACCCCGCCGGACTCAAATCTAAACAAGGGGTGAATGTGGTAAACCACGTTTATTGTTCACTATCGTTACACTATGGTTATCACTGTTATATCGTTACACTATGGTTATCACTGTTTACACTGTTGTATCACTACACGAGGTCGCCTCTTTGTCACGCTGTTATACCTGGGCTGACCACTGCTGACTCCGCCCATGGCTCCACCTACTTGCCCAGGTATAAAGGTGGTCGACTGGCTGGTATTCCTCCTTGTTGGATCCGATCACCCACGAGGGTGGGCTCTGTTATTTAGCCAATAAAAACCTATAGTTACTGTCTTAACTCGTCGCTTTTCATTGGATGAATTGATAGGTATATCAATCAGATCAGCCATGATCTTATTGAATGGCAGAGAAGGCTCGAGGGGCCATGGGGTTGATATGAGGAGCCCTAAACAAATGGCTTAAACATCTGTTTACTCATTCCTCCAGAATTTCTGACAATTTCCCACTGAAATTACAGAGGAAGATTAGGATGATTTTTATCCACACTTTCATTTTGTTTTCCAGTTTCAGTTAGATATTGAATTATACAACCTCAATGATATTGACTGACTATAAGCATTAATGACTCTATGACTTTATTAATAAAGCCTAGCTCAAGTCTTATACCCCAGGAAGAAAACTGACCCATGGATAAATCACAGTACCTTCCCTGCTTTCTTTTAGCATTTCTGTAATGGGAGAGAAAACATAAAGAACTCATTACAGAGGTGTAAATGGATTGGTTTTATTCAAGTTTGGTTAATAAAAATATAGATCTAGATTTTCATATGTGGGGGAACATATGCAAATTAAATGGATGGAAACACAACCTCCACCATATTTCTTTCCACTTGCCCTGACTGAACGCTGTGGCTGCCTGTTAGACCTTAGCAACCAACATTCTAAGAAGGGGACCTCAGGGATCTTTGGAAGAGGAGCTTGTGCTAGTGCTTTCATAGTGTGGCTTTGAATGAGCCCCATCAGCAGCAGCAGCAGCATCATTTTTTAATCAAAATCAAATTCCCTTCAGGCAGTTTGTCGGCTGTCTTAACCCTGCTATTACAGTCAGCCTCCATGGCCATCTCTAATTTGGCATGGTTTCCGGGCAGAGGTCAGGAAGCCCTCCTGAATATACAGATGATCCAGAGCCAGAAATACAGTTGGCATCATGGGAGCATCTCCAGGGTAGGTGGAAGCCTCATCCCACCAGAAATGAGCCCTATCAAAAACTTTACGCCATACAGTTTAATTTTTGTGAAAGAAATAAAGTGTCTGTTTATTTTCGAGTAAGATATTTATAATCATTTAGATGGTGTTTGTCATTTCCATTTAAGTTCATAAATATGTTTCAAATGTCATGTTTTTGTGAGATAGTATTAGTAACTTGCATGCATTTCTTGTAACACAATGCACTGAATACTACTCGTGTACTGAATTACATTATAGGTTGAAGTAAAGAACTCTATAAGCCAGTTCATGGCATTTGTACACGGAAGTGTCCAAGAGATGTCTGTAGTCTACCTAGCTACTGAAAGACGCTACAACTATACCACACCCAAATCATTTCTGGAACAAATAAAGCTCTATCAAAGCCTGCTCTCAAAGCAAAGGAAAGACTTGGTTTCTAAAATGGATAGACTTGAAAATGGTTTGGCAAAACTTCACAGTACTGCTAGCCAGGTTTGTAGAATTGTAATGTTTCACGTTAACTAGTACATTTGCTAAGTATAAAAATATAATAGAATCCTTCTAATTTTTATCACAATCTCAGCCAATAAACTACTAGTTGAATTTCCATTAGTGCTAATCATTATGTTACCTTTGATGAGACAAAAACACTATTCTGTACTATACAGTAGTATGAAAGATTGTGAAAACAGTAGATACAAATTTTTTTCTGTCTTCTAACACATTAATATCTGAGAAGTGGGTTGGAATGCAGCAATCAGCTCCAAGGTTTATAAAAATGTAACATGAACAAACCTCTAAACCGTCTTACATAAGATATATTAGCAGTTACATAAGCCCAAGCCAATCAGCACAGGGATGCCACTACTAAGTGAAGTGAGTGGGGCTGAAATTCCACAATTTATTGGCAAAATAGGGGCATAATGTAAGTGAATCTCTCTTTTGAGGGTTGGATTTTCTGGCGGGTTACCCAGGGTTTTTTTGTCACTTTGGGTAGCTGATGATCTACATTTTAAAGCTCCAGAATGTGATACTCTCTAGTTACCAACATGTTTTTAGCCTCCATCCACAGTAAGGGATACCAGAGGGAATATAGGTTTCCCTATGGAAATTCTCCAGTTTGCACTATAGATGGAATAGAAGAGACAAGTACTACTTTCGTATGATGGGAAAGTCTTATAATGGGATGTCTAGTTTGGCTATCCATTCGATGGCCTCCTGAGATGCTGAGTGGAGAAATGAAGTGCCTCCTGCAACAGATCTTAGTGGGCAGGTTGATGTGATGTGTTCCATGGTCTGGGATTCATGACCACAGTCGCATCTCAGGTCATCCCTCATCTTCCACTTGTGGCGCAGGTGGCCGCATCGTCCATGCACTGTGTGGATTCAGTTGAGCGCTGTCCACCGTCTTTGAGGGAGGTCGAAGCCAGGGATCTCTGCTGTTGGGTCAGTGATGAGGTGTTCGTTCTTTATGTTGCATGCATCCCACGATTCCGTCCATCTGGATAGTGGGTTGATACCAGTTATATGAATATTGGCAGCTGTTTCCCGGCATGATTTTAAGCGCTTTCGTGGTGAGTTTTTCAAGGTTCGTGAATGGGAAGGTTGATGTTGCTCATGATTTTTTCCAACTCACGGAGTACGGTGGCATCGCGGTGAATGGCAGGCAGGGCAATGTGGGACAGCACCGGGAGCCACTCAGTTGGAGTGGACTTAAGCGTCCCTGGCACTGTCCTCATGGTGGTGTTTAGCTGCATGTCCATGACCTTTGTGTGGCAGCTTCAGGACCATGAGGCAGAGCAGCATTCTGCAACAGAGTAGACAAGGGCCACTGTTGCAGTGCAAAGCATTCTGGTTGTACTCCCCCATCAAAGGAGAATGCAGCCAACCCGGTTTTACCTCCCATCCCACCCCCACAACAAGTCTATAGACCCGGGAGAGCTTATAAGGGACTGAGTGAGGAGCTGTGTCTTTGCCAGCTTCACTTCACTAGGAACCTCTGGATGAATTAGGCTACCTTCTGTACAATGACCTATAGCCCATACCAAATACCCAAACAGCTCTACCAGTGGCTTTCAAAGTCAGTGACCTTAATATTAACCACCCCCCACCCCCCACGATGGGCGGGTGAAGGTTGGGGGGAGATAAAAAAGTGAAATGAGCGGAATGTAAACCCCAGCCTTTTGTACGGCGGCAGATATCGGGATGTCCAAGTATCCCGCTGTGGTGAGGTAGGACGCTTAACTAACATTTTTAAATCAAGCTCCCATAGTGCAATTGGGAGCCCGATTTGAAAATTATTGCTGCTGCACAGGTTTCCCAGGGACCTGGAAACTTGGCAGTGAAACGGAGGCGGGAGCTACCGACTCCCCAAAGTAACTGCCTCTTTCAGCACCCCTTGTGGGCCAGGTAGAGCAGAAGTGTTCCCTCCTGGGCCCTCAAGGAAGCCTTCAGCATCCCCCAATCCCGATCAGCAGCCGCCCACCACCACCCCCGCACCCAGCCCCAATCTTCAGCCTCCCCTCAGTCCTCTTGATTGCCGATCTCCCCTCAGCCACTCCACCCCCAGCCCCAATCACAGGCCTCCCACCTCCCAATTGCAGGCCTCACCCCCTCCCAATTGCAGGCCTCACCACCTCCCAATTGCAGGTCTGCCCCTCCCCAGCCCCAATTGCCGACCTTCCCCCCTCGCGATTGCCAGGGACTGTTCCCAAGGTTCGCTGGCTGTGGCCTCTTAGCCCTGGTGTTCCCTACCGCCCGCCGGCCAGACTGTCCATTTGGCCAGCTGCTGGCCGAGAGATGGAACTACAAAATGTTAATGAGGTCCTGCTGTTAAGATCGACAGGACCTCCGCGTCCCCAGCCTTTCTGGGTTCTTTGGTCGTTTTTAACCTCCCCATAAATATCGGGGCCAGTACATCTCTCAACCTTTATGCTACGGGCTCCTTCCAAGTTATAACCAGAAACTTTTGCAACATCAGCCAGAGTGCTGTCCAGGCTTACATTTGACAGGTCATCAGTACCATCAATGGGAGAGCTAGTGAATTCATTCATTTTTAAATGACAGCTCGGCAGCACCAAGACAGGGCAATTCAGTAATATCATATTGCTGGTTTCCCCAGAGTTCAGGGCACTATAGATGACAGCTGTGGGCTAAATACACCCAAATGAATTTCCTGAATAGATAGGGATTCCACTCCCTCAGTATCAAATTATCTGTCACCAGCTACAACAAAAAACCAACAGTACATTGCTCCAATGGACCTCATTCATCAACTAGAGTGGCCATTGAGGTGATTGCATGAGTTTGAAGGCAATGTTTTGCTGCCTTAATTGAACTGGAGAAGCATTGCTGTATGCTCCTGAGTGGGTCTCACATATATGGTGTTTGCTTGCTGTGCTCTTCACAACCTCCCTATTTGGAAAGGACTAGAAATGGAATCAAATGGGGGGTTGGGCCCAGAAGGGGGAGAGGCTGAGGAACCTGGAACTCAGCCTCATGAGGATCAGGATTTAGAGGAATCTTCTTTGCTGGCTGCAAGGGAGATTTATAGAGTGATTATAGTAATACTTTCTCCTCACGTTAAAGTGGTACTCTTTGAAACCTTCTATCAGTATTTCTTCCTTCGCTTCCTGCCAACTCCAATCATCCTACACGGAAATAACTGTCTTTCTGGCCCTGTTACAAATATGACCCTCAAGTCTGCACCGCCATTCAATAATATCATGGCTGACCTTCGACCTCAACTCCACGTTCCCACCCAATCTCCATATCCCTTGATTCCCCTAGAGTCCAAAAATCTATCACAGCTGTGAATATACTCAATGATTCAGCATCCACAACCCTTTGGAGGTAGAGAATTCCAAAGATTCACAACCCTCTGAGTGAAGAAATTCTTCCTCATCTCAGTCTTAAATGGCCGACCCCTTATCCTGAGAATATGCCCCCAGTGTGTACCATCTACAAGTTGCACTGCAGCAACTCGCCAAGGCTTCTTCGGCAGCACCTCCCAAACCCGCGACCTCTTCCACCTAGAAGAACAAGGGCAGCAGGCGCATGGGAACACCACCACCTCCAAGTTCCCTTCCAAGTCACACACCATCCTGACTTAGAAGTATATCACCGATCCTTCATCGTCGCTGGGTCAAAATCCTGGAACTCCCTCCCTAACAGCACTGTGGGAGTACCTTCACCACACGGACTGCAGCATTTCAAAAAGGCGGCTCACCACCACCTTCTCAAGGGCAATCAGGGATGGGCAATAAATGCTGGCCTTGCCAGCGATGCCCACATCTCATAAACGAAAAAAAAAGTTCTAGACACTGACGTAATAAAACTCACTACGCACTTGGTTTGAGTATAAAGCAAGGCTTTAATCAACTTGTTTCAGAACATGGAGGTTTAGTTGTACTTCACTAGTTCCTTGTCTTACAAAATGTCCCTGGAAAGCTGGGGCCGACGCCCGAGTATTTATACTCCTTGGACGGCGCCACCAGCTGGCCATCCAGCGTTATTTCATGAGTAGTTTCTTGATAAATGATGAGATTTATAACAGACACTCCAGAAAGAACCTCTCAGCATCTGCCCTCTCAATCCCCCTCAGAATCTTATATTCAAAGAAGTATTTGATACTATACAAAACCAGTACGTACCCCTAAAAGGCAAAAGCTCCACTTGTGTAGTTAAGCAACCATGGACAACGAATGAGGTAAGAGACAGTGTCAAGCTAAAAGAAAAGGCTTACACAAATGCAAGGAAACGTGGAAATCCAGCTGACTATGAAAGTTATAAAAAGTGACAAAGGGACAGACAGAAAGTAATAGGTGCAAAAAGGGAATATGAAATACACTTGCAAGGGATATCAAAGCTAACAACAAAAGGGTTTTATAAATATATTAAAAGATAGAGGCCTAGAATACAAAAACAGGTGTGGTGGGTGGAGGGTGGTTGCTGACTACCCATGCTATTTAGTACACATGTAGGCAGCACGCAAAATCCAGACACCAAGGGAGCGATTTTGCCAGCCCTGGGGAAGCGGGTTTGGAGGCCGAGAAACTGGCAGAATTTGGGGGCGGGTACCCAACCTGCCCCCAACCCGCCTCCATGCCATCTTGCCAGGAGGTGGGTAGCCGTCCCGCGCCGAGTCCCATTTCCTTGGAGGCAGGAAAGGATTACATCCACTTAACTGCCTGATAACAGGTAGTTAACAGGCAGAAAATAGGATTATCCCCATTTTGCCCACACAACTGCGGGCTTCCCGAAGGCTCCGAAACCCGCCAGGTCAGCGAGGTGAGTAGTGGGTCTGCGGGGTCCAAAAGTGTGCTGTGAAGGTGAGTGATGGGTGCAAGTGTGGAGAGGTGAGTATCTGAGGTAAGTGCAAAGTGTTAGAAAAAGTGTACTTACCTTTGTTTCTTCCTGCAGGCTTCAATCGGTGGGTATGCGGAAAGTCTCGCACCTCCGCGGTAGAGATGACAGATTGCCGTTGCATTCTCCAATGCAACAACCATCTCATTTCTACAAAAGAAAACTCATCAAACTACAGAGAATGTCAGTGTTTGACAGCTTCACAGCTTCTCACTATCCGGCTTTCCCTTAATTGGCCTGCTAAGCCTGCTGGGCGGGCTTAACAAGGTCAATCAAGGGAAAATAGCATGGGTTGGCCAGAAGTTGATGGAGGCGGGACTGAAACCCGACAAGTGGGAGTCCCGCCTCCAAAAGCTCCCCATTGGCAAAATCACCCCCCAAGATTCTCTGATGCTGAGCTGAAGATCTTGCTGTAGGCAGTGGACAGGAGGAGGGACATCGGCCTAGAAATTCAGTATCGCCACGTTTGGGGCGTTATAGTCGAGCGGGCGCTAAATTTAGCGCCCAGCGCAAATTATCGCCACCTTCAGCGAAATTGACCTGCTTCGCCCCAAGAGGTGCTTGGAGCGCTAAAGCAGGCGCTGCACGACTGTCCTAAGGCGCTAAGCCGGAGAAGCGAGGCGCTACCACCGAGGGCGGGCGCAGCGCAGGTGTGGCCAGTTAGCGATTGCAGGCAGACACGCTGGCGCCGGTCAGCTCTTAAAGGGGGAGGGTCGATTTGGATTGCAGCCACACCCTGCACATTGGAGCCCTGATTCTCGGCCTGGACAGACCTGCTGCCACATTCTAATGCCTAGGACCATGGAGAGGGCCAGGGAGCGAGCGCAGCGGTTCACTGAGGGGCCCTGCAGGTTCTGGTTGGCGCAGTGGAGCGCAGGCGATCTATCCTGTTTCCGGACAGTGGCAGGAGGCCGCTGCCCACCGACTACCGCAAAGCTTGGAGGGAGGTGGCTCACAGAGTGACCTCCAGCAGCATGGTACCTAGGACCCCTGTGCAATGCAGGAAGAAGTTCAACAACCTCACTCGGGTTGTCAGGGTGAGTACCCTTTTCAGTATCCTCTTCATCCCTGCATGTGCACCTCACTTTATGGCCAAAGGGTCCTGAAAGCCCCAATGGCCAGCCCTCATACAACACCTATGGACCTTTCATGAAACTCACACGCACATTCACCACTTTACACACTGTAAGGGCTATTCGGCCATGGGAGGCAGTGCAGCCAAGATCAGGGCTTCACACTGTAAGGGCTATTCCACCATGAGAGGCAGTGCAGCCAAGATCAGGGCTTCACACTGTACTCAGAGCCCATCCTTTCTCTTGCAGGGCAAGCTGGCCCACAATAGGAGGCAGCAGCAATGGACCGGGGGAGGCCAGCCTCACCTTAAAGACCTCAGCGATCTGGAGCAGCGAGTCCAGCGCATTATGGCAGGCCAGCTGATTGGCCCTGTCGCCACTGGAGATGCCGACCCCGTTCTGGACAGCAATGGTAAGGTCATCACCTTTTTGACTTCTCTCCTTCCACTTGTGCCTCACACCAGCATCCTTTGCCACTATCGAACCAATACAGTGCATTGCAGCACTTATGCCTCCCTCGCTGCCGCCCTGTCCTCACGCTAAAGCAACTCTTGTACCTCCCTGCTTTCAGATGGTGAATCACCAGGTGAGGAGGCGGGCCCTCAAGCTGCCACTGTGAGTGATTCTGAAGGCGAGGAGGAAGAGAAAGCTGGACCATCAGTGCCACCCTCAGCCGAGGCAGCCCAAGGCCATAATGGGGACATGTCTTCCCTGGAGGGGAGCAGGGGGTAAGAGTCTGAGGAGAGTGAAGCTCCGGGGCCCAGCGGGCTGCAGCAACGCGGGGGGGTTAGGGAAGCTCGGTGGCCTCCTCCCCGGAGGGAGAGTCTTGTCTCCAGTCCTGCTACAGTGAGCGCAGAAGAGGTGTGGCTCCTCGCTGAAATGGGCACCCAGGAGGAGCAGAGGCACACTGAGCTCATGGCTGCAGTGGCAAGGATGCCCGACTCCATTGAGTCACTGGCAAGCACTGTCCAGGACTTCGGTGCAGCACTGGCAAGGAGTCTGCAGGACTTCGGTGCAGCACAGGCAAGGAGTCTGCAGGACTTCGGTGCAGCACAGGCAAGGAGTCTGCAGGACCTCGGTGCAGGACCTCGGTGCAGCACAGGCGGCTTCCACGCAAGTGCTTAGTGGTGCCATGCAGTCAGTGGCTGGCCTGATGCAGACACAGATTGAGGCCACACGAGCACTGACTGCTGCCACCCTCGCTGCATCGGGCACGAATCGCCGGGGCCCTCGCCGCACCACAGAAGGCCAGCAGTCTGTGCTTCGGCAGATTGCTCCGCATGCTGCAGTGCTGACCTATGGGAGTGCCAGTGTGTCGTCCGACCAGGGAGTGCCTGTCCTCTGTCAGGATGGCAGCATTCCTGCTGCCAACACTGTCACTCCTCCACTGCAGCTGCCACCACCCGTAGGACAGACTGCTGCCGCCCATGCAAAGTTGGAGCAGTCAGCAGCCGGGCCCTCCAGGTCCAGAGCTGGTCCAGGCCGTCCACCAAGGGCATCTGCCGACTCAGTTTCTGACACTCAGCAGCCTTCCCTCAGCCTTGCTGCAGCCACTGGGGTCCCATTGCGGAGGAGCTGCAGGGTGGGAAGGGGCCAATCTCGCAAGCGAAGCAGATCACCCTCGCAGGCCAAAAAGTAGGAGGTGTGGCAAAATGCTGTTAATTTTTTTAGTGAAGGCCGAGGCTCGTGGTCATTTTTGGTTAACTCTTTTGTTCATTGTCTCCAGGTTGTGAGAGCCAGTTATGTGTCTGACTTTTTTGGGGGGTTTCTCTGTATTTCTTTGTCATGCGGGAAGGGCACACAGTTTGTTAAATAAATAATTGTCTTTATTCAGATTGTGCATGTTTGCTCTTTGAACTATTTGTTGCCTTGGCTGGCTCAGGGTTTGCGGAACCGTTCCATTCATGTTCTTTCAATGGCACAAGCCATTCCCTCAGAGGGGGCCTAGAACCGACTTGCAATAAGCCGCTAACGGACGGCCCTTGCACTTTGTGCCTCCCTCCTGTCTTGATGCTCTTCCTCCTCCTCCTCCTCCTCCTCCTCTGCTGGTGCTCCAATGTCTGCTGGCAGTGGCTGAGTCCTGAGGATAGCCAGGTCATGCAGCACACTACAACGAAATGGGAGACTCGCTCAGGCGAGTACTGTAGGGCTCCCCCGGAATGGTCCAGACAGCGGAACCGTTGTTTGAGCACGCCGATTGTGTGCTCAATGATGTTCCTGGTCGCTTGATGGCTGTCATTGTATCATTCTTCAGCAGGGGTGCTGGGCACACGGAGCGGGGTCATCACCAAGGTGCACAGAGGATAGCCCTTGTCCCCAAGAAGCCAGCCTCCTGGCTGAGCCAGGGCTTCGAAAAGGTCTGCCACAGAAGTCTGGCGCAGGATGAAGGCGTCGTGGCTGCTGCCTGGAAAGCGGGCATTGACAGCTAGTATCAGCTGTCTGTGGTCACACACCAACTGCACGTTCAACGAATGGAAGCCCTTCCGGTTGCGGTAATCCTCGGCATTCTCTTGAGGCGCCCGCATAGCCACATGCATGCAGTCAATGGCGCCCTGGACCATGGGGAAGCCCGCTATTCTTGCAAATCCCATTGCGCGCTCTTGCTGCTTGTCCAGGGTCATGGGGAAGGAAATGTACTGACGTCTCCTTTTGAAGAGGGCATTCGTGACTTGGCGGATGCAGCAATGCACCGCAAACTGGGAGACATTGGCAATGTCCCCAGTAGCGGATTGGAAGGAGCCGGTGGCATAGAAGTTAAGAGCCACTGTCACCTTCACTGCCACCGACAGAGACGTCCTGCTCCTCAGCTGAGGCTGCAGATCTGTCTGAAGCAGGTGGCAGAGCTCGGTGACCACCTCCCTGCTGAATCGAAGCCTCCAAATACACTGCTCCTCAGACATTTTGAGGTAGGAGAACTGCTGGCGGAATACCCTGGGAGGGTAAGGTCTCCTGTGCCGACACCTGTTGGCCCTCCTTCGCCTGGCCATGATTGGCACTCTCTCTCGCCGTCTCTGAGCCCTCTCAATGCAATGGAGAAACCCAACGTTTCCACCCATTGCAGCCCCCATAATATGTGGCCACTCAAGGCTATGGCACTGAAAAATCAATCCAACTGCAAAGTTCTGGGCTGAAGCCAAAAGTACCTGTGCGAGCGCTGACTCAATGCAGAAAGCTCTCTCCCTTTGTCTCTCTGCAAATCTCTCTCTCTCTCACAGAAGGAGTGGGCCAAAATGGCTACCACCAAGAAGCCAGGAAGCGCCCCCTTTAAATAGCGCCCCTCCCCCCAGCCCCACAGCGACTGGAAACCATTCCAGTCAACCAGTCACTGGGAGCGCCAGGCGGAAAGAAGGGGGGCACCACTGAAGTTCCGGTTCGGGGCGCCCCAAGGGTGTTGCACCATGAAATGACGCCAGGATCTGCGCGTGCAGCTGAGCGGGTGTTGTGGTTTTGCGCCGCCGCTAAATGTCCACTCAATTTCGCGAGAGGCGCAGGTCTCGCTGCGCCCGGGCGCTAGCCGCTTCGCGCCCTACTTATCGCCCTCTTAAGGCGCTAACGGCTGGCGCTAACAACTGAATTTCTCCCCCATCCTTTTTCCTCCAAGGGTTTTCATTCTTTTCTTTCTTTCATGGGGTAGAAAGCCCTCCAGGCATCTGCTAAGAAGGCAGTGGGACAACATCGCTCAGGACGTCAATGTCTGGAGCATTTCCCCAAGAACATGGCTGCAATGCAAGAAAAAATGTAATGATTTGACTAAGAGTTGTTAAGGTTAGAACACTGCTGAAATACTTTCTCATCACAGCTGTACCACTCACAGCCTTATTAATTACAACATTCATACCACTCACAAGACTCCACCCCCCTACTACCCTGCACTGTCCTGTAATCAGTGCACCACACTTCACTAAACATTCTTCTCCTCACGCTCACATACTCAGCACTATTAGAAACTTCACTTGCCCACAATTCATATCTCACACACACACTGTCAGCTATTCCATTATGACAACCACATGCTCCAAATTCCTCACAAGACTCTCACTAACACATTTCCCTCTTTCTTGCAAGAGAAGGTTGCACACAACACCAGGCAACAGGTTGCCACCGGAGGAAGAAGAGTGTGTCTGCACACCCTCTTCCCGCCTTGAAAAGCGTGTTCTGGCAATAATGGGAAGGGGCAGAGTGGAGGTCGTGGCCACTGGTAACGCTGGAGGAGACATCGTGTAGAGTTTCTTTATACCTAATACTCGTTGAGGGAAAAATTGGGTCGTGCCCCCGCGGCCAAAATTGGATGGCAGTGCCCCAAGGAGGAGGCAGGGCGCTACTGGAAGCGCTCCCCCTCCCTCTTGAGGTACTCCAGCTCAATATCGCGGCACTACTTATTAAAGGGGAGGGGCCTTGCGCAGCGCAAACCGGGGCCCAGCTGGCCCACCAGGGAGCAGGGTGCCGGCAAAAGAGCCCGGCACTCAAAAGGAGTGCCGGGCTGCCCAATCACGCTCAGCACCCCGTGGGAGATGGGCAGAGGGGGCAGGTGCTGGCAGACGGCCAGCAAAAAAAATGGCTGCCTGGCACCTCCCCTTTAAATAGCGCTGCCCCCCGACCCTGTCGGACATAGCGTCTGGCGGTACATCAGGGAGCACGACACAAGTTTGCGGCGGGGGCACAAGTGGGGCGCTGCGCACGACGATGACGTCATCGCCAGAGGCGCAGCACTGCGGGGCGCTACTGGCTACCGCCGCTGCTAACCTCCCTCTGAATTTCACGGGCGGCGTTAGTGGCGCCGCGCCCGGGCGCTAGTTGCTTTGCACCCCGTTAGCGCCACCTGAGGCACAAAGCAACTGAATTTTGCCCCCTTTGTCTCTTCGCACTTCTCTCTCATCCTCTGCATGACAAGCTGCAGATGCTTTCAACACCCATGTCTTTCTGCTCTCCATTGCACCACAAGCTAGCCATTGACTCTTTCTTTCATTTCAGCTGTTGAGAATGTCGACAACCCTCAGCCAGTGGCGGAAGAGGAGTGCAGTGTTGCAGAAGATGCACTATCACTTGATCAAGACTCTCACAAGCACCAGCTCAGATAATAACACCACGCAGACTTTAGAGGCTAGGTTAGAGGAGGGATCTGCACATGGTTACCTACTGAGCACAAATGTGCAGGGGTTAGCACAGGTGGATAGGACACCACAGGTGCCAGATCGCCAGAAGCGAGGTTGCATACTAGTTCTGCTGCAGAGGACTCAGGTGCTGACTTTGATGGGCCAGGCTACTGAAGAAGGCTCATAGACATACATGGGAACATCCTTTGTGCACTAGGCAGCCTGCTGGAGAGCTTGCGCACAATACTGTTGTAGGGGGTTTCTCTTGCTCTTTCTGGTCTCCTGCCAGGCTTCGTGCAATAATTACCCTTGAGTGGTTCGACCCACTCCCCCCTACGGTTCTAGACCTTGGACTTAGGTGCAGAGAACAGTAGTGCAGAGAAAGAACTCAATAGACCAGGTTGAATAGCACGAAATGGATGCTTTTATTTTTAAACAGTTTGAAGCATTACAAAATACATGTCATAGGCACAGATTAAAGTTACTACAATCATGCACAAATTTATGAACTTGACTCTATGGAAATGGGGAACACACGGCACATCGTAAAAGGGGAAACACATTACGATTTCCCTTAACTCCCTCCCCTATACCTAAACTAAGTTTCGACCTGGGGAACTTGGGATCATGCTCACCACTCTCGAAATCGCGAGAAAGGGGGTTCGCAGCCTTTTTGGCACCGCTTTCCGTCGTCACGTGGATTTGGAAACTTCTGGCGCAGTCGATATTCTCTCCTCCCTCGAGGCGGTGGGGTAGACCCAGCCTCGATGAGCGCTCGTTAAGGTTGAGATCCACTGAGTCGATTTGGGTTCATGGAGCAGACCCAGATGCAGGCTATGCACTTGGGAGAATCTTGTGGCCTAGATCGCCAGTCCTCCAGAGGGTTTCTTCTCCGTCGGCCTGGGTCGTCGATGATCTCCCGACCCCAGTACCCGGGCCACCCTCGTCGTCTTCTCGTCGTGGCCGAGCCTTGTTTGGCTGAACACCGACCACGTCCTTTTACCGAAACCGTCCGTCTTTAAAAAAAACGAAAACGTTTTCATCGATCTGCCGAAGTGGAAGAGGCGCCGATCCGGGCACCGTCCGCCCTTCGTTCGTTCCTCGTAGAAGAAAGTTCTTGAAGAAATGGAAGCCTGAAGTCGCCCAACAAGAAGCCGTGACAGTGAAGAAGAAGTTGTTCAAGTAACCCGAAGTCCGAAGTAACTTAGATGGACTTTCAATCCACAGTTATACTCTTTTGGGACAGTCTTATCTCCCGCCAAATCATAGTCCTGTCTTTGTATTAATTTTGGCGGGCAGAAATCTCTGCAGGGGCGCTTTGTCTTGTAACGGAGCCGGTGATAACTTAAACTGGCCTTCCTGGCCGATAATGTCTTTCAATGTCTTTTGCATTATCACCGTGGCTCGGTTCGCATATTGATCGGTCCGGACATTTTCCTTGATGGCTGCTAAACGGTTTTTCCTTTGTACGATAAATGGGTATAAGTGTTTTTACATTGTCCGCCCATATCTTGATGGGCCCCATCCTGTACTTATAATCCATTGAATATGTATGCTGTTGCCCTGAGTTTCGGTTCCCAGAGACTGGCTTTCGTGGGCTCACTGTCTTCAATCCACAAGCCTGTCTGGCTTGCAGTAACAGAAATAAAATGGTTCATAAACTGATCACGGGGCCTGGCGGCCATTTTGTATGCCCTTTTATCAAAGGTTTTTCTGTGCAAGCTTACTTTGGTCAATAAACAGTCTTATTTTATCCAGTTTTCTTGCGTGATTTTTGCTGAAAATTGCGAATCTTACACTGTGAAGCATGGAGGAGTCCAGCTCTAACTTGTCGCAAGGCTTTGCATACAGCATGGAAATCATTCTGTCCAACATGGTCAGCTCCAGATACTGGTAGATCATGATACCCCATTCCAGTGGTCCCAAAGTCCTAGGGCCACTTCAGTGCTGATAAGTCCTGGGGTTTATTTCTAGAGGGATAGAATTGAAAAGTAGAGAAGTTATGCTAAACTTGTATTGACGATTGGTTAGAGCACACTTGGAGTACTGTGTACAGTTCTGGTTGCCATATTATAAAAAGGATATAGAGGCACTGGAGAGGGTGAAAAAAAGATTTACAAGGATGATACCAGAAATGTGAGGTTATACCTATCAGGAAAGGATGAACAGGCTGGGTCACTTTTTTCTTGAAAAGAGAAGGCTGAGGGGTGGCTTAATAGAGGTCTTTAAAATTATGAAAGGTTTTGATGGAGTTGATACAGAGAGAATGCTTCCACTTGTGGGGAAGATCAAAACTAGAGGCCATCAATACAAGATTTTCACCACAAAATGAAATAGGGTATTCAGAAGAAACTTCTTTACCCAGATCGTGGTGAGAATATGGAACTAGCTGCCACAGGGAGTGGTTGTTGCAAATAGTATAGATTCATTTAAGGAGAGGCTAGATAAGCATATGAGGGAGAAGGGAAGAGAGAGTTATGCTGATAGTTAGATGAGGAAGGATGGGAGGAGGTTGGAATGGAGCATAAACGCCAGCATGGTCGGGTTGGGCCGAATGGCCTGTTTCTGTGCTGTATGTTCTATGTAATTCTATGTAAAGTCAGTGGCCCTGAAAATAGTACTTGACACAAGACCCCTGTTCTTAGAAAACCTCCAACTCACCACGAACAAAGCCATGGCAGATCTGCCTGTATGTTATATATATTTAGTATGTTAAAGGGATGTTCAGTCTTGTGTGTACCTATTCATTTACCAAGTTAGTTCCATAGAGTAAATTCATCTATCCAGCATTCCCAACGGGGAGCCATGGCCAAAGGAAGTGCAGGGTGGAAAATTGGCACTACAGTTTTGTAGTCCTATCCTTGACCGACTTCAAGTGAGGTGTTCCAAGGGGAACTCAATCAGTGAATTTACTCTTTATATACTGTAATGAGTGAAAATAAAGATTAGTGTGGATGTGTCTTTACATACAGGTGGATGATTTAAAAAGTAAACTTGCTGTACAAGAAGTAGAACTGCAACAGAAGAATGAAGATGCAGACAAATTAATTAAAGTTGTCGGACAGCAAACAGAGATTGTTACCAAAAATAAAAAAATTGCTGATGAAGAGGAGAAAAAAGTGCAAATCATTAATGAGGTACTGCATTTTGCACTAACAGTGGCTATTCATTCTTAACATAATTTTGAGCAGGTTGTTGTAATAATGCATTTTATTCATATTTAGAATGTAAAAGAAAAACAACAGTCTTGTGAAGAAGACTTAGCAAAAGCAGAACCAGCTTTAATTGCAGCCCAAGAAGCACTGAACACATTAAATAAGGTATAACTAACAATGAAATAGGAAGTACTGGATAATATCCAATGGCATGGTTCATGAGTAGAAGATAATTTATGATATTTAGCATGATTCTCATTCCGAGCTGGAAAGTAGAACACAGTTGGATCTGAAAGCACAACACAGCAGGGCCTCGGAGTGGAGCATGCCAGGGAGTCTTTGGAGCAGAACACAGGGAGGTCCAGGAAAGGAACACATTTAGATTGGGGTGCCTGAGTGTAGAGCACAGGATGGCAAGGGATTGGAGACACAGGACCCTGCCACCGGGTGCCCTGAAAGTGGAGCATAATGCGATTGGAGAGTGGGGCACAGAATTTCACAATAAAAACCACTGGCCTCAAGTGGTATAGGGGCTTATCTGTGGTGACACGGGGAACTTTAATGGCTTCCAATCTTAGATACTTTTTTTTTCCTAGGCCTAATTGGACATTTTTTGAGAAGTTGTATCAGGCTGTAAAATTTTTTGATTGTCCATTCGGAAAAGTCAGGATTTTATGCTTTGACTACTATGGCTGGAATTTTACACTTCAGCACTCTTGGCACATGTCGAGAGCACATATTGGGAAATTCTGCTTTCCCAGCCCTTGATTTTCGATCATTAAATTAATGGTCTCCTGTCTTAATATCTCCTTATGCAGCTCAATGTCAGATTTTGTTTGATAAAGCTCCTGTGAAGCACCTTGGAATGTTTTACTACATTAAAGGCATTATATAAAGGCAAGTTGTTGTTGTAGATGGAAACAGATTCAAGCACTTCAAAACTCAGTTTTTTAAATTCATATAAAAATGCAGGCCATTATGTGAGGGTAAAGAGAGAACCTCGCTGGGTCACGACAGAAGCTGAAATATTGTTCATCAGAGTGCTATAAATTCCAAACTTCCTCCTCTCCTACCTGATGACCGCCCAACACTAAGAAATCAAACACAAATGCAGTAATAGAACACCTTGGTTAGAGAAGCAAAAGAATCCTTTTTTCTTCAACCTGTTTTGTTGAGTAATATGCCTTCATCCAGCACTCGACAAAGATGCTCTTTTATATTTATTTTCATATTTTGTTTTAAACTATTAATCTATTTTTTTTGCTTGTTAGAACAACTTGACAGAGCTGAAATCTTTTGGCTCCCCGCCAGATGCTGTAGTTGTTGTGACTGCTGCTGTAATGATCCTTTTAGCACCAAGTGGGAAAGTCCCAAGGGACAAGAGCTGGAAAGCCGCCAAAATTATGATGGGTAAAGTGGATGGTTTTTTGGATTCACTAATAAACTATGATAAGGAGCGAATCCCTGAGTCTTCTTTGAAAGCTTTCCGGTATGTCAATTAATTATTAAGTCTTCTATTGCTTTGAAAGTTATACCGTTTTTTTATCTGTTAGTTAAACAAACATATTGCTGTTCTTTAAAGCAGAATTTACTAAATGTAAAATTCTGCCTGGTTAGAAATGTATTTATTTTTTGATAGATTTAACACACACTAAATCTAATTATTTATTGACAAGTTGTATATGTTATAAATTGATACCTTGTATGTATGGTTCTCCTTTAGATCTGTTATTTTACTGGCAAACATGTGGATTTTGATAGTGTTCTTGTACACTAGATTTTGAAACATATTGGCCTAGAAATTGTTTTTCAGGCTCTACGCGGCCTACTAAGCCCCCAAAATGGCGGTCAAGAAACGTTCGTGTACCTCCAGCCAGAAGTGTGCTGGCCGCCATACTGAGTAAGGACAAACGAGGCATTCTTTACCCATTCCTCAAGCAGGCATTAGGCTCTTTGCATATGCAAATAAGGGGCCTAATGCTTGCTTGAAGTCCCTGCTCCAGCATTGATTTGCTCTGAGGCAGCCTGCACCATCTCGGGCTGCACTCAGGGAAAACAGCCCTGCCAATGAAGAAGGTAAGTAATTTACCTGAATGTTAAGCCAGGAAGAGCAGTGTATTCCTCCCGACCCCACATTAAAGGACCTAATCGCCATTAACCCCCTTTCCATCACCACCCCTCCCGACAACCCCCACTGCTACCACTGCCGCTGTCGACCCCCAATCGTCTGCCACCATCAGCCCAGATCGCCCTCCTCCTCCGGCTCTGACCACCAATTGCCCTCTCTCCGCGGCCCCAACCGCTGAGGTTCGAGGCCCATTATCTCGGGAGCCTTGGACCTCACCATTCTGGTGCAGAGTACTTAGCCTTTGCCCCTCGAGTGCTCAAATTTCTAGACCAGCATTTACCTCGTTTTGACACTTCTCTATGAGATTAGCACTACTCCTTCATATATTTGACTTTTTGCATACCTGATCTGCTGTGACTTGTTCAAGGGTAGTCTGGGATCTGAAGCATATTTGTGATATTAACATAGTCTCATTCTGAAGTGGGGCATACAGCACTCTGGGTGATAGGGTGACCAAGGAATAGGATAGAGAATTTTAAATAAGAACTGGCTGGCACCACTGTGTCTGTGTTCCATTGCTGACTGACATCACATGAGCATCGCCAGCGCTCTGAAGTAACGCCTCGCTCCTCGACCTTTGTGCCTTAAGAGAGATGTGTAGCGCCTGATTTAGTGCTCCAATCAACTCCGGGGGCGATAAAAGCCAAGTTTGCAGTTGGAGGTGATAATTAGCGCCAGGCGCTAAACTTTGCGCACGGCCGATAATCGCACCCCAAACGGGGCGATACTGAATTTTCCCCCCATAGTCCTAGAAAATTGGGCACGGACATTTGTGGGCGTGCAGGGGGCGGTCCCTGCACCTGAATGGTGAGGCCCGAGGTGCACCTGATATTGCATATGCAAAGGGCCTAACGCCTGTTTCAGACGTGGGCACTGCATGCCAACTTTCTGACCTTTACCAACATGGCAGGTGACGCATTAGCTTCCTGTCCACCATATTGGAGGCTTAGGAGGCCATTTAGTGCTCTAAAAGGGGGCGCTGTGAGGCCGAATTTCTAGGTCCTTGAAAATGTCAGATCCAACCGCTCCCCCCCGCCATCCCCGGAACTTACCTAAGGACCACTGTCAGCCTTGGGCCTCTCTCTTTGGGCGGACACTGCTCACGCTGTCTTGCTCTCTTCCCAGAGCCCTGTAGGTTCCTCTACTACAAATATTTATCGAATCTTCCTTAACCAATCTTCCTTAACCACTCTCTGGTAAAGCATTCCATCCTCCCAAAACTCTCTGCGTACATTCTGAAATTATACTAGTCGATTTTTTTAATACAAGATCTGTTGCTTCTAAAGTCATTTTGACTGCACCTTATGACACTTAGGCTCTTTAACTAAACAGCAACAACTTCCTATAAAATTCCTTTAAGCTTTCAGCCCTGCATGAATATTGAATTGACTTATTTCTCCAGCGTCAGAGCTCTATTGTGCTATTTGACATGTCACATATCTATTTATTTTCGACCATGGTCCTCACCCCAGTGTAACCCAAGTTATATTTCACTAAATAGAACTAGAGAGAAAAAAATATATACATAAAATTAAAAGATGTTCAAACAATGAATTCTGGACCTATATGATCCCTTATTGCTTTTGGATTTCAATGTATAAAAACATAATTTTCCAAAACCAATTTAGGACTAAATACATTCCTATTGTTTACTATAGGTGGCATAGTGGTTAGCACTGTTGCCTCACAGCACCAGGGACCCGCGTTCGAATCCGGCCTCGGGTGACTGTCTGTGTGGAGTTTGCACATTCTCCCCGTGTTTGCGTGGGTTTCCTCCGGGTGCTCCGGTTTCCTCCCACAGTCCAAAGATGTGCAGGTTAGGTTGATTGGCTATGATAAAAATTGACCCTTAGTGTTAGGGGGATTAAATACGTGGGGTTACGGGGATAGGGTGGGATATGTGTTGGTGTAGGGGTTACGGGGATTGGGAGGGATATGTGTCGGTGCAGGCTCGATGGGCCGAAATGGCCTCTATCTGTACTGTGAGGTTTCTGTGATTTCTGTGATACTGATCATCTATTATCCTTTATGTGATGAATATGATAGTTAAGTTGTAATTGAAAAGATTTTTTATATTATTTATTGTAGCTGTTCCAGTACAGCTACAACACTGGCATCTATCCAACAATGTGGAAAACTGCCCAAGTATGTCCTGTCCATAAAAAGCAGGACAAAGCCAATCTGGCCAATTACCACCCCATCAGTCTACTCTCAATCATCAGCAAAGCGATGGACAGAGTCATCAACAATGCTATCAAGCGGCACTTACTCACCAATAACCTGCGCACTGATGCCCAGTTTGGGTACCACCAAGACCACTCGGCTCCCGACCTCATTACAGCCTTGGTCCAAACATGGACAAAGGAGCTGAATTCACTGAGGTGAGAGTGACTGCCCTTGACATCAAGGCAGCTTTTGACTGAGTGTAGCATCAAGGAGCCCTAGTAAAACTGAAGTCAATGGGAATCAGGGGGAAAACTCTCCACTGGCTGGAGTCATACCTAGCACACAGGAAGATGGTTGTGGTGGTTGACGGTCAATCATCAGAGCCCAGGACATCGCTTCAGGAGTTCCTCAGGGCAGTGTCCTAGGCACAACCATCTTCAGCTGCTTCACCAATGACCTTCGCTCCAACATAAGGTCAGAAATGGGATGTTCGCTGATGACTGCTCAGTGTCCAGCGCCACTCACAACTCCTCAGTTAATGAAGCAGTCCATGCCAGCATGCAACAAGACCTGGATGACGTTCAGGCTTGGGCTGATAAGTGGCAGGTAACATTCATGCCACAGAAGTGCCAGGCAATGACTATCTCCAACAAGAGAGAGTCTAACCACTGCCCCTTCATATTCAATGGCATTACCATCATCAAATCCCCCGCCATCAACATCCTGGGGGTCACCATTGACCAGAAACTTAACTGGACCAGCCACATAAATACTGTGGCAACAAGAGCAGGTCAGAGGCTAGGTATTCTGCGGCAAGTGTCTCACCTCCTGACTCCCCAAAGCCTTTCCACCATCTACAAGGCACAAGTAAAGAGTGTGATGGAATACTCTCCACTTGCCTGGATGAGTGCAGCTCCAACAACACTCAAGAAACTCGACACCATCCAGGACAATAGCAAAATACTGCGGATGCTGGAAATCTGAAATAACAACAGAAAATGCTGGAAACACTCAGCAGGCCAGGCAGCATCTGTGGAGAGAGAAACAGAGTTAACGTTTCAGGTCTGTGACCCTTCGTCAGAGCTGGTAAAAGTTGGAGATGTAACAGGTTTTAAGCAGGTACAGAGGCAGGGAAAGGGGGCGGGGGGGAGCAAGGAACTAAAGGGACAGTCTGTGCTAGGATTGAAGGCAGGAGAGATTAAATGTTGCAAATGGGGATGGCAGAATTATCAACAGCTGCCGCCTGAAAAAATAGGGGGGGGTTATAGTCTGAAATTGTTGAACTCAATGCTGAGTCCAGAAGGCTGTAAAGTGCCTAATCGAAAGATGAGGTGCTGTTCCTCGAGCTTACGTTGAGCTTCATTGGAACAGAGGCCGAGGACAGAGAGGTCAGAGTGGGAGTGGAGGGGAGAATTAAAGTGACAAGCGACCGGAAGCTCGGGGTCACCCTTACGGACTGAACGGAGGTGTTCTGCAAAGCGGTCACCCAATCTGCGTTTGGTCTCCCCAATGTAGAGGAGACCGCATCGTGAGCAGCGAATACAGTATACTAAATTGCAAGAAGTACAAGTAAATCGCTGTTTCACCTGGAAGGGGTGTTTGGGGCCCTGGACAGTGGGAAGGGAGGAGGTAAAGGGGCAGGTGTTGCATCTCCTGCGCTTGCACGGGAAGGTGCCATGGGGGGTGATTGAGCAGTGGAGCAGGGTGTTGTGGAGGGAGCAGTCCCTTCGGAATGCTGAAAGGGGATGGGAAGGGAAGATGCGTTTGGTGGTGGGATTACGTTGGAGGTGGAGGATGATCCATTGAATGTGGAGGCTGGTGGGGTGAAAGGTGAGGACAAGGGGAACCATATTGTGGTTCTGGGAGGGAGAAGGGGTGAGAGTAGAAGTGCGGGAAATGGAATGGACACGATCGATGCCAACCACAGTAGAGGAAAAAGGAAGACATATCGGAAGCACTGGTATGGAAGGTGGCATCGTCAGAACAGATGCAGTGGAGACGGAGAAACTGGGAGAATGGAATAGAGTCCTTACAGGAAGCAGGGTGGGAGGAAGTGTAGTCCAGGTAGCTGTGGGAGTCAGTGAACTTGTAGTGGATGTTTGTCGATAGCCTATCGCCAGAAATGGAGACAGAGAAGTCAAGGAAGGGAAGAGAAGAGTCGGCGATGGACCATGTGAAGGTGAGGGAAGGGTGGAAATTGGAAGCAAAGTAAATGAAATTTTCTAGTTCAGGGCAAGAGCAGGAAATGGCACCAATACAGTCATCAATGCACCGGAAAAAGAGGTGAGGGAGGGGACCTGAGTAGGACTGGAATAAAGAATATTCCACATATCCCACAAAAAGGCAGGCATAGCTAGGGCCCATGCGGGTCCCCATAGCAACACCTTTAATTTGGAGGAAGTGAGTGGTGTCAAAGGAGAAGTTGTTCAATGTGAGAACAAGTTCAGCCAGGTGGAGGAGGGTGGTGGTGGTGGATGGAGACTGGTTGGGCCTCTGTTCAAGGAAGAAGCGGAGTGCCCTCAGGCCGTCCTGGTGTGGGATGGTTACAGCCTTTTGGACTCAACATTGAGTTCAACAATTTCAGACTATAACCCCTCCTCCACCACCCATTTTTCAGGCAGCAGCTGTTGATGATTCTGCCTTCCCCATTTGCAACATTTAATTTTTCCTGCCTTCAATCCTAGCACAGACTGTCCCTTTAGTTCCTTCCTCCCCTCCCCCCACCCCTTTCCCTGCCTCTGTACCTGCTTAAAACCTGTTACATCTCCAACTTTTTCCAGTTCTGACGAAGGGTCACAGACCTGAAACGTTAACTCTGTTTCTCTCTCCACAGATGCTGCCTGACCTGCTGAGTGTTTCCAGCATTTTCTGTTGTTATTTCACCATCCAGGACAAAGCAGCCCGCTTGATTGGCATCCCATCTACCACATTAAATTTTCACTCCCTCCACCACCGGCGCACCGTGGCTACAGTGTATACCATCTACAAGATGCACTGCAGCAATTCGCCAAGGTTTCTTCGGCAGCACCTTCCAAACCCACGACCTCTTCCACCTAGAAGGACAAGGGCAGCAGGCGCATGGGAACACCACCACCTCCAAGTTCCCCTCCAAGTCACACACCATCCTGACTTAGAAGTATATCGCCGATCCTTCATCGCCGCTGGGTCAAAATCCTGGTACATCTCCCTAACAGCACTGTGGGAGTACCTTCACCACATGGACTGCAGTGGTTCAAGAAGGCGGCTCACCACCACCTTCTCAAGGACAATTAGGGATGGGCAATAAATGCTGGCCTTGCCAGCGACGCCCACATCCCATAAATGATTTTTTTTAAATGCAGCAAAGGACTAATTGCTTAGAGTGAATTGGTTATGTTTTAGTTACTTTTAATTTACTATTTATGTATTTCCATCACTTTTAATAGGCCATTTCTTGATAATCCAATGTTTGATGCTGATTTTATTCGTACTAAGTCCATAGCTGCAGCTGGTCTGTGTTCATGGTGTATAAACATTGTAAAATTTTATGAGGTGTTCTGTGAAGTGGCACCTAAGAGGGCAGCTCTGGCACAGGCTAATGCTGAACTGGCAGCTGCACAGGAGAAACTTGCTGGTATCACACGTATGATAAATGTAAGTATGCATGTCACACAATGTACTACTCTAATCTCTGTTCCTTTAAGCATTTATAAGAAATTTGAATATACACAATACTGTAGGTTACTTTTCGAAAGTTGTGTATTTATAAAATTGTATTTGTGCTTTAAATTTATCATGCCCAATTAGAATATAAATGATTCCTGGGATTCATGCTATTTCCTAGATGGCTTTTAAATCCATACTAGCTCCACCCTACACAAACTCCAACTCACCAAGAACTGTAGCATTACATCCTATCCCATACTAAATGCTGCTCAGTATTATCTCAGTCCACACATAACTCCACTGGCTCCCCATCCCCTCACACATTGATTTCAAAATCCTCATTCTCATTTACAAATCCCTCCCAGTATTGCTCCACCCTACTCAGCAACCTTCTCTAGCCTGGTCTCAGCTCATACCCTCCACTCTTGAGAGTCAGGACTACTGTCCATACCCCATGCCTTTCCCGAGCCTTAATCCACTGTGTTCTTGCACTCTAAAACGCTCGGGGATATAAATTGATATGCATTGGGCCTGTTTTCCAAGCATAAAACAGACACAAAGTGACGTAAGAAAACTCACTAAGCACTTAGTTGAGTATAAAACAAGGCTTTAATCAACTGTTTCACAACCATGAGATTCTAGTTACATCACTAGTTCCTGGTTACAAAAACGTCCTGGGCAAGCTGGGCCCACGCCGTCCAAGGAGTATTTATACCAGCAGGCCGCCCAGTGTTATTTCATGAGTCATTTCTTCATGAATGATAAGATTCATGACACAAAGCATACCAATTTAGTAGTGGGACAGCCTATGCTCAACCTGTGCAGGCAGTGGTCCCACTGCTAAATTCATGGGGACCATTTTTAGGCATCCCAAGTGCATGACAAAAACAGGCACTAGGCCCCTTGAATATGTAAATTAGAGGCCAAAAACCTGGTAAAGGATCCCTTTGAAAAATTGGTGCTCAGGATTCTTCAGCACTTAATTTTTTTTTAACATTTTCCATGCAACCAGGAGGAGCACGACTGCTCTGCAGACTCCACAGTCGTGGTGATCAAGCCCTAATCTCTACCACCCTCACTCTGGAATGACACTTCACCTTATTACATCTCTTCGTATCTTCGAAAGCTTCTTCAAACCTTAGTTTTTTGACACACTTATAGTCACATCCCCCAACTTTCTCCAAATTCCTATTCACTTCCAATCTGTCCCTTTGGGAATTTCAACTATGTTAAGGATGTTGTGTAAGTTGTTAAATGTAACTGTGGCAATAATCTACAAAGTAGCAGCCTATTGTGATCCAGGAGCATACATCTATGTTGTTTTGAATATTATCTTTTACAATTATTAATTGACTTGTAACACAAAAGCTATTTGTTACTTTTAAATCATATTGTATTCATTTTTTTTCAGGAAAACTGTAAAAAGAATGTTGTACTGAGATATCCTTAAACCATACAAGGCTAGAAATTACTGTTGTGATATTAGACTGTGACTACTTAAATGCTCACTGGCGAGAAATTTGGTGCAATTGCGCCTCTCGTTAATGCCCCCGGGGGCGCTAATGGGGCACAAATTACTTTACGCCCGGGCGCGACACTGCTAACGAATTCCGCTATATTCAGTGGGAGTTTACTGGCAGCGGTAACTGGTAGCGCCACGCTCCGCTGCGCAGGCGATGACGACGTTTTCGCTCCGCCTGCAAAATTGACCCACGCCCCCTGAATCTGCGCCGGGTGATGACAGCGACCGATTCGGGGGTGGGAATGGAACGGCAGGAGGCTCGCAGGGTGCTAACTAAAGGGGAGGTGGCGAGCAGGGGAAAAAATCGGCAGATTACTTGTCACGGCCCGTTTCGTCTTTGAACTCGGGGTGCGTGCTGCAATCTGGCAGCCCGGCATTCCTTTTGTGTGTCGGGCTGCTGGCACGGCACCCCGCTCCTCGGTGGTGCAGGTAGGGCCCCACAGAGTTGTGGGCTTGGGCCCTCCCCTTTAATGAAGGGAAGAGCCCTTCCATGCAGCAGCGCTACGTTGCCCAGTGCGTAGGGTTGCAGAACCCACTGCCCCGATATTCGGGGTTAGCACTCTAAGAAGGAAGTGGAGCGCTTTTATAGCACTCCACCTCTCTCTTGGGGCACTAAGACTGAAGTTAGCGATCGCCGGCGCTATTTTTTGCAGGGTGCCAAATTTAGCACCTAGGTGATGTTAGTGACCCAAAATGGTCGCTAATGAATTTTTCCTCCACTATTTTTATTTCATCTGAAAATGGGTTAATATCTCTATTAAAATAGCAGACAGGAATATTAAGCACTATTGCAAACAATAGTTTCTAGACTGTAATATTTTCCTCTGACCATTTATCTTTTTTAATTTTCAGGAACTTGATGAAAATCTATCAAAGTTGACAGCTGAATTTGAAAAAGCCACAGCTGAAAAACTCAAATGTCAAGAAGAAGCTGATGATACCAACAGAACCATTTCACTTGCAAACAGGTAAATTTGGACCTGTATAAATAGGACTAAATGAGCAAACTGCACTAGTTCTAGATCCTCCATAATTTTTCAGCTAAAATTTTTCTTTGTCTATAGGTTAGGTTTTATCTCATCATCTTGCTGTAGTGTTCTTGAACTTGTTTATTTCTCACAAGTTTTCCAGTGTTACTAAGGCTGGCAGGGATGGAAAACTAGATGCGATCCATTCCACCGGATCCCTGTCGCGTTGTACAGCTGTAAGAATCTTCAAGCATCACTTCTACCAGACACTGGAAGCATGCATACAAATATGAGCGGCATATCGAAATTTTTCATCATTATCAGCCTAGCAACACCGAAGACTAAGAATGCCAGAACATCGCATGCTTATGGTGTTGCTAGCCCAGGCACAATATGCTAGGGAGTTGAGTTGGTGAAGGGATTCTCAATAAAGTCTTGCGCATTGGTAGATTTTGGCCAATTCCTCCAAGTGGACAAAATTTTTATACTGTCCAGGCTGCCTGCCCCTTTAGTTTGCTGCAGATTTCCAATTCCTAAAGCAAGAAACTTTGTGAAATATTCTGTACTGTTTTAACTGTGTCCCATTCCCAGCCTCCACCCAAAGGCATGTTGCTCTGACCCTAAAAACCTCAGTATTTTCACTGGCTTAGCTCTAGCTTTTGAGGTAGATAGGAATAAATCTGTTAATAAGAATATTCAGCTGTTCACATGCTCTGGTCCATGGTCTTTGGCTAAGGCTGTTTCCAAAGATTTTAATATAGATGGTCAGTGTTTACTTGGCTCAGTATAGCGCTCTCACCTCTGAGTCACAAGTTCATGGATTCAAGATCCATTCCAGACCTAAGCATACTCCAGCAATACAAAAGGAGAACTGCATTGTCAAAGGTACCATTTTTTGGATGAGACATTAAATTGAGGTCTCATCTACCTGCTCAGGTGGACATCCAAGATCCCATGACATTTTTAGTTAACAGTTATCCCTGAACAAGCATCACAAAACCAGATTTACTAGTCATTTATCTCATTGCTGTTTGTGCAAAAATTGGCTGCCATATTTGCCTATATAACAGTGACTACACTTCAAAAGTAATTAATTGGTTGTGAAATGGTTTGGGGCATTATGTCAAACGCCAAAATAAATGCAAGTTTTTTTCTAAATGGTGGAATGCATCCTTCCCTTTTATTATTTAGATGAAGGGACTGAGTTTAACATATCCAAGTTTGCTGATGATACAAAGTTAGGTGGGGAAGTAATCTGTGAGGAGGATGCAAAGAGGCTGCAGAGAGATATAGATAGGGTGACTGAGTGGGCAAGAACATGGCACATGAAATACAATGTGGGGAAGTGTGAAGTTATCCACTTTGGTAGGAAAAACAAAAAAGCAGAATATTTTTTGAATGGTGAGAGACTGCGAAATGTTTGCATTCAGAGGAGCCTGGATGTCCTTGTAAATGAATCACAGAAAGTTAACATGCAGGTACAGCAAGCAATTAAGAAAGCAAATGGTATGTTAGCTTTTGTTACAAAGGGATTAGAGTATAAGAGTAAAGTAGCCTTGCTACAATTATACAGAGCATTGGTGAGGAGGGCACACCTGGAGTACTGTGTACAGTTCTGGTCTCCTTACCTAAGGAAAGACATACTTGCGTTAGAGGGAGTGCAATGAAGGTTCACTAGACTGGTTCCTGGGATGAGGGGATTGCCCTATGAGGAGAGATTGAGCAGACTAGGTATTATGTCCGTGTGTAATTGAGACACAGACTGCAGGAGTTGATTATAACAGGTCTTTACTGAGTGGAGACAACCTGGAACTACTATGCAAAAGTTACTACACAGGCTTATATACAGGGGTGGTCACTACTGGTACTGCAGTATACAGGGGCTGCAGAATATAGTTCCTTCTGCAAAGTACATACACTACAATTCCTCCCCTTTTAGCTAAACAGTACATAACATTTGATTAATAATTGAATAACACTAGGCCTATATTCTCTAGAGTTTAGAAGAATGAGAGGTGATCTAATTGAAATATATAAAATTCTTAAGGAGTTGACAGGATTAATGCTGGGAAATGGGGAATCTAGAACACAGGGTCACAGTCTCAGAATAAGTGTAGGCCATTTAGGACTGAGATAAAGAGAAATTTCTTCATCAAAGGGTTGTGAATCTTTGGAATTCTCTACCCCAGAGAGCTGTGGCTGCTTAGTTGTTGAGTATATTCAAGACAGAGATCGATAGATTTTTTGGAACTAAGGGAATTAAGGGATATGGGGATAGTGCGGGAAGGTGGAGTTGAGGTAGATGAGCCATGATCTTGTTGAATGGTGGAGCAGGCTCAAAGGACCAAATGACCTACTCCAGCTCCTATTTCTTATGTTCTTATGTTCTTCTTTGTTAAACAAGAATTCAATTAAGGGGCATTTTTCAACAACAACTTTGACCTTTTGGGCTGCTTTCACAGGTCTCACTTGCACACCTGCCAGTCCATGATTTAGGATGGCACTGGCAAAAGGCTGTGAGCAAATCAACTTCCTACCCTTTGCCCTAATTTATAAAGAAAGACTTGCATTTATATAGCATCTTTCATGACCACCGGACAGCCAATGAAGTACTGTTTTGAAGTGTAGTCACTGTTGTAATATAGGAAAATGCGGCAGCCAATTTGTGCACAGCAAGCTCCCACAAACAGCAATGTGATAATGACCAGATAATCTGTTTTAGCTGTTGTTTGAGGGATAAATATTGACAAGGACACCAGGGATAACTCCCCTGCTCTTCTTCGAAATAGTGCTACAGGATCATTTATGTCCACCTGAGAGAGCAGACGGGGCCTCGGTTTAATATCTCATCCGAAAGACGACACCTCCGACAATGCCGCACTCCCTCAGTACAGTACTTGCACTGGAGCATCAGCCTAGATTTTTGTGCTCAAGTGTCTGGAGTGGGACTTGAATCCACAACTTTCTGACTCAGAAGCGAGGGTGCTACCAACTGAACCACAGCTGACACAATTGTCCTATTGGAAAAAGTGGACAAAAAAGGGGAAATAGAGGATGTTTCCATTAAAAAAATTAATCTTTTTACAGACTTGTTGGAGGTTTGGTATCAGAGAAGATCCGCTGGGGTGAATCTGTAGCTAAGTTCAAGGAACAGGAAAAAACACTGTGTGGAGATGTGCTCCTTGTTACAGCATTTGTTTCTTATGTTGGATACTTCACAAAGAAATACAGGAATGATCTTTTGAATGAATCCTGGATGCCTTTCCTGGAAAAATTAGAGGTGCGAAGATGTTTTAAGTAGCTTTAGAGAACTAGTATAAAGTTTTAACTTTTAGAGGCAAAATGCATTGATGTCTATCAATCAGGAACATGCCTTCTTCTTATTTCTGCTGGTAATTGAGTTTAGCCATCAGGTGCTGGAACTCTCAATATTAATCTAAGTTTTCTACTAGTGCTGATTCAATTGTACTGGAATTGGCATTGAAATTTCATCAACCAAATATTACATTATTTTTTATTTATTCCTTCACGGGATGTGGGTGTCGCTGGCAAGGCGAGCATTTATTACCCATCCCTAATTGCCCCTGAGAATGTGGTGGTGAGCCACTTTCTTGAACTGCTGCAGTCCGTGTGGCGAAGGTACTCCCATAGTGCTGTTAGGAAGTTCTAGCATTTTGACCCAGCAACCATGAAGGAATGACAATATATTTCCAAGTCAGGATGGTGTGTGACTTGTAGGGGAACTTGCAGGTGGTGGTGTTCCCATGCGCCTGCTGCCCTTGTCCTTCCAGGTGGTAGAGGTCACGGCTTTGGGAGGTGCTGCCTGAAGAAGCCTTAGTGAGTTGCTGCAATGCACCTTGTAGATGGTACACACTGCAGCCATGGTGTGCCGGTGGTGGAGGGAGTGAATGTTTAAGGTAGTAAATGAAGTACCGATCAAGCGGGCTGCTTTGTCTTGGAAGGTGTCGGGCTTCTTGAGTGTTGTTGGAATTGCACTCATCCAGATGGAGTATTCTGTCACACTCCTGACTTGTGCCCTAGTGGTGGGAAAGTTTTGGGGAGTCAGGAGTTGAGTCACTCGGCACAAAATATCCAGTCTCTGACCTGCTCTTGTCACCACAGTATTTATGTGGCTGGCCAAGTTAAGTTTCTGGTCAACGGTGACCCCAAACATCTAAATATTAATTCTGGTCCATTCTTCATTATCACTAAAGAGTAAAACAGTATTTTTTTCTTTTTTTTGGATTAACCATCAATGGAAGCAGGCAGATTTACAAAATTTCAGTTGCTGTTTTATTACTTTAGCTGAACCCAAACTAATCTCTCATATCCTTGCAAGAGCACCTTATTATTTTTTCAAAGGCTTGGCTACTGCTGTAGCACATGAACATTTGAATTTAAAAACAACTCAATTTAAAATAAAATGTGTTTACGGTATATGCCTGACATAGCACAAGTTGTAACCATTAAAAAAAATTACATCTTCAAATCTTATTATTTTTCCCCGTTTGGTAAGCTACAATTCTCCATTTGTAAGAACAAGGAAATTAACTGTACATTTGCTTTTGAATTGGCTGCTTGGAGGGTAGTGAGAAGCAATATGGGTTTCTGTTGTTATTTTGGGTTGATACTTTCTCTGATAGACATCCCTCATGAAAAGTATCTTATCTGTTCTCAGCACCTCAGTAGCTCAAGATTAAGAATTTACTATGGTGAATTATAAAAGTGGACCATTGGCACAGTGCAACAATCCAGTAACATGTTGCATTACCTTGAGCCCTGGCATACTCATTATTATCAACAGATATTGTTTAAGATTATCTTTTGCTCCCCTTCACTTTTCATTCAGTTGTACTTTATATACCATGAAAAGGTAATGTAAAATATATGGCTGTGAAAATTAGAATGTCACTTGTCCCTTCAAGAGCTTTAAGGTAGAATCTACATGATCTTCCGATAGTACATATATAAAAGCCCTGTGACAAAAATGATGATTTTTGTGTTCGTTTGTGGGGCTAATTCTGATTTCTGTGAGCTACTTCTGCAAGATATACACTTTTACAATCAGGTAAACCGAAAGATAATTAACATGCAGCTAAGTCTGATTCCTGTTGGTTAATAGAGTGGTTAATTTTCAAAATGACCAAGCTTTAATTTTGAAGCTTCTGAACCACAGGGGGTTCCAGCATTGTTCCGAAAGCATTCTCTGCATTTCAATACAGAAAAATAGCAGCCAATCTATGTAATTGAGAATTTAGTTTAGTAATGTCTTTTGCTCTGACATAGTTTCACTGAACCTTGAAATAGTTGAGCTGCTGCTCCTGTCTCGACACCTTTGGCAGGCATCCTCTGGGGTTGCGAGCCTGTGAGGGCTCGTCAACAGTCTGCTGCTCCTGCAGCTGTGCAGGGTTTGAGACACCTATCTCACTTGGGTGTGGACTCTGGTGGGGCTCTGACCGAGGGCTCTGCAGTGGTATGGAAGTGTGAGCGCTTGGAGAGGAGCCCCCACTTCCTTGATGTCTGCCACCAACTTGCCTCTCATGGGTCAGGTCCCCCTCAGCGCCTGCAAGTGGCTGGAGAGCACCTTGCTGCACATCAGGGGGGCCATGGGGACCCGTATCTGCAATGGCAGTCCTACTCAGAAGGACTTCCATGAAGGTCTGGTTTCTCAGTTCAATAGATAACCATCACTCCTCCAGAGATGTTATTCTATTATGAACACTCACCATGTTTTCAGCACTCTGGCAACTTATCTCCTCCATGGCCGAAGCCATCCTCTCGTCTACTGTTGCCATCCGTTCGAGGGAGGTTGCCATCCTTTCTGTCGTGATGCGTTCATGCGCCAATGACTCCACAAAGGCTCTGCTCATGGTTGCTATGGACTCCTCCATTCGCTCCACACTCGCAGCGACCCTGGAGACAAAACCTGCCAGAGACTCCTGCATCTGTTCCTGGAGTTCCAGCACTGCTGATCTTATAGATGGACCTAGAGGCAGAGGGTCGACATGCAGCTGAGCCGAGCTGGCAGAGTCCTGCGCCCTCCGACTAGGACTCTCCACTGCTGTCCCTGTCTCCGCAATCTGCTGATGCTCACTTGTGAGCTGTGATACACCAGGTGACAACACTACTCTATGTCCCGAAGGTCCCACCGAGGTGTGAGTGTCTGCGCTGGTGCTGGGTGCGCTGAATTCTGCTGACGCTGCGCCCTCAGAGGTTGCAGCTTCCTCTGAGGAGTCTGGCTGCTCAGCCTGTTCTTCCTGGCTAGTGGGGACGGATGCTTGCGATGGTCCTGTGGGGGAGTAAAGGAAAGAGTCAGAGATGTGATGCCAAGGTTACATGCACATTGCATATTGCAGATGTTCATAAGTCCATCTGTTAGAGCTTCAAGATCATTATCAGCGACTCATGCAATGCCAATGAGAGAGATGGGAAACTTTTCTGTCACCAGCTTGCTGTCTGGAACCCGTCTGTCCATCCCCCACTTGCGCAGCCTCCTCTACCCCCACAATTTCCAGGACCGCCTCCTCCCAGGGGGTTAGGTGGGCTAATGAGGCTGTCCCTCCTCCTGTCCTCGCTCGCACTCTTTTATTGTGAGCTCTCTTTTCCTGCAATGAGGGAGACAAATGGAGGTTGAGTGAGCATGAAGGAGTGAGTGTAGAGATTCCATAGCATCGATACTTAGAAGGAGACAAAGATGGAGTGAGGTGGCAAAACCAAGGGCCCTCCCTGTGTGTTGTCAGTTGTTTGCATAGCATCACAGTGATAGGGAGTGTGAGGGCTGCATAGTCGAATAGTTATGTGAATGTAACCATAGAGAGAAAGGGAATGGGTAAGGGTGCATGGATGTCAGTGTCAAGTGGGATGTGGAGGAAGAGATTGCTGAAGCTGAGTGCTGGTGAGGAAAGGCAATGGGGATCAGATTGAGGGTGATGGGACAATCATACTCACTTTTCCAGTGCAGAGAAGGTCATGAAATCTCTTGCGGCACTGTATCCAGGTTCTGCGGGTGACTCCCAAGGAGTTGACCTCCTCAGCCACCTGCATCTACACTGCCTTGGTCTGCTTGGGAGGCCTCTTCCTCCCTGTAGAAGGGAAGAGCACCTTCCTGTTGGCTGTAGCCCCATCTACTAATTTACTAAATTGGTATTGGTTCAATAGCCCTGAGAAGTGTAAGTCTGTTGTTTATTGGTGTGATTTCTGAGCTTTAGCTGTTTGTTCAGTGACCCTGAGAAGAGTAAGTTCTGCTGTGTTCTCCACTTGCTTGCACCTTTTTCAGAATGTCAAGGGCTAGAGCTCCAAGTTGTGAATAGCACATTTAATCAGTTGGTCACACCGCAGGTAAAGGTGGCACAGGCAGAAAGGGAACGGGTGACCAACAGGCAGAGTAGTAGGCGCAGGCAGGTAGTGCAGGGATCCCCTGTGGCCATCCCCCTCACAAACAGATATACCGCTTTGGATACTGATGGGGGGGATGGCTTACCAGGGGAAGGCAGCAGCAGCCAACTTCCTGGCACCAGGGGTGGCTCTGCTGCACAGGACGGGAGGAAAAAGAGGGGTAGAGCTATAGTAATAGGGGATTCTATTGTAAGGGGAATAGACAGGCGTTTCTGCGGCTGCAAACGAGACTCCAGGATGGTGTGTTGCCTCCCTGGTGCAAGGGTCAAGGATGTCTCAGAGCGGCTGATTTGATTGGGATTATGGAAACATGGCTCCAGGGTGGCCAAGGCTGGGAACTCAACATCCAGGGGTATTCAATATTCAGGAAAGATAGGCAAAAAGGAAAGGGAGGTGGGGTAGCATTACTGGTTAAAGAAGGGATTAACACAATTGTAAGGAAGGATATTAGCTCTGATGATGTGGAATCTGTATGGGTAGAACTGAGAAATACCAAGGGGCAGAAAACGTTAGTGGGAGTGGTATATAGACCTCCAAACAGTAATGCGGAGGTTGGGGATGGCATTAAAAGGGAAATTAGAGAAGTGTGCAAAAAGGGCACAGCAGTCATCATGGGTGACTTTAATCTACATATAGATTGGGCTAACCAAATTAGTAACAATACTGTGGAGGAGGAATTCCTGGAGTGTTTACGGGATGGTTTCCTGGACCAATATGTCGAGGAACCAACCAGAGATCAAGACATCTTAGACTGGGTATTATGTAACGAGAAAGGATTAATTAGCAATCTTGTTGTACGAGGCCCCTTGGGTCAGAGTAATCATAATATGATCGAATTCTTCATTAAGATGGAGAATGAAGTAGTTGACTCAGAGACGAGGGTCCTGAATTTAAATAAAGGAAACTACGATGGTCTGAGGTGCGAATTGGGTAGGATTGATTGGGGAATGTCACTCAAAGGGTTAACGGTGGATAGGCAATGACAAACATTCAAAGACTGCATGGATGAACTACAGAATTTGTTCATCCCAGTTTGGCATAAAAAATTTTTAAAAAGGTGACTCAACCGTGGCTAACGAGGGAAATTAGGGATAGCATAAGATCCAAGGAGAGTACATATAAATTGGCCAGAAAAAGCAGTAATCCAGAGGATTGGGAGCAGTTTAGGATTCAACAAAGGAGGACAAAGAGATTAATTAAGAGGGGGGAAATAGAATATCAGAGTAAGCTTGCAGGGAACATAAAAACTAACTGTAAAAGCTTTTATAGATATGTGAAGAGAAAAAGATTGGTGAAGTCAAGCGGAGGTCCCTTGCAGTCAGAATCAGTGGAATTTATAATGGGGAACAAAGAAATGGAAGACCAATTAAATACATATTTTGGTTCTGTCTTCACAAAGGAGGACACAAATAACCTCCCAGAAATGTCGGGGAACATAGGGTCTGATGAAAGGGAGGAACTGAAAGAAATCAGTATTTGTAGGGAAATGGTGTTAGGGAAATTGATGGGATTGAAGGCCGATAAATCCCCAGGGCCTGATAATCTACATCCTAGGGTACTTAAGGAAGTGGCCCTAGAAATAGTAGATGCATTACTGATCATCTTCCAACATTCGATGGAATCTGGAACAGTACCCATGGATTGGAGGGTAGCTAATGTTACCCCACTATTCAAAAAAGGTGGTAGAGAGAAAACAGGGAATTACAGACCGATAAACCTGACATCAGTAGTGGGGAAAATGCTAGAGTCCATTATAAAAGATGTAATAGCAGAGCACTTGGAAAACAGTGACAGGATCGGACAAAGTCAACATGGATTTACAAAAGGTAAATCGTGCTTGACTAATCTACTGGAATTTTTTGAGGATGTAACTAGTAAAATAGATAAGGGAGAACCAGTGGATGTGGTGTATTTGGACTTTCAGAAGGCTTTCGATAAGGTCCCACATAAGAGATTAGCGTGTAAAGTTAAGGCACATGGGATTGGGGGCAAGGTATTGACTTGGATAGAGAACTGGTTGGCAGATAGAAAGCAAAGAGTTGGAATAAACGGGTCTTTTTCCGAGTGGCAGGCAGTGACTAGTGGAGTACCGCAGGGATCGGTCCTTGGACCCCAGCTATTCACAATATATATTAATGATCTAGACAAGGGAACTAGATGTAATATCTCCAAATTTGCAGACGACACAAAGCTGGGTGGGCGTGTGTGCCGAGAAACTACAGGATGATTTGGACAGGTTGGGTGATTGGGCAGAAGCATGACAGATGCAATATAACGTGGATAAATGTGAGGTTATCCACTTTGGTGTCAAAAACAGGAAGGCAGATTATTATCTGAATGGCAATAGATTGGGAGAAGGGGAAGTGCAACGAGACCTGTGTGTCCTTGTGCACCAGTCGCTGAAGGTAAGCATGCAGGTGCAGCAGGCGGTTAAGAAGGCAAATGGTATGTTGGCCTTCATAGCGAGAGGGTTTGAGTACAGGAACAAGGATGTCTTGCTGCAGTTGTACAGGGCCTTGGTGAGACCACATCTTGAGTATTGTGTGCAGTTTTGGTCGCCTTATCTGAGGAAGGATGTTCTTGCCATGGAAGGAGTTCAGCGAAGATTCACCAGGCTGATACCTGGGATGGCAGGAATGACGTATGAGGAGAGATTGGGTCAATTGGGCTTGTACTCGCTGGCGTTTAGAAGAATGAGAGGGGATCTCATTGAAACATATCAAATTCTGGCAGGACTGGACAGACTAGATGCAGGGAGGATGTTCCTGATGGTCGGAGAATCCAGAACCAGGGGTCACAGTCTAAGGATAAGGGGTAGGCCTTTTAAGACAGAAATGAGGAGGAATTTCTTCACCCAGAGAGTGGTGAACCTGTGGAATTCTCTACCACAGAAGGCAGTAGAGGCCAATTCATTAAATATATTCAAGAAGGAGTTGGATATATTTCTTAAGGCTAAAGGGATCAAGGGGTATGGGGAGAAAGCAGGGATAGGGTACTGAATTTGGATGATCAACCATGATCGCATTGAATGGCGGAGCAGGCTCGAGGGGCCGAATGGCCTACTCCTGCTCCTATCGTCTATGTTTCTATGTTTTAGAGTCGTCGCGGTGCAGGTACTAGTGGAGCAAGTGTGGGAACGAAGGTGGGTCCTCTTCCCCAAAGATGGCACCAGGGTCCCAAAACACACACAGCAGCAGTCCTGGTCAATGCCCGTAACATTACCCCAAGGACATGGGTTCAATGTAGGAAGAGGTTTAATGACCTGACCAGGATAGCAAGGTTGAGATGCAGGTCTTCCTATCTCCAATTATATGAGTCACACCTTCCCATAGCACTTTTTTTGCCAGCTCACCCTCCATGCATATTTCACTCATCTCCCCTCACATTCTGCATGCTTCTTCTTCACTGATAGCTAATCGCAGCAGCAGCTTTCCTCATTACAACCGCCCTTTAATTAGTGCCGCCGCAGCCACAAAATCACCACCCTGACCCTGTTGGACAGACCTTCCAGTGGTAGGTCAGGGGGTGCGACCGAAGTTTGCGGCCAGGGCACGAGTGGGGTGCTGCGCACGGCGATTATGTCATCGCCGGAGGTGCCACGCCGTGGGGCACTACCGGCTACCGCCACCGCTAACTGTAGTGTATGTACCCGTCTATCTTTAAGGGAACTATTGAATGTAACCGTTCACCTTTAAGGGAACTACTTTAGGTGTGGCACTATTTGTTTGGCTTCTGTATACTGTAATACCGATAGTGACCACACCAGTATATAAGTGTTGTGGCATGATTGCTGGGGCAGATTCGCCCGGACCTTCGAATAGTAAAGACCTGTTTGTTGTTATTTCTGAAGTCTGTGTATTTATTAACTGCACAACCCACAGACTTTACAGTGGCGACGAGTCCGATCGTACCCTGCGGCAAGATTACCAAAGCAAGAAGAGCGTCGAAGAGAGGCAACCGCCCTCGTCGTGCTGCTGGAAGAAAACACGAGGCTGCAGCAGGAGAAAGGAGGAAGACTTTAGCAATAAAAGCTTCCATCTGCAACAGGCACTGACTACCCTTCTACCACGGTGCGGAGTGAGCCGATCAGCTGGAAACAAGGCGGCCGAAGAGACTGTGAGTAGGGGAAGGTGTAGAGAATATCCGGAGGATAAGGGCAGAGCACTCGACCTCGGTCGAGGGGGAGCTGAGCCGGTCAAAAGTCGGGTCCAACGGCGTCGGGTGACAGCCGGACCGCGATCGGCGGGAAAAATCCGGGCAGCGACCGCAGCTATGAAGCGCTGAGCCTGCGAGTAGGCGCGGGAAGAGAAACCCAGCCACAGCCGGGGAGGGAAACACCGGTCTGCGAGAGGGCTGGGGAGGCGAACGGGAACCGTGCAGGTGAGAGCCGGATGCGGAGAGAGAGACTGCGAGGAGCCAGTCCAGCGGCTGAGCTGTTCTCCACCAACGGGGTACTCAGAGCCGGCAAAACCGAACGTGCGGGAGTGGGTGAGAGACACAGCCGAAAACGGGGTGAGAGACTGCGCGAGAGCCAGTCCAGCGGCTGAACTGTTCTCCACCAACGGGGTACCCAGGGCCGGTAGCACCGAACGTGCGGGTGAGAGAGCGACAGAGCCGGGTACGGAGAGAGAGACTGCACGAGAGCCAGTCCAGCGGCTGAACTGTCCTCCGTTAACGGGGTGTACCCAGCGCCGGTTGGGCCGTGCGGGCGGGAGGAAAAGACATAGCCGAGTAAGGGGAGCTGTGCGGAAGCCAGCCAGCGGCTGAACCTGTCCGCTGTGGGGGAAGCGTACCCCTTCCACCGGGAAGAAACGCGGGAAGCCGCCATTAGGCGGAGAAGACGCCAGAAGCGGGAAACCGCCATTGAAGTGGGCGGGGCGAGAAAGGAAGAGCGGGAAACCGCCATTTTCGCGGGAAAACCGCCATCTTGATTGACATACCGCCATTGAAGTGGGCGGGGAGAGAAGGAAAGAGCGGGAAACCGCCGATTTCGCGGGAAAACCACCATCTTAGAAACAAACAAATAAATAAGAATACTTAAAGAAATACTGGTGCTGCTCCCAAGGGAAGAAAAATGCCTAAGCGAGGGAATATTAACGACTTTAATTCTGAAATAGAAGACTGGGCCACGTACGTGGAACGCATAGAGATCTATTGCGAAGCCAACAAAATAGAGGAAGACGACAAGGCGATAACATTGCTAACCTCGATGGGGGCAAAAACATACGGGCTCTTGAAGCATCTAATAGCACCAAATAAACCAGCGGATCAGACCTTCGAAGAGATTGTGGCTGTGCTGAAGGACCACTTGAACCCCACACCGCTGATGCTGGCTGAACGATTCAAATTCTACGCAAGAACGCAGAAGAAAGACGAAAGCAATGCGGAATACTTGGTCGAACTGCGTAGGCTAGCGAAGTACTGCCAGTTCGGAGGGAATCTGACAGAAGCGCTGCGGGACAAGTTCGTATGCGGATTGTCCAAAGAAGGGACGCAGAAGCGACTACTGGAAGAGAACGACCTCACACTGGACAGGGCTGTCCTTATAGCTGCATCGCACGAAGCCGCAGCGAAAGGAACGGCGGAAATGCAACTAAAGGCGGCGGCACTCGGGGTGGACCAAATTACTTCAAGCACAACAAAATGCTACCGTTGTGGGAAGACAACGCATGACCAGAATCAATGCTGGTTTAAGAACCAAGAGTGTAGGAAGTGTGGCAAACTGGGTCACATCGCGAAGGTATGCCGGTCCGGGAAAAAGACCAATAATCAAAGGAAGCCACCACCAGAAAAGTACAACAAGGTACACAAGGTGGCTGAGAAGAGTTCAGACGAACAGAATTCAGACTCAGACCCAAACAACCAGGAGCTGGGTAGTCTGAGAATCCACAATGTGGGTAAAGCAACGGATCTACAGGCCATCTGGGTCATACTAAAAATAGCTGGAGTCCAAGTAAGAATGGAGCTGGACACGGGATCAGCTCTATCAGTCATCAACCGAAGGGACTACCACCGGCTATTCTCTCACATACCTTTAAGAAATACCAAGTTCGTATTACAGACATACACGGGGCATAACGTATACCCCGTGGGGAAAATAAGAGTCAAGGTGAGAGATAGGGGTAAAGAACACCCAAGAATGAACTTGTACGTATTATCTGAGGGAGGACCACCACTTCTAGGACGGGAGTGGATTAAGAAAATAGACATGGAATGGCATTACCTAAAAGCCATAATGAGGGAGGACTCGGTGCAAGCTATTAGCTCAGATTCTGAAATGGATGATGATAAGACCAAGTCGGAAATGGAAGACAAGGCTAAAAGGGACTTGCCGACGATGGGAAAGAAAACGAAGACATGCAGAAGGACTTATGGTACCAAGAAGAATAAAGCTGCAGAGCAGAACTCCAGGTTGACAGAGAATTCTGAGCCTGTTCAAGCAAAGGATTCATCCATGACGGAAGAACACCGAGCTCGGACGCAAACTTATGTCAAAGTACGACAACAATTAGAACAGTTGAGTGACCGTCTCGTACAGGAGATGAAAAATATGGAAAAGTTCTGGGACACCGAATGGGGGAACCTGGAAAGACTACAGAGACAGCTAGCTCAAGCAGAGAGCGACCATAGAGCCATCATGGTCAAATACCAATCACATTCCCCTGATGCTGTTCAGGAACTAGAATATTTACAGAATGAACCAAAGGAAGAGGAATCTTCAGGGAGCCAGGATTTTATTCCAGTTCTTCTCTACGACTCCTTACAAGCAGAGTGTGAGAAGTTGAAAGAACAGTATGAACAGGCCCAGGCTACAATTCTGGAGGGGGTTAACTCGGCAGCCTCCGAAAAGCTAGTTTCAGTAGAAGCATATGAACAACTAAAGGTTGAACATGAGCAAGAAGTCCAAAGGCTGCAGGAAATTCTTGATGAGCTCAAGGCCAAGACAGACTCATCGATAGAAGCTCCATCCATAGATGAGCAATTAGAGGTGAAAATCATGGCAGAGCATGAAAGACAGGATGTCCAAGAACTTATAAAAACATTGAAGGACACCCAAGACAAGTATGAGGCGGCAATGACCGAGGTGCAACAACTTGAAGAACAGATTCAACTGGGAATCCTTTCAGTGGAAGAACAGGACACTGTAAGAATGGTCCCTGAACATGAACTGGAGAGCATCAGGGCGCAACTTTGCCGAGTGCTGAAAGCCAAAGTTCAAGAGGAACGTAAGGTGGAAGTATTGGAGAAAGAGGTGGATGAAATGGAGAAGACTCTGATCCACCGTGTTCCCAGGGAAGAGTTAACGGTCGGCCAACTCCTTCATATGCTGAAGGACAAGACTCGGCAAGGGGAACAATCTGAACACGAGCTTCAATCTTCAGGGGGAACGAGTTCGGAGCTCTCAAAAGTCACGGAGATAGCTGAGGTGGCAACACAAATTTTACAAGGATGCCAAAAGTACATTGAATCACGTCAAGGTGAACAGAAGAATGTGGAAACCGTTATTTCAGTAGAAGGGTTAAATAGCCTGATAACGCAATTACCGATGGAAAGGAAGGTATTGAACTCACAAATGAGGTCCATCGTGAAGGAATGGCAGATAACCCAGGAAGAGCGGGATGAATATGAATGCATGAATAAGGCTTTTCAAGAAAGATGTTTAGGGAAGGAACCACCGTCAGCTAATGTCCAGACGGGTGAGGAGGAAGAAGAAGTCTCTCTCGCTGGCCTAACTCAGGACGAACCTGAATATTACCATGACCTGTTGAGTGACACTGAATATTACGAGGATGTGGTCTGCCCAGCTTGTGATGAAAACTCTCAAAGTGCTGAAATCCGGATGAAGCACTTAAGGTCTAAGGAACATAGAGAGTTGGTGGCGCTACAGCTGGCAGCCGAGAAAGGAGCTCCGAGAGTTCCAAAAAGGCAGAAAAGAAAAAGAAGAAGCAGAAGATAATAACTGTCTAAAATATTAGCACTTCTACCATTCCAGGCGGGACATTACGAAAGGAGCTAAATTAGTTGAAAAACTGGAAAATGTCAAGACAGCCAGTTGGTTGTAAAAGTCCGCACTGCTGGTTCAACAGGACGAAAGTTCAAGCTGTTACGTCAAGAAAAAGGCTATGGAGGAGTCACGCTAGCCAGGTGAACCGGCTACACCAAAGAAATGTTGTTCGGAACGAGTCAAGATCAGAGACTGAATCTATGAACTGTTTCCGCAGAGACTGAACCTGTGAACTGTTTCCACCGAGATTATATTTGTAAATTGTTTTATATGACATTGACTCCACCGAGATTATATCTGTAATTTGTTTTATAGAAATTTGAAGATATGTATGTTTAACGGGGACTCTGTAAGTAATAAGCTAAAAAGGGAGGATTGTAGTGTATGTACCCGTCTATCTTTAAGGGAACTATTGAATGTAACCGTTCACCTTTAAGGGAACTACTTTAGGTGTGGCACTATTTGTTTGGCTTCTGTATACTGTAATACCGATAGTGACCATACCAGTATATAAGTGTTGTGGCATGATTGCTGGGGCAGATTCGCCCGGACCTTCGAATAGTAAAGACCTGTTTGTTGTTATTTCTGAAGTCTGTGTATTTATTAACTGCACAACCCACAGACTTTACACTAACCTCCTGCTGAATTTCACAGGAGGCGTCAGCGGCACCGCACCCAGGCGCTAGGTACTTTGCAACCTGCTAGTGCCCCCCTGGAGCGCCAACAGGAGGCGCAAAGCAATCCAGTGTTTCCTCCTACCTCTTTGACCAAGCTTTTGGTCATCTGCCCTCATTTCTTATGTGGCTCAGTGTCAATTTCTTTGTCTTATAATACTCCTGTGAAGTGCCTTGGGACGTTTTACTATGTTAAAGGCGCTATATAAATACAAGTTGTTGTTGTTTGGTAGTGGCTGCTTACCAGGCCACATCCATGCCAGGAAAACCTGAGTGGAGCAGGCCCAACTCCTGCTTCGCTCAGGGTAGCCCAGTGTCTTGGAGGCAATCTAAAACAGGCGTTTGGCCCCTTGCATATACAAATGGGAGGCCTAACGCCTGTTGTAGGAAACCACACCAGATGCCTAAAAATCGTCCAATGCCAAAATGGCGTTGAATGTTTTTTAGGCTTCCTTGGGGAGCCGGACATACCCTGCAAAATTGGATATTTTGAATCGCCATCTGGAAAACGGGCACAACAATGACCAATATCTACCCCAGGATGTTTACTTTTTCTTCATATTTCAATATTTTTAAACTATCCTTCTGGCTGTCTGCTGATACTTAGTTTCTCAAGTGTGTGCTAAATTACAGAAGTGTTCAGAATGATCATGAAGTAAAATGTGCATGTTTGTAACTGGATTTGTATATGTTGGAACTTGCTCTGGAACATAGGAATTGCTAGACGAAAAAATACCACGGTCCATCTAGTTCACCTTCTACCATTCTGGTACTCATATGATACAATGATAATGGAGTTGTTGACTAATCATAGCAATCAATCTCTATCAATTAGTCTACAACAGACCCAGCAAGGAAAATACTAGTGGTCGAGAGCTTTGGGAACCACAGGTCCAAAGTCACCTGTTCCTTCCAAGCATGCTCCACTTACCACGTCATATCTCAAATTACTCATATACTGTATCCCAAAATGTTATTTTCTGAAATAAATCGATCTAATTTGTATTTGAATGAATCAATATTAACTGCTTCCACCATCTCCCTAGGGAGTCTGTTCCATAGATTGACCACTTGGCCACTGAAATATTGCTTCCGCAGATTAGTTTTGAATTTACCCCGCTTAGAGCACAGGCCATATCCTCTGGTTCTATTGTTCTGGACAAGGTTTAATAGCTTGTCATGGTCTACATTATATAGTCCATTTAGAATCCTAAAAACAGCAATCATATCACCACTCAACCTTCTCTTTTCCAGTGAGAACATGCCCAATTTACATAATTGCTCCTCATAATACAATCCTTCCATCCCCTCAATCATTCTGGTTGCTATCTTCTGTATCTTTTCAATAGGTGTAATATCCTTTTTGTACTACGGCAATCAGAACTGTACACAATATTCTAAGTGTGGTGGCACCCATGTATTAGAATGTAGCAGGATTACCTCACTATTGACCTCGTTTGGCCTCACACGGGGCACAAGTTTTGAGTGTCACCTATGGCTGTGTGTAGCATTCTCTCGCCTCTGAGTCAGAAAGTTGTGGGTTCAAGTCCCACTCCAGGGACTTAAGCACATAAATCTAGGCTGACACTCCCAGTGCAGTGTTCAGTAATGCTGCACTGTTGAAGGTGCCGTTTTTCGGATGAGACGTTAAACCGAGGCCCCGTCTGCTCTCTCAGATTCCAAGGCACTATATCGAAGAAAAGCAGGGGAGTTATCCCTGGTGTCCTGGCCAATATTTATCCCTCAATCAACATAACAAAAACAGATTATCTGGTATTATCACATTGCGGTTTGTGGGAGCTTGCTGTGCGCAAATTGGCTGCCACGTTTCCCACATTATAACAGTGACTACGCTCCAAAAGTAATTCAATAGCTGTAAAGCGCTTTGAGACGTCTGGTGATCATGAAAGGCGCTATATAAATGTAAGTCTTTCTTTCTTAGTACATCCCAACATCTGATTTGCTTTACTCGCTGCAATTGAGAATTGATGGGATAACTACAATTCATTGTACGAAAAAAGAAAATCACCTAAAGAAAAAGGAAAACAATTATTCAGAAACTTAAAAAAGTTCAGAGTATTTCACATTTCTCCCTCAGCTTCAAAACTTAATGTAGACCATAACTTTGCAAGTGTTTTTATTACTGTTAATGCAAGTTCCAATCAAATTGAGATATTTATAACATGACTTTTTGGGGGAAATTATTGTAGGTGCCGATTCCAATTACTGAAAACTTAGATCCGCTTTCCCTTCTGACCGATGACGTTGACATTGCTGCCTGGAATAATCAGGGGTTGCCTAGTGACCGGACATCATCTGAAAATGCTACAATCCTCTGTAACACAGAGCGTTGGCCTCTAATTATTGATGCACAGCTGCAGGGTATCAAGTGGATTAAAAGAAAGTTTGGAGATGATTTGAAAATAATAAGACTTGGACAAAGAGGGTATGTACATTTGCTGCAGATTGAAAGATCTCTTAATTGTATAATTTCCAAATAATGAACATGTTTAATTTGCTTGCATTAACAAAGTTTTGCTCAATTTTATTTCTTCATAAGATAGGTTTAGATGAAGAAAGACCTGTAGCATATTTGACTTTATTCTCTCAGAATACCAACTCTCCCACCTTCCCATTACAGCATTTTGCTCTTTCTTAAGTCAGTCCAGTGTCATGTCCTTAACCACTCTTGCTGGCAACCTCTTCCAGCTTATATCATGCTCCGTGTAAAGAAATGCTTCTTGACCTCTGTCCTGAATTTTCCATTCACAGCCCAGAACCTGTACACTCCTGGTGTGCCTAAAAGTATTGTTTTGGATTTACTTTCTCTATTGCATTAGGTATCATATACCATATCCTTTGGTTCTATTATTCTGGACACTATAATGTTATATTATAAAGGACCCGTTGAGATGGCTCTTATCAAGGTTGAACAGCCTTAGCTCATCAAATCATTCCTCATAGCTCTGCCCACTGACACCAGAGGTACAATTTTAACTATTGGGTGACCATTTTGAAGGCTGGGCCTCATTAACATGCTACGGGTGAGCTGCATGGTTTCAACAGGGGCCATGCTGCAACTCACCAGCCCCAGGCCAGTGCTATCCTGGATGCTGATCCGGCCGGTAAAAAATATATCCTGGAGGAAGGCGCCAATCATGGTGGGGAGGGAACCTTTAGTGGCAGAGGCTCTCATTATTCTTGTGGAGCCCAGAGGAGCAGTCCTGCTCCTTCTGGCCCCACAAAATAATTTTGGGCTTACCAATTACCATTCTGGGGCCTCTTTCTCTTGACCTTCAAGTTTTACTGAGTGAAGCGTCCGTGGAGCAGCATCTGCCAAGTAGGCCCTTAAAATTGCATTGTGTGTCACAGGATCCCAATTTGCATAGATTACTGAGGCTCCCATGGTTCAGGTGGGTACATGGGCTGCCCAGTGGAAGGGCCGAGTTAAAATAATGGTGGAGCAGGAACAGGCCTGTTGACCACATTGAGTTTAACTCCACTACCACACTGATTCCACCAGGCAGGGGGACTTCAAATTGCCCCTCAGGATTCAGCTGAATTATTCTTCTTATGCACTGTTCTGAAGGCTATTGATGCACTCATGACCATATTTTGTACATCGCTTTTTTTCACTGTAATATATTGTATTTATAGAAATAATCCATCCAAATTTACAGACTTCATCAATAAGACTTCATTTCTTGACAAGCTTAAAAGGGCTCAAAATGACCTCACAATGGATGATATCCACTACCACTTAGTAGACTAGGGATGACATTTTGAAGTGCTCAGAATCATCATGGAGTCACTGAATGTTGAGGAGGTCCCACTAGATTGGAAACAAGTTAATATTGTGTCAATATTCAAGCAATGGGGAAAGGCTAATTTAGATAATTACCGACCAGACAATCTTACATCAACACTAATAAAATTGTGGGATGGTTTATCAGGAGCAAACTTGACAGTTAGCAGTATAAGAAAAATCTAGTAAATTACAGCCAAGAGGGCTAAAAGAAGAAGAACCTGCCTCGTCAACTTCCTTCACTTTTTTAGGTAATTACATTGCAAACAGACAGTGGAAAACCATATATGCCATGGCCCTGAATTTCCTCAATGTCATTTACACCATTGTTATGCTTGTTGTTGCATCAGAAAGTTACATCATTCACCAGCAGAGAGAGTTATACACAAGTTAAATTCTATGCATTTGTTGCAATTCTGGTGTAACTTGGGTGTAAAAACTGTGTAAGTTGCTGACCACCCCCACCTCCCGGAAACGTCCATGTAACAGCATAACTCTTTAAAATCACTTTACAGATGACCAACAGCGTCAACAGAACATTATCCGACAGCAAAGTAGGCATCTGACAAGTGGTTTTGCTTGCAATTTCTTTCAGCCACAGAATCAGTTAAATAGTCCAAGAATAAATCAGCAGATTAAATTGCAGTACATTATTTAACTTTAAGTGTAGATTAAATTGCTTTTTGAGTCCAGAATAACAAATTCCTTTGAGATTCTTAGTCACTTTCTAGACTTTCTTTTAACTAAAGCTATAGGATTTGCATAGATTCTAAGCATAAAAATATTCTGGCACTGAAACATGGAACTAAATGGTTAAATGAAGTAAAATAAAGCAACTACCAGCAGCAGTCACATTTATTCCCAGCCTGAGCTGTTTCTGGATACAGAATAGTTCATCAAAATCATAATATTGATACACTGGTAGGTGATAACTGCATTCCACAATACTGAAGTGTGATGCCTAGCATCTGCATTACTTAGGACATGCTAATGCCAAAACAGTGCATCACATAGCCCTACATACCAACACAGTCTCCCCTAATCTGATTAATTATCAGATCAAACAGTTTGGCTTGCTTTCCCTCAGACAGCTTGACCTCATTTTCAACTGATGATCTAGTGAGGACAGTTTCCATTTTTAAGCCACAGCTAGTTCAGAAACTCTCACAATATGTTCTCCATATATTTATTTAAAGTTGTGAAAAAGAAAACACATGATCCAAAAACTTTGCATTCATAATATGATCTATAATATATTAAATTTGGTAAGTATGCCATGCACTGCTAATTTGGGCGTCACCATTCTGTGACATATGCCTGCAGCTTCACATTTCTACCACTAAATGGACATTTCTACCACTAAATGGACCTTCATAAACTTCAGATGGTGCCTATAATAGCATCACTAATGTACGCTGAGGGAAATTCATTTTGTCCTTACTTTCTGGGGGCAAAACCACAGGAGATTCACTAGCATGTTGAGTTTCTATCATTTGAAATAGGACGGATCCCTTATCTATCACAAATATGATGGCGAATTGTAAAGTTTAAAAAAAATTTGATGAATACACCAAGATAGGCTGAATGATCTCCCTCATCTGTAACTTTCTTCTGAACTATAGTCAGTATTTAGCCATTATTACCGCAATAATTTATTTTCTCCCATTGGAGTAATAATCCACCTAATCCTGCTTAGCTTCTGAGGCTGATATGGCCATAGTGTTACTTTTCTATAAACCACACTAAGAATTTGTTGGCCTAGAAATTGGATCACGCTTGCGGCCATTTTACAGGCATAACACAGGCCCCTAAGAGTCCAATATGGTGAGCGGCGGGCACTCATTCTGCCACGGAAGAGCTCCACCCACCATATTTTTAAGGGCTCCTCCATAGGCGTCCATGGTGTGTGCCTGAAATATTTGTAAATAGGGGGCATGTTTAACGCACCTTTTGCAAAATTGGATTGTGCAAGACCACTGCATGCAGCATACTTGCTGAGGTTAGTATTCTCAGGCGCCTGGCAGCCAAACCAGCAGTCCATAAAGAGACCATTGGTGGCTGCCACCGGTAAAGAAAGATCTAAAGAAAAATTTACGTACCTTATTGTGCAGCCAGAGCTCCCGGCTCCACATTAAATTCTGTCAGCAACACCTCATGCCCCCTCCCACGTGCTTCTTCCCCCCACCGGACTCTCCTTAGGACGTTGGATGCCAGTCGATCGTGGTGCCTCCCGAGACTGGCGAATTGCCTCTGGGGCTGCAATTCGCACCTGCAGCTCACCGGTAATAAACTATTTCCCGTGGTCCTGCCACCGCCCTCTTTAGGCGCATTCAACTTTGCTGCACCTGGATTGTGCTCTGATTTTGGCAGGATCCAATTTCTAGGCCATTATTTTTTTTAAACTACTTTTATAAACTACACATGAAGGTAACATTTTATCATTTCTTATTGGGCATACAGTTACCTTGATAGCATTGAACACGCTGTATCCAATGGAGACACGTTATTACTTGAAAATATTAGTGAGACAGTGGAGCCGGTGCTGGACGCTCTCATGGGAAGAAACACCATCAAAAAGGGAAAGTAAGATGAGCTGTCTTTTGATGATGTTCTGTAGTGAGTTCCTTCAGTTTGCAGACACCAGGGCATGTATAGCATTTTTGACTGAAAAAAAATTGCCTGGCATGTTCTGCTAATTCAGTTACCTCAATGTAAAAATTCTTGTGTTTATATCTTATTATGACTCTGAAAAACTGACATTTATCATTTCAAATCTGGCAGTTTTTCTTTGGTCAACATACAGATATATGGTACATGAAGTTGTCAATTTCTTCTCTGCTTTCTGATGTTATGGATTGCAATGTTAGATGCTCGACAGTATCTGATGCACTTCATATTGTGCAACAGTCAGAAGAGTAATACCAGCGTAGCCTGGTGGCAACGGCAGGGGTATCATCACCTACATCCCCTTTATAGCGCATTCACTGCTTAGTACAGTACTCTGTAGACCATTTAATGCCAGAACATTTTAGCAGTATACCCTGCGGAAATCTTGGGGCCATAATTTCTGGATCCCACTGAGACACTGACCCATACTCCTGCCCTTGCCAGATATACAAATCATTAAGCTGTTTTATTTCACAGCAAGTGTATGCACAGATCAACAGTTATAATCAGACACACTTAGTTTAATCAGTACAAGTTGTCTATGTGTAATAATATAAAATAATGAACATGCCATGCTTCCCCACATCAGTGGGTTGTCTTACTTGACTTAAATAGAATAGAGCTGACCTTCAACTTCAGTCTGAAATGGGCACAAAGTTGGTGGAGCAGCTGTGCAGCCTGCCTGATGTTAGCATTAGGAGGACCAAACTGAAAATAGTTCTGGCCTTACTTGACTGTGAGCTGAGTACACCAAATGATTGCCCTGCTACAGCTTGCTGATTGTGGGAGGTTGTGAAATCGGCTAGCTCAGCATGTCAGGTCAGGTCTTGGGGTGGGGGTGAGGGGGGTTGCAAATCAAGAGGGCCCTTTTTAATGGGCCAGCAGCAGGTTGGAGTTTCTTGTAGGCTCAGGAGAGGCAATGCTGCTCCTGCTGGCCCCACCAAAAAAAATGGGCCAAATCTTGCTGGAGCTGGCATTTTGCAGCGTATACCATTGTTTAGTGTTTTTCCTGCAACCTTCAGCTAAAAAAAAAATCCACTGTAACTTGCTGGAAGTGGGAGCTGACAATGGCATGGCGAGAGCAGCAGAGCATCTGCTACCTTAGTGAACGGTGAGACAAACGGCGTATCTCCTTAGCAATGAGATTTAAGGATTGAGAAAGAAACAGAGGAATGACAGAAAAGGAGGGTGAATTAGAGTCAAATCAGGGAAAGAAAGATTGGATTAAGTGAGAGAAAAGAGAACAGAAAGAAAAAGTAAGAAAAAATTTAAAATTTGAAGTTTTTAAAATCTCTAAGAAGAATTTACATGCAAAAATAAGATTGAACAGTTTAAGTTGTTCCCTTTCTGGGCCAGAGAGCTTGATTGACACATTAACAATTTTCACATCGTTAAAAGGGTATTTCCGCTCGTAATCACCGGCCCTAACTTTCTGCATCAAATTTAATGGGAAATTAATGTGAAAATCCAGCAAGTTCTTAAAAATAACAAGGAGGCTAAGGGCGAGATGCCATTTGTGCGAAGCAAACGGTGGAGTGGCGTAAATCAACCAGCAAGTTCTGGAGATTCGCAACTCATGATGGTGGAGCCCAGTACATGAGTGCAAAAGACAAGGCTGAAGCGTTTGCAACCATCTTCAGCCAGAAGTGCCGAGTGGATGCTCCATGTCGGCCTACTCCCGAGGTCCCCACCATCACAGAAGCCAGTCTTCAGCCAATTCGATTCACTCCACATGATATCAAGAAATGGCTGAGCACACTGGATACAGCAAAGGCTATGGGCCCTGACAACATCCCGGCTATTGTGCTGAAGTCTTGTGCTCCAGAACTAGCCGCGCCTCTAACCAAGCTGTTCCAGTACAGCTACAACACTGGCATCTATCCAACAATGTGGAAAACTGCCCAGGTATGTCCTGTCCACAAAAAGCAGGACAAATCCAACCCGGCCAATTACCGCCCCATCGGTCTACTCTTAATCATCAGCAAAGTGACAGAAGGTGCCATCGACAATGCTATCAAATGGCACTTACTCACCAATAACCTGCTCACTGATGCCCAGTTTGGGTTCTGCCAAGACCACTCGGCTCCCGATCTCATTACAGCCTTGGTCCAAACATGGACAAAGGTGCTGAATTCCAGAAGTGAGGTGAGAGTGACTGCCCTTGACATCAAGGCAGCATTTGACCAGCATCAAGGAGCTCTAGTAAAACTGAAGTCAATGGGAATCAGGGGGAAAACTCCACTGGCTGGAGTCATACCTAGCACAAAGGAAGATGGTTGTGGTGATTGAAGGTCAATCATCACAGCCCCAGGACATCGCTGCAGGAGTTCCTCAGGGCAGTATCCTAGGCCCAACCATCTTCAGCTGCTTCATCAATGACCTTCCCTCCAACATAAGGTCAGAAATGGGGATGTTTGCTGATGACTGCATAGTGTTCAGTGCCATTCACAACTCCTCCAATAATGAAGCAATCCAAGCCCGCATGCAACAAGATCTGGACGACGTTCAGGCTTGGGCTGATAAGTGGCAGATAACATTCGTGCCACAGAAGTGCCAGGCAATGACTATCTCCAACAAGTGAGAGTCTAACCACCTCCCCTTGACATTCAACGGCATTACCATCACCAAATCCCCCACCATCAACATCCTGGGGGTCACCATTGGCCAGAAACTTAACTGGACCAGCCACATAAATACTGTGGCAACAAGAGCAGGTCAGAGGCTAGGTATTCTGCGGCAAGTGTCTCTCCTCCTGACTCCCCAAAGCCTTTCCACCATCTACAAGGCATAAGTCAGGAGTGTGATGGAATACTCTCCACTTGCCTGGATGAGTGCAGCTCCAACAACATTCAAGAAGCTCGACACCATCCAGGACAAAGCAACCCGTTTGATTGGCACTTCATTCACCACCTTAAACATTCACTCCCTCCACCACCGGTGTACCGTGGCTGCAGTGTGTACCACCTACTAGATGCACTGCAGCAACTCGCCACGGCTTCTTCAGCAGCACCTCCCAAACCTGCGACCTCTTCCACCTAGAAGGACAAGGGCAGCAGGCGCATGGGAACACCACCACCTCCAAGTTCCCCTCCAAGTCACACACCATCCTAACTTGGAAGTATATCCTCAGATCCTTCATCGTCGCTGGGTCAAAATCCTGGATCTCCCTACTTAACAGCACTGTGGGAGTACCATCACCACATGGACTGCAGCAGTTCAAGAAGATGGCACACCACCACCTTCTCAAGGGCAACTAGGGATGGGCAATAAATGCTGGCCTTGCCAGCGATGCCCAGATCCCATAAGCAAATTTAAAAAAAATCTGTTGTAGTGATGTTGATGGAGGGATAAATATTGGCCAGGACATCGGGGTTAACTCCCCTGCTCTTTTCGAAATAGTGCCATGGGACCTTTTACATCTACCTGAGAGAGCAGACGAGGATCCTGTTTTGACGTCTCATCTGAAAGACTGCACCTCCAACAGTGCAGCACTCCCTCGGTGCTGCACTCCCTCAGTGCTGCACTGGAGTGTCAGCCTAAATTTTTTTTGTGCTCAATTCTCTGGAGTGGGATTTTGACCATCCATTTCCCACGATACTGCTCAATCACACCCTCATCTCTACCTTTGATGCTCTTGTCCAAGTTAAAACCCTTACTCTCTCCCACACTGGTCATTTCCATTGGTAAAGCCCTCTCCTTCACTCCCTTAACTCCAAGGGATGTAGATTTGAATGTTTATGGCGAACAACTGGTTTAGGTGTTTGTTGGCTTCTCTTCCTGCTCCTACATCATTACCTCTTGAGTCCTCCAAGATTTCTCCTTCTCCTATTTCTTATCTACATGCTGCCCCTTTCTGACTTCATTCGAAAACACAACATCAGGTTCCACATGTACACTCACCAACACCTTTCACAACCCCACCACTGCCTCTGTGTCCAGTAATGGATGAGCTGAAATATCCTCCAATTAAACATTGGGAAGACCAAAGCCATTGTCTTCTGCCCCTGCCACAAACTCTGTTTCCTAGCCACCAATTCCATCCACTTTCCAGGCCACTGTCTCAGGCTGAACCAGATTGTTAGCAACCTTGGCGTCCAATTCGACCCTGAGCTGAGCTTCAGACCCCATATCCTCTCCATCACCAAGACCACCTACTTCCACCTCTGTAGTATCACCCGCCTCTGTCCCTGCCTCAGTCCATCTGCTGCTGAAGCCCTCATCCATGCTTTTGTTACCTCTAGACGTCTATTCCAATGCTCTCCTGGTTGGGCTCTCATCTTCTACCCTTCATTAGTAGGCTCATCCAAAACTCTGCTGCTAACTCGCACCAAGTCCCATTTAACCATCACCCTTGTGTTCACTCACCTACATTTGCTCCCGGTTAAGCAACTCCTCAATTTTAAAATTCGCATCCTTGTTTTCAAATCCTTCCATGGCGTCGCCCCTCCCTACCTCTGTAACCTCCTCCAGCCTCCGAGATATTTGCGTTCCTACAATTCTGGCCTCTTGTGCATCCCCGATTTTAATCTCTCCACCTCCTCATGTTCAAATCCCTCCAAGTTTGATTACATTTCTTGTGAAATGCCATGGGACGTTTTACTACATTAAAGGCAAGTTGTTGTAAGATTCTATGATTAGTCAGTTTTGAGCTTTGTATGGAGCCAATTTCAAAGGTAGAGGTTCTATTTCCAAGCAGGTTTGATATGCAGTTCTATTGGCCAGCTCACAATCCTCAATAGGGTCGAGAGATAATGACCTCATTTCCAGGGGAGCTTTTGAAATACCAAGGTTGCAAGAGCAGTCAGTCTTTTGTGAAGTGATAAACTGAGAGCCTTCACTGTGATAAATATATTAGAAATGTTGGGGATTAGCTAGAAAACAGCTTGCTTAAATTGAGTAATGTGACCCACCAAATTGGGGGTAACATCATGTGTTTTTATTTTACATTCTTAGCTTTGAACAAACCAACGCTGATCATACCTATTCCTTTGCACATTTCACCTTACTGTGGAATAAAAAAGTTTACAATTTGAACCAAACTTCATCTCATCTTATGTTAACTGAATCCTTGGTGGAGGGTGGTGCCACAGCGCAGCCAGTGTCGGAGCAGTGAATGACTGACCGCAACTTCAGGATTTCCGTGTTAGGATGCGCATGCACTAAATCCTGAAGTTGCGGTCAGTCATTCACTGCTCCAACACTGGCTGCGCTGTGGCACCACCCTCCACCAAGGATTCAGACTTTGCTGTCCATCACCAAGAGTGACTCGGTAGTACCACCACTGACAGAGTTGGCCGAGTCCTGAAGGACATAGCTGCCAGATCAGGCTTGTGGCAGGCACGGAGAGAACCAACACAAGGGAATAACCTTCTTGACCTCGTCCTCTATCTCACAGACTAGTTCCGGGAGCAACCGATGCCACTGAATCCTCAAAGGTACCTAGCGCAGGTCCAAATTTGTAGAAGAGGCCCGCTAGCTGCTGATGGAGATCAGCCTCCAAAAAGCCCTGATTGCCTGAAAATATCCTGAGGAGTGGAGAAAAACAAAAAACATTTGCCTTCCTGTCTTCACCTTGCCCCGGGATCCCTCCCGAACCTTCCCCGCCATGTTACCATGGGCATGCCTACGCTGAGGTGCATAGTGAGCATTCCTCCAGAAGTGGCAGGCAGAGTACGTCTCCTCCTGCCTCATTAAGATGGCTACAATGGGTCTGCGCTGACTGCAGGTATAGTTGTAAGCCCAGCATCATGCTCCCAGGAAAGCCCTAGAAATCCCAGGGCTACATACAAGGGGATGAGAACTAATAAGATCTCCAGCCCCCTTTCCTAATCAAGTACAGATCAGTCTAAAGTTAATCATAAGACTTCCTACATATTTATGTGCTACAAAACTATTATAATTTTAGTTCATAAACTGCTCTGTAACTTATAAAGTTCAATAATTAATATTTTAATACATACTTAGGTATATCCAAATAGGAGATAAAGAAGTTGAATATCATCCCAACTTCAGAATGATACTTCACACCAAATATTTTAATCCTCACTTCAAACCAGAAATGCAAGCTCAGTGTACTTTGATTAATTTCCTTGTAACAAGAGATGGTCTGGAAGATCAGCTACTGGCTGCTGTGGTTGCTAAAGAACGCCCTGATTTAGAAGAACTGAAGGTATATTTTAGATAGATAAATAGACAGAAAACAAATTTAAAGAATTATACACAAAGGCTAAGTAAATGAAACACAAATTTTGTCACACTAGTGCATTTCTCATGGCATTACTCAGTTAGTTGGAGGATATATTATTTTATGCTGTTAAAATATAGTATATAAACAGGACCATTTATTTATGGTAATGCAATAAGTGAAATTTTTATTAATATAGTGTTTATGGAACTGTTTAGCAATATTTTTGGATTCAAATGTGATTTTGTTCTAATTTCTGTGGAAATTGTAAAACAGTAGTCTTGATTAATATTATGGTCGGATGTTGCTGAAAAAATAACACCGTTATTAATACACAAATCGGCCAGCAACTCATAGCAAGGAAGACAGCATAGAATTATGGAATACTACAGCACAGAAGGAGGACATTCGGCCCATCGAGTCTGCACCGGCTCTTTCGAAGAGCAATCCAGTTAGTCCCACTCCCCTGCTCCTCCCCAAATCCCTGCAATTTTTTCTCCTTCAAGTATTTATCCAATTCCCTTTTGAAAACTACTATTGAATCTGTATCCACCACCCTATCAGGCAGTGCATTCCAAATCCTAACCACTCATTGCGTAAAATAGTTTTTCCTCATGTTGCCTCTGGTTCTTTTGCCAATTACCTTAAATCTGTGCCCTCTGGTTATTGACCCGTTAGCCATTAAAAACAGTTTTTTTTTATTCTATCTAAACCCTTCATGATTTTAAACACCTCTTAGCCTTCTCTGCTCTAAGGAGAACAATTGCAGCTTCTCTGGCCTATCGCGTAACTGTAATCCCTCATCCCTGGACCCATTCGAGTAAATCTCTAGTAAAACCCTCTCCAAAGCCTTCACGTCCTTCCTAAAGTGTGGTGCCCAAAATTGGAAACAATACTCTAGCTGGGACCAAATTAGTGTTTTATATAGGTTTAGCATAACTTCCTGGCTTTGTACGCTATGCCTCTATTTATAAATCCCAGGATCCCAATTGCTTTATTAACTGCTTTGTTAACCTGTCCCGATATCTTCAAAGATTTAACGACATAATAATTGTTAATGACTGCCAATCAACCTCTCTTGTCCAAAAAGTGAACAATTATAAGTATGGAGTTTCATTCCTTCAGGTTGTGAATTGTTTTAGATGTTAAAAATGCCAAATTTTTATTTTTATTTTTTTCTTACTTTTCCTTTCTGTCTCTTTTCTCCTCTCTCTTAATCCAATTTTTCATTCCCTCTATTTATTTCTCTTTCTGTACCGGATTTGACATTGAATGCACCCACTCTAATTCACCCTTCATCTCAGTCCTTGAAGTTCATTGTTTAAGGAGATACACTGTTTGTCTCGTTGTTCACCAAGGTCCCAGATGCCCTGTCGCCCTCGCTACACCTTTATCAGCTCGCACATCCAGGAACTTTGTGGGCAAAAATTTTTTAAACCTAAATATGCACGTACATATCTAATTAACGGGACATGCTGCGCAATGCCCCTCTCCAGCAAAATCTGTCCCTACAAGTTTGTTTACCTATGTACTCAGTTTTATTACTCATCTATTTGAAAGGGCAAGATACGCAGAAAGGTGAAAGGAAAGTTTACAATCTGAGTAAGCACTTTTAAAAAAAACTTTAAACCGGTTTCCGGGTCACAGCTTAGAACTCAGCAATAGAGGTTTTCAGGGTCAAGGTAGGTCATCAGGGAGAGGAGGAAAGGTCTCTGACACGTGAGGCAGCTCAGCAGCAGGGACAGGTGGCGGGAAGGGCAGTAAGAGGGAGCATTGGGTGAGAGATATGATTTTTACAAGCCTTAGGTGGATGGCATTGTGAAGAACACACCAACTACCTTGAAGATGCAAATCAGGAAGACTCAGAGCTGGAGTCAGTTATGTGAGAAGAATGAGCTAATCAGAGGTAAGTACAACAAATAGCACAATTTCATAAAATCAGCCTTAATCTTTGATTTTAATACAGATGCTCTTTTAACAGAAGAAAAATTCTGGAGATCACACCCATGATTTCCCAACATGCCCACCCACCAGTCGAGATTCCCCAACTAAAGTGCGATTTTATAAAATCAGCCTTATGCAGAAGGTTTTGTTAAGCTCTAACAACAAATATTTGTACTATTTTAGGCAAATCTTACAAAACAACAGAATGAGTTCAAGATTGTTCTTAAACAATTAGAAGACTCTCTTCTAGCTCGACTGTCAGAAGCTTCTGGAAATTTCCTTGGTGATACAGCTCTGGTGGAGAACTTAGAGACAACCAAACGCACTGCCACTGAAATAGAAAAGAAGGTCAGCTTTTTAATATTAAATTTGGTACTATATTCATGAATTATTTTTGTTGTGTGGGAACAGGATCTACAGTGATAAGAATTCTTTAATCTTTGGAACAATACATTAATATATTGTTACCACTATCAGAGATAGAAAAGAACATTTGGTGGAATACTGCCTTTACAGGTGCTGATTCAGTAAGGAAACAGTTGCAGAACTATGCTAGTTGACCTGTAGAGAATGTTCACAGCATAAATATTCTGAACCTCCTCGCACAATACCATATTTTACATTTAATTCACAAACAACTCCACTGGAACCAATCTATAACAGAATATAACACATTTTCAAGCTCATCATTTTACCTCCTTTATCTAAGTAACTTTATCTAAATATTTTTAACATTTCTGTAACAATATAATTGTGCACTAAGACGTATGTTCCATGTGTCTTCTTTATGTAACCATTATTTACTTTTCTGTTAGCTTTACTCTAATATACCAGTGTTTCCTTTTTGGTCATTTTGCAGGTGGCTGAAGCAAAGATAACAGAGGTTAAAATAAACGTGGCAAGAGAAAACTATAGAGCTGCTGCACTGAGAGCATCCTTACTCTACTTCGTTATTGATGACCTCAACAAGATCAACCCTATTTACCAGTTCTCTCTCAAGGTAAATGTTTGCTAAGCCTGAAGAAATATTAGGGGAAGAATTGGTTAAGGTCTGTAGTAGGTCAGGAAATTATTGAAGAGATTGCGCCATGTGCCCAATCACATGTGCGAAAGGCACGAGCCATATTAGTGCTTAAAATTGACAACCTCACAGCACTACTTGCACTGTTCATTGGCAGCTCCATTTGGAAGTAGGGCGGGGCGGGCCAGGGGTTGGGGGGGATGGTGGTTGTGGAAAATCTGGTTTCACTGACTTCATTTAAAGGCAGCCTGTACCTCTTAAAGGGGAGGTGCAGTTTGGCTGCATTCAACTGAATTCCAAATGAATGGGCAAAATTCCCCGCCCTCGGTTTCCCCTCTTCCCCACCCTCGGTTTCCCCTCTTCACCGCCCTCGGTTTCCCCTCTTCCCCGCCCTCGGTTTCCCCTCTTCCCCGCCCTCGGTTTCCCCTCTTCCCCGCCTTTGGTTTCCCCTCTTCCCCGCCCTCGGTTTCCCCTCTTCCCCGCTCTCGGTTTCCCCTCTTCCCCACCCTCGGTTTCCCCTCTTCGCCTGCTTACGAGTGGCCTCCAAGTTCTCTGAACTTGTCGCACAATAGCTGCTGCTGCGAAACCATGAGCAAAGATTCTTAACTAGAGGGAACCCAACTGTGATAAATCCATGTAGTGAAACAAGGAACTCGAAGAGGCGATATCTTAGAATTAGTCCAGTACTTTATTAAACAACTGAGAAACAAAAAGACAGGCCTGCATCCTGCATCCTGGCATTCCACCTTTACTGACCTTGACAGGAAACAACCCCCTGACCTTAACTAGTGGCAGCACTGGCTACAGCACCACCTGGTGGATAACCTTAATCATAACATCCCAGATTACTATACCAACCTTTATAATGGTAAATGCAATAACATTTGTAGAAGTCATGTGATCAGGCATCACATGGTCAGATGTCATGTGGTCAGAACATCAAACTTCTAGGAACACCTACAACCAGAGTTGGCAACCCTAGGATGAGGCAGGATCCCCCAGCTGCATTGGGGAGCCCATCCTGTCTGAGGGTGGAAACTAGCTGCCACAACACCCAAGGGTTGTAAACAATTTTTAAATGTATTTCAATGATGGGACCTGTGCACAGCCACTCTGCGAGAGCGCCTCCATGTCCTCTCTTCTCCGTGTCCTTCTGCTGACTTCTGAACACTGAATGCAGGGCCTTAACAAGCAGCTCCTATGTCCAACATTTGAAGATTGCAAATGGTTGCAACACAGCAGTGATTGTGTTTATTTTGTTTATTATGTGCTTATCGCACTGGCCCATATATGGGTGGGTGTATTGTACCCCAATGGACCAGCCCTTGGAAAACAGTGGGGGATGATAAAATGCACAGAACCTCCCGCCTCTGCCCACCCAGCTTCACCAAAAAATCAATGGCTGGGAGGCAGAAGGCCTAAGCCCTTGTATCAGAATTTACAGCATCGTCACCAATGTGGTAAGTGGAGCGCAGCACTGTTAGAAAACTAATAAATGTGCCTTGCTGCATACAAAATTCTCCCACAGTTTATATACAATGGATAATATAGATATAGGTAGTTTACTGTGGGGGTGAAATTGGGATCTGTAGCGTCAGCTTTTTGGGTGCTATGAGGCCTCGAAAACTACCAAAATGTCATAGAATTACATCAAATATATAGCACACAAACAATCCATTGGGCCCAACCAGTCCATGCTGGCGTTTATGCTCCATTTGAGCCTCCTTCAGTCTATCCTCATCTAACTCTATCAGCATAACCCTCTACTCCCTTCACCCTCATATGCTAATCTAGCCTCCCCTTAATATAGCATCTATACTATTCACTTCAACCACCCCTTGTGGTGGCGAGTTCCACATTCTCACCACTCTCTGGGTAAAGAAGTTTTTTTCTGAATTCCCAATTTGATTTCTTGGTGTCTGTCTTATATTGATGGCCTCTAGTTTTGCTCTTCCCCACAAGTGCCCGCATGCAGCAAGACCTGGATGACATTCAGGTCTGGGCTGATAAATGGCAAGTAACATTTGCACCATACAAGTGCCAGGCAATGACTATCTCCAACAAGAGAGAGTCTAACCACCGCCCCTTGACATTCAATGGCATTACCATCACTGAATCCCCAACCATCAACATCCTGGAGGGTCACCATTGACCAGAAACATAACTGGACCAGCCACATAAATATTGTGGCTACAAGAGCAGGTCAGAGGCTGGGTATTCTGTGGCGAATGTCTCACCTCCTGACTCCCCAAAGCCTTTCCACTATCTACAAGGCACAAGTCAGGAATGTGATGGAATACTCTCCAACAACACTCAAGAAGCTCGACACCAAGAGTGGCTCAGTCGCACCACTACTGACCGAGCTGGCTGAGTCCTGAAGGACATAGCTGCCAGTCTGGGCCTGCAACAGGTGGTGAGAGAACCAACACGAGGGAAAAACCTATTTGACCTCGTCCTCACCAATCCACCTGTCGCAGATGCATCTGTCCATGACAGTATTGGTAGCAGTGACCACTGCACAGTCATTGTGGAGACGAAGTCCTGTCTTCACATTGAGGACACCTTCCATCGTGTTGTGTGGTACTACCGCCGTGCTAAATGGGATAGATTCGGAACAGATCTAGCAGCTCAGAACTGGACATCCATGAGGCGCTGTGAGCCATCAGCAGCAACAGAATTGTATTCCACCACAATCTGTAACCTCATGGTCCAGCATAACCCTCACTCTACCATTACCATCAAACCAGGGGACCAACCCTGGTTCAATAAGGAGTGTAGAAGAGCATGCCAGGAGCAGCATCAGGCGTAAATAAAAATGCGGTGCCAACCTGGGGAAGCTGCAACACAGGACTACATGCATCCTTAAAAGTGGAAGCAGCATGCTATAGACAGGGCTAAGCGATCCCACAATCAATGGATCAGATCAAAGCTCTGCAGTCCTGCCACATCCAGTCGTGAACGGTAGTGGACAATTAAACAACTAACGGGAGGAGGAGGCTCCATGAATATCCCCATCCTCAATGATGGTGGAGCCCAGCCCGTGAGTGCAAAGGACAAAGCTGAAGCGTTTGCAACCATCTTCAGCCACAAGTGCCGAGTGGATAATCCATTTCAGCCTCCTCCTGAGGTCCCCACCACCACAGAAGCCAGTCTTCAGCCAATTCGATTCACTCCACATGATATCAAGATATGGCTGAGCATACTGGATACAGCAAAGGCTATGGGCCCTGACAACATCCCGGCTGTTGTGCTGAATACTTGTGCTCCAGAACTAGCCTCGCCTCTAGCCAAGCTGTTCCAGTACAGCTATAACACTGGCATCTATCCTACATTGTGGAAAACTGCCCAGGTATGCCCTGTCCACAAAAAGCAGGACAAATCCAATCCGGCCAATTACCGCCCCATCAGTCTACTCTCAATCATCAGCAAAGTGATGGAAGGTGTCGTCGACCGTGCTATCTAGCGGCACTTACTCACCAATAACCTGCTCACTGATGCCCAGTTTGGGTTCCACCAGGACCACTCAGCTCCAGACCTCATTACAGCCTTGGTCCAAACATGGACAAAAGAGCTGAATTCCAGAGGTGAGGTGAGAGTGACTGCCCTTGATATCAAGGCTGGATTTGACCAAGTGTGGCATCAAGGAGCCCTAGTAAAACTGAAGTCAATGGGAATCGGGGGTGGGGGGGGAAACTCTCCACTGGCTGGAGTCATACCTAGCACAAAGGAAGATGGTTGTGGTAGTTGGAGATCAATCATCACAGCCCCAGGACATAGCTGCAGGCGTTCCTCAGGGCAATGTCCCAGGCCCAACCATCTTCAGCTGCTTCATCAATGACCTTCCCTCCATCATAAAGTCAGAAGTGGGGATGTTCGGTGCCATTCGCAACTCCTCTGATAATGAAGCAGTCCATGCCCGCATGCAGAAGGATCTGGACGACATTCAGGCTTGGGCTGATAAGTGGCAGGTAACATTCGCCCCACACAAGTGCCAGGCAATGACTATCTCCAACAAGTGAGCATCTAACCACTGCCCCATGACATTTAGCAGCATTACCATCACCAAATCCCCCATCATCAATATCCTGGGTGTCACCATTGACCAAAAACCTAACTGGACCAGCCACATAAATACAGTGACAACAAGAACAGGTCAGAGGCTGGGTATTCTGCGACGAGTGTCTCACCTCCTGACTCCCCAAAGCCTTTCCACCACCTACAAGGAACAAGTCAGGAGTATGATGGAATCTTCTCCACTTGCCTAGAAGAGTGCAGCTACAACAACACTCAAGAAGCTCGACACCATCCAAGACAAAGCAGCCCGCTTGATTGGCATCCATCCACCACCTTAAACATTCACTCCCTCCACCACCGGAGTACTGTGGCTGCAGGGTGTACCATCTACAAGATGCACTGCAGCAACTCGCCAAGGCTTCTTCGGCAGCATCTCCCAAACCCGCGCCCTCTAACACCTAGAAGGACAAGAGCAGCAGGTGCATGGGAACACCACCACCTCCAAGTTCCCCTCCAAGTCACACACCATCCTGACTTGGAAGTATATCGCCGTTCCTTCACCGTCACTGGGTCAAAATCCTGGTACTCCCTCCCTAACAGCACTGTAGGAGTACCTTCACCACAAGGACTGCAGCGGTTCAAGAAGGCGGCTCACCACCATCTTCTCAAGGGCAACTAGGGATGGGCAATAAATGCTAGCCTTGCCAGCGACGCCCACATCCCATGAACGAATAAAAAAGAACTCTCTGTCTACTCTATCAAAAGCTTTCATAATTTTAAAGACCTCTATTAGATCACTTTTCAAGAGAAGCGAGACCTAGCATATTCATCCTTTCATGATAAGTATAACCTCGCAATTCTGGTATCGTCCTTGTAAATCTTTTTTGCACTCTCTTCAGTGCCTCGAAATCCTATTTATAATATGGCGACCAGAACTGTACACAGTACTCCAAGTGTGGTCTAACCTAGGTTCAATACAAGTTTAGCATAACTTCTCTACTTTTCAATTCTATCCCTCTAGAAATAAACCCTAGTGCTTGGTTTGCTTCTTTTATGGACTTATTAACCTGCAGCACTACTTTTAATGACTTGTTTATTTGTACTCAGAGATCCCTTTGCTCCTCTACCCCATTTAGATTCTTAGGGGGAAAAATTTGTGTTCGCCAGCAATGTTGCCGGTCTCACCGGCAACTGCAGTTAACGGCCACTGGAAATGGCCTCAACACTAAGCGAGTGAAATTGGTCTGGGGGGCATTGAGATAGGTGGCACAGCGCTCACCTTCCATCCAACACCGTCCTGGTGGCATTGTTGGAGGGATCCGGGACAAAGTTCCTGTCCAGGTTTGGCGTTGCAGCTTCCCACAGTCTCTGGGAGCGAAGCTTTGGAGCTTGCAAGGAACTGTGTGTAATGAAGAGGTCTAAGATTTAAAGGGGCCATGCACACTGAAGCAAAATAAAATAAAATGCAGTGAATCAATACATTTTTCAGCCCTTTCTGCATTAAAAAAAATATTCAACATTTAAAAGAAGTTCCAAATGTGAATATTCAGCTGTTAAAGCTGAATTACCTTCCTAACCTCAACAAATGGGAAAACTATCTCATCACTAACACAAATGGCTCAGCAAGCCAGGGAAGGGGCACCGAGGGTCTGACACGCAGCACCCCAGCTTTGTGCAGGGGGTCAACACTGCAAGACAGGCCCTCTACCCACAGGGGCCAGAAAGCCCTCCAGAAAGAACGATGTGGGAGTACATCACTAAGGCCATCACTGCCAGCAGTGTCGTCCCCACCACCTGGCTCCAGTGCCCAAAGAAGCTTCATGACAGACCACTAATCAAGGTCAGTGAATGCATCTTCAAAACCCATCTCCTACTAACTGCACCACTAGACTCACACACTGCTCAATGAACAACCCGAATCACTCACCTACCAACAATCTGTACTAATGATGAGGTACATCTCCCATTCCTAGCCTCACCTCATTCCCTTGGAGAAGACAGTGCAGGCCATTCTTGGCAGGGGCATGGTTGAGATCTTGGCTAGCGGCGGGGCTGAAAGGATACAAGATGCTGGTATCCTCGTATGTTAACCTCCTTCTGGCATGCAACTCTTGCTTTCCTGCCCTCCCATCAGCACAACTCCACCCTTGTGCCTTCCCCATTTCACACACCCAAGAAATGCAGCCTGCCCAGCCAGTGGGACCGCAGGTGGTTGATTCCATCCTGGATATCCCGACCACAAAGGGGCTGTCTGGGATGCATCCTTCTGTCTGATTCCTCCTCTTCTGCTTCTTCCTTGTCCCTCTGCAAGCAGATGCTGTAAATGTGAAATGGCTGCATAAAATGCTGGAAATACTCAGTTGGTCAAGCAGCATGTCGACCTGAGACATGAACTCTGTTATTCTCTCCACGGATGTTGCGTGACCTTCTGAGTATTTGTAGCACGTTCTGTCTTCTCAAAGGCCTTCATTTACCATCCAAGCCCTTGCAAGCACTCCCTACACACTTAGAAATTTTTTTCACATCTAATGCAGCAAGCCACCACTTCAATAAAATTTAAAAAAAACAGTCCAAACCCTTAAATTCAAACTTTCCTAAATGATGTGTGTGTCCCTTTAACAGCTGCAGACAGCGCCACTGTCAGCCTGCTGGCGTGCTTCGGACCCAGCGCTGAATTCAGCACTAGGGTCGAAGATCGCGCCGTTGCACGCCAATTGATGTCATCACGCCGCAATTTTTTTCCAGGGTGCTGCCAGTTACCAGCAGTGCAAAGGGAGAGAGCAATTTGGCGGCCGCCACGGGACCCGCCACTAGCTGGTGAAAGAGCGGTGACCGCCATTTTATCGCCATTCCATGCTGCTATGGGGTGTCGGTAAGGAGATAACTTTCTAGCCCTTACTTTCCAAGTAATATGTGACCTCCTTATTTTTCTTACCAAAATGTACCACCTTACACTTTTCTGTGTTGAAATTAATTTGCCAATTATATGCCCACTTTGCAAGTTTATTAATGTCTTCTTGTAGTTTATTGCAGTCCTCCTCAGTATTGACCATTGCCCCCAATTTGGTGTCATCCGCAAATTTAGAAATTGTGTTTTTGATTTCAAAGTCTAAATCGTTAATATAAATTGTGAACAACATTGGTCCCAGCACTGATCCTCGTGGCACCTCACTTCTGCCACTCTGAATAACTACCCTTTACCCCTCCTCTCTGCTTTTTGTCTTGAAGCCAGCTAGTTATCCATTCTGCTACATGTCCCCTGACCCCACATGCTCTGCCAGTATTCATTAGTCTATTATGTGGCACTTATCAAAGGCATTTTGGAAATCCACGATGTGCGTTCACACTTCCGACGGGAGGTGAGCCAGATGCTATATTTGTAAAACGGTTTGCCCGCACGCACCACTGGCAGCATGCAGAGCAGGCAGATCATGATGTCAATTAGCGCATAATGCTGATTTGATGCCAGCGCTGCCAGTTTGGAGCTCCACACTGCAGCCTACACCCTCTCTTAACCTCACACAGCTAAACATGCATTTAACAGCATGAAGGACCCCTTCACCAGTGCTATTTAAAGGGATCATCAACTACTTGCAGGTTAGTTGCTGGATTATTTTTTCTGACTGTTGTTGCAATTCTATGCATTTTTTCTACTTTTCCATACTTGTTTAAAGTTTCAGTAGTCTGCAGGGAGTGATCTGGCTGATGCTGAAGTACTTTTTTGGTGACTTAATGACTTGTGCACAAACCAGTTGCTTCCAGACATGGGTGGCCAAGTAGGGCTTCCTCTTGGCATTGAGCATGACTGGGAAAATGAGCAGAGGCCATACAAAGCAGGACAAACTGCTAGAAGAGGGAGGAAGAGGAGGGGGAGAAGGACTCACAGCAATGCCCCTTCCCATAATGGCCAGCACTGTGTCCTCCATGGAGGTTAAAACATGCGGGCATGATTTCCCCCTCCCGTTAATTCCTGCTGCCTCCTGTTGTGTGCCACCTTCTTATGCAAGTAAAAGGGAAGTGTGTTAGTGAATGTCGTGCAATATGTTTGGGTGATGTGGCTGTCATAGTTGAGTAGCTGCCAGTGTGTGCAAGCTGTGAGATATGGGTGCAAGGCTTGCAACAGTGCTAAGTGTGTGAGAGTGAGGTAAAGCATATGAATGTTAGGTATGAGCCCTGATTGCTAGAGATTGTTGGTAGGTGAGTGATGGAGGTGTAGTGAATTGAGCAGTGGATGAGGCTAGCGGTGTAGTTGGTAGCATTTGAAAATGCACTCCTGACCTTGACAACTCATGTGAGATCATTAAACTTCTTCCTACACTGCATCCAGGTCCTTGGGGCTATACTCCTGGCACTGACTTCCACCACTATCTATTGCCACTGCACTCTGAGTATGTATCTGGAAGGCCTCCGGCCCCCTGAAGATACAGGACATCTCTCCTTCTTTCCTCCTCTTCCACCAAGACCTCCAGTGCAGTGTCCAAAAACTTTAGTGCATGCTCTCTCCCATGGTCAGCCACTGTTGAACCTTCCACAGCACAATATTCAGAATGATCTCAACAGCACCAGCAGCCACAATGCACCTACCCTTTAAGAGGTGCAGGCTAGCTTTCAGTAGTGCTAGGCACTCATAATATTGGGCCCCTTGCTGATGCGTGCAGCCAATCAACAGTGCGGGGAGTGTTGGCTGCGTGCTGCAATCATGGAAATGAGCAGGCGGTACAAAGTTGGTGTCCTGCCTGCAGTGCAATCAACAGGCGCAGGTTAATCGTGCATCGCGATCCCTGAGCTCGTTTTCGGGAATTATCCAGTTTAAACCTCCAGTATGTTTGATTTTGATACAGTTATTCAAAAGTAGCTAATAATTGATGCTTTAACTTCAACAAAAAAATGATACAATTGCTTCTTATTTTATTTATTTAGGCTTTTCATGTTGTCTTTGAAAATGCCATTCAGCGCTCAGTACCAGCAGACGATGTAAAGGAGCGTGTCGTCAACCTCACAGATGAAATCACCTATTCAGTTTTTGTATATATAACCAGAGGTCTATTTGAAAGAGATAAACTCATCTTCACAGCTCAAGTTGCTTTTCAGGTAAATACATGCTTGACTTTTGATAAAGGGGATTAACGCGGATTACATGGTAGAATTTTTATGTGCTTCTCAATGTTATGCTAGGAATTTTGTTTTCCCATCCTTATTTGTTAATATCTACATAGTACAATATTATTTCAGACCATCAATAGAGGAATAAAATCACAAGGACAAAGTAGGGTAGATTTTCCTCACTGTACATCTATGAAGAGGTAGCAACTCACGCTTCTCTTCCCCAGGCCAATTGTATCTCTCACGGAAACTCCAGATTCTGTCCTGCCCCTGGCTGGACCATGTGTCTAAAATGTAAGCAAACCTGAGCTCCCAGGTCTGAAGCTCATTACGAGCCAGAAATGCACGGCCCGCCATATTGGTAAAGGCCAAAAAAACTGACGTGCAGTGCCCATTCCTGAAACAGGAGTAGGCCCTTTGCATATGCAAATAAGGGGCCTAACACCTGTTTGAGGCCCCCATTGCAAGACTGGTTTGCCCTGAGGCAGCAAGCGCCCAACCCTACATACAAAGAAATCGGGCCGCTGTTGGCAGCCGCTACCCCTCTCCCATTGCCTTGCCAGGAACTACAACACCCCCCAATCGCTGATGATCACCTCTATCCTCCACTCAATTACCACAGCAACCCCCCACCTCCTTCCCGATCATCAGCGTTACCTCCCAGCACATTCTCCACCCACCACCCCATCCTGCCCCCCCCCCAACCCCAGTCGACCCCCTTCGCTGCAATGCCAGCAAAGCCCCAATCTTCAGTCACACCTCGCCTGCGAGCTGCCTGTTGCTCTTGACAGCTCGCCGGCTCGATGTAAATGAGACCTGAGTCCCAATATCATGGGCGCCTCGGGCGTCACCATTCAGGCGCAGAGAAAGACCCCTGTGTGCCCAAAATTTCTAGGCCTAAGAGTTATATCGTTGTCATTTTTGCAATACTAAATTCTTTAAGACTATGGGAGAATAGTGAGAAAAGGTAAAGAGGAGGACTAGGACACATTTTAATAGGATGAGTAATAGGAAGGCTGAAGAATAGATATATAGCTTAGAAATAAAGGTTGCAGTATTTGTGTGAACTGCTAACTTTAGGATCTGAAGTAAAGGTGAAGTTAGGTAAGTGAAGAATAACAAAAGATATTTTTATAAAGCAAAGCAGAAGATAATCTTTCACGGTATAGCTTATTACATGGAACAGAATGTGAGTGGAAAGTACATATGTATAATGACGATAGCAACTTCATGTGAGGATGGTACCTATTGTTACAAAAAAGGAGTTGAAAGAATTTATGCACCCCTTTTATTTCCAACTCTTACTGTGAAAAGATAACAGAAGGTGACAAATTAATGCTTTTCTGAATGGAACAGAGAGATTTTGAGGAAGAAGAACAATTGAATGGCCTTTCAAAAGAAATGAAAGCAGAAAATACTGGCAATAAGCAGCATCAAAAAAGACAGATAGGTTAAGTTTTGGGCTCTAAAATCCACCACTGAAAGGTTACTTTAAGTTAAAGGGGGTCAAAATTATTGACATGTGGTTTAAAGATGAATTCAGTACAAAAAATGGAAGTACTTCTTTGTAATTTAGAAATTACACTTATTATGCTTCAATAGGTTTTCTTAATGAAAAAGGAAATAAACCCACTTCATCTAGACTTTTTGCTGCGATTCCCATTTAAAGCTGGAGCTACAAGTCCTGTTGATTTTCTTGCACATCAAGGATGGGGTGGAATCTTGGTATGTGTTTGTATGCAAAATTACTTTACTTTCTGATATAGTGATCAATATGACAAATACAATATTTTACGTATACATACAGTAAACCTTTTACAAGCATAGCATATTTATGATCAGTATTATGTATTAAAGCAAATGAGTTATAAGAAAATATGAACTAAAAATAAAGCAAAGAATTAAAAAATAGAGTACATAATTTTTTTTTAAACGGGAATTGGCTGCTCCAAAAAGAGGAATAATATAGGGATTGGGAGTGCACAGGAAAATGGGACTCGTAACCCAGGGGACTCATTGAAAAAAACACTAGTGCATACTTGATGGGATAGAAAAGTGGCAATAGAGTCAAAAAGTGTGCCTGAGGTCAGCCCAAAATTGGGCCTCATCTAAATAATCTAGCCGAGCTACCAGCGCATGTTATTGGTGAGACTTCAGTGTGCTAGCATGCATTACATGATGTGATATACTGAACGAGCGCTGCCAAATAATTTTGCTTCTGGGACATAGTGCCATGAGAGCACCCCCCCCACCCCGGCTTTTGTTCTACGGAATAGCCATGTGTTTCTCTATAATTCAGTTATCTGCCCCGTTATTCATCTGAAAACACTCTTACTTTGCTGACCTAGTGAGATCATTAAACTTCTTCTGACACTATGGAGCTCCTTGGGTTTATGGAAGTCCAACTCATAACCACAGATACCTCTTTCCACTTGGCACTTTGCTGCTGCATGTGATGGCCTTTCCCTGGTACTGCAACAATGAGCCTCCTGTTTTCAGTAGGCATAAGTCGCACTTAGGCCAGTGGAGCTGAACCCTGAAAATTCTAGGCCATGATTCTATAGGCCTAGTTGCCATTGCTGCCCATTATTATATTACCTAATCAACATTCTCAGATCCTGATTTAGATAAAACCAACTCTTGCATGTTAGAGTAATTCAAAGGCCTTCTTATATTTTTGGTTCTTTGTTCGAAACATTCAATGAAACTCCACACACAAGTCCCACTAAATTCAGGCTTTATTTTCTAAAAGTAGATTCCACAGTAATATCATTCATATGCCAAAACAAGTACAATATCATTTACTATATAAGTAATTCTACAAAAATTATTCACATAGTATATAGTTACCAAATTTGGGGGTCACCGAAAGATGCTCTACCTTGACTGTAGCTCTTAGCTCTCTTGTCCCAGGAGCTCACACTCAACTAGGCTTCTAACTGTCCCTCTAAGGTCTAAAACTGCAGCTTAAGTGACTCCTGACACATCTGGAGTTGAGGTACAGGACAGCCATGATCTAATTGAATGGTAGAGCAGGCTCGAGGGGCTGAATGGCCTACTCCTGTTCCTATGTTCCTATCTGCCAGCCACATCATTATACCAAGGGAAAGTTAAAGAACAATCCCTCAAGGTAATATTAATGAACTGACAAAGGCCTTTTATCTAATTGAAGGAGTGAATCTTTTCGCTCATTTCCTTTATCAACCAGTAGATTCCTTCCATAGATGTCAATCTTGTAGATTTGTTTTCCAACTAACAGTTCTGCAATACATCCTCTTCCCATGATTAAATGCTGTTCTTCAGGAAATAATTGGAACTATAAAACTCTTAAACTAATAGCTAAACCATATGGTTTCTCAGTTAATTAGACAAGAAGGAAATGTTTACATATATACATAAAACATTTCTTCCTGTGAAGGGAATGTCGGTCTGTCACTCCACCGACCCACAATGGCACTTAACTATCATAAAGATGTCCCACATCCCCTATATTGATAAGCTGACGAGTAGCCACACTGTCTCGCACTCATGGTCTAGATGCTCCCAAGGCCTTTGTATGTTAAACATTAAGGCCTAGAAATTGGGTTCTGGTCTTGCCAGGGCTTTGCACCAGAAAGTTTGCGCCAGTGGTAATGCGGCAGCGCCCGACGAAAATTCGGGTGCGCCGGGCCCAGACGGCGGCGGGCGCTAAAACCCTCCTTTAGCGCCTCAAAACGGGCGTGAACTTGGGTTTCCTGGCGCTAATCCCCCGCTGCGGCACCCGATGCGGTGCGGCAGGCGGGGGAACTGCAGGCCTCCTCCTCCTGTTAAGGAGGAGCTGCCTGCAGCCGACAACTGTCCGGCGGATTGACCCGACATCTGAGCCCGGCACCTCGGGGAAGTGCCGGGCTCGCATGAGACACTGATCAGGGCCGCGGGGGGGGAATGCAGGAGTCCGGGAAGGGAGGTGCGGGCAGGCGGCCGCCGGGAACGCGGCCGGCCGCCGGGAACGCGGCCGGCCGCCGCTCCACCTTTATGCGCCGGCGCACACTGGGGGAAGACTCTGTTGCCAGAGTCTTAGTTGCGCCTGCCACGGGCGAGGCGGGCGCAACTGAATTTCGGCTTGGGGCCGGGTTACCACGGCAACCGGGACGCTGCGCACACCGATGACGTCATCGGTGCCGGCGCAGCGCTACCGGTCTACCGCCGCGGAAGGGCCCCAGGCAATTTAGGAACCGGCGCCAATTGCAGCGCTAGGCCCTCTAGCGCCGCAAAATCGGTGCTAAGGGCACTGAATTTCTAGGCCTAAATTTCAAGGGAATGTCCCTAGACTTACTTGATTTTGTTTACATGCATTTCTCCTAACTGGTGTAGAGTTGAACATCAGTAGTGAGGAGCCACTGAATGCACTTATTTGATATTTACCTCCACAGTTAGCACTGTGCTTGAATTGAAACAAAGCTCTTTTAGATTCCAACTGAAGTTGACACTACAGGCTAAAATTTCCTTTTCCCACCTCAAAGGGTCAGGATGGGGCTTCTGCCTGCTGCTCCAACCCCACCATGACCCCAGTCCATTTTCCTGGGTTGGGGTTATATATTCATGGCGGGCTCTCGCATATCCCCACCAGCAAAAGCCTTCTAGTTCCCCCAGGAAAATCCAGATGATCTGCAATGTGACTGCTGCTGCTGTACCTGAAAAGGCAAGGGGAACTTAAAGGGCAGAAGAGTCTCAAAGAAGCAGTTAGCTCAAGTTTACAGGCCTTGGTGGAGACCAAAGTGGGTGTTTGGGGCCAAATTGGAGGGAGAGAAGAGCATTACAAAGCCCTCTCCCTACATTCTCACAGTTAGCCAGTGGCTCAGTTGGTAGCACCCTCGCCTCTGAGTCAGAAGGTTGTGGGTTCAGGTGCCACTCCAGAGACATGAGCACACAATTTAGGCTGACATGCCATTGCAGTGCTGAGGGAGTGCTGCACTGTCGGAGGTGCTGTCGTTTGGTTGAGACATTAAACTCTCAGGTGCATGTAAAAGATCCCATGGCACTATGTCGAAGAGGAGCAGGGGAGTTATCTCTGCCCAAATATTTATCCCTCAATCAACATAACAAAAACAGATTATCTGGTCATTATCACATTGCTGAGCGCAAATTGGCTGCCGTGTTTCCTACATTACAACAGTGACACTTCAAAAAGTACTTAATTGGCTGTAAAGCGATTTGGGATGTCCGGTGGTCGTGAAATGTGCCATATAAATGCAAATCTTTCTTTCTTTGGGGCCTTCCTGCAGCTATTCCAGTGTCTAGTCCCATGGAGCATTAGTAAGGGGGCAGATTGGAGGAAATATACCTGGAAACCTAGCTATGCCTCCTTGCCAGCATTTGCATGCGGTAGACAGGGAAGGGGCAGTCAGTGGTGGTTCCAGCGGGAAGGGGGAATAAAATCAAGGTTGGAGAGGGGAGATGGTGGTAAGCCTTGCCGCTTGACCTCCCCTACTGTTGAGGCCATTCTCCCACCCAATATATGAGGCAGGTTAGTGGAGGCCTACTTTTCTCTGAAAAGCCAGCACATGAAGGGAAAGCAAGCCATTAATTGTGTCAGTTTAATGTGCAGTGCTGTTGACAAAACAAAATGCTATTTTGTATATATCATATGTGCTTTTGATTGGACATCTCATCATATGTATAATTCTATGAATTTTAAGGTTTTGGCAGAAATGGAACAGTTTAAGAATCTAGACAGTGATATAGAAGGTTCAGCCAACCGTTGGAAAAAAATTGTGGAGTCAGAAGCCCCAGAGAAGGAGAAATTACCACAAGAATGGAAAAATAAAGGGCCAATGGAGAAATTGTGCATGATGCGGTGTATGAGGCCAGACCGAATGACATATGCTGTTAGGTACTATATCATAATCTGAATGTGTATGGTTGCATAATGTATACCAACTTGAAAATAAATATTCATGTTAGTGGAGGATGCCCAGTGGGTAACTTTGGGAAATGTTTTATCCTCCAAGTAAAGAAGATTATGTCCTCAATTATTGCTCCCCGGCGGGAACATAGCGAAGTGTCTGGGAGCAGCAATAGGCTGGCTCGGCCGACTGCATGCAATTGCCAACTTCACGACCAAAACAATGGGTAAGTTGGTCGGAAGCAGCTCCCCTGCCGTTAAAATCAATAAAGTCAGATGCAGACGCAGGGAGCAGTCACTGGCATATGTTTAGTGGCAGCAAGTCTTGTGGAGTGGGATGCCCTGGGCAGGAGAGGCCCAAGCTTTCCTTGTGGAGCCTGGAGGAATACTCCTGCTCCTCCTGGCCCATAAGGAAGCCTTTTGGGCCTCTTCTGGCCTTGGCTCCTGTTCCCAGTCTGTTAGGCCTAGTGGGGAAGCTACCACCGCTCCCCTCCCCCCTGCTCAGGCCTCAGATTAAAATATCCGCAAGCCGGGCCCCAATACAGTCATCTGCATATTTGTGGGTGGAGAAGGCGATAATATCAAGGCCTAAAACTCACAACTGACACATTTACAAGGTATGTATGATTGTTTTCCTCATCAGTGGGATAACCATGGTATTTCACAATTATCATTGCATATTCTAATTGTGCCATTCTTAATATTCTAATTGTGCCATTCCTAACCACAGATAGTTCTGATTTTAAAATGTTGTCAGGTCTATTATAAATATGATTGTCATTTTAATATTTAAACAAAACTATTTTCCGCTACCACTGCTTTTCAGGAAATTGTTCTTAAAGGCTTTTATTTATTTTATCTGTTTTAGCAGTCTTTTCTTCCCAGTCTTGCCATCCTGAGTTCTGTTAGTGTTGGAAGGCAATAATTTCAATGAATTCACTCATTCAAGTGCTAGCCTGAAAATTGCTCACACTCATTATATGCATTATAGACAAGTTTGTACAGGAAAAAAAGTCTGGATAGAAATTTGGGTACTGAAATAACAACATTCAAGCTTCTGTACATAGTTTTAAGATGTTCTTTGCACTTTTTAATTTGCACTAGGGGTAGGTAAAGGATTTTAATCACCATTCCCACTGATGATGTGACACACATAAGAGGGTGAAAGCATGACAGATACCAAGGGCTAAATACTCCAGAATCTTTAGAGGAGTACAGAAAGTGCAGGGGTGCAATTAAAAAGGATATTAGGAAAGCAAAGAGAGAGCATGAAAAATTCTTGGCAAGTAAAATCAAGGCAAACCCAAAGATGTTTTATAAATATATTAAGAGTAAAAGGCTAACTAAAGAAAGGGTAGGGCCTATTAGAGATCATGAGGGTAATCTGTGTGTGGAGACGGGAGACATCAGTAGGGTTCTTAATAAATACATTGCATCTGTTTTCACAAAAGAGAGGGGTGAAGCAGACATTGCTATCAGAGGGGAGGAGTGTGAAATAGTAGATGAAATAAACATAGTAAGAGAGGAAGTATTAAGGCGTTTAGCAACTTTAAAAGTGGATAAATCCCCAGGCCTGGATGAAATCTACCCCAAGCTGTTAAGCGAAGGAAAAGAGGAAATAGCAGAGGCCCCGACCATCATTTTTCAATCCTCTCTGGCTTCAGGTGTGGTGCCGGAGGACTGGAGGACTGCTAATGTGGTACCCTTGTTTAAAAAGGAGAAAAGGATAGACCGAGTAATTACAGGCCAGTCAGCCTAACCTCGGTGGTGGGAAAATTATTGGAAAGAATTCTGAAGGACAGGATAAATCTTCATTTAGAAAGACACGGATTAATCAAGGATAGTCAGCACGGATTTGTTAAGGGAAGGTCGTGTATGACAAACTTGATTGAATTTTTTGAGGAGGTAATAAGGAGGGTAGATGAGGGTAGTGCATTTGATGTAGTGTATATGGACTTTAGCAAGGCTTTTGATAAGGTTTCACATGGCAGACTGGTCATGAAGTTAAAAGCCCATGGGATCCAGGGCAAAGTGTCAAGTTGGATTCAAAATTGGCTCGGAGACAGGAAGCAGAGGGTAATGGTTGATGGGTGTTTTTGTGATTGGAAGGCTGTTTCCAGTGGGGTTCCGCAGGGCTCAGTACTAGGTCCCTTGCTTTTTGTGGTATATATCAATGATCTAGACTTGAATATAGGGGGTATGATTAAGAAGTTTGCAGATGATACTAAAATCGGCTGTGTGGTTGATACTGAAGAAGGAAGCTGTAGACTGCAGGAAGATAGCAATAAATTGGTCAGGTGGGCAGAACAGTGGCAAATGGAATTCAATCCGGAGAAGTGTGAGGTAATGCATTTGGGGAGGGCTAACAAGGAAAGGGAATACACATTAAATGGTAGGATACTGAGTAGTGTAGAGGAACAAAGGGACCTTGGAGTGCATGTCCACAGATCCCTGAAGGTAGCAGGCCAGGTAGATAAGGTGGTTAAGAATGCTTGCTTTTATTAGCAGGGGGGTTATGCTTCAACTGTATAAAACACTAGTTAGGCCTCAGCTAGAGTACTGCGTGCAGTTCTGGTCACCACATTACAGGAAAGATGTGATTGCGCTAGAGAGGATACAGAGGAGATTTACAAGGATGTTGCCGGGAGTAGAGAATCTTAGCTCTGAGGAAAGACTGGATAGGCTGGGTCTGTTTTCCTTGGAACAGAGGAGGCTGAGGGGAGACCTTATTGAGGTGTATAAAATTATGAGGGGCATAGATAAAGTGGATAGAAAGGACCTATTTCCCTTAGCAAAGGGGTCAAAAACCAGGGGGCACAGATTTAAAGTAATTGGTGGAAGGTTTAGAGGGGATTTGAGGGGAAATTTCTTCACCCAGAGGGTTGTGGGGGTCTGGAACTCACTGCCTGAAAGGGTGGTAGAGGCAGGAACCCCAACCGCATTTAAAAAGTACTTGGATGTGCACTTGGGATGCTCTAACCTGCAGGGCTACGGACCAAGAGCTGGGAAGTGGGATTAGGCTGGATAGCTCTTTGTTGGCTGGCGCGGACACGATGGGCCGAAATGGCCTCCTTCCGTGCTGTAACTTTCTATGATTCTATTCGTCTGTCCACTGTTTTTGATCATTAAGGACAATGTAGAGGAGGAGCAGAGGGAGCAGGCATGTTGAGTGAGGCACCATGGCCGGAGGCTGAGCCAATCTCATTACTAGCCATCCTACCACCCCGCCCCAGAGAGAGGAACAAATGTCTTTTGAGGCAATGTCAGAGCTCTCTCTGTGCACAGACTGCACCGCAGCAAGGAAGCAATTATGCACCTGTGCAGCTTTGTGGCTGCCTGTTAGAGAAAAGAAAGACTTACATTTGATGTGCCTTTCACAATCTCAGGACGACCAAAAACGCTTTACAGCCAATGAAGCACTTTTGAAGTCCAGTTACTGTTGTAATGTAGGAAACGTGTCAGCCACTTTGTACACAGCAAGCTCCCACAAACAGCAATGCGATAATGACCAGATAATCTGTTTTAGTGGTGTTGGTTGAGGGATAAATATTGGCCAGGACAGTGGGAAAATCTCCCCTGCTCTTTGTCAAAATAGTGCCATGGGATCTTTTACATTCACTTAGTGGACAGACAGCCTCAGTTTAACTTCTTATCCAAAAGATGGCACCTCTGACAGTGTGGCACTTCCTTAGTACTGCACTGAAGTGTCAACCTAATTTTGTGCTCAAGCCTCTGGAGTGGGACTTGAACCCATAGCCTTCTGATTCAGAATGCTATCACTGAACCACAGTTAACGTGGACCTCATGAAGAACCCTCTATTAAAAGTACAAAAGTTGTCTGCTTTTTCTGAAATGCTAGACTACAGGAGGCGGGTGCATCTCATGCAGAGTGGGAGGAGCTGGGTGTTGGAGAGGAGGGTGGGCTCCCAGGGGAGGTGCAGAGAAGGTGGCTGCAGTCAAGTATCCCCTCCACATCAGCACCCTCATGGTGTAGTGTGGGGAGAGGCGTGCCCACACCACCTCACCCGCTCTCCCCACATGGCACTCAATGTCCTCATTCACTTCCTGGTTCCCCTGTTCCTCCTCCTCCCATTCAATCTCCACCTCAATGCCCTCTACTTCCTCCAGTTGTTGTGCAGCAGTGGGAATGAAGGATAAAAGGTCACACTGGTGCAGCATGTTCCTGTCAGATCAGCTTCATATTTAATGCGCAACACGCAAAAAGGAGATTTGACTCAAGTCTGCGCCAGTATTCACACACTGCACGAGCATCCCCCCACTCTAATTTCCTCTTCCCACCCTCCAGCCATGAGTAGAAACATGTTTTCAACATGCAGCCTATCGAACATATGCATTTCATAAATCTCTAACATATCATCTCTTAGTCTCATCTTTGAGTGTCTCCTGGCCAGGAGACAAAACAAGAAGCTTTGATACTCACCTGGTGGTGCCAATATGATTCCAACCTCCGCACGGCCCACAGTCACTGCACAGTGGTATCCTTGTAGCTACAGTGCACTGTCATCATGAGAGATTAGATTCTTCCGGAGGCGAGATCCCCTTCCTGAATATGCCTGCTCATATTCCTATTCCAATGTTTATTTGATGTCATTAGAATTTTTATTGCTTTGCCATTTTCTTTAATATAAGAATAAATCAACATAGGAACATTGGAATAGGAGTAGACCATTCAGCCCCTTGAGCCTGCTCCGCCATTCAATCAGATCATGTATGACCTGTACCTCAACTCCATTTACTTGCCATTGCTCCATATTCCCTTGATAACCTTACCAAACAAAACTCCATCAATCTCAATCTTGAAAATTTCAAATAACTCAATTTCAAAAGCTTAATCATATCGTACAATGTTATTTGGAATTTTACAGTGGCTTTGTGGAGGAGAAGCTTGGAGCTAAATATGTGGCGGGTCGTAGTATGGAATTTGCAAAATCATATGAAGAAAGCAGTCCCTCCATTCCAATATTCTTTATTCTCTCACCAGGAGTTGATCCACTGAAGGATGTGGAGGCATTGGGTAGGTGCTTTAGACAAGGCAATTAACTCATATATGCTTGTGGAAGGATACAATACTCTGGCCCCGATTTTAACTGGCAGACCGTTTTTGACGTGTCAGTTTTGATGTCAATTTAAAACTCACCCGCCACAGCAATATAGAGGCCCGGTGTATTTTAACTCTCGGCCTCATTTAAATTTCGCCAGTCACCTTCCCATCTGTTCTGGATGGGAAATCGACGGAAGGGACACAAATTCGGCTGCCCACTGAACTGGTGAGTGTGCGGGAACAGTTGCTATGCCATTCTGCAGGGGGTCCCTGTGATTGGTGTGGAAGGGGGGTGGTAGGGTTGAGATTGGTGCAGGGGAGGCTTAAGATTTCCTTGAGCAATCTTGCTGCTCCTGGCCCCACAAGGACATTTTAAAAAAGATTTTAAACTTCCATTTATGGGCTTCTTCTGGCCCTGATTCACACCCACACTGGCTTGGCTTGGGGGGAAACTCACTGCCCTTTCCAACTCAAGACTCCTAGTAAAAATTGCAGTCATGTCCTGATGATGACATCATGACTCAACATACATATATTAAAAAGGACCCAGCCAGCCTTGGGCAGGTGTCCTTGCCGCCCATTCAGGAGAGCAGATTCAAATACAAACCTGTTAGCTCCCAGCAGATCCAGGGCGGGTAAGTAACTTGGATGATTTTAACTGTCTACCCACCCCTTCTGTTTATGATCACATGAATATCCTGAGTGAAACATAATTGTTGTAGTATATTGCTGTCACTGTTTAGAATCCTCCAAAACAAATTGCTGTTAAAGTAAATAGTTTGGTAGATATGTGTGTGTGTCTTCTGTGAACTTGTTGCAGATAGGAGTGCAATTGATTTTGATGTTTCCATTATCATAGTCAGAAAACTTTACTTCTGACAATGACACATTTGATAATATACTACTGGGGCAGTGTATGTTCACTGTGCACTTGCTGCAGTTGGAATATAATTTATTTTGTTTTACATTTTAATAGGCAAGAAATTGCGCTTTACTATTAACAATGGCAAATTTCATAATGTATCATTGGGACAGGGCCAGGAGATAGTGGCAGAACAAGCTTTGGATGAAGCAGCTGTAAATGGACACTGGGTTATTCTACAGGTATTGAAACATTTAAAGTGTCTAAATGTTATACTCTTTTATAAGATAGCTATCACTCAAAAATAAAATTGAAAATATTTTCAAAAGGGCCTTCAAATATATGTATGCTTGATTAATGTTTATACTGTTAGAGAAGCAGTTGGACTGTAATGTGGGAAAATCATGCTCCTATAAATACTCTGCAAAAGATTAATTATTTAATTTTATTCTTTTTAAAAATCCAAAATGCTTTATGCAATTAACTAGTGAGCAGCATATTAAGTCAGACAAATAAATAAAACCAAATAACTCAATCTCTGCCTGTATTTACTACAGCTTATAACCTTGCAGCATTCACCTTGAAGACATTTCCTCATTAATAAACACAAAGCAGATTCCTTTATGCGAAAGCTTTCTTACAACAAATGGCCACCATAGTGGAAACTTTTCCACCCATAAAACAGGGCAAAAAGATCCAATTTCCACCCCCCGATGCGGAAAATGTTTCCTGGATTTGCTTGGAAGGATGCAATTGCATGGAAGCTTCATTCAGTGGTAACTTTCATTTCTACAGGAAGAGCCATCACTGACCCAGATGTTTTGTGCAGTTCATTAAGCTTTGGACACAACTCTGGGCACCCTCTCTTGTGAAGCAGGAAGCAATTGTAAACATGCTCAGCTGCAGGTCCTGGAGTATTGACAGGTGTGGCCAGAACACCTCAGATGTCAATATAGACATTTCACAATCCCCACTTCTTCATTTCAATTATTTGCCATGTTCAGAACTCCAAAAGGTATACCCATCCCCATCTCTTTGAAAGATACCATGTTGAAGCAAACAGAAAGCAAAATTAACAAAGATAAGTGCTGGGGGAAGAAAAAAAACACAAATACAGCCCAAAGTACAAAAAAACTAAAATTGAAAGTAGTTACTCTCTCCCTTTGAGAGGCCTAATAAGCAGGCCTCATTGGTTCCACTGCTTCCGTGCTAACTTTTGATGGGTGACCCAAAGTGTCAAATTCTGGCATTGGCTTATTAAGTCTTCATCCAAATAAAATTAGGAGGCCTGTGCATGCTGATAACATGGGACTCTGAAAGGTTAAGCACAAAATCAGGCACTTGAAGTCCCACACACAATTTTGCAACTTGGAATGGCGGCATGCGAGGCCCCACCAGCAATGCTGTAGTGTTAATGCACCTTTAGTTGGGTTGGCATGTAGGACAATTCAGCAAAATACAGCATGTTATATGAAACTTTAGACATTAAATAGTAAATCCTGATGTTTCTTTCATAATTGTGAGTGTTAATCCGAGATTTTCCAGCTACACTTTCCAATTTTAGTGAGTATTCAGGTCCATCTTTAATGGGCACTTGATCCAGAAATGTATGCTTCTCTTTCCTGATATATAAGACCAATTGATCTAGAAATATTCTAAAGTTGCTTTGTGATTGGCCTTTCTTAGATTCCAGTTAGAGCTATTGGGGGAGAAATTGATCCGGGTCATGCCCAATTTCTGGTGCTAAATGAGTGCTCAGGGGTTGATTGGTAGTATTCCAAGCCTGATCCCCCTCCTGGAACTGTGCCGGATGCCAAATTGGAAGCCAATGGCTTCTGAGTGCCCGCCTTAAAATGGGTGTTAAGCACCTTGCGAAAATGCTAATCAGGAGCCCAATACTTGTTTGAGAACTGTTTCCAAATTCAACAGCAACTGGGCAGTTTTTCTGGACCTACTGCAGCCTAACTACCAGTCCTTAAAGGGACCGCTGACTAATAGGTCATTTTTTTTTTACTTACCTTCATGCGTAGCCAGATAGAACAGTAGTGCGGGCCACTGGCGGCCCGGGCTCGACCCCACCTCTTCGTCACCCCCAAACCCCACCCATTCAACTCCCTCACCCCCAATCCCCATTCGTCTCCCCCAGGCCCCATTCCCCCCCACCTGTTCGTCTACCCCACTCCCCCCACTTGTTCGTCTACCCCACTCCCCCCACTTGTTCGTCTACCCCACTCCCCCCACTTGTTCATCTACCCCACCCCCCACTTGTTCGTCTACCCCACTCCCTCCACTTGTTCATCTACCCCACCCCCCACTTGTTCGTCTACCCCACTCCCCCCACTTGTTTGTCTACCACACTCCCCCCACTTGTTCGTCTACCACACTCCCCCCATCTGTTCGTCTACCCCACTCCCCCCACTTGTTCGTCTACCCCACTGCCCCACCTGTTTGTCTCCCCCACCCCCACACCTGTTCATCTCCCCCACCTTCACACTTGTTCGTCTCCCCTACCCGTTCGTCTCCCCCCCGCCCGTTCATCTCCCCCACCCTCACACCTGTTCATCTCCCCTACCCATTTGCCTCCCCCCTGCCCGTTTGTCTCCCCCCTGCCCGTTTGTCTCCCCCCTGCCCGTTCGTCTCCCCACCCCCATTCATCTCCCCCCGCCCATTCGTTCCTCTCTCCCCCCCCGTGTCTCCCCCACTCCCCCCGTCTCCCCTCCCACCCCCCACCCCACCCCACTCCCGTCTCCCTCCCCCAACCTGTTCATCTCCCTCACAAGAACCTATCTTTGGTCCAGCTTGGCGTCCGAGCCTGATGAATTGGAGAAGGCTCCGAGCGGCGAGCTCCACCGGGACTGACTCTGTTAGCAGCTCACAGCTTCTGAGGCGCAATTATGAGTGAGCCTTGGACGACGTCTTTGGGTATGCGTTCCAGGCACGCCTCCCATTTCACGCCGTTTTTCGTCACAAACCATTACATTAATAGTCAAATTTTAAATTGCTAATGTTCAGCATTGTATGCTCAAATAGTGCTGGATAAATCTAGAATGATGAATGTCTATAATGTACTCCTTGAATAGTTGATCAGTTCCAAATCTTTTGCAGAACATTCATCTAGTTGCTAAATGGCTGAGTGCATTGGATAAGAAAGTGGAACATTATAGTTTTGGTAGTCACGAAGATTATCGTGTTTTTATGACTGCTGAGCCAGCTGGATCTCCTGACTCACATATTATTCCACAGGGGTTACTGGAAAATTCCATTAAAATCACCAACGAACCCCCAACTGGCATGTATGCTAACCTGCACAAAGCTTTGGATTTGTTTAACCAGGTATAAATAAAATAGGAATGTCTTTGAGCTTAATTGCATCCTAATCATTGGGGCAGCTTTTCTCAATGCAAATATTAGATTTATTTTTCTCTTCCGTCATTCAGATATATCAGTATTTGAAATTTAACATTGGGATGCAAGTAAAATATTAATACAGTAGTGATTGGACACCACAATTTATTTTGAAATGGCTGCTTTCACATATCTAAATTTACAATAAAGTTGAGTTTTTCAAAAAATTATTAAAGTTTAAAATATATTCCATAGCTGCTTTCAGTTTTTTTTTAATGTTTTATTCATTCAAGGGATGTGGGCATCACTGGCAAGGCTAGCATTTATTGCCCATCCCTAGTTGCCCTTGAGCAGGTGGTGGTGAGCCACCTTCTTGAACCACTGCAGTCCGTGTGGTGAAGGTACACTCACAGTGCCGTTAGTTAGGGAGTTCCAGGATTTTGACCCAATGACGATGAAGGAATGGTGATATAGTTCCAAGTCAGAATGGTGTGTGACTTGGCATTTGAGAAGAGTTGTCTCAAATCTACTGCAGTCTATTCCCATTTCAGTAAATAACATTTTGAAATTGAAGCTAAAACAGAGCAAGTTTTCTGCAATGTGTTATATGACACTTCGCTACACTGGCAATTACAATGTCAAGTTTTAACAGGTGGGAACAATTTTAACCTACCAGCCTGGCAGAAACAGGGCAGGGGGGAAGTTAAAAATGGCAAGTTACTTAGCCACTCAGAACTTGACCCTTTCCCACCATTTCTGATTTTAACCTGCAGGGTTTTGCAAGTGGATAAGACACCCACCTAAAGCAAGAGGGAGCCTCATGAATTTATACAAATCAGAGTCCTATTATGTCAAAAACACTCCAATTGCATTTTAACTGGAGCCTGAGCAGGGAATCCGCCATGGTCTGCAGACTGAAGACTCTCTCCAACATAAGTGGGACCAGGAGGAGATGCTTCTCCAGGTCTCGTATGGAAAGGCACAGCCTCCCCAGCCCTGTACCCCAGTCCCTTTACTCGCTAGGCAGTAAGTGTTCATTAGATCACAAGGCAAATGCAGACAAGAGAGGCCATTCGACACATCTTAATTAATCAATTCAAAAGCACACTATAGTCCCTCCTTTGCAGCATCCAGTTGTTTCTTAAATGGACAGAAAATCACTGTGACATAACCCTGTTTTCCAAAGATGCACTACCTGCAAGTGCCACTCATCGCAGTAAATGCCAAATTGTGAAATCACTCCTATGGTCTCCTGCTACATTGCAGATTATAAATACTACACGTGACTGTCTACCTTGTATCAAGAGAACAACCAATTGGCATTGCTCTGCCAATTCTTAACGGCTGACTTTTGGCTAAATAGTAAAATGGGAAGGCCTATATTTCAGGCAGTAATCTTCTTTTCCTTTTTTGCTAGGACTTTTAAACATAAAAAATAATGCCAATTTATTGACAGCAATTGTTTTTGTTCTATGCTTGATATTAACCATCAATTTTTATTTATGGTTAGATTTCTTAATTATTTACTTCATGTTAATGTAGGACACCTTGGAGATGTGTTCCAAAGAATTGGATTTTAAGTGCATCCTTTTTGCTCTCTGTTATTTTCATGCTGTGGTTGCTGAGAGACGTAAATTTGGAGCACAGGGATGGAACAGATCCTATCCCTTTAACAATGGCGATCTTACAATTTCTGTTTATGTACTGTTCAACTACTTGGAAGCTAATCCTAAGGTACAGCTTACGCGGAGTTCATATTACTAGTTTCGTAGATTTAAATTTTTTAGTATGATGGAAGAAAAAGAAAAATTAATTTCAACCTGGTAAATTTCATGGTAAATTTCTGTGATCAAAGTGACTAACATCAATAGATTTTTTTTTCATTTTATGGACTGAAATTTAACATGCAATTTAGTCCCTCTGGTCCCTCTGTCTTCCGAGAGGTTTCGATATTAACCTGCTCCTTTTAGCAGGTGAGCAGGATACCCGCTAGATGAAGGAAAGATGGGGAAAGTGTGGAGGAGTGGAACTAATTGGACAGCGGGGTCCTGCTTTGAACTGCAGATCAGACACCGATTACATCATCGGGATCTGACTGCAATCTTAACGGTTGGTCTGCATGGGGTCATCCTCATGGCTTTCCTGTCACACAGTACCTATCAGGAAGAGGAGCTGGAGCCAGAAAAGGCCCAGAAAGGTTGAGTTTATTTCTTTTTTTTATGTTTCCTGGTGGGCCAGGAGGCGCAGGAGTGCTCTGCTTTTACAATGTACTTAGATATAGCATATAAAGCTAGTTAATAAAGCATATGAGATCCTGGGCTTTATAAATAGAGGCTATGGGCTGGATTTTGTCAGTGTGGGCGGGCTGGGGCGTGGCAGGTGGAAATCGTGTCAGGACCCCGACTCCTAAGTGAAGTGTTGAAAAAGTGCGATTTTCCCCTAATTGGCCAATTGATTTCCTGCATGTGGGAACCATTGGCCCAATTAGTCTTTTCATGCAGAAAGTCGCCGCCAATGACATCATCAGTGCTGTTGGCTTTAAGGCCTGCAAGCAGCCTTGATTCTTCTGGAGACTGCAAAGGCTCTGCAATTTATATGAAGGAGCTGAATTGTGGAAAATGTCAACGATCAAGCAAAAGTGTACTCCTCGGTTTGATGAGCCCTCCTTCCAAGCTCTGGTGCACGGAGCCAGCTGTAATAAGGAGGTGCTGTTCCCTTCCTCAGGGAGAAAAAAGCCACCCCAGCAGACAAAAGCTGTGTGGCTACAAGTGGCCCAGGTTGTCAACTCCATTTCAATGAGCCGCAGAACCTGGCTGCAATGCAGGAAGAGGTTTCATGACCTTCTCTGCACCGGAAAAGTGAGTATGACTTTCCCATCACCCTCAATCTGATCCCCATCGTCTCTCCTCACCAGCACTCTGCTTTGCCAACCTCTTCCTCCACATCCCACTTGACACTTACGTCCCTGCACCCTTACCCATTCCCTCTCTCTCTATGGTCACATTCACTTAACTATTCGACCATGCAGCCCTCACACTTCCTATCACTGTGATGCCATGACAACAACTACTTACAACACACAGGGAGGGTCCTTTGTATCCTTCTAAACATCTATGCTATGGATTCACTACACTCACTCCTTCCATGGTCCATGGAGGAGCTTAGTCGCAAGGGTATTTAAAACATGGTCATTGTTCAGAACAGAATGACATCTCTTGAGGAGCGATGGTCAGCTATCGGGCAAACAAAGTAGACCTTCATGCAAGTCCTCTGGAGTAGGACTTCCAGTGCAGAAATGGGTCCTCATGGCCCCCCTGCAGTGCAGCAAGGTGCTGTCAAGCCACTTGCTACCTCTGAAGTGGGGCTGACCCATGAGAAGGATGCTGGTGGCAGACAACAAGGAAGTGGGGGCTCCTCTCCAAGCGCTCACACAACCATGCCACAGCAAAGCCCTCGGTCAGAGCCCCACCAAAGTCCTCACCCAAATGAGATGGGCGTCTCAGCCCCTGCACAGTCGTAGGAACAGCAGACTGTCGGTGAGCCCACACAGGTTTGCCACCCCAGAGGATGCCCGCCAAAGGCGTCAAAACAGGAGCAGCAAGAGAGCGAGCAAGGGGCCTCCACATCTGCTGAAGCCACAGGGGAAGCACCATGTAGGAGCACACATAAGAGGAAGATAAAGCACAAATAGTCACTTGGGTACTGTGTTGTTTTGTTTTTGGACCAGCCATCATTGTGATTGTATTATAAAGTGTTTTGATGGCAAACTGTTGAAGTTGTGGCCTGTGTCATTTCGCAAATGGGACTTTCACATTGAGGGCTTAGGGTGCCTTGCAATTATCAGAATGGTGGTCAGAGTGATAGGATTCTGTAGGTTCTTCTCCATTGTCGATGATCTGGTAAGAAGGAGCGAGACTAAAGTGTTTGATTGTGCAGGCTAAGCAAATCTGGCCAGGATGAGTGCATCCCTTGCATCCCGGGCAGCAATATGGTGGCGCTCTGGCGCCTTCTGGCCCATCTTCAGGTGGGTGAGCAGCAGCTTGGCGCTCCTGTTGTTGTTCCTGCTGTTGGTGCTGCTGTTGCCCATGGGTCTGCTGCTGCCGTGGCTGGTCTTCATCCGAATCTGATGTCCAGGAGGAAAGGAATTAAATGGTCGCCATGCTTCTGGTATATGCCTCAGTTGAGGAAGCGCTTAGTCAAGGTGGGGAAAGGGGTTTCCAAGGAGGTCACACTGGAGATGGGTGTCAGGCTCCTAACTTCCACAACACTGAGTATGCCTGCTAAAAGTTCCCCCAGACCTGAAACAACAAAGTTCTGCCACCTGCAAATGATCATCGGTGAAAACTCCTTTGTAATGGTGGAGCTGCAGCTGTTCGTAAGCAATCCACTAGTGAGGCCGCCAGGATTACCTGGCGTGTTCCAGAGGAGGCGTGTAGGATGGGGGAAATATGTTAAAATTGGAAAGGCCTCTCAAAATGGGATTATAGAGGCAATTAAGTGGTTCTTCCGGGCCTTAAGGGACTAGCCTGCCTCTTGGAGGCAGGATGGAAAGCGGGTCAGAAAACACGCACTTGGGAAAATTGCTTGGAGGCGGGATGGAGGCAGGAACGGGCCCACCCGCCTGTTTTGGCGATTTTAACAACTCGCACACCTCCAAACCCGCCTCCTTGGGGCTGGGAAAATCGAGCCCATGGAATACAAAAGCCAGGAAGTTATGCTAAAGCTATATAAAACTCTAGTTCAGACCCAAGTGGAGTACTGTGTCCAATTCTGGGCACCACATTTTAAGAAGGATGTGAAGGCTTTGGAGAGGTTACACAAGAGATTTACTAGAATGGTTCCAGGGATGAGGGATTGCAGTTACGTGGATAGACTGGAGAAGCTGGGGTTGTTCTCCTTAGAGCAGAGAAGGCAAAGAGGAGATTTGGTAGAGGTGTTTAAAATCATGAAGGGTTTAGATAGAATAAATAAAGAGAAACTGTTTCCAATGGCTAAAGGGTTGATAACCAGAGGGCACAAATTTAAGGTGATTGGCAAAAGAACCAGAGGTGACATGAGGAAAAACTTTTTTACGCATCAAGTGGTTGGGATTTGGAATGCGCTGCCTGATAGGGTGGTGGATACAGATTTCGTGGTAGCCTTCAAAAGGGAATTGGATAAATACTTGAAGGAGAAAGAATTGCAGGGATATGGAGAAGCTGGCGCAGACTCAATAGCCTGTTCTGTTTCTCCTCATTCTTCCTACTAAAATGTATCACCTCATACTTTCCTGCGATGAATTTCATCTGCTATGCGTCCGCTCATTCCACCAGCCTGTCTATGTCTTCTTGAAGTCTATTACTATCTTCCTCACTGTTTACTGCACTTCCAAGTTTTATGTCATCTGCAAATTTTGAAATTGTGCCCTATACCCCAATGTCCAAGTCATTAATGTATTCAAAAACAGCAGTGGTCCTCGTACTGAACCTTTGGAAACACTACTGTATACCTCTCTCCAGTGTGAAAAATAGCCATTCACCATAACTCTCTGTTTTCTATCCTTAGCCAATTTTGTATCCATGCTGCTACTGCCCCTCATCCCATGGGCTTCAGTTTTGCTAACAAGCCTAATATATGGTACTTTATCAAACGCCTTTTGAAAATTCATATACACAACATCAGCTGCACTGCCCTCATGCACCCTCTCTGTTACCTCTTCAAAAAACTCAATCAAGTTAGTCAAATGCGATTTGCCCTTAACAAATCCACGCTGGCTCTCCTTTATTAGTCCATGCTTGTCCAAGTGACTGTTAATTTTCTCCCGGATTATTGTTTCTAAAAGCTTCCCACCACCGATGTTAAACCAACTGGGCTGTAATTGCCAGGTTTATCCTTCTCCCCTTTTTTGAACAAGGGTGCAACATTTGCAATCCTCCAGTCCTTTGGCACCACTCCTGTATCCAAGGAGGATTGGAAGATTATGGCCAGTACCTCCACAATTTCCACCCTTACTTCCCTCAGCAACCTAGGGTACATTCCATCTGGACCAGGAGACTTATTCACTTTAATTACCGCCAGCCTTTCTAGTACCTCCTCTTTATCTATTTTATCTCATCCATTATCCAGCAACCTCCTTGTTTACCATAGCTTAAGCAAAGTCCTCTTCCTTGGTAAACACCGATGCAAAGTACTCATTTAGTACCTCAGCCATGCCTTCTGCCTCTACCAATAGTTCTCCATTTTGGTCCCTAATCGGCCCCACCGCTCATCTGACAACACTTTTACTGTTAATATGTCTATAGAAGACCTTTGGATTCCCTTTCATGTTAGCCACCAATCTAATCTCTTTGCCCCTCTTATTTACTTTTTCACTTCTTCTCTGTACTTTTTATATTCAGCCTGATTCTCCCTTGTATTGTCAAGCTGACATCTGTCATACACCCCTTTTTCTGCTTCATCCTATTCTCCAACTTCTTCGTCATCCAGGGAGCTCTGGCTTTGATTGCCTTTCCTTTCCCCCTTGTAGGAATGTACCTAGACTGTACCCGAACCATCTCCTCTTCAAAGGCTGCCCATTGCTCCATTACATTTTTGCCTGCCAGTCTTTGACTCCAATTTACTTGGGCCAGATCCCTCCTCAATTCGCTGAAATTAGTCCTTCTCCAGTTAAATATTTTTACTCTCGATTGTTCCTTCTCCTTCTCCATAACTAATCTAAACGTTACGATACTATGATCCCTATTCCCGAGATGCTCTCCAACTTTGACACTCTCCACTTGACCCACTTCAAGAAAATTCTCCTGAACAAACTTCAGAAATTCCTCCCCTTCACACAATCACTGCCCCATTCAATATTGGAGTAAAGTCTCCCATTATCACTACTCTACAGTTCTTGCACCTTTCAGTAATTTCTCTGCAAATCTGCTCCTTTATCTCCTTTCCACTATTTGGTGGTCGATAAAATACACCAGGTAGCATAGTAGCTCCTTTATTGTTTCTCAACTTCAACCAAATAGATTCTGTCTTTGATCCCTCAAGTCTATTTTCTCGTTCTAGCACTGTAATATTTTCCTTAATCAAAACTGCTAACTCTCCTTTTTTTCCTTCCCTATCTTTCCTGAATACCTTGTACGCAGGAATATTAAGCATCCAACCCTCCCCTTTTTTGAGCCAGGTCTCAATTATCACCACTACATCATATTCCCACATGGCTGTTTCCGTCTGCTGCTCACCGACCTACCTTATTTACCACATTTTGTGCATTTACACACTTGCACTCGAAACCTAACTTAGACCTCATTGTATTTTCTATGATCCCACCTAATTTTGTATCATTTCTAATTCTAACTGTCTCTCCCAGTCCTCTGTGCACCTGGTTTCTACATTTTAATACTACATCCTGGTGCCCAACCCCCTGCCATATTAGTTTAAACCCACCCCCACAGCACTAGTTAACCTGCCCACAAGGATATTGGTCCCAACTCTATTCAGGTGCAACCGTCCATCTTGAACAGGTCCCTCCTGTCACAGAACTGGTCTCAATGTTCCAGAAATCTGAAGCCCTCCCTCCTGCACCATATCTCTAGCCATGCATTAACCTGCCATATCTTCCTATTTCTACTCTCACTAGCACGTGACACAAGGAGTAATCCAGAGATTACTACCTTTGAGGTCCTGCTTTTTAACTTCTTTCCTAGCTCTTTAAACTCTCAACCCTCTTCCTCCCTATGTCGTTGGTTCCAACATGGACCACAATTTCTGGCTCTTCCCCTTCACCCCACAGAATATTTTTCACCCTCTCCATGATGTCCCTTACCCTGGCATCAGGGAGGCAACATACCATATGGGTCACACGTCGATGGTAGCAGAACTGCCTGTCTGTCACCCTGACTATCAAATCCCCATTACTACTGCATTCCCACACTTTGCTGAAGTGCTCTGTGCAGTCCTTTGCCTCACAGTGCCAGGCTCAGGACTGCACTCCTTTGAGATTTTGCCACCCTCACTGGTATTCAATGCTGAATATCAGTTTGAGAGTGCCACACTCCCAAAGGATTCCTGCGCTGCCTGCCTCTTCCTGCCCTTTCAGGTGGCCACCCATTTGCTATTCTGAACTCTATCCGGCTATGGGGTGACGTCTTCCTGCAACCTGTGATCCAGGAAGGACTCAGCCATCCGTATGCCCTGCAGTGAATCCAGCTGCCCCTCAAACTCAGAAACCCTCAGCGTGAGTTTGAGCAGCTGGAGGCACTTCCTGCAAACACTGGCCTCCGAGACAAATGAAGCATCCTGAAGTTTCCACACGGCACAGGAATTGCAGGCTACAGGTCGTAGCTGTCTCTCCATTCTAATTGGAAACTTAAAATAAACTACTTAGATACAAGGTGATTTATATCATTGCTGTTAACTAGGTCTAAACTACACTGCAATGTTTCTATTCGCTCCTCAAAGCAAACTACACAAAGACTAAATTATTTACTAAGTTTAACGAGAACCACTGAGATACGAAACACAAAGGGCTAGAAATTCATCATGGCCAAGGAATGGGCGGTGTCAGTAGAAAAGTTGGAGAATTAACGCCAGGCACAAATGCTTTAAACTGCACGAAAAATTCGTGCTCACTGCTCAATAAAATGATTGGAGTCCTAAATCAAGTCTTAAAACCCAAGCTCATTGGCGTTAGGCTTAATGGGTGGACCAATATCGGGTGCAGTCTAATCACAACTCATCATTGCCGCAGGCTTTTTTCACTACTTAAAGGGGAGGTTCATTCATGCTGCAGCACCTCATTCTCAGCATTGCTGGCTGTGCAGCAGCCTCAGCAAGCAGAAGCAGAAGCAGAAGCAGACGAAGGAGAAACAGCCGGAGGACTGAACCAGGTGTGCTCATGGCAGGTCCACACCCCAGAGAGAGAACCCACAGATTCTCCGATGAAGCATTGGAGGCATTGGTTTTCACTGTGGAGAGATGGAGGGCGGTGCTCTACCCGACAAGTGGCAGGAGGCCCTCACCACAAGTCTTCAACACCATGTGGAGGGAGGTAGCACAGCATGTCTCAGGCAGCACTGTGGTCCCCAGGACCCACACACAGTGCAGGAAGAAATTTAACGACTTCACTCGGATGGTCAGGGTGAGTGAAGGCTTCAACAAATGCTACATACCACCATCTGTACCACAATCTTCACACACTGTCCAAAGCACCACATCCCTAGCACTCACCCACCAATAATCTCTACCTACCAATGCTCACACCCGCATCTCACACCTTGCACACAATGCCAGCTATTCAACTATGGCAGGCACATCACCAAAACACATTGCTCCACACTCACTCTCACACTTTCCTTTCTCTTGCCGGCCAAGGTGGCGCACAACAGGAGGGAGCAGGGGCGCACAGGCGGGGGACAAGCTGATACCCAACCACTGTCTGCACTGGAGAATCGCGTGCTGCTGATCATTGGGCACCAGGTGGTGGGTGCCATGGCCACCGGTGACATTGACCCCCTTGGGGACAACAACGGTATGTTCATCCCTACTCCTTCTCACATCCCACTTCCCCCTCACCCCACAAGTGTTTCGCACTTTCCAGCTAATCATGCTGTATGCATGCATTTCTCCCTTCCTGCCCCCCTCCCCTCACCTTAACCCAACTCTTGTGCATTTATGCTTTCAGATAATCAGCAAGCACCTGAGCAGCCTGTCCCTGAAGGCGCGGTAGAGAGCGAGGCGGGAGAAGAGGAGGAGGAAGAACACGCTGCATCACTGCATCTCTCACCCGTAGACACCAGCTCAGATACTGGCACTACGTGTTCTTTAGAAGCTAGTATATTAGCGGGATCTGCACAGGGTGAGGCACCGGGGACGAGTGGGCTGCAGCAAGGCCAGGGGGAAAGGGTAGCTCGTGGGCCAGCTCCCCAAAGGGCAAATTTGCGTGTGAGTTCTGCTGCACAGGACTCAAATGAGGACCTGGATGGGGAGGCCTTTAGAAGAAGGGAGATGGGCATGTACATGGAGATGATAGGTGCAATGGCAAGGCTGCCCGAGAGCCTCTCGGCAATGGTAAGGAGAGTGGAGGAGTCCATCTCCAACATTGCACAAGGCTCTGCGCACACCATGGAGCCCATCATTTCCAGTCTGCAAAGGATGGTAGGCTCCCAGAGAGACTGTGGCGACCCAGACCCAATGTCGCGTGTGATGGGCGATCTGGCATCTTCCATTGCAGCACAGGCGGAAGCGATGCAACATCTTAGTGCTGTAATGGAGTCTATGCTTGGTGGCATCCAATCTCAGGTTGCTCTCATGCAGTCTCGGCTTGATGCCATGCAAGCTCTGACTGCTGCCATCATGGCTGAGTCTACCACCGTCAACCGAGGCTTCCACGGTGTCGCAGCAGGTCAGCAATCTTTGCTCCAACAAATTGCTAGGGATGCTGAGGTGCTGCCCCAGGGGAGTGGCAGTGGGTCAGTGAAGCTGGAACCTGCTGTCCTCTCTCAGGATGCCTTTGTAGCTGCCTGTCATCCAACCAGCCCAGACTGCCACCGTCCATGCTGAGGTGGTGCAGTCTACAGCTGGGCCTTCCAGATCCAGAGCTGGTTGAGGGTGTCATGCAAGGCCATCTGAAGTGTCCTGCACGGACACTCAGCAACCTTCCATCAGACATGCTGCAGCCACTGGGCCAACACTTTGTAGGAGCACTAGAGCAGGAAAAGGCACAGTAATGACAGGCACTAAGGGATTGCACAAGGGTGAAAAGAAATTATTTTTGGTGTAAGTATGTGTCCACTACTTTTTGATAAATTTATCACTTCACTTACATTCTTTTATGGTGTCTCTCGTTTCAGCTTTGCACTGTGATATGGCCTGCAAGAGGGATGGAATGATGGGGATGTGGTGAACAAAGGGGATATGAGGTGTAAGTCATCCTGGTGTGAGGCTGGAGGTCTGTTTGGAGGAGGTGGCAGAGTTCTGTGACCACCTCCTTGGTTAAGCGGAGCTGCCCAGTACACTGCTCCTCGCTTCATTGAAAGTAGGAGAAGTGCTCTCGGAATACCCTCGGAGGGTAACGCCTCCTGGTGAGAGCCCTGATGTCCCTTCTCATCTCTCTGCGTGCATGTTTCCGTATTTCTCGCTGCCTCCGCCATAGATCCTGGAAGGCGAGGTGGCATGCCAGTACAGCCTCCATTAATGTTACCAAGTGTAGCAGTTTGAATCTTTGAAGAATAAATGTAGCTACATTTTAGTTGCCAGAAGACTCCTGCTACAAAAGAACCTTGAAATTACTGAATGAAACTGTTGCAGTGGGTGAAACTAACAAAAAAAACACTGAAATTGCACTAACCTGACAGCTGCAAGTGATTACTGATGATCCCTTTAAATAACGTCCCTGGAGCCGGCTTCCTGGTGCTGCACACCAGCTCTCCCTGCCGTTGTTTACTCCAAGCGGTGAGGTAGTGGCGAGAATCAATTTTGCAAATCAGGCGGTCAGTAGCGTTGCATACTCACTGACATCACGATTTACCTGGTGTTGACATTCCCGGCGATACCTCTTACCGGCAGCGCTACTGGGGGGGCCAGATTTAGTGTGCAGTGCTGGATTTGCCTCACCCTGGCGATACTGGTCTAGCGCCCCATTAGCACCATCTACTGGCGTTAATGGGAGGTGTTAAGGGGATGAATTTTTCCCCCATGGTACCTAAATATTAGTTATCTAGATACTTAACTTAGAATCCTCAGGGTCTGTGGCTGCACTCCTTCTTTTGAGTTTGACGTGAGTAACCGCCTACCTCCTCTCTACCAAATTCCCACTATCAGCAAATTCTCAGCTTCCACTCTGTTTGCGATCCACTCCGATTGCGATTTACCCAGCTCTGTCTCCAAGCTTTGTGCTCAAGCTTAAGTTGTTTTTATTTAATTGACAATCCAATTTGTTTTATTTGATGTAGTCTGTTATAGCTACTACATGATGACAGAAGGGCTGCATGGTTTGGAGGATTAAAGGATAGCAATGCATGGTTGCACTGTTGATTTATTAGATGGAATAAGTCTGAGGAGCTAAATTCCATTGTAATTCATGATATTTTCATATTAATGTTTTTCTTCAGACGTTAAAAATTGAGCTCACCAACTACATTTTTTTATCATGGTAAACTACATTTAACTATTAGGTTCCCTGGGATGACTTACGCTATCTCTTTGGTGAAATAATGTATGGAGGCCACATCACTGATGATTGGGATCGTAAACTTTGTCGTACCTATCTGGAGGAATATATCAGAAATGAAATGCTGGATGGAGAGCTTTTGCTTGCACCAGGCTTCCCTATCCCACCCAATTCTGATTACAAAGTAAGAAAAGCTTTTAAAAAAATATAGTGCACTATTGTCACACGTCAAAAGAATATTGTTGCTCTGCTTTTTTACAAGGTCTTCCTAGCAGCCAGTCTTCGTGAATCCTGGTAGCAAAGGTCTTGCATAGTATAAAAACATGTTAAGATTACACCACAAATAACATAAAGAAGATCCCACAGAATGCTACTGAGAAGATAAACACAAATTGGCATAGAATTTGCATACGGTAGTGGAGCTCGTGGGTGTAAATGGGGGTGATGATTCCCCCCTAATCATTTTGAGGTCAGCCAACACAGCTTTGGAGAACCACCTCCATTTCGCTCATCTGTCACCCATCTTTGGCCTCGAGGCGCGGCCTGCAAGTCTGTCCGGTTCCTGGTTCACACTTCAGACTGGATATGTCGGCACTCCCCAGTTACCAGCTCGGTTCCCATCCTGCTAAGTCGGCCAAATTTTGATTTCAGGGCCCCAGTCGGCCAAACCTAGCTTTGTCACTGAGCAATAGGCCCCTCATTTAGTATATGCAAGGGACGTAATACCTGTTTTAGGCAGAGGCCAAAAGTACACCCAAAACAAAATGGGGTCCCAGGTTTTTCAAATGCGATTTGGGCGTGGGAATTTGGCCCGCTAAATTGCCCCCTGTATTCCTGTTTTCCACCCAATAAGCAGGAGCAACGAGGTCCAATTTCTACCCAAATATTCTACAAATCATAACTATTAAATTACTGAAAAAAAGTAAAATTATTGTTGCATCCACGTTTGATTTTATAAAGCAAAGTACCTACCAATTCTATATCTATCAGTTTTCCAGTTAACAAATACTTCATATTTGTGAAATTTGATTACTTATAGTTTTTCTGACACAATGGCCCCGATATTTACTGGGGCAGAGTTTCGGAGAGTGGGGGGAGAGCATTTATGGTTGGAAACGCCCAGGAGTTTTAATTCCCTGGCGTGTGTGTTTTTTTTATTTGCACAGGTTCCCCGCCTGGAAGCCAGCCTGATTGATAGGCTTGGCTGCATGTTCGGCGGGGAACGCTCCCGAAAATGCCGCAGCCCAAGAGCAGGTAGGTTTAGTGCATGTTGGGGTTAGAGATCGCGGGGGTGGGGGGCGGAATTGGAGAGATACCGAAGAGGGGTTGGAGATTGGGGGCAGAGATGGGGGGGTTGGGGGGAGAATCGGAGAGGGGGATCAGTGATTGCAGGGGTGTTGGTGATGGGGGAGTGTCGGGGGGGGAGATCGTGGGGGAGTGTCGGGGGGGAGAGCGTGGATGGGTCGAAAGGGGGACTTTACAGGGTTAGCTTGTTAGACTGGAGGAAACACTCCTGCTCCTCTTGGCCCACAAGCAGTGCTGTAAAGGCACTTACCTTTTGGATCCGGCTCTTCCCATCTCTTTTTACCTGCCAGGTTTTCCGAGGCCCAGGAAACCTGGCTGACTGTGGTTAAAAATAGAAATCCTGTTAAATTGGAGGCACGCAGCATCTTTAAATAGTTTCAACAACCTACCCATTTCCTGAGAGTGGATTGGTCGTCCGCCCCGCATCCTGCCTCCATTAAAAATGGAAGTGGGTGGGTTGGGTTCCTGTTTGAGATTTTTAACATTTTAACTTCCCACCCGACCCAAACCCACCCGTTTTTGGGGGCTAAAGTTACCCCCAATATTCATATATTTGTTTTAAAAAATGAAAGTGACACAAATATCCATTTGTTTGTTATAAGGGCTATCATGAGTACGTGAATGAGATATTGCCACCTGAGAGCCCATACTTGTATGGCCTGCACCCGAATGCAGAAATTGGATTCCTGACAGTGATCTCCGAAAAGCTGTTTCGCACAGTCCTCGAGTTGCAACCCAAAGAATCTACTGGTGATGTTGGCTCTGGGGTAACTAGGGAAGAAAAGGTATTTTTTTTAACCTTTAGGAACAAGATAACTTGAACTTTAAACCTAACCATCAGAACTTCAGGCAACATATAACTTTTCTTACAGAGACTCCTTAAAACATTATTGTTACCTTAAAATAACGTCAATAAAAACTCAAAATATGCAACCATTTCAAAAGCTGCTTTTCAACAAAGGTTGAGTGCTATATGTCAAGCTTAACCTAAAATGTAATGAGAAAATTATTCATCTTCAGTGCAGCCAGCACATAGCTTAATTTTAATGGAGAGAAAATCATGGGGTAAGTCCTGAATTCTAAATATGTCCTCGTAGTGCAGAGCTCTGCACCAGAAGGCCTGAAGAAAACGAGGCGTTAGGGCTCTTGCATATGTAATTAAGAGGCCTAACACCTGTTTTAGGCTCCCTCTGGGAAATTGGATAGTAATGAGCGGAGCAGTTGCTGCGACCGAAGCAGCAGCCACCAACTAAATTCTAGCTAATAAAATCAAAAATCGTTCCTGTGGAGCCTGGGGTAGCAGGAGTGCTGCACTATCTATAAAATACTTGTGATTACCCCCCATCCCTCCTGAGACTTGCCGTGATAGCGAGGCAAGCAGCCCCACATTCGTCTTCTTAAAATGCACAAGCTGCCTGTGAAGGGACGACAGGTGCTGGTAGCTTTGTATGTTTTTTGTTACAATGTTTATAATATCTTTTTTAGTTCTGAGTATTTATTACAGTATGTAATTTGGGAAACTAAGCAGATGACAGCAAAGAAAATTAAAATATCCCGTATGACCAAAGAAAGAGTAAGGCTGAGAAGTGAGGCAGATGGTGGCAATGGAGGGCAGGTCAGAACATCCAAAAAAGGTGATAAAAAGTTTTTTTAAATTGCCGAGTCAGTACGGCCAAATAAAGGCTTGGGTCAGTAGAGAGGAGGGGTGGGATTGAGGGCAAACTCAGGAGCAGGCCCAGTAATTATGTTTTACAAAGTACCAGCAGGGCAGAGCGAGGAGAGGTAGAGAACCCCAGCAGGGGAATATTTTGATTATAGGAACTGTGGATTTGGGTGGCCATGTACACAAATCACAAAAAGCTAGTGCACATGTACACAAATCAATCAAAAAGGCTAATAAAATGTTAGCCTCTATCTCAGGGGATTGGAATTCAAATGGGAGGAAGTTATGCATATTGCCACCTGATAGGTTGGTGGATACAGATTGCTACCAGTGCCACGAGCTAATAAGTTTAGAGAGAGTAAGATAGATAAGCTAAATACGTGGCTTGAGCAGTGGTGCAAGGGAGAGGGATTTAAATTCTTCAGGCATTGGAACCAGTTCTTGGGGAGGAGTGACCTGTACCAAGGGGACGGTCTACACCTGAACTGTGAGGGAGCCGATGTCCTCGGGGTAATATTTTCTAGGGCGGTTCGGGAGGATTTAAACTAATTTGGCAGGGGGATGGGAACCTAGGTAGTGGAAAAGAGGGAAGTCATATGAAGTTAGAAATAGATGGTAGAAAGGTGAGAAGCAATAAGCAAAGGAGAGAAACACAAAGGGCCAAACTAATTCATAATGAGAGTGTGAAAAAAGCAAGCCTGAAGGCTTTGTATCTTAATGCTAGAAGCATTAGGAACAAGGTGGATGAATTAGTTGTGGAAATAGAGGTAAACAAGTATGATTTGATTGGGATTACAGAAACGTGGCTGCAGGGTGGGCAAGGCTGGGAACTTAACATCCAGGGATATACAATATTTAGGAAGGATCGGCAAAAAGGTAGGGGAGGTGGGGTAGCATTGCTGGTAAAGGAGGGGATTAATGCAATGGAAAGGAAGGATATTAACTCGGATGAAACGGAATCTGTATGGGTAGAAATGAGAAATAGCAAGGGGAGGAAAACGTTAGTGGGTGTGATATATAGGCCTCCAAATAGTAATATGGAGGTGAGGGAAGGCATAAAAAGGGAAATTAGAGAAGCGTGCGATAAGAGCACAGCTGTCATCATGGGTGACTTTAATTTACATATTGATTGGACTACCCAAATTAGTAAAAATTCTGAGGAGGAGGAATTCCTGGAATGTTTTCGGGACGGTTATCTGGACCAATATGTCGAGGAGCCGACTCGAGATCAGGCCATTTTAGACTGGGTATTGTGCAATGAGAAGGGACTTATCAGCAATCTTCTTGTACGAGGCCCCTTGGGTCAGAGCGATCATAATATGATCGAGCTCTCAGTCGAGATGGAGAGTGAGGAAATTGAATCAGAGACTAAGGCCCAGAACTTAAATAAAGGGAATTACGAGGGTATGAGACGGGAATTGGGTAAGATTGATTGGGTGGTGTTTCTGGGGGGATTGACAGTGGATAGACAATGGCAAGCATTCAAAGATAGAATGGAAGAATTCCAGAACATGTTTATACCGGTTTGGCATAAAAAATAAACCTAAAAAGGTGACTCAACCGTGGATAACGAGGGAAATTAGGGACAGCATAAAATCAAAAAAAAGGGCATATCAACTGGCAAAAAAAAGCACCAGACCGGAAGATTGGGGGCAGTACAGGATACAGCAAAAGAGGACAAAGGGATTAATCAGGAAGGGGAAAATAGAATACGAAAGTAAACTTGCAGCAAACATAAAGAAAGACTGCAAAAGCTTTTATCGGTATATCAGGAGGAAAAGACTGGTAAAATCCCAAGTCGGTCCCTTGCAGTCCGATTCGGGAGAATATATAATGGAGAATAAGGAAATGGCAGACCAATTAAACTCATACTTTGGTTCTGTATTCACAAAGGAGGACACAAATAACCTCCCAGGAATATCGACAAACATAGGGACTAATGAGAGGGAGGAGCTGACAGAAATTAGTATCTCTAGGGATATGGTGTTGGGTAAGTTGAGGGGACTGAAGGCCGACAAATCCCCGGGGCCTGATAAACTACATCCTAGGGTACTTAAGGAGGTGGCCCTGGAGATAGCAGATGCTCTAAGGATCATCTTCCGGAACTCCATTGACTCGGGAATAGTACCCGTGGATTGGAGGGTAGCTAATGTTACCCCAATATTTAAAAAGGGGGGTAGAGAGAAAGCAGGGAATTATAGACCAGTAAGCCTTACATCGGTTGTGGGCAAAATGCTAGAGTCCATTATTAAGGATAAAATAGCGGAGCATTTGACAAATGGGGAAAGGATCGGACAGAGTCAACATGGATTTACAAAGGGTAAATCGTGTTTGACTAATCTGCTGGAATTTTTTGAGGAAGTAACTGGTAAAATAGATGGGGGAGAGCCAGTGGATGTGGTGTACCTTGACTTCCAGAAAGCCTTCGATAAGGTTCCACACAAAAGATTATCATGCAAAATTAAGGCTCATGGGATTGGGGGCAAAGTATTAACGTGGATAGAGAACTGGCTGGCGGATAGAAAACAGAGAGTTGGAATAAATGGCTCGTTTTCGGAGTGGCAGGCAGTGACCAGCGGGGTGCCGCAAGGATCTGTCCTGGGACCCCAGCTGTTCACAATATATATAAATGATCTGGATCAGGGAATTGGATGCAATATTTCCAAATTCGCTGACGACACTAAACTAGGAGGAGGGGTGGGCTCTGATGAGGATGTCAGGAGGCTACAATGCAATTTGGACAGGTTGGGGGAATGGGCGGATACGTGGCAGATGCACTATAATGTGGATAAATGCGAGGTCATCCACTTTGGGGGTAAAAACAGGAGGGTGGATTATTATCTAAATGGCAATAGATTGGGAGATGGGGAAGTGCAGAGGGACCTGGGTGTTCTTGTGCACCAGTCACTGAAGGAGAGCATGCAGGTGCAACAGGCGATTAAGAAGGCAAATGGTATGTTGGCCTTCATATCAAGGGGGTTCGAGTATAGGAATAGGGATACCTTACTACAGCTGTACAAGGTGCTGGTGAGACCGCATCTGGAGTATTGTGTACAGTTTTGGTCGCCCCATCTGCGGAAGGATGTTCTTGCCATGGAAAGAGTGCAGCGGCGATTCACCAGGCTGATACCTGGAATGGCGGGAATGACCTACGAGGAGAGATTGAATAGTTTGGGCTTGTACTCACTGGAGTTTAGAAGATTGAGAGGGGATCTCATCGAAACATATAAAATTATGGCAGGCCTGGACAGGCTGAATTCAGAGAGAATGTTTCCAATGGCAGGGGAGCACAGAACCAGGGGCCACAGTCTAAAAATAGCAGGCAAATCATTTAAAACAGAGATGAGGAGGAATTTCTTCACTCAAAGAGTGGTGAGCCTGTGGAATTCCCTGCCACAGAGGGCTGTGAAGGCTAATTCAATAAATATTTTCAAGAGAGAATTGGATATATTTCTGAAGGCTAAGGGGATTAAGGGTTACGGAGAAAAGGCGGGGACGGGGTACTGAACTGGTAAGATCAGCTATGATCTCAGACGAAGATCAGCCATGATCTCATTGAATGGCGGAGCAGGCTCGAAGGGCCGAATGGCCTACTCCTGTTCCTATCTCTATGTTTCTATGTTTCTTAAAAGGGAATTGAATAAATACTTGAATGAGAAAATAATACAGGGATATGGGGAAAGAGTGGGGGAGTGGGACTAACTGGATCGCTCTTCGAAAGAGCTAGCGCAGACTTGATGGGCCGAATGGCCTCCTTCTGTGCTGTACTATTCTATGATTCTATGCTTCAAGTTGTATAGAGCCTTAGTCAGACCCCATCTGGAGTACTACATTCAGTTTTAGGCACCAAATCTCAGGAAAAATATATTGGCCTTGGAGATGGTACAGTGCAGATTCACCAGAATTATACCAGGGCTTAAAGGATTAAATTGAGGACAGGTTGCATAAACTTGGCTTGTATTCCCTTGAGTTTAGACAGTTGAGGGGTAATTTAATTGAATTCTTTAAAATGATTAAGGGATTTGATAGGGTAGATACAAGGCAACTATTTCCTCTGATGGAGAAATCCAGAACAAGAGGGCACAGTCTTAAAATTAGAGCCAGGATATTTAGGAGTGAAATCAGGTAACACTTCTTCATAAAAAGGATAGTGAAAATTTGTAATTCTCTCTGCCAAAAGGCTGTGGATGGTGGGTAAATTGAAATTTTCAAGACTGAGATTGATATTATTAGGTAAAGATATCAAGGGATATGGAACAAAGGTAGGTAAATGGAGCTAATGTACAGATCAGCCATGATCTGATTGAATGGAAGAACAGGCTCAAGGGACTGAATGACATACTCCTGTTCCTATGGCAGAGCAGGCAGTATCCTTTGACTGCTGCCTTTGGCCCCTGTGTATCATCCTTCTCAACTATCTTGGCTACAATTTCTGGAAGTCACGTCTTAAAACCCTTTACCTTGCTTCTCTCTACCCACCTTCAAATGTCTATCACTTATCTTTTCCATTACTGCTTAGCCTCCGTTTCTCTTATGTGAAGTGCTTTGAGATGTTTACATTAAATGCATTATATGGATGAAATTTGGTGTCAAGATAATAGAAAGAGGAATTTACTATGAGTGTATAACATCGCTGACAGTAATTTCTTCCCTATAATATTGTAAAATCTCAGATATAAATGGAACTTAACAATACCGTTGATATTCAGGTTAAGTCAATCTTGGATGAAATTCTGGAAAAACTGCCAGAAAGTTTTAATATGCATGAGGTCATGGCTAAAGTGGAAGAAAGGACACCTTATGTGGTTGTGGCTTTCCAGGAATGTGAAAGAACAAACATACTGACTGCAGAGATAAAACGGTCTTTGAAGGAACTGAATCTAGGACTAAAGGTTTGGTCATATTTAAAAATAATTGATTTTAAGTTTGCTCTTTTTTGGGGGAGGTACAGATTCTTTGAATGTGACTATCATAATTTATAATGACATCCAATAGCTGGGCTGTTTTTAGACCACATGACTTTCTATTTATTTTAGTACAAAATGTTTTATAGTGCCAATTGAGACCCAAATCCCCAAAATTTGGTGGGCTCTGTACTGAACTTTCCAAAGGCAAGCTTACATGACTACCACCTGCCTTCTCCCAGACCCCACCCACCCCAGCTGCTTTTCAACAGGGTATATAAATATAGTTCTTATTTTGTAAGTTTCAAAAGATTGTGCCTTGTGTTTGCTGATGTTTTTTGAATCATGCCAAGGAGAGACCATAAATTACAGGAGTCCTGTTTAAGGGACAACCAGGACAGAAGTGGAATTGCTGAAGACAGGGTGTGGCAGTTACATTTGTCTCTTATGACAATTTATTTCACTAACACAAGGTAGGAAAACTATGTACATGGAGTAGTTTAATGGAGGAGGAGGAGCATAAATAGATAAATAGTTTGTCCTTCATTCTCAAAATCTAAAACTGACAAGCTATTTATCTCTTTTTATTAATTCATGGGCTGAAAGACTGGTGAGGATATTTCTATGGCATTGACAATCATTTTGATGGAGTCACTGGACACTGGGGAAGGACCAGTAGATTGGAAACAAGCTAATGTGGTGCCCATATTCAAAAAGGGTCATAATACAGACATAAGCAACTGTTGAACCATTAGTCTCACTTCAATTCCATACGAAATACAGAAATGATTATTAGGAGTAAATTTAACGATTATCTGTACAACAAAAACCCCTAGTAAACAGCAGTCAGCATGGCTTCAGAAGGGGGAATATATGCCTGAACAACCTCCTGAACTTCTTTTGAGGAAAGAAAATCCCACCTGAATGACTTCCTTAACTTCTTTGAGCAAGTGGCAACCCAAGTGGAATAGGGATAACCCTACAATTTGGTGTACTTCAATTTTCAAAAGGCATTTGACAAAGTTGCACATGAAAGTCTGATAGCTAAGCTCAAAGCAGTGGAGGATCCAGGCTAAATCTTGGGGATAAGAAATTGATTGAAGGGTAGAAAATGATGTAGACTTGTTAGAAGAGTTATGGCAGGGTGGAGGAAGTACCAAGTAGGGTGCCCCAGGGCTCAGTGTTAGAACTACTACTGTTTCTAATTCACATCAGAGACTTGCATTTAGAAACTTAATGCAAAGTAGTCACATTTGCAGAAAGCAAATTATGGGGGTAGTGGAGTCAAAGGAGGCAAATCAGAAATTTAAAAATATGTATATGGGCAGAACGGTGCCAAATGAAATTTAATGCCGACAAGGGTAAATAACTGCACCTAGAGGGAAAATTGAATGATATATGTTCTCTATGAATGGGATGAAATAGCTAAGGATGACGTTAAACGGGACCTAAGGGTCTTAATAAATTAAATACTGAACAGTCCAAAGACTTGCTGAATAATTACTTTGCATCAGTCTTCACCATAGAGGAAGAGGTTAATATACCTGACATTCCAGGGAAACTAATAATGAATCAAGGACTGAAACTCACTAAAGTTAACGAAAGCAAAAAAACAATATTAGAAAAAATTGTGGCATAAAGACTGACAAATCCCCAGGAATTAATGGTTTTAAAGGAATTAGATGAGGAAATTGCAAATGCTTTAGCCATAATCTTCGATTCAGGAATTGTCACTTTAGATTGGAAAATTGCAAATCTAACTCCATTTTTAAGAAAGATGAGCGAGAAACCAGGAAGTTATAGACCTGTTTAGTCTAACATCTGTTGTGGGGGGAGTTATTGGAATCTATAATTAAGGACAGAGTGACTGACCACTTAGAGAGAAATTTGAGCTGATTAGAGAGAGCCAAAATGAATTTGTAAATGGTAGCACATGTCTAACGGCCTAATTGAATTTTTTGAGGAAGTAACTAAAGTAGTAAACAGGGAAATGTCTACGTAGTTTATACAGACTTCCAGAAGGCATTCAATAAGGTTCCACATAAGAGACTGTTAGCTAAAATTAAAGCTCATGGAATTGAAGGCAAATTATTGACCTGGCTAGGAGACTGGTTCGGTGGTAGAAGACAGAGTGTAGGGATAATTGGTATGTATTTGAATTGGAAGGAAGTGACTAGTGGTGTCCCAAAATGATCTGTGTGGGGCCTCAACTAGTCACTACATTTATTAATGACTTAGATAACGCAATAGGGAGCCATATATCCAAGTTTGCTGATGACACAAAGGTTAGTGGCATAGTAGTGAAGACAGGAGCATAAAATTACAAAGAGACATTGATAGATTAAGTGAGTGGGCAAAACTGTGATAGATGGATGTCAACACAGGTAAGTGTGAAGTCATTCATTTTGGACCAAAAAAGGATAGATCCGAGTTTTTTTTAAATGGTGAAAAGCTAGGAACAGTGGAGGCGCAATGCAATTTAGGGATCTATGTACACAGATCATTAAAATGTAGCTGTCAGGTACAAAAATTAATCAAAAAGGCTAATGGAATGTTAGCCTTTATAACTAGAGGTCTAGAAGATAAAGGGGAGGAGATTTTGCTATAGTTATTGTGGTAAACCACTGTAGTTCACTGTGTTCACTGTTGTTGTTGTTGTTGTCGTTCACTCTTGTTTCACTGTTGTGCCTGACTATGCCTCAGCTGACTCCGCCCCTGGGCTACCGAGTATAAGAGCGGCCGCATGGCAGCTCCTGGCATTCGGTCGTCCACTAGAGGCATAGTCCTGATCTGTCTGAAGTGCAATTCAGTAGTTAATAAAAGCCTGTTGTTCTGAACTCTGCCTAGCCTTTTATTAGAATTGATAGCGCATCAGTTATACAAAGCCCTGGTTAGACCACACCTGGAGCACTGTGTACAGTTTTGGACCCTGCATTTAGAAAGGATATATTGGCCTTGAAAGAAGTGCAGTGCAGATTCACCAGAATGTTACCAGGGTTAGATTATGAGAAGAGATTACATAAACTGTGTTTATATTCCCTAGAATATAGAAGGTTAAGGGGTGATTTGATTGAGGTTTTAGGATTTTGAAAGGACTTGGTTAAAGAGAACATTTTTCCACTGGGGGTGGGGGGGGGGGGAAGTCTTGGACAAGGGGACATAACCTTAAAATCAGAGCCAGGCCATTCAGGAGAGAAGTTAGTAAACACTTCTTCATGCAAAAGATGGTACAAGTGTGAAACTCTCTCCCACAAAAGCTGTAGATCGATAGGTTTTTGCCAGCCAAGGGTATTAAGGGATATGGAGCCAAAGTGGGAGATCAGCCATGATCGCATTGAATAGCAGAACAGGCTCGAGGGGCTATGTAAGACATTCTGATTGTCTGACAGTTTATAGAGATCAGACTCGTGGAACAAACAACACAAAATCCAATGAATCTGTGAAACTTCTTTTACTTAAAAATTAACAAGAGGTTACAAGTAATTACCAGAATACAAACTGTACTCAATTCATGTACTTATCACAAGCAAGCATCTAAAATCATTTGTACGATAGCAAAATACTGCAGATGCTGGAAATCCGAAATAACAACAGAAAATGCTGGAAAAACTCAGCAGGCCAGGCAACATCCGTGGAGAGAAAATAACCACCACCTTCTTAAGGGCAATTAGGTATGGGCAATAAATGCCGGCCTTGCCAAAGATGCTCACATCCCACGAACAAATAAAAAAGCTGTGATCAAACTAGACAGTACTCTAGTCAGACCACACCTTAAGTACTGTGTCGGTTGCTGAGAAACCAGGGAGAGAATCAAGCACTGGAGGCAGTGAAGAGAAGAGCTACGAGGCTAATCCCTAGTGTAAAAGATTTGAGTTACAGTGAAAGATTGGAGAAGCTTAGGCTTTACAGCCTGGAAAAGAGGCAGCTAAATGGTGGTCTTGTAGAGACTCCACAAGATAGTTAAGGGTATAGAAATGGTAAATCTGTAATATTACTTTAAATTAAATTGCGAGAGTATGACAAGGAGGCAAACATACAATGCATCAGGAAGCTCTTCTTTACATGAAGAGTGATCAACACATGGCATGGTCTTCCAGATTGAATGGTGCAGGCAAAAGCTTTTGAATCTTTTTTTAAAAATTTGTTCATGGGATGTGGGTGTCGCATTTATTGCCCTTGAGAAAGTGGTGGTAAGCCGCCGCCTTCAACCGCTGCAATGCGTGTGAAGGTACTCCCACAGTGCTGTTAGGGAGGGAGTTCCAGGATTTTGACCCAGCGACAATGAAGGAATGGCGATATATGTCCAAGCCAGGATGGTGTGTGACTTGGAGGGGAACTTGGAGGTGGTGGTGTTCCCATGCGCCTGCTGCCCTTGTCCTTCTAGTTGGTAGAGGTTGCGGATTTGGGAGGTGCTGCCGAAGAAACCTTGGTGAGTTGCTGCAGTGCATCTTGTAGATGGTACACACTGCTGCCATGGTACAGCCGGTGGTGGAGGGAGTGAATGTTTAAGGTGGTGGGCAGGGTGCCAGTCAAGTGGGCTTCTTTGTCCTGGATGGTGTTGGGCTTCTCGAGTGTTGTTGGAGCTGCACTCATCCAGGCAAGTGGAGAGTATTCCATCACCATCTTCCTTTGTGCTAGGTATGACTCCAGCCAGTGGAGAGTTTTCCCCCCGATTCCCATTGACTTCAGTTTTACTAGGGTTCCTTGATGCCACACTTGGTCAAATGCTGCCTTGATGTCAAGGGCAGTCACTCTCACCTCAGGAATTCAGCTCCTTTGTCCATGTTTGGACCAAGGCTGTAATGAGGTTGGGAGCCGAGTTGTTTTGACAGAACACAAACTGGGCATCAGTGAGTGGGTTATTGGTGATTAAGTGCTGCTTGATAGTACTGTCAATGACACCTTCCATCACTTTGCTGATGATTGAGAGTAGATTGATGGAGCGGTAAATGGCCGGATTGGATTTGTCCTGCTTTTTGTGGCCAGGACATACAGGGCAGTTTTCCACATTGTCGGATAGATGGCAGTGTTGTAGCTGTACTGGAACCAGTATTAGATTCTGCAATTAGGGGTGGGTGGGAAATTTAGGGCTTCTGAATGGATAGACCGAGATGGACCAAAAGGCTTTCTTCATCCATAATTATCTTGAGTGCTGAATTTGAGAAGTGCTATCCTTCAGATGAGGTATGAAACTAAAGCTTTATCTGACTGTTCCAGTGGTTCCTGTGAATGTTAAAAGATCCCAAAACACTATTCAAAGAGCTGTTTCCTGGGCAACATTCAAGTGATGACACAATCGAATAACAGTCAAGCCTTAAAATTACAGCCCATCAACAACTCCAGCTTATTATGTATGGGCGGTTTTGCTTTCAAATAATTTCACATGGCAATACAGCCATAGTGGACCTGAATACAAGATGGTTCACAGAATAAGACTCATTGGAGAGAAATCTTAAGTTGTTTATATGTCCAGTGAATATGAGGTTGTCTTATTCTGCAGATGCTCTTATTGTGGTGGTCATGAGTTGGCAAATAAGAACTTAGCCTTTGGGACTTGTTGAGTAGCCTAATAGATAAGTTGGCCAGTGTAGCAGGTGATGGATTCCCATTAGTCCATTGACAGATGGTGACGTGTTATTGCAAGTTGATGCACATTAGGCCACATGGAATTCACTTATTGAAGGTTATTAAAAAAAATTCTTGTATAGATTGCCACATTCACTAAGTTTGCACCCTTTTCTAAAGTAGAAGAAAATGTTTGAACTTAAGATTTCAGTAACAAATGCATTCTACACCTGTGTTGTTTTTCAGGGAGAACTGACCATCACAGCTGATATGGAAGATATTTCAAATGCCTTATTTTTTGACACAATCCCAACAACGTGGGCAGATCTTGCCTACCCGTCACTTTTTAACTTGGGTGCATGGTTTACTGACCTCCTCCTTCGTATCAGGGTGAGCCACAGTAGTTTAACCGTATGTTTAGTTGGTAAATACTCAATATACAAAGAATAATGTACAATGCATTACTATTCTTAGAAAGTTATTTCCCCAAGTTATCCTCTCTAGTAATTACAGCTAAACTAGCTCCAACACCAGTTGGATTTCAAAAGAACAGAGCCTATTACTCAGTCATTTCCAAAATGAAACTGATTCCACAAGTAGCTTCTACCAAGTTAAACATGCAGCCCTCTATTACCAGAGCCACTCGTATACCCAATTACATTTCAGGCTTCGGAGGGCTCGAGTGAGCTGAAACTTCCTCCTCACTCTTTTTTGTGCTCCACAAAGGAGAAGGAATAAAACCTGCTGCTGTCTTGGCCTTTAATAATGTGGATGTATAACAAATTTGTCTTCTTTAATATTACTTATAGGGGTGGGGTGTCATCTTTCAGATGAAGAATTAAGCCAAGTTATTGTCTGCCTGCTCAGGTGAATGTAAGAAATCCCATGGTACTATTCAAAGAAGAGCAGGAAGTTCTCCTAGTGTTCCAGCCAACATTCCTTCTTCAACCAATACTATCAAAAACAGATGAACTCATTATCTGTTTATAGGCCCTTTCTCGGTGCAAACTGGCTATGCTTGCCTCCAAAACAACTTTGACTACAATTCAAAAGTTAGATTTAAAGTGCTTCAAGAGCAATAAGCATATTATATTTTAAGAGTTTTATCATGACAACTCCAGGGAAAATAAAATTTGATTTAACTCAGCACAGGGCAGTAAAAGTGTTAGGGAAATTGATGGGATTGAAGGCCAATAAATCCCCAGGGCCTGACAATCTACATCCTAGGGTACTTAAGGAAGTGGCCCTAGAAATAGTAGATGCATTGCTGGTCATCTTCCAAAATTCTATAGGCTCTGGAACAGTTCCCATGGATTGGAGGGTAGCTAATGTAACCCCACTATTTAAAAAGGTGGTAGAGAGAAAAGCGGGGAATTATAGATCGGTAAGCCTGACATCGGTAGTGGGGAAAATGCTAGAGTCCATTATAAAAGATGTAATAGCAGAGCACTTGGAAAACAGTGACCGGATCGGACAAAGTCAAGATGGATTTACAAAAGGTAAATCGTGCTTGACTAATCTACTGGAATTTTTTGAGGATGTAACTGGTAGAATAGATGAGGGAGAACCAGTGGATGTGGTGTATTTGGACTTTCAGAAGGCTTTCGATAAGGTCCCGCATAAGAGATTAGCGTGCAAAGTTAAAGCACATGGAATTGGGGGTAAGGTACTGACTTGGATAGAGAACTGGTTGGCAGACAGGAAGCAGAGAGTTGGAATAAACGGCTCTTTTTCCGAGTGGCAGGCAGTGACTAGTGGGGTACCGCAGGGATCGGTGCTAGGACCACAGTTATTCACAATATATATTAATGATCTAGATGAGGGAACTAGATGTAATATCTCCAAGTTTGCAGATGACACAAAGCTGGGTGGGCGTGTGTGCTGTGAGGAGGATGCAGAGAAACTCCAGTATGATTTGGACAGGTTGGGTGATTGGACAGGAGCATGGCAGATGCAGTATAATGTGGATAAATGCGAGGTTATCCACTTTGGTGGCAAAAACAGGAAGACAGATTATTATCTGAACGGCAATAGATTAGGAAAAGGGGAAGTGCAACGAGACCTGGGTGTCCTTGTGCACCAGTCGCTGAAGGTAAGCATGAAGGTACAGCAGGCAGTTAAGAAGGCAAATGGTATCTTGGCCTTCATAGCAAGACGATTCAAGTACAGGAGCAAGGATGTCTTGATACAGTTGTACAGGGCCTTGGTGAGACTACACCTTGAATATTGTGTGCAGTTTTGGTCGCCTTATCTGAGGAAGGATGTTCTTGCCATGGAGGGAGTGCAGCGAAGATTCACCAGACTGATACCTGGGATGGCAGGAATGACGTATGAGGAGAGATTGGGTCGATTAGGCTTATATTCGCTAGAGTTTAGAAGAATGAGAGGGGATCTCATTGAAACTTATAAAATTCTAACAGGACTAGACAGACTAGATGCAGGAAGGATGTTCCTGATGGCGGAGGAGTTCAGAACCAGGGGTCACAGTCTAAGGATAAGGGGTAAGCTATTTAGGACTGAGATAAGGAGGAATTTCTTCACCCAGAGAGTGGTGAACCTGTGGAATTCTCTACCACAGAAGGCAGTTGACGCCAATTCATTAAATATATTCCAGAAGGAGTTAGATATATTTCTTAAGGCTAAAGGGATCAAGGGATATGGGGAGAAAGCAGGGACAGGATACTGAATTTGGATGATCAGCCATGATCTCATTAAATGGTGGAACAGGCTTGAGGGGCCGAATGGCCTACTCCTGCTCCTATCTTCTATGTTTCTAATCAACCACCATATGACAAAGGCAAAATATTACTGCTATATTTTCTTCAACAAAGGCTCATTAGATAAGGTGAATGAATACACAAAAGAGCAATTCTATTATTTGAGTTTGTAGTCCTACATGTAAATAGAAAGAATAAACTTGTATTTACATAAATAGTACATCCCAAAGTGCTTCACAACAATAAATTACTTTTGAGTTGTAGTCGCTGTTGTTTTGTAGGTAAACATGGCAGCCATTTTGTAAAGCACAAAGTTTCACAAACAGCAATGAGATAAAAGACTAGTTAATCTGTCTTCGTGATGCTGGCTGAGGGATAAATGTGTCATAAATGTTTTACTTCCACCTGAACAAGCCGACAGGGTCTCATCTGAAAGATGTCATCTCTGACATTTAACAATACCGCCTACATTATGTGCTGGTGTCCTACAATGGGGCTTGAATCCACAACCTGATTCAGAGGCAAGAGTGCTACCACTGAGACAAGCTGACATTTTTACGAACATATGAAAAATGACAAACAGCAAAAGACCTACTGGTTCTTCCAGCCTGTCCCATACAGTTGAGATGCCTAGTGCACCCAACCCCATGCTGAGCCATGTGATCTGGGAGAAGCGAGAAACCAGGTAAAAACCCAGGCCAATAATTCCTCTCCGACTCCTTAGGTAATCAAAACTTGTCCTGGAGACAGCCCTGACCAACGTTACAAGGTACCTACATCTTGTACGAGGTGTTCGCCATCCCAACCAGAAACAGTTCCAGCACTTGCTCGAAGGAATTCAGCGAACCAGCAACCTGTTCTACAGGTCCACTATTCTCTGGGAAACGAACCACCTCTTAACATCTAACCTAGTTCTGCCCTTAGATAACTTGTAAGAGTGAGCCATGGTCCTACCTAACTTATTCAGTTGAAACAATTGAACTACACAAGCAACATCTAGCCCCTTCATCATCTTATATACCTCGATCACATCACCCCAATTCTATGCTTCTCTAAAGGATAGAGACCCAGCTCTTTGAGCTAGTCTGGGTAATGCTTCAAACTGAGAATTAATCTTATTTCCCTCCTCTCCACCCTTTACAAAGCCTTAATATCACCCACCATGTAAGGAGACCAGAACTGAGGCCCAACTAAGGTCTTGTACGACAAGCTGGTGTACTTTGCTTTACAGTAAATTGTCCTGTAAATACATTCTAGCACCCTATTTGCTTTATCAATTTATTTTATGAAAATAGTTCTAAAATGTATATGGGGATGAATATTTTGCTGCATCTTTCTCATTTGTATTTATTTCCAGGATTTGGAAGCATGGAGTACGGATTTTGCTCTGCCTAGTGCAGTGTGGCTGGGTGGATTTTTCAATCCACAGTCCTTCCTCACAGCTATAATGCAATCTATGGCCAGAAAAAATGAATGGCCACTGGATAAAATGTGTCTAGCTGTGGAAGTTACAAAAAAAAACAGAGAAGATATGACAAGTGCTCCCAGAGAAGGAGCCTATATCCATGGGCTGTATATGGAAGGTAAGACATTTACATACTAATAATCACTGCCATCAATATGTTTTAAAAATATAGTAACTGTAGGTGAAACAATTTTATTGTTGAACCAATACATCACTATAAAATGTGTTAAATACAGGAAAAGCTGTTTAACTATCATGAGAATGTAATGATACATAAATTTAAAAGAAAATTCTACAACCAACTTACAATTGATTTTATTAGATTTTACCAAATTAGCAGGCTTTTAAATACATAAGAAATCATTTACAAAGTTTCCTTAAATACAAAGACATTCCATCAGGGACAGTACTTGGTCAGTCTTCATTATTTTTGTTTGTTTACATTTTTTAAAACAGTAAACAAAATACGTACTTGCGGTAAAAGGTTTTCCAGTTAAGTCACTAGTAATATTTTATATGCTGAAAGGTGCACGCTGGGAAAAGAACACCGGTGTTATTGCTGATGCACGACTGAAGGAGCTTACACCAGCGATGCCAGTTGTATTTATCAAAGCCATTCCAGTGGATCGTCAAGAAATAAAAAACATTTACGAGTGCCCAGTGTATAAAACCCGTACCAGAGGTCCTACTTACGTCTGGACGTTTAACCTGAAAACAAAAGAAAAACGAGCTAAGTGGATCCTTGCAGCTGTTGCAGTTTTACTACAAGTTTAAACTGGAAAGAAGTCTTAACATTTTAAATGAGGTTTCAGTTTATAACTCTATGATGCAGATTTTTTAAAAATTCAAATGTGTCTGCTTAAAAAGTTTTTGAATAAATGTTACATGTTTAAAATGAATAATCTAATTGAAGTGCATATTTGATTTATTCAAGCAGAAATAATACAAAATTAAACAGAAGAGGTTTATGGGAAGCTTTGAAAGTTTAGATGCTTTGTCTTCGTGTTCTTTCCACAATGTCAGTATTCAACAAGTTTGCCAAAGACTGTTCTGAAGGATTAAATACGCAAGCTGGGACTAGTTTTCATGGCTGTCCTACTATCTTTACACTTAAAAGTTTCTTCAATTTCGTTTCATGATTCACATCCTCCACATATGCATAAGTAAACTTAGATTCACAACAGGGCTAATCATTGCAGACACAGCAGAGTAAAGTTTCATCTTTACCACCTGGGGATTGGAAAATAGGGCAGGGAGGTTCACATGCCCATAATAGAGACCAATGATCCCTCTAATTTTTTTTGTACTGAGCAGGCCAATTTTACAGCAACCCCACCATCTCACATCATGAGAGACAATCAGACCAACTCTTAAAAAATCATGAATCAGTTGCTTTTTTTGATTTATAAATGTCATTAGTGGCTTTATTTAATCTCTAACAGGTCACAACTTTTACAACAACTATATTATACGTGTCTCGTGTTAGAATTTGCTCTGTCAGGTGTCTCATCAAAGTTCATCATAACATCTCAGGACCATTGGGATATGCTAATAGTGGAGATTAGTCGGGACAATGGTAGAGGACGTAACAGACAGGTGGGGACTTATCCCATTGGAGGTGTTAAGGGCAGATTAAGAAGGGCCACAACAATAGAGGCATCGAATCTAACACATTAGCAAGGTCACATTAACTATCTTGCTTCCAATTTCCTCACCTTCACATGGTCCATCTCCGACTCTTCCTTCCCTTCCTCGACTTCTCCATCTCTGGGGATAGGTTATTGACTAACATTCACTATAAGCCCACTGACTCCCACAGCTACCTGGACTACACTTCCTCCCACCCCACCTCCTGAAAAGACTCTATTCCGTCTCCGCCACATCTGCTCCGACAATGCCACCTTCCATACCAGTGCTTCCGACATGTCTTCCTTTTTCCTCAACCGAGGATTCCCCTCTACTGTAGTTGACACGGCCCTCGACCGTGTCTGTTCTATATCCCGCACTTCTGCCCTCACCCCTGCCCCTCCCTCCCTCCCGGAACCACGATAGAGTTCCCCTTGTCCTCACCCCACCAGCCTCCACATTCAACGGATCATCCTCCGCCACCTCCAGCGTGATCCCACCACCAAACGCATCTTCCCCCTCACCTCTCCTTTCGGCATTCCGCAGGGACCGCTCCCTCCGCGACACCCTAGTCTACTCCTCTACCACCCCCAGCAACCCTTCCCCCGGCACCTTCCCGTGCAAGCGCAGGAGATGCAACACATGTCCTTATTACCCCCCACTTCCCACTGTCCAGGGCCCCAAACACCCCTTCCAGGTGAAACAGCGATTTACTTGTACTTCTTGCAATTTAGTATACTGTATTCGCTGCTCACGATGTACTCTCCTCTACATTGGGGAGACCAAACGCAGATTGGACGACCGCTTTACAGAACACGTCCGTCAGTCTGTAAGGGGGACCCTGAGCTTCTGGTTGCCTGTCACTTTAATTCTCCACTCCACTCCCACTCAGACCTCACCATCCTCGGCCTCTTGCATTGTTCCACGGAAGCTCAGCGTAAGCTCGAGGAACAGCACCTCATCTTTCAATTAGGCACTTCAATTTCAGATCATAACCTCGGCCCCGATCACATATATATATTTTCTTTTTTTTAAATCCACAATTTTTGTTTGGCCCCCCTTTTTTTCTTCTTCCCTCCCACATGGCAGCTGTCCTTCATTCTGCCAGCGCAATTCACACCCCATCTAGAGCCATCCTTTATTCCTTAACCTGTCCTATTACCACCTCCTCTCACCTTGAATATCTCAATGTCTCTCCTGCTTTCTGTCCTATCACTTTTGTTCTTTCATCCCCACCCCCTAAACCTGCTTTCCATTTCCTGCTTTTTTCCAGTACTGACGAAAGGTCATCGACCTGAAACGTTAACTCTGTTTCTCTCTCCACGGATGCTGCCCTGGCCTGCTGAGTTTTTCCAGCGTTTTCTGTAACTATCTGAGATTGTTCTGGTCATCTCCTGTTCCTTTGTAACAGGAAACATCAGGTTAAATTGATTAGCAGTTAAACCAAAGATGTCAATGTCTAAAGGTTTGGAGAAGAGGAACTTTACTTCAATATACATTCTGGGCAAAGTCTCACACATCCTATGCTACCTCAATCAGACAGGATTTGCCTCCTTTAACAAATCCATGCTGGCTGTCCCTTATTTTTCCCCCAAAAATATACTTTATTCATAAAATGTGTCAAAATACAATACAGTCCACATCACATTTCATGTGGTACAATACAAATTGGCTGTCCCTTATTAATCCATCTGAACTACAGGAGCAGATTTAACATGCCATCCCAAAAACAAATAGACTGGATATTGTTGGTGGGAGGAAAACAAATGTGAACCAAATGACTTATTCTGTTAAGTTTTCTTATTATTACACCAGACATTAGCAATAACTTTGTTTCCAGCATTTGTTGAGAGGTGGTGAGAAACTAAAGCTGGCGTTAACATGCACTCAGTGCAAACATAAACCCGTACAAGACTCATGCCTCATGGACCCTCAATTATCTCTTAGGTTATACCAACATTGGAGTGCACCCAAAAACCACTTTCCATGGGAGCAAAAGCACTTGTAGAACTGCGGCCTAAGATTAAAAAGTGCTTCCCTCCCCCTCCCGCCTTGGTATTGTTATCAGCTTTAATCAGACACTCATTCCCATTAATATTTCCAGTTCAGGATCGCTTCTTGGGTTACACATCCACAGCTCACCTTTGTCTGCATTACACTGCATGAATTGAAACATTAAAAAAAAGTTTTGCCTTAAGAGGTTCACCAAGACACTCACTGTCAGGATCAAATGCTTTAAAAAAATTAACCTAAAAATTAATATATTCCAAATATAATAAAAATATAACTATTCACTTTCCTGCCTTCACTTCACTGAGTGGTCTTCTGTCGGAGGAATTATGTACTTTGGAAACTACACAGAGTCAGATTTAAACCTCTTTCAATGTTTCATTGCATGAGAGTCCAACATCCCGAATCTCTATCATTACTTCTATGCTTGCTGTAACCCTTCATTGTGTAAACTGTTTACTTTTCTGAAATTTCAGCCTTCAGAATGATTCCACAACTCATGTAAAGTTATGTGATTCAGTAATACTGCCCTGGCCTTTCGAAACAGAAGACCAGGGACTTTCCTTTCATCTCTCCGCAATGCATTCAAACTCAACACCCAGAGGTAGAAAGGCAATGCTGTAACACAAGTGTGACACTGAAACCCTGATCAGGAACCTGAACACAATCTTCAACATCACTTTGCTAAGCCTAAAAAAGAGCATTCATCAAAATAATTCAGCACACAACTTGCATACCCAAAGAACTGGTGACTTATGTTGTTATCGGTCAGGCTCCAGCGGTGTGCTGATCCAAAGTGTGGCCGGAGACTGCCTTTTTGCACGAAGCATGTGAGGAGCAGGTCCAGGAAACTGAATCGGGGCGAGCGCAGTCCTCAGCAACAAGTCACCGAGTGCACGTCTCAGGCCCCGAATCAGAGCCGCCGGGCCCAGCACCATTTAGTCACAGCTCCAGTGCCTCCCGGTTCCACTGAATCTATTTCTCTCTTTTGAATACACCGCGGCCCTGGGGAGCACGCGCACTCTCAGCAGAAAAATCAGCGGGGTAGATAGAGCGGTTGCTGGGGCGCAGAGAATTGTGGGTCCTATTGCCGCCATTAGTCAACATTTGCCAGGTTCTAGGGCTCTTACCAAACGCCATTCCAATTCGGATTGGCTCTCTGAGGTTCCCGGACCATTCTCTCAGCGCTATGACTTTTTCCCACTAGTTCAGTATTGGGCCCCATCCATCCTGCTCCAGCTGTCCAGTGCGCAGGACTTACAGATCCAGGCGCGGACGCGCACCTTAGAGGGAGCATAGATAGAGACTCCCAATTTTCTTTCTGTTTAAATTAACCATCACCTCTGACAGAAGAATGTTCTTTCTCCCGCAACAACAGAGTAGTGGTAGCAATTGAAGATGTGTGGAGTTACTGTTGTTATTTAACCTTGAAAAGGAGATGGGTAGATATGGGATTTAACAGAACTGAAGTTTGTAATTTTAAACAGATATCCTGCAGTTCCAGATTATCAGACCTTATGTCCATTATTCGGTACATCCCTCAGAAGATTGAGTTGGTCAATAGTAAAGTGCCCTACACCAGGAATTGGCTCTATGGTGTAAGTGGCAGTCCAGTAAATTATAACATTTTTGAATGTCACATTTCAGAAACCACACTTCAAAGTGTGACATTTTGATACAGATACAATATTTTAATATATATAAAAAGAAAAAGCCATTCATTTTGTGTTGATTTTTCTGACATTAAGACAGCCAAAGGATTTACAACTAGCTGCCATTCTCGAGAAACAATTAATCCTCCAACTGACCTCAGAGTGTGTCATTTTATCAATTAGACATTGTGACCGTAAGAAAATAAGACCCTGAAATTTAATTGGTGGGTGGGGGGGGGGCGGTGTTCTGTTGGTCTTCTGCTATAACTCCTACAGATCCTCCAGGAAAGTTAGAGACTTTGTTATGCCAGGTTTCCTCAACGTCTCATAAGGGGCAAAACTTCCATCCACTCTTTAGCAGGCAAATGAAAGGCAGGGAGCAGGAACTCCCTAAGTCAGGAATTCCCATTCCTGATGCTCAGTTCAGATCCAGCCTGGACTCCCAAAGAACAAAGAAAATGTTTTGGTGATTAGGCCCAGTTGTCAGGGGACCAAAGAGGCCATGGTGAGGGGAGGTCCTGGGCAATCCCCTCTCCTACAGGTAGGCAGGGGTAGATGATGTGCCCAAAGTGGTAGTTGCACCTGCCTGCCCCATGCAAATAAGGTGCCCTCCTGCTGTCCCCACAAACTCTGGTGGGGTCAGTGCTGGAGGCAGCTATAAGAATTGTGATGCAAGGAATTTTGGGGCCCAATGTTCCACTTTAGCAGCAAAATATGTGTTTTACATGGTATAATACTCCTGTCCTTTTAAAACAGCATATTCCCCATGGGCATCCATTGTATCAGCTTATGGTCTTGTGACTAACTGAACACCAAACCATGTATTACTTCTACCACAGAAGGAAGCAGTTGGGGACTTAAGAAAATAGACTCTAAACTTGAAGTCTAATAAGGCCAATATCACAGGGATGACTTTGCTCCCTCTCATCCCCAGTTAAATCAGATGGTGTACATTTGAAATGTGCCTGACTTAGTTAAACCTGGCTCAATTTCTGAGTTATGCTCATTTTCAATGGGTTAAGCCAGATGAGAATACTGCCTGCAGATAAGCACTTACCCCAGATAGGGACATTCAAAAGCAGCAGCCAGATAGCCCGCAGCGAGGCTCTGAACTGGCTGGCCAGCAATTACGAATACACAGTTTCCTTGGACGATCTTCTTTTTCCAGCCAGGAGCTTCCCTCCCATCCCAGAGACTGCCCAGGAAATGTTCATCAAGCACAAAGGGGGGAAAAGACACAGTTACAGATTTCCTCTGCCAGCGCCCCAGAACTTGCCGCACATGGGGTGCTAGGCAGGGGAAATACGCTCCCCCATATCTGTGGTTATTCTAAACACAACATAAAATTCCGTTCCCGTTGACAGGGTTCGGAATTTGGATGATCAGCCATGATCTCATTAAATGGCGGAACAGGCTCGAGGGGCCGAATGGCCTACTCCTACCTTCTATGTTTCTTTTCAAAACTGAAAGGCTGAAGGATAGGGCATGACATCATCCAATAAATACCAATCAGTAAGGGCCTTACTTACAAATGATTCCCAAAACAGATACGCAATTGCAAGAGAATATGAAAACCATTTATCACTAAGAAAGAGGTTAAATGGTTAGACCCACTTCTCCGCAACAACAAGGCACAACAGATGCTCTAGAATTGTTCAAGTACCCTTGGTATCGTAATTGACCAGCAGTTTTTGTTGCCCATTGCTGGTCTCCCCATGGATACAAGGAGCAGGATGCCCTTAATTATAAGCTTCTCTGGTGAGTAAATATAGCACCTGCTGGAAGTTTATTAAAAGCACCCTTGTGTCAAGACCACCGTGTCCTCCGAGGAAACAAACTGCTTAACTCTTAGTATTTGAATGGGCAGGAACATTCGACAGTGGACAATTAGTAGCTTAAAGTTAAAAAATACTTTGACGTACATTCACCCATCACACTCACATTTATTTCAGTTCCCTCAGCTGAGATGCTCAGTAAGTGTGCAATCAACCAAATTCCTGTCTAGCATGCATTCCAACACTTCCAAGTTTAAATTCTTACTGCCTAATCAGAAGTAGAATAATGAAAACGGCTATAATTCTGAAACATTGCTGCATCTGAATCTATTTTACAACCTAGTAGTATCACATCGTTATTACTCAGCCTGACATTCAACATCTCTGGGATAAAGTGTTGTAATCAGTCCTCCAATTGTAACATTTCCAACTTTTCAGTTGTTGGCAAAGAAACATCAACAACTACTAAGTTAGGACCCCTTCCTTCCCTTCACTCAAAAACTTAGTACTTGAATAAAATGAGTTTTGATGTCAGCAGACTGAAATCAATCATTGAAACACAGAAAATCTCAAGGCCAGTAGAGACCATACATAGATCCATACACTTTGTATTGACGCAAAGTTGGTATAACTGCAGTCTTTAAAACCTTTTCCTTGCTTCCATCTATTCAAAACAGTTTTATAAACTTAGGTACAAAAACAAAGGTACTAGTTGAACTATAATGAACTTACAATAGGTGGGTCTTCCTTTAGCTTCTAGAAAAAGTTCTTTATCAGTGGTGTTACCAGTTTCACCCAGAGCTTCACATATCTATTTGGTTGGTCAAATGTAGTAGTCAAAACCTCACTTGACAGGCAGTACAGATGCTCTTGTTCCTAGAAAATACAGGTACAATTTTAATATTTTTCTTAGCTGCAGTATTCATCTATATATATATTATATAATAATAATAAAGCAGTATGTCTGTCTGTCTGTCCGCTATACACTCAAAAGTTATAGAGCGTACCTACACATATGTTATATCAAAAGAAAGCTGATGATCAGGGGAGTGTCATAGGCATATTTACTTTTTGGTCAGACAAAAATTGTTCCGACAGTATACAAAAAACTTTCAAAAATCCGCTCATTAGCGTTGAGTGACGTGATGGTTGACCAATCCTGCACTTCACTCACCTGATGGTTCACCAATCGGTGCGTCACGGCCGGGACCTAATCCTGCAGCCTCCCGAAACTTCGCCGCCATTTTCCCCCCTGCTTTTCCTCCACAGCGAGCAGGGCAGCTGCGTCGGCTCGCCGGAGCGGGAGGTGAGTTGGGGTCATTCGGGCCGGGCCTCACAACCGCTCGGCCCGAGACACAGAGCGGGGGAGCGGCAGCGGGCGGCCGTCAACCGCGCGGCCCTCGAAACTGCCCTGGCGACGCTGGGCCCCCCCTGCTAGTTTAATATATCACAGTACAGTAGTTATTCTTTGAATGAAAGTATATTTCACATAGCCAGAAGAGAGATGAGGAAGGCTCAGAATATATGAATAGACTGGGAGTCAACATAAAGAGTAATAGCTCTACTTCTTGTATCCCATCCTGCACCAAGTCCTGCTTGACTATCACTTCCATCCTCACTGACCTACATTGACTCCCAGTTCCCTAACACTCCAATTTTTAAATTCTTGTCCTCGTCTTTAAATCCTGCCACAGTCTCACCTGCCCCTCAAATCTGTAACCGCCTCCAGCCCTACAATCTCCCTCCAACTCCCTGACTCCGGTCGCTTGTACATTCCCCCACCCCTTCACCCTACCTAAACTCCACTCTCTGAAATTCCCTCCCTAAGCCCTTCCACCTCCCTTTCCTCTTTTAGGATCCTCCTTAAAATCCAATTCTTGGACCAAACTTTTGGTCACCCCGCTTAATCTCAACATCCATTCTTCATGACTCTGTGAAGCACCTTGGAGTGTTTTTCTACATTAAAGCTGCTATATAAATGCAATTTGCTGTTGCAATAGCAAGAGCTTTTATAAGCACATCATTAGCAAAAGGTATTTAAAGAAAGGTTAAGACCAGTATGTCATGAAGGCTGTAAACCTATTGTAGAGAATAGAAGAATGGACAAGATGCTCAACAAGTATTTTGCCACTGTATTTAGAATAGAATACTGGAAGAACTATAGATTTATCCAGGAGGACATGGGAAAGGAACACTGGAGCAGAGAACGATAGGGGAGAATCTAATATAAATGTTTAAAATTATGAAAGGGTTAAGAGAGTAAATAGAAAAACATTATTTCCACTAATCTGCAAATTAATAACAGAATTAGTACTAGAAGCTTAAAGGGGGAGATTAGAAGGATCTTTTCCCTGCATAAAAAATTGTTAGGATATGAATTGCTCTTCTACAAATGGCTATTGAAGGCAAGTCAGTCGCAACATTTAAGAGGCAATTAGGTAAACACTTGAAAGATATTAAAAGGGTCCAATGAAAAAGCATGGAATAGAATTAGCGTAGATAAGCTCCAGTAAGTGAGTCAGCACCAGCACATGCACTGATAGACTGAATGGGTCTCCAATTTCTGATTCAAGGAAGGATGCTTTTCCCCCTATTTTCTAATTGAAAATGGGTTTAAATGAGATGGCTTACGTGTCTAATTAACAGCTCATACAGCACTTGAAAGAACATTCAAATATTGAGATAGTTGTCGACATTTAAACAATATATACTATGCATCAAGAAGATCAAGGTGAATTTGTTGACGGGAGCTATTCTGGTGTGGTGATTGAGCAAGGGGCCAAGGAAGGGGTCACTTTACATTTATTGTAGGCAGTAGTAATACAGATAATTCCTTCAATGCAGTCTTATGTTGCACTAGAAGGCTTAGTAAAGACAGCATTTCATGCATGATGTGAGCAGGCAGGCTTGGTTATAATGCCAATAACTGTGTTTTAGAGTGGGGAAGACACAGATGTGTACATTCGTAAATACATACATGAAGCACTGTATACCAGCCTCTGGCTCAGTCCTTCCGACTGAGAAACACCAATAAGAAAATTATATAATTTATCCAGTTTTAAAGTTGGGGGAAATGTTCATCCTTAGCACTGCTGGTGTGTAAAGCTCTGCATCAGGAGCACTAAAATGGAAAATTTGACCCTTAATGGAAAGTGGATGTAGATAATTGTTTTATTGTAAATACGGAACATAAAACTGAAATGAAAGCTTTCTTCCTTTTCAAGTTCACCAATTCATTACTGACCTGCTGTAATTGCTGCTGTAACTTGTGGTTTTCTGTGACAATTGCTAGCTGAGCCTCTAGGTCTCTGTGCACAGATCTGTACCCAAAGTTAGGAGAGCCAATCAAAGTTAGGCAAGGCCACTTGCTTCCTGACAGATAATACCACAGACCTACAGAAAAAAGGATAATAATGAAAACCAGCCCCATCTTAGATGAGGAAGAACCACCACACTATTCATTCTTACTATAATGCACCACAGTATTAAATGTTAAATATCATATCTGAATAAAAAGGCTCTTCTTAAACTAGGGGTCTCTATATAGCTCATCTGATCTGTGTTAGGAGCGATCTACAAGCAGCTGTTTGTCCTGTCCTCTAAGGTACAGAACACATGTGCCCTCATACGATTATAACTTACACTTCAACACACACAAAAAATACAACAAAATTGGGCTTAAAGTTTGAGAGCACCAAAATGCATATTAATCTTTTCACTGATTTATTGCTGAAACTTCAAACATAAAAAGACACGGGGGCGCATTGGAGGCAGGACTGCAGCTTGTCGGGTCGTTGTCCCACCTTTATCGACTTGTGGCTAACCCACGCTATTTTCCCTTGATTGACCTTGTTAAGCCCGCCCAGCAGGCCAATTAAGGGGAAGCCAGTTACAGAGAACGTCAGCGTATGATGAATTGTCATCGTTTGACAGCTCTGTGAAGCTGTCAAACACTGACATTCTATGTTGTTTGATGAGTCCTTGTATCCAAGACTCATCAAACATCTTTCTTTAGCAGAAATTAGATGGTTGTTGCATCGGAGAATGCAGCAGCCATCTGTCATCTCTGCCAGTGAGATGCAAGACTCTCCGCATCACCAACTGTTAAAGCCTGCAGGAAGAAACAAAGGTAAGTAAGCATTTTCTATCACTTTCCGCTCACCTCATATACTTACCTCTCCACACTTGCACCCATCACTTACCTTCACAGCGCACTTTTGGACCCCTCCGACCCCCGCAGACCCACTACTCGCCTCGGTGACCCTGGCAGGGTTTCCTGACGTCGGGAAGCCCGCGCCTCCATTGGAAAAATGGGGATAATCCTCTTAACTGCCTGTTAATTACCTGTCGGCTACCCGCCTCCTGGCAAGATGAAACGGAGGCGGGTTGGGGGCGGGATGGGCACCCGCTGTCAGATTCTGCCATTTTACCGGCAGTCCCGCCTTCATACCCGCCTCCCCAGGGCTGGCAAGATCGCGCCCGCAGTTTTAAACTTATTATAACTTGAAGAAAACATTTTAATTAAAAGAAATAGCTTTAAAAAGGCCTGGTCACTTCTAACTATTGTGACAGATTGTGTAGATTGGGCCGATACTCTCTGGAGTTTAGAAGAATGAGAGGTGATCTCATTGAAACATACAAGATTCTGAAGGGGATTGACAGGGTAGATGCTGAGAGGTTGTTTCCCCTGGCTGGAGTGTCTAGAACTAGGGGGCATAGTCTCAGGATAAGGGGTAGACCATTTAAGACTGAGAAGAGGAGGAATTTCTTCACTCAGAGGATTGTGAATCTTTGGAATTCTCTGCCCCAGAGGGCTGTAAATGCTGAGTCGTTGAGTATATTCAAGGCTGAGACAGATAGATTTTTGGACTCTCGGGGAATCAAGGGATATGGAGACCGGGCAGGAAAGTGGGGTTGAGGTCGATGATCAGCCATGATCTTCTTGAATGGCGGAGCAGGCTCGAGGGGCCGTATGGCCTACTCCTGCTCTTACTTCTTATGTTCTTAGAACATGGACAAATACCATCCACAACAGAGACAAAAACAGCCATTAGAGAAGCTAAGAGATATTTGGAAAAGAAGATGGTACACAATTGTGGTAGTAATAGCAAAAGTTTTTTCAGCTACGTCAGGAGTCAGAAGACCGTTAAAGTTGTTATGGGGCCTCTGAAGTTTAGGACAAATTCAAATAAATTCCATGGCTATAGCAGAACTGTTAAGTGATTATTTTGCATCAGTCTATATTCCTGTGGACGATGCTCAATTTCCAGCTGTGGGATGTACTGTAGACAGCGACATTATAAATATTAAAATAGATAGGGATGTCATTTTGGATAGAATAGGAAATCTAAAAATAGATTGGACGCCAGGTCCAGATGACATTCACCCAAGGGTGGTTAAAGAGATAGGACAGGTGCCCCTTGCCCGCATCTTCAAGAGCTCAACAGACTCTCGGACAGTTTCCTCAGACAAGAAGGTAGCTCATGTAGTTCTGATTTTTTTAAAAAGGGGACAAATCAGAGCTAGGGACCTACAGGCTCATCAGTCTAACATCGATTACTGAGAAGATGCTTGAAGGGATCTTAAGAAATGCTCTTTATGATTATTGTGAAAAAGAAGGGGATATAAGAGATACTCAACACAGCTTCTGGAAAATAAGGTTATATCTTACAAACTTGTTTGAGTTTTTTGAAGGTTACTAGGTTAGTGGATGAGGGTAATCCAGTTGACATTATCGACCTGGATTTTCAGAAAGTCTTTGAGGAGGTACCTCACGGTAGGCTACTTCATAAGGTAAAATCTTGTGATATCAGTGGGAATTTGATACACTGGATTGGGAGTTAGTTCCAACCCCACACGCAAAAAGTTGTAGTCAATGGTTGTGGATCAGCCTGGAGGCAGGTTACTCGTGGTGTCCCACAGGGATAGATGTTAGGCCCATTACAGTTCACTGTTTTCATTGACGACCTGTGGTGCTGGTAGTATGGTCAGCAAGTTTGCAGATTATACTAAAATTTGTGCACATGTTAAAACTGTAGAGGAGTACAATCTTCTGCAAAACAATTTAGATTTGCTAGGGAAATGTGCTAAACAATGGCAAATGTCATTTAACCTAGACAAATGCAATGTGATGCATGTAGGCAGAACCAACACAGAATATATTTACCATTTACAGGGAACAATACAGAAAGCAGGTTGAGAGAGAAAAGAACCTAGGTGTTATTGTGCACAGATCACTCAAGGTTCATGACCAATGCAGAGAAGCCACAGCCAAAGCAAACAGGGTATTGGGTTGTATTAATGGAACCATTCAATATGAGTCAAAGTACACCATTCTGTCCTTGCATAGGTCCTTGGTTAGACCTTATCTAGAGTACTATGTCCAGTTTTGGTCCCCTCACATGGTGGGTGATATAGAAACCTTGGTAAAGGTACAGGAGAGCCACGAGAATGATTCCCAACTTAAAGAACCTTAGTTACTCAGAGAAGCCTAAATAGCTGGGTCCATTTACTTAGAATAGCTTAGACATAGAGGCGATCTGATAGAGGTATATAAAATAATGAAATTGCATAGCTATTGATAGATTATTTCACTTTGATTGATTGGAGAGGAGCAGGAGTAATGCCTTTAAACTACGCAGGGCAAGATGTTAGGCAGTTCTTCTATAACTATAACTTCCACCCATAAAGAAGCCCAGCAGCTCTGGCCAGCATTCAGAAGTACAGGTTTTCCTCTTATTTGCTACTCCACCACAACCCATACTGCTGACCCAAATGTCAGTACACGCACCCAATGATCAACCAGTGCCCTCAACTGGCAGATGTCTACACCAACAATCATTGTAGCACAAATTATTATATCCCCAACATTGCCCATAGAGGATCAGATCCCAGAGCCTTCTAAAACAGCACACCTCAAAACAGAGACAGAACCACAATGAAGCAACCAACCCCCTGTCATAGAGAAGTCCTCCTCACTACACCTCCAAGTTCCCCTCCAAGTCACACACCATCCTGACTTGGAAATATAACGCCGTTCCTTTATCGTCGCTGGGTCAAAATCCTGGAGTTGCCTACCTAACAGCGAGCACCTTCGCCACACGGACTGCAGTGGTTCAAGGCGGCGGCTCACCACCACCTTCTCAAGGGCAATTAGGGATGGGGCAATAAATGCTGGCCTTGCCAGTGATGCCCACATGCCAGGAATGAATAAAAAAGACTTGCATTTATATAGCGCCTTTCACAACCACCGGACATCCCAAAGCGCTTTAAAGCCAATGTAGTACTTTTTGAAGTGTAGTCACTGTTGTAATATAAAAAAACCTCACCACCAGCTCTCCAAATTCACATGAAATATCAACACAGAGGAAGGAAAAAAATCCATCCACAATGCCCTCCAGAAACCTCCCCATGCACCTGCCAGAAGCGGTACAGTGCAGAAGTCCCAGCATCTGCGCAATCAGAACCCCTTCCCCAGGACAATACGATAGCTCCCCAAGAAATTCCAGGAATCAGAAGGCCAAAAAAAAAATGTCCTCCCCACAGTGATCCCCTTGTGTACCAGTGAAAGTTAAGCCATACCCACCCAGGGAAGATGCTCCTGGAATCCCCCATTACCACGCCTCCATACACACAACAGACCAGCCCAACCTCATCATGGTTAAACTCAAGATTGTCTCCCTAAATGTGAAGACTCAATCACCCAATTAAATGGAACAAAATCTGATCAACCTCAGTAAAGAACAAGCGGAAGTGGCATTTCTACAGGAGTCCCACCTTACCCTCTCCTGAGTATGCCCAACAACGGTAGCCTCTTAACCAAGAGCAGAGCAGAGGCCACTGATTCAAAAGCACCACCCTTCACCATCCCTGGCGTAGATGGTCTCTCTATCCCGACAAAGGATTGAAAAAATGGAATGCTCAGTATGTATCCCCAAATGTAGACTTCCCCCTCACTCCCCACAGCAGTATTCCTTTCAATCCTTCTCCATCCCTCCCCCCAGCACCACCACACATGGAAGGCAAGCTATACTGCACCCTCCATCCTCAGCTGGACAGACTTAGGGCAGGCAGCTAGAACGATTCAAACATGATGAGTCACCCTAGGCCTAACCAAGGTATGGTGAGCCATGCACCTCTTAAACAAGGAATACACCTTCCACTGAAATCCACACAAAACCCAGGAAAAAGAAAATCACTGACTTTTTCCTGAAGTAATCACAACTGCCCTGAATTACGAGTTGCAACATATGACCGTTAGCCATCCTTGAACTCACATTTGCCAATCTACCAACCACTTTGGCACTGGTGCCTGAAGACCATGCTCTTTAGTGACCTAGAATCCCTGGAAGACCTGATACCTCTTCGATGCTGCTCTAGGAAATCTCTAAGGCAGCACTTAAGGCCATATTATCATCGTTTCCTCCACCAAGAATCATTACATACGGAAAATGCAGATACCTGGAGCAAAGAATAGTGAAGCCAGACACAAAAGACAGCAGAGAGCAACAAGTGAGCCCAGATTCAAAACAGCCCATTATCAGTGGCAACAAACCGCCTCTGTAACCCTCTTCCAACTCTGCGTTCCTTCAACTCTGGCCATTTGTGCATCCCCCCACTTACTTCGCCTCACCACTGGCAGCCATGCCATCAGCTGCCTAGGCCCTAAGCTCTGGAATTCCTTCCCTAAACCTCTCTGCTTCTCTTTCCTCCTTTAAGATGCTCCTTAAAGCTATCACAGATGCAAAATACTGCAGATGCTGGAAATCTGAAATAAAAACAGAAAATGCTAGGAATACTCACCAGGTCAGGCAGCATCTGTGGAGGGAAACAAAGGGGGAATTTTTCAAGGGGTCAGCGGGCAAGTTCGGTGGCGGGTCGGGTGGGAAAACATTTTTTGACAGCGGGTCGGGACCTTGCTGTCAACCCGCTGCCACGCACCTTTCCCAGATGTCGGGTCTCTCAGTGCTGAACGACCGGACACGCATGCGCGGGGAAGGCAATTCAGATCATTATGACCTTAACAGCCCATTAAGAAGTATTTTGAGCTCACCTTTACATTTTACGAGGTCGCCCACAGGGTCCACGCTATTCGGGAATCACATCAGGTAAGCAGGTCAGGAGTTGTATGACCATGGAATCATCTCATTACTTGACAACTGCAAATGTGCTTTAAAAGCTCTCATGTCACAGCTGTTCACTTTCCAAGCTCAGAAGCTGTTGCTTACTGCATTTGGAAGACAGACTGAGCTTTATGCAGGTTGCAAGTGTTTGGAGTAAACTCTCTATCCAGTGTTACCTCATTGGAACAACCTCTCCCACCATTAACAGATCGCTTCTGTCATCTCAGGTTCACCTGCCATCTATTACATCAGCATCGGTACTCTTGAAACTATCTCACCTCGGTCCTCAGAATCCCACCACGATCAGCCCCAACACCAGCAGCACCAACAACACCAATCTTCTCCGCAATCAACTGATGTTGCACAGAACATAGGGCATCAGCACCTGACCACATTGCTGCCCGGGACGCCAGGGATGGCCTCACCATGGCCACATTTACTTCACACTGTACACCCTGGCTGCCACATGATTCACCAGGTTGGCACCACCCCACACCAACAACATAAAGCATCCCTACAATGCCCAAGCCATTCCTTTCACTCATCAGCATTGCGGGGGGTACCGTTATGTCTCACCATTCACTGCAACTCACTAAGCCACTTCCAAAGGTGCACACAGATCTATCCAAGAATGCAAAGTGTTGAAAATAAAGGTTTCAATGTTTGACAGCACATTAACAGAAACTTCACATGAACACTGGCTAAAACACCCAAGTGCCTACCCTTGTGTGTTGTTAGTTGGTATGATTGGACTAGGATGAGGGTGAGTGTGAGGGATGGCTAGTGAGATGAGGAAGTGATAATATAGACAGAGAGGGATGGGTGGAGGTGCAAGTTAAGTTGGTGTGAGTAAGGATGTGCAGGAGTCGGGTAGGGAAGGCAGAGTGATGGGGATGTGATGAGTGGCACAGCAGGATGAGGTTGAGTGTGGCTTTGCAGTAACGTTTCGTGATCGACTGGGATCATTGAAAGGTTTGCGCCACTGCAGCCTGGTCCTCCTGATGACATCCCTGCTTGTGTCCTCCTGTGCAATGTGCAACCAGGCTGCTTTGGTCTCCTGGGGCGGACTCTTCCGCCCATTGGAAGTGAAGAGAACCTCCCTGCGTGCTGTGACGTCATCAGACCCGCTTCCTTCAATTGGCCAGAAAATGCGCTGGGCGGACGTAACAAGCCCAATCAACGTAATATCATTCTACACAGTGGGCTGGAGCCAACAGTGGGATCGGAACTCGCCACCGGCATCACCTGCCACGGACCCGCCGAGGTTGGGGAAATCGCGGCCAAAGTTAACGTTTCAGGTCGATGACCTTCCATCTGAACATATAAGAGGTCATTGACCTGAAACATTAACTCTGTTTCTCTCTCCGCAGATGCTGCCTGACCTGCTGAGTATTTCCAGCATTTTCTGTTTTTATTACCTTAAAATCTACCTCTAGTCCTAATGTC